>NC_134121.1:58545528-59909695 GCF_040939455.1 Microcebus murinus
CCTGTCCCTCCGGCAGATCCGGGTAGGTGGGGCACATGCCATAAGCCTTCAGGCCATGGAAGGTCCTTTCCCGTCCCCTGTGTCCCTCCCTACCTCTGCCCGGTACGGGAGGAAGATGGCACTGGCAAGGTTGCCGGTGATGCCGCTGAGGATGAAGATGATGGCGATACGGTGCCAGCCGGCCAGCTTCTCCAGGTCCCGCAGGATGGTCATTTGAAAGACCACGGACACAAAGCAGTGCACCACGCTGGGGGTGGGATACACACGAGGTGTTGGCCTTCCCACACCTACCCACGGCCACCAGCCAGGCCCTTCAGGAGCAGCCTGGCTGGCGGCCCTGGCCCAGGAGCCTTCCTCTGGGGGGTCCAGGTGGGTGGCCATCCCAGGCACCTGGGGGCAGAGGGGAGACTCGTACCCAGCATGCAGGAACAGAGAGAGCCAGAGCCTGTAGAACTGATCAGGAACCTCGGGGTTGAGGAAGGGCAGCAGCCCACACACTTTGTCCAAGCAGTGCACCTGGAAGGGGGGTGGCGGGATGCGTGGTGGGCAGCGCCCCAGGGAACAGGCTGAGTCTGGGGCCCCAATGTGGGAGGGAATGCATCAGCCCTGGTCCTGGTGGGCTCCAGGCTCAGCTTCCTCTGCCTGGGCCGAAAGCCCTCGCTCCCCACCCAAGGCGCCCGCTGGGCCTCGCCCGCCTCACCTGGGAGCAGAGCGTTGCTTCCTCGTGGAAATAGCCGTGCATGAACTCACAGTATTCTCGGGTGGTGATCTCACAGCTGGGGAGGAGGGTAGTGAGGCCAAGGGGGCGTCAGGGCCCTGAGGAACCCCCGCCCACCTCGCCCGGAGCCCAGCGCCTGGCTGCAGCAGGCATCGCTGGCAGGAAGGGGCTGCTCTTCTGCAGAGACCACGGCTCTGGACGGTTAGCAGAGGGCATTGGCCCAGCTGGTGGGGTGGGGACACAGGGCCCGCAAGGAGCGTGGCTCTGGGGAAGTGGCGAGCAGGGTGCCCCTGGTGCTCACCTGCCCTTGGTGCCGATGCAGCAGGGGCGGCCCTTGATCTCGCAGTCCACGTGCAGGAAGCCCGTGTGGTTGCTCTTGGCCTGCTCCGTGCAGATCTGCCAGGAGGGGCACCATGGGGTGGGCCTGTGTGGCAGGTGGACCCGCGTCCCCGCCCTTCCCAGACCATCCTCCGCCAGGGGGCATGCAATCACCGGCCACTTGGTGATGTCGTCGGGCCAGATGTGGGCACCACTGGAGGCGGGCTCCTCGCAGGTCCTGGAGGCCAAGGTCAGATTAGGCTGTGGCTCCCCGGCCTGCCTCATCCCCCCACCCACAGGCAGCCCAGCCGTGGGCCACCTTGAGACCCCGGGCTGCTCCAGGCCATACCTGGGGTCCTGGTGGCACACAGCCCCTGATGTCCGCTTCTGGCCCAGATCGGACTTGTCCATGGGGGGCCCGGTATCATCCTGCCACTTAACGAAAGTGGCCAAAGTCTCCTGGAGGGTGGAGGAGGCTGGTCATGCGGGGCAAAGTCATCCCTGTCGGAGTGGGCAGGGGACCCTCCAGGACGAGGGCTTCTCCCATTTCCCCAGGGCTCAGGCCCATCTCTAGACCCCCACCCCACCTGCCACTCCCCAAATCAGCTTTCACCTCTCCGGGGCCGGGGGAGGTCAGCTGCGATTCAGCAGCTGGGTCTGCGTGGGGAGCAGGACTGAGGAGGGCAGGCAGGGAGGAGGTGGGGACGTGGTCACTGCCCTCCCAGGGCCCCTCCCCCAGCCAGGGCAGGTGCAGGAGCAGAGTCGGCAGGGCTGGAGGCCACCCCCACCGAGCAGTCCTTGCGCTGGGTCTGGATGCAGCCCGAGTGGTCGTTCTGGACGCAGCAGCCCGAGTCCCGCTCCAGGTCTTGCTCCCGAAGCACCAGCTGCTCGATCTGCTGGTCCTTCCGGATGCAGGGCGAGAACTTGGCTCCCAGGTGGATCAGGTCAATCTGGGGAGGGTAGGGTAGGGGCGGGGGAGGGGAGTGAGCTCAGGCCCCAGACCTGGGAGGGGCCCAGCACTCCACCTCTGCTCCGCTGAAGGGGCCACTGAGCATGCGAGCAGCCCGCCTGCCCAGCTAGGGGGGCAGGGCGCAGGCCTCCCGGCTCAGATGTCCCCCAGTCCCAGCCCTCACCGAGCTGGGGCCGACCCAGAAGTTCTCCTGCTGGATGTACTTCACGCTCTCGTACACGCCTTTGTTCCTCAGCACCTGTCGCAGAGGCCGTGCAAGGGAGGCGTCAGCGTGGTGGGGTCCCTGGGCAGGGTGGGCGAGGGGTGGGATGGCTGTCCCCAGGGTGGAGCCCCCAGGAAGGGGCCCAGCTACGGTGAGCCCCGAGCACGCTCCCGCTTGGCCAGATTGTTGCGGTGGGAGGGATTCCGTGTCCACAATGCTGAACCTCCTTCGGGGGCTGGGACGCCCTGGGGTCTAGCAGACTCACCAGCTGGGTGGTGACGTGCTGGGCAAAGCCCACGGGCGCGATGCCATAGGTGCAAATCACCAGCAGTGTGATGATGATGTGGACGAAGGTGAGCCAGTAGGTGAAGTAGGGCCTGGGGCAGAGGGTCGGGTCAGCCAAGCGCACCTCTCACCACGACCCTCAGTCCCGGCCACAGGGCCACACCCAGCCCGGGCACATCGGGCTCCCCGGCCCCTGCTCTCCACTTCCACTTCCCGCCAACTCATCCCACGCCAGAGCCAGGTCTAAGGTGCACCTGCAAGCATCCCTCTCCTGGCTTAATACCCTCGGGCGGCTTTCTACAGCCCTTGGGATAAGTTCCCAAAGCAGAGCCTTGCTGCACCTGCCTACTCTCCAGGCTCTCTCCATTTCCTGGAACAGGCCACGCTCCCTGCAGCCCCAGGGCCTCTGCACAGGACGGAACTCCTGTTCACCTGACTGCACCCCTCCCCACAGCTGTTCACTCTCACTCTTGCACTCCTCCTGGCCACTTCCCACACCTGTCATTACTTGCTTTTTTTGTAATTTGGGGTCCAATGTCTATTGGGTCACTGCCAATCTCACACTCTGCAAAAACTGCCCTACCCAGCTGGCCTCCTCCCTCCCCCCCACCCAGACTCAGCTTCTCTGTGACCCACCCTTTCCCCCCTGCTCCATCCCCTTGGGGCTCGGAGGCGTTCAGTGAATGTTTGTTGACTGCTGTCTGGGAGCCGGGCTCGGGATGCAGCCCAGTAGTGGGGGTGGAGGAGAGGCAGCAAGCACCCAGGGCCCTTCCTGGGGCCTGGGCATGCTCCCCCAGGACAGGCTGCACCTTCGAGCGTGTCACTACACTTCTGACCCATGGGAGGTGCTCGTGCAATGCTCGCCGTGTGAATGAGGGGCGCTCTGGGGGAGACGCGGCCGAGCTCACCGGTGGCTGTCGAAGCTCTCCAGCTGGCGCTGCACGGTGCTGCTGATGCTGCGGCGGTAGCTGCGGTTCAGCCAGTTGCCCACCACGCCCAGGCCGTAGTGCCGCCTCTTGCGGTCAAAGGCAAAGTGCTTCACCGTGGAGGCGATGCGCTTGCCGCGCCTGGTTGCGGGCGCCGAGGCTCGGCCACTCTCCTTCCTAGTGGGGACGGTGGGTGGCTCTCAGCCAGGGGCTCAGGGCCAGGGTAGGGCATGGGGACGCCCCCAGTCTGGGTGGAGGGGCTGGAGGAGGGATCCTGCCCCAGCACTCACGGGGGGACTGAAACCCCGTCGGGGGAGACAGGGGAGGCTGAGCGAGGAATCCCTCGGAAGTAGCTGGCAGAGAGCGGGGGCGACTCGAACACATCATCAGGCATGGAGCTCATTTCTTCCTGGGGTGGGGACACAAGAAGACAGTATGAGGAGTCACTGTCCCAAATACAGCCCCCAATGCAAGAGGAGGACAAGGCTGGACAGACAGGTTTTTGAGGATGGCGGGGAAAGCCACATGCCTGCCGGCCGTGATGGTGACTTTCCCAGCTGGCACCCCGTGCCCCACCCCAGGTCCCCGCTCTGCCCGACAGAAAGATGGGGGCCCAGTAGCTCCACGCACAGCCACACCCGCTCCCGCCAATGGGCTTCTGGATCTCTCAGGGGCTCCTGGCACAGTACGATCAAGACCAATGTCACCTCTCCCAGCTCCCAGGCCACCCGTCCCTGCTGTCCCCAAGGGCCCACACCCCATGCTTGCCTTACTAAAAAACGAGGAGTCAAATGTGTCTGCCCCATCGACCGCGTCCTCCTCCAGGAAGCTGGGGTAGGCGAAGCTGCGTTTGATCACCCGGCACCGCTGTCCGGTGGCATCCAGCACGGGGCGCCCCTGGGCAGAGGGCAGAGACACAGGCATCAGCTCCAGGGCCCGGCCACCCTGGCACCCCCTCCACCTGGGGACAGAGCCTTGCGGGCGAAAGGAGCTCCTGAGAGCAGAAGGGTGGGGAAAAGGGCCCGAGCATGCCACCCTCACCCTGGTTTGGAGTTATCTCCTCCCGGGAGACCTCCTGTCCCTCTGGCTTGGGCAGCCGGCCCCTGACCCTCAAGGCAACCTGCATTCTCTATGTCCTATACCCTCACTTCTGGGGCTTGGACCATGTCCCTCCAGTCCCACTTCTTGGTACCTTTCTGACCCCATCTCCTGCCACTCCTCCCATAACCAGCCTTCACTAAAACCACATCAAACCACCTGCTGCTCCCTCAAAGCACCACGCTTCCTCCTCCCTCCAGGCCTCTGCATAGGCCATTCCCTCGGCTGAAAATGCTGTTCCCTCACTTCCTTCCCTGGTGAATGCTTATTTTCTGGGCTCAGCTCAATGTTTTCCCTGACACCAGCCCCTCTCCTGAACTGACCACCCTGAATGGTGGCATCTGCCCTGCACCCTGGGCTGGGAGCTGAGCCAGGGCAGTGACTCCAGCTCTGTACCCCCATGCCCAACATATAGCAGGGGCTCAGTACACGTGGGCAGGCGAGTGGCAAGTGCACGCCTCACTGCCCGCCGCCCAGCATGCAAGGCCGAGCAAAAACCAGCTTCCGAACCCAGGCAGCAGTGGGGCACGCAGGAGGGAACCAGGCCGGAAGGACGCAGGCCTGGCTGGGGAGCTTCGGGGTCCCTCTCTCTGCTCCGGGGGCCCAGGGCACCCACTATCCTCGGCACAGAAGGCAGACCCCAGGGTGAGTTTTAGGGGGTGCTATGAGAGTGGGAGGAGGGACGGCGGGGGACACGGGCAGAGGTGGTGGGGGGGCGGCCTGCAGGAGGGGACCCTCACTTTGAGGAGGGCAGCGGCAGCTTGAAAGCTCATGTGGGCCACGGACATCCTCTTGCGGCGCGGCAGGTGCGAGTAGCCAGAGCGGACGCTGGTGAAGGAGGTGAGGGACAGGACCCCGGGGGTGAGCGGCGGGTGCGGGGCGTGGGGCCGGTCCACCTCGTCCGGGTGGCGGAACGCCCGGCCCCGGGCCAGCGGGTCCACGATCTGGAAAGGGGGAAGGTGGTGAGCGGGGCTGATGGGGGCCCTGGGGGAGGCCGCCTGCCGCCCCTCCCCCAACCCACGGAGCCCACCTTGGGCATCTTGCAGGGCTTGGGGGACTCGGTGCCCTGGAAGGACGGCACCTCCTGGCTGAGCAGCTCCAGGTCCCTCTGGCACGAGGCCTTCAGGCGGCCGTAGCGCACGCTGCAGTGGTGCAGGCTGCGGCGCTGCCAGTACTGCCGCTTCCCCTCCCAGTCGCCGCTGACCCCGAACCACTGGGCCGTGCCCCTGCGGGGACAGGGCGGGTGGGCGCATGCTTGCGCACGCCTGTGCGCAGGGCGTGTGCGGGAAGGGTGGCAGCGTGTGTGCACCCAAGTGTGCAGGGGAAGAGGCTTGAGGGCACTAGCACATGCGTGCACCCGAGGGCCTGCGGGGGAGGTGGAGACAGACCAGCCTGCCCTCCAGCCCCCTGAGTTGGAGCCCGGTGACCACATGAGCAGGAGCAGAGTGAAGGCTGGCTGTGAGGAGCTGGGCCGGGAGGGCCCCGGGAGCCCCCTCACAGGGCAGTGGTCCACCTCCAGCTCCTTGAACCCCCCTCAGCCTCGGCACTGCGACTTCTTGCGAGGCCTCAGTTTCCCCAGATAGCCACGATGTTAGGTTCTGCAGGGAGACGTAGCTCACTAATGCCTGCCTGCTCCTCCCGAAGACGGGACGCAAGGCGCAGGCCCAGCGAACGTCCAGGCGCCAACGGTGCACGGGCTGCTGGGGGTGGCCGGGAGGGTGGGGGGCTCACTTGCGGATGCTCTGGGACAGGGAGGCCTGGCGGCGGAAGCCGGGCGGCTTCTCTGAGCTGCTCTCCTGCCATCGCGTCCGCGGCTCCTGGAGGCTGATGCTCTTCAAGTAGGCTGGGTTCTTGGGCCTCTGCGGGGTGGAGCGGGAGGGCAGGTTGCGACACGTGCAGCCCAGGTCCCCGGCTGGCTCTTCTTTGGCCTCCCAACGTGAAAACCCTGAGAGCAAACCTCAACCCCGATTTACAGCTCTGAGCTGCTTTCATTCTGAACTTAAAATCACCATTTCCTCAAGGTTTTCAGCCAAACCCCGGCATGCATTCCCCTAGCTGCTCATGCAGCGCCTCCCACTCCACGTGACGTCCGCCCTGCGTCCGCAGAGCGCCGCTAGGGCGCGCGGGCGGCGGGAACATCGCTCCCTTTATGCCCGGGCCGCGCGGGAAGCCCACGCTGTCAGGAGCCTGCTTTCAATGAGCTCTTTGTGGGGCAAGAGTCCAGCCTGTGGGAAATGGTGACGCGTCTTCATCTTCCCAGAGGAGCCAGGCGCAGCAAAGGCAGGCTGCTGATGCTGCATGCAAGACACTGTCCCCGTTCACCTGGGTCACGGACGGCCCCACCCCTCAGCAGGGACACCCGGGCTTGGGCCTGGGAGACGAGATGAAAGCTGCCAGGGCCCAGGTTCGCCTGCAATGCAAGCCCTTTCTCGCGGCCCGCACTGCCTGCGTCCCCTTGGCCACAGCAAGACGAGCCCTTGCATTCGGGGCCTCCATCCCGGTCGAATTTCGGGCCTAAGAAGGAGGGGGTGCGGCCTGAGCCCGGCTGCACGGCCGGCTGTAGCTCAGGAAGTGAAACTATCGGAAAGGAGTCACGTGCCCACATGTGTGACCTGTGGCCGGCCGGGCCGAGAGTCCCCCGGCCGCCCCCTTACCTCAGGCAGCATGCTGTCCTGCTCGCCGGGGGCCTGGGCCTCTCGCTCAGGGGGCGGGATGGTGATGGACAGGTTGGGTGGCTTCCGGCTCTGCAGGCGGCTGCTGGACACAGAGGAGCGGCTCCCGCCATTCTTGTCAGCCGAGGCCATGGTGGGCGGGAAGCAGCAGGGCTGGATGGAGACAGGGAGAGGGGCCGTGGGCGGGGGTGGCAAGACCACAGGAGGGTGGGGACCCTGGTGACAGGGCAGGCGGCCAAGACTAAGAACCAACCTGCCCAAAGCTGGCTCAAACCCACCTCCAGGGACTAGACCCAGACTGAACCTGGGGAGGGTGGAGTGTCATGAGGTCTATGTCTGGCTGTCATTTGTATTCCAGACCCGAAGGGGTCCGGGAGGTCCTGGACACCCCACCTCCTGCCATTTCTGGTCTCTCTGCTCCAGGCAAGAACCGAACCATCAAAGGAGCACGAAGATGAAAGATGTGGAGTGACCTTGGCTGCCTGGCCGGGGTAGGCCAGGGGGCCACAGGGCGGCTTCCTGTGCACCAAGGGCCCTGCCTGTGACCCCGGGGCAGGGCTCGGGGGAGGACAAGAAGGCCCCCGGGCGACCTGGCACCCCGAGCCACTGACACGGTGCCCACAGCTCCGCTGGGCAGGGAGGGGAGGTTCTCACGGGAGGGGTCCCTGAGCCCAGGGGTCCCTGAGCAGCAGGAAGTGGGGCTCAGTCGGACTCCGCGAAAGAAGAGAGCTTCCGTCCCCCATGGCTACCCAGCTCGTTTTTCAAAGATAAGTGAAACTGCCACCTGTTTGGTACTTTTTTTTCACAGTGGGAAAACAGGTTATTTTAACAATAGAAATGACATGCACTCATTGCAAAAAAAAGACTCAGAGGTCCATAATGCAGAAAGTGAGGTGACAGCATGCCCCGCCTGTGCCCCCTTCCTCTGGGGGCGCCTTGCTGCGCCCGGAAACAACACAAGTACTTAAAAATTTCACACGCACTAAGACCTTTTCACCTGCAGTGTGGACATCCATCCCCATCAACACAGACAGACAGACCTGCTCTAGTTCTTCTGATGATTGCAAAGATTTCGTTGAGCGGAACACACCAAGGTTCATTTAGTTTCCAAGTAACTTACTTAGTGTGTTTCTGGCACTTTTTTTTTTTTGAGACAGAATCTCACTTTGTTGCTCAGGCTAGAGTGAGTGCCGTGGCGTCTGCCTAGCTCACAGCAACCTCAATCTCCTGGGCTCAAGCAATCCTGCTGCCTCAGCCTCCCGAGTAGCTGGGACTACAGGCATGCGCCACTGTGCCCGGCTAATTTTTTCTATATATATTAGTTGGCTAATTAATTTCTTTCTATTTATAGTAGAGATGGGGTCTCGCTCTTGCTCAGGCTGGTTTCGAACTCCTGACCTCGAGCAATCTGCTCACCTCGGCCTCCCAGAGTGCTAGGATTACAGGCGTGAGCCACCGCGCCCGGCCTTCCGGCACTGTAGACGTGTCTCTGATGTCGCAGCAGACACCCTTGCCTGTGCCCTGTGTGCCTGTCCCAGTATTATCACAAGACACAGTCCTAGAAGCACAATGGCTGGGTTGAAGGGTAAATACATCCCGAATGTCAGTGGATCTTGCCAAGTACCCCACAAAGAGAAGGTGGCAATTTACCCGATCGGGGGCTCTTCCGTGTGTGCCCCGAGTCCCCAGTTCCCCTCTCTGCCCACCAGAACTCACACCCTCTGCCTGTTTCACTTTTCATTTCGGCTCTTGCTCTGACCCGTGACCTTTTCCTGCTAACCCCCAGCTGTTTCCTCTCCCCTATGTCCCAAGGTTCCCAGGGCAGGTTTGGTTTCTCCTCCCCTTGTACAAGGCCAGGGACTCCACGCCCATCTTCTGACGTGGGTCCCAACCTTGGGTGTGCAGGGACGGGGGGAGGCTCAACCGGGGGCCCTTTGGCGTCGGGGGTGTGGGGGGCTAAAGCGTGGGGGACCCACGCAGGCAGGGCAGCCGGGTTTATTCTGAGTCCGCCCCGCCTCCACCAGAGCCACTGTCCTCTCCCACATAGGACCACGCCTGTCCCCCAATTCCTCTGCCCGCTGCCTATCGGACCCCCGATACTGGCTTCTCCACACGGCAGCTGGGGTCGGCTTCCAAAGCAGGAGTCACCCCATGTCACACCCTGCCTAACACTGCCCAGGACTGCCCGTCCTCATTTGAAGTCCAAACGTCTCCCTGTGCTTCCAGGCGCTCTCTGCATCTCCTCCCGCTGTCCTGCTTCCCCGACCCAGCCCCTCTGCGCCCCCCTCGTTGCCTCAAACTTGCTGAGCTCTGCTGGGAAGTGGGGTGGTCGCGTTTGCTGGTGGAAAGCGCAGGCTGGACCCCCGCGTGGTCTGGCACCTGCTGTCGGGGGAGGGTCAGACAAGCCCATGCCCCTACGATTCGGGGAATAACAGTCCCTCCCTCCCTCGGAGAAGGGCTTGAGGATCAGATGAGCAAACGCACGACCAACACTCAAGCGGTGTGTCCACTCAGAAAGGCAGGACCGCGTCTACGCCCATGTCGCCCTGAACACCCGGGAACGCGTCTACAGCCATGCCACCCTGAACACGCGTGGTCTCGTCTGGTCTCGAAAGAACCATAGGAACACCCACGGTGGCACTACGCATCAGAGCCAAAAGGTGAAAACAACCCAAACGCCCGTCGTAGGAAGCAGGGACACACAAAACACGGCAGAGCCACGCAACGCCGTACCGTGACGCCGACACAGGCTACGGCGTGGATGAGTGGAAGGAGCCGGTCACAGAAGGCCACCTACGGTGACTGCATTCATATGAAGGCCCACACTGGGGGCCTCTAGACACAGGTGTAGACTGGTGGTCGCTTAGGAAGGGGGAAGGGGGTGACAGCTAAAGGGTGCGGGATTGCTTCTAGGGTGACGAAAATGTTCTAAAATTGGCTGTGGTGATGGCCGCACAACTCTGTGGATATACTAAAACCCGCTGAACGGTACCCTGCAAACCAGTGAAACCAATGGCGTGTGAATTACATCCCAATAAAGCTGCCAGGCAGGCGCTCCGCAAACGCTGGGCCTCGGTCTGAGCCAGTCGCTCCTCCCCGCCCCCCGACTGTCCCCACAGCGGAGAGAGCAGCTCCTTCTCATCCTCTGGTCCTCAGGGCAGCCCCCCGCCCCCGCCCTCCTCACCCCCCTGGCTCCCACAGTCGCCCTGTGTCCTGCAGCATTCCCGGCTGTACAGCCAGGAGAACGCCGGCGCCCCCACCCCCAAGAACCAGTATCTGCTGAAAGGCAGCCGCCCGCAGCAGCCAGTGCCCCGGGTCCAGCCCACCCGGCCCCCAGCTTCCTACCGTCAAGGTCTGGGCTCGGCCCACGGATTCCCGGTCTTGTCGAGAAGGTCTTCAGAGCATGTTCTTGTCCTCTCTTCGCTGTACAGATGCCACAGGATCAAACTCTGTGGACAGGAGGACGGACGGAAGGACGGGCGGGCGGACGGCTCCAGGTCCAGCAGGGCAGCTTCCTGGGCGCTCTCGGCCTGCAGGGAAGGGAGGGCAGGCTCCAGGGGGCAGGCCGACCATTGGGCCTTTTAATCCTCCTGGCCTCAGTCTCCCCACCTGTGAACTGGGGATAACCCGCCTGCCCTTCCTTCCCTTGGGAGGGAGAAAGGAGAATTGGAGCAAGGGCCCTGTGGCCAGGCAGCCGGGCAACGGCTCATAAAAACACGGCTCTGGTCTGGGAACCTGCTTGGAGCTGGACGTCAAGTCACGACGATTCCTGTGCTGTTTTCCTGTTTCAGTATTACTTGGGTAGAAACATTTAACTTAAAAAAATCTAGGAATTGTTGGCCGCCTCCTGATTCAGATTTATTTTCGACTCGAGGCAGCCAGATATTTAAGGCAGTGTTCAAACGATCTGCAAGTGCTTTGCTGTTGTTTTATTAATAATTAATTGAGGTGAAATGCACACCCCATCAAATTAACCATCTTAAAGCAAATAACTCAGCGGCCTTCCTGCCTGTCTTTAAGAAGCCTGTGTGGGGCGCGCTCCGCTGGACAGCAGGGGACACGGCAGATCCTGCTCTGAGCAGGACCCCAAGAGGGGCCGAGAAGAGCAAGAGGCCGGGCAGGTTAAGTCCCCAGGTGCGCCAGCCTTGCCCGGCCCTTTATAAAGTGCTCCGTTCCACTGCGTCCTCAAATCGCCCATCGAGGCCGACATCACCATCACTGCCACCTCACAGAGGGGACGGGGAGGCTCAGAGGGGTTCAGTAACTTGCCCAGCCTCACACAGCCTCGAGGGGTACAGCCGGGGCTCCAGATGTCTGGCTCCAGGGCCTGAGGTTTCCTCAGGGGTCAGAGACATCCTTCCCTCAAGCTGGGGGACACTCGGGGCTGGGAGACAGCCCCATCCTTGCAGGAAGCCAGAACAGAGCGCAGCCTGGGGGAGCTCGGCCTAGCATGTCATTGCTTTCCAAACCACGCTCCTCACGGGCCCCGGGCTGCCCAGAGGTGCCTGTGGGGCTGCAGTGGGACAAACCGAGACTCAGGGATGGGCCCGGGCCCTCCTCTGACTCCATCCAGCAGGGCCCTTTGCACCTTGTGTACCAGAGCTGGCACTTTGGCTGCTGGAGCCCTGATGGTACAGCTGGCAGAATGCTGGGTGCGGAGGGGGGCACCACGGAGAGAAATCCTGAGGCGGAGCTGGGCCTGGGACGGCTCCTGCTCCTTCAAAGCCAGACCAACAGTATCAGCTGCACTTCCTTCCACCCCAAAGTGCCTGACCCCGCAGCCGGGAGCAGACGGCCCGGCCGTGTGCAATGAGGCCCTGATTGCAGGTTCTGAGCCTGGTTGGCTCTGATAAGCCCAGGCAGCCACACGAGGACACCGCCCGGGTGAAGCCGTGGCCAGCACCCCGAGTCCCTCGCCCACTCTGGGGACAGCTCCAAGCAACGGCCTCACCTGGGGCCTCTGTGCGGAAAGCTCCCAGCTGGACCTCCCCGGGAGTAGGGTGCAGTGAAAGGGCATCGGGAGGGCGCTGCCCTGGGAAACCGCACCAACGGGGAAGCGAGGCAGCAGCGGAAGGAGGCTGGGGCGAGGGTGGGGCCACCAGGCTGCAGTTAAGGCCACCAAGGAGGCGTGATCTTTCTGGAACCCAGAGCTGACCACACCTACCTGGAGTCAGCACTTCAGGCCTCCCCCACACCCCTCCAGGCAAACCACGTCCTCCTGGGGCTCCCCAAGCTCCCGTCTCCTGTCACCTGAGGCCTTGCACCTGGCACGCCAGGCTCTACCTTGCCTGCCTAGCCAAGCCCTACTGCTCCTTTAAGGAAGGTAAAATGTCACCTCTTCCGGGAAGCCTGCCCTGTCACCACCAGACAGAATCAACTGTTTTCTCATCTGCTCTCTCACAGGGTCCTGCAGATCTGCCTACGTGTAGGTGTCCCCTACTCGACCCCGGGTGGCACAGAACCCGGCATTCTGCTCGCCCCAATTAATGGCTAATTGAGCAGGAGACTGGTGAGAAGGCATAGGTGGCTGGGGATGGTCGGTCCACATTGGCCCCAGAGAGCAGGCATCCCCCCAGTCCTGCAGCTAGCCCTGGAAACAGCCCCCAGTCTGTGCCCACTGCAGGGCCAGGATGGAGGAGGCTACGTGCTGTCCTAGCATGAGTCCCCAGTGGGACCCCCCTCAACACAGCCCAGACTCCCCCTCCTGAGGCCAGGCCATTCCAGCTGGGCCCCCGGCCTGTTGTGCCACTGGCATCTATGCCAAGCCCCTGCTGGGAGGGGCAGGCACAACCCCAGGCTGAAGGAGGGGAAGGGTCCCCAAGAGAAGTGGCCTGACCCTGGAGAGCAGGGTGGGGCTGGTGGGGCACATTTTGCTGGGAGGGAGCAGGGCGTCTGGAAGGGCTGTCTTAAGCACAGAGCACACCAAGAGTCCTGGGAAGTAGCCTGTGAGCAGCTTCACCCCCTGGGCCTCAGTTTCCTTCTCAACTAAGCAAGGGAGTGGGGCAAGGTGCTGACCCAACCTTGACATCCAGGAAGTCCGTAAAGTATAAAACACCAACTTCGCCCCAGCCCCTCTCCACCATGGAGGGGAGGGCCTGTTCCTGAGACCCCGGCTTGCGCAAAAGGTGGGGGGCCAGGAGCCCAGCCCCTTGCTCAGGGCTCAGGACCGTCACACCCACTCTTGCGCCAAGTCCGGGGTGTGGAGGAGCACATGACAGGGACCAGGCAGAAGAAAGCGCTGGAGCCTTGGAGCTGCCCCACCCAACACTCATCATCTCCTGTCCCCAGAAGTGCTTGCTCACTGCAGAGGAAATGGTGACATCCTGGGACCAGGCTTCCTCTTGGCCCGCGGTCACATCTGCCACTCTTGCTAAGATCCTAGTCTTGCCTCCGCACCTAGCCCACGGCTGGCCATCGCCACCTGCCCATGGAGGGTCCTGGCTTCCTTGGGGCCACGTGCCCCAGCCCCAGAGTAGCAGGAGGCTCCAAAGGGTGCTGGAGCTCGGGGCTGGGGGGAGAGGGGGAGTCAGGATGGGACAGGCTGTATATCCTCCTCCTTTGGGTCAGGCCCAGCATGGGGGTGGGGATGGCAGATCCAGAGAAAATGTGAAGTGCAGAGTTCAGATCACCCCAGCGTCTCCACGGGTTGGGACCTCTGCTTCCCACCCTGCCCGGGGTCAGGGCCACCCCCACTCCAGACAGCTTTCGAGATCGCATAACCCAGGCAGCAACAGCCAAGATCTGGCACATATGACAGAAATGCAGACTCAGAAACCACGGGAGGCTGCTGCCCAGAGAATCCGGTTTCCCCACAATGGGTGGGGCTGGGCGCTCCCAACCGAGCCCTGTGCCAGCCACACAGCCAGTGTAAGCAAGGGCTGCAGGGACCCCCGCCCCACCAGGAGGCCTGCTGGATCCTGTACTCCTCCCTCGTTCTCCCCTCCCTACCTGCAGTTCACCTGTGTTGAGGTGTCTGGCTCGAGTCCCCTTTCTTGCTTTCCACCTGCCTGCCACCAGCACCCCCACGCTGGCAGGTTGCTGTGGCCTTGCTAATGGCAGATGCATTCCCCACGAACCCTGGGCTCTGCAGACTTTATGGGTCAGGGCAGGGTGAGAGCATCACCTGCAGCCCCAGACAGAAACAGGCAGAAGCTAGACAGGAGGGCCAAGCCTGTGCGCGGCCAGAAATGGGGACAGAGCAGAGGGAGGGGCCCTAGGACAAAGAGTGAGCAACCTGCTCCCCTCCTGAGAGGAAAGAGGGAGACCACCCATTACCATTGGATGTGGCCAGGTGACTTAGGGGACCCTCTGTGCAGAGGGGCTGAAGTCCCCTTTGCAGAGGAAGTTAGGAAGCCGCCACCTGGCCCAGAAGCCACTTCCAGCCTGGCTGGGGCTCTAGAGCTGCTTGGAGGCCACCTGGTGTCCCAGAGAGTGGCGGTCAGGACAGCAGGGGGGCGGTGCACTGCCTGGACCCTGTCTTCTCCCCAGCTTCTCTGCCACAGAAACCGAAACTCCATCTTCCCTCCCTGTGGCCCTGCTGGGAACCGCGGCATTTTTAGAAAGCGGCAAAGAGGAAGCCGGGCCCTCACCACTGTGCACTCCCCAGCAGACACCCTGGTTCTGCTGACCTCGGGGAGTTCTCCAGCCATGCAGCGCGAGGAATGACAGCTCTCGGAAAAGCTGCCCTCTCGGCCCATATCTCCCCAACACGTCCCCAAGCTGGCCCCCGCAGAGCCAGTGACTCAGCCCTGCACACTCCTTGCCCAGGGCTAGGGGCCCGGCTGTCGGTCTCCAGGAGCCAACCAGGGGTCTATGGGCCCTTCCCCCCGGCACCGCTTCCCCAGCAGCTGGGGCTGGTGGCAAGTGGGTGCAGACACGCACTTAACCCGCTGGCAGGTGCTTCTGCCCGGCAGCTCCGTGCGAGACAGAGGAAGAGCAAACCGCCTGTGGGTTCCCCAGATGCCCTGTGAACCCAGACAGCCCTCGGTTTCTTTCTCCCTCTCGCCCTCTGAGCGCTTGCCCCAGACTCAATTCAGAAGATCAAGAACCGGAGGTTCGGGGCTTGGCCACCCACTGACTCCTCTGGGCTCCCCCCGACCCAGCTGCAGAGGCTCGGACGGCCCAGGCCGACCACAGACACGGGAAGCGGGCGCTGGGCTCCAGGAGCCGCCGAGAGCAGGGTGTGAGGGTGTGGGCCCATGCGTGTGTCTGGCAAGGGGGACACATGATGACCTAGGAGCGGCACAGACTCTGACATCCAGCCGATCTTTCTCAGGACTAGTCGCCAGCAGGGCTGGCAGAGGTGTGACTGTCCCCCTCCTCTGCTGGGGTCCCTGAAGCCACGATGCAGCAGCTGCTGGCGACACGCAAGGGCGGGGGCGGCACAGGCAGCAGGAGGGCAGCCAGGCCACCCAACACGCACAGAGCTGGCCCCCCGCCCCCGTGCCCTCCCACGGGCCCCTCTGGAAATCTCTGGATCCCAGAAACTGCTGGTGGGGGCAGGATACAGACGCCCTTCCACACCCAGGCAAGCAGCAGCAGCTCCCAGAGCCTGGGGTTCGAGTGCAGGTTGGGGGACCGAGGAGGGAAGGGAGCAAGCGCGGAGGCCAGGTCCCGAGGTGCTCTGCCCAGGGCCTGCCGCATCGGGGAGGCTGCACGTCACGCCCCAGTTCTGCTGCTCCTTCCCCACGCGGCGAAGGGGGAGAGGCCAGATGCCAGGACACTGGAGGGTTCCTGAGGAGGTGTGTGTGCATGCGGGGAACCACACCAACACGGGCTGTGTGGACCGCATCTTGCTCCAAACACACATGGAGCGTCGCCTCTCCGGTCCCGGGAGCTGGGCTCTCACGGGTCCTTGCAAGCGCAGTGGCTGGGGGAGGGGGAGGCCCGCTTCATTTCTGCTGGCGGCTCCTCGACACCAAGGTGTGACCGGCCCAAGGTCTGTCCTGGGCTTGCAGGGTGAGTCCACCCACTCCCACCCGCCTCCTCGTGGTCTGGCTCCAGAGAGTGAAAACACTGCCCAGTGGGGGGAAAGGAGGCATAGGCCCAGCCCCAACCGCTGTGTGATCTTGGGCAAGCCACTCAGTGTCTCTGAGCCTCAGTTTGTCTGTGCATAAGATGTAAGACCTAGGTGGCCTTGTCACCATTCATCGGGCTCAGCCCAGGAGCACGTTCGGCTGAGGGACAGAGTCTCCCCCTATTTTACAGAGAGGCCAACACCTCGCCCAGCTGGCTGATGGCTGCCCTGGGTCCCCAGCTCGATGCTCAGGACAGGGCGCTGGGTGTCCTCACTTCTGGAGCCCCCAGCAGGGAAGGAACATGCCAGGCAAACACTGCAGCTTGTAAACAGTCATTAAGGAGCTAATAAACCTGATTTCCCAGAACCTTGCCCCGGGGCTCCTTGCTTCCCAGGGAGGCTGGGCCCAGCCCTGGTGGCCGCCAGGGCTCAGGGCACTTGGACAGCAGCCCATCCAGGTGGCTCACCTATGTGGGCTGGCCAAGCCACCTGTGCTCAGCCCCACCTCACTCGGAGGCAGCGTGGGGCCCTCTTGTTGAGGAATGAGGAGGGCCGGGGGGCAGAGACAGGACTCCGACCTGCCTTGGGCACCTACCTGCTGGGAGACTTTGGGCAGGCTGGCACTGCTGAGCCTGTCTCCTCTGCTGTGAAATGGGGTGACACCCCACTCACAGGCAGCAGTGGAGATGACAGGAGGTCGTGAACGTACAGCACCTGGCACACAACCACAGCTCAGCTGCAGCTCCTTTTATTCCTGGCCCAGCTCTGCCACCAACGCTCACTTGGTCTCTACATCTAGCCTCAGAGGTGACAGATCTGTATTTGACAGGTGGGGAAACTGAGGCTCAGAGACTAAGTCACCTGTCTAAGGTCTCATGGTTGGGGAGAGGTGGGGCCCTGACCCCAGCCAGGGTCCTGTGGTCTTAGCCCCCGGATTCTGCAGCGTCCTGCCACCCCGGACCGAGAGGCGCAGTGGCAAAAGGAAAAGGCCAGGGGTGGGGACGTGAAGTTGTCCGGATGCTGGGAGCCAGCTCTGGGTGTGCGGCCTTTGACTCACAGACCCCTCCCACCCCCCAAGCACAAGTGACAACACCTAACCGCTTGGGTAGCACTTCCCAGCTTACCGAAGGGCTTTTACAAACATTATCTCACGTAATTGAGGCTGAGGGTGAGAGGAGGATGTCATTATCCTCCCCGGCTGACAAGGTCATAAGGGGCTCAGGGGAGGCCTTCGGTTCTAAGTCCTGCTCCCACCCCAAACCCCACGGCAGGTCCCCAGCCCTTCTCTTCCTGGCCTTCTTGTGGCCACATGGAGGCAGTGACCTGGGGAGGGGGAAAAGGTGCTCCTTGCCAGGGACCTGGGGCAGGAAGCCATCCCTGCGCCACCTAAGGATGCCGTGACCTGCCCCCAATACCATCAGTGACACACACGCCGGCAGGCAGGGAAACCCCTGGGCGGGACTGGCAGTGCACGCCCAGATGGAAACCCTCTCTCATTTCCCTTGGCCACCAAGGCACCGAGGTCTCCCCTCCCCAGACACAGCCACTTCTACAGTACGATGACAGCAGCACTGCCGCTCTGTACGCGTGTCCTCGCCTAGTCTCCCAGCAGCCCGCGAGACTGGGCCTCTGCCGTCGCCAAGTCTGTGCCATCGACAGGCAGCTGCACCAACAGAAGTGGCCCCGGCCGGGCGCGGTGGCTCACGCCTGTAATCCTAGCACTCTGGGAGGCCGAGGCAGGTGGACTGCTCAAGGTCAGGAGTTCGAAAACAGCCTCAGAAAGAGCGAGGCCCCGTCTCTACTAAAAATAGAAAGAAATTAATTGGCCAACTAATATATATAGAAAAAATTAGCCGGGCATGGTGGCGCACGCCTGTAGTCCCAGCTACTCGGGAGGCTGAGGCAAGAGGATCACTTGAGCCCAAGAGTTTGAGGTTGCTGTGAGCTAGGCTGACGCCATGGCACTCACTCTAGCCTGGGCAACAAAGCAAGACTCTGTCTCAAAAAAAAAAAAAAAAGAAGCCCCAATACCCTTATCGTGATGGCCCCCTGGTGCTCCTACCAGGGCTGGGCACTGGGCTGAAAGCTGCACATGAATCACCACTGCATACAACCCTCCCAAGTAGACTACTGTTACCCCACTCTACAGCTGTGGAAACTGAGGCATGAACTTTTTTTAAAGACAGAGTCTCGCTCTGTTGCCCAGGCTAGAGTGCAGCGGCATCATCACAGCTCACAGCGACCTCAAACTCTTGGTCTCAAGCGATCCTCCTGCCTCAGCCTCCCAAAGTGCTGGGATTACAGGTGTGAGCCACCAAGCTTGGCCAGCATGGACTATTTAAGTGAGCCCATGCTACTGAGCACACTTGTAGACCACTGAGCCTGCCAGCCCCTGGACCTGGACGCTTGGTTCCCCAAGCTTGGAATCACCCCCACCCCCTCTGCCAATCACAACACTCCCCTGATACTCCAGGCCCGTGTCCCTGACTGCACGGCTGCTGGCACTGCCCACTTGGCTCACACCACTTTCCTAGAGGGGCCAGGGTGGCACTGGGCCTGGAACTGCTTTCTAGCAGCTTTTCAGCCACACAAACAACTCACGTCTGGGCCCCCAGATAAGCATACTGAAGGAGGGAGGGCGGACACAGCGGCTCTCTGTACTTCCCTAAAAATAAGAAGAGATGAGTTTTTTTATACCTGCTTAGTTCTCAGAGGGAGGCAACTGTGACTTTACGGGCAGCCTGGGGAAAGCCCTTGTTCCGCCTGCCTGCGAGGAGCCCTGTGTCCCCAGAGCTGCCCCAGCCTGGCCGCCACGCCAGGTCAGCCTGCACTCAGGCGCTGACGTCCACGCCGCCCCTCCCCCGGCCTGGCTCAGCTGGATAGGAAACTGGGAGCCGCTTCCCACAGCGCAGACGGTGCAGCTGTGTGAGCTCACTCTGGAAACCCCCTGGGGCGGCCGGGCAGCGCCAAGGCCTGCTCCAAAGTGTGTGGCACAGAGACCCCAGGGGACGCGTGTGCACCTGGGAGCCAGGAGAACGCACACACCTCCCCTGTCCCGCGCCACAGGCAGGCAGGGGGCAGGCAGGGGGCAGGCGGCTCCTCCAAGCCACCCCGGCACTAACAGACCCTCACACGTCCACGCACATACAGCCCCTGCCGTCTCCTGCTCCCACGTGCTATCTGTCTGGGGCAGAGTTTACCCAGCACATAGAACAGGAACCTCGGCAGAGACGCCGCAGACGTGTCCAGCGCTCAGCCCACAGGAAAGGCAACACGACTGACCCCGGAGGCACCCTCCACCCTCCAAAGCACTTGTGGGGTGATTTACTTATTCCTCCTCTTACAGGAACAGGAGTCCCCCTCCTGGGCAGGGGGAGAGGGAGAGACACGGTACAGCAGGTACAGCCAGGTAGGAGTCACCCTGTGGTTTGTTTCCCAGGCTTTCAGGCCGGGCCTGGGGGTGGACAGCTGGGGTTCAAACGCTCACTTCCTAAACAACTCTGTACAAGTCTCGGTCTTGTGCCTGGAGAGGCACGCGGCAATGGAGCCAGTGTTACTGGTGCTTGTTCAACTGAAAACGTGGGAGTCTCACTTTGGCCTTTTATAGTTAAAAGACTGTAAAAGCCCCCAAACCCGATCTCAAACCAGAAACGGCCACCTTGCTCCACCAGGGTTCCCAGGCCAGGAGGCTGGGTCCAGAAGGGAACAGGGTGGGCAATGGCTCTGCAAGGAAATGGGACGGGAAGGCAGCAGGGTGGTCCAGGCTCCTGGGCATGGACAGAGCTGCTTCACCTGACCCTCTCCCATCATGCCAGCCACCCACCCCATCCCCAGAAAACTGGGAGTACATTCCTAAGCCCAGCTCAAACGATTCCGAGTCATCCCTACTGGGGGCCATCTGGCCTGCGGCTCCGATGTCTTCCATCTCTCCCTGTTGCCCAGCTAAAGCCACGAGCAAGGGGTGCCCTGTCCTACCAGCAGCTGGGCCCACCCTGGGCTTCTCCTCTAACCCGGGGTTCCCTCTTTATTACAAGATGGAGGAAGACTGGGGAGCCACCAGGGATCAGGAGGCCTGTTACTCCTTGGATGTTATTTTCCTGGTGTAGTTTCCTGGTGTGAGTTCAGACGGGA
This sequence comes from Microcebus murinus, assembly GCF_040939455.1. Taxonomy (NCBI): domain Eukaryota; kingdom Metazoa; phylum Chordata; class Mammalia; order Primates; family Cheirogaleidae; genus Microcebus; species Microcebus murinus. The sequence continues at coordinate 58,565,865 of NC_134121.1, forward strand.
AACTTGCAGCAGGTCACGTGGTATTGGGCACCCATGCCAGCCTCAACAATCCAGCTTTGGGAAAATCTATGAGAACAGAGATCACCCCCTGCCCTTCCTCCACCCCCAGGGACATCTGAGCTCAAGGGCTGCCCCAGCTCAGCCTTCCTGGGAGGCTGCCCTTGGGTGAAGCACTCCAGGCCTGCACGTAAGGGGGCCCTATTCCCAGCCCCTCCTACACAGCACGCAGCCCTGCTTCCTGCAGGGCCGTGGTGAGCAGGAAAGAGGGCAGCTCAGGAGTACCCTTGCCAGGGGAGTGACTGCTCTCACACCTCCTTACCTCTTATCTCATGTAGGTTTATTTCAACTCCTCCCCTAACCACTGGGGAAACTGAGGTAGGCAGGAGAAATGAATGAGAAGCAACCTGATGGACCAGGTGCTGTGGCATAGCACTATGAGCTGTTGCTGGATGATTCTTCGTCGTGGGGGAGGGGGCTGTTTACCAGTATCCCGGGTCTCTCCCCACTACGTGCCAGTAGCAACAACACTCACTCCCCTCCCAAGTGCGTGACACCAACTCGTGTCCAGACACTGCCGAACAATCCAGCGGCAAAGTCGCCCCCTCTAAAACAGGCCTCGGTGCCCACCCCTGCCCCACAAAGAGTGACAGTTGCATAAGACAGATGCTGGGCTTATCATCTTACCAGCCAGTGTCACACACAGGGGGCCCTCAAGCCAGCGGTTTGGGCAGCAGCAGCCACCCCACAGGTAGGGTCACACACACCCCACATCCACCCTATAGCCCCAACCCTTCAGCCTTCTCCCTGAGTCTTTCCAGTCGGGCAGGGGCTGAGACCTGGGTTCCCTCTCTGCCCTGGGCTGGTGGGGGGGTCTGTTCCCTAGGAGACCAGGCCCTCTCTATCCAGTAACCAAAAGCCCCGCAGTGGCATCCAAGGGGGCCAACCTTCCCAAGCCCGGCAGTCCAGGAGTCAGGGCTGGGTGGTCCAGCCTTGCTGAGTGAGCCCGCCCTCCTCCATGCCCCACCCCCGCACCTGTTTCCACCTGGGCGAGGCTCCAGGCACAAACTCGCCCGGTGCCCACCCGGGAGGAAGGGGAGACGAGAGGAGGCTCTGAACTCCGGGCACTTCTGGGACCAAGGCGGGGCTGCCCGGTCGTGCCCGGGGGCAGTCCCCTCTCTTCCTTCCGGGGCTTTAAACTTCTGCCCGATGGCCATGCCCGCACCTCTGCCGACTCGCGGCCCAGGGCTCGCTTAGGCGTCCCGTCCGAGCTGAGCCCAGGGCGGGCGGACGCGCGGTCCGCTCCGGCCCCCGCCGGGCCACGTGAGCCCCGGGCGCGCCGCGGGCACCCTCCCCGGCCGCGCGCCGCCGCCCCGGGGGGCTCGGGGCGCTCGGGCACAACCCCGGGACCCCCGCGGCGCCCCCGGAGCCCGGCCGCCGCGAGCGCGGCCCCGCCCGCCACCCCGCGCTCACCTCCCTGCGGCCCCGGGACGCGGCTCCGAGCGGCGCGGCGGGCGGCGGGGCGGCGGCTCCTCGGGGGCGGGGCGCCGGGGCCCCGCCTCTTCCCTACCTGCGCGCGGGCGGCCCGGGGCGGGGCCACTCTCGGGGGGGCGGGGCCACTGTCGGGGGGCGGGGCCACTCTCGGGGGGCGGGGCCACTCCCGGGGGCGGGGCCCGGACGCCGCGGTCGCCTCTGCCGGCTCCCCCGGCTCGCCCCTCTGCGCACGGCCCGGCGGGGTCCCCGCCCGGACTAAGCCCCGTTGTCCGCCCCAGCCGGTCCCTTCCGGGCGCCGTCCTCTCCCTCCGCTTCCTCTCTCCTCCCCGGACAAAGCGCTCAATCCAGGTCCCAATTGTCATCGTCGCGTCGCCCCTGCCCCTCGAGAAAAACCGCCAATCCCCGGTTCGCCGCCCTCCAGCGCCCACATCCTCAGGACAACTGGGCCAGCTCTCGAACTCTTTACTCTGGAGCCTTCACCCTCATTCTGTGCATGAAACACGTTTGGAGCATCTCGACTGCTCCAAATCCTGCTACAGCCCCCCGCCTCCGGGAAGCCTTCCCTGATTGCCCGCGGCCGCTGCCTCTGCTCTGGCCTGCCCCCGACGAGCCTCCTCCGCAGCCCGCTGGGCTTGCGCTTGCCGCTCCTTCCTGGGCTGAGGCCGGGTCTTGCTAACCTCCAGCCACTAAACCCAGGGCAGGCAGCGACGGTGACAAAAGTGTGCAGAGTTTGCCTCTGGGAAAAGCCCACGCAGGCCCCGTAAAAACCCACGTTGCTTCTGGCCAGATGGGTAGAAGCCTGGCACCTGCAGCGAACACGGGAAGGCACCCAGGGTCTAGGAGGTTGGGCTGCAGGGTCAGCCCTCGGGGACAGTGGGTGGCCTCAGCCGGGGCCCTGGCCTCTGTGACCTATCCTTAATTCGCAAAGTAGCAACGTCTGTCTGGCCTTCCCACCTGGTTGATGGCAGGAACACAACAAGCCCTAAGAGGGTGTCAGCTGATGGGGTTGTCAGGTGGTGGGGGCTCTGCAGCCAGAGGGCCTGGCCCTGCCACTTACTACCTGTGTGGCCTTGGACAAGTGCCTCAACCTCCCTGGGCCTTGACTTCCTCCTCTATAAAATAGCAGCAATAATGGGCCCCACCTCCCAGGCTTTTTAAAGAAGCCCCTTGAGGTTCACTTGCTGATAACTGGGAGTGTTGCTACTGTGTTGCCATTATGTTACCACTGTGGGTATTGTTCCAGCAGGACTCAGCCCCTGCACTCAATTTTGAACCAAAGGCTTTTGCCCTCTGACCCCCTTCTTTCATCGCATTTGACCCAGAGAAGCAAGGCTTGGACTCCATATCCCCCTCCTGGACACAAGCCTCCCCACCTCTGCATTGCTCCCTCCTCCACCCCCAGAGCCCACCCTGCAGGTCACCCCACATCTGCCCTGCCCTGTGGCTAGGGCCAACATTCATGAACAATCCCCCTTCTCCCTGCACCTGGGCATTGACGCGGCCCGTTCTGCCGCTGGGTGGGTGTCAAGGGCGGGCTTCCTGCCGAGATGCGGCTGGAGCCAGACCGTAGGTGGGGGTGCGGGCAACACCTGGCCCCTTGGCTTGGGCCTGTCTGCCCAGGTGGGTCCTTCTCCCTTCCCTGGACTCCAAGGGCCTGGCCTAACCTCCCCCTTTGGCCCAGACATACAAAACTGTGCCGGGGGACCCAGGACCCGGCTCCAAGGCCCGGCCACAAGGAGCAGAGGGAGTTGGGAGAGAGACTCAGGCCTGGAGGGGTGGGGGTGCTGGTCTCAGGGGCAAGCCAAGACCCCAGCCGCTCAGACAGCTCCTGAGTCACCCGGACCCCAACCCAAGCACTCTGGCCTGGGTTACCCAGAGAGATGCGTCTCTCCTCCCCAGGCCTGGGGCGGTGAAAAGGGCACAGACTGGAGGGGGGTGAGAGTTGGGCCAAAACTAGGGAGCTGCTCCTCAGTCACAAATGCAGGGCCCATCTATTGTTGTCCCTCTCTGCACAGAACCCCACCCCTGCGTCCGGTGCAGAGAGGAACAGAACCAGGGCCTGCCCGCAAAGGGCTGGCACTCTCTAGGGTGGGTGCAGGAAGAAAATGCTGTAACAGGAAGCGTGAGAGCCGCCCGCCATTCCGAGTGCTGTAGCCTATCTCATCTAATCCGCGCTGCTATTCCGTGAAGTGGATACCATTGTCACCACTCCGACTTTAAGAACGGGAATACTGAGGCGGAGGGGGAGGCAGGTGCAGCAGCTGGGGCTCGAACCCAGTCGCAACCTGACTGTAGACTCAGCCAATGCTGCTGCAAACACCTGAGCTCTGTCCTCAGCCCTGGAGCTCCACGGAAAGCTCCGTCGGAGCTCCCAGGAGGAGAGGGACCCATGGCGGCGTTTAAGCTGATTTGTCCCATGGAAACATGGCACCCTGCCCGGCCACGCAGGTGCAGGGCTGCTGATCACAGCCCTGGCTGCAGCAGCAGGACCTGTGCGGCCGGAGGGGAAGAGTGCTGGGTAGACCAGGGGCATGATTTGTGGTGATGCCCCACAGCTCTTAAGAGCAATGAGGCAGCGCTCTATGTGCTGACATGGAATTGTCTCCAGCGCACATTTAGGTGAGAAAAGCAAGGCCCATGTTTAGCATAATCCCATTTAACTGAATTTAAACAGAACAGACACATTTATGTTGGCAGATCCACAGAAAGTTTCTGGAAGGATACCTGTTAAGTAACTGCGCGGGGGGCAGGGAGGGGGGCACTTGCTTTTCATTTTATATCATGTGCATATAGTACTTTTATAACTTAAAGAAAAACACTTTAGGCCAGGCGTGGTGGCTCACGCCTGTAATGCTAGAACTTTGGGAGGCCGAGACAGGCAGATTGCTCAAGGTCAGGAGTTTGAATCAGCCTGAGCAAGAGTGACACCCTGTCTCTACTAAAAATAGAAAGAAATTAATTGACCAACTAAAAATATATATATAGAGAAAAAATCAGCCGGGCATGGTGGCGCATGCCTGTAGTCCCAGCTACTCGGGAGGCTGAGGCAGGAGGCTCGCTTGAGCCCAGGAGTTTGAGGTTGCTGTGAGCTAGGCTGATGCCCCGGCACTCTAGCCTGGGCAACAGAGTGAGACTCTGTCTAAAAAAAAAAAAAAAAGGAAAAGAAAGAAAGAAAGAAAGAAAGAAAGAAAGAAAGAAAGAAAGAAAGAAAGAAAGAAAGGAAGGAAAAACACTTTTTGTGTTTCCTGGATGAGCTAATAAATAAATAAATAAAATTTAAGAAAGAAAAAGAAAAGCACTTTAACCATTTTTGCTTTGGTGGACCGAAAGGTGTAGGGAGGTCGTGGCGGGTCAGGATGAGGAGAGGGCTGCAGGTGGAGGAGAACGAAGCCTCCGCAGGGCAACTCTGGCTGTGGGAGGGAAGGTTCTGGAGCCGTGGTCTGGCTGCTGCACAGAACCGGTCAGCAGGAGGCTGCAGGGGAGGCACGGTGGCCGGTGGTTGTGGGGTGGGGCCCCCGTGTGTCGGGATAAGGGTTTTCCCTGCATCCTGTAAACAGGGGGAGCCGTGGGGAATTTTCAGCCCGGAAATTGCACCCTGATATATTACACCTGTGCAGCCCTCTTCGAAAAGTGCTTTCAGGCTGGGCGCGGTGGCTCACGCCTGGCATCCTAGCACTCTGGGAGGCCGAGGCGGGAGGATCCTTTGAGCTCAGGAGTTTGAGACCAGTCTGAGCAAGAGCGAGACATTCCCCGCACACCCCCCCTCCCCTGTCTCTACTAAAAATAGAAATAAATTAGCTGGAAAACTAAAAATATATAGAAAAAATTAGCCGGGTGTGGTGGCGCATGCGTGTAGTCTCAGCTACTCGGGAGGCTGAGGCAGGAGGATTGCTTGAGCCCAGGAGTTTGAGGTTGCTGTGAGCTAGGCTGACGCCACAGTACTCTAGCCCAGGCAACAGAGTGAGACTTTGTCTCCATAAAAAAAAAAAAAAATGTGCTTTCAAAGGCACTAATTTATTTTTTAACTTTAACCTTGACAACACTTCTAGGAGGTAGGCAGATCAGGCATTACAGACGAGGAAACTGAGGCTGCTGTGGAATAAGGACCAGACACTCGGAGCTTTAGAATGACAAGTCTTGGCCCTGCGGGAAGGCGGGAGAAAGCTCCCCAGCCAGGGACCTGGGGCAACCACACACCCTGAGAGCCCCCTCAAGACTGGCCTTGTGATCCTGGGAAGAAAAGGGTAAAAGGGATCTTAACGTCATAAGTTAGCAAACTCAGAAAACTCTCATCACATACCTTTGAAGGACGTCCTGGTGTTTGTCCACAGGAGTAAAATATTAGGGGTCTCTTGGTCGGCTGAGATATTTTCATTTTTAGAACGAGTTCTGTTGAGTGAGGAGACGCTGGCTTCCCTGTCAAGGTTCAGAGAAGTTTCTGGCCGTGCCTGAGGATGCACAGCTGGTCACTGGCCCCAAGGCCACACTCCTTCCAGCCATGACTGCGGACCACACCCATGTTTCGGAAGGGTCATTCCGGCTGTGCTCGGACACGCTGGTTTGGGTGAATGTGCCGAGAGCCCCAGGGGAGGGTGGTAAAGGCATCCCCTCTTTCGAAAATTTGGCCAACACAGGCCCCCAGACTTCTTCTCCATGCATGCCCTGGATTTATGTCTCCAGGGGACAAAGTCAGGGGGAGTCCTCCAGGTGGGATGAATGAGGAACACCAGAGAAGGGAACTGAGTGAGACCTTGTTGGGCTCTGGCAGCTGGTATTGATGGTGCAGAGTCTCCATCTAGTGGCAATATTTGGTGCTGCACCACTTGGTCCTGGGAACCGGAGGAAGAAGCGGCAACCTCCTTGCTCCCTCTACCTGCTCTCTTCCCAGAAATTCTGGCAGTCCAGCCTGAAGGCTAAGGGCATGGGGGCATGGGCTCACTCTTAAAGGGCCTTGTCAGTGGTTAGTAAGAAGCCAAAGCCTCTGTAACTCCTCTCCCTGCAACCCTGCCTGCCTTGCAGGACATCTTGCTGGGAAGGACACCAGTGACCTCTATCTGCTCATGTGCTTCAAGACCCCAGGCACCTCAGAGCTGCCTGCCACCCAAGGAAAACGCTGGGGCACGTGGCATCACAGGGGCCGGAGGAGGAGGTTGGTGTGGTTAGACTCCTGGGGCCCAGGGACACTTCTCCTTTGTCTCCTCCTGGTGCCCACCCTCCCCCGTGGTGGCCTTGACCTCCAGGTCCACCTCCCTCCCAGCAGGCTGCTCCTCACACACGCTGTTCTCACCCTTCCCCCCTTACCACCCCTCCTCCGGGTCATCACAGTCTCCACCAAGGCTTCCATTCCAACTGGCCTCTGGGAATAGATTTGGATGTTATTCCAGAGGCCATGTGACCCCCTCCATGCCAACTGGGCTCATCCTTTAGACCCCAGACCACTGCTGCATCTTCCTTACCTTCTGGGAGGGCAGCGTGGCCTGGCAGAAGGGCACTGGTCTTGGTGGCACACAGACGCCCAGGTACCCACGGCTCACTGCTGCCTTGTGGCCTCAGGCAAGTTACCTAACCCTGGGCTGCTGAGGCCTGCCTAGAAAGACACTCCACCCAGAAGATCTAAACCACAAGATCGATAGGTTTGATGGCATAAACACTGCATGCTCTGTGCCACCTAAACTTTCTTTATTTTATTTTGAGACAGAGTCTCGCCCTGTTGCCCAGGCTAGAGTACAGTGATGTCAGCCTAGCTCACGGCAACCTCAGACTCCTGGGCTCAAGGGATCCTCCTACCTCAGCCTCCCGAGTAGCTGGGACTACAGGCACGCACCACCATGCCCGGCTAACGACCAAAATCATTCTGGACAATGTTAAAAGCCGAGAGAGTGGGAGAAACCATTCCCAGTTGAACGTAACTGGTAGAGGATCAATGTCTAGAAACTAAAAAAGAGGTCCTGCCAATCCATTTAAAAAGTACAATAGAATCTAACAGAAAATTGCAGAAAGGATAGGATCAGACAATTCACAGAGGGATCGGTGAAAGTGGTCGATGTGTATAGAAGTCGCCCACGCTCACTAGTAATTAGGGAGATGCCCACGGAACCGGCAAGCGCCGGGCGCCCAGGTCTCAGCGCCGCAGAAGCAAGCAGGGCTCCCTGGAGGAGCGGCTGGCTCCAGGGCTGGCGCAGGGCAAGTGCGCGGGGAGCCTGGGACGTCTCGTTTGAAGCAGAGAGCAAGGAAGCTTTCAAAGATTAATGGGGTCATGTCAAAAGGACTCGGGAACCAGCTGGAAGGAACTCCCACTGGCCAAGTTGTAGCAATTGGAACATCAAAGAAAAAATGTGATAGTTGGTGACCAGGATACATTGGATTTATGAAAATTCATATGTGTTCCTGAGAAAGCCAAGCCGGAGAAATCAGAGAAACTCTTGGGACACCATCAAGGCATTTATTGAACCAGTATCTTGCTTTGAAAAGGAAAGAACTAAGCATGCATCCTGCCTTTGCAGTAGGGACTGTATTTCAAAGTAACCAAGTAGCCCTAGTTGAGGAAGGAAAGCTCAGCTCTGCAGAGGAATGCCAGGCAGTCGGGTATTTATGGCTGCACAACAAATTACCCCAACACTTAGCAGCTTAAAACAAGACCACACACACACACACACACACACACACACTATCTCACAGCTCCCGTGGGCCAGAGATCTGGGCCTGGCTCAGCCGGGCCTTCAGTCCCTTGTCACGGTCTCTCAGGCCGTAATGGAGGTGTCAGCTGAGCCATCGGCCATCTCAGGGCTCCACTGGGGACGAGCCACTTCCAAGCTCACTCACGTGGTGGCAGGACTCAATTCCCTGCTGGCTGTGGGGTCCAGGATTTCTGTACCCCACAGGCTGTTGTGCAGAGGCAGGCCCGGCTTCACGGCTGTGTCACTTGGGCAGCAGCTCGGGGCCCCATGCTCAGTAGGGCTCTGTGCTTGGTTTAATGCTCTGCTGTCTCCACGTTGAAATTCTTAATAATTTTATCTTTGAACTTGTGTGTTGTAGCTAAGCGTGGTGGGACAATGGAACGTGCACATGAGCAGAGGACACAGGCACCGAATACGTGTCCGCCATCCTTCCTTGCCACCCCACTGGTGTTCGGAGTTCCCACGGGCGTGGTGGTCTGGGCACCCACACTGTGTGGAGTCCAGCGAAACTCAAGGTGGGAACAACGTAAGCACGGCGAGGAGGCCGCTGGCTTCCATAGCGTTGGTAGAATCAAGAAGTAAAATAGGCTGGGTGTGGTGGCTCATGCCTGTAACCCCAGCACTTTGGGAGGCCGAGGCAGGAGGATATCTTGAGGCCAGGAATATGAGGTTGCAGTGACACAGCACAACCTCATCTCTATAAAAAAATGGAAAAATTAGCCGGGCATGGTGGTGCATGCTTGTAGTCTCAGCTACTTGGGAGGCTGAGGCAAGAGGATCCCTTGAGCCCAGGAGTTTGAGGTTGCTGTGAGCTAGGCTGACGCCACGGCACTCAGCCTGGGCGACAGAGGAAGATATTGTCTAAAAAAAAAAAAAAAAAGACACAAAAACAGTTGAGTTGCTTTTGTGCAGAATTTCACTGTTCTGCTAAGGACAACACACACTATAGATGCACGTACAAGCTATTCATATGCAAATTGTGCAATTTTGCTGATTCTCCGTGAGTTCAATGCTCTTCTATTTGCATGTGAAAACTGACATTGCACAATATAAAGACCAACAGCAAAATTCACGCTAATAATTAAAATTTTTGTTTTAAAGTGAGTGATATTAATAAGTGACATTAATAGCAAATAAAAAACACCATGCCAAGTCATGTGAGGCCATGGAAGAAAGGAAGACGCTTGATATTTTAGTATCTTTAGAGGACACTTTCCCTGCTTGTTGAACAAGGGCATCCACGTTTTCATTTGTTTTGGTCCCCGGGAATCGTGGCAGCCCTGGCAGAAGCTCCCTCTGTCCCCTGCTAGGTGGGCCTTCCGCACGGGACAGCCAGAGAGCTGAGAGCCTGCTTTTGTAACTTCACTCTGTCCTGTTGTGTTACATCTGTTAGAGTCAAGTCACTAGGCCCATGTGCTCAGTGAAAGAGGCCAGACACAAAAGGCCACGTATTGCACAATCCCATTTATACGAAATATCCAGAGTAAGTAAACGCACAGAGACGGAAAGTAGATTAGAGGGTGTCAGAGGCCGGGCAGGGGGACAACACGGAGAAACTGATCAATGGGGGTGGAGTTTCCCTTTGAGGCGGTGAAAATGTTCTGTCAAGATGGGGTGGCGGTTGTGCAACACTGTGAATATGCCACTGAATTGTTCACTTTCAAATCATTAATTTTATGTTCTGTAAATTTAACTCAATAAAAAAAAAAAAATCACCAGGTCCGGCCCACACTCACGGGAAGGACATTATAGACGGGCACTGTTGTGGTTTGAACTGCGGCCCCTCCAAGTTCGTACGTTGATGTCCAAAGCCCAGAACCTCGGAATGAGATTTAGTTTGGAAACAGGATGTTGCAGAGGTAATTAGTTAGGTAGGGTGGGCCCCTAATCCAGTATGACTGGTGTCCTATAAAAGGGGAAATTTGGGGCTGGGCGAGGTGGCTCACGCCTGTAACCCTAGCACTCTGGGAGGCTGAGGTGGGCGGATTGCTCGAGGTCAGGAGCTTGAAACCAGCCTGAGCAAGAGTGAGACCCCGTCTCTACTATAAATAGAAAGAAATTAATTGGCCAACTAATACATATATAGAAAAAATTAGCCGGGCATGGTGGCGCATGCCTGTAGTCTCAGCTACTCAGGAGGCTGAGGCAGGAGGATTGCTTGAGCCCAGGAGTTTGAGGTTGCTGTGAGCTAGGCTGACGCCACGGCACTCACTCTAGCCTGGGCAACAAAGTGAGACTCTGTCTCAAAAAAAAAAAAAAAATCATCAGGTGAATGGGGGGGATGATGGAGAGAGAGACGTTCATTGGTGACAAAGCAAGACCACAAGGATTCCTTTCTGGGTTGACATGGGGGATGAGGCTGCCCCTGGCCTGTTCCGGGGTGGACCTCATGGTGGGACAGCCGGACCCTGTGTCTCCCGACGGGGTGCAGTAGGAAGCCCACAGCTTCCCTTGTAGTGATTTCTGGCCAGCAATGATTGAATTGACTCAGACTTTTGTTCTCACTTCCAGTTCACAGGAGATTCCGGGGATAATGGCAAAGCCATCAGAGCCCAGCAGTGGGATTTTTTTTTTGAGACAGAGTCTCACTCTGTTGCCCAGGCTAGAGTGAGTGCCGTGACATCAGCCTAGCTCACAGCAACCTCAACTCCTGGCCTCAAGTGATCCTTCTGCCTCAGCCTCCCAAGTGGCTGGGACTACAGGCATGCGCCACCATGCCCGGCTAATTTTTTCTATATATTTTTAGTTGGGCAATTAATTTCTTTCTATTTTTAGTAGAAACAGGCTCTCACTCTTGCTCAGGCTGGTTTCAAACTCCTGACCTCAAGCGATCCTCCCACCTTGGCCTCCCAGAGTGCTAGGATTATAGGCATGAGCCACCTCGCCTGGCCCAGCAGTGGGATTTTGACAACAGGCTCACGCAGTGACAAGGAGGCTGTGCTAGATTCACAGAGACTCGAGGAACAGAGCAGCCCGGAGTGACGTGTGGGCCTGGATGAGACCCTGGTTTAGATAATCTAGCTACAAAAATATTTAGAAGCAATTGGGGAATTTTTAAAATGGATACTTAGGTGATACTAAGGAATTGTTCCTTATTTTATTGACTGTGAAAATGTTATCAATATTTTAGCTATATAGAAACATGGTTTCACTTTTTAAAAGATATTTATTAAAATTGTAAAAAATTAGGCCGGGCGCTGTGGCTCACGCCTGTAATCCTAGCTCTTGGGAGGCCGAGGCAGGCGGATTGCTCAAGGTCAGGAGTTCAAAACCAGCCTGAGCAAGAGCGAGACCCCGTCTCTACTATAAATAGAAAGAAATTAATTGGCCAACTGATATATATATAAAAAAATTAGCCGGGCATGGTGGCGAATGCCTGTAGTCCCAGCTACCCGGGAGGCTGAGGCAGAAGGATCACTTGAGCCCAGGAGTGTGAGGTTGCTGTGAGCTAGGCTGACGCCACGGCACTCACTCTAGCCTGGGCAACAAAGCAAGACTCTGTCTCAAAAAAAAAAAAAAAAAAAAAAAAAAAAAAAATTGTAAAAAATTATGATAATCCTTTATAACTACTGCTTGGCACTTCATTGTATGGATGTGTGTGTTTTTATTTAACCCACCCCCAACTGTTGGGCATTTAGGGGCTTCAGGTTTTTCACGCTGGGCGGCTGCGGGGAGGGGAGTCTGGGAAGACACTGGCCTCCTCCGCTCTGTCTTCTCTCCGATGGAGGGTGGGGACTTTCGGGCCAGCCTGGGCTCCTCTGTGCCCCATGGCCATGGGCGAGTTGTCTCCAAGCCCAGCGGGGGCTGTAACCCGGACACCTGGGGCAGGTGTGTGTGAGGGTGGAGGAGGAGAGCAGATGAGGCCTGTGCAAAGGAACCCCCACCCGCCTCCAGACTCTGAGCTTACCCTGCGCTTCATGGGCGTGGGCTGGGCGGCCCTACCTGTCTGCTGTGGCGCCCAGCCGGGCAGGGCCTGGCTCCCGGAGGGGTGGGGGGCTCGTGCCATCCGTGGCACATCCCTGCCCCTTCCCTCGCTCCTTCCTCCGGCCGGGGAGAGACACCGCTCCCTTCCCTGGGTTATTTCAAACTGAACCGAGGACCAGCCAGAAAGCCCTGGGACCCCATCAGACGCACGTGTGCTGCCACTGTTGCCATCGTCCCCGCGAGACCCGAACACAAGCCCACTCACCTGCGGGTTGGACGTGTGTGCGCACAGGGGAAAGGCCGCACGTACTTACACCAAAGCGCCGGCAGTGACTGTCTCTGGTTGCAGGGATCGCAGGTGACTCGCACTGTCACAGCCTTGACGTCTGTCGTGCTTCAGGCTGGAGCCTCCCCCTGCTCCCTGGACGCTTCCCTTTGAACTTTCCCTTTCCCCCAAATTTCCTGCGATGATCATATAGCGCCTTGGTGACCACACAAAACCCCCACGAATGCCATTTGAGAAACTATGTCTAAAACCTGTAAGCATCATAACATTTTTTTTTTTTTGAGACAGAGTCTCGCTTTGTTGCCCAGGCTAGAGTGAGTGTCGTGGCATCAGCCTAGCTCACAGCAACCTCAAACTCCTGGGCTCGAGCGATCCTTCTGCCTCAGCCTCCCGAGTAGCTGGGACTACAGGCATGCGCCACCATGCCCGGCTAATTGTTTATATATATATCAGTTGGCCAATTAATTTCTTTCTATTTATAGTAGAGACGGGGTCTCGCTCTTGCTCAGGCTGGTTTTGAACTCCTGACCTTGAGCAATCCGCCTGCCTCGGCCTCCCAGAGAGCTAGGATTACAGGCGTGAGCCACCGCGCCCGGCCTAGCATCATAACATTTTTAATGGGTACAAAAGGCATCCAGGAGATTAGGGGAGGGGGATGGATTATTTTCTGAAATGCAATTAAGGAAAAAATTTTTTACACAACTAAATTGTTATTGTTTTTTTTTTTTACAATGAACAGCGTTGCACATTCTGTCTTTGGGCTTAAACAAGGTCAAGGACTCACTCCCCCGGACCCCTGCCCTGGGAGAGCCCCTCCCCTCCCCCCAACTCTCTTCCCCCATCCCCCACATGCCCCCCACCCCACTGCAGAAAAGGGCTGGGGCAGCAGCCAGGGCTAAGGCACAGGGTCCTCAGGTCCCTGGATGGGACTTGGGTCTCCTTCCCCACAGCAGGATGTAGACTGTGGTGTTGCGCTTAAACAAGGAGATTGGAGACTCAGACACGGCCACGGTGGCGGGTCGGTGCTCCGGGCAGTGGGTGAGCCGTCCCCCCTGCCCACCTTGTGAGGCCCAATTACTCGGGGCGTCCCAGCCCAAGAGGAACTCGCTGCTCCCCAAGAAAGGCACCTCAGTGACCACACACTCATCCCTAAGCTGTCTGCACCTGCCACAGGAAACCCACTGTCTCTGCCTAGGCCTCAGGGCCCAGGGCTGCAGGGCCCTGACCTCACCCCTCTTCTCTTCCCGCGCTCTCCCCTCGGTGAGCTCCTTCCATTCAGGATTTACGTCTCAGCCCTGCCGTCTCCGTCCTGCTTCAGGCTTGAGCGGCCGGCACTCAGCGTCTAGCGTGGAGGAAGCAGAACTGCTCCCCAAACCTGCCGTCCCCTGGTTATTTCCCCTCGGACCACGGTGACTGCCTTTGCCAAGGGACGCAAGTCAAGAGCCAAGTCGTGCCCCACTGTCCTCTCCCTCAGCCCGAGCCCATGCCCGAGTCCTCACGTTACGCCGGGCGTGACGGCTGATGATGCCCGTAGTCCCAGGCTGAGGTGGGAGGATGGCTAGAGCCCAGGAGTTTGAGACCAGCCTGGGCATCACAGCGAGACCCCATGTCTAAAAATACATACACACATGCATACATATTGTGTGGACTAACCTCAAAATGACATCTTAAGTCAATCACCTCTTCCCGCCTCCACTGCTGACCCCACCCCCCAGGACTCCTCCTCCCTGTCACCTGGACGGAGGGAGCCACCTGGCAGGCCCCGCTGGGTCTCCGCCCTGCTGTGGTGAGCACCCACGCAGACACCCAGCGAGCGACGCCTCTGAAGACAAAGTTGGGCCGTGCTTCTCCTCCGCGCGGTGTGGGGGACTGACATATATTTTCCTAGTTTAAGAATTAAAGTTAGTGAGTAATATATGTGTTCTGCCCAGAGTGTTTGAAAGTAATCTGTTCCGGACAGGCTCCCTGTGATAAACAACGGTGTTGCCTAGAGGCATAACAAAGGACCTGAGCCGCAACTGGCAAGAGCGGCCCTGCCCCCCGGCACTGGGGGTCTGGAGGCCACACGATAAACACCCCATAAGATGGCTGGTTAGTCAGTGACGGGTAAGCCCCTCAAGCGAGGGGCGACCTAAGTCAGGCACAGCCGCCGGGGTTCAGCCGAAGATCTTAGGGGGTCACCCTAAGAGAAGCGGGGGATGAGAAATGCCCCCTGTGGCTCACCTTGCCCATCCTTGCTAATCTCGGTCCTTTATCTATGCCTAGGGCCTAGTCAACCACCTTGAGATTCTGAGTCAGGGGACATCTGGAATTTATGGCTATCACTGCCAAGCCTGGGAGGTTACGTACAAGGAACTAACTTTAATTTTTTAGGGTATAAAAATAAAACTGACCCAGTGTATTATTACTCGAGTCAACCATTTGTACGTGTGTCTGCGTTTTTCTTTGTGTTCTGCGTGCTTGTGTTCTGTGTTCTGTGTTCATCCTCCGTCCTGTAAATGGGCCGTGACAGCGCAGTCCTCTCCCAGGTGGGCGTGGGCACCTCAGCGCTTCCGTGGGCAGGTGCCGGCAGCATGCAGAGGAGGGGCTTGCCCACGGGGCATCAAGGAAGGTTCTGGCAGGGGGAGGCCCAGAGCGGCCCTAGGCTCCTTAAGGAAGGGGTGGAGACGCCAGGGGCAGGGGCTGTGCTGTAGACCCCAAGCTGGAGAACATCCCGTTTGCGACGGAGAGTGACTAGCAGTTCGCGTTTGCCCGGCAAGACCAGGGAAGAGCGTTGGTGCCGCTTTGTGGGGTCCTCGATGGCTGGGGAGCCCGGGCTGTCTCTGCGAGGTGACCCGGAGCCACAGGGGAGTCTTGCGCAGGAGTGGTGCTGGACACAGTGCCAGCAGCCGCGTGGCTGGTGGCTGGAGAAGGCAGGGGCTCAGGCCTGCAGACTGCAGAGACAGGCGGCCGGACAGGTGTGGGCGGGGCGGGCCAATAGGACTTGTCGCCTGGTTGCTGGGGGGCCGGGCTAGGGTGGGGGTCAGAGAGAACCTAGGATCCAGAAGTTAAAACTGACAGGAAGTCGTCTGGGGAGGGTGTCTCTGTCCTGTGCCAGGAAATCCTGACTCGGGCCCTGGTGCTGGCCCAGCAGCAGTAGCCAGCTTGGGTACCGCGTGGCCAGGGCGGATGGGATGGCAGGCGGGCCCCTCCCCCAAGGCAGACAGTGGCTCCTGGGGCGGCCTGGGAGGAGAGCTTTGTCCACCCCTAGACTCGGAGAATGGCCGGATGGGACAGCGTTTCTCTGCTGAGGAGACTGAGAGATGGTTACTCAGTGGTGGGAGGAGGGAGGGTGCATCCCCTCCTGAGGGGAGGGGCGTCCCAGGCACTTCAGGCTGCAGGGGGGGCTCAGGAGATTGTGGAGCCTGCAATTGCCCACGCCTGGCCTGCCGTACACTTCCCAAGCTCCCGGGCAGCTACACTGGTCTCCACTTCCAGTGAGGCTGATCATGTGGTTTTCCTGACCTCCAGACACCTGACCTCAAGACACCTGACTCCCTCATTTCCAGGCATATTCTTTTTTTGGGGGGGGGCAGAGTCTCACTCTGTTGCCCGGGCTAGCGTGCCGTGGCATCAGCCTAGCTCACAGCATCCTCAAACTCCTGGGCTCAAGCAATCCTCCTGCCTCAGCCTCCCGAGTAGCTGGGACTACAGGCATGTGCCACCATGCCCAGCTCATTTTTTTTTCTATATATTTTTAGTTGGCCAATTAATTTCTTTCTATTTTTTTAGTAGAGACGGGTCTCGCTCTTGCTCAGGCTGGTTTCGAACTCCTGACCTTGAGCGATCCGCCCGCGTTGGCCTCCCAGAGTGCTAGGATTACAGGCGTGAGCCACCGCACCCGGC
The DNA here is from genome assembly GCF_040939455.1 of Microcebus murinus. Taxonomy (NCBI): domain Eukaryota; kingdom Metazoa; phylum Chordata; class Mammalia; order Primates; family Cheirogaleidae; genus Microcebus; species Microcebus murinus. The sequence continues at coordinate 58,582,128 of NC_134121.1, forward strand.
CCCCAGGCATATTCTTACCATACAGCCCCTCACCCTGGCAGCCGAATATGCTCCTGTTCCAAACCACCGGAAGCTCCTGAGCCAGTGTCTCCAGCCCCGGGGGACTGCAGAGCCCCACTCCCACCTCACTGTGATAAGTGCCTTACCAAAGGTGTCCAGTGAACAGCTATGAAACCTGTGGCCCCGTGGGTCTGTTGGGGACTTTGTGGAGGTCAAAAATGAGTGCTTTTCAGCTGAAGTCCCCCAAACAGCATGCACTAATACAGAGCCTAGGAAAGGGCAAGGCTCTTGCCTGGGGCCCAAACTTTAAGGGGACTGTAATCAAGAGAAACAATCCTTAAATACAATATTTTATTATAAAAAAATCAATATTAAAGCAAAAACATCCGCGATGAAGAAAAACTCAAAACCGTAAACAAAGGCAGGCTTTGTTGTTTTTTGTTGTTTGTGGGGCTAATGACCCTGCCTGGCTGCTGGGTCCCCACCAGGGTCTTGCTGTCACCCAGGCTGGAGTGCAGTGGCGCAATCATCGCTGAACTGCAACCTCCAACTCCTGGGCGAGAGATCCTCCTGCCTCAGCCTCCTGAGTGGCTGGGACTACAGGTGTGGTCACCATGCCTAGCTAATTAAAAAAAAATTGCTTTTGTACAGACGGCATCTCGCTGTGTTGCCCAGGCTGGTCTCCAACTCCTGGCCTCAAGCGATCCTCCCACGTCAGCCTCCCAACGGTGCAACTTTTTCTACTTCGTTCAAACCATAGGAGGGCAATTCCCTAAGCGTGTGCAGGGCTGCACAGAAGCCTCCTTCGCGGAGGACGAGCCAGGGGTTGCTTGGGCTTCCCGAGCCTCAGGCTCTCACGTGGCTGCACCTCCCTCAGGTGAGCGGGGAGCGGCGGCCTCCCCGGCGAGGCCCCCCACGGCCAGCAGGGGGCGCTGCGGGGCCGCGCCGCGGGCCGCTGTGTCGGGGAGGAGCCGCCGCCCCCGCGCACCCGGTTCCCGGCACCCGCAGCTCGCGGCCCGGGCTCGGCGGGGAGCTGACCCAGTTGCTCAGGCCCTGGGCGGGGTCGCTAGCTGGGACTGTGGAGGAGAAGCCAAACCCCAGCCCCAGCTACCCGCGACCCCACAGCCAGGGGCCCGGCCCCGGCACAGGCCCTGCCTGGCCTGGCGTGTGCGTGGCTCCGCGCCCAGGTCTAGGCTGGGTCCCTGATGGCCACTGCCCTCTGCCCAGTGGGTGGGGAGTGGGGAGAACCTTCCTGAAGAGCCTGGAAAGATTCCGGTTTTGACCAGTGCAGAAGCCCCTCCACCTCTCTGATGCCAGCCGGAGCGAGACGGGGAAGGGCCTCTCTTCCCAGACCCTGTCCCCTCTCCCCACCGCAGGTGCCCCTCTCCTCCCACCTGCCCCGGGGCCTTATGGTCTGTGGCCCCCGTCCTGCTCTGGGCCTGGCTCTGCCTGGCCCTCAGCCTCCCACATTGCCCTCCTGGCCTGGCTGTCGCCGTCCTGCGGGTCCCCAGCACCGTGCCAAGCCCATGGCAGACATCCTCCTCCTCCTCCTCCTCCTCCCCCCCCCCACCTTGCAAGGCAGGCTTCATGTTCACTCCTATTTTATTTTATTTATTTTTATTTTTGAGACAGAGTCTCGCTCTGTTGCCCAGGCTAGAGTGAGTGCCGTGGCGTCAGCCTAGCTCACAGCAACCTCAATCTCTTGGGCTCAAGCGATCCTCCTGCCTCAGCCTCCCGAGGAGCTAGGACTACAGGCATGCGCCACCATGCCTGGCTAATTTTTTCTATATATATTAGTTGGCCAATTAATTTCTTTCTATTTATAGTAGAGACGGGAGTCTCACTCTTGCTCAGGCTGGTTTCGAACTCCTGAGCTTGAGCAATCCACCCACCTCGGCCTCCCAGAGAGCTAGGATTACAGGCGTGAGCCACCGCGCCCCGGCCAACTCCTATTTTAAATTAGAGGTGTGACTGTGGCTCAGAAAGGCTGAGTGACTTGCCCAAGGTCACCCAGCGCCAAGAGGCTGAGTCCGAGCCTGTGGCCTCTTTCTTACAGCGCTGCCTCCCTGGGAAGCCCTGGCCCGCACCGTCTTCTCCACTCTGCTCACGCTGTGTGCTCGTGTTGCTTTCTAAGAGCGGTGTTCGTTTATTCTTTGGATTTCTACCGAGGAGCTCCACCGTGCCAGGCCCAGCAGAGGAAGGCGCAGCCCACATCCAAGGAGTTCACGGTCCGCGAGACAAGACGCTTCCTGTGTGTCAGCTGAGTCTTCCCAGGCAGCCTGCAGCCCTCCCAAGGGGCCGGGGCTGTTTCCTGCTTCTCCTGCAGCCCACCCCCGGGCGGTGACCTCCTGGTCCCTTCTCAGGGAGCCGACGCTGCTGTTGCTGCCACTGCGGGGCGGGGGCTGGCCAGGCCTGGCCTGGCAGGCTGTGGGGTGCAGGACACAGGGCCTGGAAAGAGGTCTGGGGGCCAGGAGCTCAGGGAAGGTGTTGGGGCTATCAGGCTGACGACAGCAGGTTTCCTTCCCAAGCACCCAAGGGCTGACCCGCCACAGGTGACTTGCGCCACAGGGCTGGGCACTCAGCCCCGCGACAACAGTCGATGCTCGGGTCTGCACGGTCAAGGTTTGACCCTCGGCTGTTTCCCTAGAGCACTTGGACAAAGGGGGCCTCTGTCTGGAAATCCCTCCCTTGAATCTTCCTCACTTGTCCTATCCTGGCTGGGAGATTTCCAGAACAAAATCTTAAAAGGCCCCTGACTTTTTAGCAAGTATAGGCACCCCCACCCTCCCACAAAACCCAGCTTCCCGTCTGCTGCCCTGGGCTCCTGGTCAGACAGGAGAGGGGCCCACGGCCGTTCTAAGCCACAGTTTAGAGCAGCTGAGACACAGGGGAGGGGCTGCTCTTGGGGGAGACCTCAATAAAAAGGGCCGAGTCCAGAACCAGGGAAGGGAGACAGAGGCGGGGGCAAGTGGCGGGAAAGACCGAGTGAGTGTGCACAGGTACAGCAAGAACGGGTCTGTTTAATGACACAGCGGGGTCTGGTTACAAACATCAGGATCTACAAAAGGACAGGCAGTTACGTGGATGGCTGCATGGGGATGGGACAGGGGGCGGGGGACACAGGCACAGTAGCCACAGCAGCAAAACATCCTTGAGGACGACACACGTGACCAAGGGGCACACGTGGGGGGTCCCTGGCAAGGCTGACGTGGATGGATGGACAGAGGAGGGGGCGGGAGGGCAGGGTGCTCGGCCCCCAGCACTGAGGGTGAGACCCGGGCATCGATCGATCGGGTCCTGTCATCCAGCTGCCGGAGCAGCCTGGATGCCCCGGGGCTGTCTTCATGGCAAAGGCAGGTGGAGCTGCCATTTGAGGTTTCTTTACTAAGTCCCCTTCCCCAGTGCGGCCACCCTGCCCTGAACTTCTGGGCCCCCTCTGTCTGCCTTGACCCATGCTGGGGCGACTCAGTGAGCCAGATCCTCCCAAGGAAAGGGGGGAGCCAGAGCCTAATGCCTGGGGGCGCAAAGCAGGGGCGAGGGGAGCTGGTCAGAGAGAATGGGCTGGGTTTTGCGGGCAAGCCGGGGGTCACCCCAGCCCTGTCCATCCAGGCCCAGACCTGCTCTGCACTGCTGTGGGGCTCCGTCCTCCGCCAGAACACTTGGTTCTCTGCTCGCCCGGGACCCCTCCCTGCCCCCCCCGCAGGTGGGCAGACCGAGGCTTCCTGCCCCGCAGATGCACAGTATAGATATGTCCGTGTGTATATGTGCGTACATGTTTATATAGAGACTGTATATAGAATATGTCTGCATATACGGCAGATGTGCGCGATGCTCTAGGTGGTGACGTGAAGACCTGCATGCTGGCCGGGCACATAGAAACGGGGCTGGTCTACCCCGGGGCGACTGCTGTCCCCGCTTCCCGCCCGCGGACCAGCGCTCAGCTAGGTCTCTCTCTAACAGTGAGTAGAAAAGCTAAGAAGAGCGGGCCCCGCCTGCGAGGAGGAAGGGCCCCCGCCCGCCGCGCTGGGTCAGCATCCGGGCAGCCAGCGCCACCTCCCGGCAGCTCCAGGGGGACGGTGGCGTGGCAGAGGCCTCCTTCCGGGAAGTCGAGTCAGGGATTCCTCCAGCTTCCTTGGCACCCAGAAATAGAGGGTCAAGGAGGGTCTTCAGAACTCGGCCTTCTGCTCAAGGTGCTGCCAGGGAGGGGGGAGGAGGGGGGGGTCCTACGGCCCCGAAGAGGGCAATGTGGCCGGTGGGCTGCGGGCGAAATAGGAAATAGAGGTAATAGGTTACGAGGGGCTGGGAAGGAGACCAGGGAGACTGGGGGGCCAGGGAGAGGGATCTGGGGGTGGCGGGGCAGGGGCTTCCTGCTGGGACTTGGCACAGTGCAGAGGAAAGCAACCGTTAGACCGGAGTCCTAGGTCCCCCTCCTGCCGTAGACCCACTGAGTGGCCTCAGGCGAGTCTGTGGCCCGTCTGCGTGAGAATCGAGTGACATAAACTGTAGAAGTTCAAAGTGTTTCACAAACTGCAAAGCACCATACAAACGGGAGCTCTTTTCCTACTAGATCTGAAATGTGGTGCCTTCTGTCCGGCCTCCCACCTCCCCTGGCCTCCCGTCCGTCTGTCCAGGGTCCCTGCACGTGGACTCTCCACCCTCCCGCCCGCCCTCGCAGAGGCGCACACGCCCTCACGCAGAGACGGCTCCATAAACAGCGGCGCCGGCCCACCGCCGCTGCCCTGATAAGACAAGCTGGACGGGGCCTTCTAGAACTCTGCTTTGTAACTCCATCCCAAATGGGTGAGCCCATTTGGACCCCGATAGTAGGTTGGGTCTGCAGGCCCAGGCCAGAGAGACACTCCTTCTTGGAACCCATGCTCCTGGGGGAGTGGGAGCGGCGTTGAGGGGTGCAAAGGAATGAGGGACAACCCCAGGACCCGACAGCTGGGAGGGAGGCCTGCGTGGGAGGCAGCTGGGCCCCAGCTCCCCCCTTAGCCCATTCAGCCCACAAGGAGCAGAAATGGGGTGGAGGAGCAGACGTGGGCAGTTTCCACACGCTTGGGGTTAGGAGAGCTCTAAGTCCCTGGGGTCCCGCTGGGGCAGAGAGGGGCGGGGCGGGGCGTCGCCTTAACCATGTGTTTCTGATTCACTGGGGCTCGTGCCCAGCCAGCTCTCTCTCCAGCTCTCTCTCCGGTCCCTCCAGGCCCCTATAAAAAAGCCTTTTTCTCTAGAAGCAGGAAGTCTTGTGTCCTGGCTGTAAACAAATTCTTCTTTGGCGGCAGAGCCTGCCCGGGAGAGGGGTGGGAGGGCAGGCCCCTCCTCTCCCCGGCCCTCCTCTGCCCCTGGTTCCTCTGGGTGACAGCTGGCAGGTGAGGGGTGGTAAGCCCAGCTTTTCAGGCTCTGCCAGTGCCCTCCTCTGGCAGGTAAAAATCTCTGCCTATTTCCTGTCTACTCCAGGGTCTGGGATAGGCCAGCTGTGCACATCTGGAGCTGGCCCGGCTACAGCCAGCGGTTTCCGAGGACTCCACTCTCCCGGGGTGGTGCCGATGCGGGGGAGGGGAGTGGGAGCACTCCAGGCCAGTGCAGTCACAGCAGGAAGGGCAGCTGGCCCGGCCTACCCAGCTGCCCTGGGGCGGGGGGAGGCCCGTAAGCAGGAGTCCGGTAGCCCCGGGGGCCCGTGCAGAGCCCAGGAGGAGACGCAGCCTCTTCCATGGGAAACTGCTGGGAATGTTTCTCTACAACGCGTGTCCTGAGCCGCTGGCTGACCCCTGGTTCCCATTCCCGCCCCCGCTCCTCTCTCTTCCTACTCCAGCCCTGCCTCCACCCCTCCATTCAGCTCCCAGAACCAGCCGCCCCTTGGGGGCCCGGGGAGGCGGGAGTGTTCCCAGCTGTCACGTCTGGGGGTAGCCCTCCCCTCCTGCTCCAAGTCCAAGTCGGCTGGAGTCACTGAGGCCGGCCACCCTCCTCGAGCCATCTCTGGGCCCAGAACTGGAAGCCCGGCCTCCGGGTCAGCCTGCAAGTAAACAATCCCTTGCTAGTGTGCGTGCGAGTGACACCCATGTAGGTCCTGCCTGGGCTTGGGCATGAGTGTGTGTGTACGTGTCCTCGTGACCCTCCTGGCTCTAACCCTTGCTGAGGCAGAGGGCGGGTAGGAGCATTGGTCAGCGCCGGATGAAAAAACAGCACCGTGTAATTGGTGCCCAGGGAGGAAGTGGCTGGGGCTGGCCCGGCCGCCTCGGAGCCTCATGGGCTCGCCTTCCCACCAGGAGCCTCTGGCGCCTCTCTGCCTGGGCAGCTGTGGCCGTGGGGGCTCCGAGCGCTCCCTTGCTCCCTGTTGGAGAATCTGCTGAGACTCCCGGCCCTGGGCAGCCAAGAGCGGACCCGGCCTGAAGTCGGGGAGAGCCGTCTCGAAGGCCCTTTCCTATCGCGCCTGTTCGTAAATGTCAGATCCCTGCCCCAAGTGTTCCTGCCCTGGTGGTCAGCCCCCGGGCCCCAGGAGAGACGGGAGACCTGGGGGACAGGAGAGGACATGGCAGGGAGGCGGCCCGGCCCACCCTCACCCGCCTCCTCACGTGCTGGCGTTGGGGACCTGCTGTACCCAGCCCACTTCCTTGTAGGCAGCGGTCACGTGGCTGTAGATGAGGCCGCGCAGCTTGGTCCAGGCCCTCTGCGTCTCGGGCGGGAAGTCATTGGCAAATTCCTCGGCGATCACCTCCAGAATGACGCCAGAGAGGATCTGGGGGGCGAAGGGGGAGTGAACGCTGGGCGCCCTGCCCCTTCCCGCAGCCCCCAGGACCCCTGTGTCCTGCCCGTGGCCAAGGGGATCATTCGTAACACAACAGCCTGGCAGCTTTGGGACCAGACTCTCCCAAGACAAGAGTTGCTCTGGACCCAGCCCCTCCGTCCGGCCGCTGGGCACTGCCCCCCTGCACAGCCACTCCAGGGGAAGAGGCCGGGCAGCCCAGCGGTCACCTCTGCTGCCCAGGGAGGCCCCCCACCTACAGGCTGCAGGTGGCTGGGGTGTGGCCCTGGGGGCTCTGGAGCAGAGCAGGGTGGGCGGTGGGGCTGCAGCCCCCATCCAGCAACTTACCTTGAAGTACACAGGCTCCACCTTGTGCTTGAGGGCGTGGGCTTTGCCCACGAGGGCGAGCACAGAGGACACCTTGTCGGGGTCGTGCAGGTTCTCCACCACCGTGTTGAGGGCCCCCATGACCCGGCAGGCGTGCTTCCGCAGCTGGGGGCTCCGCTCCATCTCCAGGGGCTCCTCCATGTGCTTGAACTGGCTGAAGTACTGCTTGGCCGAGGGGAAGTTCACAAAGAACCTGGCGGGACGGGCGGGGTGGACACTGAGTGTGGGGGCTCCCTTGGGCCCCACCCTGACGTGGCCAGGACGGTGGCGGGGGCTGGGGGCTGGTGTGGCCCTCCGGCATGGACATGGCTCTGTCCGAGCTGCCTCGCACACGGCCCCTCCCCGGCCCCCCACCTCTGCGGGCCAGGCGTGCTCAGGCTGCGCCTCCTCTCCCAGGCTGGGCCTCCCCTGCTCCTCGCCTCCTTCCCAAACCCCACACGCCCCGCACAGCCCAGAGGGAAAGAGCGTGGTCCTGGGGTCACAGGTGTGTCTGGACTCGACTGATTTCCCCCTCCAGTGCTGCTTCCGTTAGGTCACGCTCATGCTCAAAAACATTCAGTGGCTCTCCGTGGCCTGCCAGACAAAGTCAAAACTCCTTAACCAGGCATTCTGGGCTCCTTGCAGACTGCCCCATACACACTGCTCCAACCTCGTGTCCGCGTTCTTCCCTACGCTCAAGCCATCTCTGTTCCAGCCAAACAGCCAGCGTCACTGGCCATTGTTAAAACATTCCCGGGGGTGTGGGGGGAGTGCACACAGTGGATGCCTTCCTTACTCAGTCCTTGTGTCAGACTCGCCTCTCCCTGAGTCCCCGGCCTGGCCCGGCGATGCCGTTTCCCCTCAAGGCCATTAGTGCCACTCAGGTACCACTCCCTGCCAGCCTTTCAGCCTGCCAGGCTGGATTCCAAACCCAGCTGCAGAAGCCAGGTCTCACTCTGACCCCCTGCCCTGGCCAGGGCCCTGCAGTGTGCAGAATGACGGTGACATTGGTACCTCCTCTCCCAGCCGGGGCTGGGCGACATAGGAGACCCATGCATGGACTTGATCCTCAGGAAACGTGGGGAGTGTCTTGGACCTATTTCTTTTGAGGTTGCTCCACACCTTTGGCGCGTGCCCCTCTGCGTTCAGAGAGCTGATGATTTGCCGACCCAGCCCTTTGGCCGGGAGTCGAGTCTCAGATGTGAGAGCCGGAACGGATGCAGAGAGAGCATCTGGCTGGGCCGTCCCTCCCGGTGACCCAGCTGCCATTGGCGGGGGAGGTTCGGACGGTGACCGGGGCACAGTCCTCGTGGAGACTTGGGAGGGCCCCTCTCAGAGGCCAACTGTGACCTTGGGCAAACCACTTCCCCACCTCCCTGTCTGCAGAAGTGTGAGAGGAGCCCCTGCCCCTGCTGCTCCGCAGATGCTCCGGTGGGGACAAGTGAGGCAACGGGTCTGAAAATACATTGTTTTTTTCTCTTAGGAAGCATCGTAACGAGGGACAAACGTGAGAAACCCTGTCCGAACTTAGATGAGCGTGTCAGACTTTGGGGATTTTACAACAGCAATAAAAATAATGACGTGTATGTGCCTGGCATGTGAACGTTTGCAAAGCACCTCCACCGCTGTTATTGCATTCAACTGCCACAACTAAGCAGGTATTGTGCCCATTTTACTGATGGGGAGACAGCAGGGAACATTTACGGAGCGCGTAGTATACGCTCTCACTAAGCCTTGCGATGCGCTCCTGAGGTCGGTGCTGTTTCTGTCCCCATCTAAGGGTTAGCAATGGACGCCCGAGGTTGCCTAATAAAGGGAGGAGCCCAGGCAGCCCTGCCTTGACCGCTTCCCCATCCTACCTGGAGAGACCGCTGTGCCAGGGGGACGGTGGCTGGGACCCAGGTGAATCTCCTGCCCCCACACGGAGCACCAGGTTATGGCCCTGAGGAATGGCAGTCCCAGGGAGCCCCCACTTCTGGGCTGGGGAGCCGGGCCCCACGTGCTCTGCTCCCTCTTCCTGGCTTCCACTCCCACCCCCGCCCCTCCCCTCCGTGTTCCCCCACCCCGCCCCGTCTCAGCCTGTGCTGCCAGGGAGAAGCCTCAGCCCTGGGGAGTTTCTCAGCTCCCAGAGGCATCTGGGCTTCCAAGAGAGCCTGAAATAGGCTTGTCTGAGTGCGAGGGGGAAGGTGTCAGAGTTACAACCAGGAGGGAGGGTGGGTGTTCCCTCTTGGTCGCCTCCCTGGCAGGGAGTGGAAGTGTGGGGTCTGCCTCGACCCTGACCCCAAAGGTAACTCCTCCACCCCCACCGACTTCTCCAGGTGGGGGTGCTGGGGGGGAGTGCGGGGTGCGGCTGGCTCCTCCCTGCCCCCCAGGCGGACACGGGCGGCAGGGCCTGGCCCAGCGCAGAGGGCCACATGAGAGCGATGGGTCAGAGGGCTGGACGGGTTTCAGGCTCTAGCTGGGGCCTTGTCCTTGAGGACATGTGTGTCGTATGTGGGAAGAGAGGGCACTGTGACAAGACTGATGGGCCCAGGATCCCGGGAGGGACTTTGGGAGCCCTGAGAGGCTAATCGGTCCTGCCCTTACCTCCCTCTCCAGCCCTCCCCCACTGGCCAGGCCCTGGACAGGCGGTGGCGGCGGGAGGAGGGGAAAAAGCAAGGAAGGCTGTGGGACTTGGGGCTGAGACTGTGCTGGGCCGGGTTGTCCCCCCTGCCTGGGCTCCAGTCAACACAGAGGTGGGGTCAAGTGCAGTGTGGCAGGCTAGATCTAGCTGCTAACTCAAATCTCAGGTTTTTGTGGGCCTTTCTCTGAGCACGGAGCACGTTGGTAAACACCTCCCCCAGCCCAGGCCCAGCCGCCTCTAAGAGTCAAGAACAGGGAGCCAGAGGGGGTGTAGAGGGAGAAAGAAAACCCCACCAAGAGCTCAGACTACCGAGAAACATCCCTGCCCTCTGTTTTTCCTCTGCACCCCCCACCACCCTGTCCCATTCCTGGGGAGGTTCCGGGGCGCCCGGGAGATGGATTGTGAACACATCCTCCACATATCCTCACGGGTAAATGGCAGGGGTTGGGACAGAGAACCTCCAAGGTCCTGCGGACCCTTGGTTCCCCTTGGTGACGCACATGTGCACCCCGGGGCCTGGGGCCTGTTGTACGACGCACATGGCCGGGAGCGGCCCTCCGAGGACCGGTCTGGCGCGTCGTGACTGCGCTGCCCACTGTGTGGTGTGCGGGTGCTCCCACGTGCGGACCTGGGTCCCTGAGTGTGTGGGGCTTCAGGATCCCAGTCCCCTCCTGAGTCCCTGCGCCTCTCTCTGGACGCCCCCCCCCCAGGCTGTGTTTCTGGGCCTGGGAGCTGCCGAGGTAGCTGCCCCTTCCCCAGGAAAGCTCCGCTAACTCCTCAGAAGTGCTTCTTGCTCTTTTTCCTCCAAAATCTGTTTCTAAGTTGGAGGAATCAGGGCACATCAGTAGGGAGCTGGGTAGGTCCCAGGCTCGGGAGAGGCAGGGCTGGGGGTGGGGGAAATGGGAGCTGCAGACGGGCGACCTGGGAGCCAGGCGTGCACCGAAGCCGTCCTTCCAGAGGCCAGGTTTCGCCCCATCTTCACAGAACAAGACCGCCCCGCGCTGTCCTAGATTTGACAGCTTCTCTCTGCCAAGGACAGGGGCCTCAGGGTGAGTGTGGCCTGGGGGCCCTCCGCCCGCACCCCGGGGACCAGCACGTGTGGGAAGAGCACGCGTTTGTGGCTAGAGTCAGTAAGTCCTGGTGGGGCTTGAGGACAGCGACTATACAGGAGTGGTGTGTGTGCACCTGTGTGCAGGTGTGTGAATAAGTGTCTCTCTGGGGGTCCCTCAGAGGCATGTGCTGCCTGAACGAACCCTGAGCCCAAGACCCCTTCCCAGGTGGGGGTTTCGGGGCTGGGCCCTGCCTCCTGAAGCTTCTCTTCTCCCTCCTCCACCAAACTCACAGGGGCTGTATCCTCGGGGACTGTTTGCTTCTCCACTCACCTGTGCCTCACCTGGGAGCTCCCTGCTGGCCCACCCTCCTGGCAGGAAGGCGGCAGCTGGGAAACCCGACCGAGCTGGTCTACTCCTTCCGACCTCTACTCTCTTGCTCTCTGCTCTGTTCTTCCAGGAGGTTTTGAACAGGGGAAGCGGCCGAGCTGGAGAGAGGGGTCTACTCTTTGTCCCCCTTCTTGGCTAAGCCTCAGTTTTCTTGTCTCTAAAATGGGGAGCCCCCACTGCCCCCTTTGAAAGCCTGGTAAAACGTGCGCGCCTGACGGCTTGGCGGGTGGCTGGGGTCTCTGGTAAGGAGGGAACGGCCGCTGAGCGAGGAGTTCTGAGGGAGAGGAGAGGTGCCCGCCCGCATCTGCTCCTAGTTCCTAGTGAGCCCCGCGCCCCCGGGGCCAGGAAAGCTTCCACGGGGGCTGCGCCCACCCCAGGGCGCCGCTCGCTGCCCGTGCCCGGCCAGCCCCGGCCCGGCCCGATCGCAGCTGGGGAGGTGGCGCTGAGCTCGGACCCGGGCCCAGCCTGCTTCTGCCGGGAGCCGCCGCCGCCCTCCCTGCCCTGGGCCCGGCCGGGCTGGGGCGACACCTACCTCACCAGGATGGCCACCCCCACGTCCTCGCAGTTGGCATAGAGCCGGGCCCACGTAGCCTGCACCGCCTTCCTCTCCGCCTCGGACAGCTCCTCGCTCCGCTCCCTGCGCTCGATCTCCATCTCGCCCGGCACTTTCTCCATGAGCGGCTCCGAGCCCAGCCCGGCTTCGCTCGGCGGCGGCGGCGGCGGCGGGCGCGGGGCGCGGGGCGCGGGGCGCGGGGCGCGGGGAGCCGGGCCGGCTGCGTGCGCGGCGGGCGGCCGAGGGGTAGAGCGCCGGAGGGAGGGAGCGTGTGTCTGTGCGCGCCGGGTGTGTGTCTGTGTGTGTGTGTGTGGTGCAGGGTATATGTGCGGGGGGCGGGGGACCGCGAGCGGGGGGCGGAGATGTGGTCTGCTGAAAAAATGTTTAAAAAAATAAATCCGCTCCAAACCCCCAAGCCCGCGTCGGTGAGCCAATTCCCGCAAGGTGAAGGCTGGGCGGGGTGGGGGCTGCACGGCTGCCGCCCGCCCACCGCAGGGCCCCGGCGGAGTTGGACGGCGGGGCGGGGCTGGGGTAGGTGTGGCCGGGGTGCTGGGGGTCCCGGGAGGAAGGGGCGGTCGCGCGGCGCCGGGCGGCGCGGGCAGCACAGGAGTGCGCCCGGCTGGTGCGGGTCTGGGGGCACAGGGTCCCGGCTCCTGCTGCGTGCGGTGTCAGGGGTGTGCGGGTGTGTACCCTTCACGCGGCGGGGAACTGGCTGAAAGTCACACTCCTAGGCATCTGTGGCGCGGCCGGCTGCCGCCAGCCCGAGGGGGCGAACGCGAGCCCCTCCGGCAGCCGCGGCGCACCGAGCTGGGCCCCCCGCTCGCCCCCGCCTCTGGAGCCAGCCGCTGGGGGCCGCGGCGCCACTCCCAGGTCTCCGGACCCCTGGCTTGGAGCAGTTACTGGGGTCGTCACCCTGCCCGCCTACCTCTGCGGCTGTCGGAATTTGAGCACACCTCCAACCCGGGGCGCCAGGGCCCTGCGCCCCCTTCCCCTCCGGCCAGCACCCCTTCCCCTCAGTGCACGCACGCGGTGGCGGCAGCCAGAAGTCCCTGGGTGGCTTTTTAATGGCACAGACAGGCAAGCACCGGGCGCTGCCCTGAATTCCGGCCCTGGCGGTGGCAGAGGGAAGTCCGAAAGAAAGGGCAAAGAGGGCCTGGGGTCGAGAAGTCTTCCTCTCAGTTCCCACCGAGGGCCCGACTCGGGGGTGGCAGGGACTAATGCGTCCTGGTGGGTCCTGGCCAGGGCGGTGGGAGTGAGACTGGGCCAGAGGCTGGGACTGCCCCAGAGAGCCCCAGGATGCCAGCCCTGCTCTGCGGCAGCTGCCTGGTCCAGACAGGGCCTGCCGTGTCTGAAACAGAAGTCACAGGACAGGTGGGCTGTGTCTGTTTCTTCCTCAGACTCCCTGGTAACAAATGTCCTGCTCAAGACGTGCTGTCCCACTGCCCAAGCATTGCCAAGGGTTAGCTCTCCTCTTCAGCTTCCGATCATGTATTTATTTTTAAAATCCAGTTTTAAGGTAGAGAACAAGGGAGGCAGTGAGCACCTGTCCAGGCCCAGACCCTGCCCCAACCCGGGCCCTTCCAGGGCCCTTCCTGGAGCGTGGGGTCCGGATGCCCGCTGGGCCCCCTGGGCGGTGCCTCTTACACCACTCGCACTCTGTCAGGGAAGGGAAGGGAAGCCTAATGCCTTCGGAGCTCTTGGAAGGGATGGAGGAGACTGGATGGTTCGGGTTCTCATGTTATTCTCAGACTCATGTCCCAGCCTGGCCATTGCTGGCTCCATGCTCCACTGAACTCCCCTGACAGTTTCCCAAAGCCGGGGTGGTAGCCCCCCCACAAGCTGCTGCCCAAGAGGTTCCCCTGGGATCTGGAAAGAAAATAGGAGAAATCTTAATTCTACTTCTTTTCATCTCATCCTTTACAAATTTTATGTAAGTCTTATGGTGTAGGAATGTATTTGTGTGGTCGCCTAGCATATAGTTTATAAGGAGGTGCACGTGTCTATTTTGTGAGTGCACACTGGTGCCTTTCACAGAAGAGGGCCTGTACTTGGAAGTTATTGCCAGAGGGGAAAACGGAGCCAGCCCTTTGCTCTCTGGTCTCCCTTGTCTTTCTGCCTCCATCGTCTAATATTCTTCCCCTTTCTTCCTCCTCCCCTGATGCCTCCACTGTGACATCGTTGTCCACTGCCACTCAACTTTCAGGTGCTGGAAGATGCCACGTGCTCTCCTGTCAGCAGCCTGGGCAGCGTCTTCTGCCTGAGGGCCCATCCTCCCCTGAGCACCTGCCGGTTCAGGTGCCCCCAGCTCCGCCTTTGAACGTTTACCTGACGCTTGCAACTCCCAAAGTGCTCCTGAGTCACTCTATGGCAGTCACTTGTTTAACTGACAGAGCATTTGTCTAGACTGTCAGCTCCTTGAGAGCAAGGCCTAGTCTCATCAACTCTATATTCTGAATATTCCGAATACTTGCTCAGCGCCCCAGGCACGCCCGCCCTTCTCCACCCTGCCACTGGAGGGCCCGGGCCTGGAGAGCTTAATCAGCGCTCACAAGGTCAGGCCGCTGACCCTGCTAAGAAGCTTGAGCCTCCTAATCCATCCCCAACAGGAACCCCAGACGGCAGTGGCTCCTGAGAGCCGGAGGGGCCATTTTGGCCCCTCGCCTGTGGCCGTCGTCTGCAGACTCGGTCTGGGAGGGGATGGGGCAGCTGAGCCATGTGCACCACCCTCCTCCTGCTCAGCACCTTGGCCATGCTCTGGCGTCGCCGATTTGCCAACCGCGTCCAACCGTGAGAAACTGGGCTATGGCTGGGGTGGGGGAGGAATTACTGAGTTGGGCTCCAGCCAAGCTGAAGGTGGGCAGGGGTTGCCTGGACCTCTGGGGGGGCAGGAAGGGCATTTGCCAGGAACCCCTGAGGAGCTGGGTAGAGGGGACTTGGAGCTTCCGAGGCACGGGGCTGCAGCCTCCAGTCCCATAGCTCAACGTGGCGAGGTCCTGTGGAGGAGCAGGGAGTGGCTGGGCGCTGGCCGCAGCCCTTCCTGCCTGTTCTTGCCTCCCACAGAGAGCCCAGCGGCGTGGATGGGGCAGTGATGGGCAGCAGCATGGACACAGACCTCCAGTCCTCAGTCAGGTGAGGCAGAAAGGGGGCTGGGGTGGGAGAGGGAGGGCGCTGCCAAGGAAGCTGCCGCTGTGCACGCCTGGGGGTGCACGTGTGTGTGTGTGTGTGTGTGTGTGTGTGTGTGTGTGTGTGTGCTCGCGCGCACTGTGCCCTGGTCCTCGCCCTTGCTGCCCTGTTCCTGTAAGCCTGCTAGGCAGGCTGGATGTCTGTTTTCTCCAGTTGGGAATGGGAACCCCCAACCCCTCCTCCGGATCAAAGCTGCTCTGCCTCTGCTCGCTCCTCTGAGTGGTCCCCAGGGGCACCTTCTGTTGGAGGGTGCAGGGGAGTGGGGAGAGGGACAAGGCTGACCAGCTCTGCGGGCTCTGCTTGCCTTTCCTTGCCCTTCCCTTCCCCCTCCTCCTCCTCTGCCCCCGCCCGCCTCAGCGGCTCCACTGCCTGAACCTCCAGCCGGATTTGCTGTCCAGTCCCCAATAGAAGGCGCAGGAGCAGCATGACATCATCAGTGTTGAGCGCCATTGGCTGGGCAGCCCCTGCGGGCAGGACGCTGTCTCCAGTGGCCAGGAAGTTAACTCTTCCCTAGGTTGAAGCCACGTGGCCTTTAGGGGGTGAAGTTGTGAGAACTTACAGAATTTTCCCTCCTGGGTGACATTGTCATTTTAGGATAGAGGCTCCTATGCCCAAGGAAACACTGAAAAGAATCAGCCAGTATTTATTAAGTACCTATGTGTGAGATGTTCTTTTTGTGCCTTGGGACCCACCTACCGTGGGAGACCTGTCTGAAAAGTGACTCTCTTACTCTTTAGACAAAAGCAAAAAAAGATCCTGTGACGTTGTTCTTGGGCTCCAGGGCCCACTGCAGGAGGGTGTCTCCACACAGGGTGTTCTCAGATGGCGGGTACAGTAGCACGTCTGTGACCCTTTATGTCTGAGTGGGGACCTTCCTGCAATGTGTCCCTTAGATATCTGGAAACTGGCAGCTGAGAAAACTCAGAGTCTTTCTGTTTCTTGTCCTCTTGGTCCTGGGATTCTCCCGGATCCTGTCAGGGGCCTGGCGGGAAGCCGTGGGCATGCACAGGGCACAGAGACATTTCTGTGACACCCTTCCTCAACTCACTAGGCTAGTTGAGGTCATCACAGTAGTGGCTGATTGAAATGACCAATTAAATGGGCTGACACACAGAATGACTGTCACCAGGCCTCACCCATAGGAGACACTCAATGCTGACTGGTCCTCACCATTGAGTTTGGGTCCAGGGTTGGGCAGCCAGCATTTAAGTCCTGGCTTCCTTCTCACTGTGAGACTTTGGGGAAATTATATAATCATCCTATTTGTATGTAAACTGGGGTTAGTAACAGAGTGGTTGTGAAATAATTGCCCAATGAATGCTAGCAACTCTTATTTTACACTCGATTGGTGCTTTGTTCTTCTCCAGAGGTTCTCATTTGTTAACTCTAACTCTGAAGGTTTGGCAGGAGGTACTTTTTTTTTTTTAAACAAAAGGTATTTTTTTTTATAATAAAATTTAAAAAATACATTGGATAATAGTTGGTGTAAAGAACATGCTCTCAGAATGGGGGTAAAAGCTGTTGGGCTCTTCTTGATACCACCATTTCATAGAAGAGCTTGGCTGTAAATAAGCAGAAGGATGATGCAATCTTGGACATAATTAAAACTGGGTAAACCACAATAGGTATGTTCCATTCCAGCAAATAGTTTGCCAAGCATTTGTCTAGGTCTATTATAGCTATTGAGCAAATGGATTGGCATGAATGGTTATGTCCTTAATGTGCACATCATTAAGAGGTCGGTATGTCTTCTCATTTACTGGCAACTTCTCCAATTCATCTAGAGTTTCCAGACCATCTATTACCTTTCCAAATACTGTGTATTTCATGTCCAAATGTGGCTGTTTGCCATAGGTGATGAAGAACTGAGATCCATTGGTGTTTGGGCCATTATTAGCCATAGATACTTCACCTCTAACATTGTGCTGTTGGATCTCCTGTTTCAGCCATGAAACCCTTGATATTTCTATGAAACATACAGCCATTGCAGTAAATAATGGCACAAAAAGCCAAGAAATTCTCATGTGTTTTGGGTGTTCTCTCACAGAAGACTTCTATTTTACTATCACCTACAGCTGTATGCAATGTCACACACATTTTTCTTCCTGATGGTTTCAGGAAGGGCTATTTAACATCTCACAGTCTTCCTGAGAGATGCTCAAACCTAAGTTTAACCACTTCGGTTAGCGCAGCCATTGTTAAAACAGGAAAAAGGCAATCACAGATGCCTGTATAGGTCAACTCACAGGAGGTACATTTTATCTCTTGTTAATGGTTGAGGAAACCAAGGGACGGCAAGATTTAAATGATTTGCTCAAGATCGTCCATGTAATCTGCAGATTACATGGGAGCATCAGGCCTCTGATTTTCAGGCAGTGTCTCTTCTACATGAAGTGGGCTGGACCTCCTGGCAGGGGAGGAAAGGCCAAATCAGAGGACCATCTGGCCAGGCCGGGCCTGGTGTGACTTAGCCAGAAGGAAGCAGTTGCCTATTAACTCCTTGGGACCCAGTTAACTGGAAAAATTGGTCTGACATGGAGGAACCACCTGCTGACTGTGGCTGCCATGGAGGGCTGGCTAGGGGTGGCAGTGGGGGTGACATTTCTGCTCTCCAGTTACACTGTCATCGATTCCAACTGGTTTCTTATGTGCTCCTGCCCCTCAATATTGGGGTGAATCACTAGGCAAGGAGGCAGGAGGAAAAGGAGAGCCAGAAGCATGGGAAGGTCACCCCTTCATTCCTGACTCCAGTGTTTTCCTCTGTTTAGGGAGAAAGAACCTCTGAAGTAAGCCCTCAGCCCTGCAGGTGGGGCTCAGCCCCAGAGACTGGGATCAGCTGGCCCAGGCAGGTAGGATGGGGCTGGGAGCTGGGAGTAGGAGGGCAGAGGGCAGGGCTGGGGACAACGAAGGAAGAAATATGCAAGGCCTGGCCATATGGGAACACAGAAGGCATTCTTCAGCTCTTGCAGTGACTGATGGAGGTTAGAGTGGGTGGGTGGACTCACGCCTTCAGCTCCGGCCTTAAGCCTGTTATGTTCCAGGCCATGGGCGAGGGTTAGTTTGAAGAGAACTAGGTGTGGTCTGGACCACATTTTCTAGGCTTGGGGATGACGTGGCGGTTGTGCTGGGGGCCTGAGGGCAGTGCTTGGGGACTTCTAAGG
Organism: Microcebus murinus; assembly: GCF_040939455.1. Taxonomy (NCBI): domain Eukaryota; kingdom Metazoa; phylum Chordata; class Mammalia; order Primates; family Cheirogaleidae; genus Microcebus; species Microcebus murinus. The sequence continues at coordinate 58,600,195 of NC_134121.1, forward strand.
GAGAAATGGTGCTCTGGAATGTCCACTCTGAAACACAAGTCCCACCTCTGAGCATGGGAGAAAGTGATGGCATGTTTTGGTTTTCTGTTTCAGCTCAGGCCCTGGTTTGCTCGCTAGCCCAGGAGGACGCTGTGGGAGCTGAAGCAGCGGCAAGAGGGAGCCAGAACGCAGCAGTGAGAAGGTGGACGCCTCGCTCCCAGGTCCTGGACATGCGGGTCTTCGCTTCCCCCGAGGCCCTGGCTGTGGGGCTCCCACCACGACCTGGCTGGGGCTGGCAAGAGGAGCAGAGATGCCCATTGCTCTTGGAGGGGTTCCCTTCCCTCTGAGGCTCCTCCGAGGGACTGCTGAGCCGGAGGAAGCCGGGTTGACTCTGGGGCAGCCCTGGAGCCCAGGCAAGGGGCAGGAAAAGTGAGGAGCAAGGAGACTCCAGAACCAAGCGACAGCCGGTAACTCACATCTACCGATCAAGGGCTTCCATGCACTCTCTGATCCAATCCTCGCAGTAACCCACACAGACTGGGAATATTATCTACATTTTATAAATGAGGAAACACGTAAAGAGATTCAATAATTTGCTCCAAATCGCCTCGCTAGTAAGTGGGGACTGCAAGGCTCACAGGGAGGCTGCAGAGCCCATGCTCTTAACCACCATGGCGCGGCCTCCCTGCCACCTTACAGTCTGCAGCTGCCTGGTAGGGGGGCGTCGGCCTGACCGCCTGTATGTCAGCCCGGGAGCTACTCTGCCGGACCTGGGGCTGGTGGTGCAGGGCTGTGCAAGTGTGGGTTTGCTATGGCGGTACTTGCCTCCTGTGGCATTGGCCTTTCCCCACTCCCAGAGCTCATCCTGGCACTGGCTGCGCTGCTGAAATTTTCAATAAGAAATGCCAGTTGGATCTGTGACACGTCTGCCTGCAGCTGGAGGGAAGCAACCAACAGCTTGTCCTCTGAATGTGCTTTCTGTGTTCGCGCGTGTGTTCCAAATGGGCAGTAGCATGTGGGAAGGGGAAAAGCATGACACTTGTTTTTGTCAATTTGCTGACTGCTCAGTCACGGCGGCTGCCTCCTTTGCCCCCAGCTGCTCTGCCATTTCTCTGTCTTTACAACCCTGCCCGATCTTGAGCAGAGATAAAAGCAGATTTCCGCTTCTGCTCCCGAGATCCAGGCGCAGACCCTGCAGGCAGCTGCTCCCGACTGTCTCGCGGCCATTAATCTTCAAAAGCACCCCCTTGCCTGCGCGCCTCTCCTCCCCATCCAGCCCCCCACTGCCGGGCCCAGCTGTGATGTCTCTCTGCCTGGCTTGCCCCTGCCCTTGACTTTCAGGCAGTAGGAGACGGAGGAGTTCTCTAGACAGCAGCACCTCAGCCGCCGCCCCACATCTGAAGGAAGGAAGGAGAAGGGTGAGAGCTGCCGCACACGAGAGGGAACCCACTCGGAAGCCACTCAGAAGGATGGGGGAGGCGGCACAGCCCTCTGGGGAGGGGCTGCTGGTACTGCCGGAGCCTGGGGTGTGTGCAGAGGCAGTTCTGTGGGAGCCTTTCAAAGTAGGGCAGGGAGGAGGCAGGGGGAGGTCACACTAGGGCAAGGAGCCCGTCAAAGCCGGAGTGCCCACCTGACCCAGGCCATGAGCCCATGACCACCTGTCTCAGCTCCTGTCAGCCTGTCTTTGTCCTGGGAGGCATCAGCCTTCCTGGTGACAGGACTGTCAGGCTGAGGGCCAGAGGGCCCTGTTCCCAGGACCTTGTCTGTGTTCCCTGATCCTGTCTTTGCATTCATTCTGTGGTCTACTTGCCATGTTCCTGTCACCTCATCCTTGCTGCCATTTCCAAGTTGCCCATCTCCTTCCACTGGTCTGAGGACGCGTCAGGCCAAGGTCATGGAGCTGGCACAGGGCCCAGACACACTTCCACAAGGCGGTGCCCCCTTGCAGCACCGTTCTAAGAACCTGTGCGGGAGATGGTGGCTCCTCCGTGTCTGTTCCAGATGAAGGGCGGGGAGGAGAGAGGAAGGGGCTGCTGGGGCAGTGGGGGGATGTGGCTCCCTGGGCTTGGAGGTTGCCTGGGCCCTGGCAGCTGGGGTGCCATGTGGGCTGGGAGGGAGGGGCTCTCTCTCCCAGGGAGCAGGCTGGCTTTGGTGGGAGCAGATTGTGTTTACACCTTCCCCGCACACCCAGCCCACGCTCGCCTCTTATTCCCTGGGCCTCTCCCACCCTGGGCTCTCCGCGCAATCTGCACATTTGCAGCTACTGCTGCAGACAGTTGCTTCCCTCAGCCTAGGACTCCACTACGGAAGGCTCCCAGGACCCAGGCGTCCCTTCCTCGGCCCGCTTGCTGCTGTCACAGGGGTTGTGGTGAAGCCTGTGGCAAGGGTGGACCTTTCAGTGGGGGAGTCACTCAAATCCTGACTATGATGCTGTCCTCACAGAGGCTGAGTCCTCTCCCCCCTGTTTCCTTGCAAAGAGCTGCTGCCTGGAAGTGGGAGCAGGACTGTTCGGGGGCTCGGAAGAGAGGGAGTTAAGGGCAACCAGAGAGACAGAGCTGAGGGAAAGAGCAGGGAATCTGGAGTCAGCCTGGATTTGAATCGTGACTCTACCACGCCTCCTCCCTCTGTGGCCTTGGATAGGTTTCTGAACAACTCTGTGCCTCAGTTTCCTCAGCTATAAGAGGAGGTAATAGTAGTACCATCTCTTAAAGTTGTTGTAAGGGTTGATTTGGTAACGTGCATAAAGTGCTTAGCACGCCCAGCAAGCGTCCCATGCATGTGCGCTGGCACAATTATCTGTGAACTCTAAGTTACTGAACAGTGGTAGATTCAGAACAGATGGAGTTCCTGCCCTCCTTGCCCTGCAGTCCTTCCTGCCCTGTCTCTCTGTGCGTGTAGAGCCGGGCAGTCGGCAATTCTGAGACAAACTAGAGTGTGGCAGAGGGTGGAACTGCTGGAGTGGGGAGAGCACCCAGTAAGCCTGTACTAGGGGACCACCATGGCCGCTCTGTGTGCCCAGAGCCCTGTCCCAACCTCCAGCAGGGTCTTGGCATGGACACCTCCCCAGCTGGCTCTGCCTCACGAGAGAGTCTCAGCCCCTCGAGAAGACAGGAGGTGGTTGCCCTGATGCTTTCCCTTCCTCCGTCTGAATGCTAATCTCTCTACCAGTGGGAGCCTGAGTGACAGAGACAAGGCTGCTGGGAGCTGCAGGGTGGCCAAGGGCAGCAGCCAGGAGCAGGGAGGTGCTGCTGTCTGCTACCTCTGTGACTGAGACTCAGGGTTGCTGCCAGTCTCTCCTGGAGATTGGAGCATGACCAGAGAACTAATGAGGTAGCGGGGGTGGGGTGGGGGAGCAAGGGAAGTAGCCACAGCAGCTGCAGCAGCTGCTGCTGTCCTGTGTCACCTCAGGGTGCAGATGCGACCTTGGGGACTGCCCAGCCACCCCAAATGTGGGGTTGCGTGTATGTGTGCACAAGACAGTCCTGGGCAAGGGTATACAGCAGAGGCCCTGGTCCAAGACTTGATGGGCAAGGCGTGGTGGCCAATCCGAGGCAGACAAAATGTGGAGGGGGAGCAGCTCCCCCGGCTCCCGCGGCCCCTCTGCAGAGAGCCTGGTAGGAAGAAGCCTGCGATCTGGAGCTAGAGGAAAATGATGTTTCTTTATGAACCTCAAAAAAGGAGAATGGCAAAGTGGCTTACACGAAAGCTTACATTAATAAAATGATGACCGTACTACTAACATGATTAATAATGGCTAACATGTACCAAACATTCATTATGACTAGGCACTGTGCCAACTGCTTTATCTCATGCATTGTCTCATTTATGAGGCAGGAACGGTTGTTATCCTCATTATCCAATAAGGAAAGTGAAGTTCACAGAACTTGCTCAAGGTCACTCCCAGCTAGCAGTGAAGTGAGGCCCTATGCCTGGGAAATCTGATGCCAAAGCTCAGGGTAGAAAGGGCCTGAGTCTAGAGTCGGGGACTATGAGGAAATTTTGGGTGTGATCTGTCTATAAGGGTACAAAGAATGGAGCTGTGGACCTGCCCTAGCCATGCCTTTGGGGGTGGGCCTGTGTTGGCCAGGGTTATTCCTACTGCTCTCTCTTACAAGAGCTCACATTCAAAGGCAGATCAGGCCGGGCGCGGTGGCTCACGCCTGTAATCCTAGCACACTGGGAGGCCAAGGCGGGTGGACTGCTCGAGGTCAGGAGTTTGAAACCAGACTGAGCAAGAGCGAGACCCCATCTCTACTATAAATAGAAAGAAATTAATTGGCCAACTAATATATATAGAAAAAATTAGCCAAGCATGGTGGCCCATGCCTGTAGTCCCAGCTACTTGGGAGGCTGAGGCAGGAGGATCGCTTGAGGCCAGGAGTTTGAGGTTGCTGTGAGCTAGGCTGACGCCACGGCACTCACTCTAGCCTGGGCAACAAAGCAAGACTCTGTCTCAAAAAACAAAACAAAGCAAAACAAAAACAAAGGCATATCAGACTCTGGGCCCGGAAAGGTTAGTCCTTGCCTGCCAGGTGAGAGGGGTAAGACAGCTGCCTCTCTAGGACCTACCAGCACCCCTTAGCGAGGAAGCAGTGGCCCTGGGCAGAGATGACAGACAACAAGGCCATCACTCACAGTCACTGCCACTGCCACTCTGTTGCCTCCTTCCGCCAGGGGCAAGGCCCTGGGGAAAGGAGAGGATGGCAGCCAGCAGCTCAACTGGCGTGGGGTGCTGGAGGGGAAGGCTGTTTTATTTATTTTCTCAGCAGGAGGATCAGGGCATAGAGACCAAGGAGGTGGCTTCGATGGGGATCCACTAAGTCCTTGTACTTAAGGAGGACAGACCCTCTCTGTGGTACACATGTGCCCCCTAGTGGGGATGAAAACAAAGAAAGAAAGATTCACTGAGCCTATGAGCCTGGGCAGGAGGGGCCAGTCCTGTCCCTATGTGAAAACACACACACACACTTAACATTCATATGCAGAGGCAGAAGCCATTCAAACTAAGCATTAAAAGAAATTAATTTGGTCGGGTGCGGTGGCTCACACGTGTAATCCTAGCACTCTGGGAGGTCGAGGCAGGTGGATTGCTCAAGGTCAGGAGTTCGAAGCCAGCCTGAGCAAGAGTGAGACCCCGTCTCTACTATAAATAGAAAGAAATTAATTGGCCAACTAATACATATATAGAAAAAATTAGCCGAGCATGGTGGCGCATGCCTGTAGTCCCAGCTACTTGGGAGGCTGAGGCCGTGGGATCACTTGAGCCCAGGAGTTTGAGGTTGCTGTGAGCTAGGCTGACGCCACGGCACTCACTCTAGCTTGGGCAACAAAGCAAGACTCTATCTCAAAAAAAAAAAAAAAAAAGAAAAGAAATTAATTTGTTCATTTGGTTGTTTCTTTAACAAGCATGTATTGGGAGCCTACAATGTGCAAACACATTGTTATGTGTTGGGAGTATGTTAGGTGTTGGGAGTAACAGAAGGATGAAAGAGACAGTCCCTGTCCTGCAGTTGGTGCTGTAGAAAGATCCCAGCCTAGGAAACCTAGTTCTGCCAGCTCGGTCGGCCCTGCCTGCTCAGGTGACCTTTTGTTCTCTGGATCTCAGTTTCCCCATTCCATAAACATATGTTGAAACCGGGTGGGCTGATGCCCAGAATGCAAAGGACTAATGACCTCCTCAGGAAAAGGACTGTCCATTAAAGTGAAGAGGATGGATCAGATGATCTCTGGGGCTCCACAGATCTTCCCCATCGAAAGACACTATAACGAACTGTGTCTGGAGGTGCTGAGAAACATTACAGAGTGCTTGTGTGCCAGGCACTGTGGTTACAGAAATGGATTAAGACTTTCTGCCACTGACAACCAGAAAACTGGGCCAAATATAAGAAACAGACACTTGACAATAGATAGCACACAGGACAGTGACCCATGACTGCCTCAGCTTCTGCCTGGAGACATTCCCTGGCTTAGGAGGGGAACCCAAGGAGACCACAGTGGTCTTGCTAAGATGAAGAAACAAGATGAGAGGTGAAGACAGTGTGATTTTCATAAGGACATACACCTAGATAAATGGGATCCAAAAACAGACAGGATAAGGTAACTCAATGGAGAAAGAAAAGTCCTTCCGATAGGATACAAAACCCACTAACCATAAAAGAAAAATTGAAAAAAAAAAAAAGAAAAAAAAAAAAAATAAAAAAAATAAAAAAAAAAAAAAAAAGAAAAAAAAAGTCTCCATTTTCTGCAGGCAAAAAAAAAAAAAAAAAAAAAAAGAAAAATTGATAAATTGGGCTTTATCAAAATGAAACTTCTGCTCTTGGAAAGACTGGGAGTAAATATTTACCAAACAAAAATCTGAGAAAGGACTTGTATCCAGAATATATAAAGAACTTGCACAATTTGATAATGAGAAGACAGCCCAATAAAGAAAGGGAGGAAAGCTTTTAACAGACATTGTACCAAAAAGTATACATATGGCCAATAAACACATGGAAAGATCAACATCGTAAATCATCGGGGAAATGTACATCAAAAGCCCAGCAAGATACCACTACACACCCTACAGTGGTTAAAATTAAAGACTGACCATAATAAGTGATGTGAGGATGTGGAGCATCTATAACCATGTAATACACTGCTGGGGAGGGTGAAGTGCTACCACCCCTTGGGAAACCATTAGGCAGTGTCTTATAAACTCATCTAAGAGGAATGGAAACTTACATCCATACAAAAGATTTTCCAAAAATGTTCACAGCAGTTTTATTAACACTAACTCTAAACTGAAAAGAACCCAAATATCTATTAACATGAATGGATAAACAGGTATATTGATACAGCAGAATAATACTAAGCAATAAAAAGGAAATGAACAACTGATGTTAACCAAGAACATGGGTAAATTGAGAGAAGCCAGACACAAAAGAGTACCTACAGTTTGATTACATTTTTAATAAAATTATGAAACAGGCAAAACTAATTGATAGTGACAGAAAGCAGATCAGCGGTTGACTGGGGTCAGGGTTGGATACGGGGACTGACTGTAAAAGTGTATGAAGGTGCTCCTTGGGATGACAAAAATGTTCTCAATCTTAGTTGAGATTGTGGTTACATGGAGTATATGCTTATTGGACTACTGAACCACATATTTTAAAGGGTTTTGTTGTGTTGTATGTAAATTATACCTCAATAAAGATGACTTAAAGAGTTCAAAACAAACCCGGGAACAGTGGCTCACGCCTGTAATCCTAGCTCTCTGGGAGGCTGAGGCGGGTGGATCGTTTGAGTTCAGGAGTTCGAAACCAACCTGAGCAAGAGTAAGACCCCATCTCTACTATAAATAGAAAGAAATTAATTGGCCAACTAATATACATAGAAAAAATTAGTGGGGCATGGTGGCACATGCCTGTAGTCCCAGCTACTCAGGAGGCTGAGGCAGGAGAATTGCTTGAGCCCAGGAGTTTGAGGTTGCTGTGAGCTAGGCTGACGCCACGGCACTCACTCTAGCCTGGGCAACAAAGCGAGACTCTGTCTCAAAAAAAAAAAAAAAAAAAAAAAAATTCATCTTGTAATTGCCTAAAAAAAAAGAAAAGAAAAAAAAAAAAAAAAGAGTTCAAAACAAAACAAGAATGAAGATCTGATCCTTGTCTTGCTTATAGTCTAGTGGAAAAGCCAGATGTAAGAACAAATAAACAATGGGATGAGTGTTAGAAGTATGTTCAAGTAACAAGAACTCCCATTTATTGGGCGCTTACTTTGTGCCAGGCACTGCACTAAGTGCTTTCGATGCACTGTCTTAAAACAGTCCTGTGATGTTCAGAGGATCATCCTCCTCCTCATTTTACAGATGAGAAAATGAGTCTTGAGGGAGGTGAGGTAACATTTGCCCAAAGTTACTCAGGCAGCATCGGCAGAGCTGGGACTTTCCTCTAGGTCGGCCTGATTGCGGAACATGTGCTAGACCACCTGCCACAAGAAAGGTGCCATGGGCTGGGCGCGGTGGCTCACGCCTGTAATCCCAACACTCTGGGAGGCTGAGGTGGGCGGATTGCTCGGATTGCTCAAGGTCAGGAGTTCGAAACCAGCCTGAGCAAGAGTGAGACTCCCGCCTCTACTATAAATAGAAAGAAATTAATTGGCCAACTGATATGTAGAGAAATAATGAGCCGGGCATGGTGGCGCATGCCTATAGTCCCAGCTACACGGGAGGCTGAGGCAGCAGGATCGCTTGAGCCCAGGAGTGTGAGGTTGCTGTGAGCTAGGCTGATGCCACAGCACTCACTCTAGCCTGGGCAACAAAGTGAGACTCTGTCTCAAAAAAAAAAAAAGAAAGAAAGAAAGGTGCCATGAAGAAACTGCCTGGGGATTGTTGCAGCAGCCCAGCCAAGACTTCGTAAAGGAGGTATTAAGTATGAGTTGGAATTTGCTAAGCAGACAAAAAGGATGGAGGGGAATTTCAAGGCAACAGGAACAAACAACACTTCAAGCAAAGGTTATGCAACAGTTATGAGAAGGCAGAGGTTTCTGGGAATGGAAAGACTTGTCCGGGAAATAGCAGAAGAAGTCTGTGGAAAATTACATATTCTTCAAATTCGCTTATTTTTATTTTTAAAAAATCCATTTTTCAGTAATAATCTAGAGGCAATGGCTCTGCCAAGCAGGTGAGTGAAATGCATTGCTTTTCTTCCTGGACGCCATTGGTAACACACAGAAACAATCTACAACTCTAAGGTTGTCTATTCATAATAAACAGGACACATGTTGTTATATTTCTCTTTTTCTGGAAGGTTAAAGCCATGTTCAGTGATCCCACATTTTTGAACAGGATTTATGGCACCGTTTCACGGTCCAGAGAAGTCTTAGGAAAAAAATCCTCTATGTTTTCATGATGTACTTCCTAGGTGGATGAATTAAAATCACTGTAGTTAAGCAAAATCGTTCCACTGTCAGAGTATAATTTTTGAGAAAACATGGCATGGTGGCTGATACTATCAGTATTTAGGTTGCATTGTCTTGAGTTCAGATCTCAATGCTTCCACTTAAAATTCCTTTAACCTTTCTGTACATTGGTTTCCTCAGCAGCAAAATGGGGGGATAGTGACTGTTTTTGTGAGAATCAAATGAGACAGTGCTTATAAAAGGTACTTATAGCAGTGCTTGGCACAGAGTAGACACTTCATAGACATAAGCTATTATTACTTCAGAAAGGAAATATGCACACATCAGCTCATTTTCTGTATTTTGCCATGATCCATTCTTCTAGGGAATTATTATTGTAAAAAAAAGATTTGGAAAATGTTGATATGATTTAGGATGATTTGACTTTAACAGAACAGCTAACTTAAAATGACATAAACAATAAGGAGATTTCTTTTCTAAATCTGACATTCTGTATTATACTGAAACTAAGATGCCACTGCTCATAAGATACAGCTCACATTCAAGGATATTAAAATGTACAAATGTGTCTGAGTCAAAACAAGAGGTCTGAGGGTTGGGGGTTCAGGACTGGTGATTTATGCTGTTCAGCAGCATCATGAAGGACTCACGTTATTTCTCCTTCCACTCTGGCAGCCTTCGGTGCCTACTCAGAGAAGCCTCACGGATGCAGGATGGCTACGGCAGGTGCAAGCATCACACCTTCACAGTGTCCCAAAGCCAGAAGAGGGGCTGTTGTTTTTAGAAGCAAGAAAATATTCCTAAATTTCACCAGAATCCCATATCACAGATCTTTTCTTAAAACAACACCTGGTAGGCTGGGCGCGGTGACTAACGCCTATAATCCTAGCTCTTTAGGAGGCCGAGGCAGGAGGATTACCGCAGGTCAGGAGTTCAAAACCAGCCTGAGCAAGAGTGAGACCCCATCTCTACTATAAATAGAAAGAAATTAATTGGCCAACTAATATTTATATAGAAAAAATTAGCCGGGCATGGTGGCACATGCCTGTAGTCCCAGCTACTCGGGAGGCTGAGGCAGGAGGATTGCTTGAGCCCAGGAGATTGAGGTTGCTGTGAGCTAGGCTGACGCCACGGCACTCACTGTAGCCTGGGCAACAAAGTGAGACTCCGTCTCAAAAAAAAAAAAAAAAACCCACAAAAACAAAAAACAATAACTGGCAAAGGGAATACATTTATCAAGTTTGGTGCAAACTAAGCAAGATCTGCCCCTTGGGGCTGGCAGTGGGGGCTCGGGGGGTTGCCCCTCCTGAAGCAGAGTCCAGGTTCGTAAGATGGAGGAAGAACAGGTTCAAGACATCTACCAACAGTGCCTGCCATTCAGAGTTACTTCCTGATATCGCTGGTGCAACTGTTGTAGATGTAAGCAGCCAACTGCTTGGAATACTACCCACCCTCCTTCATGCTCTTATTAATAAAATGAAAGATTCCTTTCTGCGTTAAGAAATTAACCTCAATATTCCAAAGACTCTGTTTTCTATTACCGTGGGTTTTGGATACCTGTCTTAAATCCTGTCAGTGACCACCCAAACACAGCAATCCAGATGAGTAGATTTTCCCTTTGCACTCAGAGCTCAGATCCCTGAATAGCACTGGGGACTCCTGCTCTGCTCAGTTTGTGATCTATGTCTGTCACTTATCACTAGACTTATGACTCTTTCCATGTCAATAAATATAGATCTGCACTAGCCTTGTATAATATATAGCTTGTATAGCTATATAATAATTCTAGTGTATGTCAAATTGAAATGTACTAGATTTCACTAGTAATGAGTGCAAATGAGATCACAGTAACATTAACACTTCAGTCTCAACAAGCTCTGAGCCCTTGCCGGCTCATTCAGGAATTCTGATGCATTCTTTGAAGTTTCCCCAGTTATTTCTGGATTGCCCACACAGTGTACTGCACATGTGCTCAGGCACTAGGCCTCTTATTGTATTTTGTTCCAGCGTCTTGGCCACTGCCCAATTGTCCTGGCACCCCCATCCGCTGTGAGCCGGCTGCCGTTCCACTAGGCACAACTGTGCCCTGCAGGGGAAGCGGTGCCCAGTCAGGTGTGGAAGCTACACACTGGCCCACGGCAGGGCGAGGAGAATGGCCCTCACTGCACACTGAGTGGCAACTAGTTTGGGGCCCAGGACGGCCCTGCTAGAGCCTAGAGCCTTACAGTCTTTCACACATCAGCTCCTATAGCCTCTCATCCTCACTCTTCCTGGCACCAAGTGGCTCAAAGTGTTGGAGCAGGTGTCCATCATTCCTCCTTTCAACCTCATTTATGATCTCATCCCCAACCACCCCTACGAACATACAAAATTCCTCTTCCTTCCTCTTTCGCCTGCTCCTTAAGGACCTTGTCTCAAAGTCCTTATATATAAGATCAACTTATTCATGGTACAGTACAGCTTATCAGTAAACACATGAACTCTACAGGCTCGGATCAAACCCCGACTCTGCCAGTTACTATTGGTGTGGATTTGGGCAAGTTATCTAATCTCTCAATGGTTCTGTTTCCTCATCTGTAAAATGTGGATAGTGGCAGTATTTCATGGTACAGTTGTGAGGATTAAATGAGTTCATACACATAAAGTAACTGATGTAGTGAATGGCGCCTAGTAAGTGCTATGAAGTATTAGCTGTCATTATACCTTGCCTAGGGCAGGTCACCATCCACCACTTTCACAAGCAGCTTTTGGCAAATTCCACACTTAGAATTCCCTCTACAAGTCTCAGGTGAGAGGAACTTACTTTGCAGGGAGGGAAGACATTCTTCTTTTCTGTATTACACAAAATAATTTGTCCTCAAGGGTAAGATAGAGAAATCCAACGACCGAAATTACTGCTAAATGATTATTTGCTGAATACTGACTGAGCACAGAGCAGGCCAACAACAAACCCGACACTGTAAAGGCATTAAAAAGAGGGAGGAGAGCAGGGCATGGTGGCTCATGTCTGTAATCCTAGCACTCTGGGAAGCCCAGGCAGGAGGATGGCTCACCAGCCTGGAGTTTGAAACCAGCCTGAGCAAGAGTGACACCCTGTCTCTACTATAAATAGAAAGAAATTAATTGGCCAACTAAAACTATATAGAAAAAAAATTAGCCACGCATGGTGGCACATGCCTGTAGTCCCAGCTACTCAGGACTGAGGCAGGAGGATCACTTGAGCCCAGGAGTTTGAGGTTGCTGTGAGCTAGGCTGACACCACAGCACTCTAGCCCAGGCAACAGAGTGAGACCCTGTCTCAAAAACAACCCCAAAAAACAAAACAAAAAAAAAAAACAAGCTGGGCTCGGTGGCTCATACCTATAATCCCAGCACTTCGGGAAGAGGAGGCAGGATGGCTTGAGCTCAGGAGTTTGAGGGTGCAGTGAGCTATGATGACGCCAGGGCACTCTATCCAAAGTGGGTAACAGAGCAAGACCTTGTCTCAAAAAAAGAAAAAACAACAACAACCACAAAAAATTAAAAGAGGTATCTCCTGTCCTTTAAGAGCTTTCAATCAAATTAAGGGAAGTGAACATAAATAAATGCGATAGTTTGAAAATAAGTACCTGCAACATATTACCATACACAGAATAACGTAATCCACACCAAATGCCACAGAGATCTCTGCTATAATAATAACAACGGGTAGATGAGCATGGGGAGCGGGGAATGTAGAAAAGGCTCCGTGGCCTTGCAAATTTAACCTCCAAACAGATGTAAATTCTGACTGCAGGTGTCTTTTGCCCTACTGCTATGAATATTTCAAAAAACGAAGTCAGCGAGACTGCCTGAAAAATAACACTCAGAAGAGCAGTGGGTGTTGCATTGCTTTCCGTTCTTTTCATAATGTAATGTGCTACTCTTCCTGGTTTTTTCCCTTCTCAGAGTTAAAGCCACGCTCGGGCGGTGGGACACAAGGCGGGCGCGGGGCTCCGGCGTCCTCTCCCGGGTCCTCTGGGCGGACGTGAGGGCCGGCCCGGCCCGGCTCTCGGGCGCCCCCCACCTGGGCCTCGCCCGTCTGCCCCAGTTTTACCTGAGCGGGACGCAGAACGACGCCCTCGGAATCCCTCTCCCCTTCACTAACCCAACCAACCACCCCAAACGACCCCTCTCAGCGCCAGAGAAAATCCGCAGAACAATAAAAACGAAATTCGGCCAGGCCTCAGTTTCCTTATTGGTCCCTGCCCCCTCGACCTTTCTGGTCCTCCCCAGTGTCGGCCAGGGTCAACTTGTTAACCCCGAAGCTCAGCGACTTCCCGGCAGAAGCCACCCTGCAGTGGTTCTCCGCGATCAGGCTTCCCACCCGCCTGACCCTCTACTGCCCCTGGTGGCGGCCACCATCTTACCCCCGGCTCCGGAGGCGCGCTAAGGGTGAGGCCAAGCCCGCTCCCAGCGACGGTTGTTTTGAACTACACTTCCCATCAGCCTCTTCTTAACATCGCGAGAGCTCAAGCGAGACTGCCGGGAAGACTTGCGCGCAGGCGCAGCCTCCCGTTCTTTCCGGGGTCTGCCGCGTGGCTGGTAGTTATGGTGGTTCACGTCGGTGCTGAACTTAGCAGGCGTCCTCGGGCCTGCGGTGATGGTAAGGCTGCGGAGCTGTGGGGAAAGGGGGACTTCCTCGACACGGCGCTAACACACTCGGCCTCCCCTTCGTCAGAGGCGAAGCGGTGACAGTGAGGCCGGTTCCTTTCTCATAGGGTGGTTGAGAGGGTTAACTGAGACACCGGATGACAAAGTGCTTTTTGGGCGGCGAGAAGCTGTATTGTGTGTAGGGAGAGAGCTCAAGCCGGTCTTTGGCGTCGAAGGCCCCCTCCTGCGGAGAGAGGCCCTCAACCTGCGCCGCCCGGCGCGCCCCACGGCCACGCGCGTGCTGAGCGAGGACGCCCGGGGCGCTCCCGCGTCCGCCCACGGGCCGTCTGACAGTGACAGTTCCTAATTCAGTGTCGGGACTGTTGACGTGGGAACACATGGCTCCACTTGGGGTGCCTTGAGGACAGCCCCAGTCAGTGCTTTTCTTTTCACTGTATTTTATTTTATTTTACATATTTTTTGAGACAGAGTCTCACGCTGTTGCTGGGGTCAGAGTGCCGAGGCGTCAGCCTAGCTCACAGCAACCTCAAACTCCTGGGCTCAAGCAATCCTCCTGCCTCAGCCTCCCGAGTAGCTGGGACTACAGGCATGCGCCACCATGCCCGGCTAATTTTTTCTATATGTATATTTTTTTGGTTGACCATTTTTCTATTTTTAACAGAGACGGGGTCTCGCTCTTGCTCAGGCTGGTCTCGATCTCCTGAGCTCAAACAGTCCACCCGCCTCGGCCTCCTAGAGTGCTAGGATTACAGGCGTGAGCCACCGCCCCAAGCCAGTGACAGTTCTTAATTCAGTGTCAGGACTGTTGATATGTGAACACATGGCTCCACTTGGGGTGCCTTGAGGACAGCCCCGGTCAGTGGTTTTCTTTTCATTTTATATATAGTAATCAGTGGGATTGTAGATTTTCTTTGGAAATCTGTAGTTTTAATAACGAGCCCTCTTCCCTTCCCTGAAGGCCTTTGTTTGCCATCTGCAGAGACGGCGAGAAGCAGAGCGGCAGGTTGAAGCTTCAGAGTATGGATGGAGCCTTAAAATGAGTAAGAATGGGTGCAGGCACGACGTGAGTGGTCGTCAGAAATGAGAAAACAGTTGATATGACTCTGCTATCACATAAATCTGCCTCATACTTTGTTCCGAAGTTAAGTTTATCAGTATGTGTTGACACAGAAGTCTAATTAAGGTGTGAAATCTACTCAGAATTCAGAATGCTAATTCTTTTTTTTTTTTTTTTTGAGACAAGAATCTCATTCTTGCCCGGGCTAGAGTGCCATGGCGTCAGCCTCGCTCACAGCAACCTCAAACCCCTGGGCTCAAGCAATCCTCCTGCCTCAGCCTCCCGAGTAGCTGGGACTACAGGCATGCTCCACCGTGCCCGGCTAATTCTTTCTATGTATTTTTAGTTGGCCAAATAATTTCTTTCTATTTTTAGTAGAGATGGGGTCTTGCTCTTGCTCAGGCTGGCTTCGAACTTCTGACCTTAAGCTATCTGCTTGCCTTGTCCTCCCAGAATGCTAGGATTACAGGCGTGAGCTAAGGCGCCCGGCCTAATTCTCTTAATGCTAAAACTGAGGAGGGTTGTGCCTTTGCAATTATGGGCCACTAGGTGTCACTGTTTGTAACCAACATGGATGGCACTGCACAGGGCTCAAAGGGAGACTTGGAAAATGAGTTTCGGTTGGCTGGCATTTAGGAATATTTGTCACTGGTTGAGCTGAGGATGATTTAAAGTTATCCCTGTCTGAAATGACATCTTGTATGAGGAGTTCCAACTTGCTGAGGCTCAGTTTTTTAATACAAATCTCGAGAAAATAAACACTTTAAGGTTGTTTCTGTTAGAATGAAGCATGTTATCCTTTCCTTTCAGATTAAAGGTGGTGGTTGTGGACTTTTAAAAAAGCCATGTGAAAACTCATCGTGAGATGTTGGCTGTCAGAATCTTCACGATGACATTTCTGTAAATGGTAAGCATAGGCTAAGCTTTTAAGTACTGGTCTGTTAGATTCAGGGTTGTCGGGGCCTTCCAGGATTGTGTCCAAACAGTGGAAGTAGTATTGAATTATTTTTGCTAGGCTCCTTGCTAAGCAGTCTCACAAACAGTATTTGTTATAACCACCATGTGTGAGGTAAGTTTTTTCCCCACTTTGCTTCTGAGTAAATAAATGAGGCTTAGTTCTCTTGTCCAAAGTTACACAACCAGTTGTTAGATTGGATTGATGGTTCTCAACAAGGGGTGGTAGGTGTTACTGGCATCTAGTAGATGCTGCTAAATACCCTGGAATGGTCAGGACGGCCCTCATGAGAAAGATTATTCACTCAAAATGTTAGTAAGGCTGAGGTTGAGAAACTCTCAGAACTGTACATTAGACTGGCTAGAGATCTGGGCTTTAGTCTGAGCAGATAACTTGTTTCTGCATTTGTAAAACAGGGTTAGTGGTTTCCAAACCTGACTGTATGTCAGAACCTGCTACAAAGTGTTAACATGTACACATTCCTGGGCCCCACCTTCAGCAATGGTTGAGAGTGCTTCTGGAGTGGAGCCCAGGAATCCTGTGGCCAGTCCAAGAGCAGGTGTATGGGAACATTTAGATTATCTGATCTGCTTTTAGCTCAAGGATTTTATTAGTGCAAGATTATAGTGCTGGCTATTTTTAAGTAGCTCTTGGAACAGATCTCTAATCCTCTCTCTTAAAAAACTGAAAACCCACATACTTGTTCTGCAGGGTAGTTTTGTATTATATATACAGGTGGGTGAAGGGAAAGTGACCTTGTGATGTTACCTCTTAGCAGCTGGTATCATTTGTGTGCTGGCCTTTAATAGGCTGGCTGAAACAGTGAGTGATCCGAAATAAAATAGACAAGATCGAGAGTTCTCATGAGGGAAGTAAAGCAGAATTTGATTTAAAAAAATAGTTTGCATGTGCTATGGCTGTCAGTGCTGTGGACTAGCAGATTGATGGGAGCTGAGTGCATGATGATCTAAAGTTATCCCTGTCTGAAGGCAAAGAAAGGCCTTTCTGTGTGGAATGTGGATGTCTGAAACTCAGTTTCCCAAGTTTGTCTTACATAAACCTTAGGCAATAATTTAAAAAATGGCTGAGAGTTACTCTGTATGTCTTCTTGAGTAGATTTTTTTCTTTTTTAATTCTTTCCCTCAACGGGTGCAGTCTTGGCCTCAATTTCTGAGGCTGAAAAAGGGTCTTCTAGCAGCTACACTGTGGCAGCTTCCCTGGCCCTGGACCTGAAGGAGACTGTCGAGTGCGTGTGAGCACGTGAGACCTTCCGCACAGGCTTAGGTGGGTAGTTCTTTTTGCTTCCCCTGCTTTGGACTTAAGGCTGTGCTAAGTGACAGGGAAGCTTTAGCGGAGTCTTTTCTTCACTAGGTGTTTGCAGTGTGAGAGAGAACTGTGAACTGCTTTTCCTGAGGCAAGTGAAATGATTCCTGCTGTTTGTAAGCTTTTTTATATCTTGCATGTCCCTAAGACGCCCACAAGCCTATGATGGTTAGTTATCCCTGTCTGAAAATCTTGACTGAGGGAAAATAATCTATTCTGAGGCTTAAGGGTTTGGCCCTATTTTTCTTTTCTTTTCTTTTCTTTTCTTTTCTTTTCTTTTCTTTTCTTTTCTTTTCTTTTCTTTTCTTTTCTTTTCTTTTCTTCTCTTCTCTTCTCTTCTCTTCTCTTCTCTTCTCTTCTCTTCTCTTCTCTTTTCTCTCTTCTCTTCTCTTCTCTTCTCTTTCTTTTCTCTTTTCCTTTTTTTTTTTTTTTTTGCCACCCCCCCCCATACTCTCAAAAGAAATTCAGGCATTTTAGGGGATCAAATTGAATGGACCCCCACTCCAAAGAAACCCCCCCTACTGAGAGCCCTTCTATTGCTTCATCCCTCTGAAACTTGAATACCAAATGTGTCATTGCCCTGTTAATGCTCCAGCCCCTTGATTGATGGCTCTGAGGGTACAGGCTGTAAGAGGTGGCTGACATAGACAAGTAGCCAAGATTTGATTTATGCTCTTACTGTGGAATGAAAGAGTGCTTGTCACATTTCAAGAAAATGAATACGGTCTTTGAAACTGAGATGGGAATGTAAAATGTATGCCAGTTTCTGGCAGTAAGAATGCTTAACGACTTTGACCTTGCCTCTGCGCCAGTGTCCTGGCGTTTAAGGAAGAAGGGGCCCGCACCATGGCACTGGCAGAGCCGATTGGTTTCCAGGTGCTTTGTTAGCACCAGGGATACTCTCCTCTTGGATACTATCTGCTGTGATTGGCATGGGGCTGCTCCTTGGGCAGCAGAGGCTGGCATATGAACAAGAAAGAAACAAAAGTGGCACTTACAGGCAGGATGCCTGGCTTTGTTCCCATTTACATGCCAGGCTTGGAGTGGACACAGATTGCCTTTCTTTTCTATCAAAATTGGGAGGTGTGTTCAGACTCTTTGTATTTAAGGTCACATTTTTGCTTGGTCACCAAAGCAGCTGTATTTGAGGTAAGATTTAATGAGTCTACAAACTGGCTCCAGCAGTTTACAGCCTGTAAGTAAAACAGTGAAAGTGGAGCGAGTGGGGAAGGTGTGCCTCCTTGGTTATCATTGCTTTTGAGTGGACTTGTCTGCTCTACAGAACTCAAGTAAACCTTAAGGTTTGACTTTAAAATGTTTACATCCAGAGTGAGTTTGAATATAAATATCTCTAGTGCTTCATGGGAATTCTTTTAAATTTTTTGATAGTGCCAGATTGTGCTGCCCACACATATGCCTCATCGTGGTTAGAATGAGTGCTTCTGATTGCCTTTTTCTCCTGCATTTGTTGTTATAATGTAGCTTTCAGTTTTGAGTCACTGTCTTGGCTGTGTTTCAAGTTACTCTCCTTGGTTTTACAGGTTATCTGCCGGTGGTGTCAGATGGGATCGGCACAGCCCTGCCTCTGCTGCCAATTGCTAATGCCCATAAATAATCTCCCCAAAAAGAATCATTTAAGAGTTCTTCATCTTTAAAAGAATCTAAGTGACTTGAGATTATCCCAGTAAACCTTTGGCAGTTAGTGAAATTACTGTCCAACTAAGAATATTCAGACCTCCAGTTTGGGTGATCTGGGTATAATCTCACAATTCAATAGTTCTGCAATGATTGTAAAATGAAATTAATTAATCTTTATACTCTGTTAGGGGAGACTAAAGGGAAATGTATTTCCTATGAAATCATTATGTGTTGGGTTTAAATTTTGAAGCACAAATAAAAGTTTTTTTAATTGACTCACTGGCATTGTGGGTTTCAGATTGATGGAGAATGTCAGAATGATATTTTATTCTGTTACTAAGTAAACACATTCATATGAGTTTTAGAGAATAATACTTGACCCCAGTTATACAAAATGCCATCTGATATTTTGTTTCTTAGTTACCTACTAAATTGATTTTGTGTTCCACTAATGGGTTGTGATCCACAAACATTACTTTAGTGCTTTTACTTGAAATCTAATAATTGATAAAAGTTCTACCGGTATCTCCACAGAGTGGCTTCCAGGGATAGATAATGGTTCACATAGAACATCAGTGGTTTATTTCTTCATTTGTAATAGTGGTCAGAAAATTTCCAATACTGGCTTGCCAAGGCAATTGGGTTTCTTTACTAAAAGATCACTATGGTATGATAATAGGATGGATTGTGAATGTCAGAGGAATGTCTTGCATGTCCCATGTTTGACTATGTTCTTTTTTTTTTTTTTTTTTTGAGACAGAGTCTCGCTTTGTTGCCCAGGCTAGAGTGAGTGCCGTGGCGTCAGCCTAGCTCACAGCAACCTCAAACTCCTGGGCTCGAGTGATCCTTCTGCCTCAGCCTCCCGGGTAGCTGGGACTACAGGCATGCGCCACCATGCCCGGCTAATTTTTTTATATATATATCAGTTGGCCAATTAATTTCTTTCTATTTATAGTAGAGACGGGGTCTCGCTCTTGCTCAGGCTGGTTTTGAACTCCTGACCTTGAGCAATCCGCCCGCCTCGGCCTCCCAAGAGCTAGGATTACAGGCGTGAGCCACAGCGCCCGGCCAGACTATGTTCTTTTCAAACTCAGTATTCTATTGAAAGGAACATACCGCTTTCCTGGAGACTGAGGGACTCTTTGGTGTTGCCAAGATAAAGCGAGCCTGGAAGGCTTTGTCCTGGTGCCAGTAACTGAAATATCTCTAATTCCTCCTCTCCGGGCATCAGGATGCTATGGTTTCCCCGTGTAGCTGCTTTGGTAATTAAAGCCCAAACGACCATTCTGTTGGTCAGATGCCTCTGAATTTCTAAAGTAGTATTTTGTTTCTGGTGACTGAGTTAATCCCCATCCCTCTCGTTAAGTGTTCTGATAAAATCAGCTTTCCAAAACCACAGAACCAGAAGCTAGCTTGTGAGCTTTGGTGAACTTACCAACAGGGACCGATGCCGCCTTGGGAAGTCTCTTGCCAGCTATCCCTGTGGAGACCACCTCCCACCCTACCCACTCGCCCCGAATGGTGTAGCAAGTTATCAAGACAGTAGATAATGGCTTGCTTAGGAGCTGTGTGGTAACTTGTTTGGATGACACTTCCATAAAACCACCTATCAGCTATATAAGTTCAAAATTTACTGAAGCCATGATGTGAGATTGAGGGTTTATTACCTGGTAATGTCATCCTGTTGGTGACAAGATGGTGATACATCTTTAATAGGACTTAGTGGCAGGAAGGCTACTGAGCAATTGTCCCCTATTAAGTACCAGTGTTCTTGGATTTGGAGCATGATCTCCATCCTAAACACCCTGCATTACATATGATTTCTCTACTTTAACCAGCACAGAAAGACAAAACAGTCATCCATCGTTTATGCAGTTACCTAGTCTCATTACATTCTGCCTTTTCACCCACTGCCATGGGGCAGAAGTCTATCATGTTCTCAGAAAGGCTCTTCGGAGGTGTCCTGGAGTTGGATTGCGTTGGCCTTTGTGTGTGGTGTGACACACTGGGTGTGTAGGGGGGGGGGCTTGTTTTTTGCCTGTAGTGCTGCTTCATCGTGGTCAACCAACAGGCTCTGAGTTGCTCTGCCGACGTTCTTAAAGTCGCCTGGTAAAAACCCAGCAAAGCAGTCCCTTTTCCCTTGGCCAAGGTTGGGATGTCTGTCTCAGATCCAGAGAGTTTTCTTGGATGAGCCAAGGACAGGATAGGGTGTCCTGCATTGGACAGGCCTTGATGATAGTCACAAATCTCCCCCAGTGTCCTGTGGTGGGGATAAGGGGGGCCGAAGAGTCAAAGGCGTTTGGCCACTCAAGGGGACCAAGATCACAGCTCTTCAAGAAGCAAAGGGCTTGGTGCTTTGGGGTCAGCGCTGGTACAGCTGAAGGACACCTGCCTTATGCAGATCCCTCCACAGGGTGGCTTCGAGGAGCAGGTCATGGTTCGAATAGAATATCAATGGCTTCTTTTTTTGTTCGAAATAGTGGTCAGAAAATTTCTGGTAGTTCTTTGTGATGAATCCATAGGCACTGACCTAGACAAGGGTAGTCACTGAGTTAGTATTTACTGAGCTCATATTGTGTGTAGACAGACTGAAGTGACATGAATTCACAAAGGTGTGGCCCCTCTGCTGGGGGAGTCTGGGTGAAGATACAGATAATGTATTTGAAAAGGCTTATCCCCATTTAACACGTGGGAAACAGGCTCAGGGAGTAACTAAACAGGAGCTGGGTTTGGAACTCAAGGATAGAGGCAAGAGCCCATCACTGCAGTCCAGAGACTCCTGCATTACCATAGGGAAGAGGTGCAGGCCAGGGGCATGGAGTGGCTTTTGGCCTTGAGCTCCCGGGCTGGCTTTAACATATGCCTCTCTTTGAAAGCCGCTTTTCAACCTCTGCCTCCTTAAATGTCCATATGGGCAGTATCCCATCGGGAATGTCTCATATGGTGATTTTAGAATTTCTGTATGGTTTTTGTGTGGGAGGCTAAACCTCCTGCTCCACCCCAGGATGTCCCTATAAAAGAATGTCCCGGCCGGGCGCGGTGGCTCACGCCTGTAATCCTAGCTCTTGGGAGGCCGAGGCGGGCGGATTGCTCAAGGCCAGGAGTTCAAAACCAGCCTGAGCAAGAGCAAGACCCTGTCTCTACTATAAATAGAAAGAAATTAATTGGCCAACTGATATATATATATAAAATTAGCCGGGCATGGTGGCGCATGCCTGTAGTCCCAGCTACTCAGGAGGCTGAGGCAGAAGGATCGCTCGAGCCCAGGAGTTTGAGGTTGCTGTGAGCTAGGCTGACGCCACGGCACTCACTCTAGCCTGGACAACAAAGCGAGACTCTGTCTCAAAAAAAAAAAAAAAAAAAAAAAAAGGCCGGGCGCTGTGGCTCACGCCTGTAATCCTAGCTCTTGGGAGGCCGAGGCGGGCGGATTGCTCAAGGTCAGGAGTTCAAAACCAGCCTGAGCAAGAGCGAGACCCCGTCTCTACTATAAATAGAAAGAAATTAATTGGCCAACTGATATATATAAAAAAAATTAGCCGGGCATGGTGGCGCATGCCTGTAGTCCCAGCTACCCGGGAGGCTGAGGCAGAAGGATCACTTGAGCCCAGGAGTTTGAGGTTGCTGTGAGCTAGGCTGACGCCATGGCACTCACTCTAGCCTGGGCAACAAAGCGAGACTCTGTCTCAAAAAAAAAAAAAAAAAAAGAATGTCCCTAGTTCTGTTGAGAAGATTTTGCTGTCAGGAGGTTGATAATTTGCACCTTAAATACCATATTAAGCAGCTGCCTTGGGGAGGCTAGAGAAGGAAGCAGGTGGTGGTGGGGGCCAAGGCAAGGCCAGCCCGGGACCTGCCTTTGAATGCCTGGATGGCGCACAGGCGCAGAAGTGAGTGGCAGTGGCCCTCCTGCAGCTGGGGAATTCCACTACAAATAGAGGCCAAGAGTCCCAGGCCTGAAGGTGGCAGGCCTCAAGGTAAGGAATAGCAAGTTTTATATTGGGTTCTGTTCACACCTGTGCTCTGCAGCCATGGCCTCCTGAAAGAGAAGCCCTCTTACCTGGTCACAGGTATGCAAAGCTGTCAGCAGCATGAGGGCCCCAGTACTAGGCATATATAGGTCTCCAAAATTTGTGTTAATTAACTTAGATTTCAAAAACCTGTAAGAAAAAAAAAGAGGTTAAAATTCGAGAAAGATCACACTTGACAACTACCCACTCAGATTAGAAAACTTCAAAAATGCTGGCCCTTCCACCTCAATCAAGTCCCTATTTGGGGAAAAAGTCAAGGGAACCCCTAAATGCAACAATCTTAGGTTGAAATAAAACACCATAGGTGAAGGGGGATAGTGGTGAGAAAGAGCAACTGCAGATGAAATCCTTCTCCCACTCTGCAATACCCTGTGTTCCTCCTGCCCCCCACTAAGTAACCACACTGCGTAGGGCATAGGTGGCCTGTTTGTTTAGTCTGAGACTTGAATTTCTCTCCATCCCACATCGTGACCAAGCAGGAATCAGTATGAGGGACAGGGAGCTCAGGTGCTGTGGCTGGGCTCACTGGTGTGATGGGGTGCACCCACACATGCACATGGCCCAGCGGTCCAAAGATGAGGCTGCAGTGTGGCGATCATGGGCTCTCACCTCTGGGCCTGGCTTTTCCTCTAGCGTGGGGACATACCTGTGCTAGGGCTTCAGTTGGCCTCCCCAGATGCACTTGCTGCCCTTGCCCCCCTGCTCCCTGTTCCGGGATGCTGGCCTCTGTGGTCCGCAGGGTTTCTCAACCAAGGCAAGATTGACATTTGGGGCCAGATAGTTCTCTATTGCAGAGGCTGCCCTGTGCATTATAGGATGTTCAGCAGCATCTCTGGCCTCTACCTGCTAGTGGCACTCACTACCCTCCAACCTTGTGACAACCAAAAATATCTCCAGACAGGACTATAATGGATCTCCCCCCAGCCCCCTGCTCCTGCCCCCAGCATTGAGAACCGCAGGTAGGAGAGGAGAAGGAGGAAAGTGAGGTCAGGCTGTTTGTTCCCCAGGCTCCTTGCTGGCCAGTTGCCTTGGGCTGGCTGTGTTTGGGCCTAAAAGTGATGACAGCTCTGTTTCTATGGCCCCACGACTGCCGTACACCTATGGCCCCCCAGACCCTGCCTATGCCTTTGTGAACAGTCCCTAGTAAAGAACTAAAGGAGTAAAGAACTCCTTGAGTTATCCCGAGTTTCCCATCCATTTCCTGTTGAACTTGACCGATATAACACCACCTCCATCATGGTGTTAAATAAAATAGTAAATGAAAATAGAAAGTGCTTTGCACGGAGCACTCAGCGCAGGAGAGCTCTGGTTATGGGGAGTGCAGGGGCTCTCGGGGCGCCGCCTGGATGTGGGGCAGGTGTGCAAGAGGGAAGGGATGGGGAAGCTGTTCCACCCGGCACCCGCTTCCATACCTCTCTGTCAGGTAGCTGATGAAGTCCGGATGTAGCAGCTTGAATTTACTGGCAGAGGCTTCTGGTCCGAAATAGGTGTGAGGCCTAGGACCCGCGATAGAAGTGG
Organism: Microcebus murinus; assembly: GCF_040939455.1. Classification (NCBI taxonomy): domain Eukaryota; kingdom Metazoa; phylum Chordata; class Mammalia; order Primates; family Cheirogaleidae; genus Microcebus; species Microcebus murinus. Next base: position 58,624,217 of record NC_134121.1, read on the forward strand.
ACAGAGCGCCCGGACCCATCGTATTGGAGGTGGGAGATGGAGGGGAGGGGCAGGGGGGGGGCGCGCCTGCGGTAGGAGCGGGGTTGGGAGTAGAAGCGGGAGAAGGGTGTGTAGAAGGTGGCCGGCAGCACGGTGGGAACCACATGTGGCTTCCCACCCACCAGGACGTCCATGGGTGGGGAGTAGGAGAGTGAGGAGGGGGGTATGAACAGAGCGGGAGGGGTCGGGTAGGAGCAGGTGGTATCAGGCTGGTGGGGGGGCGGGGGGAGGAGAGGGAAGTAGAGCGACTTGGGAGGGGGTGGGCGCTCTGGGGGAGGGCAGGGAAAGGGACAGGGAAAGCAGCGGTTCTGGGGCAGGGGTGCTGTAGGGGGCTGGAAAAAGGGAGGCTCCTTCAGAAAGCGGGGCACATAGGGGGTGATGTGGGACGGGATGGGCCGAACGGGCCCGATATAGCAGGCTGAGGTGGCAGGGCTTTGGGAGAGGGACCTGCCCATGGGCATAGAAGGGGTCAGGGAAGGGTTTCGGGAGAGGGGTTTAAAACCGGACTGGGAGGGAGATTTGGAGGCCGGCGGAGTGGGGTTTTGGGAAGACCCTCGGGGTGCATGTTGGACATGAGGACTGGGGGTCAGGGAGGAAGCCCGGGAAGAGGGCTGTGAGCCAGTCGGGGTGGGAGGGTGTGAGGGTGGGCGGGAGGAGCCCCGAGTTGGGGAAGGGGAGGGGGCTGAGCCTCCGGAGCTAGAATAAGGCTGCTGACCGGCCGGGGTGACAGCATTGTTGGATCGGGACTGGGAAGGGGACTGGGTAGGGGATGGAATAGGGGTGTGGGAGGGGGAGTTCATTGGTGTTGGGGAGGCTTATGTCCACCTGATGTCCCTAGGGCAGCCCCCCCAAGGCCCAGTCCCACGGTGTCACAAAGCCCAGGTCATGACCTGCAGCAGCTCCAGAGCGATTGTTGAGTCATCACCAGGGTGGGGGTGGGGGTGGGGTGGGGGTGGGGTGGGGTGGGGGGCAGGGCAGGGCTGGCTTTTGAGGACTTAACCAGTAAGGACCACCTCGAAAACCCTTCTCTGGGGTTGGGGGAATGTCCCGAGGGCACCAGGATAAGTGGCTGGTCATCCTGGCGTAAATTCCTATGGACATATACATTTCCGATCTCAGGGACAAGAAATTATCTCAGAACCGCAGGGAGAAGGTTCACATGAGGGTCAGGACATGGTTCAGAAGAGCTGGACCCAGGCCTGCCATGCAGGAAGGTGGGAGAGAGAAGACAAAGTGCCCTTTGTTCTCTCCCCTCCGGACACTGGGCCTACGGGGCCTGCTGTCCCGTTTCCTGGGCACGGCCCTGGGAAGGTGTCCCCAGGAGGAGTGGTGTGGACTGGCCCCTACCCTTGGTTTCTTTTTTTTTTTTTTGAGACAGTCTCCCTTTGTTGCTCAAGCTACAGTGAGTGCCATAGCATCAGCCTAACTCACAGCAACCTCAAACTCCTGGGCTCAAGCAATCCTCCTGCCTCAGCCTCCCGAGTAGCTGGGACTACAGGCATGCGCCACCATGCCCGGCTAATTTTTTCTATGTATATTAGTTGGCCAATTAATTTTTCTATTTATAGTAGAGATGAGGTCTCGCTCTTGCTCAGGCTGGTTTCAAACTCCTGACCTCGAGCAATTCGCCCGCCTCGGCCTCCCATAGTACTAGGATTACAGGCGTGAGCCACCACGCCCGGCCTACCCTTGGTTTCTAGAACAGTGTGCTCGGCAGGACGTCAATCTTGTGGAGCCAGCACCCTCGGTCAGGGGTGGCTGGGCTGGCTATGGAGGCAGTGGCCTGCAGTGCAGGAGCCGGCCTGCTGGCTCCATTCAGAAAAACTGCCCCTCTGGCCTCTGGCATCAGGAGGGTTACCGGAGACCAATAGGGTTACCTGGGCTTTCCTGGCTGTAGATAAAAAGCATATAATTCCCCAAGGCTCTAGCACTCTGGGAGGCCGAGGCAGGCAGATTGCTCAAGGTCAGGAGTTGGAAACCACCCTGAGTGAGACACACATACACACACACAAACACACACACACACACACACCGTCTCTCTCTACTAAAAATAGAAATTAATTGACCAACTAAAAATATATATACAAAAGATTAGCCGGGCATGGTGGCGCATGCCTGTAGTCCCAGCTACTCAGGAGGCTGAGGCAGGAGGATGGCTTGAGCCCAGGAGTGTGAGGTTGTTGTGAGCTAGGCTGACGCCACGGCACTCACTCTAGCATGGGCAACAAAGCGAGACTCTGCCTCAAAAAAAAAAAGAAAAATTCCCCAAGGCTGAATTGTGTTGAATAATTGGGGATTATTGAATGCTTGGAATTTTCTTGCCACTCTTCCCCCAAAACGGGCCCTGGGAGGGAGGGGAGACAGCTGCGGCATCACCCACCCTGTGTGACACGCGTCACCACCTGGCTGCTCACCTGTCCCCTTCATCGCGGCCCTCGGGGACGGGCACACCCAGGATGGCCGATCTCAGCATCACGTAGTCGCGGATGCCTGAGGGGATGAAGATGTAGCGCAGGTCCTGTCAGAGCAGAGACAAGCCCAGAGGGCAGCGAGGCCACGTTAAGCTCCTGTTCAGTGTGGACACCTGTCCACCCCATCGCGGGTAAGCTGACTGGAGAATTTCTCTCATACACCCTTTATTTATTTATTTATTTTTGAGACAGAGTCTCACTTTGTTGCCCAAGCTAGAGTGAGTGCCGTGGCGTCAGCCTAGCTCACAGCAACCTCCAACTCCTGGGCTAGAGCAATCCTCCTGCCTCAGCCTCCCGAGTAGCTGGGACTACAGGCATGCCCCACCATGCCCGGCTAATTTTTTTTTCTATATATATATTCGTTGGCCAATTAATTTCTTTCTATTTATAGTAGAGATGGGGTCTCGCTCTTGCTCAGGTTGGCTTCAAACTCCTGACCTCGAGCAATCCGCCCGCCTCAGCCTTCCAGAGTGCTAGGATTTACAGGCGTGAGCCACCGCGCCCGGCCTCATACACCTTTAACGTCCACTCTGAGGTACCATGGCGGTTTCAATATGTGTTCACAACTTCTTGGGTATTTCTCCCAGCAAGAGAGGAAGCCTAACGGCCATCCCCTTGAGTACAGGCTGCACTGAGTGACTAAGGCATAGGATTTTTCTGATAAATGGTAAGTGGGTAGCCAGATGTGTGGACACACTTGTAGTCCCAGCTACTCGGGAGGCTGAGGCAGGAGGATGGCTTGAGCCCAGGTGCTTGAAGTTGCAGTGAGCTATGATGATGCCTCTGCAGTCTAGCCTGGGTGACAGAGTGAGACTCTGTCTTAAAACCAAAAAAAGAAAGTGGAAAGTGACGATGTGGGACTTTGGAGACTAGGTCGTAAAAGGTGCTGCGGCTTCCTGGCTCTCTCAGCTCACTCTTGGTTAACGTCTGGGTGACATGACGTTAACTGCCATGTCGTGAGGACACTCGAGTGGCCCATGGGGCGGCCCAGGTGGCAAGGGCTGTGAGTGTGCCATCTTGATGCTGGCACCAGTCAAGTCTTCAGATGACCATGCCCACCACCCGCAGGGAGACCCTGAGCCAAAACCACTCCACTAAGCTGCTCCCAAATTTCTTGACCTATTGAAACTGGAAGATAATAAATGTTTAAATCCACCAAGTTTTGGAGTCACTTGTTACACGGCAATAGATAACTCATACAGGTATGGTGGCCACAGCCGCGTTTTGTTCTACCAGGAACTAAGAGAGGTTCTTCTTGTGAGGACTCAGTGTGTACACACTAATTCCCTGGTCAGAGGAAGATTCTAGAAACCCAGCTCAGCCTTATCCAAGACCACAGAACCCCTTTTCCCAGGATCTCCCTAACCCTGTATAGGATACTCAGAGCATGTGAGGGGGCAAGTGTGAATTTATGGCAACCGGGTGTGGTTGGAAGAACCTGAAGGCCAGTCCAGATGGACTCAGATGCCGGCTCCCCAGCTCACTAGTGGCCACCTGGGGCATGTTCCTCAATCTCTCTAACCCTCAGTTTCCTACACAGGGCTGTTGGAAAGAACTGGAGAGGTCACACACCATTCCTTGGGTGGGCAGGGTAAGGAAATGGAAGCAGACCCTAGCACTGGGGTCAGAGGGGCCTGGATTTTGATGACTCTAGTCAGGTGACCTTGGACTTGTTCCCAAACCTCTCGGTGTCTCAGCTCTGCCACCTGGAACTGGGCACAATGGTCCCATTCGGGGCTGCTGGGATTGACCGTGTCTATGCCCTGTGCGATGCCGGGAGCAGAGGAGGTAACACTCCCCTTGCCTGTGCACAGCTACGACCCGCTGAGCTCCCCGCGGGATGCGAGCTCCGGGGGCACAGTCGGCATGGGAATCCTGGCTCTGTCGCCAACGTGCTGAATAAAAGGGCACCGAGCTTCAGTCACCAGTAAGGTGGGGTTGGCATGGTATCTGTAAAGTGCCTGGCACACCACGAGCACTCAGGGAACACGAGCCATTCACACGCCATGCTCCAGAGGTGTCCTGTGCCACCAGCGCCAACGGCAAGTCCCTGACTCGGTCCTCCTTCACCCCAGCGGTGCCATCTTGTGCAGCCGAAATCCTGGACCCTGTGGCCCACCCCACAGTCACCGCCAACCACAAGGGCACGCCCGCCGGGGGCCTCACCTGTCCCTGCGGCACAGAGGTGAAGCCGAGCTTGCCGTAGGAGATGAGGGAGTTCTTCATCGTGTTCACAGTGAAACCGTAGAAAGAAGTCTTGGTGCCCACGTCGCGCTCGAAGCCCTTGATCACAGCGCCATTGAGCCTGCGTGCGTCAGCACAGAGACCCATCAGCCTCTTCGTGGCTACAACGTGCTGTCTGTTTCACTTCCATCTCCATGGCCCTGCCTTCCTGTCCCCGTGCCTCTGGGTGGACGCTCCCTGTACCCACGGCAGCGCCAGCGCCCAGTCGGCAGCCTGACCCCCACGCCTCCGGACTTCAAGGGACAAGGCCCTGTGAATAGGTAAATCTGGCCCTGGAGGCTCCTTCCTCCTGGGTCCGCTTGCACATGGCACCCACACTCTGTCTTCAGGGCCGACGGCACAGGCTTTCACCCAAGCCCGTGTGCCCGCCACCACGGCTGAGCTGCCTAAGGCCACTGAGGCCACAGCTGCCTCGACTCCCCATCCCCAGGGAAGGTGCTCCCCCAGGGCTGGCCGGCCCCTGCCCCTCGTACCTGAACACATAGTCATGGGCGTCGATGTTGGCGCCCTGGCGGGACCCGTTGAGAATGCCTCCGTTACCCACCACGGCACAGCGGACGCAGCCGGGCGGCGGCTCCCCGGACAAGGGGAACAGCTCTGCGCTTTCCGAGCCATTGAGAAGGCTCAGGGTGGAGGTGATGACTGGGGGGGGGGGGACAGGGGTGGCCATGAGGGGACAGGTGGCAGGGTCATCTGGGGCCTCCCAGCCCAGCCCCTCCTAAGAAGCACAGAGGGTGGGAGGAGAAGGAGACGACAGAGTTCGAGAGGACTGGAAGGGGGACGGTGAGGGAGGGGGCTTGGTGGGCCTTCAGTTTCCTAAGAACTCCAGTAACTCGTCCTCTCAAGACCAGGTGTTTTCCCAAAACAGAATCCGAGGCCTGGGTGGTGTAGGGGTGAGGGGAACAGATTGGCATGGCGTGGAGAGGCCTCTGGGCCCGGACTGTGGCGGTTCCCGCAGCAGAGACCGCGAGTGAGGCTGTTTGAGGCCCCCTGGCCTCTGTCCTCAGCCACCACTGGCCACTGGAGCTTTTCATGCCAGGGAGGTCCGTGATGGTGAGAGCCACCGGGTAGGGGCGGCCCCAGCCCTGTCACAGCCCGCTGGGTGCCTGGACAGAGGAGGGCGGTGAGACAGGAGTCACATGGCGGGGGCTCTGGGAGGAGAGGGGACACAGACAGGACCAGCCTCCCCTGGGGCCAAGAGTGGGAAGCTGAGGCAGCGGGCGGCCTTACCTTGGCGAGAGAGCCCCTGCCAGCCGTAGGGGGCCCTGTGCTGGCTCAGGCCGTCCCAGAGCTCCGGGGTGAGGAGGCCCCCCCACAGCAGCACTGGGGAGGAGAAATCAAACAGCCTCCGGAAGCGGCGGTGCCGCCCGACCGCCAGGTGCAGCGGGTGTCGGCAGAGCCGGCCCTGTGGGTGGGAAGGTGACAGGGCTGAGCCCAGCTAGGAGGGGACTTGGGTGGAGGGGAGCCCCCCGGGAGCCCGCAGACCCCGCAGCAGGGTTGGGAGAGGAGACCTGCCCTTCCCCTCCAGCTGGGCCATCCCTGAATCTTTGGGCTGAGCTGGCCGATGGGGGTCAGAGAACTTTCTGGACTTAGCCCACCCAGCCCTCCGTCTCCTGGATGCCAGTATGGCCCTGGCCTCATACTCCTTCACCTCACACTTGGGCAAACTTTGGGGCATTTTCCAGGGCATGGGTATGACCTGCCTGCCCCTTTGGTGGAGGAGTTCCGGCCTGGGTTTGGGGATCTGTCAACCCAGGTCCAAATCCCTGCTCTTTTTCTTTTTTTGAGCCAGAGACTCACGCTGTTGCCCAGGCTAGAGTGCCGTGGCATCAGCCTAGCTCACAGCAATCCTACTGCCTCAGCCTCCCGTGTATCTAGGACTACAGGCATGCACCACCATGCCCGGCTAATTTTACATATATATATATATATATATATATATATATATATATATATATATATATGTATATATATATATGTGTTTATTTTTTTTTTTAGTTGTTTGGCTAATTTCTTTTTATTGTTAGTAGAGGTGGGGTCTCACTCAGGCTGGTTTCGAACTCCTGACCTCAAACGATCCTCCCACCTCGGCCTCCCTGAGTGCTGAGATTACAGGCGGGAGCCACGGCGCTCAGCCCAAGCCCCAGCTCTGGCAGTACCCGCTGTGAGACCTGTGTGTGCACGAGATGGTGGGAGGATTGCGATGGCCTTTCTTCTAGCTGGTGCCTGTGCTGGGTGGAATAGCGTCCCTCCCAAATTCATGTCCACCCACAGTCTCAGAATGTGACCTTATTTGAAGAAAGAGTCTTTGTAGATGTCACTCATTAAGATGAGGTCACACGGGTTTAGGTTGGGCCCTAAGACTAGATCCTTATAAGGAGGCCACATGTTGACGGAGGCAGAGGTTGGGGTGATGTGGCCACAAACCAAAGAATGCCTGGAGCCAGCAGGAGCTGGGAAGAGGCCTGGGAGGCTTGCTTAGTGCCTTCAAAGGGAGTGTGGCCCTGCCAGCACCTCCATCTCAGGTGCTCTGGCCTCCAGAACAGTGACAGAATCAATTTCTGTTGTTTTAGGCACCCCCAGTCTGTGGCCATTTGTCCCTGCAGCTGCAGGAGAGGAATACAGTACCTTTTCAACGGGGGCCTTGGCGGAGGGAGCGGCGACTAAACAGGGTCCAGCTTTGTCTGCTGCAAGCCCACAATGTCCGAATCCCGGGGACCTGGGTAGGGCTACTCTTGCCACTGAATGGGGCTCATTGTTAAGCCTCTGTTTGATACAGTACAAAGCAGGAAGTAGCTGATGGCTATCTAGGGGGTGCAAGCCTGTGCTGTTGTGTATTCCTACCTGGCTCTGCTCAGCTGGGTGTGGTGTTCTGTGTTTACCTAGTGTTGTCGCTCACAAAATTGCTCATAAGCAACCGTGAAATCTGTGTGATGCTCGAATTGTTTCCTAAGATATCAATCTGGTTGGAACAAATTAACAATTTCATAGCAAGCATTATAGCAGAACTGACTATAATGATTTCACTATTCAATTTATCACATGGGGTGATAAATTGGGGGCCTCTTTATGAGATTCCAGGTGAAAAACCTTCAGGTCTGTGCTTCACCTGGGTAGCCGGCTGGCCTTTATCTCGTGGATATGGTGGCATAGTTTCCCTTTTAGCTCTGACCACCAGGAAGCTCCACCTTGTGGCACAGTTTTCCTGAACTTATCTCCCATTGTCTTTTTTTCTTACTTACCTTTACTTTTCCTCCACTATTTCCTTATCCTATCCTACTTTATGTTTTTGCTTTGTTTTTTTGTTGTTGTTGTTGTTTTGTTTTGAGACAGAGTCTCACTCTATTGCCCAGGCTAGAGTGAGTGCCGTGGCGTCAGCCTAGCTCACAGCAACCTCAAACTCCTGGGCTCAAGCAATCCTCCTGCCTCAGCCTCCCAAGTAGCTGGGACTACAGGCATGCGCCACCATGCCCGGCTAATTTTTTTTTTCTATGTATATTAGTTGGCCAATTAATTTCTTTCTATTTATAGCAGAGACGGGGGTCTCGCTCTTGCTCAGGCTGGTTTCGAACTCCTGATCTCGAGCAATCTGCCCGCCTCAGCCTCCCAGAGTGCTAGGATTACAGGCGTGAGCCACCACGCCCGGCCTGTTTTTGCCTTGTTATATGTGTCGAAAAGCCACCTCAAATCTTTTCTTTTAAATCAGGTGGGAATATATGTTAATTAGCATCAGACAGCTAAAGGTAGAAAGGACTTAGTGGCCGGGCGTGGTGGCTCACGCCTGTAATCCTAGCACTCTGGGAGGCTGAGGCGAGCAGATTGCTTGAGGTCAGGAGTCCAAAACCAGCCTGAGCAAGAGTGAGACCCCGTCTCTACTATAAATAGAAAGAAATTAATTGACCAACTAATATATATAGAAAAAATTAGCCGGGCATGGTGGTGCACTCCTGTAGTCCCAGGTATTCGGGAGGCTGAGGCAGGAGGATCGCTTGAGCCCAGGAGTGTGAGGTTGCTGTGAGCTAGGCTGACGCCACGGCACTCACTCTAGCCTGGGCAACAAAGCGAGACTCTGTCTCAAAAAAAAAAAAAGAAAGACAAAGAAAGAAAGGACTTAGGAAACTTAAAAATAACCTGGTCCAAGCATTCATAAGATGCTTGAGGTCTCCCTTCAGCCTGCCGACCAAGTGTCCCTTAGCCTTTGTTTTTTGTTTATTTGTTTTGAGACAAGGTCTTGCTCTCTCACCCTGGGTAGAGTGCAGTGGCATCATGATAGCTCACTGCAGCCTTGAACTCCTGGGCTCAAGCGATCCTCCTGCCTCAGCCCCCCTAGTAGCTGGAACGATAGGCACTTGTCACCATGCCTGGCTAACTTTTCTATTTTTTGTAAAGACAAGGTCTTGCTCTTGTTCAGGCTGGCCTCAAAGTCCTGGCCTCAAGGGATCCTCCCGCATCAGCCTCCCAAAGTGTTAGGATTACAGGCTTGAGCCACTGTGCCAGGCTGAAAATCTTAAGACTCACAAGAACTTTTCAGCTGGCTACACCTTGCGGGTATATATTTATCCATCCTTTCCTGGTATCGGGGTGCAGGAACCCTAGTGGTCTGGTCTGAGAAGCCCTGCACGGGCTCAGCTCTGTGCTTGGAGTGTTCTAAAGAGCCCAGCGATCTCGTGAGAATGTTCTCGTTTGTTTTCCTTTCCCCTTCTCCCTGCTAACCTGAGGATGTTCAAAACTGCCACAGAGCAGCCGACCACTGTACCTTTCTGGTCCTAGAATCCGATGCCTTCAGTCCCAAGAATGCTCGAGATAAGGCGGTCTCCCTGAGCGAGAAGGCAGAAGCAAAGCAGAGGTCAGCAGGTCCAGCCTACCCCTTGGAAGCTTCTGGACTGACTCCCTCCCTCAGCTCTGAGGGCGGACAGGGCTGTCAGGATCCAAAGTGTGTTCGTTCTTTTGATCCTTCTACCTCCAAGCTCTTATTCTCGCCCATGTCTGTCTCTTTAGGCACATGAAATGCCGTCGCTTCATTTACTGCATTTATGTATGACCAGAAAACATTGCCAAGTCCCTGGAATTGGGACTGTCTGCGGGGTCTCCCTGCCGAGGGCTGGCGGCAAGCCTTGGCCAGCTCTGAGATGACTCGGGTCCTCTCCTCCTGTGGGTGGGCTGTGCCCACCGCTCCTGCGGGGCAGTCGTGGTAAATGGCATGGCTCCTGCTGTGGTTCGCCTGTGTCCCCAGTGTGGTGGGAACCGAATTCCCAATGCTGCGGTGTTGAGAGACGGGACCTTTAAGAGTCGAATAGGTCAGGAGGGGGCGGCCCACAGGGATGGACCACTGCTGTTGCCTTGGGGGAGTGAGTTCCTGATAAAGGGTGGGTTCAGCCCCCCTTCTCTCTTGCCCCCACTCTTTTTTTTTTTTTTTTTTTGAGACAGAGTCTCGCTTTGTTGCCCAGGCTAGAGTGAGTGCCGTGGCACCAGCCTAGCTCACAGCAACCTCCAACTCCTGGGCTCAAGCGATCCTCCTGCCTCAGCCTCCCGAGTAGCTGGGACTACAGGCGTGCGCCACCATGCCCGGCTAATTTTTTCTAGATATATTAGTTGGCCAATTAATTTATTTCTATTTATGGTAGAGACGGGGTCTCGCTCTTGCTCAGGCTGGTTTCGAACTCCTGACCTCGAGCAATCCGCCCGCCTCGGCCTCCCAGAGTGCTAGGATTACAGGCGTGAGCCACTGCGCCCGGCCTCTTGCCCCTACTCTCCAGCCCTTCAGCCCACCACCTAGAAGGATGTGGCAAGAAGGCCCTTCCTGGGCGCAGGCCCTTCGGCCTCGCATTTCCCAGCCTCCAGAACCGTGAGTCAAACAAATCTCCAATGTTTATCAATCGCTAAGTCTCAGGCGTCCTGGTATAGCAGCACAAAATGGGCCAACACAGCTCTGAGGCCCGACGCCCTGGGTTTGCGCCCTGGCTCCACCACTCGGCAGCTGTGTGGTCTTGGGCCCGTCTCTCTGCAACAGAGATAATTATATCGAGCGCATCTGCTTGTTGGGAGGGTTCAGAGAGTCTATGTTATTGAATCTAAAAAGTGCTTCTTAAATGTTAGCTAAAGGAGGAAGGGAAAGGACGTTACTGTGTCCTCTATTATCAGTGTTCCTTCTGGAGGGAGGTGAGGGGTTAATGTTACCATCTACCCCCAATTCCTAGGGGCTAGGTGGCCCCTGCATCAGGGCAGAGGGAGAACAGGAAGGAAGGAATAGGGGCCTTTGCCCACTCAAAAGGGTGGCTAAGGTTCCCCCACCCTCCCCTCGCCCAGCAGCCGCAGGGAGCAGGTGGAGCAGGACTTTGGGTTAGCAGGTTGCAAGGGGAACAAAGGCCTCTTGTTACTTGCTTCTAGGTGCTGAGACAGCTGGGCCACAAGGGAGCCTGTGACCTGCCTCCCTTTGGTTTCCCAGGTTCCCCACAGGACCCTGGAGGAACAGTCCAGAAAGAGCAGGGTTGACAACCCTTTTCTCCTTGGACGGGCCACCTGTCTACCCACATAATCCCATAGTTCTTCCGCAAGAGCACAATGTGAGAAGGAGCTAGGAAGGTGGCCTCTGAGAACCCCCAGAGAACACCAACGCCCAGGGAAACACCAACGCCCAGGCCCCAGCCCTGCGATTCTGATCTGACTGACCTGGGGTGAGGTGTGGATATCGGGGATTCCAATCCCCATCCCTCCACCCCCAAACCAGACGATGCCACCGTGCAGCCAGGCGTGGGAGGCTGATGGCGGAGCGTTGGGGCAGAGTTGAGGCAGGAGGGTAGAGCTGCAGGGGAGGTGATGGGGACCCCACCAATTCAGTTTTGCTACCTTGAACCCCCCAGCCTCAGGGAGGCTTGAGGCATCTTCCGAGCATGACTTGTGCTCAGTGACTTCTTCCAGCCCCTGCCCCTGCCTCTCAGGAACCCAGAGCTTCCAGATACTTGCCCGGAACTCCAGGAAGGGAGTGTGGAGGGGGCCAGCCCACACATGCCCTTCTGGGAAGTTTGATTAGCTGGAGGAGAAATAAGGACACTGTAGTGCATTTTTCATAAAACTAAATTTAGTCAATTAAGTTTAGATTGTATCCCTAGTAATTTTTTGGCCCTAAAGTGTCCTCTTTTTTTAAAAAACAAAATCAACAAAATAGCATTGGCAAGAGACAGTAACTGGCAGCCCTGGATGGATGACCCTCACTCCCTGCTCTACTAAAAACCCTTTTTTAAAAAAACACTTCTAGGCCGGGCGCGGTGGCTCATGCCTGTAATCCTAGCACTCTGGGAGGCCGGGGCAGGCGGATTGCTCGAGGTCAGGAGTTCGAAACCAGCCTGAGCAAGAGCGAGACCTCCTCTCTACTATAAATAGAAAGAAATTAATTGGCCAACTAATATATATAGAAAAAATTAGCCAGGCATGGTGGCACATGCCTGTAGTCCCAGCTACTCGGGAGGCTGAGGCAGAAGGATTGCTTGAGTCCAGGAGTTTGAGGTTGCTGTGAGCTAGGCTGACGCCATGGCACTCACTCTAGCCTGGGCAACAGTGTGAGACTCTGTCTCAAAAAAAAAAAAAACCAGTTCTAGAGATGCCCATATCTGAGAACCACTGATCCAGATTCTGCCCTGAGTAAATCCCCAGACTGGATTCCACTCTGCAACCTGCAACAAGAGCACAAGGGCCCCTTCCTCCGGCTCTGTAGACCGTGTTCCAGCGGCCTTCCTTTCCAGGTCCCTTGCTAGGGAAGCTCACGTGGCCCGAGGGACCTGCACAGAATGATATCGCTCTCCCGGACTAACTATCCACTTCCTCCAGCCAGGCTGAGTCCTGACCTACCCCGGGTGTAAGCTACAGCGCACACACCTGGCCGAAGCAGCAAGGAAATGGCCAGGTTTTTGGATCATACTCAATTTTGAAAAGATGAAAGATCTTAAAAAAACAACAAACGGCTTTGTTCGGGTATAAATGGCCATACAAGTACAATAAACCTATTATTTAAAGTTGTATTAGGTACTTTTAAAGGATGTTTACTTTGTGGGCTTTTAAAAAATTTATACGAAACCCAAATTTACTTCTTACAGTTATTTATGAAGGCTGAGAAGTCCACAGTTGGGAGGAGGCCACATCTTGGTGAGAGCCTTTTTGCTGGTGGGGACTTTCTGCAGAGTTCCGAGGTGGCACAGGGCATCATATGGCCAGGGCGATGAGAGTGCTAGCTCACGTCTCTTTTTTTTTTTTTTTTTTTTTGAGGCAGGGTCTTGCTGTGTTACCCAGGCTGCAGTGCAGTGGCCAGATCACAACTCACTGTGTAGCTACAAACTCCTGGCCTCAGGTGATCCTTCTGTCTCAGCCTCTCAAGTAGCTAAGCCTACAGGTGCACACCACCATACCTGGCTAATTTTTACATTTTTATTTTTTCTTAGAGATAGGGGTCTCACTATGTTGCTCAGGCTGGTCTTGAACTCCTGGCCTGAAGCAATCCTCCTGCTTTGTCCTCCCACAGTGCTGGGGTTACAGGCATGAGCCACCAGGCCCAGCCTCTCTTCCTCTTTTAAAAAAATTATATTTAAATGACCCATAATTGTACATATTTTGGGGGTACAGTGTGATATTTCAATATACATATACAATGTGTAATGATCAAATCAGGCTAATTAGCATGCCGATCCCCTCAAGAAGGTATAATTTCTCTGTGTTGGGATACTTTGTGTTTTTAAATATCTTTACATAAAATTGACAAGGATCCATGTTCTTTATGCCTTAACCCTTTTCAGTCCTTCTTACACAATTTCTGACTGCGAGGAATTTAGTGACTCCAGGTACCACTTGCTAGGGCGGGCACCCTTTGTTCTGAGAGACTGGGCTCCTAACCATCGCAAGCTGTTTCTTGCTGCTTTACAGCTTTGGCGGTGTCCTCTGACTTCATCTCCCCAGCGCAGACGCTGATTTTGTTTTCACCCCGTTAAGCCTCGAGCAAGGTTTGGGGAGGAGCGCGCAGGTGGGGACGCGCCGGGAAGGGAAAGGCTGGGCCCAGAGGCCTCTCCAGGAGGCTGTGGGCGCCTTTCCGGCCTCCCAGGCCCACGCTCCGTCCCGCGCGGCGCTCCGGCACCGCACTCAACCGTTTTGAGGCTTCTGCCGCGACAGAAGCATCACCTGCCAAAGGCAGGCGCTCGGGTTTCTCCCCGTGGGCATTAAGGAAAGGAAGGTGCCCACGGCGAGCAGGAGGGAGCGCAGCGCAGGAGGCGCAAGGAGGGAACTTGGAACTCCGACTCGGCCCCTGTTCCCCAGGGAGCCCACCTTGTCGCCCGATCGCGCCCCAGGCGGAGCTTATCAAAATAAACAGCCGAGCAAACCGAGGCGGGGAGAGGAGGGAGTGGGCGCGGGGAGCGCAGAGACCGGAGCGAGTGGGAAAGGCGACAGGCCACCGCCGCCGGCCGGGCTGAGGACCCCGGCAAAGTTGAAAACCGGGAGAGTTGGGTCCCTGCCCAAAAGGTAGAGTCTGGAAAAAAGATGTGACGTTACCGAGGGACAGTTTCCGACAAAAAAGGAACTTTTTGTCGGACCCTGCCAAATTTCGACCCTAAAAGTGTTTCTAATTGGGCCCAGAGGGAATTAACCAACCATGGTGTCCGGGACAGGTCTCCAGGGCGCAGGGGGCGAGGTTCTCTTGCACCCAGGCAGGGGCCGTAGGGTCCTGGCTGCGCGAAGTTAACCTGGGCGGCGGCTCCGGAGACAAAGGGCCACGGCCCGAGTCCCCTCTGTGAGCCACCCCGGAGGGAGGGTTGAAGGCTGCGGGCCGCGCCTTCCCCGCGCCCTGCTCGCCCCCTGCGCCCTCCGGGTCAGCGCGCGGCAGCCCTACCTGGCTCCGGCCCCGGGCTCGGGGTCCCACTGCACCGCCGAGGAGTACAGGGCTAAGAGGACCCCACAGCAGGCAACCGCGAGCAGGAGCACCGGGCATAAGAGCGAGCTGCGCGGGAGCCCCATGCAGCCTCCCGTGACGCGCCGCCGTCCCGCGCGGAGGGGAGAGGCCCGGTGAGCCGGCTGGGCTCACAGAGGCGGCCGCCTGCCCCGCCCCGCCCCGCCCTGCCCAACCCCGGCGCCCGCGGCTCCGCCCGCCCTGCAGCTCTCTCTGCCCCGGCCGGGCCGCCAGACGCCACCGCGCCCTCGGGGCTGGGCGGCGGGTCCCGGAGGCGGGAGTGCGCCCCAGGTGCCGGGAGCCGCGCGCGCCCCGTCCGGCGATGCCTCCTGCCCCGGGACTTCGACAGCGGCCACTCCTGCCGCTGCGCTCCCGCCAGCCAGGGACTGGGCAGGGCTCATTCCCCGCGTTGTCAAGTGCTGGTGCGCACGGTCCAGGGGACAGGCCGGGCGCGGGGAGACGCCGCCACCTGCCGCGTTGGCTGCGCACTGCGCGCTCCGGCCCGGCTCCACACTTCCCGAGGCCGGTGGGCTGTAGCCGGGAAGCGACACGCCCGGTTCCCCTGGGAAGGATCCGCAGACCTGTTAGTTTGGGCCCTGGCGCCTCCAGTCCTTCCTGAACTGGGGGCGTAATAAGGCACTGGTTCACCTGAACTGGAGGTGGAGGGGTGAGGTAGGGAGCCTGCGGTGATGGGACGCGTGGGGGGAGCTGAGGCTGTCATCCCTTTATTTGGTGACCATCCAGACACCAGGTTGAGGGGCAGGCCCTTCAACCACATTTCATTCCTGTTACAAAATGAGGCCAACCAGGAGAGCGCCACCGCAGCAGAGAGACCCGCTGAAAGGTCTAGCAGGGCTCCAGGGTCACCAGGAAGGGCTGGGGAGGCTCCGGCCCCCAGGTCCAGGGTCTTTGGCCCCAGAGACCTGTGAAATGCCACAGACCCCCGGGAGTCTGCAAGGATGAGAGGGACCTCATGCTTGACCATGTGTCTACATGCTTTCTGCTCTTAACTCTTTTTTTGGGTTTTGTTTGTTTGTTTTTGAGACAGGGTCTCACTCTTTTGCCTGCGGTTGAGTGCAGTAGCACCATCATAGCTCGCTGCAACCCACCAGCACCTGGGCCCAGGTGACCCTGCTGCCTCATCCTCGGGAGCAGCTTGGACTACAGGCACACCACCACTCCCCACTTTATCTATTATCTATCTACTTATTTATTTATTTATTTTAGAGATGGACGTCTCGCTATTTTGCCCAGGCTGGTCTCGAACTCCTGGCCTGAAGTGCTCCTCCCACCCTGGCCTCCCAAAGTGCTAGGATTACAGGCGTGAGCCACCGGGCCCGGCCTCTCACCTGTTCTTCATGTATCCAAGAAAGTCTGGGTGCAGCAGCAGGTATCTGTCCAATTGCAAGGCTTTCAGAGAAGCGTCCTGGAGCCCGTGTCTGTGCTCAGAAATGGGTCATTCGGATCATTCCCACTCGGTTTGTCTGCCTGGTCTGATGTGGGCTGAGTTGAGGTCACTGGAGGTCACTCACATCAAGCCAGTCCTTTCCTTTACCCCAGGACGGCTGAGCAGTGAGTAGGGACACGCCTGCTACCCTGTGGATGGGCACGACTTGGGATGCACGATTTCACATCTTTCATTTCCATCTTCACGGTTGCGTTTGTCGAGCTCCCCGCAGATGTGACTTATCCCTTGATCATCGCCTTTCCTCAGGGGTTAACAAGACCCCAGACCCTCTCTCTGAGCCCATGAATTCCCCCTCCTACCCCTGCCTCTTAGGAATTTCCTCACGTTCTACTTCTTCGAGAGAAGGGGCATCATTAGCTAGTCATTTCTTTACCTTTCCATCTTCAAACGTATGAACTTGGCCCCCAGCACTCCCGCTTGGGAGGTAGTGATCCAGGGCCACCTCCAACGCCTTCAGTGGCAATATCAGCACCCCAAAGCCTCTTATCTACCCCCCCTGGAGTTCTCCTTCCCCCCAGCCCCCAGCTGTTGCTTTAGCAGCCCTCCCACCGCCTCTGCAGGGGCGGACATAAACGTGCCCTCAAATAGCTTGCCCTAGAAAGCAAAGCAAAGCGAAGCAAACAAAAACTCTGCTGAGCTGGCACGCTCCTTAGCTACTCTCTCTTCTTTTCCTCCAAGTTCTTGGTGGGGAGAAGTCTATTCTGTCTCCACTGCTGCCTAAGTCCGGCTTCCTAACCCACCCCCCACTGGCGGTTTCCAGTCCCCACGCGGTGGTTGCATCTTCCTGACTCTCACCTGAGCTCCTCCGAACCTCCAGCTGGGGGCGCTTTGCTCTCCACAGCCAGCTCTGTGCCAGCCACTCTGCAGCCAGCCTCCGGCTCGGGCTCAGACCTTGTCATCCGCTGCACACCTGTTCCCGTTCTCTAAGGACCACGCCTGGACACCTGAGTTTCTTAGGGACGGCTCACCGTGAGGCCTTCGTCTTCCCGCAGACCATTTCTTCTTCTGTATCCTCTCTCTCAAGGGCCGGCGTCGCATCTTCCGAAACCTTTGTGCCTCTCTTCCCTTCCCGCCTCTCGCCCTGCCCCACAAACGCTGTTTGTTCATCAGGTGGTGGCCATTTTCTTTCCCAAATTAGCACATACATGACAGGGAGGCCACATCTTTTTTATTTTTTAAATTTTTATTTATTTATTTCAGAATATTACAGGGGTTCAAATGTTGTTTTTTTTTCTTGAGACAGAGTCTCACTTTGTTGCCCAGGCCAGAGTGAGTGCCGTGGCGTCAGCCTAGCTCACAGCAACCTCACACTCCTGGGCTCAAGCAATCCTCCTGCCTCAGCCTCCCCGAGTAGCTGGTACTACAGGCATGCACCACCATGCCCGGCTAATTTTTTCTATATATATTAGTTGGCCAATTAATTTCTTTCTATTTATAGTAGAGATGGGGTCTCGCTCTTGCTCAGGCTCTTTTCGAACTCCTGACCTTGAGCGATCCGCCCGCCTTGGACTCCTTAGGTTACATATATTGCCTTTGCACCACCCAAATCAAAGCTTCAAGCGTGCCCAACCCCAGACAGTGCACACTGTACCCATTAGGTGCAGGCCTCATCTTAATACTCTTAATATCTAATCCTAGCTCTCTGGGAGGCCGAGGCGGGAGGACTGCTCAAGGTCAGGAGTTCAAAACCAGCCTGAGTAAGAGTGAGACCCGTCTCTACTATAAATAGAAAGAAATTGATTGGCCAATTAAAAATATATAGAATAAAAATTAGCCGGGCATGGTGGCGCATGCCTGGAGTCCCAGCTACTGGGGAGGCTGAGGCAGGAGGATCGCTTGAGCCCAGGAGTTGGAGGTTGCTATGAGCTAGGCTGACGCCACGGCACTCTAGCCCGGGCAACAGAGTGAGACTCTGTCTCAAAAAAAAAAAAAAAATACTCTTAATATCTAAGAGTTTTGTTTTGCTTCTTAACTTTATTTATAAATTTGCTTAGGTATTTCAATTCAACTCTAAAAAGAAATGGAGAAACACATTCTATGCATGCAACAAAATATCACATGTACCCCATAAATATGTACAAATATTGTGTATCAGTAAAAAAAAGAAAAGACATGAAAAAGAAACCCAAGTGTTCATCAACAAATGAGTGGATAAACATTACATGGCATAGCCATATGATAGAACGTTCTTTAGCCTGAAATAGAAAGGAAATTCTGACACATGCTACGTGGCGTTGGTGAATGTGGAGGTCATAACACTAAACAAAAGAAGCCAGTTGGGCCGGGCGCGATGGCTCATGCCTGTAATCCTAGCACTCTGGGAGGCCGAGGCAGGTGGATTGCTTAAGGTCAGGAGTTCGAAACCAGCCTGAGTGAGACCCCGTCTCTACCAAAAATAGAAAGAAATTGACCAACTAAAAAAATATATATATACAAAAAAAAAAAAAGAAAGAAGAAGCCAGTTGCAAAAAGACAAATATTGTGTTTGTAAGGTACACTTACAGGATGTCCCTAGATTAGTCAGATACATAGAGACAGAAAATAGAATGGTGGTTGCCAGGGGCTCGGGAAAGGGTAAACGGAGAGCTATTGTTTAATGGGTATAGAGTTTCAGTTTTTGCAAGATGAAGAGTTCTGGAGATTATTTGCACAACAATGTGAATGTTCTTAACACTACCTAACAGTACACTTAAAAATGGTGAAGAGGGCCAGGTAAGGTGGCTCACGCCTGTAATCCTAGCTCTCTGGGATGCTGAGGCGGGAGGATTGCTCAAGGTCAGGAGTTCAAGACCAGCCTGAGCAAGAGCGAGACCCCGTCTCTGCTAAAAATACAAAGAAATTAATTGGCCAACTCAAAATATATAAAAAAAGTAGTAGTCGGGCATGGCGGCGCATGCCTGTAGTCCCAGCTACTCGGGAGGCTGAGGCAGGAGGATTGCTTGAGCCCAGGAGTTTGAGGTTGCTGTGAGCTAGGCTGACGCCACGGCACTCCAGTCCGGGCAACAGAGCGAGACTCTGTCTCAAAAAAATAATAATATAGCCTAGAGGACCCAGGTTAAAAGAAAAAAAAAATAAATAATAATAATAAAATAAATAAATAAATAATAAAAAATGGTGAAGAGGACAAATTTTATGTTATGTGTATTTTATGTGTATTTTATGTTATGTGTATTTTACCACAATTTTTTAAATGCAAAAGAAAAAAGAAATGGAAAAAAGGTTCAATTTTTAGTAAATTGATTTTCCGTTCAGATCTTATTTTTATGAATATGGATTCACTTTTGTTTGTCACTACAAACAGAGTGAATTTGCTGGGGACAGAGCTATGGGAATATTCTCAGGTGCAGTATGATGCAATGGAGCCTGTGTATGCTTATGCTAAGTAACTTGCTTACCTGTGAGCACACTGAATAGACTCAGAGCTAACTATGGTATAGTAGTCATCTGTCAACTGTGCTTTTGGGCTCTTTGTTTCAAGTATTATACAAGCACAATGATGAGATCATAGCTTACTGCAACCTCCAACTCCTGGGGTCAAGTGATCCTCCTGCCTCAGCCTCCAAAGTAGCTGGGACTACAGGTGTGCAGCCACCACACCTGGCTAATTTAAAAAATTTTTGTTGAGATGGGGCCTCGCTATGTTGCCCAGGCTGGTCTTGAACTCCTGGCTTCAAGCAATCCTCCCATCTTGGCCTCCCAAAGTGCTGGGATTACAGGCACAAGCTACCACACCCAGCCATGATTTTTTGATTAATCTTTTAATTTCGAGATAACTGTAGATGCACATGAAGTTGTAAGAAATATAATAATATGGAGAAATGTCATGTACCCTTTACCCAATGTCCCCCAATGGTAACATCTTGAAAAAAACAGAGAGTACAATGTCACGACCCATTGTTGGCACAGATAGGGTCACACAGAACATTTCTACTGTAAGGCTGGTGGCAGGGGCCCCCTCCCCTCCCTAGATGGAAAAAGAAAACGCTTAGTGACCTGACCTGCCAAGGACAAACTGCCAGGCCCCACTGAGAGGAACCACACCCAGATCTCCACCTGGATTCGCTCCTGGATTCCACAAATACCTCCAGCCCCTCCTATTTCTCAAGGACCATCCAAGGTCACAATAGAGAATCCCAGCTCTTCCCGCCACAAGTCCCTAGCCCCGTCCAAAGGGTATAAAAGGCCTCAGGCCCTTCAAACTGCGGTGACTTCTGGCCCCCCCCTCTTGGGGCCCCAGAACCTCATCCACGAGTGTATAATAAAGCCACGTGGTTTGGCCCCCCACTCTTTCTCTTTCTGTGTCTCTTTTCTTTTCGCCACCGCCGAAAAACCTTACATCTACCACCATGAGGATCCCTCATTTTGCCCTTTTATACCCACAACCACTTTCCTTTGAACCCCACCTCTCTCCTCCATCCGTAACCCCCTGGCAACCACTAATCTATTCTTCACCTCTATAATTTTGTCATTGCAAGAATGTATGTAATCTTTTTGAATTGCCTTTTTTTTTTGACTCAGCATAACTCTCTGGCAATTCATCCAAATTGTGTATCTCAATAGTTCATTCATTTTTATTGCTGAATTTGATGGTCTGGATGTACCACAGTTCGTGTAGCCATTCACCTGTTGAAGGACACTTAAGTTGTTTCCAGTCTTGGGTTATGATTAATAGAGCTGCGATAAACATTCTTATACTAATTATTGTGTGAACCTAAGTCTTATTTTCTGGCATAAATGCCCAGGAGTGCAATTGCTAAGTTGTATGGTAGTTAGTTGCATATTTAATTTTTTTAAAGAAACTGCCAAATAGTTTTCCAGAGTGGTTGTGCCATTTTACATTCCCATCAGCAAAATACGAGTGATCCAGTTTCTCAACATCTTCACCAGCATTTGATGTTATCATTATTTTGTATTTTAACTATTTGGACATCTCTGTAGTGGTATCTTGTTGTGGTTTTAATTTGCTCTTCTCTAGTGACTAATGTTGTTGAATGTATTTTTATATGCCAATTTTCCATCTCTTTATCGTCTTTACTGAACGGTGTGTTCATGACTTTTGCCCATTTTATGTTTTTTTAACATTCAAGTTTTTAGAGTGCTTAATATATTCTAGATGCTATTTTTTTGTCAGATTTGTGGTTTGACAATATTTTCTCCCTGTGTTTAATTTATCTTTTCATGTTCTTAGCAGGGTCTTTCTAGAGCAAAAGTTTTAAAATTTTGATGAAGTCCAAGTCAACAATTTTTCTTTTTGTGGATTGTGTTTTTGGTGTCAAGTCTAAGAACTCTTTGCAGAGCCCTAGGTCTCAAGTATTTTCTTCTATTTTTTTCAAGAGTTTCATAGAATTACATTTTATGCTCAATGTCCCGGCCCGCGGGACCTTCTGTTACTCGCGGGGGTCGAGGGGGACCTTGCCTGAAAGAGATGGGCGAGAGAAAGGAACGAGACCAAGCAAATGATTGTCAAGGTCTACTTTACTTGGATTCTTAGTAGGTTTTATATACAGAAACAAGGAAGTAGAAACAGAAAAATAGAGTGGGGGGATGATGAGGCTTGGGTGTGGGCTAATCAGCCCCAATCAGCATCCCAATGGCACCGGAAGCTGTTTGTGATTGATCACTCAACCCCAACCTGGCAGGGGGTCGGGAACAATTGCAGGTAGCATGCCTTGGAGCAAGCACGTGATGGAATGCATTCTTCTCGGAACTATAGCTGGGGGGCTGGATGCTATTTTCGTCTTAGGCTATTTTCCGGGGCGAGGCCATGTGTAGGACAAGTCGTTGGAATGTGGAGGGTCTTAGTCTCCAACAGCTCAAGTCAGTGATCGATTTTGACTTAATTGTTTTAATAAGCTATAAGGTTTAGGTTGAGGTTCATTTATTTTGTGTATGGGTATCCAATTGCTCTGGTGCCAATTGTTGAAAAGGGCATACTTTTTGTCGAAAAGCTATTTGAGTCATTTTCTTAATCTAATACAGCTTTTCCCTCACTCACCTCCTTTGTGCTGTTATTGAAAAATATATTACATTTCTATGGCCTGGTGTGGTGGCTCACGCCTGTAATCCTAGCACTCTGGGAGGCCAAGGCGGGCAGATTGCTCGAGGTCAGGGGTCCGAAAACAGCCTGAGCAAGAGCGAGAGAGACCCTTCTCTACTATAAATAGAAAGAAATTAATTGGCCAACTAATATATATAGAAAAAAATTAGGCTGGGTGGGGTGGCTCATGCCTGTAATCCTAGCACTCTGGGAGCCCGAGGCAGGCAGATTGCTCGAGGTCAGGAATTTGAGACCAGCCTGAGCAAGACCCTGTCTCTCCTAAAAATAGAAAGAAAATAATTGACCAACTAAAAATATATATACAAAAAATTAGCCGGGCATGGTGGCGCATGCCTGTAGTCCCAGCTACTCAGGAGGCTGAGGCAGGAGGATTGCTTGAGCCCAGGAGTTTGAGATTGCTGTGAGCTAGGCTGACGCCATGGCACTCACTCTAGCCTGGGTAACAAAGTGAGACTCTCTCAAAAAAAAAAAAAAAAAATATATATATATATAAATTAGCTGGGCATGGTGGTGCATGCCTGTAGTCCCAGCTACTCAGGAGGCTGAGGCAGAAGGATTGCTTGAGTACAGGAGTTTGAGGTTGCCGTGAGCTAGGCTGACGCCAGGGCACTCACTCTAGCCTGGGCAACAAAGCGAGACTCTGTCTGAAAAAAAGAAACAAAAAAAAAAGAAAAATATATTACATTTCTCTATATTGTAAGTCTACCAATACATTATATATATATATTATTTTATATAATTACTTTTAAAATTAGTTAAGAAAAGAAAGGGGATTATAAGAGAAGAAAATAGGTTATATTGTATAATTATAAATACAATTGACCCTTAAATAATATGGGCTTGAACTGTACACGTCCACATATATGTAGCTTTTTCCACATGTGGCTTTTTACACCAAACTCAATTAAAAAATGCAGTATTTTCAGGATGCAAAACCCAAGCATATGGAGGGTCAACTTTTCATACATGCAGATTTTGTAGGGCTGATGGTGGGACTTGAGTATGTATGGATTTGGACACAGGGATGGTCCTAGAACCAATCTTCCATAAATACTGAAGGATGACTCTAGATAAATTAATTATAGGCTATATAATTATAAAATTATATGGTATTTCATAACTACATAATTACATTTATGGGTGTTTTTTTTTTTGTTTTTTTTGTTTTTTTTTTTTTTGAGACAGAGTCTCACTTTGTTGCCCAGGCTAGAGTGAGTGCCGTGGCGTCAGCCTAGCTCACAGCAACCTCAAACTCCTGGGCTCAAGCGATCCTGCTGCCTCAGCCTCCCGAGTAGCTGGGACTACAGGCATGTACCACCATGCCCAGCTAATTTTTTTTTTTGTATATATATTAGTTGGCCAATTAATTTCTTTCTCTTTATAGTAGAGACGGGGTCTCGCCCTTGCTCAGGTTGGTTTCGAACTCCTGAACTCAAACGATCCGCCCGCCTCGGCCTCCCAGAGAGCTAGGATTACAGACGTGAGCCACCGCGCCCGGCCTGTTTTTGTTTTTTGTTTCAGGTGTATTTTTTATTTCAAAATATTAAGGGAGCACAAATGTTTTAGGTTACATGGATCACTTTTATTTTTTTTTTTTTTTTATTTTTTTTTTTTTTATTTTTTCTGGCTAGCCAGGGTCCAAGCCCCAGAGCACCAACGCCGTGGCCACTCTCACAGGCAAGGACCATGGATCACTTTTATAATGCTTGAGTCCCATGTGTGTCTGTGACCCAAATAGTGTTCAGTACACCCGTTAGGTAGGTTTTTGCTCCTCTCCTCTTCCCCCCCCCCCCGCCCCCTGGCTGATTTACACTGAATTTTATTTCCCTCTGTGCACATGTGTGCTCATCAGTTAGTTCCAATTAAATAGTGATACATGTGGTATTTGTTTTTCCGTTCTTGAGACACTTAGGAGAATGGTCTCCAGTTCCATCCAGATTGTTGCAAAAGCTATTAATTCATCTTTTTATGGCTGAGTAGTACTCCCTGGTATATATATACCACATTTTATTAATCCACTCATGAAGTGATGGGCACTTGGGTTGATTCCATCTTTGCAGTTGTGAATTGTGCTGCAATAAACATTCAAGTGCAGGTGTCTGTTTGATGAAAAGTCTTTTTTTCTTTGTGTGAATACCCAATAATGAGATTGCTGGATGAAATGGTAGGTCTACTTTGAGTTCTTGAGGAATCTTCATACTATTTTCCATAGAGTTTGTACTACTTTGCAGTTCCACCAATAGTGTATAAGCATTCTTTTCTCTGCATCCACATCAGCATCTATTGTTTTTGAACTTTTTGATAAATGCCATTCTAACTGCAGTAATGTGATATCTCATTGTGATTTTAATTTGCATTTCACTGATGATTAGTGACATTGAGCTTTTTTTCATATGTTTATTGGTCACTTATCTTTTTCTTTTTTTTTTTTTTTTCATTTACGGATTCTCAGCAGAATGTCTTTTTCTTTTGAGAAGCTTCTGTTCATGTCTTTTGCCTACTTTTTAACAGAGTTATTTTTTTTTTTCTTGCTGATTTGCTTGAGTTCTTCGTAAATTCTGGTTATTAGCCCTTTTTTATATTTTATTTTTTTGAGACAGAGTCTCGCTTTGTTGCCTGGGCTAGAGTGAGTGCCTTGGCATCAGTCTAGCTCACAGAAACCTCAAACTCCTGGGCTCAAGCAATCCTGCTGCCTCAGCCTCCCGAGTAGCTGGGACTACGGGCATGCGCCACCATGCCCAGCTAATTTTTTCTATATATATTAGTTGGCCAATTAGTTTCTTTCTATTTATAGTAGAGACGGGGTCTCACTCTTGTTCAGGCTGGTTTCAAACTCCTTCAAACTTGAGCAATCCTCCCGCCTCGGCCTCCCAGAGTGCTAGGATTACAGGCCTGAGCCACCGCGCCTGGCTGTTATTAGCCCTTTATTGGATGTGTACCTTGCAAATATTTTCTCTATTCTTTGTTCTGTTTGTTTTCTCTGTTGATTGTTTTCTTAGCTGTGCAGAAGCTTTACAATTTAATCAAACTCCATTTATTAATATATGTTGTTGCCATGATTGCCATTGGGGTCTTTTTCATAAATTCTTTGCCTAGGCCAATATCTAGAAGACTTTTTAACTACATTTCTGTCTAGAATTCTTATGGATTTCATTCCTTAGATCTAAGTCTTTTATCCATCTTGAATTAATTTCTGTGAGTGGTGAGAGGTAGGGGTCCTGTTTCATTCTTCTGCCTGTGGCTATCCAATTTTCCCAGTACCATTTATTGAATGGGGCTTCTTTTCCACAGTGTACATTGTTGTCTGCTTTGTCAAAGATCAGTTGATTGTAGGTAGATGGTTTTATATCTGGGTTCTCTGTTCTGTTCTATTGGTCTATGTCTCCATTTTTGTACCAATGCAATGCTGTTTTGGTTACTATAGCCTTGTAGTATAGTTTGAAGTCTGGCAACATGATGCTTCCAGATTTATTTATTTATTTATTTATTTTTGAGACAGAGTCTCACTTTGTTGCCCAGGCTACAGTGAGTGCCGTGGCATTAGCCTGGCTCACAGCAACCTCAATCTCCGGGGCTCAGCGATCCTACTGCCTCAGCCTCCCGAGTAGCTGGGACTACAGGCATGCGCCACCATGCCCGGCTAATTTTTTGTATATATATTTTTAGTTGGTCAATTAATTTATTTCTATTTTTGGTAGAGACGGGGTCTCGCTCAGGCTGGTTTCGAACTCCTGACCTTGAGCAATCCGCCCGCCTCGGCCTCCCAAAGTGCTAGGATTACAGGCGTGAGCCACCACGCCCGGCCAGATTTATTTTTTTTTGCTTAAGATTGCTTTGGCTATTCAGGCTCTTTTCTGGTTCCCAACGCTGAAGTAGAGAATTATTTTTTCTAGATCTGTGAAGTATGACTTTGGTAATTTTATGGGGATTGTATTGAATTTGTAAATCACTATGAGTAATATGGACATTTTAACAATGTTTATTCTGCCTATCCATGAGCATGCTATGTTTTCCCATTTGTTTGTATCCTCTGTGATTTCTTTCCTCAGAGTTTTGTAGTTATCCTTATAGAGATCTTTTACCTCCTTGGTTAAGTATATTCCTAGCATTTTATTTTCTTTGTAGCTACTGTGAATGGTATTTTTTTTTTTTTGAGACAGAGTCTCGCTTTGTTGCCCAGGCTAGAGTGAGTGCCGTGGCGTCAGCCTAGCTCACAGCAACCTCAATCTCCTGGGATCAAGCAATCCTCCTGCCTCAGCCTCCCAAGTAGCTGGGACTAAAGGCATGCACCACCATGCCTGGCTAATTTTTTTCTATATATATATTTTAGTTGGCCAATTAATTTCTTTCTATTTATAGTAGGGACAGGGTCTCACTCTTGCTCATGCTGGTTTCGAACTCCTGTCCTTGAGCAATCCGCCCACCTTGGCCTCCCAGAGTGCCAGGATTACAGGCGTGAGCCACCACCTCCAGCCTGTGAATGGTATTGAGTCTTTGATTTGACTCTAGACTTTAGTGTTATTAGTATATAGAAATGCTACTGATTTATGGACATTGGTTTGTTCCAAATGTATTTGACTTACCATTTGCTTTCAATCTGAAGAATTTCTTGTAAGGTGTGTTTGCTAACAATAAATTCTCTCACTTTTTGTTTACTTGGAAATGTCTATTTCACTTTCATCTTTGAAAGATAACTTGCTAGATATAGGAATCTTGGTTGACAATTTTTGTTTTTGTTTTTGTGTTTTGAGACAGAGTCTCACTCTGTTGCCCGGGCTAGAGTGCCGTGGCATCAGCCTAGCTCACAGCAGCCTCAAACTCCTGGACTCAAGCAATCCTTCTGCCTCAGCCTCCCGAGTAGCTGGGACTACAGGCACATGCCACCATTCCCGGCTAATTTTTTCTATATATTTTTAGTTGTCACAGATAATTTCTTTCTATTTTTAGTAGAGAGAGGGTCTTGCTCTTGCTCAGGCTGGTCTTGAACTCCTGACCTTGAGTGATCCACCCGTGTTGGCCTCCCAGAGTGCTAGGATTACAGGTGTGAGCCACCACGCCCAGCTGGTTGACAGTTTTTTATTTGAATATCAGTGTATATTATCCCACTGCCTTCTTGCCTCCACTGTGTTTTTTGAGAAGTCAGCTGTTAATCTTATTGGGGTTCCCTTGTAAGTGAGAAGTCATTTTTTTCTAGGTGGTTTCAAGATTTTCTCTTTGTCTTTGACTTTCAACATTTTACTGTGATGTATCTGTGGATCTCTTTGCATTTGTGGAACTTCCTGGATGTGTAAGTTAGTGTTTTTCAATAAATATGGGAAGTTGTCAGTTATTATTTCTTTGAAAAAAAATTTTCTGCTTCTTTCTCTCTTTTCTCTCCTTCTGGTACTTCCACAATGCTTATGTTGGTGTATTTCATGATGTCCCACATTTGTCTGAGGCTTTGTTCACTTTTCTTCATTCTTTTTTCTCTCTGTTCTTCAGATTCCATAAACTCTATAGATTTATCTTTAAGTTTGCTAATCTACTGTTGTTCTAATCTACTGTTGAGCCTCTCTACTGAATTTTTCATTTTAGTACTACTGTATCTTTAAATTCCAGAATTTCTTTATATATATATACGTATATATTTTATGTCTTTATTAATAATCTCTATTTGATGCAACATTGTCATTATACCTTCCTTTACTTCCTTAATCATGTTTCTTTCAGTTTTTTTTTTTTTTTTTGAGACAGAGTCTCACTTTGTTGCCCAGGCTAGAGTGAGTGCCGTGGCGTCAGCCTAGCTCACAGCAACCTCAAACTCCTGGGCTCGAGTGATCCTTCTGCCTCAGCCTCCCGAGTAGCTGGGACTACAGGCATGCGCCACCATGCCCGGCTAATTTTTTTTATATATATATCAGTTGGCCAATTAATTTCTTTCTATTTATAGTAGAGACGGGGTCTCGCTCTTGCTCAGGCTGGTTTTGAACTCCTGACCTTGAGCAATCCGCCCGCCTCGGCCTCCCAAGAGCTAGGATTACAGGCGTGAGCCACAGCGCCCGGCCTCTTTCAGTTCTTTGAACACATTTATAATGGCTACTGTACGGTTTTTCGGTGGTGGAGAAAAGAAGACAGAGAAAGAGTGGGGGCCAAACCACGTGGCTTTATTATACACTCCTGGGTGAGGTTCTGGGGCCCCAAGAGAGAGGGGCCCCATAAGTCACCTCTGTTTGAAGGGGCTGAGGCCTTTTATACCCTTTGGGCCGGGCTAGGGACTTTTGGCGGGAAGAGCTGGGGATTTTCCATTGTGACTTTGGGTGGTCATTGAGGAATAGGAGGGGCTGGAAGTATTTGTGGAATCCAGGAGCGGAAACGTTCTTAACCAGGTGGACTTCTGGGTGTGGTTCCAGTGGACTTCTGGGTGTGGCTCCTCTCAGTGGAGCCTGGCAGTTTTGTCCTTGGTGGGTCTGGTCCTGTGAGCCTTTTCTTTTTTGATCTAGGGAAGGGAGGGGCCGCTACCAGCCTTACAAAGAGTGTCTGGAGAAGTTTTTTAACAATAAAGATGGTCTCCAGGAGAGAGATTAATCCCTCAGGCTTTTAGAGAAACAGGTTTTAGATTTAAAAAATCAACACCTCTTGCAATTTTACTAAGAGCAGATTAATACTTTCAGAAAATTTTGTTGTTTTAACATAGGAAACCAAATTTTTCACTTTGTATTAGTGTATTTTTAATATCAAAGATCAATATTTAGAAAGACACAGATAGTTCTCATTTAATTATACCCAATTTAATCACACTGAAGTTTTTTTCTTTTTTTTTTTTTTTTGAGACAGAGTCTCGCTTTGTTGCCCAGGCTAGAGTGAGTGCCATGGCGTCAGCCTAGCTCACAGCAACCTCAAACTCCTGGGCTCGAGCGATCCTTCTGCCTCAGCCTCCCTGGTAGCTGGGACTACAGGCATGCGCCACCATGCCCGGCTAATTTTTTATATATATATCAGTTGGCCAATTGATTTCTTTCTATTTATAGTAGAGACGGGGTCTCGCTCTTGCTCAGGCTGGTTTTGAACTCCTGACCTTGAGCAATCCGCCCGCCTCGGCCTCCCAAGATCTAGGATTACAGGCGTGAGCCACAGCGCCCGGCCCACACTGAAGTTTTGAAATAAATTTATCTTTTACAAACCTTATTGCATCTTACTCAGACGTTTCATGTCATACATAAACTTTTTGTTTTGTCCTATACTTCTTCTTTTTCAAATGACCAGTCTTTAGGGCAAAATTTGCCATATAGTATTTTTTATATAACACTGCAGCGCAAGGTCCATTGTGGAGTCGGGCCAGACAGCGCCTTAGGGCTCTGGGCCCGCCCCCCAAGGCCACCACCACCGCTGGCCATCACAGCCACAGTGCAGCCCCTTGCTCCCCCCGCTGCAGTCCCGACTGCGGAGTCCTCCTCCCCCTGCAGCGCCCAGGGAGAAGCCGCTGGGTCTCTCCGCCAGCAACGCTTGGAGACCCCTCCACTGCTCCTGGCTGGCAACCCATTTCAGCACCCCCTGCACAAGCCACTCTCGCTCACCAAATTTCTGCAAATTAAAGGAGTTAGCTGAAAACCGGTAAGACCGGGCTTGCCCAAGACTCTATTGGGGAATAGGCCCTGCAGGATGCAGATTGACCTATTTTGCACAACAAATACAAACACAAAGAAGGGCACTGAAAGGCTCAGGAGTTTTTCAAAAATCAAGGCTAGGAATATGGGACCTATAACTATCCAGTGTACTACAACAAGAGCTATCTTTTTTCCTAACTTCTTGATCCTATGGAGCCATGGCGTATAGCCCAATTCCCAATAACAAAGTCAATGTGCCAGAAATGAAGTAAAACGCCAAGCCTGTCATTTATGAAAGAATGGAAATTAAAAGCTGGATTTGGAGACGTATATCAAGATGTTTTATGTAGCGCAGGTGGTAACATACTGTTATAAACCAGCGGATCTGGCTGGAAGCGGTGGCTCACACCTGTAATCCTAGCTCTCTGGGAGGCCCAGGCGGGCGGATTGCTCGAGGTCGGGAGTTCGAAAACAGCCTAAGCAAGAGGGAGACCCCGTCTCTACTATAAATAGAAAGAAATTAATTGGCCAACTAATATATATAGAAAAAATTAGCCAGGCATGGTGGCGCATGCCTGTAGTCCCAGCTACTCGGGAGGCTGAGGCAGGAGGATCGCTTGAGCCTGGGAGTTGGAGGTTGCTGTGAGCTAGGCTGATGCCACGGCACTCACTCTAGCCTGGGCAACAAAGCGAGACTCTGTCTCAAAAACAAATAAATAAACCAGCTGATCAAGGGGACTCGGACACCAAAATCCAATTAGCCAAGTTTTATTAATTCCTGCGCAGGGGCTGTCACCACTCGATGCGAGGAGGGAGGGCAGCCCCAACTTTCTCAGTCTGGGGGTTTTATACCACTTGGGCCGGCCCCTGCACTGCAAAGCAAGCAAGGGGTTACAGAAGCTGGAGATTTGCGGTTAGTTACATCCTCTAACAAGTTGGCCATTAGTTACATTTGTGAACTAAAGTAAATTTTAAGTCTGAACCCCCACTGGCTGAGTGAATGGACCCCTTTGGGGCCAGAGGAATATCCTAAAATTAAACTATCTGCCAGGAGGAGGGAGATCAGACATGCCTCATCATGCCCCACCTCCCTTCTTGGGGACTTCCTTTGTAACCTATTAACAAGGCCTAAGGGTATGCAAGACACACCTGCAGATCCTCAATTTACACAACAAATCTATGTCTGGTGACTTATCTCTGATAACAGCTCCTTATCTTAAAACAATCCAAGCCTTTGGACAAAACTTCATGTCTTTAACCAATTACAATCCAAAGAATCTTTAAACCCACCTATAACCTGTAAGCCCCCCCTTCAAGATGTCCCCCCTTTTTGGGCCAAACCATTGTATGCCTCCCATGTATTGATTGATGACTTTGCCTGTAATCCCTGTCTCCCTGAAATGTATGAAAACCAAACTGTAACCCAGCCATATCGAGTCCACTTGCTCAAGGCCTCTTGGCAGTGGCTCTGGGTCATGGTCCTCAAATTTGGTTCAGAATAAATCTCTTTAAAATTATTTTACAGATGCCGGTCGAGGTGGCTCCCGCCTGTAATCCTAGCTCTCTGGGAGGCCCAGGCGGGCGGATTGCTCCAGGTCAGGAATTCAAAACCAGTCTAAGCAAGAGCGAGACCCCGTCTCTACTACAAATAGAAAGAAATTAATTGGCTAACTAATATATATAGAAAAAATTAGCCGGGCATGGTGGCACATACCTGTAGTCCTAGCTACTCGGGAGGCTGAGGCTGGATTGCTTGAGCCCAGGAGTTTGAGGTTGCTGTGAGCTAGGCTGATGCCATGGCACTCACTCTAGCCTGGGCAACAAAGCGAGACTCTGTCTCAAAAAATAAAATAAAATAAATTAAAATAAAATCATTTTAGAGTTTGGCTTTTTTCTGTTGACACATTCTCTTGCAAGTTGGCGATTAGTTACATTCTCTTGCAGAACATTTTGTTTTTCACAGATAACTTCCATTGAACTCCCCTTCCCCTTAACTACCCCTCCCACTTCCCATCCCATAATAGGTATTGTCTATCTGGTAATTTTCCTCTCCTACAATACGACATTGACAAGAAAAACAAACAGTTGGGCAAACTTAGGAAACCACTATTGAGGTCCAGGGCGAGCCTCCAGGGGCTCTGGGATCAAGGCTTTGGGCTCTCTCCTGTGGTTGTGTGCTGTGTCAATACTTTGTTGTATTGACAGATCCCGAGTGAGGAACCTGTGTCAAGCCGGAACAGGAAGGAAGACACACAACCCAAACAAGTCGTCTGCCACCAGTCATTTGGCCGTAGCAGCCTCTCATTTGCCTTTGCACATAAAACACAGACACGCCAAACAAACAGAAATGCTGGTGACGAAGACAGAACAGAACCAGACGTTTCAGACACTGAACTACCCTTGAAGAGTAGTAACTGCCTTTGCTACCTCCCGGCAGAAACAGCTAGGGCAGCCTTCTCAAACAACCAAATTTCTCAAAAGGAGACCGAGGTCCACTATCATCCAATATATAGTTACTAAAAGGATTCTTTCCCTTCTGCCCCAGTCCTCTGGAGCTACCGAATAAAGGCCTATACCGAACATAAAAGCCAACAGGCCAGGCAGCAAGTATATTAACCCAGGCATGGAGATAACAAATCTGTTAACACCTTAAAGTTGAACCTGGAGGTGTCAAGGGTGTTCCACCAAAACCCGCCTGTTTTGCTAATCCTGCTCCTAAATTGAGCAGCTACTAATGCAGCTGATGAGGGGATTTTGGGTCATACTTCTGATTGGCTGACTACTATGTAAGTAAAGTAACTTTTGGGACCTACTTCTAATTGGCTGACTACCATGTAAATGAAGTAATTTTGGGGACATACTTCTGATTGGCTGACTACTATGTAAATGAGGTGACTTTTGTGAAAACTTGCCATTGGCTAACTGTAACCCCCTGAAAGGTATAAAACTAAAAGAAACCGAAAAAGGGGCACTCAGAATTTGGTGGCTCTCAGATATGCCGCTCTGAGCCCGCCAGCGAAATAAAGCTGCCAGCGAAATAAAGCTGACTCTCTGACTGTCTAACTCTCCTGGTGCCACTCAGGTTTTTATTCGGCCAAGAGCTATTCACACCTGCTGGAACATGGTGGTGACTGGCTGGATTATTTTGGTGAAGTCTGTCTCCCCACCCCCTGCAATGTTAAACCTCTGATGTTGCTCTGGGGGGAGGTGCAATTTGGGGTAAGTTCACAGTCATCTTGGGAAGACAGAGGTTTTGGCTAGGTTTTCTTCATCTCTTTCCCTGGCCACACCCAGGCGTGGAACTCCACTAATGGCCAGCTGTTTGCTCTATTGTTTATAATAATGTCCTGGGGCAGAAATTGTTCTATAGACCAGTTCCATCAAATTGGGACTCCTTTGAAGGAATCATTCCTGATTAGTGTTTGACTTTCACTCTGACTGCAGGAGACTCCTTCCACTTAGCTCTTTCCCTGGTTCTTTCCTGCAAACTAAATGGCTTACACTGTAACCTGTATATTCGTTCAGTCTACTAATCTCCTCCCAATTGCCTTTTACCACAAGCCCCACTATTTCTGAGAGCATACTTAGGCTTGGACTTCACCCTCTGTTGCAAATGAAGCCAGTTCCATTGGGAAGAGATTAAGACATACCCATTTTATAGCCTGCTTCTCCCCCAGGCAAAATTTCTGAAATCAGGGCTCTGAGGCTGCAGTGGAGACCCTAGTGTGCTTCCTCTGAAAGATACTCACTGTTTTAGGATTTGAGCACCAGGTGGAAATGCTGCAGTAGCCTCTGGTCTTCGAGGCTTGCCTCTTTTGGTATGGAACCATTGCTCCATAAACTCCAGTATCCTCAGTGGTGTCATGTCCCCAGTAGAGTCTCATAGGGGCTGAGCAGAAGGAGGGAGTCCTTACCTGTTGGTCTCTCTTGACCTTAAGTTATCCTCGGCGGTGGGTAGCTGGGGCAGATGTGAAATGCTGATGTCCACCTCTCCCAGGATAAAGCCCTCTGACTGGGAGCCCTCAGTTCCTGGCTGCAGCTATCTGAGTTGGAGTTTTTTTCTCATGGAGCTAGGAGTAAAGAGAGAGAGTGAAGTTCAAATAAAGATGGTATTTGGTTCGAATACCACAGACATCAAATCTTAATAGCTTTTCTTGAATTGATTTTTTTTCTTTTGTTTTGTTTTTTGGAGACAGAATCTCACTCTGTTGCCCGGGCTAGAGTGCTGTGACATCAGCCTAGCTCACAGCAACCTCCAACTCCTGGGCTCAAGCAATCCTCCTGCCTCAGCCTCCTGAGTAGCTGGGACTACAGGCATGTGCCACCATGCCCGGCTAATTTTTTCTATATATTTTTAGTTGTTCAGCTAATTTCTTTTTATTTTTTCTTTAGTAGAGATGGGATCTCACTCTTGCTCGGGCTGGTCTCAAACTCCTGAGCTCAAACAATCCACCCACCTCAACCTCCCTGAGTGCTAGGATTACAGGTGTGAGCCACCAAGCCCCGCTGAATTGTTAATTATTTTATTTTATTTTATTTATTTATTTTACCTTGTTCACCACCGATCAGGAAATGTGGTTATTCTTTTAAAGAGTTCTTATCCATAATAAGAATGTCAAGGCTGGTTGTGGGGGCTCAGGCCTGTAATCCTAGCACTGAGAGGCTGAGGCAGGAGGGGAGGATCATTTGAGCTCAGGAGTTTGAGACCAGCCTGAGCAAGAGGAGACCCCATCTCTACTGAAAAATAGAAAGAAATTAATTGGCCAACTAAAAATATATAGAAAAAATCAGCCGTGCTTGGTGGCGCATCCCTGTAGTCCCAGTTACTTGGAAGACTGAGGCAGGAGGATTGCTTGAAGCCAGGAGTTGGAGGTTGCTGTGAGCCAGGCTGACGCCACGGCACTCACTCTAGCCTGGACAACAAAGTGAGACTCTGTCTCAAATAAACAAACAAACAAAATAATGTCAAATATTTCAGTATACATACTGAAATATTTACAGAGGAAACAAACCAATATGTCGGATTCTGTAAAAATAATCAAGTTCAGGCTATAAGTGGGGTCTGGGGGGGGCATACAGAGGGAACAAAATTGGGTATCAGTCGATAATACTTGGAGCTGCATGATGGGGACATGGGGTTCATTACAATGTTCTCTCTACTTTTATGTATGTTTGAAGTTTTCCATAATAAAAAGTTAATTTTTTGTTTTGTTTACATCTGAAATACACATCATTAGAAAATTTCAAACTAAGGTTATCATTACCTTGAATTAAAATCTTTAAAAGTATATATACATGTTTTTCACTTAAGATGGATTGTGGATTATGGTTTTGCAAAACCAAGAGATCAAAACTTCAAGTGCTGTATGTTCTAAAACAATCATGTGTAAGCATCTTTGTAAAAACATATTTTTACTAAAATCAGTTTATTTCTCAGCCTCTGAAATGGCATGAATTTCAAGCAAGTTCCTAATCAAAATTTATTGGATGTTCTAATTATGAATCAGAGGCTGTTTTTTTGTCATTTCAATCAAACCATTTTTAGATGATTATTTTATAAAAAAAAGCAATTATGAAAATTGTTCCAGTTGTATTTCAAGAATTTACAAAAAGGCAATTTCATGCATTGAATTGAAGCTGCATAGAAACTGAGTTGGCAAAAAGAAAATGCAGTTAATGACTAAATTCTGACTATGAGCCAGGATGTTCTAGATCAGTCAGAAAATGGATTAGCACTTGTGATTCACACAATTAGAGGCTAACGCTTATCAGGATTGAAAAAAGTTTCAATTTTATGTTTTTCTATAGACCCATTAATGAGAAGATTTTTCGAACTTCTTGAAAATGTCAACTTTTTGAAAAAAATAAATGTTATTTTGTTATGAATGAGAAACTAATTTTGACAATAGCTAATTAATATGCCCACTTGTATCACACAGTACAATTGATACAATTTTGCATAATTCCAATTGGTCTTGGTAACAATAGGAAAGAAAAATGTTAAAATTATGAAACTTAAAACTATTTCATCATTAACCTTAATTGTGCTGCCATAAATATTGTACATATGATAATTCATTAACTATTTCAAAATAAATAAAGTAATTTATAATTTTTCTGTCTATGATGCTTTTATTAAAATTGTTCGCAGTGTTTTTAAAAATTAATTTGGAATCCAAATTGAACCCATTGAACTGAATCTTGATCCTAAATATTTTTTTTTTTTTTTTTTTTTGAGACAGAGTCTCGCTTTGTTCCCCAGGCTAGAGTGAGTGCCGTGGCGTCAGCCTAGCTCACAGCAACCTCAAACTCCTGGGCTCGAGTGATCCTTCTGCCTCAGCCTCCCGGGTAGCTGGGACTACAGGCATGCGCCACCATGCCCGGCTAATTTTTTATATATATATCAGTTGGCCAATTAATTTCTTTCTATTTATAGTAGAGACGGGGTCTCGCTCTTGCTCAGGCTGGTTTTGAACTCCTGACCTTGAGCAATCCGCCTCAGCCTCCCAAGAGCTAGGATTACAGGCGTGAGCCACCGCGCCCGGCTGATCCTAAATATTTTTCAAATCTGTGCCCATCTCTCCAATCCTACTAATCGACTTGGATTACAACTGTCTTCTAATTCACCTTCTGGCCTCCCATCTTGTCCTCTCAAATTCACCTTCTACTCAGCTAGCTGCTAGTGTGATTTACATAAAATACAGATCTGACAATACCTCTTTTCTGCTTACTGTCAGTAGGTCCATACCACTGACAGCAGTTTATCCACTGTGAGGACATACACATAGAGGAACCCTGCCCTTCAGTTTGAGAAACACTGTATTGGGAGTTCAAGTATGCCAGTTTAGGAAATTGCTAAATAATCATAAATACAAATAAAGCCACATGGCAATACTTGATTATACTTCTTGACCAAGGAGGCTTATATTTTTTTATTTTTTTTATTTTTTATTTATTTATTTATTTTTGAGACAGAGTCTCGCTTTTTTTTTTTTTTTTTTGAGACAGTCTCACTTTGTTACCCAGGCTAGAGTGAGTGCCATGGTGTCAACCTAGCTCACAGCAACCTCAGACTCCTGGGCTCAAGCGATTCTGCTGCCTCAGCCTACCGAGTAGCTGGGACTACAGGCGAGCACCACCATGCCCGGCTGATTTTTTCTATATATATTAGTTGGCCAATTAATTTCTTTCTATTTATAGTAGAGACGGGGGTCTCGCTCTTGCTCAGGCTGGTTTCGAACTCCTGACCTTGAGCAATCCGCCCGCCTCGGCCTCCCAGAGTGCTAGGATTACAGGCCTGAGCCACCGCGCCCGGCCCAGAGTCTCGCTTTTATTGCCCAGGCTAGAGTGAGTGTCGTGGCGTCAGCCTAGCTCACAGCAACCTCAAACTCCTGGGCTCAAGTGATCCTATTGCCTCAGCCTCCCAAGTAGCTAGGACTACAGGCATGCGCCACCATGCCCGGCTAATATTTTGTATATATATTAGTTGGCCAATTAATTTCTTTCTATTTATAGTAGAGACATGGTCTCCCTCTTGCTCAGGCTGGTCTTGAACTCCTGAGCTCAAACGATCTGCCCGCCTCAGCCTCCCAGAGAGCTAGGATTACAGGCGTGAGCCACCGCACCTGGTCAGGATTGTTCTATATTATTGGTGTTTTGACCATTTTATTATCATAAAATGACCATCTTTATTTCTGGTTATATTCCTTATACAAAAGTCTGCCTTGTTTACATTAATATAGCCACTCCAGCTTTTTTATTATTAGTGTTTGCATGGCATATTTTTTCATTCTTTTACTTTTAATCTATCTTTGTCTATATATTTGATGGGCATCTTGTAAACAACATATGGTTGTCTTGCTTTTTTTTTTTTTTTTTTGAGACAGAGTCTCGCTTTGTTGCCCATGCTAGAGTGAGTGCCGTGGCATCAGCCTAGCTCACAGCAACCTCCAACTCCTGGGCTCAAGCAATTCTCCTGCCTCAGTCTCCCGAATAGCTGGGACTACAGGCATGCACCACCATGCTCGGCTAATATTTTCTATATATATTAGTTGGCCAATTAATTTCTTTCTATTTATAGTAGAGACGGGGTCTCTCTCTTGCTCAGGCTGGTTTCGAACTCCTGACCTTGAGCAATCCACCCTCCTCAGCCTCCCAGAGTGCTAGGATTACAGGTGTGAGCCACCACACCTGGCCTACTTTTTAAAAGTAAATAATAAAAAAGCCTCCCATGAATTGTCAGATTTGAAAATTCATTAGGGCCAGGCTCGGTGGCTCATACCTGTAATCCTAGCACTCTGGGATGCCGAGGTGGGCGGATTGCTCGAGGTCAGGAGTTTGAAACCAGCCTGAGCAAGAGCGAGACTCTGTCTCTACTATAAATAGAAAGAAATTAATTGGCCAACTAATATATATATACAAAAACTTAGCTGGGCATGGTGGCGCATGCCTGTAGTCCTAGCTACTCGGGAGGCTGAGGCAGGAGGATCGCTTGAGCCCGGGAGTTTGAGGTTGCTGTGAGCTAGGCTGACGCCACGGCACTCACTCTAGCCTGGGCAACAAAGTGAGATATGTCTCAAAAAAAAAAAAAAAAGAAAGAAAAGAAAAGAAAAGAAAAATCATTAGATGACCTGAAAAAAGAGAATAGGCTTTGTTGAAATCCAAATAATTGGTACACAGGGAAAAATAAACTGAAAAGATATGTTATAAAACAAACAAGTTTGTTGAGACTAGGAGGAGAGACAGAGCCTAAGGTGAAAAGGGTACACAAGGGAAGGTGGAGAAAACAGATACATTAGCAGGTCGATGATAAAGATTTTCTTGCTCTGACAAAATGAGAGTTGGGTTTGCACATTAGAAAGGCTCCCTTATCTGCAAAGATAAATGTCTAGACCTACCTTGGTGAAATTCCTGAATTCAAAGGAGAAAAAGGAAATACTACAAGCCTCCAATGGCAAAAGCAGGTTCTTTAAAGGGGTCGAGAGAATTAGCCTAACACTGACTCTCTCATGCCCACACTAGAGGTTGGAAGCTAACAGGGAGGAGACAGAGGTTCCTGTGAGCCGTGGGGGTGTATTTATGAATGCATCAGTTCCCGGAGCCAGAGGTGATGTGTGTCCCCACGCCCAGCCAAGCTCCGCGATGAGCGATTCTGCTCTGGCTGTGTAAACGGTGTCTGCCTAAGCCGGAGCCCTGCCTATTCCCTCATCCCCAGCACCGTTCTCGGCAAGCCTCTTTCGCACTCAAATCGGATCACCTGACACGGGTCTTCGGATTTCATTAGCCCCCAGCTCTGAGACACTGATACTTGTTGCGGTTAGCTGCCACCCCCAAAACAACAAGCAATGCAAAGTAAGTATGATGCATCCATGAGCCATGGACTCCCCACCCACGAGCCGGGTCTGGCTATGCCAGGAGATTGCCTTTCATCCACCCCCGCACTCGGAAGGAGCGTGCGCCTACTCGGAGCGGAAGGGCGTGCAGAACCATGTTCCTTCCTGCCCTTAGCTCAGCTAATGGTAGAAACTATGTCAAGCATCACCCTGGGTGTGCTGTTCGCATAGAGGTCTTGAGAAAGCCAGAGCGTGTGTGTGTGTGTGTGTGTGTGTGTGTGTGTGTGTGTGTGTGTGTGTGTGAGGGGGGTCAGGGCAACGCCTCTGGTTTCCTGGTTCCCAGGTGCCAGCCCAGCACGGCTCTTCCTGCCTGCCAGAATGTGATCGAATGCCACATTTTATTTCTATTGTTTTAGCATTTTTTTATTTCGTCATATTCTGGGGGTACAGATTTTAAGGTGTCAATAAATGCCCATTCCTCCCCTCCCCCGCCACATTTTAGTATAAACTGATTTGGAATTTTGTTTGCAAATCAAAAATTGCAAACAATTTTGTGGACAAGTACAAACCCTTAAGCTTGGTAAGGTGTAATTTTCTCCTTCTGTGAGCCTGAGTGTTTGACTGTAACCTTTCCTGTAAATGCCGGTCAACAGGACGTGTAAGGACTGCCTTGGGGTCAGAGCGGATAGGACACCAGCCCCTCGAAGTACACTTAGAGCTTCCATTACTAACACAAACATCTGTCCTGGTTCTTAATCCCCCTTGATCTCTCATGCACTCTTGACCCGGGAAGAAATTCTGCATCCTCTTGCCTGCTGTCATTTTCGTAAACTTCAAAAAACTTCAAGGCCGGGCGCCGTGGCTCACGCCTGTAATCCTAGCACTCTGGGAGGCCGAGGCGGGTGGATTGCTCGAGGTCTGGAGTTCGAAACCAGCCTGAGCAAGAGCGAGACCCTGTCTCTACTATAAATAGAAATTAATTGGCCAACTAATATATATAGAAAAAATTAGCCGGGCATAGTGGCACATGCCTGTAGTCCCAGCTACTCGGGAGGCTGAGGCAGGAGGATCGCTGCTTGAGCCCAGGAGGTTGAGGTTGCCGTGAGCTAGGCTGACGCCATGGCACTCACTCTAGCCTGGGCCACAAACTGAGACTCTGTCTCAAAAAAAAAGAAAAAACAAAAAACTTCAAATGATTCCTCACTGCAAAAAGAGCAAGAACAAAAACTGCTAACCCAGAAGCAACTGGGTGGAACAGAGGTGGACAACTCGGGAATTGTGAGCAGTGCCGATGTCATACTTTAAGCTTTTAAATCCTCTACGACAGCTGAATTAGTTGCATAAGCGCCAGGACGGTGAGAAGGAGGAACGACGTTAATTAATGGTAGATGGGTTGGCGACTGCGTGAGGACCTGCATGGGCGACTCCTGAAAGGAGGAAGGGAAAGAGAGTGAGGATAACAAGATGAATCATGCCGCAGACTCAACGGTCAAGTCTCTCGGTGTGCCCGTTGGTAAAACGCTCTGTTCCTGGCCAGGCTTTGAGTCCCTCCAAGTGCACTCTTCGTGGGAAGAGGGCCTGGCTGGACGCCTCAGGGTCCGGAGACATGAACTTGCACTTGGGGTTCTCGGTCTAAACTGGAATGAGTCAAGGGAAAGAGTGGGAGCTATGTATTACGACAGTTTCTCTCATTGAACTGGTTGTGTGTTCCTGTTAAAATTTTATTTCAAATTTATAAGAGAACTAGGCTTCCAAGTAAGCCAGTTTAAAATTTATTTCTAGTAGAGAGTTTTTATTAGCAAGAAAGAGAGACTAGATAATATCATGAGGCCAGGGATAAGAAAGGCATGTCTGGGGCAGAGGCAGCACTAGAGTCAGCCCTGTGGGTTACAGACTACCCAGAAAGGCCTCCGGCTTCGGCTGCCTTTCCCAGAAGCAGAGCTGAGCCAGGGATCTGTGGTTTGTTGAGGGTGGACTCTTCAGGAAACACCTGTAAGGGAGAGAGGAAAGGGACAATCCAGGTGAGGTCTCAGGGAAAGTCATATATATATATATTTAAAAATTTTATTCTCTTTTCCTTTTTTTCCTAACTCCTGACCTTGAGCCATCCTCCCACCTCGGCCTCCCAGAGTGCTAGGATTACAAGCCTGAGCCACCGCGCCCAGCCTCTTTTCCTTTTTTTTTTTTTTTTTAATTTAACTCTACCATAAAAGGGAAATGATAAGATCTCAGGTAAAGTCTTACATCTTGCCTTGGCCTGGCCCATGAGGACCTCAAGCATAAATCACACCTCACACCGCAGAGTTGCCCTGCCAGCTTTCCTGCCTCTTTTTTTTTTTTTAATATTTTAATTTATTGCAAAAATTCTTCTTTTTCTTTTTTTTTTTTTTGTACTTCCAATAAATTTATTTTTCTAATTTTTTTTTTCTTTTCCTTTAGGCTACTGTGGTTAACTATTTCCTGCCTCTTCAGCCAGGATTCATCTTCCCCGGAGAGGGGGAAGGGGGCAGTGTCCCAGGTGTGCCAGGGCGAGAGGCTCCCATTCTTCCCAGGAGCCTCCGGAGAAGGTCACAGGTGTCAGCCATTAGTGTGGGCACCGCTGCACTGGCTGATGATGGGGCCTGGGCGGGTCCCCTACAATAGTCTGTTATTCATGCCAAGGCAGAGTTCTGTTTCTGACAGTATATCCAACTCGGCTGGGTGCTGTGGCTCACGCCTGTCATTCTAGCACTCTGGGAGGCTGAGGCGGGCAGATTGCTCAAGGTCATGAGTTCAAAACCAGCCTGAGCAAGAGCGAGATCCCGTCTCTACTATAAACAGAAAGAAATTAATTGGCCAACTAATATATATAGAAAAAATTAGCCGGGCATGGTGGCACATGCCTGTAGTCCCAGCTACTCGGGAGGCTGAGGCAGGAGGATCGCTTGAGCCCAGGAGTTTGAGGTTGCTGTGAGCTAGGCTGACGCCATGGCACTCACGCTAGCCGGGGAAACAAAGTGAGACTCTGTCTCAAAATAAAAATAAAAAAAGAAAAGAAATGCCAACTCAAGAGACTTCATTGTTTTTTCTGGCTCAAGACAATTGTCTTTCTCTGCAGCATGCGCCTTGTTCCTCCTTCCGGGTTCTTGTATGTGCCTTCGGGCTGTGTCCTCCAGTTCTCTGGCCTCTGGCCGTGAGTTTTTGTAAGCCTCTGGAGCCCAAGTTAATAAAAACAACTGTAGGCCTGGCGCGGTGGCTCACGACTGTAATCCTAGCACTCTGGGAGGCCGAGGCGGGAGGATCACTCCAGGTCCGGAGTTCGAAACCAGCCTGAGCGAGACCCCACTCTCTACTAAAAATAGAAAGAAATGAATTGACCAACTAAAAAAACAAAACAAAACAAAACAACAAAAAAAATATATATATACAAAAAATTAGCCGGGCATGATAGCACATGCCTGTACATGCCTGTAGTCCCAGCTACTCGGGAGGCTGAGGCAGGAGCATCGCTTGAGCCCAGGAGTTTGAGGTTGCTGTGGCCTAGGCTGACGCCACGGCACTCACTCTAACCTGGGCAACAATATGAGACTCTGTCTCAAAAAAAAAAAAAAAAAAAAAAAAAGAGGGAAATTTAACCCTAACCCTTATAAGAAGAGGGAAATTTGGGCAGGGACACACCCAGGGGAGACGGTGGAGGCAGAGGTGGGGGTGAGGCCTCTGCAAGAGGAGGAAGGCCAAGGATTGCCGGCACTCCAAAAGGGCCGAGGGGTGGGGACCCTATGGCCAGTAAAGCCAGCGACCCTATGGCTAGGAGGCCAATTCCCCTGAGGGACCAGGCAGGCTTGGGGAGGGCGCAGCGGCGCTGGCAGTGCCCGCCCAGGACAACCCAAACCCACTTCTCATTGGACGAGGTTCCCGTCAGTCACAGGGAAGGCTTGAGGCGGGGCTCCCACTGTGACGTCCTAGCCCTAGGCACCAAGGAAAGGGGCGGGACCCAGTGTCTATGACCCTCGATTATTGGCAGGACTTTTTTTTTTTTTTGAGACAGAGTCTCACTCTGTTGCCCAGGCTAGAGTGAGTGCCGTGGCGTCAGCCTAGCTCACAGCAACCTCAAACTCCTGGGCTCAAGCGATCCTCCTGCCTCAGCCTCCCGAGTAGCTGGGACTACAGGCATGCACCACCATGCCTGGCTAATTTTTTGTATATATATTTTTAGTCGGTCAATTAATTTCTTTCTATTTTTAGTAGAGACGGTGTCTCGCTCTTGCTCAGGCTGGTTTCGAACTCCTGACCTCGAGCGATCTGCCCACCTCGACCTCCCAGAGTGGTAGGATTAGAGGTGTGAGCCACCACGCCCCGCCTTTAGGTCTCTTTTAATATACACCTTACTGCTTTTTTTTTTTTTTTTTTTTTGAGACAGAGTCTCGCTTTGTTGTCCAGGCTAGAGTGAGTGCCGTGGCGTCAGCCTAGCTCACAGCAACCTCAAACTCCTGGGCTCGAGTGATCCTTCTGCCTCAGCCTCCCGAGTAGCTGGGACTACAGGCATGCACCACCATGCTCGGCTAATTTTTTTATATATATATCAGTTGGCCAATTAATTTCTTTCTATTTATAGTAGAGACGGGGTCTCGCTCTTGCTCAGGCTGGTTTTGAACTCCTGACCTTGAGCAATCCGCCCGCCTCGGCCTCCCAAGAGCTAGGATTACAGGCGTGAGCCACAGCGCCCGGCCAACCTTACTGCTTTTTATTTGCTTGCCATTTAATTGTAAAAACAAAACAGAACAAGTTGAATCATCCTCTGTAGAATTTCCCACATTTTGGATTTGACTCACCAAATTTCATCATTCCTGTGATGTTATCTGTTCCTCTGTTTCCTGTAAACTGTGATTGAGAAGCTTGATTAATGTAGTTTCGGATTTTTTGGTAAGAAGAGGTGGAGCCATATATAACTTATTGCATAACTCCATGAGGTGCATAATAACTGGTTGTCTTTCACTTTGGGTATTAAATATAATCATTGGGTTCAGGTATTTACAACCTGATTCATCCAATGATTCCTGATTCCTTATTACCCTTTCACCTAATGTTTTTAGCAGGATTTAAAAAAGGTTTTCTAAAAATTGTGATAAAATATATGTAACATGAAAATTACTTTTAATCATTTTTAACTGTACAATT
Source organism: Microcebus murinus (assembly GCF_040939455.1). NCBI lineage: Eukaryota > Metazoa > Chordata > Mammalia > Primates > Cheirogaleidae > Microcebus > Microcebus murinus. The sequence continues at coordinate 58,668,494 of NC_134121.1, forward strand.
CAGCAGTGTGACGTACATTCACAATGTTGTATAATCATCACCACTCTTGATTTCCAGAATTTTTTCATCATCCCAGACAGAAATTCTGTGCCCATTAAATAGAAAGAAATGAATTGACCAACTAAAAAAACAAAACAAAACAACAATAAAAAATATATATATACAAAAAATTAGCCGGGCATGAGCAAACAAAAAATGAGCAAACAAAAACCCCACAAAACTTCCCATTTCCACCTATCTCCAGCCCCTGGCAACCTCTCTTCTATTTTCTGTCTCTATGAATTTGCCTATTCTAGGTAGTTTTTAGCAGTGTTTCATGATTGTTGCTTGCATGCATTATTCTACTATGGATTGTAAAGTGGATTCTTCTTGTTATGGTGGGTTTTGCTTTGCTTTGTTCTTGGTTTTCATTTTTTTAATTTGTGGAATTTTAACATATTTGATATGTTCGAAAACATTGTGGTCATTTTTCTTTTTGATGCTCAAATTATCTTATTCCATATTTGGCACTAACAGCCCTTCATGTTGACCTCTGTCTGTTTGACACAACCCTAGTCATTTTTTATAATCTCCTTGTTTTCTAGTATAATTGGACCTTCCAGACTCATCTTGCACTTTTCCTGCCCTACATTTGGAACTTACCATTTTATTGATGAATCTTGTACCTTTTATTGGAAAATGATCTTTAGAGACCATACTTTGGGTGCTGGGGTGCTCACTGTTACTAGATTGGTCATACTTCTGGGGGTTTTTCAGCAGAGAACACTAGGAAATAACAATTTAAAAAAAAAAATTTTTTTCTGCTGGCTTTGGGTTTACTAAAAAAAAAAAAAATAAAAAAAATAAATAAATAAAAAAAAAATTTTTTTTTTGGCCGGGCGCCTTGGCTCATGCCTGTAATCCTAACACTCTGGGAGGCCGAGGCGGGTGGATTGCTTGAGGTCAGGAGTTCGAAACCAGCCTGAGCAAGAGCAAGACCCCCGTCTCTACTATAAGTAGAAAGAAATTAATTGGCCAACTAAAAATATATAGAAAAAATTAGCCGGGCATGGTGGCGCATGCCTGTAGTCCCAGCTACTCGGGAGGCTGAGGCAGGAGGATTGCTTGAGCCCAGGAGTTTGAGGTTGCTGTGAGCCAGGCTGACGCCACGACACTCACTCTAGCCTGGGCAACAAAGCGAGATTCTGTCTCAAAAAAAAAAAATTTTTTTTTTTTTTTAAGGCTGGTCAAGTGGAGCAGTGGGAGTGGAGAAGGAACAAAGGAATCTGTAACTGGTTGTGATCAATTAGTTGTAAACACCACTGCACTCGGACCAACCAATACCAATTTTTTATAAAGAGAAAAAGATGTAGTGTTACTTCTAATTCAAATTACAGATTATAGAATTTTAACCTAACTTCTTTGACTTTAAATATGTCTCTTTTTTCTCTTATCCTGAAAATCTTGGTTCTTAAAAACATAAGACTAGTTTGCACACCCTATCTCTATGTTCTCACCTGCCCTTCTATTCTCAAGGCTTTAAATTCCACTGAAACTACCTTGAAAAGTTCGCCAATGGCTTTTATCTAGCCAAATCCAGTAGTAAGTTATCAGTCTTCTTGCTTCCTCCTTCTTGAAACATTTTCTTTTCTTTTTTTTTTTTTTTGAGACAGAGTCTCACTCTGTTGCGTGGGCTAGAGTGCCATGGCGTCAGCCTAGCTCACAGCAACCTCAAACTCCTGGGCTCAAGCAATCCTTCTGCCTCAGCCTCCCGAGTAGCTGGGACTATAGACATGCACCACCATATATGTTAGTTGGCCAATTAATTCTTTCTATTTATAGTAGAGATGGCGTCTCGCTCTTGCTCAGGCTGGTTTCGAACTTCTGACCTTGAGCAATCCAACTGCCTCAGCCTCCCAGAGTGCTAGGATTACAGGCATGAGCCACAGTGCCCAGGCTCTCATTAGGTATTTTTTTTAAATATGTTTTTTATATTTATTATAATTTTTTTCAATTTATTTACTGTTGGGCAAGGAACAAATCTGCAGGTTCTCATTGGGTTTTTTTTTTTTTTTTTTTTTTTTTTTTATTTTATTTTGAGACAGAGTCTCACTTTTGTTGCCCAGGCTAGAGTGAGTGCCATGGCGTCAGCCTAGCTCACAGCAACCTCAAACTCCTGGGCTCAAACGATCCTCCTGCCTCAGCCTCCCAAGTAGCTGGGACTACAGGCATGTGCCACCATGCCCGGCTAGTTTTTTGTATATATATTTTTAGTTGGTCAATTAATTTCTTTCTATTTTTAGTAGAGACGGGGTCTCGCTCAGGATGGTTTCGAACTCCCAACCTCGAGCAATCCGCCCGCCTCGGCCTCCCAGAGTGCTAGGATTACAGGCGTGAGCCACCGCGCCCGGCCCTCTCATTGGGTTTTGATATATCTTTTCTTCATGTTTCTTTTTGCAAAGATAAGCAGATACATGTATATTTTTTAATTTCTTCTTTCCTATGTAAAAGGTACAAGTACTGTTAAATTAAATTTGTCCTAAAGCTGTTTCTGTAGGTAGGGAACTGTAATCTAAATTGGTGTCTAAACAACTGCAACCTAAAGTTGAGAGTACATTCTTGTGAGAAGTAGCTGAGCCTTGGCCAATCACAGCAGCTGAGCTTTCAGCCACCTGCGGCAAAGGCAGAGCTACAACCAATCCCGCTGTTTCTGTACCTCCTGTCCTTTTTCTGTCTCTAAATACTGCCTGCTCACGTCCCTGGGTGGCGCTCTCTGAACCTGTATTGATTAGTTCAGGGTGCTGTCTAATTCATTGTTTGCTCCAATAAACTCTGCTAAGTTTGTTTTGTCTGAAGGTTTTCTTTTAACAGTGCTACAAATACTCTGCTGTCTTTATTGCTTTTTTTTTTTTTTAACTAAACAATACATCTTAGAAATCACTTGTGTCAGTTCATACACATCTTACTCGTTGTTTTCCCAGCCACACAGTCTGCTGTCACCTGGCTGTACCACTCTGTATGTTCACCTCTCCTACATTTAAGTGCTTTCCAAAATTTCACAATTTCAAACAATGCTGCCATGGATAACCTCACGCGTATTTATTTTCTTATTGTTGGTGGTATATCTTCACCAATTTCTAGATGTGGGATTATTTGGTCAAAAGGCAAAATATCCATGTAGTTTTGTTTGATATTGCCTAATTCCCCTTCATACGGGCCTTTCCAATTTGCAATCCCACTAGCTATTATAAAAATTTCCATTTCCAAGAAAATAGTTGTCTGGCTTTTTAATTTTTGCCAATCTGATAGGTGCAAAAACTGTATCTCAGAGTAATTTCAGTTTGCATTTCTCTTACTGAGTCAAATTGAACATTTTTCACATGTCTGAGGGCCAGTTTTAAATCTTTTTTGGGAGATGCCATTCATATTTTTTGCCCATTTTTCTGTTGGGTTTTTGGTCTTCTTTCCCTCAAAGTCCTTTACTGTATATGAGAGGGATATTAGCTCTTTTTATCCATGAATATATGTGGCAAATATTTTTTCCCAGTTCTTAATTTGTCTTTTGACTTCATGGTAATTTTTTTGCCATGAAAAATTTTATTATTATTATTATTATTATTATTTTGAGACAGAGTCTCACTCTGTTGCCCAGGCTAGAGTGCCGTGGTGTCAGCTTAGCTCACAGCAACCTCAAACTCCTCAAGCGATCCTCCTGCCTCAGCCTCCCCAGTAGCTGGGACTGCAGGCAAAATTTTATTATTTTTATGCAGTAAAATTTATCTATCTTATATTGCCTCTGGATTTTGAGTCTTAGTTAGAAAACTTTTTCTTACCCTCTGGTCAAAGAGGTATTCCCCCATGAATTCTTAGTACTCTTATCATTTAGGTCTCTGAAGCATCTGGAATTTATTGTTTTGTATGATGGGAGTTACGGGCCTAGTCTGAGCTCTTTCTAAGTGGCTCCTAGCTCCCCACGCAGCTCGGTGTGGCCCACTGCAGGTGAGAAGCGGCGATGGCCCGCCCACCGTCAACATGGGAACCGGGCGCAGAGGTGCCGCCGCCTGCCGCCCGGCGCTGGTACTGCGCCCTTTCAGAGCAGAGCGAGTGGCAGACCCATTGGTACCAGGGCTTTAAGTCTAAGAGAAGGGTGGTGGGAGGTTTTTTGTTGTTGTTCGTTTTTGTTTGTATTTTTTTTTTTTTTTTTTTTTTGAGACAGAGTCTCGCTTTGTTGCCCAGGCTAGAGTGAGTGCCGTGGCGTCCTAGCTCACAGCAACCTCAAACTCCTGGGCTCGAGTGATCCTTCTGCCTCAGCCTCCCGGGTAGCTGGGACTACAGGCATGTGCCACCATGCCCGGCTAATTTTTTCTATATATATCAGTTGGCCAATTAATTTCTTTCTATTTATAGTAGAGACGGGGTCTCGCTCTTGCTCAGGCTGGTTTTGAACTCCTGACCTTGAGCAATCCGCCCGCCTCGGCCTCCCAAGAGCTAGGATTACAGGCGTGAGCCACAGCGCCCGGCCTGTAGTTTTGTTTTTGTTTAGCCTTTTCGGAGTTCTTCTGGGCTCCAGGATCCAAATCTAGAGACAGAGTTCAAAGGGCAAGGTGAACTGAAAGGTGTCTTTGGCTGAGCTTAAATTCTCATGGTAGGGTCTGAGAAAGAAGGCAGGTTGGGCCGGGCGCGGTGGCTCACGCTTGTAATCCTAGCAACTTTGGGAGGCCGAGGCGGGTGGATTGCTCAAGGTCAGGAGTTCAAAACCAGCCTGAGCGAGACCCCGTCTCTACTATAAAAAAAATAGAAATTAATTGGCCAACTAATATATATATAAAAATTAGCCGGGCATGGTGGCTCGTGCCTGTAGTCCCAGCTACTCGGGAGGCTGAGGCAGGAGGATCGCTCGAGCCCAGGAGTTTGAGGTTGCTGTGAGCCAGGCTGACGCCACGGCACTCACTCTAGCCTAGGCAAGAAAGCGAGACTCTGTCTCAAAAAAAAAAAAAAAAAAAAAAAAAAAAAAGAAGGCAGGTTGATGGGAGGATAGAAGAATGAAAGGGAAAGGAAAACAAATTTCTTGTTGTGTCAGGCTATTTACATACAGTCATTTAAAAAAAATCAATGTGAAATAGATACCCCCAGAGCCATTTTACAGGTTAGAAAACTGTGGCCTAACAAAATATTAAAGGATGAGTTTTTTAAAGGGTAAAATCATGAGACTCATATCAATATAAAGTGAATACATGTCAAAGGTCTAATTTAACTAATTAATATAGGAACCAGTGATAATGTAAAAACTGGTTCAAATAAAAATCCAAAGAACAGACACAAGTATAGGCAATCGGGAATATTAAAGAGAATTTGCTAATAGGCACAAAACTGGTCACTATCCACAGGGTAATAATAATTAACCACATCTTCCTTGTACAAAATTTATTTGCATCTCCATGGACAAGAATCATTTACATTAACCATCAGTTTTCTACAATGCACAGAGTTGTCAGATAGCTCAAGTACAAGGAAAAGAGCAGACCCTTCTAGAATAATACCCCTGGAAGGCTCCTCTAGAAGATCTGCAATGAAATTAAGTAGTGCCTTCAAGGTTTCACAGCTGCTAAGTAGAAGATCTGGAATTCAACCCAAATCTATTTTTTTTTTTTTTTTTTTTTTTTTTTTTTTGTTTTCTTTGATGCACTTTTTCTAGGGAACCAAATCTATTTTTACACGTCTCTGTAAATTAAGGCTCTTTCCTCTGTACCAGGTAGCTTTTGGACAAGAAGAGGCTTTTTGGCAGAAATTGTGGTATTGCCGACTCATCACCCCTTGTGGTTAAAAATCCCTGGTCTCAGGAATCTTCGTCAGAAGCCACAGCAGCGTCCCAGAGAACTTCGACACCGTGACCAATCATTTGCCGTCTGGGGAGAGTCTTGTCCTCTTCCCAAGTGTTCCCTCGGACTCCCGAAGGGCTCCGAGGCTGGCCCGAGCCCTGGGAAGCCCGCAGAAGGGTCTCGCCGCCGGCACCGCACGCCGAGCCCGGGCAGTGGGTCAGCTCTTCGCTGCGGGGGTTTCGGGTCGCTGGTACAGCCGGATTATGCCTTCATCATGCAGCCGCTTCCAGACTTCGCGCTCTAACTTGAAGTCATGGTTTATGTAAAAGATCAGTTTTTTCCATGACTTATCATAGTAGTGATCAGAAAAGCGCTCGTGGCCCTGGGTGATGAAGCCATAGGCACTCACCTGCGTAAAGGTTGGAGGAAGAGGCAGGGCCTGGGGTTGCTGTCTCCCAGGCTTCTGCTCCTGGGCTAACTTGGCGTGGGGGGATGGGGTGGGGGGGGATCCCTTTATCCTGTTTCCACCCCTGGGGGTCTGGAGCAGGTCCCTGGGTGCACACACGCACACATGCATGTGCCCACTCTCACTGTCCCCTGCTGAGCAGGGCTGGGAATAGCTCCAGAGCTGCTTCTCCAGGTGTACCTGCTCCTGAAGTAGAGTCCTACCTGGTCGCAGAGGTGAAGGGCAGTGAGCAGCAGGAGGGCCCCAGTGGTGGGGCGGTATATTCTCCAGTGGACAGTGTCCAGGGTCTTAGACCTCAGAAACCTGTGAAGCGCCCCAGAACCCCAACTGTCAGGAGGCTGCAAGGATGAGAGGACCCCGGGGCCTCCACGTGCTTTCTGCTCTCACCTGTTCTTCATGTACCGGAGAAAGTCCGGGTGCAGCAATAGGTATCTGTCCAATTGCAAGGCTTCCTGGAACGCTTTCTGGGGCCTCTGCCTGGGGTCAGGAATGGGGTCATTCGGACTCAGTTCTCACACCTGGCCTTGTGTGGGCTGAGTCAGGGTCACGGACATGACTCCATCTCCAGGTGAAGGCTAAGGCTGTCCCCACCTGTCCAGCCCTCCACAGCCCCTCACTGCACAGCTCGGCCTGGGCTAAGGGGCTGCGGGGGGCAGTGGGTACCTGAACCAGAAAAGATTCTTTGACCTCAAGGTCTGATTCAGAAGCAGCGCTTCCAGCCACTCATAGTCGCGGGTGCCTTCCAGGAAGTGCAGGTAGTGGATGTCCTGAGGGCCAAGGACAGCGAGAGGTCCAGGAGTGCTGCCTTCAGGCTCTGACCCCAGGCTGCCCGCTGCCCTTCTCTGGCCGGGTCTGACTGTCCTTCCTGCTCCTGCTCCTCATGTGAAGAGCACCGGCACCAGCCACAGACTCCATCCAGACACGAGACACCCCTCTGCCTGCCCCGCCTGGCGCTCATGTCCCCACAGTCTGGGTGCGGGCAGGCCCGGTCCTCTGCTCACCTTCCCCACGGGCACGTTCTGGAAACCCCGGTTGCCCAAGATAAGCAGTGACTGGGTCACGGAGAAGGCAGTAAAGCCGTAGAAGGACGTCCGAGTACCCACATCCTGTTCGTAGCCTTTAATGACAGCCCCGCTCAGTCTGTGCGGGGTGGGGGGAAAGCAGACAGGGCCCGTGAGTGGAGGAGGGGGATGTGCAGGTGGAGCAGGAAAGGGAGACCGCAGTTACACGCCGAAATTCTCTGGGGGGCCCAGGACTCCCACCGTCCAGACGCAGGCACGGACGCCGCATCCGTTCTCTCAGAAGAGCCCGTATCTGCAGGAGAGGGGCGGAAGGGGGCCCTGGGGGCGGGCAGCTCACCGGAACACATAGTCGTGGCTGTCTATCTCCTGGCCCACGTGGGAGTTGTTCAGGATGCCCCCGTTGCCCACCACGGCACACGTGATGCACCTGGAGCTCCCAGGAGGGAGGCTGGCCAGGAGCAGCTGCTGCTGGCCCACTGGGGGGAAGCGTGTCACCACCTTCTGCACCACTGGAACAAGGGGGGCTCCGTTCAGAGCCCTGGAAGGGGCGGGAGTCTGGCCCCTCATCTCTCCCCGGGCCAGCGGACCCCAGGGAGGAGGCAGACCAGAGGTGGAAAGCGCGCTGCCCGCCGCCCTCTCCTGCCGCCCCCCCCCCCCCCCCCCGCAGCCTGTCCGGGGAGGACTCACGGGAGTGGTTGAGCTCCAGGAAGCCAAAGGGCGATGTGAAGTGCTCCAGGCGCTCCCACTCCCTCTGGTTGAAGCGGCTGGAGTCCAGGAAGAGGGTGAGGTTGGGCAGAAAGAGGTTCCGGAGCCACGGTGACTTGGAGGCTTTGACCTTCACAGAGTCCGGGCAGGTCTACGTGCAGGAGGGCTGGGTCAGGCAGGGAGGGGCCAGGAAGGTCACTGCCTCTTCTGTCCTATTCCCCGCACCCACCACCCACCCTGCCATCATCCAAGAGGAACCGCCCCCAAACGCAGCAAATGTCCAGCACGCTGTCGGTGCCACGGTTGCCATCGTGTGTGTGTGCAAACAGACACATCTTAAACCCCGCTTCTGTGCGGGGCCATAAGAAGGCCAGGTGGTTAAGCCCAGGCTGTTTTTCTTAGGGTTGGGAGAGGGTGGAGGTTGCGCCGAGGGCTTTGCAGGAGAGACAGGCGCTGCCGGGGATCAGGGCTGGCGTGAGGTCGGGGCGTGTCCTGTCTGTCAGTCCTGCGCCCTCCCAGGGCTGGAGCATGGTTCCCGCGATAAGCCCCAGAGCAGATGGGCTTATCGCACCTCTCAGCCCGGCTGATGAGCCCCAGGCCTCCCGCAGGGCTCCGGGGAGGCCCCTCCTCACCTCCTCTTCCCATGCTGCCAGCCCAGGACTCTGGGACAGGAGGGGAGGGTGGGACGGGCGCAGGCAGGGGCAGCGGGGGCAGGGCAAGGCAAAGCTGAAGGTCCTGCGGGAGGTGCAGGGGAGGGCAGTCTCCCCGAGGGGCTGCAGAGGAGAACTCACCGTCCGGAGGGCCCCCTCCTCCATGCTGTATTTCTCCTCGAAATCCCACTTGGGCTCGGCCTTGAATTTGGCGACATTCGGCCTCTGTCTCTGGGCTGTCCGTGTGGTGCGCCTCTGGAGAGGGGTGGTGCTCCGGGTGACCAGAGCCTTCTGCTCCGTGGGCGGGACGGCCGCTGTGGTCACTCCTCTCTGCCTCGTCGTCCACACTGCTGCCGTGGGGGGCAGTGGTGTGCCCTGCCTGTCTGGGGCGGGCGTCTTTGCGGCGGTGACTGCTTCGTCCTGAGCCAGCGCCGTCCTCGTGGCTGTCACCTTCTCGGTCTGGCCCCTGCTTCCTCTGGTCGTCTTTGCGACCCGACCCTTCAGCGATGGGGCCTCTGTCCCCGCGTCCGGACCTCCGGGTGTGCGCACCTCGGTTTTCTCTTCTTCCTGCCTCTTCGGCAATGCCGTCTGTGCAGTGCTGGCCGCCTCGGCCCGCTCCGTGGGGGCTGCCCTGCCGGCCTCTGTCCTGCCGTCCGCCCCGGCGGGGGCTGTGGGCTGGCGCTGCGTGTGCCCGGCACTGTTCTCTGGCTCGGACTGCGCATAGCCGGCTGTCCTCCTGCCCACAGTGGGCGCCCGGGACGCGGCCTTCTGTAGTGGCTCTGCAGCTCTCTCTTTAACGCTCCCTCTGGACTGATACCTGGGGACACAGACAGCGTCCGGTGAGGGCCGAACACCGTGGAAACTACAGAAACACTGCCGTCGGCAGCGTGACTCGGCCCGATTCTCCAGCTTTGGGCCGACTGCAAACCAGTCTCTAACGGAGGCGGAGGGAACGAGTGTCACCACCCACTACCTAAGACCACCTGCTCCCTTTGGCACTGGGTCTGGACACTTACCTCTGACCAATAAAGCGCGCTTGGCAGGAGCGAGGCGTTTGGGGAGCCGCATGCCGAGACTGGCGTGGAAACGTCTCCCCGACCCACGCTGCACGCTCCGCCCGGGCCGCGCTCACTCCCGCGCCCCGCGTGCCCGGCCATCCCGGCCGGTGAGTTCTAAGAATGAGCTTGTTCGATCCTGCTCTTGTCACCTAATGCTTGTGCGATTCGGTTGACCGTTGTGTTTTTTTAATGAAGCCTGGGTAGCCGAGGAAGGCAACCTCATTCGCAAGGAAGTGGCAGAGACACATTCGTGTAAGGGCCACAGCTGCCGACCTTGGCTTTGAAAGGTCTGCCTTAAAGATTTAAACACTAGCTTTAAACATGCTTTAAACACTAGCATGAGTCCGACCCTGCTTAAAAACAAACTCTTGCTTGTTGGCATGGCTAGGAAAAAAATAAAAATAGCCGGGCGCGGTGGCTCACGCCTGTAATCCTAGCTCTCTGGGAGGCCGAGGCGGGCGGATTGCTCGAGGTCGGGGGTTCTAAACCAGCCTGAGCAAGAGCGAGACCCCGTCTCTACTATAAATAGAAAGAAACTAATTGGCCAACTAATATATATAGAAAAAATTAGCCGGGCATGGTGGCTCATGCCTGTAGTCCCAGCTACATGGGAGGCTGAGACAGAAGGATCCCTTGAGCCTAGGAGTTTGAGGTTGCTGTGAGCTAGGCTGACGCCACGGCACTCACTCTAGCCTAGGCAACAAAGCGAGACTCTGTCTCAAAAAAAAATAAAAATAAAAATAAAAAAATAAAAAAAAATAAAAATAAAAATATATATATATATTTAGCACTAATTTGTGGAGAGCCCACCGGTTTGCAATACCTCATGTTAGGTGCTGGAGATCGCAGAGGAAAGGCCCGTTTCCCACCCGTAAGCGAGGACAGCTGTAGTGAGACAGTCAGGGAAGCGAGTGATCGCGCTGCCTGGGCGTGTGAGCTCAGGGGGAGCGCGAAGCAGGGGTTCTGTCTGCCTCCCCGGGAGTGAGGGAGCTTCCCCTCCAGGGTCCGTGGCAGGGCCGGAGCAGGATTTGCACTGTGCATTGCATTCCAGGGTTTCGTTTATGGTGTGTCCACTTGTTCAGGAAGAGCCATGGAAGAATTTCGAGTGGGAGGTGGAGGGTGGGCAGAAGGAGGAGAGTGGTCATAAAGGTGGAGGGGCACGATCTGATTTCTATTCCAGGATGCTTTTTCCAGCAGGCGTAAAAGATAGATTTAGGGTGGCTGGTCTGACTTCTGGCACTCAAGGTTTTTAGCTCCTGGGATTGTATTTACTTTATTTTCTTTCTTTTTTTTCTTTTTGACACAGGGTCTTGCTCTGTCCCCTAGGCTGGAATGCCGTGGCCTCATCATAGTTCACTGCAACCTCAAACTCCTGGGCTCAAGCGATCCTCCTGTCTCAGCCTCCTGAGTAGCTGGGACTACAGGCATGCTCCACCATGCCCGGCTAATTTTTCTATTTTTTGTAGAGACGGGGGTCTCGATTTTTCTCAGGCTGGTCCTCACTCTGTCGCCCAGGCTGGAATGCAGTGGCCTTGTCACAGCTCGCTGCAACCTCTGAACTCCTGGCCTTAAGCAATCCTCCCTGCTCGGCCTCCCATGGTGCTAGGATTACAGATGTGAGCCACCACACCTGGCCTTTATTTTCCATTTTCTACTTTAATGTGAGGCTGTCAAAACCATCACTTCTTTTCTGCCACTTAGTATCAGGTGTTCTGCAGAGAAACTAGGATCCTCCTGTCTGCACACTTCTCTCACTGAGCTTCGAGGTGGGGTCAGAGGTTTGGGGGGGATTCCTAAAAGCCTTGGGAGAAACAGTCTTCCTCTGCTGATCTGACCCCTACCCAGGTGGGTGTCCATGTCCCCACCTCCTGCTCCTTTAGTCTGCCCCTCGGATCCTAGAGACCCCACCCCCCATTCTTCCTGGTCACATTTGTCTCTTTGTTTGTCCCATCCTTCTTTGAGCTACGTCTAACAGACTTGCCGAGGCTACGTGAAGAAAACAAGAAAGAGCATGAAGTCTGTAGCCAGAAAGACGCAAGTGACAATCCTGACACTTCCATTTATTGGCTGGGGTGGCTGGGAGAAATCTTTTTAACCTGACTCTCAGTTTTCTTATCTGTAAAATGGGCTGCTGCCTTTCGCTTCTGAGAGAAGTCCCCTCTGAGCGTGAACTGACAACGCGCGCGAAAGGCATCTCGCACAAAACACACAACCGACGTTAAGTTCCCTCCCTTCTCGCCCCCACTGGCGTTCGTCTGTCTCGCCCACTCTGCCGTGCGCATGCGCACGCGGAGCTCTCGCGCATGCTCTCCGAGTCGGCTGGTTGCCGCTGCAATTTCCCCTGGCCACCTGCGCAACAGCAGGTCTTTACCGAGCGCCTCCCCGGAGCACGGTGTAGTTACTGGGGCCTCAGCGGGAGCTTAGCCACACGTGTGTGCTTCCTCCCCTGGAGCCTAAGACACAAAGGGATGACGAATAATCGCACAGACAGACGTCAGGTTGCGGCTGGGAGGTGCTGGGCGAGGGGTGAGCGTTCCCGCAGTAATGGGGATGCTGACACCGAGCAAGGTGTTGCATTCGTCCTGTGTCGGGGGCTGCATCCCTCCAGGGCCATATCATCTCTTTCTTTTTTTTTTTTTTTTTTTGAGACAGAGTCTCGCTTTGTTGCCCAGGCTAGAGTGAGTGCCATGGCATCAGCCTAGCTCACAGCAACCTCAATCTCCTGGGCTCGAGCAATCCTCCTGCCTCAGCCTCCCGAGTAGCTAGGACTACAGGCATGCGCCACCATGCCCGGCTAATTTTTTCTATATATATTAGTTGGCCAATTAATTTCTTTCTATTTATAGTAGAGACAGGGTCTCGTTCTTGCTCAGGCTGGTTTCGAACTCCTGACCTCGAGCAATCCGCCCGCCTCGGCCTCCCAGAGTGCTAGGATTACAGGTGGGAGCCACTGCGCCGGGCAATCATTTCTTTCTTAAATCACAAACTCCGAGGGTGTGGGACTCATTCTCTGCAGCCCTCACTGCCACCTGTCACAGGGCCATGCCAGCACAGCCAGGCTTTGAAAGGGTTTCTGAGCCCGCCAGGAAATGGATGGATTTAAACAAACACGAAACAGAATTTGACACACTGCACACAGCACGTACAGAAAGACACCTGGTTTAACAAATGTTTGCGAAATGTCTGTTCTGTGCAGTGTGCCGTGTGGGCACCGGGAGTGTACATTTCAACCGGACACAGACCTTGGGCCTCGGTGACATGTGATTGTGGTGACCAGGGGCAGAAGACAAAGGAGATCTTTCATTCCTGGAGAAATGCAGGCTGGCCCAAGGCCACCGTGAAGCGGGCAGGTTACCTGTGTTAACACTTCCCCCCTCCACGGCCCCCCCCGCCCCCCAGCTGTGGTGACCCCCCCCAGGTTGATGCCCCATGTCCAGACTTAGCCTCAAGGAAACACATTTATTCTGGTCTTCCGGGAGGGGCACTCTCTGTCCTGACCTTGAAACTTAATCAAGACTTGCATTCCTTTAAGGTGGTCAGGAACGGGCTGGCGGTGGTGTCCTTATTTCCCACCTCCCAGGGATCTTTCTCGAGTGGAGCACACAGCCGTTAACTGGCCGTGTGTACCAAACGCCTCTGCCTTTGTGATGTGGCTCCAAGGGGTCACTAAGATGGGAGATATTTCAGACCAGAGAAAAGCAGAAGGCCACGGGGCCGGGTTGGACTGAGATACGGAACATCCTGAAAAGGCTAATAGCCTTCCCACCCTAAATCTCTTTTCATTTTCTATTAAGAAAAGGGTCGGCGGGGGAGGGCGTTTGTTACAAAGATAGAAAGTGTCTCAAGAAACCCCAGAGCAAGAGCCTGGAAGCAGGAGCCTCCCTCTGGCACGGTCTCTGTTCTTACTGCTGCTCCCCGACTCTGCTTTCTTTTATTTCTTTATTTTTAGTTGCTTATTCATTTTGAGGCAGGTCCTTGCTCTGTCGCCCAGGCTAGAGTGCAGTGGCGTCATCATAGCTCACGGCAGCCTTGAACTCCTGGGCTGAAGGGATCCTCCTGTCTCAGCCTCCCAGGTAGCTGGGACTACAGGTGTGCACCACCACACGCAGCTAATTTTTCTATATTTTTAGAGATGGGATCTCTCTGCGTTGCTCAGGCTGGTCTCCAGCTTCTGGCCTCAAGTGATCCTCCCACCTTGGCCTCCGAAAGTGCTGGGATTACAGGTGTGAGCTACCGCATCTGGCCCGTTCTCTTCTCGTCTCTCCCTCTCTGCGGACAAACTTCCTTTGCTCTTCAGCCTGCTTGGTGGTGGAAGGTGGCCATCCCATAACACCTGTTCTAAGGACCGTTGACTCTCTTGGTTCCCAGTTTTCCATTTTTGGGAGGAAGACTCCGGCCCACTTGGGTCCCCTCCCCATCCGTGTCCAGGAGTCCGGGTCATACAGTTTGTGACATCCAAGGGCACACCCTGAACATGGGAGGACAGTGTCAAGAGAAGAAGGGGTCATCGGCTCATGAGCGGGGCAGACACCCCCAAAGTATCCCTTAAGAAAGAACACCCTCAATGCAGACTGGGAGACCAGAGCTAGTCAAGAATGGATTCTTGATCGAGTCCCTCCGCATTGGTTTATTTTATTTTATTTTTCAGATACAGTCTCACTCTGTTGCCTGGACTAGAGTGCCGTGGCATCAGCCTAGCTCACGGCAACCTCAAAGTCCTGGGCTCAAGCAATCCTCCTGCCTCAGCCTCCTGAGTAGCTGGGACTACAGGCATGCGCGACCATGCCCGGCTAATGTTTTCCCTATATATATTAGTTGGCCAATTAGTTTCTTTCTATTTATAGTAGAGACGGGGTCTCTGTCTTGCTCAGGCTGGTTTTGAACTCCTGACCTCAAGCAATCCACCTGCCTCGGCCTCCTAGAGTGCTAGGATTACAGGCGTGAGCCACCTCACCTGGCCTATTTTTTTCTCTATATTTTTAGTTGGCCAATTAGTTGCTTTCTATTTTTCAGTAGAGACAGGGTCTTGCTCTTGCTCAGGCTGGTCTCGAACTCCTGACCTTGAGCGATCCATTGGCCTCGGCCTCCCAGAATGCTGGGAATACAGGCGTGAGCTACCACGCCCAGCCTCCATGTTTGTTTAGTAGAAAGGTCTGCGTGCTGTGGGGTGGGGATGGAACTCACCTATGGGCTGACAACAGAGTATGAGCTCCAAGCTCGCATGAGCCACTCAGCAAAACAGGAACTGGCTGTTCATTGAGTCTAGCAAACAGCCCTTGTTATTCAGCAGGGCCTCCTGGTGGACGGGCTCACCCGCTCCTCTACTTCCCACCTCGCAAGCTCAAGAGGCCTGTGGAACTTTCCCTTCCAAACCCTGCAGCGCTCTGCCTAGAGGAACCCTCAACACATTTCCCCATCTGGATAACTTTCATGGTGCAGCTGCCTGGCTCGCAGGCACCTTCACATGACTGGGAGGGACGACCAGGCAGGGTGGTCTCCTACGTCACTCGTCTCAAAGCAGACGGGCTGGACAGCTGACCGTCTTGCAGTGGTCACGTCGGCCCTGAGGACACAAGTCACTCCTCTCTGGAGCCCTGTTAGAGTGGGCCAGTGACTCCTGGCATGAGTCTTCCATCTGCAAATGCTACAGTTGATCGATGACTCATTTAAGCTTTACAGGAAGTCGCAGCAGTGACCCAGGTAGGGACAAAATGATATAATTAAGTTTCCTTTAATTCCCTATAATTAAATACACCTATGATTGCTAGGGCTGTGAGTGTTTATTATTCTCACGCGTGGTATTTACTAAACACTCAAATCGTGCCCGTATGCTGCGTGTCCTGTGTGGGTCTTGCTCAGACCCTGTGCCGGCTGGGCTGGGCAGGGCTGGGCAGCCCAGGAGGGCTCCCTTTCTATGAAGGTCCACTAATCCAGGGGCATGGGAAAGTTGATCATGGATCACACCCAAGCAAAAAGCAATTTAGTTTCATAATTCTAATCTACTTGGGAGGTAAAAATATAAAATACCGCACTGGAAAATATAAATTTATCCTTCACAGGGATCACACAGCTATTCAATAAAATAAACTAATAAAAGAGTAATCACCTGGCAACCTCCTCCTTATTTACTCTTTTCTTTTATCTTATGAAAAAAACAACAACAACAACAAAAAAAACAGGAGGCAGCCGTATTCGTAAGTGCTTATCCCCAAAAGGACCCTGTAGACAAGCACATGGCCAAAGGTTGACCTTTATCTGTGCCTGTGGCCATAAAATCACCGCTGGCAGCCAGAGCGCAGTGTTTTCCCAGCTCACAACCCTGGAGATACGACCGGAGAATGTTGAAGGTAACCAGAATGTCGAAGAGGCCGCGTCCAAACTGAAATTTGGGAATAATACCCTAAATCAAAGCTTACTCACCAGTAATAAAGCCAGTAGGAGGAGAAGATTATTTCATCAAGGCTAAGAAAAGAGCTCAAAAGACCCCTTTGATTCCCTAAATCATTTTGCACTGTGTCCCCTACCCTGTGGGGCAGAGACTGGAAGAGGCTCCAGATCGGTCGTGCCTGCCGGGGTGAGTGGCTGGACTCCCAACGATCGCCACCATCAGCTTCGCCCCTCATTCCCTCTTCCCTCTTGCTGGTTGCATGTTGGGTTCCTCGGCTGTAAAAGAGGCACACGCCAACCCTTGCTCCTCCCTGCTGTGTTTCCTCGCTCTGGCTGGGAGCTCTCTGCCTCCAGCTGCTCCTGCCTCGAGGACACACGTGCTAGCTGGCCCTGGAGTTTCCAAGACTCCCTTGGTGTCCAGCCGGCTGTTCCAGATTCCTTTGAGTTTGATCAGCTCTTCAGGGTCTCTTGTCTTATCTGAAATGGGAACCAGTCGTTCTGCTTTTCTTTTCAAACTCTGAAAATAACTTACTGTATATTTCAAAATAGCTATTATAAAAGATGAGATTTGTAATGTTCCCAACATACCCATAAAAGGTAAACGTTTGAGGCGATGGATATCCCAATTACCTTGATTGATCATTACACATTGTATACAGGCTTTAAAGTATCATATACTACCCCCCTTCCCAGATCTGTAGAACTCTTATCTATCAATTTTATTTTATTTTATTTTATTTTTGAGACAGAGTCTCACTTGTTGCCCAGGTTATAGTGAGTGCCGTGGCGTCAGCCTAGCTCACAGCAACCTCAAACTCCTGGGCTCAAGTGATCCTCCTGCCTCAGCCTCCCGAGTAGCTGGGACTACAGGCATGTGCCACCATGCCTGGCTAATTTTACATATATGTATTAGTTGGCCAATTAATTTCTTTCTATTTATAGTAGAGACGGGGTCTCTGTCTTGCTCAGGCTGGTTTTGAACTCCTGACCTCGAGCAATCCACCCGCCTCAGCCTCCCAGAGTGCTAGGATTACAGGCGTGAGCCACCGCGCCCGGCCTCCTATCAATTTTAAAAAGACGAGGCCAACATAAAATTACCTGGAACTTGTTTCATATTTCCACATAAGTCAAGAGGCCACATCTTTCAAAAAAAATCGTCCCTATTGCTGCAACATAATTTTCAGTTTAAAGCCGGGAAATGTGCAATGTATAGTTTCATCATGAAGTTTGTATAACTTGAATTTTTTTACTAGAATACACTAGAAATGCAATTGCTATTATGTTGAAATGAATGGAATTGTCAAAATGTGACCTTTTTTCACCTAAACAACAGCCAATTTATGTTCTACTAGAAAACATAATACAACAGGCAATTGAATAAAGCACACCACTGGGGGGAAAGAGTAAAGGGGCAGGGTGGGGACAGTGGCCCCCGTTTTCCCTGGGGCAGGACCAGCCCCGGGAGTCCTCCGATGCAGAACCCACAGCCTTGGTGGCATTCAGCAATGTCCGGTCAGGATATTATCATGCCTGCTTCCTGATGACACAGGGGCTATTAGAGCAAATTGAGCCCATCCTCTGCAAGGCATGGGCGGCAGCCATCTGGCCTGTTTTGCTGTCCGCCTGCTCGTGACTTAACCTCTTGAGCTCCACTGGATATTCCTGTAGCCACGTCGCGTTGGACTTTAATCTGAGAGAGAATTAACTCGTTGGCACTTGGCAAATGGACAAGGGGACACGCTGGGGCAGAGAGAGCCCTGGCTGAGATCTGCACCAGCACTGTCCCCACGCAGCCCCGTGAGCTGGGGCAAGCCACAGGACGCCGGGCCTCCGTTCCCCCATTCACTAAATGAGACCCTTAATACCTGTCTCATAAAGCTGTCGTGAGGCCTCTACAAGCCAGTGTTAAAAGGCACTTCATAGCCAGGCATGGTGGCGCATGCTTGTAGTCCCAGCTTCTAGGGAGGCTGAGGCAGGAGGATCGCTTGAGCCCAAGAGTTTGAGGTTGCTGTGAGCTAGGCTGACGCCACGGCACTCACTCTAGCCTGGGCAACAAATCGAGACTCTGTCTCAAAAAAAAAAAAAAAAAAAAGGCACTCCAAAACATGCCATATTCTACAAATGCAGACGAGTCACATTGGGCCAGTTGTTGACGTTGTGCGACACACAGCAACAGAGAGACGCCCCCACCCATCAGCTCTCCTTTGGGTTCACAAGTCCAGAGATGACAATCTAGAGCAGGGGTCCTCAAACTTTTTAAACAGGGGGCCAGTTGACTGTCCCTCATACCGTTAAAGGGCACACGTTCCACACATGCGCACTGTGGGCCCAGGACGAGTCGGCTGCTAAGCAGGACAGGCAGCGTCGGCAAAAACAGCGTGCGGGCCGGATAAATGTCTTGGGCGGGCCGCTATAGTTTGAGGACGCCTGATCTAAAGCTATGACAGCCTGCGAGGCCATGGGTAAATAATATTCCATTGACTGCACTTTGCTACCTAAAGTTGGGATATCACGAAATAGCAAGAAAGGCATGTTATTCAGAAATACGGTGGCCAATACCGAAACGAACAGCAGCAAGAGGTAAGTAGTTGCCGAGGAAATAGGACCCATGCGATAGGAAAGACATGAGGACTGCTCTACTTTGATGCAAGCCTCTTCGTACTGTTTAACTTAAAACATTTGCATATCACCTTAGCAAAAATAAAAAATGAAAGAGAAAATCTCGGAAAACTAAGTGAGACATCTTATCGCAAATTCTATGGGAATTGAAAACGCAATGCAATGCTCACTCCGCAGATACTTATTGAGTGGCTATTACATGCCAGGCATTTGGAGTTACCTGTTAGGGGTTAGAGATAAAAGGCTATGGTCACTAGTCTTAAGAAATTCACAGTCTAGGTGCAATAAAGTGTCATGGGCACGATGACATTAGTCATACATATGGGAGACAGTGGGCAGTGGGGACTAGAGGGGACACTTCAATATGGAGGTGACACCCAAACTGGCTCTTCTGTCCCTGAGTCTTCAGAAATGAACTTTTATGAATTATTTTTCTTTTTACAAAATAATGTGTACTTATTGCAGGAAAAGCAGAAAGTGCATTTAAACATAAAAGTTTAATAGCAAGCTCGTATTATTCCATCCCTTCCAAGAATCTCATTAGCACCTCAGAGCATAAACAGCAAGACCCCTTTTCTGTGCCTACCATACTTTCAAATGAAGTTGCACCCTATTTTGAACTGTTAGTTAGTCCCCACCCCCTCATCCCCTCCCCCAGCAGTTAAGAGTCAGTTCCACGTTCAAAATTTGGTGAAAGAGATAAAATACCCTGTAGAAGTCCTGGTGCAGTGGCTCATGCCTGTAATCCTAGCACTCTGGGAGGCCGAGGTGGGCCAATCACTCAAGGTCAGGAGTTCGAAACCAGCCTGAGCAAGAACGAGACCCCGTCTCTACTAAAAATAGAAAGAAATTAATTGGACAACTAAAAATATATAGAAAAAATTAGCCGGGCATGGTGGTGCATGCCTGTAGTCCCAGCTACTCAGGAGGCTGAGGCAGGAGGATCACCTGAGACCAGGAGTTTGAGGTTGCTGTGAGCTAGGCTGATACCACGGCACTCTAGCCTGGATGACAGAGTGAAACTCTGTCTCAAAAAAAAAAAAAAAAAAAAAAATATATATATATATATATATGTATATACCCTGGAGAAGTTAGGAGGGAGAAGGACTTTGCTACTTCCTACTACAATAGTCTTTTCCCTGGAAAGGTTTATTGGGGTGGGGCAGGGATAAGAGGAGGAGGGAGAGCAGAGAAAAGAGAGGCATCTGCAGGTCCCAAGGTCAAAGGGCCCCAGCACCCCACTGCCTGGAAAGTGTTCCAAAGGTCTAAACAAGACCTGAAAAGAAATGGCTGCATGGGGAGCCCAGAAAGACAGGACTGTAGACAGAGTCAGAAAATTCCCCCAGGTGGACCCAATGGACCGGGACAACAGCTCAATGCCTAAGGACTGGCTATCCCCTTCCAGGCAAAGGCACCACAGCCGGGGTCCTCGAGCCCTGTTACCATCCTGGGGGGGGCAGGTAGGGAAGAGACTAGCTGGGATTAAGTTTTCCTGCAGCTTGATGGATGGGGGTCCTGAATCAGGAATCAGGAGGTGATATTAATAGAAAAGAAAGTTATATTTATTATACCAACACAAGTAAAATAGAATGCATAGGTCTGGTTTAACAGCTCACTCTTAATCACCATCCCTAAAGCTGAAGCAGGCACAGCTCTTCCAAAACGTACATACGCCAGACCAGGAAAGCTCTTAGATTACGTCGACACGTCAGTGAGCGGACTGACACCACAGCTTTTGTCGCTTTGATGCACTTGGTCATGTCTCCAGACGATATGGGAGGTGGCCCAATAGCATAGGTTTGGAATCATCGAATCTTCTGCAAGCGTTTCCAAACCGCTCCTCCCACCGTCCTGCCTGTTGCCAACTCCTGCTGATCCGACACGGTCTCAGTCCTGTCTTCCCAGTCACTCCCCTTGCTCGGGGCCTCGTTAACTCTGCCCTCAGTAAACCGCTGCCACCATAAATTCATGCACTGGCAGGAAAGATCTGTACCCAGAGGCTTGTGACTTCGTGTCAGGATAAATCGGACAGAGGGAGGTGGGGGTGTTGTGACACCTGCCTGGCTTCACGGCGGGGGGGGGGTTTAACCAGGGTGTCCTTGGGCAAGTTATTTTATGACAATAGTGAGGTGACCATGATAGTAATGTCTACCTGAAAGGCTGGACATGCAAGTAGTAGCTATGATTTTCTGAGACCGGTGCCTGGCACGCCGAGAGTGCCGGATCAGCGCCAGTTAAATTAGTCATCGTCTCTCATTCCTGAACACACCTGGCTTTTCCCATTCCTGGGCCACCCCTTCCTTGTCCTTAGTCTGCAATGTCCCCGATTGCCTTGCCGGCAGGCCACACCGCCGGCGGGCAGTATGCTGTCCTCACCCTGGCTGGAACTGATCTTCTCAACTTGCTGCCCCAGCGCCTGTGCCAGTGGACTTTACCCAGGTGTTTGTCACCACTAACAGCGTCACGCACTCTCCTGCCTCGAGCATCCCTCTCCATTAGGCTCAAATCTCCTGAGAGTCACTCGTGGGACCCCGGGGAGGAACACGGAGTTCGTTCGGAGCTCCCGGTTCAAATACCCGTTTTGCTATTTCCTGGCTGGGTGGCATCAGGCTTCGACTCTTTGAGCCGCATATTTGTTAATTTTTGAAAAAGAATAAAAATGCTAATCTTGGGCAACAAGTGTGAAGGTCAGAATAACACAGGGCAGCTCCCGGGGGTACAGGTGACTCTGGAAATGACAGTTCTGATGTGATAGTGATGTCTCCCCACTGTAACAGTGACCCTCATAAACCAAAGTCCACGTTTTATTGCTTTCTTTTGTTTCTGATTTTATGGTCACCTCGGCCTAGGGGAAAGAGGAGGGCCAGGGCCACTCCCCAAACTGCAAAACCGAGGGTCACTGTTGCCTCTCCCTGCTTCCTCTGGCTCCTTCAAAATAGCTCTTGTTTCCAATTCTTCCTGGCCCTGCTGTCTGTCGCTGTCTTAGGCCAGATCCTCTCTGCTGTGTTTCATTCGCTAAATTTGCCTCCCTCTGTGTGGGGACCAGGAGGCATCTCTCCGTCCTGCCGGGTTGCCACCACTGGTCGGGCCTGAGTGCTAACTCACTCTCCTATCAACCCCATTTGCTTCTGGCACACGAATCATCGCCTTAAAATACCTCTTGCTGGGAGGCCCAGGCAGGCAGATCGCTCGAGGTCAGGAGTTTGAGACCAGCCTGAGCAAGAGTAACTCCCCGTCTCTACTGAAAATAGAAAGAAATTAATTGGCCAACTGAAAAGATAGAGAAAAAAATCAGCCAGGCATGGTGGCCCATGCCTGTAGTCCCAGCCACTCGGGAGGCTGAGGCAGGAAGATCGCCTGAGCCCAGGAGTTTGAGGTTGCTGTGAGCTAGGCTGACGCCAGGGCACTCTTGCCCGGGTAACAGAGACTCTGTCTCAACAACAACAAAAAAATTCGACTTGCATGGGCGCCTCCCACTTCAAAGCCTTTGCCTTAGGCCCCGCCCTGCGCCAGCCCTTCCTGTGCTCCCCGCCTGACCCACTTAACTCCCTGTCCCTACAGCTCTCCTCACCCCCACGCCTTCCCCTAACTACTCATCGGAGCCCTGCCGGTCCCTCAAACTCCACGTCCTCTTTGAAGCTACTGCAGACATGAAATCCGTCCCTCCAGGGACCTCTCTGCTCCACTGTGCTGCTGGCTGTCGCTGTCAGTCATTCTGAAACTTCGTTCTGTAAACAGTTTCTGGAGCAGTCTCCCCGTGTGGCCTTGCCTACCCCTTAATGTCTCTGCAGACTCCACAATGTTATGGTCACTTTCAATGATTAAAATTTAGTCTAAAAAAAATTACACGATACACACACACACACACACACACACACACACACACACGAATTCAGTCTAATCCAGTCTAAAGCTCTGGGTGCCCCCCTAGTTCAAAGCTCTTCTATGCCCCTCAGCCAGGCTGTGCTCAGACCCCGCCTGGGGGTGGGAGAGGTGGGGCCTAGGTGAGGGGGAGGGGAGGGGAGTTGGAGGGAGGGGCAGTAAGAATCCTGGTCCAGCACGGAGAAAAACGATCCCTCTTTTTCCAAGGCCCAGCAGTGACTGTCCCATGACTTGGCTCTAGCAGGTAACTGGAATCCCCCCCATAGTGCTGAGCTTCCGTTCCCCAGGCTTCTGGGCTGTGAACACCTGGGATGGGCCAGGGAGGGTCTATCTCTTCCCAGGTACATTAGACCAGGGACAATTCCAATGCCCTTTTGCCTTCAGAAATCTCTAGACCAGAAACGGGCGCCAGCCAGTCTATTTAACGTCTAACCCCTGAACTCCAGGGCACATGGCATTGACTGGGGAAGGTGGGGGGGGCCCTGGCAGGAGCGATTCCCCAGTGGCCCACTCCCACCCGTAGCCCTTCTGCAGGGCCCTGTGATCCTCTGGGCTTCTCTCCCTCCCTTTGGCTTCTGAATTCAGCGAGATGGAGCTGGGTTTGTCAGTAGCAATCAAAAGAGTTCCAACAAATACGAACTTGTATTCACACCACACACAGAACAGATTTCTGATGGATTAGCTTACTAAGCTTAAAAAACAATAGCACAGAAATATTAGTAGAAAATATAGAAGAAATTTATAGAACCCCGGAGTGGGACTGAGCTTCCTAAAAATTGCACCAACTCCAGTGACCATAGAGGAAAAGACAGACTCATTCAACAGAAATGACTTCTGTACAACGTAAGATACCACACACGATGCAATACAGCAGGCAAATGTGAGGCAGAAGAAAACATTTGTATGATAGAAAAGTGTTGATGCCCCGAAACACAAACCGCTCCTACAGATAAGGAAAAGATAATCGATTTATGGCCGGGCGCTGTGGCTCACGCCTGTAATCCTAGCACTCTGGGAGGCCCAGGCAGGCGGACGGATTGCTCGAGGTCAGGAGTTCGAAACCAGCCTAAGCAAGAGTGAGATGCCGTCTCTACTATAAATAGAAAGAAATTAATTGGCTAATGAATATATATAGAAAAAATTAGCCAGGCATGGTGGCGCATGCCTGTAGTCCCAGCTACTCAGGAGGCTGAGGCAGGAGGATTGCTTGAGCCCAGGAGTTTGAGGTTGCTGTGAGCTAGGCTGATGCCACAGCACTCACTCTAGCCTGGGCAACAAAGTGAGACTCTATCTCAAAAAAAAAAAAAAATAAATAAAAAATAGAAACATTAGCCGGGCATGGTGGCGCATGCCTGTAGTCCCAGCTACTTGGGAGGCTGAGGCAGGAGGATCTCTTGAGCCCAGGAGTTGGAAATTGCTGTGACCTACCCTGAAACCAAGGAAGGCCCTCTACTCAGGGCAACAGAGTGATGAAAGAAAGAAAGAAAAGAAAGAAAGAAAGAAAGAAAGAAAGAAAGAAAGAAAGAAAGAAAGAAAGAAAGAAAGAAAGAAAGAAAGAAAGAAAGAGAGAGAAAAAGAAAGAAGGAAAGAAGGAAGGAAAGAAAGGAGAGGAGAGGAGAGGAGAGGAGAGGAGAGGAGAGGAGAGGAGAGGAGAGGAGAGGAGAGGAGAGGAGAGGAAAGGAAAGGAAAGGAAAGGAAAGGAAAGGAAAGGAAAGGAAAGGAAAGGAAAGGAAAGGAAAGGAAAGGAAAGGAAAGGAAAGGAAAGGAAAGGAAAGGGCCAACCTGTGGAGCAACATGCAGAGCAAGGCACACATACATTAGGGCACGGATAGCATGAGGGTAACACGAGCACAGGCTAGGGGACCAAAACGCTTGGGTTTGCATCCTGGCCCTGCAGCAGAGTCTCGGGGTGGTTTGGGGGTGACTCGCTCTAACTCTCCTGTCTCGGTATCCCCATGATAGTGAGAATGTGCGAGTTAACAGGCAGAAAGCATGTGGGTGGAGCAGGACCGCAAATGCTGTAGAAGCCTCAGCTGCGACACTATCTCAATTCCGCACACACGACAGTGTGGACCAGGGGTCCTCAAACTTTTTAAAACAGGGGGCCGGTTCACTGTCCCCCAGACCGTGGGAGAGCGCGGTGCACGCTCCGCACATGCGCACTGTGGGCCCGGACTGAAGAGTCGGCTGCTGAGCAGGACAGGCAGCGGCGGCAAAAACACCCGGCGGGCCGTAAATGTCCTCGCTGGGCCGCATGTGGCCCGCGGGCGGTAGTTTGAGGACCCCTGGAGCGTGGTCACCCTGGAGAGTGGATGGAGGTGGGGCTGTCGTGGGAGACCCTCACTTCCTGCTTCCCCTTGCTGTATTTTTTCTTAAACTCTATGGGAGCGTGTATTACTTTCAAATTTTAAGAATAACGAAACACAAATTTTAAAAAATTGATTAACTTGGGGCCCAGCATGGAAGCTGCCTCCGGGGGTGGGAGGTCCCCCCACCTCACAGACAGGCTTTGTAGGGCGAGTCTGTTTCTGCAACCAGCGGCACACAGGGGAGAAACCATTCGCCTCAGGACACAGAGAATGGCATGTGGGAACTGCCCACAGCTGCCCTCGTTACTCACAGACCCAGAGGGGAACCGGTCCCGCTCTCTGCAGCCCCGGGGAGGCCGTCCTCCCGCACCTGCCTCCCTCCTGCTCTGCACAATCCCTGTGGCGTCCGGGGCACCTTGGGTCACGGCACCACCGCCACCTCCAGGTCCCCCAGGTCTTCCCAGTGGTCCTTCCCACTGTCCCTTCCCAGTGGTTCTTGACAACGTTCCTGACCCTCAGTATCCACATGGGACACAGAGGTGGCTCGGAGTTCCCCAGTCCTCCCTGGGCTGCAGGTTTCCAGTGTCCTCTGATGAGACGTGAGGCACCAGGGAAGGGTCAGAGTCTTACCTGGCCGGCCTGGTGCTCGGCTCCTTGATAAAGGAGGGCAAGGCGAAGAGGAGGAAGATCAGCACGCCCAGGAGCAAGGACCACTGGACACCTTGGCCCAGGTGGCCGAACCTCCACAGGCAGGACCTCATGGCGGCGGGTCAGGCCCTAAAGGCGAGCTCTGCATATCCTGGGGCCTCGGTGCAGACAGCGGGAGTCTCGCTGCTCAGGTCTCCTGGCCCGGGCGTGCACACCCTTTGTCTTAACAACAAGCCACTCTGGGAAGTGCTGAGTCTATCAGTCTCTGCCAGGGGAAGGAGGAGCCGCCTTCACTGCTTTATGGAGGCTTATAGGCTGGCCTGGCTTGAAGGAAAAGGAACTCCTTTTGTTCAAACAAGTTCACCTTCCTTTTCTTTGTCTCTGCAGTCAGTTTCTGAATGTCAAACTTTATGAGAAACACGCACAGGTTAAGTGCAGCCTCGCCTTGCTCAGGTTACTTAGCGCTCCTGCCCCATCCATGCACGGGAAAGGCAGAGGCGTCCACCTCGTGGCATTGCCACGGAGACACCACCAGGCCCCCACGTACAGTGCCTTGTTTGTGGCAGGCGCCCAACACGCCACTGCTGTTCAGCCTCCCCTGCTCCTCGTCCCAAATCGTGACCAGCGCAACAGTGACCGGCGCGCACCGGGTCTCCCTCCCCACCCAGGCACTTGTGGTCCTCGCAGCCACTCTGCAAGCCGGGTGCTGTCATCGTCCCCATTCCACAGTCGAGGAAGCTGCCTCTGCGACCCAGCAGCTAGCCCTCGGTCACACGGTGGCCCAGGGCTTGGGGGCCCAGTCCCACCGGCCCAGAGGTTGCATTCTTGTCCCCCGCTCAGAGCACCTCTGAGAAATCATTAGCTCCGCCTCGAAAGCGAAACAAAACAACTCCACATAAGTCTTGGGACAAAAATATGCAACTCGGAGGAGAAAGTATCAAGATAAGTTGGAGAAAACGTAGGGAATTCAGAGAAGCAGCCCTCCACGGAGTGCGGTGGGTTATTAATTTTAAAAATAGTGCTTCCGGCGTGTGGAACCGCACAGCCGTCCTCAGGCAGTTGAGGCGGGGAAGGTGGACTTGGCAGGGTGAGGCTTGGAAGGGCTTGGGACCTGGGCTCGTTGCTCACACTCGGCAGTGTGCATTTCTCCCAACACCTTGGCCTTCACCCATGGCATGCACCAATAAATGATTAAATCGCCTTCCCCCGGGGAGGAGAACAAAGATAAGAACTCGCTTCCGAGCGGCGAGAGCAGCACAGACGACTGATGGGCTCCCATCCTCTGCCAGGTGCTGCAGCTCGCGGCGCTATGCCAGGCCTGGGAGCACGAGAAAGTTCCCTCTCTTTCTCCTGCTCCCCCCGCCACCCCCATAGATGCTCATGCCTTCGCTCTATAACCAGTTCCTAACTGTGCCAAGTCCTCCTCACCGTTGGCCCCACTGGCCTTCCACCCTGAGTTCCTCCACGCACTGGGCGTTTGCAATCCCATCCCTGCACCCTGGCCCGTCTGCCATGCTGGGCTAAGGGAGTGCCCGGTGGGAATGAAGCCGCCCCTTGCACGAATCAGTAACAACAGGGTGCAGGGTGAGAACTGCGGGGAGGGCCTAGCTAAGAATAATGACAATTAGTCACCATCCCCCCACCCCAGTTTGCTTCTCTGTAATTGCCACTTCAGAGCCACATAGCAGGTGCTCATAAAGGTGCTTAACTTTCTCCGCAGATAACATCACCTTTTTGTTTTTTGTTTTTTGGAGACAGGGTCTCACTTTGTTGCCCAGGCTAGAGTGAGTGCCGGCGTCAGCCTTGCTCACAGCAACCTCAAACTCCTGGGCTCAAGCAATCCTCCTGCCTCAGCCTCCCGAGTAGCTGGGACTACAGGCATCCCCCACCATGCCCGGCTAATTTTTTCTATATATATTTTAGTTGGCCAATTAATTTCTTTCTATTTATAGTAGGGGTGGGGGGGGGTCTTGCTCTTGCTCAGGCTGGTTTCGAACTCCTGACCTGAGCAATCCGCCCGCCTCAGTCTCCCAGAGTGCTAGGATTACAGGCGTGAGCCACCACGCCTGGCCAACAGGAAGGCATTTTTCTTACCCCCAGTGTCGGCTTGACTAAGCTGAGGGTCTCTTTCGTCTGAGGAAGGCAGCCCAGGGCCTGCAAATCTGGCTGTGCTCCGGGTGCCGAGCTACTGTGGACAACCTGTGCTTCTCACTGCTTTACGGATGGGTTGAACTTGAAGATCCTGAAGCCACCGGGTGGAGGTGGGACAATCCTGAGTTCTAGTGTTCTGGTTCTCAGGTTCCAGCCCAGTGCTGCTTGCTGTAGTGTGTGCCCTGGCACAGCCGTGGGATGTGGCGAAATATATGTTTTGGGGGAAACTGACTTTCCAATCACTTTTTAAACATCATTCTTGTGTTTGAGAAGATCTACCTTTCTTTCCTATTTATTTATGAGACAGTCTTATTATGTCACCCTGGCTAGAGTGCAGTGGCGTCATCATAGCTCACTGTAACCTCAAAATCCTGGGCTCAAGCAATCTTCCTGCCTCAGCCTCCCGTTTCTCTCCTTTTTAAAGCTTTGGACTTTAGGCCGGGCGTGGTGGCTCATGCCTATAATCCTAGCCTTCTGGGAGGCCGAGGCGGGTGGATTGCTCAAAATCAGGAGTTCGAAACCAGCCTGAGCAAGAGCAAGACCCCGTCTCTACTATAAATAGAAAGAAATTAATTGGCCAACTAATATATATAGAAAAAATTAGCCGGGCATGGTGGCGCATGCCTGTAGTCCCAGCTACTCGGGAGGCTGAGGCAGGAGGATTGCTTGAGCCCAGGAGATTGAGGTTGCTGTGAGCTAGGCTGACGCCACGGCACTCACTCTAGCCTGGGCAACAAATCGAGACTCTGCCTCACAAAAAAGAAAAAAGAAAATAAAGCTTTGGATTTTAGTCTTCTTCATGCATTAGCTGGCAGGATGCGTGAGAACTTACATGTATATAAAGGTTGCTAAAAGGTAATTTCCAGTAAAAGGTAAAATCATGACGACGCTCATGTAGACAAGAGACAGGAACATGTGTTAAAGATTTTATTACACTTATGAACCAGGCAGGTATAATGACCAATTCAAAAGAGAAGTGCAGAAGCAGGAATGCATTTAGCATAAGTGTTGGTAAAATGAGTTGCAAATGGGGGCAAAACTGTTTTTTCCATTAGGAGGAGGGAAATCACAGGACAGAATTTGCATGCCGGTCAGCTACCTGCAATTTTGAGGGGCACACTCACTCAAAAGCTTGGAAGCCTAAAATCAGCTGACCTGGAGGGGTGTCCTCTGCCAATGAACACTTCTCCATCGACACACAACAGCTCACCAGAGTGAATGCGCTTTGGAGTCACTCCAGGACTGGAGCTTGAAAAGCGTCAGCTAGCGGACCCCCTCTGCTGTAAGACACACCTGATGACTTAGATGAACGCAGGATTCAACAGAAAAGGTTCAACTTTCTGGAAGTCAGCTTGTTGGAGATGCTGGTGTAGGGGAGGAAAAACAATTTTCCCTCTGCCCTTCTGAAACCACCCCCCGCTGGGGCCCCTAGGACAAACGACAGGTTAACAAGAGAAAAGCAAACATTTGTTTAGTAACATGTATATCTCATATATATATATACACACACATGAGTGATCCCCAGAGAAGTGAGTACATCTCAAAGAGCTGGCTTAGAACCCCGGCTTACCTGGCATGGACTACAACACAAAGGAAGGTGTGGGAGAGGCAAGTTATGGGAAATTGACCAGGAAAAGTACAGGTGAACAAGAGTAAGGCTGATTATGCACAGGTGAACAAGAGTAAGGCTGATTATGCACAGGTGAACAAGAGTAAGGCTGATTATGCACAGGTGAACAAGAGTAAGGCTGGTTATGCACAGGTGAACAAGAGTAAGGCTGGTTATGCACAGGTGAACAAGAGTAAGGCTGGTTATGCACAGGTGAACAAGAGTAAGGCTGATTATGCACAGGTGAACAAGAGTAAGGCTGATTATGCACAGGTGAACAAGAGTAAGGCTGGTTATGCACAGGTGAACAACAGTAAGGCTGGTTAAGCAGGTGAATACGAATAAGGCTGGTTATGCAGATTTAAGTTGGTGCCTTCTCTATTGAAAAAGACTCTCTTGGGATTTAGTTTTCCTTCTCTTCCTGGTACAAAAAGGGAGACACCCTCACAAATGGAGATGTCCTTTATAAATGTAAATTTCCCTTATAAAAGGATAACTTCCGCTCTGTTTTCAGTTTCTCCTGTGTCTGTGTTTTTCTCAAAATAATCGTTATGCCAAAAAGACATATTTTGGGGTCACATATTCTGGTGTCCAACAGTGTGAAACTGTGTTCAACGACCCCATTTTATATCCTGTCTTCTCTAATTCTGTTTTCTGTCCCAGGTTCACTCCTAACATTTTTTTTCTTCTCACCACCATATTAATGAGGATTTAACATTTTTTAAACAGCCATATTGAAAAATACTTTATATACTATATAGTTCATCCACCCAGGTTTTTCAATTCAATGGATTTTTGTATGTTTACAGAGCTGTGCGACCTTCACTATAATCTCATTTTGAGACAGAGTCTTGTCAACGGAAAAGAGCCCAAACTCTGTAAACTAATATAAAGAGATTTATTCTGAGTCATGTATGAGTGACCAGAGCCCAGAGCCATGCTCAGGAGGCCTTGAGCAAGTGGACTCATTGTGGCTGGCTTACAGTTTGGTTTTATACATTTTAGGGAGACATGAATAACACGTAAAATCATAAATCAATACAGGGAAGGTGTACATTGGTTTGGCCTGAAAAGGCAGGACGTCTCAAAGCAGGGGGGATTACAGGGCATATAGGTGGGTTTGAAGATTCTTTTTTTTTTGAGACAGAGTCTCTCTTTGTTGCCCAGGCTAGAGTGAGTGCCGTGGCGTCAGCCTAGCTCACAGCAACCTCAAACTCCTGGGCTCAAGCGATCCTCCTGCCTCAGCATCCTGAATAGCTAGGACTACAGGCATGCGCCACCATGCCTAGCTAATTTTTTCTATATATATTAGCTGGCCAATTAATTTCTTTCTATTTATAGTAGAGATGGGGGGGGGTCTCGCTCTTGCTCAGGTTGGTTTTGAACTCCTGACCTTGAGTGATCCGCCCACCTTGGCCTCCCAAGGTGCTAGGATTACAGGCGTGAGCCACGGTGACCAGCCTGAAGATTCTTTGATTTGTAATTGGTTAAAGAAATGAAACTTTGTCTAAAGACTTGGAAGGTTTTAAGTTAAGATAAGGAAGTCTGCTAACCATAGACAAGCCACTGGACATTCATAGAGGCTCAGGTGATCTATTAAGTAAATTGAGGACCTATGGGTGTGGTTTAAGCCCTAGGCCTGTTAATGAGTTACAAAGGACATCTCCAAGAAGGGAGGGGACATGACGAGGCAGGTCTGACCTCCTTTCTCATGGCAGCAATTCAGCTTTAGGGTATTTCTAGGGTCCCCTTGGCCAAGACGGGGTCCATTCAGAAGAGATTGGGCGCGTTCAGGCTGGTATGGCTGTAGACGAGAGGGGGGTCCATTCAATTGGCTGGAGGGGCTTAAGATTTTATTTAATTAATTAATTTTTTCGGCAGAGTCTCACTCTGTTGCACGAACTGGAGTGCCGTGGCATCAGCCTAGCTCACAGCAACCTCAAACTCCTGGGCTCAAGGGATCCTCCTGCCTCAGCCTCCCGAGTAGCTGGGACTACAGGCATGCACCACCATGCCCGGCTAATTTTTTCTATATATTTTTAGTTGGCCAGTTAATTTCTTTCTATTTTTAGTAGAGACGGGAGTCTCCCTCTTGCTCAGGCTGGTTTCAAACTTCTGATCCTCCCGCCTCGGCCTCCCAGTTGAGATTTTATTTTAGTTCAAAGCCTTCCTGTGTTGTCCAGGCTAGACTCAAGTGGTCCTCCTGCCTCCAGAGTAGCTGGGACTATAGGCAGGCACCACCAGCTAATTTTAAAACATTTATTTTAAAATTTAAAAAAATTGTTTTCTTTTAATCCTTTTATTTTTGACACAGGATCTCTGTGTTGCCAAGGCTGGTTTTGAACTCCCGAGCTCAAGCAATCCTCCTGCCACAGCCCCCAGAGTAGATGGGACTATAGGCATGCCACATCGTGCTTGGCTAAAACATATTTATTATCCCCTACAGAAACCTTATATCCATCACAGTCACCTCCTCCCCAACGCCTTTCCTTCCCCTCCCAGCTGGAGGCAGCCACTAATCTGCTTTCTGCCTCTATGA
Source organism: Microcebus murinus (assembly GCF_040939455.1). NCBI lineage: Eukaryota > Metazoa > Chordata > Mammalia > Primates > Cheirogaleidae > Microcebus > Microcebus murinus. The sequence continues at coordinate 58,700,337 of NC_134121.1, forward strand.
ATTTGCCTATGTCCCCTTAGCTTTTGTGGTTGCCTTGGCAAGCGCATAAAAGGAGTTCCATAGATCATATGTTTCGACATTTACAAGTTATAAATCAATTTTTTTTTTTGAGACAGAGTCTCTCTTTGTTGCCCAGGCTAGAGCGAGTACCGTGGCATCAGCCTAGCTCACAGCAGCCTCAAACTCCTGGGCTCAAGCAATCCTACTGCCTCAGCCTCCCGAGTAGCTGGGACTACAGGCATGTGCCACCATGCCCGGCTAATTTTTTCTCTATATATTAGTTGGCCAATTAATTACTTTCTATTTATAGTAGAGACGGGGTCTTGCTCTTGCTCAGGCTGGTTTTGAACTCCTGACCTCGAGCAATCCACCCGCCCCGGCCTCCCAGAGTGCTAGGATTACAGGCGTGAGCCACCACGCTAGGCCTATAAATCAAATTTTAAGAGTTACTTAAAGCTGAAATTTTAAATTTTATTTTGAAAATGTTATTAGGCCGAGAGTGATGTCTCACTCCACCTAGCACTCTAGAAAGCCAAGGGGGGAGGATCGCTCAATGTCAGGAGTTTGAAACAAGCCTGAGCAAGAGTGAGATCCTGTCTTTACTAAAATAGAAAGAAATTAATTGGCCTACTAAAAATATATAGGAAAATTAGCCGGGCATGGTGGTGCGTGCCTGTAGTCGCAGCTACTGGGGAGGCTGAGGCAGGAGGATTGCCTGAGCCCAGGAGTTTGAGGCTGCAGTGAGCTAGGCTGACGTAACGGCACTCTCTACTATAAGTAGAAAGAAATTAATTGGCCAACTAAAAATATATAGAAAAAATTAGCTGGGCATGGTGTCACATGCCTGTAGTCCCAGCTACTCGGGAGGCTGAGGCAGGAGGATTGCTCTAGCCCAGGAGTTTGAGGTTGCTGTGAGCTAGGCTGATGCCACGGCACTCACTCTAGCCTGGGCAACAAAGTGAGACTGTCTCAAAACAAACAAAAAAACCAACTTCGTGTTTGAATGTCTGTGCTACGGGGCCTTCTAAACCGTGAGCCCCTGGAATGGGGCTTTTGTTGTCCAAGTATAAAGGTGATGCTGTTTTACACTCCTCTTTGCACAAATATTTTTTGTTTCCTATCCGAAATGCCCCTGGTTCCTAAAGCCACCATATTTGTCCTTCTAACAGGCTCAATTGGCATTTCTATCTTCTAGAAGTTTCGCAGAGTAACAGAGAGGCAAAATAATGCCTTTTGGTAAAAGGAAAAAAGCGGAACTTTAGACTCTGTTGTTTAGTGAGGGAGTAGATGATTAAGGGAGCCCCAGGCAAGGATTCAATATTAAGTTAGCTTCTGGCGTTTCTTCCTTACCGAATGTTCTACTTCCTGGATGGCCAGGTGTAGTTGTCTTGGAAGACTGGTCTGGATGGGACAGCCTGCTGAGGTCCCCTGGGCTGCTGCGGCTGCTCTGCTAGGCATCTGGAAAGGTCAGGACCTACTAGACTTATTTGACATTTCTTCGGTCTCTGGATACAACTGTGGTGTTTCTTGGTCTCATAAGACTCCAATAATGACAAAACAACCCTATTTCATTTTCTAAGATTATAGCTGACCATTTTTCCTGGGACCTGGGAAGTCATCTAACCTTTCCCTGTGCTCTCCTTTAGGAAGACTGAGTCTGATAGTGTTAGGGACCGGCTTTTTGTATCCTGCCAGGCAGACGAACAAAGACACCAAGGATGCAATCACTCAAGAGGAGCTTTATTTTCTGGCTAGCCAGGGTCCAGGCCCTAGAGTGCCAGCGCAGTGGCCGCTCTTACAGGCAAGGACCCCGACCAAAGCTGGGGCCCCCCTTTTATCCCCCCTCCCTCTTGAACACCCGCGCTGCATAAGCTGATTGTGCGTGTTAGTCTTTAAAATGATTGGTGGACTGGTAGCCCGCTGGCGGCAAAGGGGGCTTTCTCCCTTATCTGGCACCGTACCTATGCGTCTAGCTGCAAGCAAGCGATTCTCAGAAGCAGAAATATGCGTTTAGCTGATAGCTCTACCTTTGGGCCCCAAGCTAGCAGTTTCCAGGAGCCGATTACTCCTTCCCTGGGCCAATTTTCTGTTATCCGGGCTCGCACAAGTGAGCCAGCAGTTTTGGGCTGCAACCAGGCCCTTACAATAGAAAGGCAGATACAGCCCAGTATCACGGTAACGAGTGCTATCTAAAAGAAATATGATATGAAATCAAAGTTTTTGCTTGTGAATTAATTCATTCTACATTTAGTAAGAGATTACTATATATGCTGGGCTCTGGGGTAAGTACTGTACGCTGGTGTGTAAATGCATTACAGAAAATAGTACAGGCGCATTAGAGCCACAGAGGAGTGGCCCCTCACCAGGGGAAGCACAAAAAGATTCCCCCCAGGCCGGGTGAGGTGCCTCACGCCTGTAATCCTAACACTCTGGGAGGCTGAGGTCACAGGATCACTTGAAGTCAGGAGTTTGAGACCAGCCTGTGAAAAAGCAAGACCCCATCTCTGCTAAAAATGGAAAAAATTAGCCGGGCATGGTGGCACGTGCCTGTAGTCCCAGCTACTCAGGGGGCTGAGGCAGGAGGATTGCTTGAGCCCGGGAGTTTGAGGTTAGATCGCTTGAGCCCAGGAGTTCGAGGTTGCTGTGAGCTAGGCTGATGCCACGGCACTCTAGCCTGGGAGACAGAGTGAGACTCTGCCTCAAACACAAAACTAACAAAACAAAACAAAATGCTCCCCAGCCAGAGCTTCCAGTGTGGCCAGTGAGGCCCATGGAATCACCTGGAACATCAACACAGGAAGGCAGAGGATGAGTCTCAGATCGACAAACTCTACCCTGGCCACACCCAGCCCCGATTTCCACCAGCATCCAGAGGGGAGGGTTGAAAACTGGCAGCCACAGAACATTCTAGGTGCCCTGCAGCAGTCATGACTGCTGTGCTGAAGGCTCCTTTGCAGAGAAGGTGTCCAGGGTGGGGGAAGACTTCTTTCCAACCATATTTCCCCGGCACCGGGCTCCGCAGGTGCTGCGGACACAGATGAACAGAACAGAGCAGACCTGCCCTCACCGGGTAAGCTCTGGAACGGAGACAGAGGAGAGCCAAGAGAGCAGGCGGTGATTCATGCTGGGGGAAGAAGGGAGCGCAGGGTAAGAGCCTGGTCAGGGAGACCTCTCCCAGCAGGTGACCGGGCAGCGAAGGAAGCAAGCCAAGAGGAACTCGTGGGCAGGGACCTGGCTCAGCAGAAGGAACGAGGTGTGCAAAGGCCCGAGGCAGGAGCATGCGAGGTGCTTTGTGAGCTTCGCGCAAAGGCCAGCGCATCTGGTGCCCAGTGGACAAAGGGAAGGTGGGTGAATTAAAAATCAAAATCTCGGCCGGGCGCGGTGGCTCAGGCCTGTAATCCTAACACCCTGGGAGGCCGAAGCAGGAGGATTGCTCAAAGTCAGGAGTTCAAGATCAGCCTGAGTGAGACGCCATCTCTACTAAAAATAGAAAGAAAGTAGCCAAACGACTAAAAATCTATATAGAGAAGATTAGCTGGGCACGGTGGCACACGCCTATAGTCCCAGCTACTCGGGAGGCTGAGGCAGAAGGATTGCTTGAGGTCAGGAGTTTGAGGTTACAGTGAACTGGGTTGACGCCATGCCACTCTAGCCCGGGCAACAGAGCAAGACTCTGTCTCAAAAAACAAAAACAAAAATCCAAATCTCATCCCAATCCAGAAAACCTCTCCACCAAGCTGGAAGAGAAAAAAGAAATTTTCTTATCAAATAAGCATTAAACCAGCATGTGACGTGCATCGCAGGCAAGCGCGGAGAAATTGCGAGGACGGCAAGCCAATGACACTTTTGCCCAGCTAGGCAGGCACGACTCATCACAGACATGTTTGCTTTTTTCTTTTTTTTTTTTTATTTTGAGACAGAGTCTCACTCTGCTGTCCAGGCTAGAGTGAGTGCCGTGGCGTCAGCCTCGCTCACAGCAACCTCAATCTCCTGGACTCAAGCAATCCTCCTGCCTCAGCCTCCCGAGTAGCTGGGACTACAGGCATGTGCCACCATGCCCGGCAAATTTTTTCTATTTTTAGTTGTTTGGCTAATTTCTCTCTATTTATAGTAGAGCGGGGTCTCGCTCTTGCTCAGGCTGGTGTCGAACTCCTGAGCTCAAATGATCCGCCCAGCCGCCTCGGCCTCCCAGAGAGCTAAGATTACAGGCGTGAGCCACCGCCCCCTGCCCACAGGCATGTTTTCAAGATCAACAAAGCTAGTCCTCAGGGAAGAAGTCTCCACAATGCCACTTGTCACAAACAGTCCACCCTAAGTTCACCTGGTATTTGGGACGACCATCTGTGCCAGTCAGTTGGTTGTATCCAGGGGAAAAATAGGAAAAACCAACTCCTCTCTTTATGACAAGGGGCAGTTTTCCAACTTGGAATGGCGCCTGTTCTCAATAGGAGTCATCCGGGCTGATAAACACTAAAGCAAGGAAGTCTGCTGTTCTGTTTTTCCCCTTGGTGTCTGGTTCAACTATTTTGTCAAAATATCAAATTCTGGCCGGGCGCAGTAGCTCATGCCTGTAATCCTGGCACTCTGGGAGGCCCAGGCAGGTGGATTGCTCGAGGTCAGGAGTTCGAAACCAGCCTGAGCAAGAGCGAGACCCCCTCTCTACTATAAATAGAAAGAAATTAATTGGCTAACTAAAAATATATAGAAAAAATGAGCCAGGCATGGTGGCGCATGCCTGTAGTCCCAGCTACTCGGGAGGCTGAGGCAGAAGGATTGGTTGAGCCCAGGAATTTGAGGTTGCTGTGAGCTAGGCTGACGCCACGGCACTCACTCTAGCCTGGGCAACAAAGTGAGACTCTGTCTCAAAAAATAAAAAAAATCAAATTCTTCCTGAAAAAGGTGCGCCGATGCCGAGTCCGCTGTCATCCTCGACCCAGCAGCCTCTTACGGGCTTTCAAGGCGCTGTGAATGATCCCGGGTGTTTTATAGGCCTCGTTTTATTTTGCTTCAGAGGCCACACACTGTAACTATGATTGACTATTGTTTTGTTCAAACTTGTCTTTGTCAGTGTCCCCGGAGGTAGGCGGCTCAGAAAATAGACGACAGAAAGGAAGGGGACGGCCCCGTCCCGGGCGTGCACGCGGGGAGAGCGGCCCGGGGCCCGCCACCGGCTTCAGAGTGTCAGCTGCAGAGAGATTATTTGTACCCGCATCAAACCAAAGAAAGTGCTTTGCTTTTCCTTCAGGCTTTCCGTCCGGGTCCTTTATATCCGTATCTCGCTCTATGTAACTATTTGCCTGTAGAACATTCCGTCTAAACCAACAGATCTGTGAAAAGAAGCAGACTAATTACGTGCAGATGCTTTTATGCTCGTGGCCTAGATTTACAAGGGGATTAGCACGGACAGCTCCCTGAGCGCTGCAGGTGGTGTGGCCACCAGCGCAGCCACCAGCGCAGCCCGTGCGGACAGGGCCTAAAGACATCGCCTGGGTCGAGGGCAAGGACCCCGTGGGGTCTCCCGTGACCCCAGGAAGGTGCAGAAAAGCCTTGAGACTTCCTGAGTTTCCACGGGAAGAAGCACCAAGTTCAGAGGATGGGCAGGCCCCCCCGGGCTGTGCAGGTGGCTTCCAAACCGAGCAGCAGGGCCTCCTGCTGGTGGAATCTTGGTGGGGCCAGGTGAGACTAGGCTGAGGGGGACCTAGTGACAGACGCCACGCTATCACAGAGACCAGCAGCAGTGGATGGAATTAACCCAACCACATCTGCAGCCTCCCTGCCCACCTTGCACCTACAGCCAGTGAAATGCAAAGACCTCTAGCCCCCCACCCCTGCCGGATCTCCACTTCCTGCCATCCACTCCAGGGCAGCTGGGACGAGCCTTGGAAACAGAGGGGGCGGGAGGTGTCACAGAACCGCATACGCCCGCCCCCATCTCGCCATTCCCCCAGCAATCGGGTGGGCGCCCAGCTCCAGCGGGCAGAGGAGGTGCAGAGGCCTGGGTCAGACGTGCAAGGGAGTTTGACACACGACAGGTCTGAGTTTTACCGGCCTAAGGTGCTGAATCTGCCCAGGGTATTGCTAAGGGACTGCAGGGAGTTGGCACAGAGTAACTGGAAACAGCGACAAGAAAACAGAGCCTTGCTTCTCCTTGACACCCCAAAAGGGTGCTGTCTCTCAGTAAAACAATTACACTTAGAATCTTTTTTTTTTTTGAGACAGAGTCTCACTCTGTTGCCCAGGCTAGAGTGAGTGCCGTGGCGTCAGCCTAGCTCACAGCAACCTCAAACTCCTGGGCTCAAGTGATCCTCCTGCCTCAGCCTCCTGAGTAGCTGGGATTACAGGCATGCGCCACCATGCCCGGCTAACTTTTTCTATATATATATTAGTTGGCCAATTAATTTCTTTCTATTTATATTGGAGACAGGGGTCTCGCTCTTGCTCAGGCTGGTTTCGAACTCCTGACCTAGAGCAATCCACCCGCCTCAGCCTCCCAGAGTGCTAGGATTACAGGCGTGAGCCACCACACCCGGCCTGGGCTTAGATTCTTGTCTGGACTCCACCACCCCTCTCCTTCAGTGTCCCCGGCCCTCCCCGCTCTGACACTGCGTTCTGCCCCGAGGTCCTCTTCTCAGAGCCCTGTCGCGTGGTCCGCTGCCCGTCTGCACCTTTCTCCGTGCAGATTTTCCATTTCCCTGGCAGTTGTGGCCCAGGGGGAGGCTAACGGTAGGAATCCAGGCCCAAGGTGGCGTGTCACCTGTGAGTTTGTTCTGTGAGGGGGGGGGATTTCTGAGGGAGCGGGCAGCCCTTCCTGTGCGGCACCTGCCGCCTCCAGAGGGGAGCGGCCGCCGGGCTGCCAGGACAACGCGCCCTCTGTGGCACTGTGCATTCACCGCTTGGTTGTCATCCGAGCTGCTCTGCGCAGTCACTTTATGTTTATACACACACTCCGACACTTCCTTGACAGTGCGCGGACGCCCTGGTTCTGTGGTTGCACGACCGGTGACTACAGTAAGTCAGTCATGTCGGATGAGGAAAGACAAGCGGGCCTCCCACGCCCTGAAATAAAATAAAATAACATTTGTTGTAAAAAATGGGTAGGAGAGGCCTCGGGCGCGGTGGCTCATGCCTGTAATCCTAGCTCTCTGGGAGGCTGAGGCGGGAGGATTGTTCAAGGTCAAGAGTTTTAAAACAGCCTGAGCAAGAGCGAGACCCCGTCTCTATTAAAAATAGAAAGAAATTAATTGGCCAACTAAAAAAATATATAAAAAATGAGCTGGGCATGGTGGCACATGCCTGTAGTCCCAGCTACTCCGGAGGCTGAGGCAGGAGGATCGCTTGAGCCCAGGAGTTTGAGGTTGCTGTGAGCTAGGCTGACGCCACGGCACTCACTCTAGCCTGGGTAACAAAGGGAGACTCTATATCAAAAAAAAAAGACAGAAAAAGAAAAAGAGTATGTCTCGTTCTTTACCATAGTATTCGCAGGTAAAGGGACATTATGTGCAGTTCACTCTGAAATGGTTAGAAAAATTATTTCACTTTATTTTTAGAGACAGTATCTCACTCTGTCACCCAGGCTGGAGTGATCCTTGCTGGCTGTAGCCTTGAACTCCTGGGCTCAAGTAATCCTCCCATCTCAGCCTCCCAAGTAGCTGGGACTACAGGCACGCACCACCATGCCCGGCTAATTTATTTCTTTATTTATTTGGTAAAGACGTGGTCTCACTATTTTGCCCAGGCTGGTCTTGAACTCCTGGCCTCAAGGAATACTCCCACTTTGGCCTCCCAAAGTGCTGGGATTACAGGCATAAGCCACCTCGCCGGACCAATTTTATATATATGGTCATACATAATGTCCATATATATACACTATACTATATATACATATATACATAGTATATATACTATATGTACATTTATATGTGTATGTATATAGTATATATGTACATATACTATATATACATATATGTATATATAGTATATATACATACATATAACTATACTATATTAATCAGTTTCTCTCTTATATATATGGTAAATATGGTAAAATGTTAACAACTGGGGAATCCAGGTAAAGAGTAGATGGGAATCCTTTGTACTAGTCTTGCAACTTTTCCGTTAAGTCTAACAATATTTAAAAAAAAACAAAATATCACCAAAGGAAAAAGAAGTCCACAGGAGCCCACATAAAAGTCCCCTTATCCATACAAACTGCATTTTAGTGGAACCACATAACTGATAAGGGACAGTTCTTTACAGAATGTATAGAATTCCGGTTAAGTGCAGGAGGAATAATGGAATCAGAAAGCCACAGTTTCAGCAACGCTTGAGACAAGGATCATGGATGAATGCCAAACCCTTGAAGCAGAAGCTCAAGTTCACGGAGGGAACAGGCTGACATCACCTGAATCCACGGGCCAATCCTGGCATAATTAAATTTGGGACTACAAATGTCGTCCCATGATGCATTCTAGCCAAAAATAGTGTTTTTGAATACAGTCCAGCCTCAGAGCTAACTAAGTGTACAGGAAGTGCAGGGCGTAGAGGAGCAGGGAAAACTGCACCTTGAGGTCTCCATCAGCCAGACCCAGAAGGAGGAACATTCTGTAAGACCAGGTTTCTCTATCAAGTCAATGTGATTTAAGAAACAAAAAAAGGTGAGAAGATTGTCATGGAACAAAGAGAGCTGGGGCACAGTGACTAATTGCAACGCTGGCTCTGGTTTGGATTCTGATGTGAACAAGCCAGCTAATTTAGATAATCAGAGATTGGGTGATATTAAAGAATTGCTTTTATTAAGAGTGACAATGGTATGCTGATTATGTTTTTTTAAAATGCCCTTATGAGTTAAAGATGCATATTGATGTATTTGGGGGCAAAATGACATCATGTCTGAGTTTGGCTTAAGAAGTCTGGCAAGGGGTGCGAGGAGCAGATGAACTAAGATCAGCAAACCTGGGTAATCCTTGCAGCTGAGTGATGAGTATGTAGGGTTTTCTTATAAGATTTCCTGTATTTTTGTGTATGTTTGAAAATTTCCATATAAAAGTTTTAGATCAATTCCTAGCAATCTACTACCAAACCCTGTAACTTGTTCACACAAAACATTAGGTAAAGAAAATTTAAAAAATAATGAAAATTTAGACAGTGCCAAATCTTAATATTCCTTTGTCTCTGCACCTGTAGCCAGGTGTGTGTGTTCAGATTCTACCTGTGGTTCAGACTTTCCAGGACCATGGGATAGATCCTTTTTTTTTTTTTTTAATTTTTTTGAGACAGAGTCTCACTCTGTTGCCCGGGCTAGAGTGCCATGGCATCAGCCTAGCTCACAGCAACCTCAAACTCTTGGGCTCAAGCAATCCTTCTGCCTCAGCCTCCCGAGTAGCTGGGACTACAGGCACGTGCCACCATGCCTGGCTAATTTTTTCTATATATATTTTTTAGTTGTCTAGCTAATTTCTTTCTATTTTTAGCAGAGATGGGATCTTGCTCTTGCTGAGGCTGGTCTCGAACTCCTGACCTGGAGCGATCCTCCTGCCTCAGCCTTCCAGAGTGCTAGGATTATAGACGTGAGCCACTGCACCCGGCCCATGGGCTGGGTCTTCTACTGTGCCCCAAAACAAAACAACAAACAGAACCTGTTTGTCGTTTAAAATCCTACAATTAGCACCAAATTACCTACAATGATTTATATCCCCACCAATTAAATTTGCTAAGTAAAATGAGTTTCTAAACCACATACAATTAAAATCGGGCCTAATGGCTGCAATTCAGGTTCCATTATTTCAAAACACTAATTCTATCCCTTTTTTCCCACCAGTCAAAGCTTTAGGAAATGCAGCTGCCAGTCCTTCCCTGGTCCTTGACTTGGGGTCTGGTGACAGCTTTGACATTACCCCTTCTAACACAAGCCAGTGACCAGTGGGGGACTGCTGGTGAGTGGCCTATGCCTCCCCTGCTAATTGGAAAGAAATCTAATTTAACTGGACTTCACGCTCAGACTGTAGTCATGTAAAAGGAACATGAAGCCATTAAATACTTGAAGTCCACTTACCAGTCCTTCCTTCAAGATACATCTCGACTATCACTTCATCACATGCCTGGATTTTCTACAAAGAAATCAGTTACGCAGATGTATAATGGAGAAACTCAATTGCTTAAAGATAATTATATAATCTTTATCTTGACATGCAGTCTCTAGCATCGCATATTCATCCCCATTTAGTAGTTAAGGTGACATGCCCTCGAGCATTATTATCTAAAAGTGTCCCCGACTACAACACTTCAGAAAGATGAAGATGTTAATGTCATGATTAAAATTTGTGATTAAGTTTCACGAGTGCTCTTGAGAAGCAAGACTCCTTAAGGATATTCTTCTCTTAAGCTACATAGAATCCCAGTTTATGCAGCACCTTCAGCGAAGAACAGTAAATATGTAGGTAAATGACAGGGCAAAGGAAAGTGGTCTTAGGCTCCCATGGGCAGCAAACTGCAGAAAGGTAGGTAGGTCTACGGGAGGAGGCTGACCGAGTAAGGTTAGTTTTCAGATGACTCTGGTGCCCTCTCTGGGCGAAGTCTAGAGTTGTCTCCAGTAAAGGAGAATTTATATCCTGCCTTTAGGCAGAGAAGGGAGAACAGGGGAGTGTACAGAGACCACAGTGCCTGCCCGGTTGCTGCTGTTTAATTGCCTTCGGCTCAAAAACATTTTTATGCCCAAGTGGCATATTTTGGGGTGGCATATTGTGGACTCTATACTTACGAGCGCAGTTTCTGAGTGAGTGCATGCCCCAGTAAACCTCTTGTGCACAAATCCCCATGTCAGGGCCCATTTCTAGGGAACTGGAGCTAAGGTCATTGGTACCAGAAGTAGTTGTAAGATGCAGACTCTGAATTGGGATTTGGAGCTGGACTTCCCTCTGACAACGAGGACACTACCACTAATTCTAGGTAGGGTACTGGTAGCACAAAGTTGTCAAAACTCTCACTGGTGGTGAACTGAATGGGACGATGGTAGAACAGAATCTACTGTCTCCAGAGGCCTCCAACAGGAGGGTCATTTTTATACCCTACTCGTGGGCCAGTGTTGAGTAGAGGAGTCAAAGCACTGAAGAGAGAAAGGGGTGGGGTGAGAGGGAAGAGAGAGAGGACGTAACACACTTGAAATTGCTTAATGATTGACGTAAGGATTATCTTCACATAGTAAAATATTCAAACATTAGAGATAAAGCCAAAGCCCTTCTTGGCAACCATTTCAACACCAGTGTTAATAGTATGTACATATCCCCTTCTGTAGAACTCTCTAGGCATAGATGAGATCAACACCATTGCTCTGCAATTGCTTGTTGTACTTAGCCATGTGTCGTGGCCTGATTACAGGACAGGGGATGACACAGAACATAAAATAATGACACAGACACACATGGACATGACAATGACTCGAGTGACCAATGCACCGGTCACTTTATTTTTATACCCCCCAGACCCAAGGTTAGTTCTTTGTACGTGAACAACTGAGCATAGCAGCGATATTAGTCAATTTTGGAGTTGTTTTAAAAGGGAACAATTTCCCATGGTCTCAGACCTCAAAACAGTTATTAAAGTTAAGGTGCTGGACAGAGCTCAAAAGCCAAGGCCGAGAGAGGCAACATAAAACAATGCAGCCATTTGAAGTGCTTCTTGGTCTCAATCCCAGGCACCGGCTCCTCCCTGGTCCCCACGGTTGTGCCTGTTTTAGGTCGCCCCCCTCTATGGGGAGTCTTACCCGTCATTGACTACCAACCATCAATCGGGGGCCAGTTCTTGGGAGAGTTCTTCTTGTTCTTGTTCTCATGGCCTCCAGACTCCCACCATGGGGACCCTCCATGTGGGAGTTGGGAGCATTTGCTTACGTGCGACAACTCAGGGCTCTTATCATGTCACAAGGCAGCAACCGTGTCTGAAGAAAACGCTGATTACTGCTGCGTCAGGCAGCACACGGACATTACAGACTATAGTGAATGATTAGTATAAGGCATAACACCAGAATCAGCCCCCAACAGCCATGTGTCTTAGATATCTTTCCTCCTAGGTACACAGAATGGCTTCTTTCCTTTTAACTGCTGCTAACTGCGGCATGATATCCCAGTGTTAGGCTGTTACTAATCTTTCATGATCACACAGATGCTATTGTGAACATCCTTGGACACACGTCCATGGATGCCTCAATATTTCTCTAGGGTAGACATAAAAAAGTGGGATATTGTATCATAGTTTACCTTGTTGAAATTTTAAAAAATTATACCAAATTACTCTACTAGTTTATATTCCCACTACCAAGGTGTAAGAACATCATTTTCCCTATACCCTTGACAAAATGTGACATTATCACATTATAACCTTTAAATATTTTGGCACTGTCATGTTTTAAAGGAAAAAAAAAAGATTATTGCTTTCTGATTACTGAGGTTGAACATCTTTTCACATGCTTATTGGCCATTTGCTTCTGTTTTCATACCCTTTGCTATGTTCTTTTATATTACTTTGAAATTTAAAATAGATAAAAATACAAAGATGGCTCACACCTGTAATCCCAGCACTTTGGGAGGCTGAGGCGGAAGGCTTGTTTGAGACCAGGTGTTCAAGACCAGCCTGGGCAACATAGTGAGATCCCCATCTCAAAAAAAAAAAAAAAAAAAAAGAATAAAGCTTTTGCTCATTTAAAAATTCAGTTATCTTCAATATTTTTGGAGTTTTATTTTATTCTGTAAAAGGAGAGTGTTACATCTTTCATAGAGTTGTGGAGACTAATGAGAACAGTTGCAGGACACACCGCACAGGGCTCCACACTGAGTGCACTCCAAAAAGTTAGCAAACCTTCACGTCACCTTGCCTTGAAAGTAGAAAGCAAGTCTGTTTGGTTCTGCATTCCATCACCTAGCAGAGAGTGCTCTGCATGGAGACAGACTCAATAAATGCCTGAAAGCATAAATGGGCCAATTCACACCACTCAATATTCAAATCAGAAGCCTGTGTGCTTTGCCCCCTTTCTCCTGTTTCTTTCATTGAACCTTTTCTCCCTGGAACAATTTTCTTAATTTTATTCCCCTTGCCAGCTGTCTCTCCTGAAATTTAACTCGCAATGTCACTACAGCTGGGTACAAGAGAACCAGACACCGCCTAACACAGTTCTCAGGTGAATATGATAAATCAATGAAGGCGCTAAATGTCTGACAGCATGTCAGTGTAGCCCCGTCTGCTTTTGGAGCGCTCCACAAAAAGCAATTAAAGTACTTACAGGAGTGAGAAAAAGATTTTCAAAAACCCTGATTGCAGACTGAGTTATCTAACACGGTTCAGTAACCCTGGCCTGAGAGTTTCAATGGTAGAGGACCCAGGCCACCATTTAAGGCTCAAAGATTCTAGGTTGGTGGGGGGCCCCCAGGGGTGGAGAGCTTCCAGGGGGCCAGTTCTGGGCGGGGAAACAAAAACAATAGAATCACACAGGCCAAGTGATGAGCCCAACCTGATTTCACACTTACTCAGAGGTGCTGTGGCAAACCCCACCCAGCTGGAGTGCCTGGGGCAGAACGTGAAAGGGCAAAGGCAGGTGAGGGAAGGTGTGACGCCTCCTGTTCTGCTTTGCACCTTCTCCAAGGTCAGCCCAACACCGAAGACAACAGGGTGAGAAAATGAAAAATGAGCGTGTGCATGATCTGCCGCACTTTCCCTTAAGTCTGGGAATGCGAAACACAAGGGTGTGTGTGTGTGTGTGTCTCGGATTCAGCCGCTGGACAGTGGTCTTAGACCTCGCCCCAGGCCACCCCGAGTCCGCTCTAGGACAGGCCTGGGGGCCGGCAGGGGAGGGAGGAAGGTGGGGACAGCCGTGTCCTGGAGGGCAGGGCTCTAATTCATCTTTGCATCCGGGGCCCAGTACGGGGTTCTGCGGAGCTCGCGAGATGCTCCTCCAGACCCTCCCTGTGAAAGCGGGGCCCCGGGGCTGTCCCGGGCCTCGTGCAGGACAGCGCGCCGCGCCACATCCGACGCGGCCGGGGACCGCTAAGGAGGCGAATCTCTCGGCTTGAGCCGAGGAGCGGCGGCTGGGGCCCGTCCACTCGGGCTCGGCTCGGGATCCGAGGCAGCCCCGAGAGCGCGCCCCTGGCGTAACCAGGTAACAGCCGGACCCGACGTTGGCGGCTTCTGCCCCAGATTGGCCACAAACACCCAGCAACCTTTGCGGCGAGACGGGCGGCGTGCGACTGGAGCGTGCGCGCCGGGATGGACCGCGCTCCTTATTGGACAACAGCCAATGTCAGTCACCGAGGCAATGAGGTCGTGGGCGGGACCGGACATCCGGGGCTTTCCACCCTCGGAGCGAGGCGGGTTCAGGCGGTGATGGAAGGACATGATACCCAATGGCAATCGAATTCTTTGCCTTCGCGACGGGCGCCATGGCAGTGATTGGTCCAATTCGGTGGAGGGTGGTTTTGCCTGTGCGTGGTAGCTCATGGTGGTACCACAGGTGTGCTTCGCCTGTCCTGCCGGTGAGGTCTTGGGGAATTTCTTTTGTTAATTTTTTGGTTTTCATTAAAGGTCTTGATTTTAGTAGGCTTTTCCTGGAATTACCCAGGTTCTCTGGACCCCTTAATTACGGCACCCTCGCCCCCTGCAGGATTGGGGTTGGGCGCTGACGCCAAATTACCTCCAGGGTCATGGGAAATGTGCGCTGCTTGGTGAGCTAAGGTTAAATGGATGGTAGTCCCTAGAAAACGGGACAAGACATGAACGGACAGCTTACAAGGAAAAAAAAAATTCAGGGGTCTCCCAAACATTTAAATGGGTGCTCACCCTTTTTCATAAGAGTGCAAATAAAAGCGTCACCTAGATGTCATTTCCGATCAGTCCCTCAGATTCGCAGAAATCCAAAAGTTTGACAGAGTGCCTTGAGGACTGCCCAAGAACTGGCTCTGTCAGACATTGCTGGGGGATTTACCTTTGGCCCACAATCCACTTCCAGGAATCTACACTGAAAATAAACTTCCACCCGTAAGAAACAACATGTGCACAAAGTTTTATTCATAGCAGTATTATTTGAATTTGCAAGGCTGGAAACATTGCAGATATTCATCAGATGGGGAATAGCTGAATAAAATGGGATATCTGGGCAGTACAGCCCAGGGGACTCTGTGACATTAAAATGAATGAGGAAGATGCCAGTATTTTTTCTATGGCATGATCTATCTCCAGAGACATTGTATACAGTGCTACCCTTAACAAAAAGAAACCCTTAAACAATAAAACCGAAACTGACACAAATGCTTACTCATACGGGGTAGAGGTGATGATGGTGGAGAATCTGATGGAAGCCTTAGAGGGCAAAATAGAATAAAAATGAAGTGACAGTAACAACAATAGTAAAAAAAAATAATAATAACTCTGTGGCAATGGGAATTTGCCAGGCTTGCTGTTGTTCTGCTGGGACCCAGCGCTAGACCCAGAAAGGCAGGCTTGGTGGAGTAGGCCCAGGTTATTTATAATTGCGGATTGGACTAAAGATTTCTGGTGAACTCTACTCTGTCCCTCTCACTCCAGGCTGTGAGGAGGGGAGAAAGGAAACAACTTTTATCTGCTTTAATTAAACCTCCCCATTCGCCATCTCTCCTGCAGTGAGGCCCTGAGCACCTAAACATTCTCTCAAGCCTTTGGCATTGGTTTCTGTAGGCCGCTGTGGCTCTGGGCCCCTGGGGGCAATGAAAAATGTGACATCCTGCCATGGCTACCGTGCAGATGTCTTCCCTCGGTGTCTGCGGCCTCCCACCATGCTGTTTCTTCTGCCCTAATTTATGCTTTTTAGTGGCCCTAATGGTACTGACTTTTCTTCTTCCTGACATGAGAGCAAATAGGGGTTTTCTTCTTGGTTTCAGCTTGCAGGGTAGAATGTTTATCTATACAGTTTTGTGTCAAGTTCTTGCCACTGACTCCAAGAACCTTTTAAGAATTGGTTCTGAATCTGCAGGTATGTTTTTTGGAAGGCACTTTGATTTTCCTGACCCATAGTAACACTGAGATCTGGGGGACGTTGCATGTCAGTTTGAAATAGGTTAAGTTTTTTTGTTTGTTTATTTTTGAGACAGGGTCTTGCTCTGTTGCCTGGGCTAGAGTGCAGTGGTGTGATCACAGCTCACTGCAACCCGAAACTCCTGGGCTCGAGTTATATCCTGCTGCAACCTCCCGAGTAGCTGGGGCTACAGGTGCATACCACCACGCCTGGATCATTTTTACATTTTTTGTAGAGACGGGTCTAGCTGTGTTGCCTAGGTTGGTCTTGAACTCCTGGCCTCAAGAGAACCTCCTACCTCGGCCTCCCCAAGTGCTAGGATTATAGGCGTGAGCCACCTCGCCCAGCTGGTTTAGTTTTAAGAGGACTCTTCCAGCCACAAATGGAGTGAGGCATTTACTTAGAGGGGAAGAGCATCATTCACTGAACCGAATCTCAGTATCACCGGTGAGCTGATGAGAGCAATCTCAGGTGAGGTGGCAGAAGTGGTATAAACAGAAGCCAGCACTTATTATGAAGAGAAAAGAGCCAGCCAGCAGTCACAGCGAGCCAGCAGTGTTTCCATGGAGCATTCAAGGCCCACAGCTCACGGGAGACTGAGTTCAAAGAGTGGCAGCTTGAGCGCTGACCATTCTGGGCCTGGAGCTGTTCTACCTTTGGACTTCTTAGGTGAGACAGCCTCCTCTTGTCTAAGCCAGTTAAAGCCGGAGTTTTCTGATCTTTGTGGTGGAACATCTTAGCTGATACAAGTATACAGAGTTCCTTCAGTTTACTTCCCCCACAGCCCTGAGGATTTTGAATCGAGTGCATGAGTCATTCCCGTTTCATATAGTTAGAAGGACCCCGGGAACCGGAAGGAGAAAGGGAGGTAAAGCCGGCAGCGGGAGTGTCGAGGCACAGCCATGGGGGAGTAAGGAATTCCAGGCGTTCACCCTACCTACCTGCCGACATGCATTTAGAGGCCAGGGTAATAAGATGAAGCAAGGGGTCGCTGTGACCTGAGCTAGGGAACAAACAATTCTTAAATCAAAACATTTTAAAATGCTTTTGACAAAACAGATGAAAATGATTTTTAAAAAGGAAAAAAAGCATTGACAATAAAAATAAAGATAATTGGAAAAAGAAAAAGCCCTGGCATTTGGATAAGACAACAGACGCAGAGGGAAATTGTCAGCAAAGAAGCCAAAGGAATTACATAACACATGGGAGGGGTTCCTGAAGGATTTCTAGCAAACAAGAGACAAGACAGGAAGTTAGCTGTACTCCCCGCACTTACCAATGTGAGCGGGAAATGCCGCTGCCTTTTAAATTCAGTGTAAATTTTATTTCAGTAAATAAAAAATGTCTCTAAGAACTTTCAAAGGTTCCGTCTTTAGCATGCCCGCCCTGACCCAGTTTGCTGGAGAACTGTGAATTTTCCTGCCAACGGGGTGAGCGGAAACGGGCCCTGTGTGCTTGAAGGACATCTATTCCCATCACCGTGTTCCTGTGCTCACAGAACAGATGGATCCCTCTGGTGTCCCAGGCACTGTCCCCGAAGATCATTTGGGAATTGTATTGACTGCTTTCTGGTGAGGGTCTCTTTCCCTGCACATGGGCCTTTCTTTTCTAAAAGCCTTTGGCCTCCTGAAAGGCAGGGGCCAGGTCACTTAGTTGATTTCTCCTATCTATAGTGTCTAGCAGAGTTACCAGGTACGTTGTAAGTACTCAAGCAAGTCTTGCTTAATTATATTTAAAGTAAGTCTCCTGCTTAAATGAGAGAAACCCTTGGAGGATCTTACCTCTGATACCATCATTTTGTGCCAGGATGGAAGGGGGGTCTTTGTTAGGCCCTTTTTTTTTTTGAGGCAGGGTCTCAGTCTGTTGTGCAGGCTGGAGTGCCATGGCATCATCACAGCTCACTACAACCTCGAACTCCTGGGCTCAAGCTATATCCTCCTGCCTCAGCCTCCCGAGTAGCTGGGGCTACAGGTGCACACTACCACACCCAGTTAATTTTTGTAGTTTTTGTAGAGTCAGGGTCTTGCTACGTTGCTCAGCCTGGTCTAGAACTGCCTGCTTCAAGTGATCCTCCCATCTCAGCCTCCCAAAGTGCTGGGATTATAGGTGCGAGCCGCCGCGCCCGGCCAAGTCAGACTCCTGGACTGCTGCCTGCCCTGGGTCCGCACAGAAGGTCAAGACTTTGGATCAGAGGCCTCTGAGCCTCGCCTACACAGCAGCTGCAGCCTCACCGGCGAGCAGAAGCCAAAGAGGTCAGGGACTTTCTCCTGCGAAGAAAACAATCTTGGTGCCTGTGAAATGATACATAAATTGCAAGGACTGAGCAAATCTGCAGAGAGCGTACGCCTACGTCTGTGATAAAATCAAGCCGACAAGAGTCTGGAAATAACAAGCACACAGGTCAAGGGTCAGGACAGAGTCGGGGCCCGGCAGCCGAGGGGTCTCGCGGGCGGCGGGCCTACATGTCGTAGAGCCGGAGCTGCTCCTGCATGTCGCCGTCCGACATCTCGCCAAACGTCTCCTTGTGGTCTTTCATGAGCTTGAAGATGGCAGCCAGCTGCTCCTTCTGAACTCTGTCGGGAAGAAAGGACAAAGAGGAAAAAGGTGCTCCTGACCACGGAGGAGAGAGACCCTGCGCGAGGCTGGCGGAGTTAGGACTCTGCTAGGACTCTCTCTCTCTCCTGTTACGGCTTCTGCTTTTCGGAATAAGGAAATGAAAATAAAACGCATTTATGAGGCAGGAGCTGTTTGGTCTAACTCAAGGGGAGGGTTGTAAAAACCAGGAGTCTAGGTTTCAGGCTTACTATGGAGGGCTGGTGGGACCCCCAAGTATCACCTAGGTTCTCTGTGCCTCAGTTTCCCCTGGGGCCTCATTTCGGTGTTGATTGCACATCCCACAGTGAAGCAGTGAGGAAGAGGAAAGTTCCGTTAAATGGCTTGAGAGCCCATGAAGAACTAGGTTAGAAACAGCCTTGGTTTAGAGGGATGAGGCAAAGGCGGAGGAAGAAAAAACGTTATTGGTGGGGAGACGGGCGCATGCAGATGTGGGTGCGTGCAGATGTGAGCAACAGGGCGCCTGGCAGAGGGGCAAGGAGGGCAGGCTGCAATCCAGCCGTGGGGTTGCGCTGCCCAGAGGAAGGAGTGCCTTTTTCTAATTTGCACAAAGACACCCTATGGCAGGGGGCGGCCCTGCCCCTTCCCAGGAAATGGGTGTGGATGGAGATTGGCCTTGACTTGCGCTGCACATCTGTGTCGTGGCTGGGCGCAACATCCTGTTATCTTTATGAGGCTCGGCCACACCATCTGGCCAGCCCGGGACAACTCCCACCGCACAAACAGGAAAGGGTAGGGCCAAACGGCAGCGAAACCCGGGAACTGTATGGTTTTGTTTGTTCCACTCTGGTGCCCTGTGCCGCTCGGCGTGGCCGGGCACTGCATTCCGGCCCCATCTCGCTACTCCAGGGTCTTGCTTCTGTGGTCCCCGCCCTCCACACCACACCACTGGCGTGGCACCTGCAGAGACTGTAAACCACCCTGCAGGGTGGGACCCCTTTGGGCAGCTGGCTCTGCTGCAGGCACATTCCGGGACTTTAGCATAGCTTCCGGGCCACCAGCAGCCCCAACACGGCCCGGAGGGGTGGTCTCAACGTCTGGACTTACACATTTCCCGCCATATTCTTCCTGCTACAACCTACCCTCCTCAGCCCCGGGTGGTCCATCTAGGAAACAGTTCTGTCTAGAGCAGCATCTAGAAGCTGAAATACCAAAGTCCCAATTCCCAGCCTCCTCTGTCCCCCCAGACAAGTTATGTCTACAGCCAGTTTCCCTGCCTGGAGAAGGAGCCCGTGATTCCTACTTTGTGCCCTGCGGTAGGAGGCGAGGGCGATCGTGAACAGGACAGGGCGGGTGTTGAGCTCCGTGGAAGGAATCGCAATCCAGATGTGTGCGTGGGCATCTCCCTGAGCGAGCACGAATCATCGCATGCGGGTTTGATGTGTATTTTTAACAGGGTGGATACAGGACTTCCTACTCTGCTGGACAGGGGGAGGCATCGAAAGGAAAGAGGGCTCACATTTTAACGGGTTCAAAAGAGATTGTTCTTAAACCGAAGAAACACACAGTAATCAAGATCATCTACTCAAAGTTTATTGGACTGAACAAAGGCTGGTTACAGAGCTCTAAGCGTCAGGAGTACAGGAGGCTTGGTGCCCACAGGCCACGATCGGGAAGGTCCCAGACAGGCCTAGGTGGCTGCACTTGGAGGGAGCCACCACCCTTTGTAACAACAGGGTCCCAGCCCCGGACAGGGCATCACTATTGCCGTCTGGGGACACGAGAGTACGTCTCGTCTTTGTCACGTGGCTCTGTGTCGAAGGCATCGACTGTGTGGCTGCTGCTTTGCTGCCTGTTCTGCCCCGAAGCCTGAAGCTAGGGTGTCAGGCCACTGGGAACGCACGCCCAGGGGTTGACGCTGGACACTTCCCGGCCTTCCATTTTAAACGGAAAAAAAAAAAAATTCTATAAACTTACTGCTTTAAAAAAAAAAAAGTTTTAAGCAACAAATCTAAGCAAATTAATTTGATATAGTATAAACATAGTCAAATATAAAATTCCAAGAAACTAATCTGGGACTGATCTGATTATCTGGTGTCATTCTAAGTAATCTATGAAACCTTCTAGGAAAAGGCGTAGTGAAAAAAAATCTATTTTAAGCTAACGTCATTGTTATTGCTTCTGCCAAAGCAAAGGTGGAGGTTTGGCCGAGCTGGTAAGAACATCAGTGAAAAGGCCTCTTAGCAACAAGAGGGCCGGATCCAAGGGCAACGACCCAGGCGACACCTGGCACTGGTTCCTCACTGCTCAGCAATCCACGCCGGACGTGTCTCACCCGGACAGCTGTGCCAACCGGGGAGAAAGAGGGACTCGGGGCCCCGAGGGGAAAGGGGCGTGTCCACCGTCCGTGACGGAGCTGGTGGGCACAGGTGAGCTCATCTGTCAGACCTCAAAGTCTTTTGCGGTTTGGCTTCCGTGAGGGCAACCGGAGGGCTGGAATGAGACTGTACTCTGGTTTTGAAATGTAGAAGCCGCGGCAGTTGGTGAGATCTAAGGGTTGAAGGGCGTGTGAGAGCAAGTCTAAGTGGTAAGAAAAATCAGAGTCCAGGGGCTGAGCTCAAGCCCTTAAAACCCTCCAGGGTCACGAATGGGCCCACATAAGCGGGGATGAGTGACTCTAGACGGGGGAGTCAAGGGCCTTCGGGGACCCTGCTGGCCCGGGGCCACGTCCTGACCGCGGTCTATCGCTCAGCAGGTCTACGTAGGCAGGATGCGCCCGCGAGCCTGCCCGGGCTGCTCTCTGGGGGTCTCCGTTTTATCTCAAGCTTTTAAGAGGCCAAAAGGAAAAGGCTTTTGGGAGGAGGCTAAGGACAACTTCGTTATTCTTCAGTTCTGTAAAGAGAAATAGGGAGAAAAAGATACTTTACTGGTTGCACCTTACACGTACGGAGGAAAGAGAGGAAAGGGGAGACCGGGACGAGGAAGGAGATGTTTGGAATTGCAGAAGCCGCACCGTGCCCCGGCTTCTCAAACACCTGGCACTTTGCGTCTCTTCACTTGCAGCAAGATAGTCTGTGTCGTGAAACCGCCCGGTCCTCGGGGAGCCTGGCAGCTGGCGGTGGGCACTGAGCCTCTGCGAGGTATTTTAGGGGCGTGGGCAGCCGAGTTTTGGGGCCTTTCTGATCCTTGGCTGTGTGGCTGCGGTGGTGATGGTGGCGATGTTCCCACCGCCCCAGGTAATTTCACAATCCCGCTGGCTGGGTTTTGTCCCCTCTGGGGACGCTGGCTCCCCGTGAGGCTGCTTCCCCAGTCGGGCCCAGGGCTCTCGCCCCCGGGGCACCGAGAGCGCAGCCCGCCTGATTTTGTCCCTGCGGTGCCCTCTGGTGGCCGTCGGGGCCAACGGCGCCTCCAGCCAGAGCCAGGGATTCACGCTGGCTGGTTTCAGGGATGCATCCGGTTTAAGAACCAGAGCTCTGTCCCCCAGCTGTGCTGCCTCTGCCGCCTCCTCCCCTGCCCCTGCCGCCATGCAAGACGCCCTCCTCCAGAGTCGCGTGCTTTTCCAGAAGGGTCAGGACAGCCCTGCAGACCTTCACAGGGAGGGGTGTGGGGCTGGGCCGTGACCTGTCGGAGCCGGTCTAGGCTACAACCTGGCTTCCGTGTCCCCTCTGGGGCCAGGAGGTGGGAGAACTGATGGAGCAGAGCTGACAGCTGTGCTGTTCCTTCTTCCTGCCAAGCTGTGAACCAGCCGAGCCCTTGCCAGCGGCACTAGCCTCTTGCTCAGGGAGCTGTCACCAGCCTGCAAGCCCTTAAGCTGGAGGCGGCACCCCCCAGAGAAGCCGCGGGGGCGGGAGCCCCGGGACTCCCCCAGAGGCAGTGCCCATGGCGGTGAAGAGTGTGGACCTCGAGCCGAGGGGAGACCCAGGGAAGCGGCTGAGACAGGCGGGGTCTTAAGCCGCAGCCGCCTCCGGATTTACAGACCTGGCCACTTTCTGCCCGGCCCAGCCCCGCAGAAGGAATCTGACTGCGAGCAGTCCCGAGGACAGGGACGCCCCACCCAGCACGTGCAGGTCTAACGTGGGGCCTCCTGCCTCCAGTCCCACCTCCTCGCTGTCACGCCTGTGACCGAGGCTTCTGGGGAAGGCTGGAGTGGGCAACCACTGGAGATGCAGGCTCTCGACACAGAGCCGCAGGTGAGCTGGTACACGTAAAGTGAGGGGACAGGCGGCGTTTAGCTGGGCACTAGCTGGCAGTTTGACGGGGGACCCTGAGTGCCAGGAAAGGGATCAGAAAGCAGCAGGGAGTTTGGCAGGGAGGAACCCGATGGGCAGAGAAGAGAGCGCCCTGCCTGCTGGCCTGCGGTTTTAGTGGATTGACAGGAACATGCATGTCATTGTTCATACTGCTCGCTCTGGGGCGGCTCCCTGGCCTCGGCCGGGACCGGAGTGTGTCGCAGCCGTCAGCTCTCCCAGCCCCCATGGGGACTGTCGTGCTGAAGATGAAAAGACAAAGCCAAACTTACCAGCCTCTGCAACCCCAAGCATCACCACGTGAGGAACAGATGTGAGCGGTGCCGCGAGGGGGGGACTGCATGCGGGGAAGGGCGGGAGGGGGCACGCGGGTGCCACGGGCATGCTGGAGAGCCACGGGAGCATGCGGGCCAGGGCGGTGATGGGAATGAATGTGAACGCCGGCCCCGCCTCGTGAAGTCCACCAGCCCCTCCTTCTCAACTCAGGGCACAGAGTGACAGCTGCAGCGTGCAGAATGAGTCAGGGGCTCCCCTCACCCCAAGAGCAGCACCTCGGGCACAGTCTCCATCCCACAGAATAGCCGAGTGTGAGCTGGTGGTCCAGAAACCCCCGGGGACCCAGGGGGAAAGGCCCTTTGGGCAATGGACAGTCTGCTCTCTGAAAGTGACAGAGAAAGGGTTTTCCCTCCCCATTCCCAAGGGCCCAGCTCTGAACGCAGGGTGGCAGTGGCAGTCTGGTGCCAATAGTCCCTCCAGACCCATGACTTCCATCAACCTGGGAGGGTAGAGACAGGCCGAGGTCCCCAGGGGCCTTTGAGGGCTGGCAGGTGCGTCAGGCGCTCCCTAGCCTGGGGCTGCAAACTCTGTCTGTAAAGGGCCAGACACTGGTTCAGGATTTGGGGGCTGCGTGGTCCCTGTTGCAGTGACTCACCTCTGCCACTGTAGCACAGACCACCGGAAAATGTATGGGACAGGTAGTCACACTGGACTGACACAGACAGGCAGTGGGCCAGATGTGGCCCCTGCTGAAGCCTGCCCTGACCCTAAAATCCTGCCTGTCCCACAGCTCGGGAGCACAGGCTGACTCAGGGTGTGTGCTGTGCACTGTCCAATCAACTGCCTCACCTGCGGGGACCTAACGAGGCTACAAGGTGACAATGTCCACATTCTTTTTTTTTTTTTTTTTTTTTGAGACAGAGTCTCACTCTGTTGCCCAGGCTGGAGTGAGTGCCGCGGTGTCAGCCTAGCTCACAGCAACCTCAGACTCCTGGGCTCAAGCCATCCTCCTGCCTCAGCCTCCCTTGTAGATGGGACTACAGGCATGCGCCACCATGCCCGGCTAATTTTTTCTATATATATGTATTAGTTGGCCAATTAATTTCTTTCTATTTATAGTAGAGACGGGGTCTCGCTCTTGCTCAGGCTGGTTTTGAACTCCTGACCTTGAGCAATCCACCCGCCTCAGCCTCCCAGATAGCTAGGATTACAGGCGTGAGCCACCGAGCCCGGCTACGTCCACATTCTTGTGGGCCCTGAGGCCCCAGGGACGGCAGTGCCCTCAGCCGCACAAGGGGCGCTGGCCCCCAGCCGGCTGGCCCATTGGGCCCACCAGGGACTTAACTGAGCCTCCAAGAACCTCCGCCCCGGAAAGGGGCCCTCTCTGCCAGCGATTCCTCGTGCTCGAGAAGGAGAAGGGCGGGGTGGGAACGTATTAATCAGTTATGAAGGCGAAGGAGGAGGGAGGTCCGGACCACGCCAGTGGCTTTGGGGACACGTTAGCAGACAGTGTGAGGGAAGCACCACTAGTCTAAGAAGTCAGTGTCCTTACCAAGAGAATTTGCAAGAATATGTGTGGCTCAGGACCTAAGGAGCTTGCTAGAGGGAAGTGAGGTCAGAGGTCAGCTCAATCCTGAAATATAAAGGCAGCAAAGCCGGTCATGCCAAGAGGCACCATCCTCAGTGCCCGAGGAGTTGGGGGGCTCCTACTGGGGTCTTCCTGGTGGCTTACACGACCCCCAACCCCTGCCCGGGGGAAAGAGCCTTCCTGCCGAGGTTTGGAGATGGGGGGCTCTCGTGGGCAGAGTGGCCCTGACGTCGAGGGCTGACGGGTGGCCCGAGGGCAGCCTCAGAGTGGCATTTGAGTTCTGCATTCCGAAGTAGCAAACGCTAGGCCGACAGCCTCCGCCCGAGTAGGGGGCGAGCCCCACGAGCCCCTCTGGGTTGCCAGGCTCGGAAAACGGCACCGCCGCCACTTAGACTCCACTTTAACCAGAGAACCCCAGAGCCCGGCAAGAACCTCCCAGCCTCCCCCTTCTGGTGGCTTCCCTGGCTGTCCCGCTGCTCCCGGGCCCTCCTTCCACCCTGGAGCTGAGAGAAAATGGGGGTGTCCACGTGTGCGGGGAGCCCAGTTCTAACCAGGAGAAGCCGCAGCTGCACTGCCCGGGAGCTCCCGGAGCCGGGTAGACAAAAGGCGGCCGCAGGCGCGGGGGGGCGGGAGGCTGCGGAAGGGAGAAGCACTGAGAGGCCCAGGAGCGCCCTGTCCCAAGTGATGAATTGGTTTTGTCGTGGACTCCACGCACAAGTGAACATCTGGGCCTGCTCCTGGCTCTTTCCTGGCATCTCATTGTTTTTAGGTGGGGGGAGAACCGGGCTCCGTGCCTGTCGCCCATCACCAGCGGCCTCCTCCCAGTCAGTGCCCCAGGGGACCGGCTGCCAGAACCTGCCGGGCTAGTGCCAGGGCCTGGAGGGGGCCTGCCACGGGGGTGGGGGGCCCTCCTACCTCTGCTCCTCCTCCAGCTCTTCTTTGGTCATCATCTTCTTATACTGGTTTCCCCTCAGCTTCCCGGGGCTGTATTTAAAGGAGAAGGCCTCCCCTGCAGAGAGGGGACAAGGTCAGGCGGGCCCCCCACACCTCTTCCCTTTGTTAGCTTCTAAAGGAGCACCTGGCTGAGAGCAGCCCCGGCTGTCCTGTTGGGCCGCACCTCACCTCCCTCCACAGCTCCCCACCAGAACCACCCCTGCAGCCTATGGCTGTGTCCCGCTCCTCCCCTGCAAGCCATTGTCTGCAAGGCGCTGTCCCCTCCCCTGGCGGGGGTCCCCCCAGCTGCTGCTGGACGCTCGCTGTGCCAGGGCCCCCACCTCCTTCTCCCAGGCTTGGGAGGCAGGCCCTGCAGACCCCAGGTGTGTCCTGGTATCCTCCCGTGTCCCCGGTTATTAGAATCTGAAAAAAGACGCAGCAGCCCATGCCGGGCTGTGCCAGTGAGGCGGGAATCGTCACAGCAGTTGGAAGCACAGCACTATTGCTGACCAGGCCCGGCAGGACTTGCCAGTCCCTGAGGGCAGGCCCCACGGCTGCCTGCAAACAAACCAGAGGGCGGCTCTCCAGGCCTGGGGAGGGTGCCCCGGGGCCGGTAGGAGGCAAGGCAGGACCTGGGCCTGAAGTGGACGCAGCGCCAGGTGCACAGCTGGGCTGAAGGGCAGAGCAGAAGAGCTGAGATCCACAGGGAGAAGCTGGTCCCCTCACCCAGCCCTGGGGACGGAGTCTGCCTGGCCTGTGCTATCTAACCCCGTGAACTCCAAGGACCGAGCGAGGAAGACTCGGAGATCAGGAAATGTCTCCTTTTGCAGTTGCTATTCTGGAAGCAGCTGTCCCTCCAGTGCCACCTCACCTCCTCCAGCCGGCAGCCGTTGCTGTGGGACAGGCTGAGGCGGCTCCAGGAGGGGAAAAGGCCTCTCAGGTCAGGTTCTCTCGGTCGGCGGAAAGGAAAAAGGCTCTGGATGTAAACTCAGAGCCCAAACAGTACCTTGCGGGTGTTGTGTTTTCCTCTCCCCACAACCTTGCTTAGAAGGGGAAAGCTGGCCGCTTCCTGCCCCTGCCTCACCCGGCCAACTGCCCAGGGGCTAAGGCTTTTCCTTAGGGAGCAGCTGCGACATCTGCTTGTCATTCAGTCCACAAATATTTAGTGAGCACCACTCTAGGTGCTGAGGATGTAACCGTGGATAAAGCAGGCAGCGAGTACATGGAAGTAATTAACAAATGCAGTCTGCAGTTGGTCCCGAGCGAGAGCTCTGCACACGGGGACAGCAGGGGCTGCTGGGAAGGTGACATCGGGTGGTTGGGGAGCGCTTCACCGCTGGTGCTGTCACGGGAGGCTGGGAGGGTGTGAGCCTGCCGTGTCTGGGAGGACAGCCCCACCCAGGGCCTGGCCGAGCCTGCCTGGGGGTCCAGGAGTGCAAGGTGGCAGTGAGCCAGGGGACAACATGGAGGGAGGGGACTCTGGGGTCCTGGGGCAGAGACGGGGGCCATCCTTCCTTCCTCCTTGCTGGAACCCCAGCTGTCCCAGGCCGGCTTCCCCCTCCAGCTCAGCTCTGCCCTGGCTGAAGTGCAGAGGCCAGGGAAGCCCCGTTTCCTCTGGGTCTGGGAATCGGGGACTCTTAGGGCTCCGGGCACCTGGGGCTGCTCCAAGAAGTGGAGGCTGCTGTCTGAGCTGCCGAGTTCACCCTGAAGGAGCGCGGGGCTGGGCCGCGGGTTGTCACGGAAGCTCTGAGTGTACGGCACACCCAGACAGCAGCTGAACCACGGCCCGGGGCCACAACTAGCACAACCTTTGGAGCTGAAAGAGCCACTGACCAAGAAAACCGATGGGGCTGCTTGAGACAGCGGGGGCATAGCAAAAAAGGAAAAAAGGAAGAAAGGAAAGAAAGGAAGGAAGAAAACCGACTAACCCCAACATCAGGGTCACTGCGTTGCTATGTTTTAGACAATTAAAACATAAACAAATCCTGCCAGCTGGGTGGGGACTAGGTTTCAATTTGTGGGGAGGTCTGATTAGCTTTATGTTTTCCGAGCCGGATAGAACAAATGACTTTGACTTAATCACATGCAGGGACCAAGTGATACAGACGCATCCAATTTTGCCAGACCAGGAGGGCTCCATCTGAGAGTCCCCTGGGGAGCGGGGCGGCTTCCTCTTCCAGCGTCATGTCACTTAGGGAAGTCATTTCAGCGACACTAATCAATTAGCCTCGGAAGCTGAGCTGCTCGCTGCAGAGGGGCTGGGGGCCATGCGTGCTTTCTTCTGACAGCTGGAGAAGGGACGGCCTGTTAGGGACAGCAGAAGGCGGCTGGAGGTTGGGGTGACCAGGGTAGTGGCACAGAAGAGGAGGGAGGGCTGAGGCAGGGCCCGGTGATGGGCACTGGGCTGGGTGGGGCTGTGCATTGGTATGACAGGCACCTCTGGGAGAGTGGCCTGCAGAAGCTCTCTCGTCTTTGCCCAGGGGCCCCCAGCCTCGGCTCTGGGCTCCCTTGTGCGTCCCCAAGTCACTGATAGCATCCCGGCATCTCAGCAGCCATCTCGGGCCACGTGGCAGGGACAGATCCCAGGGCCACGGTTGCTGTGAGTCCCTACCTCGAAGATGACCAGGAAGAACCAACAGCAAAGAGCGAGGGACTGACGTCCCCCCTGCTGCCTGGGCCTTGGCTGAGAGTCCAGCCCCTCCCCGGCTCAGAGGCCATTTGGAGGGAAAGCACAGCCCTGCAGCGCCCACCCCCAGGAGCCTGTCCCTGCATTCCTGAAACCCTCTCTTTCCTTAAAGTCACAGCAACAGTCTTGCATTTTACAAACTATGAATTATCTCAAACATACACAAAAATACAGAAAGTACGAAGTCCTCCCATGCTTGCCGTGCAGACGTAACAAACGCTGACATTTTGCTATAGTGTCAAACCTCAGCTTTTTTTCTTTAAAGCAAGAAACCGTGACAGACCAGCAGGAGCCCCGCTCTGTGTTTTGTTGTGTCTCTGTCTGTCGGGGGCAAGCGCCCTGCCGTCCCTGTCAGGTGGGAACCCGGCTGTCTTCCGCGGCTCTCAGCCCCTCCCTTTCTCGTGTCCCAGCCTTCCGCATTCTGGGGCTCGAGGCCTGGCCAGTTGGCCCGAGCTGCTCAGAACCCAGGCGTGCCCTCCCCTCCCCGGGGCCTTCATTCCTCGGCAGGCACGGGTAGCGGCCTTGTGAGCAGCTTCGGACTCAATAAAATAGGTCAGAGACGTTTGGAGAGAAACATGAAATGCATGATGGGGCCCCAAGCGCAGAGTTAAGAGTCCCCGCAGGACAGACGTCAGGGTGCCCAGTGTGCTCACGAGATGGGCCCCTGGGTCTGGAGATGACCCATGGTTTACAGGTGGAAAAGCCAACACCAAAAGTGCAGGTGACATGGGTGGGGAGGGGAGCAGGACACCGGCTGGACGCCCTGGGGCCAGACGGAGCCTCTCAGCCCACCGCCCCACCCAGCCCACTCCCCCTGTCCTGCACTCAAACCCAGCTCCGGGACCCCCAGGCGGGCATGGGCCACCCCAGACACAGTCAAACCCCGTCAGCGAGCGCAGGGGTCCCACTCACCGTCCTCTTCCTCAGGCCCTGCTTGGGGTGGGCCCTTCTCACCGTCGGAGTCCTGCTCCTCCTCCTGCAAGACAAGGCCAGGGTCAGCGCCCTCTGCAGAGAGTGGGTGGCGGCTGGCTCTCGGGCACTTGCATTCGGGCGCTGGAAGGTTCAGTAGGACCAAACTGACCCTCGGACTCCCTCTCGGGAGAGCCGTGAGCCCAAGGCTGGGGGCTGGGGTGGGAGATGGGGAAGTGGTGGGTGGGCAGAGGGTAGGGGAGAGAGGGGAGGGCCTTCAGGCTCCAGCTGTTCTTCCCTGAAGCAGAGCCTGCCCTGCAGCCCCGGTGAGCCAGCCGGTGCGGGGGCTGTGACGGTGGCACCAACACTGGGAGACTCTGGGCCAAGGACCCGTGTTCCTTCACCTGTGCACCAAGAGCCTGTGACCTTGACCTTTCCCAGGGGGGAAAGCATTTGGATGCCACCTTGCTAAGTGGGCCCGGGACTCCCACCGCTCACGGCAGAGAGGGGACAAAGGGCCCGGGGGAAGAGCCGTCAGGGCTATCTGGGACTGGGCCGCACAGCCGGCAACTGCAGGCTCCTTCTTCGCCTCCTCCCACGTCCTTGTGCAGCCCTAGCGATCTCGGCGTGCACTTTCCCAAACTGGAGCCCCGCCGCTGCCGCCCAGTTCTCTCCCACGCACGGACACGACACACAGATGGCCGGAGGAACGCCCGGGACAGCCTCGGTGGAAGGCAGGAGTGACTTCAACTTGCAGGAATGTCAGGGGATGACAGGGCGAGCTGATGGGCTCTGGCTCTGTGGGACAGGAGGGCGTGCGGAGGGGGCGTGGGACCCCAGGAGCTGCGCCCTGGAAGCCCAGCTGGCCGACCTGGACACCATCGCAAAAACCCACAAATACAAATGAGCTGCCCATCGTGGAGCAGGCGGCACCGGGACCGGCCGACCCCAGGGTCCAGGCAGTGTTGGCAGCTGGGGCGGAGGCTCCTGAACGAGGTAGGGAGCTGAGCGGGGAGGCAAAAGAACTGGCAAAGGGCCGGGCGTGGTGGCTCACGCCTGTAATCCTAGCACTCTGGGGTGGATTGCCCAAGGTCAGGAGTTCAAAACCCACCTGAGCAAAGAGCGAGACCCCATCTGTACTAAAAATAGAAAGAAAATAATTGGCCTACTAAAAGTATAGAGAAAATTAGCCGGGCATGGTGGCGCATGCCTGTAGTCCCAGCTACTCGGGAGGCTGAGGCAGGAGGATCGCTTGAGCCCAGGAGTTTGAGGTTGCTGTGAGCTAGGCTGACGCCACGGCACTCTAGCCCGGGAAACAGAGTGAGATTCTATCTCAAAAAATAAAATAAAATAAAATAAAATAAAATAAAATAAAATAAAATAAAATAAAATAAAATAAAATAAAATAAAATAAAAAATGAAAACAAGTGGCAAAGCCGGTGGGCCTGGAGCTCCTCAGCGTGACTTTCCTTCTGCTGCCTGAGATGTGGGCAGGAGCTGGCAGCCCTCCCTCGGCAGTTCGCACGCAGTGCTGTCTGCAAAGCAAACACCCACCAGTCAGGAGGACGTGGGGCTTGGGTGTCCCGACAGCTCCCCGGTTTTGCACAGCAGAGCATCTCGGTGGCTGCGGCAGTAGCAGCCCCTTCGGGGGCAGGGAAAGGAGAAATCGCCCCCACCCCTGCACCAACTGCACCCCTGCACCCTGCACCAACCCCTGCTAGGGCTCTGCCAGAGACAGAAAAGCGTCTACCAGTGTGCAGTAGAAAACAAGACAGAACTGGCAACAACTAAATATTTATCTGTGGAGTTAAACATGCTATGTTAGGCCGGGCGCGGGCGGCTCACGCCTGTAATCCTAGCACTCTGGGAGGCCGAGGCGGGAGGATTGCTCAAGGTCAGGAGTCCGAGACCAGCCTGAGCAAGAGCGAGACCCCATCTCTACTAAAAATAGAAATTAACTGGCCAACTAAAAACATATATAGAAAAAAATTAGCCGGGTATGGTGGCGCATGCCTGGAGTCCCAGCTACTCGGGAGGCTGAGGCAGCAGGATTGCTTGAGCCCAGGAGTTTGAGGTTGCTGTGAGCTAGGCTGATGCCATGGCACTCTAGCCCGGGCAACAGAGTGAGACTCTGTCTCAAAAATAAATAAATATACAGTTATATTAATAGCTACA
Organism: Microcebus murinus; assembly: GCF_040939455.1. Lineage (NCBI taxonomy): Eukaryota > Metazoa > Chordata > Mammalia > Primates > Cheirogaleidae > Microcebus > Microcebus murinus. The sequence goes on from NC_134121.1 coordinate 58,731,734, forward strand.
TATATGTGGTTAACATGCATACCTAAATATTAACCAGTTAAATACACCTCAGAGCATGTACACCATGCAATGCCACGTTCGAAAGGAGGCGCTGATGCCTACTCAGGTGAAAACTGCAAGAGAAATCATCAGGGGGGAAAGCAGGAAGCAGCCCAGGGTGAGGGTCCAATCTTGGTGTGAATGTCAGAATGGAAGTGCAAAGACATGCTCATAAACTCAGAGAGAAAGTTTTCTGGAAGGACCCACAATAAACTGTTAACAGTTTCTCTTTGGGGAGAAGAGCTTGGGGGAAGGGCTTTCCTTTTCATGTTATACATTTCAGGGGTTTTTTTGTTTGCTTGTTTGTTTCTAAGACAGGGTCTCACTGTTTCTGGGGCTGGAGTGCAGTGGCGTCATCATACATAGCTCACTGTAACCTCACACTCCTGGGCTCAAGCGATCCTCCTGCCTCAGCCTCCCTGGATTTTCTCACAATATGCATGAATATATTTTTAGAATGCTAACAGGGGTCTTTGGACACTGAGAGTGGGGCTTTTTCAAAATTTTCTTCTACATTCTAAAAAAGAGAGAGGAAAAAAAGAATGACTGTAACCTAATAAACATATTTATATATTTGGCCCCTGCCCTCGTTCCTGACACAGAGCTTCTAAATCCCTTGGAATTTCCTAAGTTATAGGGGTGGCAGGAGCATCTTTTGTTCTAATATTTGGTCTTTGATCCCAGTCCCTGGCACAAAGCTCCTAAATCCCTTGGAATTTCCTGGGTGACAGGAGCATTGTTGGTGGGTCCTTGGGTGGGGGTAGAAGCTTGGAACTTTCAGCTCCATCCCCCGTCCTCCAGGGAGGACAGAGAAGCTGGAGACTGAGTTAATAATCGATCGCACCTACGTGATGAAGCCTCCATAAATGTCCCTACCTAGGGGGTTCCGGGGGCTTCCAGGCTGGCGAATGCCTTCACGTGCGGGCAGTGGCGCAGCCCAGCTCCACGGGGACAGCAGCTCCCGCACTCAGGACCCTTCTGGGCCTCACCCCGTGTGCGTGCCTCCACCTGGCTGTTCACCTGTTACCGTGTCGCTTACAGCCCATAGAGAAAAGTGTTTACCCGAGCTCTGTGCACCAGTATAACAAATACAGCCCCCTGGTTTGTAGCCAAGTAGGACAGAAGTGTGGGTGACCCGCTGACTGTGGCTGGCATCTGAAATGGGGGGTCTTGTGGGACTGAGCCCCTAACCTGTGGGGTCTGCCTTGACTCCAGGTAGTTCGTGTTGGAAGTGGGTTGGGGGACGCCCAGTCGGTGCCTGGGCAGTCGGAGAACGGATTGCTGGGGGTTAAAAACCACATATTTGGTGTCAGAAGCGAAGAGTTCATTGTGTGAAGGTACAGAAAAACAGTTGCTTTTCCTTTTTAGGTGGAGTCTCTCTTTAATGACAAACAGCCACTGACCTACTCAGAAATAAGCCTGATATTGAGAATAGAGAAGGAGCTGATTCTCTCACTACCTGCAAGGGACACAGAGATCAAAAAACAACAACAAAAATGAGCACGGTCCCTGCCTTAAGGAGCTCATGGCCCAGCAGAAAAGACACACAAATAAGAGCAACTCAGGGAGAGAAGTTCAGGAGCCGGGTCAGACCTATTATTCCAAAGGACAAGGAGTCAGCTGACCCATCGATGCCCTCCTGAGCAGAGGCTGGTAAACACTGAGATTTTGCACTTGACTTTTGAAATGTGGTGTTATTTTTTAAACTGTGGTCATGATCCATTGATGGGTCTTGAAAGCAACTGAGAGGTCACTACTAATATTTTAAGGCAGTGGTCCCCAACCTTTTTGGCACCAGGGATGGGTTTCGTGCACTCAAGATATCTCCTGCCTCGGCCTCCTGAATAGCTGGGACTACAGGTGCGCACCACTGCGCCTGGCTAATTTTCCTATTTTTTGTAGAGATGGGGTCTTGCTCTTCCTCAGACTGGTCTTGAACTCCTGGCCTCAAGCGACCCTCCTGCCTCAGCCTCCCAAAGTGCTAGGATTACAGGCGTGAGCCACTGCACCCGGCCAGAAGTTGCCCCGTGAATGCTGTGGTTCCAGCCAGATCCCCACGTTGCGACAGTCAGACCCTCCCCCATTCCTCCACCTCACGTTGGTGGGCTCAGGCACGGGGACATGATCCATGGGCCTCACTTCTGCTTGGAGGATAAGGGCCCTCTGGTCCTGGAGCTGGGAGCTTGGGACCCGGAGAGCTGTCTAGGGTGGGCCCCGGGGTGCAGAGTCTGGTTGGAGAGTCCCCGAGGCCATTCCACCCCTGCCTTCCCCATACGCAAGCCGCTCAGCTCCCATTCCCGCACAAGGGACCCAGAGCTGCGTTTCTGTCACCAGCAACCAGAGCCCTGACCACCGTGTCCACTGTCCACTGACACCCCACCTGCCCACCTGCACCACCTTCAGGCTTTCCAAGCCAAGAACCTCTTGAGTTCTACGGGGTGGGGAGGAGGTGAGGGTCCTATAACAAAGGAGAGTTTTTGGAGTGGTTGTCAAACTGTGCTCCAAGGAGGCGCCCTGGGCCACCCACGAGGGCTGGGATCTGGGCTTCTAGCAGAAACAAGGGCTTTTGGAGAACATACTACTAATAATAACAATGGTAGGAAGGACTACATTTTTTAAAAAGTAAAATGCCACTGTTTACTGCATTTTGCCCTTATTTTATGAAAATGTATACACAACGGAAAACTGAGAGTGCCCTTGAGACAAAGAGGGAAGTCCCCCTGCAGGTGCTGGCCCCTGAGCCTCAGCCCAAGGCTCTCCGCGACGGGTTGGTCTGTGGCGTGCGCACGACGTGGGGGAGGGGGCTGAAAGCAACTGAGAGGTCGCTACTAATATTTTAAGGCAGCGTTAATATTGTGTTAATATTTTCACACAAGATATTAACACATTGTTATCCTAGCACTCTGGGAGGCCGAGGTGGGTGGATTGCTCAAGGTCAGGAGTTAGAAACCAGCCTGAGCAAGAGCGAGACCCCGTCTCTACTATAAATAGAAAGAAATTAATTGGCCATCTGATATATATAGAAAAAAATTAGCCGGGCATGGTGGTGCATGCCTGTAGTCCCAGCTACTCGGGAGGCTGAGGCAGGAGGATCGCTTGAGCCCAGGAGTTTGAGGTTGCTGTGAGCTAGGCTGACGCCACGGCACTCACTCTAGCCTGGGCCACAAAGCGAGACTCTGTCTCAAAAATAAATAAATAAATAAAAATGAAAATAATAAGAGTGTTGCATGCTACCCATGTGCTGAACCGTGCACCCCCCACCAGCCCATTCTTATGTTGAAGTCTTAACCCCAAGTACTGACTATTTGGAGACAGGGCCTTTAAAGAGGTGATGAGGTTAAACCAAGGCCCATTAGGGTGGGACTAATCCAAGGCCTGCTGTCCTTACTAGAAGAAATGTGGACACACAGAGACACCAGGTGCAGGAGTGCACAGAGAGACCACGTGAGGACACAAGGAGAAGGTGGCCACCCACAAGCCAAGGAGAGAGGCCTTAGGAGAAACCAGCCCTGCCCACACCTTGAGTTTGGACTTCTAACCTCTGGATCTATGAGAAACACAGTCTGTTATTTAAGCCACCCGGTCTGTGGCACTCTGTTACAGCAGCTCTGGCAAACTGATACGTCATGCCTCTAATGAAAGGAAATCAATTTCATGGAAATTGTGAATTGGTGAAGCCCCCGGAGACAGACAGCTGACGTCATCCTGCCTGGTCCCCAGGGCAGGCCCTGGCGGGGCCAAATCCCAGTTGCCTCGCCGACCAGAGTCTCAGCAGTTTACGACTGAGCACAGACCAAGTTTCAGTCTCACAAGGTCTGGGATAATTTTCTTTTCTTTTCTATATATAATTAAAAGAATCTGTAACTGGTTGTGATCAATTAGTTGTAAACACCACTGCACTCGGACCAACGATAGGGTAATTTCTTAATTCAGCTTTTTCCTCCAATGGAGGGCGTGGAGATGGCTGGGGTAAGGTGAAGGGGAAGTGACTCCCGGCAGTCTCCCGGGTGTCAGGTCACCCTCCCGGGTGACCAGGGTCCCCAAAGGCCAGGGCGGAGGGAGTGGCGGAGGGGACAGCCAGGCTACTGCAGGCTCTGGGAGACTCACAGGGAGGCACGGTTCACACCCTGCAGGCTGCACCCACGCTGCCACTTAGCACTGCAAAGTGCTGAAGCAGAGGGAGACAGGAAGAGAGAGGGGTGATCGTCCTGCCTGTCAGTTCTACGCTGGGGTCCTGCAAGCAGGATCTGCGGGGGCCCTGCGGCCACCAGAGCTGCCTCCTCCTGTGACCCCGCCGAACCCGCTGACTAATCCACAATGATATCAGAGGGCAGCAGCTCCGCCGCCGGCAGGCGGGCAACAACAGAGATAGCAGGAAGGCGACAGGGGCCTGCCTGACTTCCCATCCACTTCCCTGCAGCAGCTTGGGTTTCCGAGATGGGCACCCCTGAGAATGGGCCAGGCCAGGGGGGGGGGCTGCCTCCCTGGCACCGCCAGACAGTGCTGTTGCCCCTTCCAGAAGGATCCCCTTAGCCAATCAGTTCATCTTCTGCAGGGACAGGAGCAGCGGAGGGAGAGGCAAAGCCCAGCTGGCGCCAGCTCCTGGGGTGCAGTGCCAGGCGGGGAGGGCAGGCCGGGGTCGCCGCCTTTCTCCTCTTCTCTAAATCCGAATTTGCAACCAGATAAGGCATGCCCCACGTGACAGGGGACTTCTGTCCAGAACCGAGTAACCTGTCTTGCCGCAAACTGGCCCCTCTCACGCACCAGGGTCTTCTTGGCGGCCACAGCATCTTTGACGCTTCAACACGGCCGGCCGAGGAATGTTGATTCCAATCCGACTCTGCCTTTCCCTTCTGACTTCTAAACACCCCCCACCGCACCCCCGCGCCCTGCCCTGGCTCTGACAGGTCTCTGGGCGCCTCAGCTTTATTCTCCACGCTCCTGCTACAACAACCCGGCGGCTCCTGGGGCACCATGGCCACCTGCCTCCAATTCATCCTGCTTTGAGAACATCTTAAGAAACCCATGCCACCTGCCTACACGGCCCACCGTGTTCAATTCTAGCAACCCTTGACCCTGCAAGTTCTCTCACTCCCGGATTCTCCTGCTGTCGGATTCCGTGAGGTCTGTCCCCTCCATGAGGTCCGTCCCGCAGAGCTTGCTAAGAGTTGCTCTCACCGCCCGGCCACTGGAGGCGCCATCGGGCTGGGCAGTGAGCAGGGACGCAGGGGACTCCCCTGGACCTCGGCTGGGGCAAGTGGTCTCTCCTTCACCATTCGCCACCCCGCACCGCTGGGGCCCCCCTTCCTCTGTCGGGGTTGGGGTCCCTCAAGGTCCTTTAGCTCAGAGTTTTTATTCTGCCTCAGGTTTGCAGGGACTGCTACAGGGAGGAGGGGCAGAGAAGAGGACCAAGACCTCCACCTGGAGCCGCTTTGCTTTTGCGCTATGGATGGGGCTTCCAGATAAGACTGAACAGGCAGCCGGGCTCGGTGGCTCACGTCTGTAATCCTAGCACTCTGGGAGACTGAGGCAGGAGGATGGATCCAGGTCAGGAGTTTGAAACCAGCCTGAGCAAGAGTGAGACCCTGTCTCTACTAAAAATAGAAAGAAATTAGCTGGGCAACTAAAAATATATAGAAAAAATTAGCCAGGCATGGTGGCACATGCCTGTAGTTCCAGCTACTCGGGAGGCTGAGGCAGGAGGATCGCTTGAGCCCAGGAGCTTGAGGTTGCTGTGAGCTAGGCTGACACCACAGCACTCTAGCCCGGGTGACAGAGTGAGATCTGTCTCAACAATAAAATAAAATAAATAGAAAGAAATTAGCTGGACAATTAAAAATATATAGAAGCAATTAGCCGGGCATGGTGGTGCATGCCTGTAGTCCCAGCTACAGGAAAAAAAAAAAAAGACTGAACAGGCAAAAAGGTACCTGGCACTTTAGAAACTGTTAGCAAACCACAGATCTAGCGTGGCCTCCACCCAAGGCCAAGCACTTACTGATAAAACCGTCGATGCACGGCTGGTGCCCAGTCTCTGAGCACGTCTGGCGCTGGGGCTGCCTCCCAAGCAGGGCAAGCTCCCTCGCACCGCAGGCGGGCGCTGTGGGAGCCCTGGGCTAGCTAGCGGCCTGGGCAGGGGGGAAATAAGATGCCTTCCTGCTACCCAGGGTGGAGACAAGGAGACGGGACCTGCCTCTGGGCAGAAGCTGACAGCGCTTTCTTTCTTTCCCTTCTTTCTGTGGTCACTGCAGCTGCTTCTTCCCGCAAGTGCTCCGTGGGCGCCGACTGCGTGCCGGGCCTGGGGCAGGAGCCGCGGATGCGCCGGCGAACCGCGAGGGCCCTGCTGGCGGAGCGCACATTCCACCGCGGCAGACAATGCACACCAAAATAAAAGATGACCTCACACTGGATTAAGCGCTGTGAAGGAAGCCAAACAGGACGGCGGCGCGCTGGGGAGAGAGGGAGGAGGGGAGACTCTACATCTGCTCCCGTGGGCGAGACGCGGAGAGTGGGGGCTGAGCAGGAGCAGCGGTGTGAATGCCCGGGCCAGGCGGGCACAGCGACCAGACACCCCGGGGCCAGATGTGGGCACAGCAGGCCTGGGGGGGTGGGGGGGGGCCTGAGCACTGGGAAGGCGGCTGCAGGGGGGAGTGGAGGGGGCAGAGCTGGGAGAGGAGGCCAAGTCGGCCTTAGGGCCCCAGGCAGAGCCTAGAATTTGCTCTGCGTGCAGTGGAAGGCATGGATGAGAGCTGCAGGCCCTGGGGTGTGCTCTCTGTCTAGAAGAGTCACGCTGGGGGCTGGGGGAGCCCGTGCGTGGTGGGGGAAGCGGGGAGAGGGGCAGGAGCCAGAAAGAATGGAGCAGCGCTGTGCCCGGGATGCACTCTGGGCAGAGGGGACTGCAGGGGAGGGAGGGGGAGAACACAGGGAAGCCTGGGCCTCTGGTCTGCACGGCTGAGGAAGGGACAGTGCAACCAGAGCGAGATGAGGAGTGCTGAGCGGGAAGGGAGCAGAAACCAGAACTCTCATGAGGCGAGCTGGCTGGAGGCAGGGAGAACGGGGAGCAGGCCGGAGGCGACAGAGCTGCTCGGGGCACACGATGGTGGGCGCCACTGGCCATGGATCAGGAGGGTGCTGGCGGCCGTGTGTTCTGGAAGGCAGCCCTGGCGGCCGATGCTATGGACGTGAGCTCTGCCAGCAGGGACGGGAGCGCTGGGGCAGCTCAGGTGCGAGGAGGTCGGAAGGCGGGGAGGGACGGGATCACCGTTCTTGCTGCGCGAAGCACAGCCCTGGCCCCGCCCAGGGCGGACGGCCGGCCGTGTGGAGCCGTCCAGCCCAAAAGCACCATCCGGGGTTCCGACCTCACATCCCGATCAAGGGCACGTTCGCAAGCCCTGAACAAACTCCCTCTCGCTCAGATGACCCGAGCACGCCAGATTCAATCCTATCAGATTAACAGTTTTTGGCAACGGGTTCCCATGAAGAGGACTTAGAGGACATCAAAAGCTTCATAAAAAAAAGAAGTAGGAAACAAACGAACCAAAAAACCCTGGGGCAGAAATCCCCACCTCCTACCAGTGATGGAGGCTGAATCCTAGTCTCTGCATCTGGGGACAGAGAAGGTGGAGGGCAGGGAAGAAAACTGAGGGATGGACAAAATCAGATGGAAGAGGATCGGAGAAAATAGCAAAATTCTGTTGGAGACAATCAGGCTGAACAAGGACCATGAGCAACTGTAAATATAACAATAGACGATTCGCGGCCACTCTTTAGCATGTCTTGAGGCGGCCTCCCCGTGGGAAGCGCCACCGGTTTTAGATGCGGGACTGGGGCGCGGCTGGCTGGACCAGGGAGGGGGGTTGCTGCTGTCGGCAGCGGGAGACCCCCGCTGGAGGTATTTTCTTGAGATTTATCTCAGACTCTAGGTCCTCAACAAATACGGATCTGGCCAGGAGAAAAATAATACTAAGGTCACAGAATTAGGCCCTTGTTGAAAACACGCCCCGGGTTCCCCCAACCAGAGGTCGGCTTGGCCAGAGGGTTGTTTTCACTTGGAAATACTGAACGCACACACGCACACGCACAAGGCCAGACTGGAGTGGATGCCTGGCAAGTGGGCAGTTGCGGCACGGGAGAGCTCGAAGGGTCAGTGACTTCCTCGAGTCCCATGGCTGTTCAGAGGCAAAGTTTTCAGATGAACAAGTTCCATGAATTCCTGTAATGAGCTTCCTTAATCTCATGTATTTGGCCACTGCAGCCCTGTGGCCAGAAAACGGCCGAGGCCTCTACCCCTCGGCAGAGGCAAGACCGCTGCGGCACCTGGCATGATCCACTGCGGCACGAAGCTGCAAAGCAGGCTGGGTGGCGGTGGCACACACCTGTAATCCTAACACTCTGGGAGGTCGCGGCGGGAGAACCCCTAGAGACCAGCCTGAGCAAGAGTGAGGCACTGGCTCAAAAAACAAAGCTGATTTTTTAAAAAATTTTTTTTGAGACAGAGTCTCACTTTGTTGCCCAGGCTAGAGCGAGTGCCGTGGCATCAGCCTAGCTCACAGCAACCTCAAACTCCTGGGCTCAAGCAATCCTCCTGTCTCAGCCTCCCGAGTAGCTGGGACTACAGGCATGCGCCACCATGCCCGGCTCATACTTTTCTATATATATTAGTTGGCCAATTAATTTCTTTGTATTTATAGTAGAGACGGGGTCTCACTCTTGCTCAGGCTGGTATCAAACTCCTGACCTTGAGCAATCCGCCTGCTTCGGCCTTCCAGAGTGCTAGGATTACAGGCGTGAGCTATCACACTCAGCCTGCTTTTTTTGTTTTTGAGACAGGGTCTCAATCTGTCACCCTGGCTGAAGTGCAGTGGCATCATCACAGCTCACCTCGAGCTCAAACTCCTGGGCTCAAACGATCCCCCTGAGTAGCTGGGACTACAGGCCCATACCACCATGCCCAACTAATTTTTCTGTTTTTAGTAGACACAGGGTCTTGCTCTTGCTTAGGCTGGTCTCGAACTCCTGTCCTCACGCAATCCTCGTGCCTGGGCCTCCCAGAGTGCTAGGATTATAGGGGTGAGCCACCGAGCCCGGCCCTCTTCAGCTTTCTGACGCAGCAGTGAGCACGAGCATGCTAGCAGACAGCTCTGCATCAGCCCCTCACAGGCGGCAGCTTCGGAACCTGATCTGCGTGTCCTGTCCCATACATCAGTCCTTCACAGTGGCAAGACCAGGGCGGCCAGATGGAGGTTGTTCCAGAAATGCTCTGGCCGCCAGGGATCTGACATTTCTCAGGAAGAATGTCCACCAAAGGCCTAAGTTGGCCTCACTCCTCCCACATTGTGGTTTGGGCAGTTTGGGAAAGAGCAGAGCTATAAAAAAGAAACTGTCTAAAACTGAACACGCTCAACATTTTATTTTATTTCTCTTTAGAGACAGGGTCTTGCTCTGCCGCCCAGGCTAGAGTGCAGTGGCACCATCACAGCTCACTGTAACCTCGAGCTCCTGGGCTCAGGAAATCCTCCCACCCCCCAAGTAGCAGGCACTACAGGAGAATGCTACCATGCCAGCCCTATTGACCTCTCCAAAGCTGAGTGGCCTTTTTCTCAAGACATGCTCTTTAAAAAGGTACTATTTTTCACTATGTAAAAAAATTCTAACTGACAGCTAAATTTTCGGTGTGTAACCAAGACTCTTTGTCTCTGAAAGAAAGAACCAAGTTTAAGCTATTTGGAAAGCCCCGGGACTTCTTGCTTAAATGAAAAAAGGAGTTAAATTACGAGCTTAAACAACTTTACAAAAAAATACTCTCTTGAACCGGCCAGCGTGAAAGTCCATTTCCGGCCCTCCCAGGCGTCTGTCTGCTGCTCAGCAGCCACACGGCTGTGATCACTGGGAACACCGTTACTATTTCATGTTCTGCTTTCCTCCTTACCCATTTCGTACCCATTTACTAACTAATCCAAAGTCCCAATTAATGAACATTTGGATTATTTATAGTTTTTCTCCCAGTAAGTCACTAGACCTGTTACGAACTACCATCTTGTGTCCCCCTCAAATCTGGATGCTGAAGCCCTAACTAACCCCTGGTGTGACGGTGTTTGGACGTGGGGGCCTTTGGGACGTGACTAGGTTTGGACGAGGTCATGAGGGTGGAGTCCCCGTGTTGGGATTATGGTCCTTGCAAAAAGAGGAAGGGACACCCCTCTCTGCCATCTGAGGCTTCAGCAAGAAGGTGGCCTTGTGCCGGCCAGAAGGAAAGCCCTCATCAATAATCGAATTTGCCAACACCGTGAGTTTGAATGTCCCAGCCTCCGGGACTCTTAAGAAATAAATCTGTTGTTTAAGCCACCCACTCTATGTTGTTCTATCAGCTCGAGCTGACTAAAGACAAGACCCCCAAGGTGACATGAACAACTGCCAGATGTATCTATCTAGCCCTCCGCTACCTGGCTTCCGTGCTTTTGGTAAGAACACAGAAAGTGGGACCATGCTGGCATCCCCAAGGCCAGGGCAGGTGACGGGGAGCGGGTTCACCTGCTCCTCAACCGCTCTGGAGAGGCTAAGGTCTCTGTGGCTTCCAGAGGGCACACCTACGGTGGTAAGGCTGGTGAGGGCAGGGGACACAAGGTGGACTTACAGCAGAATAACTTTAGGCGAACCAGGGCCGAGCTGCACAGCAAGGACAGACAGATGGAGGTTGTGCTGCCCACTCAGACCAACAGCACCAGACTCTCTGAAAAACCAAGCTCTTTCCTGAGAAATTTCCTACTGCGTTTCCTTTTTTGCAACATTAGATTTCGAAAAACTCCAAACCTACAGAAAAGTCAAAAGAATAATACAACAAATACCCATATACCCTTCACCTAGATTCACCAATGGTTAACATTTCACCATCTTTGCATTCTCTCCCTCTCTCCTCTCTCTCTCTCGCTGTACACACCCACGCCTCGTGTGCGGGTGCATGTAACTATGGGAATCATGACATGTCATCCCTAAATGTGTCAGCATGCATCTTCCTAAGGACAGGGACGGTTTTATATAGCTATAATGCCAGGATCACACCCAAGAAATTCAGTGTTGATTCAACAAAATTAACACACCTACTATACATTTTTAACCCTTTGCACTCGGATGTCGAATGTGACTCAACATGGTTAGCAAAAATTATAGAGATTAAAATTACTCTTTGAAACTATCAATAATTTGAAATATAAAAAAATCTAAATAAATAAGTTTATATGAAAAGAAACTCCAGTTTTTTATTCTACTGCTGCGCTTTGTAAAATCTGGGGTATTTAAAAAACTAAGTCCCGAGCAGAATAAATGAATCGAGAAAAAAAGCAAGTGAGTGCAAAGGGTTAAAAAGCCCGAGTTATGTCCAAAATGCCCTTTATAGTCCCCTACCTCCACCCCCTGGTCCAGAATCCAATCAAGGATCAAGACTGTATTTACTTGTCATATTGCTTTAGTTCCCTAAATCTCAGTTAATCCAGAAGAGTCTCCCCACTTGGTGTGTTTCAGGACAGCAGCCAGCTGCCCTGGAGAAAGTCCCTACTCTGTTTGTGAGCAGAGCCAGGACCTGAGCACTGAGAGGTCTGATGCTGGCCCACACAGAGCAACTGAACTTGCATGCTATTCAAATGGCCCTTGACCTTTTGCCCATGGCGACTGTTTGCAAATCCTACAATACAGATTCAGCCTGGCTGGAATCCACATCTGCATTAGGTAAGAGGCCTGGCAATGCTAAATCCCCAACTTATATATAAGCCCTGGGAAAGCACTGCTACCTACTTTTATTTTATTTTTTTTGAGACCGTTCCTTGCTCTGTTGCCCTAGCTAGAGTGTAATGTCATTATCTCAACCTCAAACTCCTAGCTCAAGTGATCCTCCCGCCTCAGCCTCCCCAGTAGCTGGGACTACAGGTATACACCACCACATCTGGTAGATTTTTTTTACTTTTTGTAGAGATTGGGTGATCCCCCCACCTCTGCCTCCCAGAGTGCTAAGATTACAGGGACGAGCCACTGTGCTGGGCCTACTTTCTGGTTTTAGATGCTGGCTGGGTGAGGGTGGCTCACACCTGAAATCCTAGCACTGTGGGAGGCCAAGGCAGGAGGATCATTTGAACCCAGGAGTTAGAGACTGGCCTCAGCAAGACTGAGACCCCCATCTGGCTGGACAACTAAAAATATATAGAAAAAATTAGCCAGGCATGGTGGCGCACACCTGTAGTCCCAGCTACTCGGGAGGCTGAGGCAGGAGGATTGCTTGAGCCCAAGAGTTTGAGGTTGCTGTGAGCTAGGCTGATGCCACGGCACTCACTCTAGTCCGGGCAACAGAGTAAGACTCTGTCTCAAAAAAAAAAAAAAAAAAAAAAAAAAAAAGGGGGTCTACTCTTGTACCTGACCCTGTCCCACTGTCCACTCATAATTCTTTGTGAGAGTGTGACGTGCCTGTCCTGCTTCCTCCATGGCCCCCCATCGATCCCCAGGAGAGCAGGGAAGAGGTCCTGACAATCTAATTCTGCCTCTCCTCAAAGGGACTCCCTGCCACTGGCCTTGGGCTGTGTCAATCCCCTCCCATTTCCTCTGTCTGCTCTCCCAAAGTCTATCCATAAATGGCCCCTCCTTGCCACTTTGTCCTTGGCCACAGGGGGTGCCTAGCACCTCGGTGACACTTCCGCAATGATCCCCAGCAGCAGCTGAAGGCTGCTTCCCTGAGCTGGGATCCTTCTCAATAATCAGCTTTGTGAGTCGGAGGCAGCAGCTGCCCCGGCTGGCCCAGGCCTTGCAGGGAGAGAAGAGGATTGGATTAGGAGGAAAGCAGTTAATGGAAAACAAAGAGGGAGGGGAGAGGTGAGTGAAGCGCAGCCCAGCTTAGTGCTGGGGCAGTGACTCCCGCTAAGAGCAGGTGGGGCTGTCCTCCCTCCCAGGGAGAATGAAGGAGGCTGGCAGAGGGCATGACCCCAGCCTCCCAACCCCAACTTGAGTGATCTTCCCCAGGGCGCCTTCTTGCTGTCTGTCCTCCCAGCTGGGGCAGTGTGATCATCAGAAGCAAGCACTGGAAGCTCCTGTAAATGTGAGGTCTATTTCAAGACAATTTTGGAGCACCTTCTTTGGTTCATGCCATCATTGGTTGGGGAAGAGATGACACAATGGTACCCGTGTCCCCCACAGCACCTGACTGACATCTGCATGCAGGAGCGGAGGGAGGGCCGCCGGCTGGGAAAGGCTGCGAACCGAGCTCCAAAGGAAGAGACTGATTTAAGCTGAATTCTCCCGCTGGGCCCAGGATTCCCTCAGGACAGGCTGCCGTAGGAAGAAGGCACAAGTCTCCAGTCACCCTCCCTGGCAGTGTCATCAGGGCTGCCTGGCACGTGAACTCCCTGTAAGGTGCCTTGTCCTTCAAAGCACCCGTTCACCCTCAGGGGGTGTGCATTCACCCAGACAGAGGCGAACTACGCGAGGATATGATTTAGGTATCATGTGCTGAGAGCCCAAAAGCCCTGCAGAAAGTCCCGGAGGATCAAGATTTGACTGGAGGCCACTAAAGGACATTTTGAACTTCAGTCTAGAACCTGCTGCTGGGAGATAAAGGGCCAACGTGTAAACTGATTAAGGGCAAGAGGCGGTGGCCTGAGAACAGTCCCCGTGCCTGTTCCCATGAGGCCGCGAGGGAGGCAGGAATCCCAAATATGGGAGCAAACATAACACATCAGCACATGTCCAAACCCCACCTGCCACGGACCGGGGTGAAGTCAGCAACCCGCCCCGAGCAAGAACAACAGGCCCCTGGCTCCCCCGAAGCCAAGCCCAGGTTCCCATTAGAAGGGAGTCGTCCTCCCTCCCTTGGATAACGCAGCTGCCCTCTTCAGTGCTGGTTAGAATCCACTCTAATGACACAATTAGTCACCCACTTGTCAAGCAAAGCGCCTGCTCAGAGGGGGTCTGGCACACTTACTCAGCAGAGAGAAATGCCTGCGCCCAGCTGCCCTCCCCGCCCCCACCCCCACAGGGCTGATCTCCAGCGGGAACCGTCGTGTGCAGCACAGGACGGAGGGGACATCCACAGACACGCTGACCAGGCGCCACAGCAGCGTGCCCACGGTTTCTCCCGCCCCGGCTCTCCTCCCCTCCAAGAGGAGCTCAGGAGGGAGGACAAGGCACTGAGACCCGAGGTGGTGGCCTGGACTAGCCCAGCAGTGAAGTACTGGGGACACAGGCAAGCAGGCGTCCAATCTAAAGAGACGCCTCAAAAGAGTGTATGGGGGTGGTGGGACGAGGGGTGACGGACACCGATCTCCTCTCTGGATATCTGGAATCCAGACGGTGTGGTCAGGGCCAGGTGGAGGGACAGCATGAGTGGCCTGGGGCAGAGGCCCGGAGGGAGGGCGGGTTTGGGGGTGCTCAGCTGGCTCGAAGAGGGCTTTATCGCGCGTCCCAACAGGCCAGGCCCGTCTGCGACGCAGGGGTGCAGCGGGTGGCGCGAGACGTGCCAAAGCCATGTGCAGCTTGAAAACCACAATAAAAGTGAGCGCCAGGATCCCGCGCCTGTTCTTTCTGTCCCATCCCGTGGCTTCACAAAACGCCACAACATTGACACTGGAATCTGGATTTCAAACTGGCTTAAAAATGAAAGGCAGCTTTGGCACCTCCTCCCCTCCAGCCCGCAAAGCACCCCCTTTTCAGTATCAAGGCAACTCTCAACGCAGGCCTTGAAACAAGCCACATGCACGTGGATTTGGGAACCGGTGGGCGGGAGGGGTCAGGGGCGAGCGCGGAGCAAACTTCCAAGCCCTGGTCACGAGGCCTGGGAGCCACGCAGCTGTGGAGCATCGTCCCGGGCGAGAAAGCGAACGACACCCAACTCCAGCAGGCCCGTCTCCCGGCGACACTTTGTGGGGGAGGATGGCGAGTTTGCCGGGCTGCGACTTCACACGCCGCCGGGACCTTCGTTTCCTGCCGGCCGCGGGCTGTGCGCCTCCCTGGCCTGGAGGCCCGCGGCCCGGGCTCTGCGGGGAGGATGGGGGCCGGGGTGGGCCGGGGCGGGGCGGGGAGGGCCCCGGTGCGTACCTGCCTCGCCTCCGCCGGCTGCTCCTCCGCCTCCGCCGGCGCCGCCGCGGGCTCCCCGGGCCCCTCGGGCTCCCCCGGTCCCGCGGGCTCTCCAGGCTCCCCGGGCCCCGCGGGCGCGGCCGCCGACTCCGGGGCGCAGGGGCCGGGCGGCGCGGGGGCCCCGCTGGCCTGGGCCGGGGGCGCGGGCTCCGGGGGCGCGCTGGCGGGGCCCGGGCTGGCGGCCGCCGCTCGCCGCACCAGCAGCCAGGCGAACAGCAGCGCCAGCGCGGTGGCCAGCGCGGGCAGCGCGGCCAGCAGCTCGGCCGGCGCCTCCATCCCGCCGCGGCCGCCGAGTGCCGGCCCGCCGGGACCGAGGGAGCCCGCCGCGCCCGCCGCCGCGCCCCGCCCCGGGGCGGAGCCCCCGCCGCGCCCCGCCCCGGCCCCGCGGTCGGGGGTGACGCACGGGCGGGGCGGCGGGTGGGCGCGGGAGCCCTGACCCCTTGGGACGCGCAGGAGGCCGACCCCTGCCTGGCCCGGGCAGGCCTGACGCTCCGGGGCACAATTTAACTATGTGAGCTCAGACTCGGTTTGAAATCCAGCCTGAAACACCAACTGCTCAGGCGCCCTTAGGCTGTCATCTCTCCGCATCATCTTAGCCCAGCGCAGAAGTTCGTCTTAGCGCTTTTTGGAAACCATAAGCTGGGGAATGCCGAGACAAGTGCACCCGGAGGTTCACGGAAACTGCAGCACAGATTGCCTTGCAAGACAACGAAAACAATTCCTAAAGCCCGATTACGTCCAGCCACTGCCGTTTCTATAAACAGGTCAATGGCTGTTATTCCTTCCGGTTGCCTTAACGCATTTTCAGAGGACGGCTCCAGATCCCGTGGGAGGTTGGGGGGCGGCGGTGAATGCCCGCTCGGCCTGGGCCTGCAGCATTCAACACGCCTCACCTTACCTGGCTGCCCCACCCCCAACACCTACCTCTGTAACTCAGCCCCAGGTCCCTTGGATCAACACTATTTCCCCAAGTGGCTTTTCCTCTTTGCACAATTACGGAATGTATGCAGGGTGGGAGGGTGGAACGAGGGGAAGGAAGGCTGCTGTTTGTTTCTCCAGATCCTTCCAAGGCTCTGTTGCTGCACTACGTTTGAGATAAATACATTGTAACCAAAAGCATATTCCCTACCACTCACCACCCCCTAGTTATTTTAAATAAATACAGGGTGGGCAAAGTTTGTCAGGTACCATGCCAAGCATAGGCCTAATGTTAAGAAAAACAGGGTTCCAATTTTTGCTTAGGATGCACTTAATACTTTTTGAGGAAAATTACAGTTGCCCGAGCCAATCTCTGATGTCATGCGGGATGGGAGTGCTTCTTTTTAACAGGGAGATCCACATAGGCTCTTGGGCTTCCTCATGAACTCCTTGTGACAATTAGGGTTCCCAGAATCAGGAAAAGCTTAATCCTGCCGCATCACATATTAAGTGGGGGTAGGGGGGAAGCGCCTTTCTTTTTGGTGGTGGTTGATGAAAAAGGGCCTCAAACTATAAAATGTGGAATAGGGTTTATCTATAGGCTACTGGCTGGTTGACCAGCGTGTGATGTTCTGCCAGCATTTGGGCCTTATTTTTGTTCCCGTCCCCATTGTTTTACAGTACATTTTTAAAAGGTCTTGTTCTGCTGACAAAATACATTCTATTGACTTTCAAATGAATAAGAATGAAAGAAACAAAGACAAAACCATGCGAAAAACACAACTCCAAATCAAGTTGCTTTATTTAAAATGAACAAATTTCATCCAAGTGAAAGTTAAAAATACCAATCCAATGGCAGACCCACCCCACAGCTAGACGCACGCAGAATGGACGCAGAACTAGGAGATTGCTCCGAGTTCTATTTGACAACTACGAGGAGGCACAAGTGCTCAGAAGACAGTCCCAGTTCTGTCCTGTCCAGTCACCGTGGAGACAGCAGGCCAGGGCTCGTTCTCCTCCAGGGAGATTCAGTGGAGGCTACAGAAGTCAAGTTTTCAACTAACAATGAGACAAAGTTGAGCCACCACCTAGGGATACACATTCACCTAGTTTTACTGTATACAATGTAACATCAGTGTCACATCTTGACAAAAGCAAGGCTTTGTCAGAACCAACAGACTCTACCTTGAACCCACGGGCATTATCAGCACACATATCAGAACAACTTATTTGTGGAAATACTACACACAATCTAAAGGAACTAGCTGCAGAGTCCTTAACATGCTGCTCCCTAGACAGCACTTTCTACACTTATGCAAAACTCCTCTTCCATCTCGTACTGTGTCTAAAGACCTAAATCTAAGGCTGAGACTCTAGTGAGTTTGTAAAGCATCTGCACCAGCAACTTCCCATCGATTCTTAAATACCTACGTCACATACTAATTTACATACACAGCTACAATGTTAATTATGTTCTTTCACGAAGCTCTAATAAACCTGCATTTAGTCAGGTCTGTACTTCCCTTTCTGGTTGTGGAAATGCATGTCCCTGTTTACAGTGGCTCTCCCCTCAAGGTGTCACCCCCAACACCCCAGCACTGCAACCGCAGAGGCACCTCCCGCAGCACTCCGCTCTGCAGGCTGACAGTGAGGCCTCACCCCCAAAGACCCAGGGCCCTCCTGACGTCCTGGGTCCCCCACTCAAGTCTCTGCCACCCTTCTCCTATCTGAAGTTTCTGGTCTAAGATCCCTTCTCCCAGGACCCAGCTCTTTGGTTTTAGGATTTGCTGTCCTCTTGGAGAATAATCCCTGACGAGTCTGATGCTGCAACCTTCACTTTACCACTGTTGACACCACTCCAAGGAGCAGCTCGTGCCAGGCAGGAGGAAGATTACCTGTGGACAAATGGACCTACCCTACGCGATCACCAGGCCACCATCTACTCCTTCCCCACATGCGGCTTCCCCACCTCCTTCCTGTTTGCTTCCACATGGAGTGCCTGGCCGGCACAGTGACAGTAAGCGCGCGTAGCCAGAACAGATAAGGCATGTCCCACTGTTACTTATGGGGTGGCAAGAGACAAACAGTAGTGCATAATCTGTCTCATCCAGATGCTTTGAGGAGAGGTGGCTCTGGGGCCTGTCGGATGGGCTAGAGCCCTTACTTCTGGTTACTGTTTATCAAACAGGAATCACGTTTCACATCTAGAGAAGGAAAAGTGGGTATCCAACCTTCAAAATTCCAATTTCTACTGCACCGTTCAGGCCACTGGCAGTGTATCTCACCACGCCCTCTGGTGGCAATGAACCTTTTTGGGCTGTTCTCTGGTTCGAACTGAAGTTTAGAGAGGAGCAGCTGGTAGGCAATAGAGAGGAAGGTAAGGAAAGAGGTCAAGGGTGACTGCCCAGTAGCAGTACTGGGAAAAAGGAAACAGCTTTTTGAAGATGGCAAGAAGAGTCTTTTAAAAATAGAAGGAGGGACACCATTCAGATATTACTAACAAGAGATTATACCGTACTCACACCCAAACACATACCGGGCCCACCACGGAACCAGAGGGAGCCCCGAGGGCGGAGGGACAGCAGCACCCCCAGGCAGGCAGAGCGAGGGGCGCTGCCTGAGGAGGCTGCACAAGTTCTCTCACCAGCCCAGCCACACAACTGGGGTGGCATTTGGGTTGGATGCAGAAAACTGAACTGAGACACAATAGAGAGTCAGTGTCCTAGAGTAAAGCCACACAACCCAGAGCCAGTCCCTCAGCAACTCAATACTGGGCAAAGACCTGGATTCCCCTGATTAGACCTGTTTCTAGGGGGTATTTTAGGGATAACACCATACAATTCTAACACGTCCACACTTGCTGTTCCCTCCTCTGGAACACTACTGTGACACAGTTCCTTCCCCTACCTGGCTACTAGTGCCTTTACTCACACTCCATCCCAGACAGTGCTTTGGACTGGGTGTGGCCTTTGACAATCTCCCCCTTATTTTTTATTTAAATTTAGTTGAATTCAGGGACAGATTAAGGCAAGCAGGTGAATCAAGAAGACAAGAGATAGAACCTGCTGGTCAATCCCCAAATATTCATACCAGAGTCACTTAGAAGTATCATCAGAGTCCGAAGGCTTCTTAGAAGTGCCATCTCTGAATTTACTCCCTGTGTGGAACACAAGCCCCCCACTTAGCGCCTGCAGGTCAGACGAGCGGAGAATGCCGATCACAAGTGAGAACCGCTTACGATCATGTGGTGGGAAAGGATGGGGCCAATCTACTAGAACTCGGCCCTAGTCACAATTTAAGTTATGTGGTAGGAACACATTAAACGCCTTTCCCACTCTGCAAACAAAAAATCTCCAGCATCTCTTCCCCACCCCCAAATAAACCACACAAAAATAACCCTGATATTTCATAGCCTCCCTGACTGTGGGGAGAAGATAAGTAATCCAAAGACAGGATGAGCAGTGGGTCACGGTGCTGGGTCACTGCCACAGAATGCGTTTTGGACTGAAGGAGACACACAGGAAGGTGGCACTTACAGTACTTCTGACGAGTCACAGGTTCACACACAGATCAAAGTCCTCTCACCACTCTGCATCTCTGCTTGTACACGCCGGCTGTGTGGGTGACGGGAGCTCCTTACCGACACCAGCGAGGTAACAAATACAACGAGATGTTGAAAGGACCAGACCCTCCGGCCTCATGGCCCACCGGCGTGGTTTTCAGTGAGACAGCACAGAACCTTCTTACCCAACATCATGTTAGCGCCAGTGTTTCACTGAGCTGGCCAGGCTGTTAAACTTCTTGATAATCTAGTCTTAGTAAGCAGAAAAACAGCATGTGACCGAAGATAGGAGCTTGGAGCAGGGAAGGAACATCCAAATTCAAAGACAGAGGAGAAGGTGGGAGCAGAAGACGTGAGAACTGAGTTGGGCGGCTGCCACCAGCTTATGCTGAAGCCACCTCAGGGACAGTCTCTTTATTTGCTCAGGGGTGAGCCCGGCCTCCACAAGTGTCCCTAATCCTGCCAAGGAAAGTACAACTGCCTGTAATGAGCATGTAGACAGCATAGCCGGGTGCAAAGCTAGAAGGCAATATTAAAAACAGGACCCCCAGCACCCCCATGGTGAAGTAATGGCAGGGCTTTCTATAAAATTCTTATAAATTACACAGTGACACATCAAGCATAGATATAGGTCTATAATAATGGAACAACTTGAAAAGGCAAGAAGAGAACTCTACAAATTGGCTATGAAGACAACAACTAAGGTTGAGAAATGCATATTCTAGTCTGATAAATTCACTTGAGTAAGACACCTAATTTCCCCACGGAATTCCAGATGGACCACAGAGGACAGAGAAAAGAGGACAGAAAGGAACGTGGGTCCTGGGCTTTCATAACACATTTAAGAAAACACTCAGCTACTCAGAAACAGAAGAATGTAACAGGAACACCACCTGCAGTAGTCAAGGACTTCAGACACTTAGAAGCCTATGAACTTCAGTATTTCACTATTCTCCCCCAACCTCTCCTCTTAAGACTTCAACTAGCACATCCGATAAAGGCCTCGGGGATTTAAAGATCCTAGATGCATTCAGAGAATAAACAAACTTCATCATGAGCCTGTTATATGCCCAGGAAGAGGGCAGGTGCTTGCAAAAAGATTATCTTACTGATTTTTTAAGTTTTAACTTCTTTAGATCTGATCTTGCTTCAAAAAGCAAAAACAAAACATGGAGACATGATTGAGCTTTTATAAAAACGTGTAGATCTTTGCTGTCTGATTTGGTCTAAGCACTCAAAACAGCAATGGCAAACTGAGAGAAAGAGCACGAGGCTACACCTGGGCTTCTTCAGAAGATGCCGGGGACTTTTCTAAGTTTCCCCCAGTGCTGCTCTACTTCACCACGGTGAATACACACTGGTGGAGTCACTGCGCACCCCCAGGCTACCACAGGGAGCAGAGCAATAAGGGAGGTTCTGGTATTCTCAAAGGAAGAAAATTTCAAAGATAAAATGGATTCAATTTTTATTAAATAATGTAAAGGGTTTTCTTGGCACCATTCACATACTCTTGCCTTTATGCATAAAACAAGCCAGGTTTGTCTGCATCGGCAGCAAAGACAGCTACCGGAGCAAACGCTAAGTGAATGGATTCAGGTTCCAAGGGCGTCCTCATTCTCTGGCTTCTGTCAGCCCTCCCCGTGTCTGCAGGAGCCGCTGGGCCGCCCTTCCCGGGTCCTGCCCCTGGCTGCCAGCATGTCCTCCTACACAGACAACAGCTGTGCTTGGTCACCTGGAGGAGCTGCGCTCTTTGCTCACGCAGTCGTCCTGGGAGGTGGTGTCCCCGTTGCCCACCATGCTGCACGTCCTCCTCTTCTTCCTGCGGTGCATCGTCCCGTCACCTTCAGACCCAGACTCACACTGGACATGGGAGACAAAACAAGAATTCAGCCAGGATGCAACCCATTTCCTCATTAAACAACCTCTGACCTCACAAGACAGCCCAAACATTGTTCACTTTCTCCCAGAAGCAAAGCAGTCATTTATGCCAGTTCCACAATGCAGTCTTAATAGCCACCTCCTTGGATGGTTCTGATTCCCTAAGAATTTCAACTCCCCTCACAAGCCAAGTGTCCCTCCATTATTCTCTAATGGAAAAGTTATTTGTCTGAAATCAAGAAACTCAGTATAAAAATATTTTCTAGTTAGCATCCTAACATTGCATTATGAAATTTCACTCTACCAACACAGAGCTTGATGCATGAAAGTCAGTCTACCACTGAACATCATAAAACCCCTCTCCCACCTGAGAAAAGACTAGATCAGATTATGTGAAGTTAAGAGACAGAAATTCCATCTGCTAAAGGCGCAGGGCCCTCTTTTTGCCGGTATTAATGCTAGCTTTAAGCAGGTAACTGGATTTACTGAGTTTCCAGGCTTGTACTTTACCATCCACAGAGAAAAGTCTTCACTGGGCTCTGGCTCTGAGGTCAGAGGATGTGAGTCTGAATCCTGACACTGCCATTGGCTGGCTGTGTGACCTTGGGCCGTTTACTTCACTTAATCTTCAAATACCCCTGGATACCGCGAGGTTAGTTTAACAACTCACATACACGTGTGAAGCTGTAAAATGGGCAAAATTCGCCACTCAGCAGTACATATGCCCCTCCTTCCTGGATGGAGAGGAAGAGCCATGGCCAGTTCTGACTGGGTGACAGGAGCCTGCAGGACCCATGGGCAAGAAGAGCGAGCAGGGCCTCACCTCTGAGTCTGAGTCCGATGAACTGGAGCTGGAGGAGCTGGAGGAGTCGCTGGAGCTGTCGGAGGCGATCCCTGTGGACTCCTGAAGGTCAACCGAGTCTGCTAGGACTGCCAACTCAGGGTGCTCTTGCTTCAAGATCCTGGGAGGCAAGAAATGTTGTTCTTAGTGAGGTGGCAGGCAGCAAGACCCATACATGATGACTCACACACAAAAGTGTTTCTAAAAGACCTGTATCTGTTAGAGACCTGTCCCTTAGAAACACCCAGAAAACCAGCTGTATCAATTCAGAATGGGTACTGTATAATGATGAGGACACATAAACCCTAAGCCTGAGAACAAAAACCCCACTATGCTGCCCATTTTTTTCTGCAAAGAACACTAAGCACTAGCTCCACACAATGATTACCACTGCACAGATGAGCCAGCCGACTGCCAACGTGTGAGATAACGTTTCCTCAAGTTAGTCTTTTTCCCTTGGGAGAAAAGTTTTTCTTTTCCTAGTTTTGCTCCCCCTGAACCATTGCCTAGCTGATTTAAAAACAAACAAGCAAACAAACAAAACCTTTCCTTTCCACAGCACAGCATGTAATAATCAGAGTTGGGTTTGGTTAGATTCTAACTATAAGAGTAGAAACAATTAGGAAAGAAATACAAGGTATCAAATAACAGAGACAGTCCCCCTTCACTTGGAAGATAAAACTGAAGTGGACTTAAGAGCAGCCCTCCCCTTCAGGAACCTGACCTGGCATCCACTGAAACCACTGACAAAAGACCTGCTGTATGGTAAGGTCTTGGAGTGACCAAATCAGCACGCAGCGGCCTACAGGGCGGGGTAAGTGGGCCTCAGATGCCCGAGAGTCCAGGGAGAACAGAAGCCACCACCCTTGCTGGCCCTCTCAGCAGGGAGGCTGAGCACTGAACAAGCCAGAATCCCTCTCTTACCCCGAGAGCTGGTCCCTCCAGGTCAGGGTTGGGACACAGTGGCACGGGGTGGCTGAGGGTGGCTTGCACTGCCGCTGCCCGTGCTGTATCTGTTCTGTGGATAAACAGAGGAGCTAAGTCTCCAGGGCAGTCACCTCACTCACAAGAACTGAAGGTAATAAGTTCAAATGGGAGTAATACTTCTGGGTAAGAAAAATAACCAAAATAAAACCCAAACAAAATAGCTTCATTTGCTAGTGCTAGCTTTGAAAAAGAAACAAAGAAACAAAACAAAATGAGAAACAATCCCAATTATGACCATATTTTGACTGAGTGGCTTTGATTATACATGCAGAGTCTTACCCTGCCACCTCGAGGCTGGCAAACATCCTGAGATCTAGCCCTGACCTCGGACCATCTCTCCTCTACTCATGAGGTTTGGCAGCCCCAGGTTTTCCCAGACCTCTCTAAAATCAGCACACGGTATTGGCAGTAGTGGACTCTTTCAATTTTATCTCAGGGGTAGGAACTGAAACAAAGTAAAGGTAAGAAAAATAAAAAGGCTCTCACCTATACCATTTCCTTGATAACTTTGGTCTCCCTCTTACCGTCTTGTGCCATACAACAGGGAAGTTGGTGCTGCTGGCAAAATTCTGGGTGATGGCAATAGTAGTGTCAAGATTGAGGACAACGTGCCACCAGCCTCCTGAAATGCAACAAATAAACAGTTAAACAGGGTTTGGTCCCATACATAATCAGTGTGTAGCACAAACTCCAGCAATTGGGGATGCCCATCCCTAAGAGTGAGCCTCAGAAAGACATGAATACAGAGCAGTAAAAGTGCCTCCTGATCGAGGGACTGGCAATGACTTGATTGTGCAAATAAAGTTTTATTGGAGCACAACCATATCCATCCATTTATGTATAGTACAGGGCTGCCTTCCTGCTACAAGGGCAGAGTTAAGTAGTCGTGACAGAGCCTGTTTGGCTCATGGTGCCTAGAATATTTACTCTCTGGCCCTTTACAGAAAAAGTTCATGGATTACTGTCAATCTAAAGCTCAACCAGGCCAGGTGTGGTGGCTCATGCCTATAATCCTAGCACTCTGAGAGGCCGAGGCAAGTGGATTGTTCGAGGTCAGGAGTTAAAAACCAGCCTGAGCAAGAGCAAGACCCCGTCTCTACTATAAATAGAAAAAATTAGCCGGGCATGGTGGCGCTGCCTATAGTCCCAGCTACTCAGGAGGCTGAGGCAGCAGGATTGCTTTGAGCCCAGGAGTCTGAGGTTGCTGTGAGCTAGGCTGACGCCACGGCACTCACTCTAGCCTGGGCAATAAAGCGAGGCTCTGTCTCAAAAATAAATAAATAAATAAATAAATAAAATAAAGCTGCGACCAAAACTTTAAAGGCAGAAAGCTGTTCAGCTTCTAGGAGGAGATTTTTATTTACCTACTATAAATACCCTCACATCCATATGTTTAAGCGAACAGAGTGTGAATGTCTGGTGTAGGATTGCCTGCCTCCTAGCTCTAAATTAATATTTCCCCACTCAACCCAGACAATGCTACACTGCATCAGAAACCTAATTTATAGAAACATGCAAAGACACTGAGTAATTAGTAGGAATAAAGATGAGCAGGATCTTTACATAAAGTTTATCAATAGTTGTAGTTACATGACAATGTGGACAACAGCTCCCCCAGCACTTGAGGACGCAGCTACAAATTGTTGTCAGAGGTGGGGACCAGTTAGTTCATTGACCAGGTAGCATGCAATGGGATTTTTTTGACTCACTCTCTATATAGCTCTGCTCCAAATGACAAAATACTGAAACCAAAGAATGTACTTTCTTCCAGTTCATCTATACCTGGCACAAAGACAGTCTCTCCTGGTTTTTGTAAGATTTCCAGGGGTTTGAATTCAGGTGGCCAGGTTGGAAGCTGTGTCCGGGGATAAATCACGTTAAACCAGGTAATAGCTTCATCCTGCTGGTTCCCTCCTTCTTCCCGTGTCACCTTGATGAGCTCCCTGGGAGTGCTTGTTGGGAACAGGCACCAGCGCTTGTGACCCTGAACTAAGGCATTCCAGGCACTGGTTCCCAGAGGGTCGATGTGAATCCCAGTTCCAGAGCGTGGTGGCCCCATTACAAACCACCTATAGGATGGAAACATCCGAGATGTAAAGTGCAATTTAATTATACATACAGGTACAACACAAAATAGGAAGTTTTTAATTTTATGTATCATATCACATTTATTTCAGAGACTATACAAATTCTGGTACACAAAAACAATGAACTGATCACTAACAAAAAAAAGGTGGCTGATGTGGTTTATTGCCAGACTTTAACTATTGAAACTTCCCTCATAGATCGGTGGTTCAACTTTAGTTGCACAATCAAAATGCCTGGAGAACTTTCACAAATTCTGACACCCAGGGGGCACCCCAGACCAGTTAAATCGGAGAATCTCCCATCAGGATCCAGGCAGACATCAGAAGTCCCCTAAGTGAGTTCACTGTGCAGCCAAGAAAGGAGCACTCACTGTTTTAAAAAAAGAATAGGTCACTGAACTCCGCTCACAAATGCCTTATAGGTAAGACTTTAACTACTTAGCTGCAGGATACTTTACCTGTAAGGGGGCCTGCGCTTCTCCCCTGCATACTGGAAAAGGTCATCAGTAAAAAACTTGGGCACCTTGTAGTCCTCCAAAAGTTTCCTTCTTTTGGGGTGTTCACCATAGCTGCTGTCAAAGATGTAAAGGGGGCTGTCATCTCGCGTGCTCTCCATGTACTCGATGTAGTATTTCATCTTCATCTTCACAGAGTAGCCATCGTTATCCTCACCACACTTGAACTTCTGGTTCCGGTATTTCCTTTTTAGGCGCTCCAGAGTCCATTTCTCCTGCGCGGACCAGCCCTCTTGGGCATTCAGCAAAACCACGGGCTTGTAAGGCCTTTCATATCGCTCCACAAATTCTTCCACAGACAGCTGTAAAGCATCTGCCCTGTCCACGTTATCCTGAGGGAATCAGAAGAGACCTGTCCAGTTAACAACAACAACAGTCCGTGGCAGATCAGGGTGTCCCCCCAGGGCCAATTAGCAGTGACATACCTAAGGAGCCAGATTCTCGTTCTGGCTCCGCCCGGGGAGGAGGATCGGGAGGGAAAGCCCTGCGTGCCCGTGGACACGTCGCAGCCTGAGCCACCCTATTAGGGGAGGGGACTTCCCATCTCCCACTCGCGGGCGCTGACAGTCAGGTCCCCTAGGGCCCCGCCGCCCAAAGGGCTCAGGGGCGGTCAGCCTTCCGGTTGAGGACACCGAAGGCGTGGACTCTGGTCACCCGGGCAGGTGGCGGCTGCAGCAAGGGAGGAAGGGGGCCCGCCCCGGAATCCGCGCCCGTGTTCGGGGACCCGGAGCTCCGCGGGGCGCAGGTGAGCCTCGCCCGGCGCGTGGAGCGGGGACGAAGGCAGCCGCGGACGGGCAGCGCGGTTGCTGGAGGAGCCGACGCCCGGCCCCGCGACCCCCGCCCGGCCCCGCTCACCGCCACGGCCGCCGGGCTCAGCGAGAAGCTCTCGTAGTAGTTGTGCCGCGTCCAGTCCAGCGAGTCCTTGAGTTCCGGCCGCGCACTCCGTTTGGCCTCGCGGATCCGCTTCTTACTCTTGTGGTTCATCGTGCAGGGTCACCAGCTGGTTCCGCCGCGACCTCCGCACCGCTCGCTTCCTGCCACTAACGCGCCCCCTCCCCGGCCCCCTTTGGCGGCTGCGACACCGAAACGCCCTTCGCCCGGGCCTGGCGCCTTTAAAGTCGCCTTCCAGAAAATTCACTCCCCAGCCACCTCCCGAGCCTCGGGTTGGGCATGCGGCGGCCGTCTTCCCCGCCCCCGCGCCTCTCGCGGTCCGCTATTGGCCTGCGCGCCTCCGGGGCCCGCCCTCACACACGCCGGGCCGCCGCCATGTTGGGAAGGTCACGCCTGCCGTCGCGCCGCCCCGCCCCGCTCACGCGCTTCCGGCGTGCCCGCCACTTCCGGCCGCGTGCTGCGTCCGCCGCGGATCTTTCCTTCTGTGTGTGTGTGTGTCTGCGGTGCTTGGCGCTTTCTTTGCTGGTTGCGTTGCCGGCCCAGCGGGGCTTTCCCCTTTTGCCGCCGGGCGGCTGCGGCGGCCCCCAGCCGGCCTGGGAACTGCCGCGCGAGCAGCCTGGCAGCCCGGAGCCCTCCGCGGCCCCCTGCCCGCCCGGGGCCCACCGACGCCCCTGCGGGCGAGCGTGGCTTCCGAGGGCATGCGGCCGGCGCCCAGCGCTTTCGGTTCTCGGAGGAGCCGGGCCCGGGAGCCCAGGGGGCCGTGCTGGAGGTCCACGTCCCCCAGGTGCGTGCTGCTGCACCCGCCCGGACGCGCCCTTCCGCTCCCCCCGGTGCGGAGGCGCCTGACGGCAGGAGTCCGCCCGGCTGGTGTGGGGAGGGTGGGGAGGGACAGTCAGCTGCCCCGCTTTCCCCTCTGTCCCCGCTTTAGGGAGGCCCTCGGAGCAAAAAAGGTTTGGTATGAAGCCCTTGGGCAGATTAAATGTCTTACAGTAAGAAATTTGGGGATCCTGCCAGATAGGGGGCATCTTCACATCGTGTGTTTTCCTGCCAGGAAAGTGGCGCCCTGACCCCTAATATTTCCTTTGATCTTTTGAAGGGCTTCCTAATTCATCTTTCTCTCCCTTTTGTGTAACTTCTGGGACTAGAGACAGCCACCTCAGTGCCCAAATAAAGTTTCTTGGCTTGGCACTGTCTTCTTTCTTTGAGCTCACAGTTGCCACAAAACTCTCAGTAATTGTACCTTACACGGGTTCGGATTTTCAAGGCACTTTCATGTTGCAGTGTTTAATTTGACTTTAACACCAGCCTGTGAGGTAGGTATTAGTAATGCCATGCTGAAGATGAAATAGTTTGAGCCGGGCGCAGTGGCTCACGCCTGTAATCCTAGCTCTCTGGGAGGCCGAGGCAGGCGGATTGCTCGAGGTCAGGAGTTCGAAACCAGCCTGAGCGAGACCCCGTCTCTACTATAAATAGAAAGAAATTAATTGTCCAACTAATATATATAGAAAAAAATTAGCCAGGCATGGTGGCGCATGCCTGTAGTCCCAGCTACTCTGGAGGCTGAGGCAGGAGGCTTGAGCCCAGGAGTTGGAGGTTGCTGTGAGCTAGGCTGATGCACTCTAGCCTGGGCAACAAATCGAGACTCTGTCTCAAAAAAAAGATGAAATAGTTTGAGAGAAGTTTAAAGGCTGGAATGGAATCCATTTCTGGTAGCCTCTACACAGCTTCATGTTAAAATATCCTGTTGGATTTTTGCCTAAATTTAGGGAGTGAAGGTATTCTCTGTGAGAATGGAGGCCTCTTTACACCCAGCTGCACAACTGTTATCTTCTGATCGGAAATCCTTCATTTTCTCCCTGTTGTACTCTTGCGTAAAATCCAGCAGGTTGGGTATTTTTGGCTTGCTTCTTGCTGTGTCCTTAAGAACAATGCCTCGAATATTTTAGGCAGTAATAGATTTGAGTGTATTGAATTAGTTTCGATCTCACATTCTTTTTTTTTTTTTTTTTTTTTTGAGACAGAGTCTTGCTTTGTTGTCCAGGCTAGAGTGAGTGCCATGGCGTCAGCCTAGCTCACAGCAACCTCAAACTCCTGGGCTCGAGCAATCCTTCTGCCTCAGCCTCCCGAGTAGCTGGGACTACAGGCATGCGCCACCATGCCCGGCTAATTTTTTTTCTATATATATTAGTTGGCCAATTAATTTCTTTCTATTTATAGTAGAGACGGGGTCTCGCTCTTGCTCAGGCTGGTTTTGAACTCCTGACCTTGAGCAATCCGCCTGCCTCGGCCTCCCAAGAGCTAGGATTACAGGCGTGAGCCACCGCGCCCGGCCTGGATCTCACATTCTTTATCTTTGATACTTTTGCCTCTTCAGCCTCCTTTTCTACCACCTCACCCTTTCTACCTACCTGGCACTCTGCTCCAGAGGACAGAAAGAATTGTACTTTTGCAGTTTAATTGCTAACTTTGCTTTGTGTCCGGCACTGAGTTGCTTGCACTGACTTTTCCTAATCACCTCTTGAGACAGTATTTCACAGTTGAGGAAACTGAAGCACTGTCAAGTAACTTGTGTAAGGTTTCACAGCGCGTAGGTCTAGAAGTTTGAACCCCTGCTGGCTTATTCCAGAGGCATGAGTTATGCTACCTTGCCCTCCCTAAGTGCCATGCTCTCATGATTCCAGTCCTTTCCAAAGGCTTTGTACGCTGCCCGCCTTCCTAACTCAGGATTCAGCTCCACTCATACTTTTAGGATGTCTTCCTAGGACCACACTACCCATTAGCATATCAAGTTATGCTTGTGCTTAAAACCCTCCAGTATCTCTCTAGAGTAAAATCTAAACTTTTTTCTCTGCCTTATCTCTGACTTCCACTTGCACTGCACAATGATGCCTGCCTCCCCTCACCGCCCTCCCTGCTCCATGCTCTGGTCCAGCACTTGCTTACTTGTTGCCTCTCTACACCCAGGGTATATGCTCCACGAGAGCTACATCCTCAGTCTAAGAATGGTCCCTGATACTCAGGTGTTGGACAATGCTTACTGAATGAATGAATGCTGTGAAGAGTGGTTATCACATGGCTTTGCAGTTTCATATCCCCACAGTTTGTAAACTGGAGAGCAGGACCCTCATTGCCAATGCCTGACACTTGGTAATTGTATAAATAAATTTTCCAACTTCCAGCAGATACTTACGGCATAGAAAAAAATTCTTTTCAGGTCCTGCATCTCCAATATGGAATGTATGTATGGCCGTGTGCTGTGGTCCTGGCCCAGTACCTGTGGTTCCACAGAAGATCTCTGCCGGGCAAGGCTGTCTTAGAGGTACAAGTGCCCCTGAAGTTTCCAAATTCCTGGGTTATTTTCAGTTGTGAAGTCTACATGCTTGTCATTAGCTTTTGTTAAATATTTTTGAATTGGATTTATATATTATATATAAGTTCTGTGAGCTCAAAATGTTTATTTTTTATTTCTGCATATTATGGGGGTATAGATTTTAAGGTTTCAATAAATGCCCATTCCTCCCTTCTCCCCAGAAGTCTGAGTTTTCAAAATGTTTTTTACACTCTTAAACTGGCTAAAAAAGAGTAATCCTAGCATTGGGGGGGGGGACCTCAGGCAAGAGAATTGCTTGATACCAGGAGTTCAAGACCAACCTGAGCAAGTGCGAGACCCCATCTCTATAAAAAATAGAAAAAATGAACATACTGGTACATGCTTATAGTCTCAGCTTCTTGGGAGGCTGAGGCAAGGAGAATTGCTTGAGTCTAAGAGTTTGAGACTGCAGTGGGCTATGATGATGCCACTGCACTCTAGCCTGGGCAACAGATCTAGACTCTTGTCTCAAAAAAAAAAAGTGACAGACCAAAAGTTGCCCACAAAGCATAAAATATTTACTCTCTGGCTCTCTACAATTCACTGCCCCTGTTCTAATGAGTCTCCTTGGATTGACTTTCATAGCACTGGCAGTAGTCTTTTTTTTGTTTGAGACACAGTCTTGCTCTGTTGCCTGGGCTAGAGTGCTATGGCATCAGCCTAGCTCACAGCAACCTCAAACTCCTGGGCTCAAGCGATCCTTCTGCCTCAGCCTCCTAAGTAGCTGGGACTACAGGCACGTGCCACCATACCCGGTTAATTTTTTCTGTATATTTTTAGTTGGCCAATTAATTTCTTTGTATTTTTAGTATAGATGGGATCTCACTCTTGCTCAGGCTGATTTCGAACTCCTGACCTTGAGCGATCCTCCCGCCTCCGAGAAAGCTAGGATTACAGGTGTGAGCTGGCAGCAGTCTAATTTTAGAGATGGAGGTTCTCACTGTTGCTCAGGCTGGAGTGTAGTGGAGCAATCACAGCTCACTGCAGCCTTGAATTCCTGGGCTCAAGGGATTCTCCCACCCTCCTCTGGAGTATTTGGAAGTACAGACAGACATGAATTACCACAACCAGTTAATTTTTCCTTATTTTTTGTAGAGATCAGGTTTCGTTATGTTGCCCAAGCTGGCCTTCAACTCTTGGGCTCAAGTGACCCTCCCGCTGCCTCCTTCCTCCTAAAGCATTAGGATTACAGGTGTGAGCCACCACACCCAACCCCCTGGGCCTTTTTATGAGGGCACCAATGCCATTCATGGTGGCTCTGCCCAGTTGATCCAATTGCCTTCCAAAGGCCCTCCCATCATATTGGTGACTGTCGACTTAACCCTACCATAGCATAGCCTTCTGTTTTGGGAAATGTTACTGACTCAAGAATAAAAGCTTGGAAAAGTAAATTGAGTCTCATTTACAGAAATTCTCTTTGCTTAAGCCTAAAATGCTAAACAGAAAAGCTTAAGAATTATCTAACTTTTGCAAAGCCATGTAAATGAAATGAAGGGTAGGATGTGGCACACACTTCTGGCCCAAAGTAGTCACAATTGCTAGGCATTCAGAAAAGATTCTATGTCCATGCCCAACCTGAAAGATGGAAAGCCCGTGTTCTGTATTAACATGTATGAAGGCATTCCTTAGTATGTTTACCAAGTGTCTTGCCACTTTCAAGGCCCAACTGGAAAAATCTTTAATACCCATATCGTAACAATAGTCAGTTTTGGCTACAAAAAAAGCCAATATAGGTAATGCTAATAGAACCAAAAATCATCCCCAAATGACTCCCTGTACGGAGCAATGAAACTGCCTTAGATACATTGAATTTGGAAGCAATACACTTAAAGTCAGTTGCAAAATATGACCCTTTAATATCAAAATGGGAGCTTAACTGGTACTTGTCAAATTGCCCTTTGTCCCAGTAATTAGAGGTATCACAAGGAATTCACTTGTCATAAAGTCAAAGCATATAAGCTTCTTAAGGTAATGTTTTGCAGACAAGCCCCAAAATGTACCTTAAGATTGTGTTAAAATATGGAAGGATGAAATGTGAAATTCTCCCTGCAGTTTTAAGCCTAATTTTGAAATACCATCTTTTAAACTTTAGATTGGAGCTGGAGTGAGCCTTCCAGGAATTTTGGCTGCAAAATGTGGTGCGGAAGTAATACTGTCAGACAGCGCAGAACTGCCTCATTGTCTGGAAATCTGTCGGCAAAGCTGCAAAATGAATAACCTGCCACAGGTGCATGTTGTAGGACTAACGTGGGGTCATGTATCTTGCAGTCTTTTGACTCTACCACCACAAGATATTATTCTTGCATCTGATGTGTTCTTTGAACCAGAAGGTAAACCTTTTTGGTTCAATAGTAAATTTGGCCAAAGATGCATTATAGAAAAATCTAAGAAGTCCTTTCTCCTCAGATTTTGAAGACATTTTAACCACAGTGTACTTTTTGATGCAGAAGAACCCCAAGGTCCAATTGTGGTCTACTTACCAGGTTAGAAGGTAAGTGAATAGTAGTGGTTTACTCCCAGTCTTATCAAAAAGGTAACTTAAGCCTTACTATACCCATGCAATGTGTAATTTAATAAAGTTAAAATATGTGAAGCAAAACAGAAAAGGCATCATTTAAAAAAACAATTTATTTTTTTAAGTGCTGACTGGTCACTTGAAGCTTTGCTCTACAAATGGGATATGAAATGTGTCCATATTCCTCTGGAGTCTTTTGATGCAGACAAGGAAGATATAGCAGAATCTGCCCTTCCAGGAAGACATACTGTTGAAATGCTGGTCATCTCCTTTGCAAAGGACAGTCTCTGAATTATACCTACAAGCTGTTCTGGGACAATGCCAATACTGATTAGCAACCTGGCACATATTATTAGGATCAGACTCGAGAAAATGCAGTGTTTGAAGAAGGTCAC
This sequence comes from Microcebus murinus, assembly GCF_040939455.1. Taxonomy (NCBI): domain Eukaryota; kingdom Metazoa; phylum Chordata; class Mammalia; order Primates; family Cheirogaleidae; genus Microcebus; species Microcebus murinus. The sequence goes on from NC_134121.1 coordinate 58,764,840, forward strand.
ATCTGTTGGCCTTAGATTATGTGTCACCTTGAGAACACTCTTTGCAGGTAACATAACTATGTAAACAAATTAAAACACCTATGAAGAAAAAGGACTTGGACTGTTCTTTAGTCATTAAAATAGGACATAAATTAGGTTGAGAAGGGAGTACTCAACCTCAAGAAAGTGCTACCTTAAAGCATTGATTTTAGGTGCTGAACTGGCATCTCCACTTCTTTTTAACTTAGGAAAAGTCAGATACTAAACATTTCACTTTCATACTATACAGTCAGTGACATTCACAAAATATTTGCATAGGTCTTTCAAATAAATGGGGGAAAAAAGACCAAGACATATTCTGAGAAAAGCTAACACCAAGAAAACATTTTAATTAAACTACAGAAACAATGGTTATAGTACAGAATATTCATAATAAGCAAAAAGATACACCATGTTATATGTACTTACAAAGTTACAAACCATTTGCTTCCTTGACATTTTCCATATTTTTAAGTTCATACATGTAGATATGATCAGATATACCATTTTGGGAGGAAGGGGAGAAAAAAGGTGTATTTATCATCAGCTAGATGTGCTCACTGTATGCTCCGTTATTTATATGCAAGGCCCGGGTGACTGGAAGTGCAGTTGTCAGGCATTTTAATAAACTGGACAGCCATTTGTTTCTGCACGACAAGGCATCTTTACACAGGAGCAATCAGGAGAAAACAGGAAACAGCCAAGCACTCTGCACTGCAACACGCCACCTTAACAGCTAACCAGCATTACTCAACTGCTACACAACTGCGCCTAGTGCACAAAAATACATAAGAGAAGAGATTAGAATTGTGTTTGATAAACAATCCTCTCAAAAAATCAAGTCTTTTCACCTGAAAAGTCTTTATACAAATTTGGGTTCAGATTACCATTTAGATCTGAAGGTAAATAACATATACAAACAAATTTACACCAACTTTTGTAGATTTTTAATTTTAAGGAATGAAGGCAATGTTGAGTCAATCTCTTGACAGCTTTAGGCTGTGTGTAATGGCTGCACACGTTTCCTTAAAAGTCAGGAGGCCACAAATTAGGTTACCAATCTGTTTAATTTCAAACAAAAAAAGTCAGCACTATGTAACAAAAATGAAATTTTACCTCAAATATCCAAATCCAATAATGAAATCTGAAGTCGTTCACCTCACTAAATTACAAGAAATTTGAATAACAGCAACAAAATGGCACATAAAATGAAGTTTGCCACCTGAGGCAAAGCTTAAAACAAGTAAAAAGTTAGACAAATGTTACAAAATAACCTTTTCAATAGCCAGTTGCTTGTTCCAAGGACTCTTCTTTGATGGACTGAGTATGTGGTCCTTTTCCCCCAAGTCCGCCATTACGTTGCTTGCCGACACATCTAGGTTTGAAAAGAAACAAGTTCAGTTTACCCTCCATTGCTGTGAAGAAGATAGGAAAGTGCACAAGGTTTCAGTTTCAGGCATGTACTTACTAAGGCTCTGGTGAAATGAGAAGGGTATGGTAAGGTTCCACCAGCCATTATCAGTTTGTTTTTTTTTTAAAGGCCCAATTAGGAAATTTTCACAAAGACTACCATCAGCATATTCAAGTTTGAATTTATGTATTCTTGGCCAAATAACCAAGGTGAAAAATGGTAAGGTAAGGGGAAGGAAAAAAAAAAAAGGAAAAAAATAAAAAAAGGGCTGTATCCAAACAAAACAACTTGAAATCAGAATTAGCCTATATTTAAGATAAATTATTTTCAAAATGAAATATTTGGCAATTGAGAATAATGCTTTAATATCTGCTACTTAGGGCCCTTTCCTTTTTTAAAAAATAGGACCAAACAATTTGAGAGTTAAAGACACACTATCCTTTCCCCACCCAGTGCAATACCTGTTAGCTTTCTTTTGGGGTTCCAAAAGTTCACTGCTTATTGCAATTCGTTTGCCACATCCATTAGAATATGAAGTCCCAGTCAGCACAACAATAGTTGAACTGATTGTTTTTCTCTAAGAGGATAGTGCATCTTTAACATTTAAAGACAAACCTGCTCCAATACACGCCCACAGAAACTGGTCCCTGGAGGATCAGCCAAATCAGTTAAAATCTGCAATACTGGCCAATATTCTTTTATCAAACAGGAGACCGCAGCTTTAAAGGGGGAAAATGCAGACGTTGGATAAAAACAGCAAGAAATAGTCATTTTCAATAATAGGTCTCAAACAGTTTATGAAACAGCCATTATTATCTAAGCTTCATACACATCCTTCCTGCAGACCCCTCTTCAGTACTACTCCCAAAGCTGAGCAACCTCAGAGCAGCGCTGCTGACGCTAGGAGTCACTTTTATATCAGCACGGCTCACAATCCACTCCAAACCCCATTCACGTATCGATCAGGGCGATGTGCCTCGGGCCCCGCAGACGTTACCTTGTTCTTAAGAGGACACCGCTCCTTCCTCCTCAGGAGACTTGGGGGGGCTCTTGGATCGCGACCTGGACTTGGACTCCCTCTTGGACACGGGGGGAGGACTCCTGGACCGCGAGCGGGACCTGGACCGCGAGCGGGACCTGGACACCGACGAGGACTTGGACTTGGACCTTCGCGCGGATCTGGACTTGGACGTCGACCGGGAGCGAGAGCGAGTGCGGGACCGAGACTTGGAGCGGCTGTAGCGCGACCGGCTGCGGGACCTGGAACGACTGCGACTCCGGGATCGGCTGCGGCGACGCCGCCTAGGGCTGCAGGGACAGGCGGCACGTCAGGGAGAGCGCGAGGCGGCGGGGCGGCCCCGCCCGCGCGCTCCCGCCCCGGCCGCCATTATCTCGCTGCCAGACGCCCGACGCCATTTCCCGGTCGCGAGGCGGGAGGCCCCGGCCCCGGCCCCGGCCCCGCGCGCCCCCGCCAGCGGCGAAGGGAAGCCGCGGGACGGCCGGCGGGCCAGGCGGGGGTGCGGCGAGCGGCCCGGCCCCGCCCGCGCCACGTGCTCCCCGCGGACCTTTGTGAGGCAGCCCCGGCCTGCGCGCCGCCCCGCCTCCCGCGGCCCCGGGCCCCGCTTACCTGCGGCTGCGGCGTCCGTAGCCGCCGCCCCCGTACCTCCGGGGTGGCGGGCCCCGGCGGCTATGGTGCGAATCCGGGGGGCGGCCGTAGCGCGCCATCTGCACCCGCAGCTCGCGGCCGTCCAGCACGGCCCCATCCATGGCGTCCATGGCGTCCTCGGCGTCGCGCTTGTCATGGAAGCGGACGAAGGCGAAGCCGCGGGACTCCTTGGTGTAGCGGTCCCGCGGGATGTACACGTCGCCGACACGCCCGTACTTCTCGAAGACGCGCCTCAGCGTGTCGGGCGAGGTGCGGTAGGTCAGGTTGTCCACCTTGAGGGAGGTCATGCCCTCCACATCGGGAGGGGGGCGGCCGTAGCTCATGGCTCTGAGTGGCGGCCCGGGGCCCCGCGAACTGCCGCCGGTTTCCTCAGCTTTGGGCGGTGCGACGCCGCGCCTCTTCTCTGGCAGTAGCCTTCCGCGTGGTAACGCTAGGGAAGGCCAGGCGGGCGAAGGGACCGCGCAAACTACAGGGCCGGGCGCACCTGGGCAACAACTGGGCGGGCGGCTGGCACCAGCGCCCGTTTATATCCCTTCTCACAAAATGGCGCCCGCGCCACCCGGAAATGAATCCCCTGATTGGCTCTCCGCGCCCCGCCCCGTAGCGTCGCTGCCGCGCGCCCCGCCCCCACCAGACGCGCCTGCGCAGAACCCGGCGGGCGGGCCGAAAAGCGCGAAGTCACTGCGGGCGGGAGGGGGAGCGGAATTTACGGGCAGTTGGAAAGCCCGCGAAATGCTCTTTCCGCCTGCAAGGGAGAGGGAGAGCGCTCGGGAAGGAGGAAGAGGAGGCGCTCCCGATCTGGGCCCCGCCTTCTTTTCATGCCAATACCTCAGCTCCACGCAGCTTTTCTGCTCGGCCCTCAGCCCCCGCCTCTATCAGAGGGGTGTTCCTACCCCCATCTCCCTCTACGTGTCCTTGGTCTCTTCAAACCCTGCTAGGTCGTCCCTAGGCCCCTCCACTAGTTCCCGACTGCTCTTTGCCAGGCTCCACTCCCGAGGCCCTTTCGCCCGAGCTCGCGGCCCCGGCCTGCTCCCCCTCCGGGGGTGGGGAGCCCCCGCAGTGCGCCTGCGCGTCCCGGGCGGCCTGGGACTCCGTTTCCCAGCGGGCCTAGCGGCGCCGCGGCAGCGATCAGGTGACTGGTCGCCTGACTTGCAGTGAGTCAGGGCCCGGAGGGCGGGGCCGCGCGGGCAGCTGCAGCTCGCCCTTGGCCCCTTAATCCCCTCGCGGGTCCCTCAACCTGGAGCATCTATGTTCCTGGCGCGTCTCCGAGTGTTGGGCTCTTCCCTGCTCGGATCGCATCGTAGGAATGTCCTAACTGTGCCGGTGGGGAGAGCTTCACCCTAAGCCCGGGATTCTGATCCAAGCACTGGAAGTTGACAGCTCGGCTGCCTTGCTCCTGCATCTGCCTTCTCTCACTATCTCATTTCCTTCCCCAGGATTGTCAGTGGGTTCGCCCCGAGGAGAGCTGACTGCCCTGGGCTGTTGCTGACCTCCGGCAGAGCTGAGCCAAAATGTCCCCGGAATCTAAAAAGCTTTTCAACATCATTATTTTAGGAGTTGCCTTTATGTTTATGTTCACCGCCTTTCAAACTTGTGGAAATGTGGCGGTGAGTTGGAATCTGTTCTCCCTCCTTTGAAGTGCGTATCATGATTCCAAAAATGATAATAAACGTTAATTATATCTAATAGCGCGCTTAAATTGAATCTTTTATTTTCCCACTAGCGTTCTTCGTTTCTTATGATTAGGTTTGATTTCTTGTGTCAGACATTTCTCTTGTATGGGGTGTTAAACTACCGTTTATCCCATTCGATTTGGGGTTTTGGACATTGACCTAGTTATTTTATTTTTTGTCTATATTAAGTTCTTCATTAGTTCTTGGATGGCTAAGGAAATAAAACCTAGGGAATACTTACAGCTGGCTGCCCTCCCCTCTTCTCTGTCTTGTAATTGGTTTGCCTTCAGTTCTGTTGTCCTTTTTCTTTTCTTATAGTAGACTTTCAGTGTTAAGCATTGTGAATTTTCACTTTATTCTCTGAGTACTTGGGGTCAAACTTTCCAAGGGGGAGGGAGATTGCAAAACATTTTCCTTGATTAGTTTTATCTTCCACACAGCAAACTGTCATCAGGAGCTTAAATAGCACAGATTTTCACGGCAGTGGATATACCAGGTATTGTACTGTATGATTGATATTACTTTAAATTTAATAGTAGTTGCTTAAAACCCCTCAGAATCACCAGCAATAAAATATTGTGATTGAATTAATGGCGATTGCTTTTTTTTCTTCTCAGTATCTAAACTATTTGGGAGAACATAATAGAATAAATGCAATGAGTTTAGTTTTCCTGTGGAATTAGACACTGAGTTTGAAATCCTGGCTTTACAACTTGATTGCTTTGTTATCTTAGGCAAGTTACTTCCATGAGCCCAGTTTCCTTGCTCAGACAATTCATGTATAGCATTTGGCACAGTGCGTGGCATTAAATAAGTACTTAAGTATTGTCACAGTTACATTTTCCCAATCCTGAACACAGATGTTTTATGTGATTCTTGAAACATTTGTGTTCCTATTTTTATAATTTTATAACAATATACTTTTTTCAGAAGCCTTTAGATTTTTGTTAAGTCCCAATTTCACAAGTCACTAGAGTCTTGTGATGGAGCTGAGAATATAATACATACATGCATACAAATACAAACATGTTTCTCTTTTTTTAATTTATTTTTTAATTGACAAATAAAAATTGCATGTATTTATTGTGTACAACATGTTGTTTTAAAGTGTTTTATATTGTCGAATGGCTAAATTGATCTATACAAAGAGGTTTCTTAATTTCTCTATAGCTAGATATTGGGTCATGAGACCCCTCACCCCACAACTTTTGTTTTTTTGTTACCTGTCTTAAGCCCTGTATATTTGAGAATGAAGAGATGTTAATGTCCACGTTTCTAATTTATTAATAAGAACACCACAACTTTTTTTTTTTTTTTTTGAGACAGTGTCTCACTCTATTGCCCTGGCTAGAGTGCCATGGCCTCAGCCTAGCTCACAGCAACCTCAAACTCCTGGGCTCAAGCAATCCTCCTGCCTCAGCCTCCTAAGTAGCTGGGACTACAGGCATGTGCCACCATGCCTGGCTAGTTTTTTGTATATAATTTTAGTTGGCCAATTAATTTCTTTCTATTTTTAGTAGAGACGGGGTCTTGCTCTTGCTCAGGCTGGTTTTGAACTCCTGACCTTGAGCGATCCGCTGGCTTCAGCCTCCTAGAGTGCTAGGATTACAAGTGTGAGTCACCTCGCCCAGCTGATATCACAACTTTTTATAGTGTTTTGTCTTCATGCATATTCTGAACAACAAAGGAAAAAACGCATTTGATATTTGGGAGATTCATAAAAGACAAAGAAGAATTTACTTGAGATTTATGAATAGTGGCTAGTAAACAAATCCAGGACCCATGAAATTATTTTAGTCACACTTTGTACAAAATGTACATATATACATAAGTACTAGGGCATGGTCAGTAGTAACTGATTAAAGTTTAAGTGAGACCATTAGGTTGAGTTAAATAAATTCTCGTTTAAGCAAGTTATAACTCAGTGCTTGTTATTTATAGCAGTCCAATGTCATGCAGTTGCCAGGAGTTGTAAGCTAAGTTTGTAGAACAGACTGGTTGACTAGTGCCTCTGGAGTCATGGGGTCCTGGCTTAAAGTCACAGCTGGACTTCTGGCAAGTTACTTAACCACACTGTATTTCAGTTTTCTTTTCTCTGAATTGTTGTTAATAGCAATACCTCTTCCTAGAGCTGTTAGGATTAAAAGAGAAAATATGTATAATGAAGTACTTGACACAATGCCTGTTAGCTGTCGTTATGTTTTACCAATACATTAAAAATGTAGTGTCATAGGTAAAATGATTCAAAGACACATCTCACAGGACTTCAATATTTTATACAAATGAAAACTTGAATATGGCATTCAGTTTAGTGACATAAATTGTGACTAAAAAGTATGAATGTTTATTGCAAAATCTATAGACTCTAAATAGATTTAAAAGTGAACTTTTGAGGTGGGAGGGGAAAAAAATAAAAGTGAACTTTTGAGATAGCGCCTAAGGATTTTGTTCTTTTTTTTTCCCATTTGTGTGTTATGTGTGCAGCATGGCAATTATTTATGGAGTGTTCTCTGCTTCAAATCTGATCACACCGTCAGTGGTTGCCATTGTAGGACCTCAACTGTCTATGTTTGCCAGTGGTATATTTTACAGGTGAGTAGTATAACCTTTTTTCACTTACTTAATTAGAATACTTTCAACAGCTTTCAAGCACATGGTAAACTTTTAACAAGGAGTTGGATTGAATAAAATATAAGTGGCATTTTAGGGATCTGGCTCTACTTGTTTGTTGCTCAGGGATACCATATTCCTCTAATGGAATGGAATATGTTTATATCTACTTTGATTTTACTATTAATAAAAATAGTATTAAACAATGTCTTTCCATGAGGGTTGAAAACAACATCCCATGAAATAATCTTATTTTCTATCAAGTTGACTAATGGGGATTCAAATAAAATAACTGAACGTTTCTCTGGGCTCTAGACCTACGGTTCCATCATGTGCTCAGATTTGGCAAGGGCCTTTGCAAACCTATAAAATGTGCAATTTTACAAATTTAAAATGGTAAATTAAAGAACAGGACAAGTGATTTAAGAAAGAAAAACAAAAACAAAATGGTAAATTAAGAAGAAAGTAGATTGCGTTTGTCCCTTTTTCAAAACCAGAGAGGTCCTTTACAGGTTGAATTTAAAGAAGAGAACCCTCAGAACTGATTCCTAGAAGGCATATTGGCATTCTGTTTCAGGTAGTGTTTGACTGTAATGCGTTGACCTGTTATATTTTAGCATGTACATTGCCGTTTTTATCCAGCCTTTCCCATGGTCCTTCTACACAGCCTCTGTTTTCATTGGAATCGCAGCTGCTGGTAAGCATTTTGATTTTTATCTTCTCTGTCTTCTGGGGTCTATCTAAGGGTATCATTTATGTGTTTAGTATGTTAAATTAAGTGATTTCATTTCCGTGTTAAACTTTTGGTTTGAATTTTAGTGCTTTGGACAGCACAAGGAAACTGCTTGACAATAAATTCAGATGAGCACACTATTGGGAGAAACAGTGGAATTTTCTGGGCTCTCCTACAGTCTAGGTAATAATTCCTTTTCAAGCTCAGTCTTTCCTTTGATTATTATTATTTTGTGTGTGTGTGGCCCATATTTTAGGTCTTTGTTTTGTTGAAAATTCAGATCTTCCATGTTACACGACTTAAGTTCTAGCTGAATGTGGTACAGATTCAAAATTTTATAGAATTACTTATAATGTAATTCTATAAATTACATTATAGAACTCATTGGAACTTTTGATTAGTAAATAGAAAATAATATTAACCTTGAGGTATTTAGCATTTCCTATATTTCAGGGACTATTGAGTTTTTTTGTTTTTTGACAGTCTCACTCTGTTGCCCCAGCTAGAGTGCCGTGGCATCAGCCTAGCTCACAGCAACCTCAAACTCCTGGGCTCAAAGCAATTCTTCTGCCTCAGCCTCCTGAGTAGCCGGGACTACATGCATGTGCCCCTATGCCTGGATAATTTTTTCTGTATATTTTTAACTGGCCAATTAATTTCTTTCTATTTTTAGTAAAGACAGGGGTCTCGCTCTTGCTCTGGCTGGTTTCGAACTTCTGACCTTGAGCAATCCTCCCGCCTCAGCCTCCCAGAGTGCTAGGATTACAGGCTTGAGCCACAGCACCCAGCCAACTGTTGAGTTCTTAATTTTGCATAATCCTCTTACAAACTCATGAGAGTTATCTTATCAATAAAATGGAGACTTAAAAGTTAAGTAATTTATTCAGTTTAAACCATTATTATCTGGACTTCAAAGGTGGCATCCTTCCCACTGAACTATACTACCTGATAGCTTTTAACAAGCATACTAATTCAAAAGTTAGACTAATTATAGCAATACTGAACAATAGAGCATGTTACATATTTCTTAAGAAAAAAAGCAGGCATGGGGGAATGGAGGGAGTTAAAAAAAAAGAAGAAAAAAGCAAAAGCAGTCATTTGGTTTCTGACTGTTGGATTTCAGGAATCTGTCCTGAGGAGTTACCCTAATGAATCTTACCTAAAATCTTGGTCATGACAAGGCTTAACAAATGCAAATGTTTAGTTTTAAGGGTTGTATATTACGGAAACAAGAGTGTAAATGAATGATTCCTTCTCTAGGAAAGTATGCTAAATAAAGTATCTGATTAGATGCAGATAACTAAATCATGGATTTTTTTTGTCATAGATTTTTTTTTTATTTTAGAATTTTTTAAAGCAGCATAAGCTTGTTTCTAAGGAATCATTTCCAGAGTTGCAATAAATCACGTTTTAGTGTGAATCAAATCTTCTCTGATGTGAGGCTCTGAGTCAGGTTACTGTCACATGGAAGGTGACTGATTCCATCTGGGTCAGTTAAGTTTTCAGAGTCAGGGTGGAGCTGATACTTTTCAATGACCTGGGACAGGTAGATACTTTAAAAATTGTGTCTCTGGGCTGGGCGCAGTGGCTCACGACTGTAATCCTAGCACTCTGGGAGGCCGAGGCGAGCGGATTGCTGAATGTCAGGAGTTCAAAACCAGCCTGAGCAAGAGCGAGACCCGTCTCTACTATATAAATAGAAAGAAATTAATTGGCCAACTAATATATATAGAAAAAATCAGCCGAGCATGGTGGCGCATGCCTGTAGTCCCAGCTACTCGGGAGGCTGAGGCAGGGGGATCACTTGAGCCCAGGAGTTTGAGGTTGCTGTGAGCTAGGCTGACACTACAGCACTCAATCTAGACTGGGCAATAAAGCGAGACTCTGTCTCCAATAAAAAAAATTGTGTCTCTCTCTTTTAAAAAATAATGACAATAATTATATTTTAAAAACCATAAATATTAAAATAATGTCCCAACATCTTCTCCTCCTTTTTCTCCCCCAGCTTGTTCTTTGGAAATCTATACATATATTTTGCCTGGCAAGGGAAAACTCACATATCAGGTTTGTTTCATTTACTTTGTTTTTTATTTGGATATGTTGTCAGAGCATAATAGCAGTTCTACAGAGATACCCATTATTGCTTTATTCAAACATTGTTCTGATGAGCTTTGGTACCTTAATACCTCTCAGATTTTAGCTTTTAGTTAGCCTTGTCCTTGGATCATTATTATTAAGCTAGGAGTATAGTGTATGCCTGTGCTTCTGGTGGCATCTCAAGGAGTATGAGAGGTTGTGCTCTGTGCAAGTGTGCTAGTCAATCATCAGAAGACTTCCAAACACTTGGTTAATTTGTCTGTATGCTTCTTTGATTACAAGAACATGATAGGCCGGTGCAGTGGCTCACGCCTGTAATCCTAGCACTTTGGGAAGCTGAGGCGGGAGGATCGCTCAAGGCTAGGAGTTCAAGACCAGACTGAGCAAGAGCGAGACCCCGTCTCTACTAAAAATTGAAATAAATTAATTGGCCAGCTAAAAATATATAGAAAAAATTAGCCGGGCATGGTGGTGCGTGCCTGTAGTCCCAGCTACTCGGGAGGCTGAGGCAGAAGGATCACTTGAGCCCAGGAATTTGAGGCTGCTGTGAGCCAGGCTAACGCCACGGCACTCTAGCCATGGCAATAGAGCGAGACACTGTCTCAAAAAAAAAAAAAAAAGGTTAAAATTAAATGAGGAAGTGTTTTGATGATTATAAGCAACCCTGGACATAGTACTAACTCTGGAATTGTTTGGTCAATGTTATCTAGTCTCTTCTTTTTTCTCTTTAGAGAGCGACCGGAGAACAGTATTTATTGCCCTAACAGTGATTAGCCTTGTGGGGACAGTCCTGTTCTTTCTCATTCGGAAACCAGATTCTGAAAACGTCCTAGGAGAAGACGAATCTTCTGATGACCAGGAACTGGAAGTCAACGAGTAAGACGTTGCAAACATTCCTTTTTATTTTAAAGTAGATTTGAGTAGATCTAGCCTAGAGATTACCAAGCTGTTTAGCCCCAACTGATATCTGATACTCTGTAGGTTACCAGGGGCAGACCTGGGGGGAAAGTTTTAAGCAAATGAGAAAAAGAAGACGATAAACGGGGAGCTGTGAGAGGAAAAGAAAGAAAAAGCCACCAGAGCAAAGGAGGTGGTAAAAAGGTGCACAGGGTCTTTAAGTCTGTTCCCAGCTTTGCCACTGACATGCTGTGGCCCTGGGCAGCGGTGGTAACCCCCTTTGTGTCTCTGGGCCTCAGTGTTTTTATTCAGTTCAGCAGATGTCTCCAGTGTTTTTGTGTGCAAGGATATGGGCTTATAAAGTGAAATAGAAAACAGTCTTTGGCCGGGCGCAGTGGCTCACACCTGTAATCCTAGCACTCTGGGAGGCCGAGGCGGGTGGATTGCTCGAGGTCAGGAGTTCGAAACCAGCCAGAGCAAGAGCGAGATCCCATCTCTACTAAAAATAGAAAGAAATTAATTGACCAACTAAAAATATATATACAAAAAATTAGGATGTGAGGGCGATCTGGCTGCGACATCTGTCACCCCATTGATCGCCAGGGTTGATTCGGCTGATCTGGCTGGCTAGGCGGGTGTCCCCTTCCTCCCTCACCGCTCCATGTGCGTCCCTCCCGAAGCTGCGCGCTCGGTCGAAGAGGACGACCTTCCCCGCTAGAGGAGGACCGGTCTTCGGGTTCGGTCAAGGGTATACGAGTAGCTGCGCTCCCCTGCTAGAACCTCCAAACAAGCTCTCATGCCCAGCTATACAAAAAATTAGCTGGGCATGGTGGCGCATGCCAGTAGTCCCAGCTACTCAGGAGGCTGAGGCAGCAGGATTGCTTGAGCCCAAGAGATTGAGGTTGCTGTGAGCCAGGCTGACACCACAGCACTCACTCTAGCCTGGGCAACAAAGTGAGACTCTGTCTCAAAAAAAAAAAGAAAACAGCCGGGCGCGGTGGCTCACGCCTGTAATCCTAGCTCTCTGGGAGGCCGAGGCGGGCGGATTGCTCGAGGTCAGGAGTTCGAAACCAGCCTGAGCAAGAGCGAGACCCTGTCTCTACTATAAATAGAAAGAAACTAATTGGCCAACTGATATATATATAAAAAATTAGCCGGGCATGGTGGCACATGCCTGTAGTCCCAGCTACTCGGGAGGCTGAGACAGAAGGATCGCTCGAGCCCAGGAGTTTGAGGTTGCTGTGAGCTAGGCTGACGCCACGGCACTCACACTAGCCTGGGCAACAAAGCGAGACTCTGTCTCAAAAAAAAAAAAAATAAAATAAAAAAGAAAACAGTTTTTGCCTTCAGGTACCATTTTTGCTATCCAGCTCTGAAGTTTTCTGATTGCTGTGGTGTGACTAGTGGCAAGGCCATCAGTTGTCACTGATGAAACTTGGTTGTAACCGAGCTCTTGTAACAGACTTATAACTGGCTTTTGCAATAACCTGTGCAGGTGGTTTTCCCATGAGTGGTCCAAATGGAGAAGCGAGTATATGGCCCTGTGTTTTTGTGTTTACCTGAGCACATTTAAATTATAAGTGATACTATTTAAAACATTTTTTTCTGCAGTATCATCTAGATTTTAGGAAGGGGAAATGAGAAATTAATCTTTTCCACCCTTATTTTGCTTTATTTGTGAATTGACAAATTGTGAAGATTGCCTTATAGCATTTTATTTATCATTAAAATTTTTGCATTGAGCATTCTGTGCTGCCTTTTTAATCCAAAAAAGGGCCTCAAATTCTCCAGTCATCAAAGCATTAAGTGTTCAAAACTTGCCCTAAGTTTGTTTAAAGCAAAAGGGATGTGGTAGTTTGGCTTGGATGGACCAGCACGCCTTTTTTTATTGTTCTTCTTTTTATCTCGGGTGCAGATATTGTGCTCTTTATAAATGAAAGGTTTGTGGCAACTTTGCATCTAGCAAGCCTATTAGCACCATTTTTTTCAACAGCATTTGCTCACTTCATGTCATATTTTGGTAATTCTCACAATATTTTAAGCCTTTTCACTATTATTATATTTGTTAGGGTGATCTGTGATTAGTGATCTTGGACCTCACTGTCATAATTGTTTTGGGACACCACGAACCGTGTCCATATAAGATGGTGAACTTGATTGATAGATGTTGTATTTGTTCTGACCATTCCACTAACTGCTGCCTCCCTATTCTCTGAGATACAATACAATAATATGGAAAATAGGCCAATTAATAACCCTACAATGGCCTGTAAGTGTTCAAGTACAAGAAAGAATCACATGTCTCCCAAATTAAATCAAAAGCTAGAAATGATTAAGCTTAGTGAGGAAGGAATGTTGAAACCTGAGATAGACCGAAAGCTATGCCTCTTATGCCAAAAAGTTGTGAATGCAAAGGAAATTAAAAGTGCCACTCCAGTGAACACATGAATGAGAAGAAAGTGAAATGCCTTATTGCTGATATGGAGAAATTTTGAGAGGTCTGGAGAGAAGATCAAATCAGCCACAACATTCTCTTAAGCCAAAGCCTAATCCAGAGCAAGGCCCTAACTCTCTTCAATTCTACAAAGGCTGAGAGAGGTGAGGAAGCTGCAGAAAAGTTTGAAGCTAGCGTAGGTTGCCTGAGGTTTAAGGAAAGAAGCCATCTCTAACATAAAAGTGTGAGGCAGAGCAGCAAGTGCTAATGTAGAAGCTGCAGCAAGTTATCCAGAAGATCTAGCCATGTATGGTCATTGATGTAGGTGGCTACAATTAAACAACAAATTTTTGATGTAAATGAAACAGCCTTATATTAAAAGAAGATGCCATCTAGGACTTTAATAGCTAGAGAGGAAAGGTCAGTGCTTGACTTCAAAGCTTCAAAGGACAGGCTGACCCTCTTATTAGGGGCAGTGCAGCTGGTGACTTTAAGCTGAAGCCATTGTTCATTTACCACTTTGAAAATCTTAGGCTCTTAAGAATTATGCCAAATCTGCCTGTTCTCTATAAGTGGAACAACAAAGCTTGGATGATGGCACATGTGTTTATAGAACAGTTTACTGAATATTTTAAGCCCATTGTTGAGACCTACTGCTCAGAAAAAAAGATTCCTTTCAAAATACTACTACTGGCCAGGCACGGTGGCTCACACCTCTAATCCTGGCACTCTGGGAGGCCCAGGCGGGTGGATTGCTCAAGGTCAGCAGCTGGAGACCAGCCTGAGCAAGAGTGAGACCCCATCTCTACTATAAATAGAAAGAAATTGGCTGTGCGCGGTGGCTCACGCCTGTAATCCTAGCACTCTGGGAGGCCGAGGCAGGTGGATTGCTCGAGGTCAGGAGTTTGAAACCAGCCTGAGCAAGAGCGAGACCCCGTCTCTACTATAAATAGAAACAAATTAACTGGCCAACTAATATATATAGAAAAAATCAGCTGGGCATGGTGGCGCATGCCTGTAGTCCTAGCTACTTGGGAGGCTGAGGCAGCAGGATCGCTTGAGCCCAGGAGATTGAGGTTGCTGTGAGCTAGGCTGACGCCATGGCATTCACTCTAGCCTGGGCAACAAAGCGAGACTCTGTCTCAAAAAAAAAAAAAAAGAAAGAAAGAAATTAATTGGCTAACTAAAAAAAAGATATATCAAAAAAAAAAAAAAAAAATTAGCCAGGCATGGTGGTACATGCCTGTAGTCCCAGCTACTCGGGAGGCTGAGGCTGGAGGATCTCTTTGAGCCCAGGAGTTTGAGGTTGCTGTGAGCTAAGCTGACGCTACAGCACTCTAGCCCGGGCAACAGAAGTGAGACTCTGTCTCAAAAAAAAAAAAAAATTAGTACTTATTGACAATGCACCTCGTCACCCCAAGAGTTCTGATGAAGATGCACAAGAAGGTGAATGTTGTTTTCATGCCTGCTAACACAGCATTCATTCTGCTGCCCATGGATCAAGGAATCATTTTGACTTTCAAGTCTTTTTTTTTTTTTTTTTTTTTTTGAGACAGAGTCTCACTTTGTTGTCCAGGCTAGAGTGAGTGCCGTGGCGTCAGCCTAGCTCACAGCAACCTCAAACTCCTGGGCTCGAGCGATCCTTCTGCCTCAGCCTCCTGAGTAGCTGGGACTACAGGCATGAGCCACCATGCCCGGCTAATTTTTTTTTTTATATATATATATCAGTTGGCCAATTAATTTCTTTCTATTTATAGTAGAGACGGGGTCTCGCTCTTGCTCAGGCTGGTTTTGAACTCCTGACCTTGAGCAATCCGCCCGCCTCGGCCTCCCAAGAGCTAGGATTACAGGCGTGAGCCACCGCGCCCGGCCTCAAGTCTTATTTTTTTAAGAAATGCAGTTTGTAAGGCTATTGCTGCCATAGATGGTGATTCCTTTGATGGAACTGGGCAAAGTAAATTGAAAACCACGTGGAAGGGATTCCTCATTCTATTTTTTCCTCCCCTGCCCCACCAGTTCATCATTCTAGATACCATCAAAAACATTTGTGATTCATGGCAGGAGGTCAAAAGATCAACATGTACAGGAGTTTGGAAGAAGTTGATTCCAACCCTTGTGGGTAACTTTGAGGGGTTCAAGACTTCAATGGAGGAAGTCACAGCAGATATGGTAGAAACAAAGAGCGCTAATATTAGAATTGGAGTCTAAAGATGTGATTGAATTGCTGCATCTCATGATCAGAGTTATACAGATGAAGAGTTGGTTCTTATGAATGAGCAAAAAGGATTTCTTGAGATGAAATCTAATCTATTCCTGGTGAAGATGCTGTGAAAATTGTTGAAATGACACCCAAAGATTTAGAATATTACATAAACTTAGTTGATAAAACAACAGCAGAGTTTGAGAGGACTGACTTCAATTTTGAAAGAAGTTTCACTGTGGGTGAAATGCTATCAAACAGTATCGCATGCTATAGAGAAATCTTTTGTAAAAGGAAGAGGCAATGGATGCAAACATCATTGTTGTCTTATTTTAAGAAATTGCCACAGCTACTCCAGCCTTCAGCTACACCACCCTGATCAGTCAGCAGCCATCAATATGGAGGCAAGGCCCTCCACCAGCAAAAAGATTATGACTTGCTGAAGACTCAGACTAATATTTTTTAGTGATAAAATATTTTAAAATTAAAGTATGTACATAGACATAATGCTACTGCACAGTTAATATATCACAGTATAGTGTAAGCATAACTTTTTTATTCACTGTGAATCTGGGCATGTAGTCCCAGCTATTGAGGCCAGGAGTCCGAGGCTGTCATGCACTATGATCACATCTGTGAATAGCCACTTCACTCTAGCCTGGGCAACATAGCGAGACCCTGTATCTAAAAATAAGTAAATACATGCTTGCTTTGGCAACACATATACTAAAATTGGAACACTGCAGGGAGGATTAGTAAAATTACTTAAAATTAAAATATATATATATATATTTTTTTTTTCATACAGGCAGGCAGTCCCCAAGTTATATACGAGGTAATGTCTGAGAACATCTTTAGGTTGGATTTGTATGTAGTTCGGATCCCTAATGAATAGCACATATACAGTGATAATAATAACAATACCATAATGGCTCATATGTGGTAATAATACAGTATACTACTGTAGCAATAATACCCCTGTACTGTAATAATGAGTTACAGAATCTAATGTGCTCTTTCTTCTAGTTCAAACAAACAGAACGTAAGGTCAGACTCATACAAAAGGTTAGATAGGAGATAGGAGAAATTTCAAAAAAGAATATTCAGCATTAACACTGACTTAATGTTACATCAATGTCTTGCTTACTGAAAGGGGCACTTTTGAGGCAAGAAGGCAGCTGACATTAATTGGAATAAGATGATGGTGCCAGAGAGGAGGGAGTGGGGTCTGGAGAATCGGGATTTGGTTCTATTGCTGGGGGAGAGGGGCTCACCACTGAAGCCAGTTTCTTGAAAAAGATCTAGGGTTGTTCGCACAGCTTTTTTTTTTTTTCATCATAAATGGCCTTGTAGCAGCTGTTGTTCTCACTAACTACACGGTAAACCTTTGTAAACTGCAATGTTAGAATATTGTTCTTCAAGCTTAGCAAATCCTGCTTCAGCAAGACAAGCAGCTTCAGCTCATTCTTTTGTTGTAAACATTATTGGCTCTGGATCTTCTGATTCTTCGTTTTTCTGTCAGCTGCTCCTCTGTCTGGGAGACTGGCTTGTAGCATAAAATGCTATGCCAAGAAACGCTTATGCCATGTGGGTTTGTTTATATGTGCAGGAGAAAGTAGTTTTCAAATTATTGTTTTAATTATTTAATTATGAACTATCCTCATAGGGAGCTTTAGGAGCCTGTTCATAAGTATGGAATGCCACAAATCGGATCTAACCCAGGGACTGCCTATATATATTAAATATATGTGTGTATGTGTATATATTTTATATATATATGTATAAATGCATGTACTGGGAAACCAAAAAACTTACACGACTCACTTTAGTGTGGTAATCTGGAACCAAACAGACCATATCTCTGAGGTATGCCTGTATACCTGTATGTATGTGTGTGTGTGTGTGTGTGTGTGTGTGTGTGTGTGTATGTATATATTGCATTTTTTTTTTTAAGCACAAACCAATAGATATCAGAGAATGGGTCTGTAAAGATGAATAGCACAAAGTCAGCAATAATTAACCGCCTGTTCATTCAGCCAATGTTAGGTGTTTGTCCTATGAAAACAAATACAACCTATTCCTGTTTTCAAGGAACTTGGCTGCTGAGTGGAGGAGGTGGACAAGGGATTATGTAACTGTGATAAGGTGTAGTTTTTAGGAATACTGCTTCGCCTTTTTAGCATTCTCTCTTCCTGAATCATCTCCCAAACTTGGAGCTTCTGTGTCTTTGTTCTACAAATAGCACTGACTCGTGCCGGCCCTCTTCTACACTTGCGGGATACGCATGAACAAGACAGATAAGTCCCTGTTCTTACAGGTCTTGGTTTTAGAGTGGGTGGTAGACAAACAGTACGCATGGAAAGAAATAGTAAAGTGAGTGAAAGGGGGAGGAGCCGAAGAGCTGGGTGGCTCCCTGAAACCAGCCTGGTGAGGGGCGAAGGTCAGTGGGGGCTTTGCCAGGCCAGGCAAGGGGAAGGATGTGGTGGGCCCCAGCCTTCGAGAAGGAGCGGAAGCAGGAGTGGGTGCAGCAGGCACGGTTGGATTGTGTAAGGCTGGGTAAGGAGTTTGAATTTATTTTTGGTGTGATTAGAAGCTATTCAGTGTATAAGTAGGATCTGATTTTAAAGGATCACACTTAAAGGCCTTACAGAAAAAGATTTGAAGAAGCAAAAAGGCAGCTAAATATGGCTTCTACCTCAAGTGCTTAATTTGCATCTTCGAGACCTTGTTAGCTGGGATCTCTAGGTACTTCTTGTTGGCAGTTGCCTCTATCCTCCTCCCCTCCCTCCCTCTCTTCATCCTTTCTTTCCTTCCCTTTCCTCCCTCCTGCCTTCTTTTTGTCGATGGAAAAGAAGACAAACTCTGTAAAATAATTTAAGGAGGTTTATTCTGAGCCAAATTGGAGGACTATGGCCCGGAGCCACACCCAAGAAGCCTTGAACAAGTGGACTCGCTGTGGCTGGGTTACAGTTTGGTTTTATATATTTCAGGGGGACAGGAATTATAGGTACAATACATGGAAGGCATACATTGGTTTGGCCTAAAAAGGTGGAACATCTCAAAGTAGGGGCTTATATATCATAGGTGGGTTTAGGGATTAAGGCAGGACAACTCAAAGTGGGGGCTTAAAAGTCATAGGTGGATTTAGGGATTCTTTTTATTTTTTAGGAGACAGAGTCTCACTCTGTTGCCCGGGCTAGTGTGCCGTGGTGTCAGCCTAGCTTATAGCAACCTCAAACTCCTGCTGCCTCAGCTTCCTGAGTAGCTGGGACTATAGGCATGTGCCACCATGTCTGGCTAATTTTTTCTATATATTTTTAGTTGTCCACCTAATTTCTTTCTATTTTTTAGTAGACATGGGGTCTTGCTCTTGCTCAGGCTGGTCTCTAACTCCTGACCTTGAGTGATCCTCCCACCTTAGCTTCCCAGAGTGCTAGGATTACAGGCCTAAGCCACTGCCTGGCCAATGATTTAGGGATTCTTTAGTTGACAATTGGCTGAAAGAGTTAGGCTTTGTCTGAAAGACTAGAAATCAGCAGAAAAGAATGCTTGAGTTAAGATAAGGGTCTTCTATCTTTTATATGATGCTATACCAGAATCAGGTTGGGAAGTAAACCATATCATCAAAACCTGTTAACTTGAGATTTTATCATTTGTAGGCATGACTCACTAGGTCACTTTAGAAAGTAATTTTGGGGGCAAAGAAAAAGATCAAATTTCCTTCCTCCTTTTCCTCCCTCCCTTCTTTCCTCCTTCCTTCTCTCTCTGTTTGAATGTCTCAGATACTCTAGTCATCATTTGGAGGACACTGTGTTGAACAAAACAGATAGAACTTGGCCGGGCGCAGTGGCTCACGCCTGTAATCCTAGCTCTTGGGAGGCCAAGGCGGGAGGATGGCTCAGGGTCAGGAGTTCGAAACCAGCCTGAGCAAGAGCGAGACCCCGTCTCTACTATAAATAGAAAGAAATTAATTGGCCAACTGATATATATATATATGATTAGCCGGGCATGGTGGCGCATGCCTGTAGTCCCAGCTACTCGGGAGGCTGAGGCAGAAGGATCGCTCGAGCCCAGGAGTTTGAGGTTGCTGTGAGCTAGGCTGACGCCACGGCACTCACTCTAGCCTGGGCAACAAAGCGAGACTCTGTCTCAAAAAAAAAAAAAAAAAAAAAAAAATGATACTCTGTCTCAAAAAAAAAAAAAAAATGAGGGTACTACCAATTAATGGAGTCTAAATAGTATTTGTTTCTGGGAAAGGCATGAGTTTTATGATGAGGAAAAAAGTTTTCTTGAACTTACTACCTTTTTTTGTATCAGTAATTTATTTCTGAAGTTAACTGGATCTCTATTAGATTCCTTTTTTTTCTTTGTAAATAATGTCATTGAAAGTGTGAAAATTGATCATAGGACTAGAGTCATTCTTGTCATATCGAACTAAAACAGAGTTGAGGAGCCAGGGAGAAAAGCACTCAGGGTATATAACATTGCTCTAAAAATATCATTTTCAGGGTTGGGCGCGGTGGCTCACACCTGTAATCCTAGTACTCTGGGAGGCTGAGGCGGGCGGATCGTTTGAGCTCAGGAGTTTGAGACCGGCCTGAGCAAGAGCAAGACCCTGTTTCTACTAAAAATAGAAAAATTAGCTGGGCGTAGTGGTGCCTATAGTCCCAGCTGCTGGGGAGGCTGAGGCAGGAGGATTGCTTGAGCCTAGGAGTTTGAGGTTGCTGTGAGCTAGGCTGACGTGATAGCACTCTAGTCTGGGCAACAGAGCTAGACTCTGTCTCAAAATAAGTAAATAAATAAAAAATAAAAATATCATTCTTAGCCTGGAATGGTAGCTCACACCTGTAGTCTCAGCACTCTGGGAGGCCGATGCTGGAGGATCGCTTGAGCTCAGGAGTTTGAGACCAGCCTGAGCAAGAACAAGACCCCATCCCTACTAAAAACAGAAAAAAATTAGCTCGTTGTGGTGGCACACACCTGTAGTCCCAGCTACTCAGGAGGCTGAGGCAGAAGGATTGCTTGAGCCCAGGAGTTTGAGGTTGCTGTGAGCTAGGCGGACACTACAGCACTCTACCTGGGCAATAGAGCAAAACTCTGTCTCCAAAAAAATAAAAATAAAAATATCATTCTCTGCAAGTCCTAACCTGGTTTCAGGTTACAAGAGCTAAAATTGCCTCTTGTAACCTGAAACTGGTTTTATCTATAGCTGCTAAAGTAACTTGCTGCAACTCTGAGACTCATTTTGCCCACCATCATTGCCTACCACTTGGAGGTCTCCAGGGCTTTGCTAATATACCAGTGAACTTTTTCTGAGGACTACCGGTAACATTCCTCTTTTTTATAAAACCCCAAACCTTCTCTTTGTTCTTTGTACGCACCAAAGACCACCTCGTCTATGTGTATGCCCCAAATTGCAATTCTTTCTTCCCAAATAAAACATTAAATTAGAAGATTCGTCTCTATATTTTATTTTGACTTTGACAAAAGATACAGGAGAAGTAGACTTGGCTGGTAGGATAAGAAAACTTTCTCACCATAATCTTATTAACAATTATACTTGAATAACATTATTTCATTTAATTCCCACAGGTAAGTGATAGTGTCCCTAATTTACAATGAGGAAATAAAACTTAGAGAAATGAAGTCACTCATCTAAAAGCACATGACTAATAAGTGGCAAAGCCAGGACCCTGACTCTAAAGCCTGTGTTTATAACCAGTAGATTATTTTGCGTCTCGGCCATGTCACAGAGGGCATTAAAGGCTTCGAGGAGTTTTAATGCTAAAGAACTTACTTTTTTTTTTTTTTTTTTTTTGAGACAGAGTCTCGCTTTCTTGCCTAGGCTAGAGTGAGTGCCATGGCGTCAGCCTAGCTCACAGCAACCTCAAACTCCTGGGCTCAAGCAATCCTGCTGCCTCAGCCTCCCGAGTAGCTGGGACTACAGGCACGAGCCACCATGCCCGGCTGATTTTTATATTATACATATTAGTTGGCCAATTAGTTTCTTTCTATTTTTATGGTAGAGATGGGGTCTCGCTCTTGCTCAGGCTGGTTTTGAACTCCTGACCTTGAGCAATCTGCCCGCCTCGGCCTCCCAGAGTGCTAGGATTACAGGCGTGAGCCACCGCGCCCGGCCTAGAACTTACTTTTTCATAGTCGGGATAGTGGAAAATCAAGTACTCACAGATTCTTTTTACAGTTCAAAAATAGCAGAATAGAGGGTATTTCTGTCTTGCCTGAAGATCATTTCTGAAAAAGACATGCATGGATATGTGCAATAAATTTAATATGAAAGAATTATCTTCTCTTGTTAGGAATAAAAAGGCACCCAGGTGGCACTTTAAACACATTACCTGCAGCAACAACATGGGCCGTGAAGGGTCATCCTGGAGCCAGGAGCATGGAGGGGCATTGGGGATAGCTGCCAGATCATGTAGAGTCTCGAGATTTTTAGAAACTTAAGTGAAAATGTGATGGTATTTTTGCTCTTTGATTTTCAAGGGAAAAATCTTTTTTAAATTTTATTTTCTCAGGTCTGCCCAGAACAATATGACAAAGGCAGTAGATGCATTTAGTAAGTATTTTCTATATCTGAAATGCAAGAACTGTTCAGGAACAACTTCAGCATTTGCCTTTCCCCTTTTCCCTGCTAATTTTGGATTGGCGATACCCCAGGGTTTGCATTTTTCCAGGTATGCTGCTGTGAAATGTACTGGTCTTCTTCATAGACCTCTCTGTAACATGGGGGTGTGTGAGGGATGGATGGTAAGATGACTCCCTACCTGAGCAGGTGTGCGAGGGAGGCGGGAAGAGGCTGCAGGACACTCAGGTTCTCTGTGGAATTGGGAGTCCACTGGGAGTTGACCCGGGGAAGTAAGAGCAGATCACTGGCCAGTCCTTGGAGCAGAGCAGCCCCAGTGACTCAGTAACTGGTAAGAGGAATCGAGCTTCATCCATGGAGAGTTCTTCCTGGCCCAGGACTCTGCTAAACTCTTTATGTGTTTTATTTTACATAATTCTCGTAACAGTTCTATCAGTATTCTCTATGTACCTATCCTTATCTCAATTTTACAGAAGAGAAAACTGAGGCTTAGAGAAACTAAATAATTTACCCAAAGTCAACCAGCTAAGTAGGTGACTGAGCCGGGATTTGAGTCAGTGATTCTCAAAATGGACATCTGTGGTTCCTTCAGAAACAGGCAGCTGTGGTTTGTGATCCCAGCTAGTGCCCTCTGCTTCTCCTGGGCTCCCTCAGCTGCCTTGTCTCCTGAAGAGGGAATCTGCTGGAGGCAGTTACTCTCCAGTGGGGAGCAGCCATTGGTGGCCACGTGCTTTCAGTAAGTCCTTTGTAGGCCACTGGGCCTTAATGGTATCATGGCCTTTAAGTACTTAGGATTAGCCCATAGCTTGCTTTGGGCTGGAGAGCTGCTCTCATCAGCCGTGACCTGGCTCAGATGACACAAAACCATTGCCCATTCTTGGCCAGGAATTCCCTGTAGCCTCTTTTTTTAGAAAGGGCCTACGGATGTGGGAGTCTGAGTCTCGCATACATAGTATATGGTTTCAGGAATACATCCATAATTATAAATTGGGCTACACGTCATAATTAAAAGGGCTATAGCCTGACTGCCCTAGCAAGATGGGACATTACCACTGTCAAAGGTCTGGCTTTCAGCTCTGCAGGTCTGGAGACTTGTTGGTCAGAAGACCCATTATTGATCACATGGGCCAGAGGAGAAAAGGACTCAAGCTAAACTCATAGAAATTGCAATCTAACAGTTTAGGATGGCACTTAATATTTTTAGTGAGCCCTTGACAGGATATTCCCTTCTTGTTATCAGTGGCCTAGAAAGCAACGGTGGCTTAGCTGGGGAGCTTGGTGAGCAAAGGATGAGAGGAAGAATGATGAGGCTTGGAGTAACCTGTCTGGGCCAGTGTTTCATTTATTAATCGTGACCTTTCTTCATTTGGTGCTATGATGCTGTTGTACAGAGAAGGTTCCTACTTACTATCTAAAAGCACTTAATTCCTGCCCTGAATGTGTAAGTTTAATATGATTCTAGAACATGTCAGTGAAATTTTTAAACACTTTTTTTTTATATTGACAAAATGATGCTAAAGTTCATCTGCTAGGATAAATTACTATAAATAGCCAAGGGATTTTTTAAAATATCATCTTTTTTTTTTTTTTTTTTGAGACAGAGTCTCACTTTGTTGCCTAGGCTAGAGTGAGTGCCATGGTATCAGTAAAGCTCACAGCAACCTCAAACTCCTGGGCTTAAGCAATCCTGCTGCCTCAGCCTCCTGAGTAGCTGGGACTACAGGCATGCTCCACCATGCCTGGCTAATTTTTTGTATATATATTTTTAGTTGGCCAATTAATTTCTTTCTATTTATAGTAGAGATGGGGTCTCGCTTTTGCTCAGGCTGGTTTCGAACTCCTGACCTCGAGCAATCCGCCCACCTTGGCCCCCCAGAGTGCTAGGATTACAGGCATGAGCCACCGCTCCTGGCCTCATCTTTAATTTTTGTAGAGACAGGGTCTTGCTGTGTTGCTCAGGCTGAGGCTGGTCATGAACTCCTGGGCTCAAGCGACCCTCCCACCTCCCAAAGTGCTGGGGTTACAGGCGTGAGCCACTGTGCCTGGCCGAGACAATGTTTTGAAAGGAGGTGAGGGACTTATCCTAGTAAACATGAAAACATATTATGGGCCGAGTGTGGTGGCTCACACCTGTAATCCTAGCACTCTGGGAGGCCGAGACGGGTGGATCACTCAAGGTCAGGAGTTCAAAACCAGCCTGAGCGAGACCCCGTCTCTACCATAAAAATAGAAAGAAATTAATTGGCCAACTAAAAATATATAGAAAAAACTAGCCGCACATAGTGGCACATGCCTGTAGTCCCAGCTACTCGGGAGGCTGAGTCAGGAGGATCGCTTGAGCCCAGGAGTTCGAGGTTGCTGTGAGCTAGGCTGAGGCCACAGCACTCTAGCCTGGGCAACAGAGTGAGACTCTGTCTCAAAAAAAAAAAAGAAAACTTATTATTAATTCATTTTCAAACATCAGAATAGCAAGACCAGTAGAACAAAGTCTTAAATCAAGTCCTTGCCCATAAAGGAATGTAGAAAACAATGAAAGTGAGTCTTAAGGTTATATAGGTGAGTACGTAGAAAAATATATAGATCCATACTTTTTATTAAAATCCTAGGTAGATTAAAGATTAATTGTAAAAACGAAACCATAAAAGTAATTGAAGAAAATAACTGGGTAGAGAAAGGCCTTGCAAGCAAGTCAGTCAAACATTACGGGAAAAGACTGCTTTTTGGTCAACTAAAATATAAAACTTCAGCCTGTCAACACAACCTAACGAAGTTAAAATGGGGAGGTATTTCTGGGGGAAATATTTGCAGTACGTGGTGAAGAGCTGTTAGACTGATAAGAAAAGCATAAATACTCCAGCAGAAAAGAAGCATTTTACAAATGTAGAAAACATTATTGTAGCTTAAGTGGAGTTGACCTTTGAGCAATGCAGGGGTTATAGGCATGGACGCCCCCTCCCCCTGCACCATTGAAAATCCGAGTGTAACTTTTGACTCCCCCGAAACGTAACTAAGCCTACTGTTGACTAGAAGCCTTACCAATACAGTTAACATGTATTTTGTATTATGCTATATTCTTACAGTAAAATAAGCTAGAGAAAATATTATTAAGAAAAATAATCACAAAGAAAAAATTGTATGTATTTATGGTATACGACACTTTGATATATGTGCATACTGTGAAATGATTGTCATAATCAAGATAATTAACATCCATCACTTCACATAGTTATCATTTTTTGTACGTGTAATAAGAACATTTAAGATCTACTTTCTTAGCAAATTTCAAGTATACAATAGAGTGTCATTAACTGTAGTTACCAAACTGTACATTAGATCTACAGAACATATTCATCCTGCATAACTAAAACTTTGTACTCTTTAACCATCGTCTCCCCATTTCCCCCACCCCTCAGCCTCTGGCAACTGCCATCCTACCCTCTGCGTCTGTGAATTCAACTGTTTTAGGTTCCACATATAAGTAAGACCATGGAGTATTTGTTTTTCTGTGCCCGACTTATTTTACTTAGCATAATGTCCTCCAGGTTCATCCATGTTGTCCCAAATGGCAGGATTTCTTCCTTTTTTAAGTCTGAATGATATTCTCTTTTATATATATACAAAATACATACTCTTTTTTTTTGAGACAGGGTCTCACTCTGTTGCTCAAGCTAGAGTGCAGTCAACTGCAATCTTGAACTCCTGGGCTCCAGTGATCCTCCCACCTCAGCCTCCTGAGTAGCTGGGACTACAGGCATGTACCACCACACCTAGTTAATTTTTCTATTTTTATAGAGATGGGGGTCTCACTATGTTGCCCAGGCTGGTTTTGAACTCCTGGCCTCAAGTGATCCTCTTGTCTCAACCTCCTAAAGTGCTAGAATTACAGGTGTGAGCCACCATGCCCAGCCCTACATTTTCTTTCTTTATCTATTGAAGGACCTTGAGTTGTTTCCGTATCTTAGCTATTGTGAATAATATAATGAAGATGGGAGTGTAGATGTCATTTCGGGGTACTGATTCCATTTCCTTCCTATGCCCAGAAGTGGGATTGCTCAATCATAATATAGTTCTGTTTTTAATTTTTTTGAGGACTCTCCACACTGTTTTGCATGTTGACTGTAACAACCGACGTTCTCACTAATAGTGTACAGGGCTTCCCTATTTTCCACAACCTTGCCAACTCTTGTTATCTTTTGTCTTCTTGATAATAGCTGTGTGGTTTTGGTAAAGGTTTTCAATTTTGATGAAGCGGATTCATCTGGTTTTTTTGTTGTGTCCTAAGTTTTTGCTTTACTCTAGGTCCCAAAAATATACTCCTATATTTTAATTTTTAAATTTCAAAATATTAAGGGGGTATAAATGTTTTTGTTAAGTGGATACCTTGTGTAATGACTAAGTCAGGGCATTTAGTGTGCCCATCACCAGAATAGTGTTTATTGTACCCAATAGGTAAGTTTTTATCCTTCTCTCTCCTCCTTGTTGGTTCCCAAAGTCCTTTATATGTCTTTATGCCCATGTGTATCCCTCGTTTAGTTCCCACTTATTAGTGAGAACAATGTGGTGTTTGGTTTTCCATTCCTGAGAAACTTTCTATCCTTTCCCCCACTGAACTGTGTTCTTGCCCTTGTCAAAAATCAATTGACTGTAAAGGTAAGGGTGTGTTTCTAAGTGTGTATGTACGTATCTACGTCCTTATGCCAGTACCGAGCTGTGTTGATTACTGTGTGTTTTGAAATCGGAAAGTATAAGTCCCCAACTGTGTTCTTTTTCAAAATTATTTTGGCTGTTTTGGGTCTCTTGAATGCCTGTATGACTTTTAGGATCAATCTGTCAATTTCTGCAAATAGATTGTTGTTTTTTTTTAAGTAGAGTTTATTTTTTAGAGCATTTTTAGGTTCATGGCAAAACTGAGCAGACAGTATAGAGAGTTCCACCTGTATACCCCCGACTCCCACACACGCAGCTTCCCCCCAATACAGAGTACATTTGTTACAACCAGTGGACTTACACTGACATGTCATTATCACCCAAAGATCATTTTTACATTAGCATTTGCTCTTGGTCTTATATATTTTGTGGATTTGGATAGATGTATAATGACATGTGTTCACCATTATAGTATCATACTAGATTATGTTTTAGAGTTTCTTTTTGTTAGCTAAGTCTTCTGATTATTCTAAAGTGAACATGCTTTGTTAGTATAACTGTTTAAAATTAAAAGTATTGTTTTAAATTTTGTATTGATTATATAGAAATACTAGAAATACTTAAAAGTGATCGGTAAAAATATCTTACTGCATTTGTTCTCACTGTATTTCAGAGACATTAGAGAAATAAGTAACCTCTTTTATATATGGAGAGATTCAGCACAGTGTTTGTGACTTATGTAAGTTTTGTGATCAGCAGTTGAATAAAAGCTAACATCTGGACCCACTATTAGTTTTGTATAGTAGATTAGTGGCCCTTAAATTATGAGATGTGAGCAGGTTCAAAAAAGGCAGTTAAATTAAAATATACAGCTTTTATTATGATGATTTTTTTAAATTTTTGTTTTTGAGACAAGGGTCTCTCTCTGTTGCCTTTGCTAGAGTGCAGTGGCATCAGCCTAGCTCACAGCAACCTCAAACTCCTGGGCTCAAGTGATCCTCTTGCCTCAGCCTCCCAAGTAGCTGGGACTGCAGGTGTACCTGGCCAAACTGTGGAATTTCTAGAAATGCATTTTCCATTGCAGATTTCAACGAAATTGAACAGTGTGAAAACAAACATTAAAGTGATCAGAGTCCAGGCACAGTGGCTCACATCTCTAATTCTAGCACTTTGAGAGGCCAAGGTGGGAGGATTGCTTGAGGCCAAGAGTTTGAGACTGGTCTGGGTAATAGTGAGACCCTGTCTCTACAAAAATTTTTAAAAACATTTAGCCAGGTGTGTAGTCTCAGCTACTCAGGAAGCTGAGGCACGAGGATCACTTGAGCCCAGAGTTTGAGGTTGCAGTGAGCTATGATGACACCACTGTACTCTAGCCTGGGCAACAGAGTGAGACCTTGTCTCATTCAATCAATCAATCAATCAATCAGTCAATAAACAAACAAACAACTAAAGTTCCAGTCCTCAAATCTAGAGTCAGAATCTTGGGAAGTGGTACTCCAGCTTCTGTGTGGTCAGAAAGCTCCCTGGTGATTGTGACTTTGAGTCCAGTCTTAAAGCTGCTCTGTGGTGATTCTTTAGGAAAGTCAGGGCTTGGTCAATTGTTGACTCCTTTGATCACCTAATCTTTAATCATGCCTGCTGAAGTGTTTTGTTTGATTCTGTTTGTTTTCCTCCTTTTCATGTTATTTTTGTTCTAAGAGCTGGAAGATGTATTGAAGAAAATGAACTCTAGGATATATTTAAGCACTTGAAATAAGCTTTTGTTTTATAGTGCAGATTTACTTCATACCTTACACATTTTAATCTAAAACTTTAACTTTTACCCCAAAGCATTTACTGGCATTATTAACAAGGGGTATTTTGGTTGAATGAATGTTTTAGAATTTTTGTTTAATTAAAATCTAGTAAAATATTCCTAAATTTTTTTCTTTACAGAAAAGTCTTTTAAGTTATGTACCACCAAGGAGATGCTCCTTCTTAGTATTACAACTGCTTATACAGGTAATGGATTTTCTGTTTTGGTTTTCTGTTGCTGCATAATGACAATAAGGGCTGAAAATAATAGTCATATTATTATTTATCACAATTCTGTACATTGGGCACAGCTGAATGGTTCTTACTTTTTTTAATTTGTAGAATATGGGGTATAAGTACAAATTTGTTACATGGATAGATTGCATAGTGGTCAAGTCAGGATTTTTAAGGTATCCATCACCCGAATAACATACATCGTACCCATTAAGTAAATTTTCATCTCCCCCCTCCCCACCCCCCGTGGTTCTTCTGATTCAATTACTAGGGGTCTCTTGTGGCTTCTGTCAGAGGGTGGCTGGGGCTGGAACTTCCAAGACAGTTTCATTCGCATGTCTGGTACCTTGACCACCGTCGTCAGATGCAGGTCTGGGTCTCTCTCTGCATGTAGTCTCAGGGCCTCTGTCCACCTGTGTGACCCCTTCCAGGAGAGATCTCCTCCTGACCCGGCTACATAGCCAGACATCTTTGTTAATGGCTGAAGGCTGCACAGAGGGCAATGGGAAAAACTACCAGACCTTCTTAAAGCTCAGGACTGTATCTAGCCCAGTGTCCCTTGTACCGCATTCTCTTGGTGACAGCAAGTCACAGGTTTAGCCTAAATCCACTGTGGGAAGAAAACCAGGACAACGGGGCTCATCGGGACCCATGATTTAAGGGCAACACAGAGTGCTACAGAAAGTAATCATGAATAAATCTCTGTAACTTTACATGGATTAAGATAATTTCTTATGAAATAGAGAGGCATGATCATGTGTGATGTGACAATAGGTGGAACATCCTTAGGTCTTAACGACGAGCGAATTAATTTCCTTTTAAATAATGCCCTGATGTTCCAGTCACTACTTTGGCATTATGTGCCTCCTAGGTACAAACTCTTCTTTTTAGGAGAAACAGAATAAACATTAAACATCTTTAAAATTCACAATTAAGATTTTGTAGCTTTAAGGAATCTACTGATTTACCCTAACTTTTCATTCTAATCTTAGTAATTTTCTTTTCCTAGGAAACAGGGTTTAATTAAAACGTTATTGTACCTGTGAGCAACAGTGGATGGCATGTATTGGTTTTCCAGTACAAAAAGAGTACAATCCAGCAGGAATAGGAATGTTCCCGTTTCCTTGGAAAGCTATTCATAAGGATAATGAGTACTTTAGTATTCACTATTATTTAGTATTCAAAGTTATGTTAATTATATCCTCTGCCTGTCCCCTGCCTGCACGCAGAGTGGCAGGTTTTGACATGAGGATGTCTGGTTATTTGAGTTGTATATTTTATCTGAAATACGTGGCAAATGCCATCTCGTGTGATCTTAGTTTTAGCTGCTGTAACAAATTGCTGTAGACTTGCTGACTTAGACAGTTGTTAAGATTAGGGTGCCGGCATGGTCGGCTTCTGGCGAGGGCTCTTCCTGGTGTGTAGACAGTTGCCTTCTTGCTGTGACATGGCAGAGAACAGACAGGACGCCAGCTCTGGTGTCTCTTTATAATCCACCCTCATGACCATATCACCCCCCAAAGACCTCATATAAGTGCAAGATACCCTCATGTTTTGAGGATTAGGGTTTCAACATATGGATTTTAGGGGCGGACACAAATATTTAGTCCATAGCATGTGGCTAATTCCATTTTATCCATTATATAGCATCAACTTATGCTCTGCTTGGGGATTAACACTTTGTTCTCTGTGAGTTTTGTTTTCTCTGTGTGTTTTATGTATATATACCTCGAATACTACTAGATGTGAAGACAGTCAGGAAAAGGAGAATGTGAATGTATAGTTAAATTAAATCTGATTTTTTTTTCTAAAGGTCTGGAATTGACTTTCTTCTCTGGTGTATATGGAACCTGTATTGGTGCTATAAATAAATTTGGAACAGAAGAGAAAAGCCTTATTGGACTTTCTGGCATTTTCATCGGCATTGGAGAAATTTTAGGTTGGTTTAAAAAAAAAGTCTTTGCATTAAAAATACCAGTTTGTTGTAGTTAAAATAGAAATTTGAAGGTATTTCACTTCTCTGTCTTTGAATTTCTGGTTTTTCTACTTCTTTTTACCCAAATGGGTATGTTTTTTTTTTATTGTCACTACTCTAAATTACATTATAAAACATTTGTCAAATAATTCACAGATAGAAACCATAAATAAGTAGACATGTGGTCTCTCCAAACTTTTGGCCCATTGTCTCCTAACGTTAGGTTAGAAAGGCCTTCTCTTCTTGTCATTAAGGATTCTCCCCTAGCCGGGGGGACATTCTAAGCTGTGCTTTTTTTTTTTAAGACAGAGTTTCACTCTGTTGCCTGGGCTAGAGTGCCGTGGCGTCAGCCTACTTCACAGCAACCTCAAACTCCTGGGCTCAGGTGATCCTTCTGCCTCAGCCTCCCAAGTAGCTAGGACTGCAGGCAAGCGCCACCATGCCCGGCTATTTTTTCTGTGTATTTTTAGTAGACCAGTTAATTTCTTTCTATTTTTAGTAGAGACGGGGTCTCGCTCTTGCTCAGGCTGGTCTCGAACTCCTGACCTTGAGCAATCCGCCCGCCTCGGCCTCCCAGAGTGCTAGGATGACAGGCGTGAGCCACCGCGCCCGGCCTCTAACCTGTTCTGATTGCTGAGCCTCCGTAAGCCTTTCTGTCCCCTCTTTGGAGCTCACACCTAATTCTGAACTTGCACAGTGGTCGCCTTCCAGTGTGTCATCTGAGCTCATTCGGCCATGGTTGCAACAAAACTTGGTAGTAGAGTTGTATCCTTTTTATTAACTCTGATATAAGTGACAAATCAAAGGGGGATAGTTTTGTGGGTATAATAATTCATAGAGAAGAAATGTAAGAATGTTCCTGGATATAAATGCAAGTAATTTTGATGCCTTATTTTTTGGTATAATAGTTGATGCTTGGTCATCATTAGCATTGTCTGCCAGCACCAAAGTGTTGGATTTTTTGAAGTCTGACAACATTCAATTACAACTTGCCTCCTTGATTATAACTCAAGACTAGCTGTGTAATGTTGTGGACAGTCCTGGTGATGTTTCTATCATCTTGATTTGTAGGTGGAAGCCTCTTTGGCCTGCTGAGCAAGAATAATCGCTTTGGTAGAAACCCGGTTGTGCTGTTGGGCATCCTGGTACACTTCATAGCTTTTTATTTAATATTTCTCAACATGCCTGGAGATGCTCCCATTGCTCCTGTTGAGGGAACTAACAACATCGCTTACATCAAACCCAGGTACCATTTCTATAATTCGAGGGTGCGGGAGTCAGATGGCGGAGATGTTATATTGAGTGGAGCCGTTAATCCTCTTCAGAGTCTGTTGTCTTCATAAGGTCGTCTGTCAAGTGTCAGTGGAGTCAGAATGAGTTTAAGTAGGAATCCATAGAGAATCCCAAGTTATTTTTGTAATAGTTGGTTTTAACCTTTTGCTCCGCTAAATCTTTTTCTTGATCCTTGAAGGAGCACATAAGTACCTGATTTGGATTTCCCGTCTCTGCGTTCTGAGCAGTGAGTTAGAGAGGAGCAGAACGGAGAGGAGCAGGGGAGCTGGAGAGGAGCTGGGGAGCTCTGGCTGCTGGGGAGCCCCCGAAGTCCTTTCAGAGAGGCTCGTATGAGTTTTGAGGATATAGGTTTGTTGCACTCGACTCTGAAATTCATTATAATGTAGACATTTCTGTCTAGATCCACACATCCAAGGGGAGCCCAGCCCCAAAATCAGTACAAACTGAGCATCTCTAATCTGAAAGTCTAAAATCGGAAATGCTCCAAAATCTGAAACTTTTTGAGTGCCAACATGATGTTCAGGCCGGGCTCGGTGGCTCACGCCTGTAATCCTAGCGTTCTTGGAGACCAAGGCGGGCAGATTGCTCAAGGTCAGGAGTTTGAAACCAGTCTGAGCAAGAGAAAGACCCTCTCTCTACCATAAATAGAAAGAAATTAATCGGCCAACTAATATATATAGAAAAAATTAGCCGGGCATGGTGGCGCATGCCTGTAGTCCCAGCTACTCGGGAGGCTGAGGCAGCAGGACTGCTTAAGCCCAGGAGTTGGAGGTTGCTGTGAGCTAGGCTGACGCCACGGCACTCACTCTAGCCTGGGCAACAAAGCGAGACTCTGTCTCAAAAAAAAAAAATGATGTTCAAAAGGAGATGCTCATTGGAACATTTTGGATTTTGGGTTTTTGCATTAGGGATGCTTAATTGGTAAGTATGATGCAGATATTCCAAAATCTGAAAAAACCCGAAATTTGGAATACTTCTGGTCCCACGCATTTTGGATAAGGGATATTCAACCTGTAATTTCCTTCTCAACTAGTTAATAGACCAGAGTTGGTTACAATGTAAAGAGTATACATTCTTACTTTGTAAATTCTAATATTTATTCTTGTTTCATAGTATAATAAATATTTCAAACTTGAAGGTAAAATGCTTTTGTTGGGTGGGTTGCATTTACATTTTAAATGGCTCTGGCAAATATTGGTAATATTCATACTAAGTTAATTTTTATTTTCTTTAGCAAAGAAGTTGCCATTCTCTGCAGTTTTCTTTTGGGTCTTGGAGACAGCTGCTTCAACACCCAACTGCTTAGTATTTTAGGCTTTCTCTATTCTGAAGACAGCGCGCCAGCTTTTGCCGTCTTCAAGTTTGTTCAGGTAACCTCTTCAGACTGTGTTTAAAGTAGGATCCTTTTCCTTTGTGTGTTACTTTGTTTTCTTTGGTTTACTAGTATTGTGGTTTTCAAATGAAAGTTGGGGGTATCCTGTACTTGTGAGTAGATTAGGGAGCAGTGAGCCGTATGATTTTTTTCCCCCTCGTTTGTGTAAGAGATTTTATATTCTGGTCTCCAAGGCTCAGATAGGAGATTTCCTTCCTTGGTTACCAGAATTCCATTACTTTGTAATACAGACAGATGTATTTCTCACTCTGTACGTTATTTTATTACTCCAGTTTTCCACAAAATGCTATTTTAAATAGCAGAGATTGTGGCTTGCTCATTACCTGCTGTCATGGGAATTTACCGTGCGTGTTTGTGCGCTAGTGACCAGTGAGGGCATATCTGGATGCAGAGGGGGTGGCACGTGCGCCAGTCCCGGCGGTCCTTCGGGTTGGACAGTAGCAGGGCTCATCGCGGTGTCGTGCAGCGCCCCTGTGTGCACGTTGTGACTGGTTTTGTTTGTTCTCAGTCTATTTGTGCAGCCGTGGCGTTTTTCTACAGCAACTACCTTCTCCTTCACTGGCAACTCCTGGTCATGGTGATATTTGGGTTTTTTGGGACGATTTCGTTCTTCGCTGTGGAGTGGGAAGCCGCCGCCATCGTAGCCCGGGGCTCCGACTACCGCAGCATCTGAGCAGGTGCCAGCGAGGGGCGGCGCCTCCGCGGACAACACGGGGGACGCAGGCTCGGTGGAGGAAGCCGCCTTCCGTGTTCACAGTGTATTGGATCATGTTCAGTGCGGAAAATCACAGATTACGACTGTTAAGTCAGCTAGAGTTGGTATTCAAGTTTACAGATAGGAGCTATTTAAAACAAGTGGAATAAGGGAAAGCTGTTGTGGTACAGCTATTCAAAGATACTATTTTTTAATTCATTTACTCAAGACCCTTATAATCATGATAGAATGCAGATATTTTCTTCTCCCTCCTGTTCTTGTGGAAAAATCCTGCCTTGATTCAAAATTCTGGGCCATAAGTCATGTCAGGATTTTCTCTGGGTACAGAATATGTTTGTGTAACCTTCGGAGACGTGTGCCACTCTCCACGTGTGTCAAGGTGGCATCGGAATAAATAGTGGGATGCGGAGATGAAATCTTGCCTTTGAAAAGATTTCTTCCTCTTAAATGTTTTGTTGTTACGTCTTCTTACCTTAGTAGTTCATAGCAAGGAGTGGCCAATTAACTATCATGAAATGAGGTGCAAATTGTCTTAAAAACAGGAATCTAACATTCCTGTTTTTATAAACAAACAAAAACACATTTAAAAAGACAAACACCTTTACTAGGGGAGGACTTTTGCTAGTAATTTTCCTGGAAGATACAATACAAAAACCCCATAAACAAACCCATAGTGAGATCTGTGCCGTGGTGGCAGGCCATTGTCACGTTGTCCTTTATGTCTGCTCTGATAGCAGACGCCAGTCCATTGTCATGTGCCTGGGAACAGAATGTAACTAGTTGGGGAGATGTTTAAATGGACAAGTTAGCTTTCCTCCATAAGAGCTCACTCAAATTTTTAATGGAGATAAAATTCAGAAACCATAAAATTCACCATTTTAAAGTATACACTCAGAAGAACATATAACCATTACCACTATTTAATTCTGAAACACTTTTATCACTCCAAAAACAACTTCCTGCCTGTTGGCAGTCATTTCCCGTTCTCTGGCATGGCAACCACGAATCTACTTTCTGTCTCTATAGATCTGCCTATTCTGGACATTTCATAAAAATAAGAAAGCTCACTTTTAAGTGTGATATTTAACTATACAAATGAGTTCTTTGGCAAAGTAAATTCAGCCAAGAGGACAAACATACATACCTTGTTGTCCATTAGAAATTTAGAAATTTTACAGTTGACTTGCACATCTGAAGAAATACAATGGAGCGTGATTTTCAGATATTTGGTGACAAGGGCAGGGAGCCAGAGAACCCCGTAGTTACCCAGAATCCTTAGAGCAGTTGCATCAGTGTGGGGCGCTAAACTCTCCTCTTCCAGGTAGTGACTTTCTTAGAGTTGAGGTCACCTCAGTTGACTTAGTTAACCCTGTACAAATAATTTGTAAATGCCGCTTCAGACTTAACACAAATGATTTATTATCTCTTTAAGCAAGTTATTATTTACTGAGTTGTATGAATTTTCTAATGTGGCATAAGAAAATCACCCCAAAACTTAGCTGCTTAAAATAGCACACATCTATTATGTCACAGTTTCTGCGGGTCTCGGATCTGGGCGTGGCGGAGCTGGGTCCTGTGGTCAAGGTGTTTTCTGGGCTCTGCTGGGGGAGGACCTGCTTCTCAGCTCATGCACGAGGCCACTAGCAGGAGTCAGTTCCCCACAGGTTGTTGTGCTAAGGGTCTTAGTTTCTTATGGCTGTTGGCCAAAGGCCACCCTGTGTTGTCACACGGAGCTGTCCTCAGGGCAGCTCCCAACACAGCAGCTGTTTTCATCAAAGGAGGCAGGAAAAGTGGAAGAGAGAGTGTGAGAGCAAGACAAAAGTCACAGTCTGTTACAACTTCATCTCAAAAGGGACATCCCATCACCTCTCCTGCATTCTTTTTGCTGGATGCAAGTGACAGCCTCCCTCCGGGAAGGAATTACCGATGGTGGGAGCACCAGGAGGGGGTCACTGGGGACCGTTTTACAGGGCTACTGGCACAGCCAGCCTTACATGGAATGTGAGAGCTGGGTGCTGTATTCCCAGTCTCCATGTTCCCCCGAACTCTTGCTCTGTTTGCTTGTAACGGATCTGCACAGCAAAGCTGGCAGGAGGAGGTTAAGTATCCCTTGTTAATGACACCAAGTATTTTGACCCAAGGAAGCTGTGGCATCTCATCACCTGTAGGATTCCTGGCTATTATCATCCACTGAAAGGGAAATGAAATGGAGTGACGTGCTCTATTGAGTACGTCAGAAACCCAGCTTCTGGGCTGCCTCCCTTGCTACCTGCTGTTATTCATTTTAAGTTCTTTAGTTGCATTTTTTTTTTTTTTAGGGATTTTGCTTTGTTTTTACTCACTTTTTTTTTTTTTTTTTTTTTTTGCAAAAGCTCCATGGTGGAAATTTACTCACTTTTTGTGTCTGTAAATAGTGTTCCTCTTGGTGGGCTCTTTAGATGACTGGATAACATTAAGGTCATCTTTTAAATTCTAAGCATTAATTGAGTTAAAAATGAAATGTGGACTGGTGGGGGGGGAGGGAGCACAGGGGCAGGAAAAAATGTGACAATGAAATAAAGAGTTTAATTTTTATGCTTGTCTTATATACTCTATCGAAACATTTTATCTTTAGACCTCTAGCTAAGTGAACGCCTTAGCTTGGTCTCACATGTGAGAGAGAGAGAGAGAGAGAGAGAGAGAGAGTGGGGTGTATGGGTGTGCTTCTCTTTTATTGCAGGCTCATAATCGTATACATTGAAATTTGGCGTAGACCTGGAGCAAGCTTTCTGGAATCGCAGATGTTTTCCCCGTGAGTAGGAAGATGCTCTGCCTTCCCCTTTTGAATTTTCCTTCCCCGAAGACTTGAAAACCTTTAAACTAGGGCTTTGGCTGTTCATACAGAGGGTGTTTGTTGACTAAAATACAGTAAATACCTTAGGAGTTTTTAAGTTCTCAAAATACAAATAAGTTAACATTTATAGTTTAAAAAGGCTTGGTGCAGTGGCTCACACCTGTAATCCCAGCACTCTGGGAGGCTGAGGCAGGAGGATCCCTTGAGCTCAGGAGTTAGAGACCAGCCTGAGCAAGAGGGAGACCCCATCTCTACTAAACATAGAGAAATTAGCTGGGCATGGTGGTGCACACCAGTACCTGTAGTCCAAGCTACTTGAGAGGCTGAGGCAGGAGGATCGCTTGAGCCCAGGACTTTTAGGTTGCAGTGAGCTATGATGATGCCACTGCACTCTAACCAGGCAACAGAGGGGAACTCTGTCTCAAAAGAAAAAAGAAAAAGAAAATATTCTTTACAGTATGGCCCAGTGTCCAGTTCTGCTACGTTTGGTCCTCTAAGAAAATAGAAGACTCGGTCAAATGGGATCAAATTCTGGCCATATATCGGGGTAAATATAATAATACTACTGTGGGCCTTTGTTATATAACCCACAGTGAAATGATTATGGGTATGGGTTACATATATTGATTACGAGATTGGCCAGGGCTGGGCACGGTGGCTCATGCCTGTAATCCTAGCATTCTGGGAGGCTGAGGCGGGTGGATTGCTCGAGGTCAGAAGTTCGAAACCAGCCTGAGCGAGACCCCGTCTCTACTAAAAATAGAAAGAAATTAATTGACCAACTAAAATATATATATACAAAAAATTAACTGGCCAGGCGCGGTGGCTCACACCTGTAATCCTAGCACTCTGGGAGGCCGAGGTGGGCAGATTGCTCGAGGTCAGGAGTTTGAAACCAGCCTGAGCAAGAACGAGACCCCGTCTCTACTATAAATAGAAACAAATTAATTGGCCAACTAATATATATAGAAAAAATTAGCCGGGCATGGTGGCGCATGCCTGTAGTCCCAGCTACTCGGGAGGCTGAGGCAGGAGGATTGCTTGAGCCCAGGAGTTTGAGGTTGCTGTGAGCTA
Source organism: Microcebus murinus (assembly GCF_040939455.1). Lineage (NCBI taxonomy): Eukaryota > Metazoa > Chordata > Mammalia > Primates > Cheirogaleidae > Microcebus > Microcebus murinus. The sequence goes on from NC_134121.1 coordinate 58,803,141, forward strand.
GGCTGACGCCCCGGCACTCACTCTAGCCTGGGCAACAAAGCGAGACTCTGTCTCAAAAAAAAACAAAAAAAATAACTGAGCATGGTGGTGCATGCCTGTAGTCCCAGCTACTCGGGAGGCTGAGACAGGAGGATCACTTGAACCCAGGAGATTATTTAGGTTGCTGTGAGCAACAAAGTGAGACTCTGTCTCAAAAAAAAAAGAGAGAGATTGGTTGGGCGCAGTGGCTCACGCCTGTAATCCTAGTATTCTGGGAGGCCGAGGTGGGTGGATCGCTGGAGGTCAGGAGTTCGAAACCAGTCTGAGCAAGAGCGAGGCCCCGTCTCTACCAAAAATAGAAATAAATTAATTGGCCAACTAAAAATATATAGAAAAATTAGCCAGGTGTGGTGGCACATACCTGTAGTCCCAGCTACTCGGGAGGCTGAGGCAGGAGGATTGCTTGAGCCCAGGAGTTTGAAGTTGCTGTGAGCTAGGCTGATGCCACAGCACTCACTCTAGCCTGGGCAACAAAACGATACTCTGTCTCAAAAAAAAAAAAAAGATAATTAAATTTGAAAAGTTAACGTCTCATTAAAATGTGACAAAACTACTTTGGCTTGTTTGGGTTATCTCTACAACTCATGTTTCTTAAGAAATATGGAAACATATTCTATAGAAATACGCCCACTCTTGACATTTTGTGTGATTTCTTTTGTTGATCCATAATATGCTAAATTTTAATACTGGGATGTATATTTGTGTTAATCCAGTAGACCAGGAAACTAATGTTTCAGTGCCTCTCAAACCTGACATTCTTTTCAGCTTTGTATACAAATAGTCTAAATATGCCATGAGCACCTCCCTGGGGTATCTGATTGTGATTGTTGGTTTTCTGAAGCTGCTGTTAAATCTGGAAGGTCTGATGTTCTTTTTTTTTTTTTTTGAGACAGAGTCTGGCTTTGTTGCCCAGACTAGAGTGAGTGCCGTGGTGTCAGCCTAGCTCACAGCAGCCTCAAACTCCTGGGCTCAAGCAATCCTCCTGCCTCAGCCTCCCGAGTAGCTGGGACTACAGGCATGCGCCACCATGCCTGGCTAATTTTTTCTATATATATTAATTGGCCAATTAATTTCTTTCTATTTATAGTAGAGACGGGGTTTCGCTCTTGCTCAGGCTGGTTTCAAACTCCTGACCTCGAGCAATCCGCCCGCCTCGGCCTCCCAGAGTGCTAGGATTACAGGCGTGAGCCACCTCGCCTGGCGGGTCTGATGTTCTTATCAAGAGCAGTTCTGCTCTCATTTTGTATTAACCAAGACAGATAAGCTAAAGAAAAAGCTGGGGTGCAGTTCTAATCCAGAGGAGGTTCATTTGAGCATTTCTTTTCTTTTTCATTTCAATTCACAGGCCCTCTTTTTTTTTTCCTTTCCTTAAAATGTCAGAAATTTCCAGGCTGGGCGCGGTGGCTCACGCCTGTAATCCTAGCACTCTGGGAGGCCGAGGCGGGCGGATTGCTTGAGGTCAGGAGTTCGAAACCAGCCTGGCAAGAGCGAGACCCCGTTTCTACTATAAATAGAAAGAAATTAATTGGCCAACTAATATATATAGAAAAAATTAGCCGGGCATGGTGGCACATGCCTGTAGTCCCAGCTACTCAGGAGGTTGAGGCAGGAGGATTGCTTAAGCCCAGGAGTTTGAGGTTGCTGTGAGCTAGGCTGACGCCACGGCACTCACTCTAGTCTGGGCAACAAAGCAAGACTCTGTCTCAAAAAAAAAAAAAAAAAAAAGAAATTTCCAATTCTTCAAACTTGATTGTTTACGTTCTAAGCCTGTTTGATTTTTTTTTTTAATTGGTTTACTTCTCTCAGTTTTAGACTTTAAAAGGAATCTTTGGGGATAATTGTCACTGAACTGAAAGCAAAGTCTTGATGACTCATGTCGCAGACACGATGAGAGAACGTGTTAGGGAGAAACAGAAGTTTTTCTCCCTACTCCTCCGTTTGTGGTTGCAGCCATTCAAGTGACAGAGGAGCACGGCAAGTGTTTGCGGTTGCACTTTGGGAGATTCCTCTTTGGAGTGGATGGTGCTATGGAGGGAGCCACCACGCGGGGAGTCTGGGCTGGCTCTCCTGCTGCAGGTGGCGGTACCCAGAGCTACAGTGTGCGCTCCACTCTGCTGGGCGTGATTTGTTTTGCAGCCAGAGCTTGCTTTAGACGGAAGCACGTTGCCTTGGCACCAGCAAGCCCTTCGATGGAGGAACCCTTCTGGCCCGTCCCATTATCTTGCAGGATGAAGTATCTTGTATTTGGCCTACAGTTTGGCTTTTCCCTGGAAGATCAGCTCTTTCAGTTTATTCTTTCCTGGATCAGCATAATCCCTGAGACCAGTGAAAGGTGACTAGCCCAAAGCAGGGCGTGATTATTCACGTCTGTGCAGTGTTAAACCCTTAACAGACCAGTCGAGCTGAGCACATCCGCACATGGCGCCACCATGCCCTCCAAGGCCTGACTTTCCGAGGCTCAGTTTCTTTGTCTTCAGACCTCACTAATATATGCGTGCTTGGCCATATACCAAGGCACTGTTTTAAGTAAGCACTTTACAAGTAATTATAAACTAGATACCATTATTATACCCACTTTATAGATGAGAAGACCAAGGTACAAAGAGATCAAGTAACATGCTCAGGATGGCAAAGCTGGTAAGCGATGGGGCTGAACTGAACTCCGGATGGTGTCTCAGGACCTAGACGAAGCTGAACTGCAGCTGTGTACCACAGGTGCCCGTCACTGCAGGATGCCAGGATTGTCACAGCTAGGGCAATAAGAAGCCATAATTGTTTTCCAGTTTTGAGGGGGAGTGTGGCATGCTGAATAAGGACCGCCTAAATGTGTCCACGCTCTAATCATTGGAACCTGTGAATATGTTAGTTACATGGCAAGGGGGAGTTAAGTTTGCAGGCGGAATTAAGGCTGCTAATTAGCTGACTGGGGAGATTATCCTGGATTATCTGAATAGGCCCAATATAATCTCAGGGTCCTCATAAGCGAAAGGTGGAGGCAGGAGTGCGAGGGTCAGAGTCAAAGGGATGCTGTGGGAGAAGGCCCCCATCTGCTGTTGCTGACTCTGAAGAGGGAGGCAGGGTCCAAGCCACGGAACCTGGGTGGCCACCAGGAGGTGGAAACAGCAGGGGAACAGATTGTCCCCTGCAGCCTCCCCAAGGAACACAGCCCTGCCGGGGAAGTATGCTTAAGTTATATGCAAATACTGTGCCATTTTATATCAAGGACTTGAGCATCCTTGGGTTTTGATCCTAGATCCACCTGCCCATGGATACCAAGCTATGACTGTACATCTTTCAGGATGGTTGACAGTAGGTAGAAGCTAAAAGATGTAATTTTTATGAAATTTCTCCGTTCGGAAAATACTATTTGTTCCTAACTTCCTACCAGAACAAGCCCACACTTCTTAGCCAGACATTGAGCAACTCCTAAGACTCAGTCCTCCCTAACCCTAACACTGCAGAACCACGATGCAGGGCAAGGCTGGGGTGGGGACATGGTGCCTCCCTGCCATCTATGAGTGCACCGCGCTCCCAGCACCTCAATGTGTCCCCCATCCAGAAAGCTCATCAAATCCCCTAGTTCAAGGGTTTTTATACAGCTTAGTGTCCAGCCTCCTTCCTTCCCCTGGGGGGTGGGGAAGGGTGGCTGAAAGTCCCCACATTCTAATCACTAGGTCTTTCGGTAACCGGCCCCACCCCGAGGCTATGCAGGGCCCCCACCCTGTGCTACTGCGTTACCATAAACTCAGGTGTGATGGAAGGAGCTCATAATAATAAAGGACACTCCTATCTCAGGAGATGCTAAGGGTTACAGGTCTGTGCCATCTGGGACAGAGACATTTCTTATCACAACTAGCATAGGTCTGAGCTCCCAGGGGACTCTCAGTAAGGAGTTAGCAACTGATAAGCTGTTGTTCTGAGAGGATTTTGAAAATAAGTGAACTTAGGCTGGGCGCGGTGGCTTGTGCCTGTAACCATAGTCCTCTGGGAGGCTAAGACAGGAGGATCGCCTGAGCCCAGGAGTTGGAGGTTGCTGTGAGCTCTGATGACACCGCTGCATTCTACCAGGGATGACAGAGCAAGATTCTGTCTCAAAAAATAAGAAAAGAAAGCCGGGCGTGGTGGCTCACGCCTGTAATCCTAGCACTTTGGGAGGCTGAGGCGGGCAGATTGCTCAAGGTCAGGAGTTCGAAACCAGCCTGAGCGAGACCCTGTCTCTACCAAAAATAGAAATAAATTAATTGACCAACTAAAAATATATATAGGCCGGGCGCTGTGGCTCACGCCTGTAATCCTAGCTCTTGGGAGGCCGAGGCGGGCGGATTGCTCAAGGTCAGGAGTTCAAAACCAGCCTGAGCAAGAGCGAGACCCCGTCTCTACTATAAATAGAAAGAAATTAATTGGCCAACTGATATATATATAAGAAAAAAGCCGGGCATGGTGGCGCATGCCTGTAGTCCCAGCTACTCGGGAGGCTGAGGCAGAAGGATCACTCGAGCCCAGGAGTTTGAGGTTGCTGTGAGCTAGGCTGACGCCATGGCACTCACTCTAGCCTGGGCAACAAAGCGAGACTCTGTCTCAAAAAAAAAAAAAAAAAAAAAAAGGGGCGACTTCCGGGGCCCCGCTCTTGGGGCCCCAGAACCTGGTCCACGAGTGTATAATAAAGCCACGTGGTTTGGCCCCCCACAAAAAAAAAAAAATAAAATAAATAAATAAATAAATAAAAATATATATACAAAAAATTAGCCGGGCATGGTAGCCCATGCCTGTAGTCCCAGCTACTTGGGAGGCTGAGGCAGCAGGATCGCTGAGCCCCGGAGATTGAGGTTGCTGTGAGCCAGGCTAATGCCACGGCACTCACTCTAGCCTGGGCAACAAAGTGAGACTCTGTCTCAAAAAAAAAAAAAAAAAAGAAAAAAAAAAAAAAGAAAATACGGGAATGTAATAGATTCAGATCAGCAGACTTAGAGTCATAAGGTGCAGATGGGGAGAACATTTAAAATTTAGGTCACTCTTTCAGAATGTTAAAGTTTTCATAGCTCCTAACCACTGCTCAGAGCCACACCTCTGTGTCCCAAACCTTGGTGCCAGGTGTTTCCCTTCTCCCACCTTCTCCCTACCCCCAACCCTATCCAAAGCTTAAAAGTCACCAAATTGGCTAGTCGCAGTGGCTCACGCCTGTAATCCTAGCACTCTGGGAGACTGAGGCAGGCAGATTGCTCAAGGTCAGGAGTTCGAAACCAGCCTAAGCAAGAGTGAGACCCCATCTCTACTATAAGTAGAAAGAAATTAATTGGCCAACTAATATATATAGAAAAAAATCAGCCGGGCATGGTGGCGCATGCCTGTAGTCCCAGCTACTCGGGAGGCTGAGGCAGTAGGATTGTTTGAGCCCAGGAGATTGAGGTTGCTGTGAGCTAGGCTGACGCCATGGCACTCACTCTAGCCTGGGCAACAAAGCAAGACTGTCTAAAAAAAAAAAAAAAAAAGTCACTAAATCCTCTGTTGGGGAACAAAACCCCAGGGAGTTTCGTTATTACCCAGTCAGATGCATCATCTCCCACCCTCACTCCTGTGGTTCCTTCTGCTGTTCCTTCTCGCTGTTCCAGCTACTCCTGTAGCCTCTGGTGTTCTTAGTTTCTCTTTTTATTAAATATCTGGCTAAAAGAGTTTTTTCTTGGAGCTAAAGTATTGAAGTGGTATCCTTAAAGGAGGTAAAAAGTCCAAAAGCTGGCCTCAGTTCCCGGCAAGAAATCACTTAATTCTCTCTCTCTTTTTAAGTCAGAGTCTCACTCTGTTGCCTGGACTAGAGTGCCGTGGCATCAGCCTAGCCCATAGCAACCTCAAACTCCTGGGCTCAAGCAATCCTTCTGCCTCAGCCTTCCGAGTAGCTGGGACTACAGGCATGCACCATCATGCCCGGCTAATTATATATATATATATATATATATATATATATATATATATATACACACACATATACATATATATATGTATATATATATATATTTTTTTTTTAGTTGGCCAATTAATTTCTTTCTACTTTTAGTAGAGACGGGGTCTCGCTCTTGCTCAGGCTGGTTGCGAACTCCTGACCTTGAGTGATCCTCCCGCCTCGGCCTCCCAGAGTGCTAGGATTACAGGTATGAGCCACTACACAGCTGAAATCACTTAATTGTGGCGTGGAGCGGGAAGACTTGCCCTTGTAATGTTCACCTAGGAAAGTCTCTCGGATTAAACAGCCTTCTCTGTGCGGCGGTGTCTCTGTGGGCTGGGCCATTCCTCTGTGGGTAATGGCCAACTTGAAGTGCATTGTTGCTGCTATTAATCTCTTTTTAAGAAGGAAAATGACACACATCATAACCTGTTTGAGGAAGCCCCTTGGTGACACAGCATCACTCGTTTGCTGGCTGCTGAGCAGCGAGTGCTGTGTGTAGCTGTCTACATGCTTTTCTTACTGCTACAGAACTGGTTGACGGAGGCGAAATGCCCCACGACGTGTTTCCATGTTTCGGTGTAGAAGGTATAGTTGGACTTTCCTGTATTTGTCTCTATAAATACCATACCCTTCTTAAATGTATGGTAGGTGGTGGGCACGGTAATTACTCCGCAGGGACCAACGAGCACTGTGGGATAAATGTAGTGGGGAGCAAGAAGAAATAAGCGAATTTTGCAACTCTCAGCATGCCATACTTTCAATATTAACTGAAAGTTAACCCCAAAAGGAGAAGGAGAATTCATTAGACAACTTAGGTGAAATGGACACATTCCTAGAAAGACATTGAAACCGACTCAAGAAGCAGTAGGAACTTTAGCTAAACCTATAACAAGAAATTTAAGTAGTAACTAAAAATATTCCACCAAGAAAACTCCAGGCCCAGATGGCTTCACTGGCGAAGGTTACCAAATATACTTCAGGAAGGAATAATACTTATCCTTCTCATACTCTTTCAGAAAACAAGAGCAGGAAGGGAGCACTTTCCAACGCATCACATGAGACCAGTGTGACCCCGACCCCAAAGCCAAAGACTGCCACAGGGAAAGAAGCTACGGACAGGCATCCCTCGTGAGCATAGAGGCCAAGGTGTCAGCAAACTTAACCCAGGAAAAACGATCCTATAAAAAGGGTTACACACCACGACCAAATGGAACTTGACCCAGGAGTGTAGATTGGTTAACCATCCAAAAATTAATACAGTTGCATCATTTTCCAACACCAATAATTCTCCGACACCCTCCGGTTCAGTTCTGACACTGCCTACCCAGTGTTGGCATAGATACTACGAGTTAAAGGCTCAGTCAGATGAGACTGCCCCCACTTCGGAAGCCAGTCATAAGCCTGGCAAGTTTGATAATGTGTTAGAACAACTCACAGAGCTGGGGAAAGTGCTGTCTTTACTACTGTTTTCCAAACTGCAGGTTCGGTCTGGATACAGTTGCTTGTAGCTCAAAGCCAATTATTGTGACAACAAGGATTGCCCAGGAAGAAGGAATTTTTTTTAACACAGGAGGTTGCTGGGAGAACAGGGGAAGCTGCCTGAATCCCCTCTCCCACTAAGGAAGCTCCAGGGCCTTCAAAGGAGGGGCCTACAGCCTGGAGGCTCAGGGCAGGTCCTGGTGTGTCTCACCGGGGGACATGCACTGGGGGCTGGTTGTGGGGAAGGTGAGTCCTCTGGAAATCTGCCCAGGGACCCTCAGAATCTCAGCTCCTTTGTCTTGCAGAAAATCCACCATTTCTGGAAAACAACTTTCAAAAGGTCAAGTAGTTAAAAGGGAGGATTATGCAGGGGTCATTGAAATTTGCTCAGTGGGGGGCTGGTTCCGCTATTACAGTTATAAAGGATGCAGCTCAGGAACGGCCAAGGGCAAGGTCAGGGCGGGAGGGCCGGAGCTTCAATGCCCTCCCAGGACACAGATGTGTCCACCAGTCCAGACACTCCCTGAACCTCATTGTTCAAAAGTTTTTAATCAAGATTGTATTATGTAGGGATCATTGATTAAATTGCTGGACATTGGGATTGGACTCACTCTCCTGCCTCTCTCCCATCCTGGAAGAGGAAGAAGTGAGGTTGAAGTTCAACCCTGCAATCATGTCATCGGTTTGGCTGGCCAACTTGATAGCCCCCACCTGGAAGCTATCTAAGGGCTCACCAAGAGTCACCTCTTTAACACACTGATCCAACTGAAAATGAAATGAATACAAATAGATTCACGATAGCATCAAAAAGAAGAAAACGTTTAGTAATGAACGTAACAAAGAAGTGCAATTCTTGTATTCTAAAAATTCTAGAACATTGCTAGGAGAAATTAAAGCCGATCTAAATAAAATTTCCATGTTTATGAATTGGAATATTCAGTATTGTCAAAATGGCAATTCTCACCACATTGATGCATAAATTCAAGGCAATCTCTATCAAAATCCCAGCAGGGGTATTTTTTGGAGAAATCGACAAGCTGACCTTAAAAGTCATAGGGAAACACTGACAAACTGAAATAGGCAAAATAATTCTGTTGGCTAGGCCTGGCTTACTGCAGCCTCCAAACCTTGGGCTCAAGTAATCCTCCTGCCTCAGCCTCCCGAGTAGCTGGGACTACAGGCATGTGCCCACGCCTGGCTAATTTTTATACTTTTTGTAGAGATGGGGTCTTGCTATGATGCCCAGGCTTGTCTCAAACTCCTGGCCTCAAGTGATCCTCTCCCCTTGGGCTTACAAAGTGCTGAGATTACAAGCGTGAACCACTGCACCCAGCCAAGGAGTATTATCTATAACAACCAAAAGCTAGAAACAGTTGTCATACCATCAACATGCAAATGGATAAACAAAATGTGGCGTACCCACATAGTGGAGTATTAGTTGGCAATAGAAAAGAATAAGCTGATACACGCTGCAACCTCAAAATGTAAAGGAAGCCAGAAACAAAAGACTACAGATTTTATGATCCCAGTTATATAAAATATCCAGAGAAGGCAAATTTTTAGAGTCAGAAAGCAGATTCATAGTTTCCTGGGAGTGGGGGCAGGGACTAACTCAAAAGGGTATGAGGGAACTTCTTGGGATGGTGAAAATGTCTTCAAAATGGATTGTCGAGATGGCTGCACAGCTCTGTGAGTCTACTGAGGAGTCACTGAATTGTACACATAAAGACAGTGAACGGCGTATCAGTTTCTTTATTTTGAGACAGGGTCTCACTCTGTTGCCCAGGCTAGAGTGCCATGGTGTCATCATAGCTCACTGCAGCCTCCAACTCCTGGCTCAAGCCATCCTCCTGCCTCAGCCTCCTGAGTAGCTGGGGCTGTAGGTGTGTGCCCCCACATTGGCTAAATTTTTTTATTTTTGGTAGAGAAGGGGTCTGCCTACATTGCTCAGGCTGGTCTCCAACTCCTGAGCTCAAATGATCCTCCCACCCTGGCCTCCTGAAGTGCTGGGATTACGGGCGTGAGCCACCACCCAGCTGGTGTACCAGTATTTTAAACGGAGGAGCTAGATGCTTTAGACACTTTTATGACAGCCTCTGATAGATCGTTCTACACATCTGTCCTTTCTGTTACAGTGATTATGGGGAGCGAATGCACGCTGCTCCGTATTATGGGGAGCGAATGCACGCTGCTCCGTATTGATGGAACTCACGGGCCATTAAGTATTTATCTGTGAATGCAAATGTGAGTCGCTTGCAAGACATGGGGCCTCTCCTGCCTTTCCTTGTATCTCCAGGCGTGTTTTCCTTTCTTAGGTCATTTTAAAGCCAGGCCTGTAAACATGCATCCGTTCCCGGCCAAATCAGAGAGTCCCAGGGAAAATGTGAGCTTCATCCCTGACTTCTCATTGCACTGAGGTCGGTAATGAAGTGATCCCAAGGCAGCGCTGACGTCCCCCCCCACACACACACACACACAGGGCGGGGGAAGCAGGCCTTGGGTTCTGACTAGGTAAGATGCGTGGCACTTCACACTTGCTAAAGCACCTTGCCCCCAAAGCAAGGGGCAAATCTATCCCTTTATCAGGAGGAGAGATACCGAGATGCCCAAATCTAGAGTGAGTCAGCAAAACTGCAGAGAGTGCTCAGACCAGCTGGGTCAAGTCAGGTTCAGGCCCTGTCCTGTCTCTCCCTGGAATTCTGTGGGTCGGGCCCTGGGGCCATGTCTCCTGCCTGAGCCTTTGAGTGAAATTAATCCCCTGCCGCCTACCAGTAGGGTAGGACTTGACTGTTACATAACCTGACTTTTCAGAGCCCTCTCAGGTATGTCCTTACTTGAACCTCCCCAGCACTGAGCACAGAAGGTGGCACACGGGTGGGTGCCCCCATCCGGTGGCTCAGGGATGGAGCTCAGAGGGAGGGGACTTGCCCAGGAGGGCAGGTGGCTGGCCCGGCCAGCTCCAGAACCCCTTCTTAGCACTGCGCTCGCTCCAGCTGCCTCCCCACGGGGCCTTTTTGCCCAGGTGCTCCCTAAATATTCGGATTAACTAGAAGTTTAGAAGTTGAGTTCAGCATATGGTTTCTTTTTTCCTTTGATCCCGTCCAAGAGAATTTCGCCACTTGAAGCACATGGCAGGGGCTTGCTGAAACTCAGGCTGTGGGAAGAATGTCCCCGCTTTGAGGCATGGTTTGTTGAAGGTCCTGTAGCATTTGGGTCCATATTAACCAATGGAAAGAGTGGGTATGGATGATTTTGGAAGCATCGGGGAGGAAGTAAGTTGTTTAAATGTTCTAGGTGCAGGCCGGGCACGGTGGCTCACACCTGTAATCCTAGCACTCTGGGAGGCCGAGGAGGGCGGATTGCTCGAGGTCAGGAGTTCAAAACCAGCCTGAGCAAGAGCGAGACCCCATCTCTACTATAAAATAGAAACAAATTAATTGGCCAACTAATATATATAGAAAAAATTAGCCGGGCATGGTGGCGCATGCCTGTAGTCCCAGCTACTCAGGAGGCTGAGGCAGGAGGATCGCTTGAGCCCAGGAGTTTGAGGTTGCTGTGAGCTAGGCTGATGCCATGGCACTCACTCTAGCCTGGGCAACAAAGTGAGACCCTGTCTCAAAAAAAAATAAACGTTGCAGGTGCAGCTGAAATGAAAGTGGGAGGCTGAGGGGCGAGGGATGGCGTGTGCCTGCGGGGCCTGGCGCTTGCTGACTCAGCCTACTCCGTCTCTGTGTCCAAAATGATGCTCTTCTGTGCAGCTCCTTTTACCACTGGTCTCTCTGTGGTTATTGAAAGCTGCAAGGCACCCTCCGGAAGAGCCAATTCGAACTCAGCCGAGCCTGGGAGCATTAACACTCAGGCTTGTAGATGGGAAAAATGAGGGAGCCCGTGGAAGGAGGGTCTGGGTGCTCTCTCTTCCGCGTCGCCGGGAGTGAAGAGGTGAAAAATGGCCCTAGAGGCGCTGCAGAGTGAATTTCATTTCACGCAAAGAAAAACGAGATTAAAAATATTTCAAGGCAATAAAGCACCTTCAAGCGCCTGCGCTGCGCGAATAAACCAGCAGTCACAGGTGTCTGGGGGGGGCGACGGAGGGAGCAGGGCGTGTGCGAAGCCCTGGCGGGGACCCAGCTGCCTGAGAAGCGGGGTGTGGGGGCTGCACAGGGCTTCGCTGTGCCTCCTGGGTCAGGGCGTGGCCTGCGGGAGCTGCTGTCCCTGTCACCGTGGTTTTCAGCCTGCTGGGTGATCTGAAGGCACATCCGGCCCTTTCACACCCCCTCCCTGGACTCTAGAGCAGCGTTTCTCAGCCCGGCCCCTTCGACACTTTGGGGTGCATCATTCTTTGTGGCTGGCGAAGGAGCTCAGGAAATTTCCCCCCAAGATAGGACTCCTTGGTATGAAGAGTGTTTTGAATTAAAGGCCCCAAGAGATCGACGGGCCCTTGGCCGGGGCTTTCCCTCTATCTGCACAAGCCAGACAGAGACTGGATAAAAAGAGCAGTTGACTTCCCTTCCCCTCCCTGCGATCTAAGTATGTTGCGGTTTCCCCTCACCCCTGCGCTGGCTGGGGGTGTCGTGCGCACTGAGCAGCACCCTGGCCTCCCCCCACTGGATGACAAGAGCACCCCCCACCGCAGTCATGACAATCACAAACGTCTAATGATACTGTGAAATGCCTCCTGGGGAGCAAAATTGTCTCTCCCCTTTTGTTGAGAACCATTGTTCTAGGAGGCGGCAAGGATGGGCTGAGTTTGGAGCCTTTGTGAACGTAGGGAACAAGGCTCTTGCCCCCTAAGGTCCGTTGAAAAAATCACTGACTTGAAGCGGATTGATTAATGGGAGAAAAAGATACAAATTTATTTATTTATTTATTCATTCATTTATTTATTTATTTTGAGACAGAGTCTCGCTTTGTTGCCCAGGCTAGAGTGGGTGCCGTGGCATCAGCCTAGCTCACAGCAACCTCAAACTCCTGGGCTCAAGTGATCCTCCTGCCTCAGCCTCCCGAGTAGCTGGGACTACAGGCATGCACCACCATGCCCGGCTAATATTTTCTATATAATTTTAGTTGGCCAATTAATTTCTTTTTTTTAGTAGAGACGGGGGTCTCGCTCTTGCTCAGGCTGGTTTCAAACTCCTGACCTTGAGCCATCCTCCCGCCTGGGCCTCCCAGAGTGCTAGGATTACAGGTATGAGCCACCGCGCCTGGCCTGAGCACACTCTTTAAGAAGATAAAGTCCCGTCTCGCATACCCATTCCATGGGTTCCAGAGGGAACTATCTACCCGTCAGTCTCTGCCCCCCACCCGCTCGTCCTCCCGAGCAATCCCGCGCTGCCCCAACAGAATTCCTCTTCCCACTCCCCCGCCCCAGAACTCATTTTATAGGAAAGGCACATGAGCTTCCAAATCCCATGGGGGAGTGGGAGGATGGCCTTGCTAGTTAGCTAACAGGGAAAAATAAATTATCTAACCCGCAGTCTCTAAGTAAGGGCAGGTACCTTAACTCCTGTCTCCAGAAATTGACTTCAGGGACATTAAACTTAAACTCACTGATCTTGAGATTAATCACCTGTCTGTAAGATTCACTAATTGCCTGCTGAGAATGTTTTCATAGTGTCTGAAAAGAGCTGAGTAGACAGAAAGAAAGTGTAAATCCTCTCTGGACCAGCTGGACTGACCGCATTCCAGAGATGAGTCTTCAGGAGCAGGAAACATGGGAGAGAGAGAGAGGTGACACCCTGCATCCCACAGCCGCCTCCTGCTGACTGATACCAGCTGACAGCCCTAACTAATTTTTTTCTCCCTTTCTTTTTGTTCCCATAAAAACCATCAGCTGCTTCTGCTTGTGGCCAGCACTTTCCTTTCTTCCTTTTGTGTGCCCTTCGTTCTCTCTCTCCCCCACCTCCCTCTCTCCTTCTCTGTCTCTCCCTCCTCTCTCTCCTCCCCTCTCCTCCTCTCTCCTCCTCTCTCTCCCGGACAAAGTATAATAAACCCTTTACATCTTCACATCCTATCTCTGTGTTGAGAATTCTTTCTCCACCAGAGCTGTGAGCTCCTCATCATAACTCCACCCTAATGGAGATTGAACCCTCATTCTCTGGGGGTTCCTGTGCGTACACGTTAAATAAATTTGATAACTTTTCTCTTATTAGTTTGCTTTATTGTGGGTTGGATTTTAGCAAATCTGAGGGCGAAGAGGCGGTTTTGCCTTCACCCCGACACGGCCACAGGAAACATACAGTGGGTGCTCACTATCTCTCCTCAGCTAGACCGAGGGCTTCTGAGAGGGGACAAACAGCACCTCCTTTTTCGCATTCCCTAGTGCCTTTCTTTGCCAAGGGTAGCTTTGTCCTGCTGTGGGCAGTGCTGTCCACAAACTTGAAGATAAAGGTAAGAGGCCGGGTGCGGTGGCTCACGCCTGTAATCCTAGCACTCTGGGAGGCCGAGGTGGACAGATCGCTCAAGGTCAGGAGTTCGAAACCAGCCTGAGCAGGAGCGAGACCCCAGTCTCTATAAAAAAAAATAGAATTTTTTGTTGTTGTTGTTAACCAGAACATGTGGAAAAATAGAAAGAAATTAATTGGTCAACTAAAAATATATAGAAGAAATTAGCTGGGCATGGTGGCACATGCCTGTAGTCCCAGCTACTCGGGAGGCTGAGGCAGGAGGATCGCTTGAGCCCAGGAGTTTGAGGTTGCTGTGAGCTAGGCTGAAGCCATGGCACTCTAGCCTGGGAAACAGAGTGAGACTGTGTCTCAAAAAAAAAAAAAAAAAAAAAAAGATAAAGGTAAGGCCTCCCCTTTTCCGGAGGGGCCCAGCTAAAGCCGATGGGCCTGGACCCTGTCTGACCGCTGTGCTGATGTCACGCTGCCCAGTGACGCCGGCCCTCCCGCCTGTGCCCGTGGGTGTGCGGCCTCTACCGTCCTCCTTCCTCCGTGGTTCCTCAGCCTGACACATCCCTGGACCAGTGTGCCTTTTCTTTTTGAGAGTTGACACTGTGGGGGGGGGGGTCTGTCAAGTGCATCTTGTACGGTGTAAATTTGGGGGTCGTTTTCCTATTTACCGTGGGAATTGGGTTGTATAAAAACTTACTGCTCTTAAATTCAAGTTTCGCTTAAAGAAAAATTTAAGAGACTGTATTCTTTAGAGCAGTTTTAGGTTCACAGCAAAATTGAGCAGAAAATGTGGCGTGCCCAGGTACCCCCAGCCCCCCCTACTAGCAGCGCCCCCATCAGGGGGCTACTGTGTCAGAGTCAATGGCCCAAGTCCGTGGTTCACGTTAGGGTTACTCTTGGTGTTGTGCCTTCTGGGGTTTTGACAAATGTACGTGGCACGTGTCTGCCATCATAGCATCACACGGAGTCGTCCTGCCGAAGTGCGGCTTTGATTGCGGACTGTGCCCGAGCGACTTCGCACGTCGGGATCAGCTCGCGCAGTAGGTGTCCCGTGTAGTTCCCGCGTGGGTCCGCCCAGCGCCGATGGCCTTGGCCAGTCATCTACGTGCTATTTGTTGCAGGGAGGAGCAGGCGAGAGAGGTCAGGGTGAAATCATCCCAACCGCGTGAAAGCCGTTTAAGGCGTGCTCGCTCACGGGGGTAAATCCTGCCCATCCCGAGCCCCTGCTGCAGGCTGGGGGAAGGGACGCAACAGGGAGCGAAGGCCGGAGAGCTGCGGCCTCCCGACGCGCAGCCGCACTCAGCGTGGCGGAGGGCGTGAGCCAACGTTGGATACAGACGCTGTCTGCACACCGGAGCGAGCCAGGATTCGCCCGGTAACACAGCAGAGCCGAGCTGGGCTTGCGGGCCCCGGCAGAGTCCTACGTCACACAAGGCCAGGCCGGGCTCCAGGACGCCAGCCCCCAGGCAGGCTTTCTCCCCTGGGGTGTCTTCCTCCTGGCGTTGTCGCGTGGCCTGTGGGAGGATGAGGAATGATGACAACGGAGAAACCGGATTCTGGTCTCAGCCGGGCGCCTGTAGGCAGGGAAGGCACAGACTCTCCAGGACTGAATCTCCTCGTCTGAAAACGAGTGTTTGGACACGGCGGCTTCTAGGATTTCTATCAATCGGGGAATACTCCGGCTCTCACCCGGCCGGAGACTCTGCAGGAGCCGCGCCCACCACTGTTTGCGTCCTTGGTCAACCAACACCGCTGACCGTTAGCTGGTAGCTTCAGCAGCATTCCAAATGCCTGGGCAAACATTTTAGCCGTGGCCCCCTGGCCCCCTGCGTTGCTTGCCAAACCAACAAGTTCCGGGTGGACCTGGTCTCTTCCCAGCCGTGGAGAGTGTGGGAATTGCTGTGCTGGCCGTGGAGTCCTGCATGAAAGAAACCTTGGGGTGCAGAGACCGGGCCCGTGTCCCTCTGTGCCCTGCAGAGGGCGACCCGCTCTTGCAGTCAGCCTGTCCCCGCAGGAGGTGGCCGCTGTGAAGTGCGCCTGCTTCCGGAACGGCTGGCTGGCTGGCTGGCGCCCGGCCTGGGGTGGAACGGGAACTGGCCGGGCGCAGTCAATTAAAATGCAATTTCAACTTCAGTCTGTCCTTTCAGATGAAGCCGCGCCGCTCTGTGCTGACCCCTACTCTCTCGATTCTTCTCTGGGGGCGGCGTGGACCGTCTGATGTTCCTGCTGAATCCCCGGTGTTCCAGAGTTCTGGAATTGTCCTCACTGCTCATTTCCTCTTCAAAGGGCGCTGAGCGCTCCATTGGTGGAAAATTGAAACCCTTTCCGGATGTGACTCTTGGGAAAGTGGTTTTGCCTATAACGTGGCGACAGGTGAGCTCTGGGAAGAGTGAGGCCCTTCTGCATCCTGCTCGCCCCCGAGGGAAGGAGGAACGCGACACAGGAGGCCGGAGAGTCACAGGTGAAACAAACACACGGATTCGTTTTGAGCCCAGAGTCTCCGGGTGCTGGAATCCCTACAGCACACAGGCGTGTGTGCGTTCTCCATCAGAACCACGCAGTGCCGCGGCAGGCTGCTAAGAGCCTGGAGAGTTGCGCGCTGGGCTCGTGGGAGGGGCCCTAATCCGCTGTCACCGGTGCCTTCCCAGCGTCCTCATTACTAAGGAGTTTTAGTTCTAGCAGTGATTCCGTGACGTTTTCCCTTAGCCCTTGGTGACCTCTGCAGTCCCCTTTTCTTTTCTTTTTTCTTTTTTTTTTGAGATGGAGTCTCGCTCTGTCACCTGGGCTAGAGTGCCTTGGCATTAGCCTAGCTCACAGCAACCTCAAAGTCCTGGGCTCAGGTGATCCTCCTAGCTCAGCCTCCCAAGGAGCTGGGACTACAGGCGTGCACCACCACGCCTGGCTAACTTGTCTATTTTTAGTAGAAATGGGGTCTCACTCTCACTAAGGCTGGTCTCGAACTCCTGGCCTCAAGTGATCCTCCCGCCTCAGCCTCCCAGAGTGTTAGGATTACAGGCGTGAGCCACCGCGCCCGGCCCCCTTTGCTTTTCTGTCATGAGGTCCCATCACATGCGACATCGTCAGTTTGCTGTTAATTTCCTGAAAATGGACTTTACCTTTTTTTTTTTTTTTTTTTTTTTTTGAGACAGAGTCTCACTTTGTTGCCCAGGCTAGAGTGAGTGCCGTGGTGTCAGCCTAGCTCACAGCAACCTCAGCTCCTGGGCTCAAGCGATCCTCCTGCCTCAGCCTCCCGAGTAGCTGGGACTACAGGCATGCGCCACCATGCCCGGCTAATTTTTTCTATGTATATCAGTTGGCCAATTAATTTCTTTCTATTTATAGTAGAGACAGGGTCTCGCTCTTGCTCAGGTTGGTTTTGAACTCCTGACCTGGAGCAATCCGCCCGCCTCGGCCTCCCAGAGTGCTAGGATTACAGGCGTGAGCCACTGCGCCCGGCCGACTTTACCTTTTAATAACGTCTCAGCTTGCTGTCACTGCTTGGTCCAATACTGTGGGATAGACAGACAGGCCAGGGGCCCCACGGCTGCTGGAGTCCTCCCGGGGCAGGGTCTGTGGGGGAAGGCCCTCCCAGAGGGCCAAGGTGAGCCCCACGCTGAAAGGAGAGACTTTGATCCCCTCTGCTGTAACCTGGGGCTGAGCTCTGCGCGGACAGGAGCCCTTCTGCTCTGAGCTGCCTCCAGCAGGGGAGGAAAGGCCTGCAGGAGAGGGGCGAAGGCGCTGCCCGCCTGGCAGGTGGGGGCCGTGCTGCTGCTAGGGAGCAGCCTGGCGCTCCCCACACTGTCTGGATGGATAGATTCAGACTGGGCGGGGAAGTTACTTTCTTCCTCTTAGCAGCTTGAGAGCTGGTTCCTGGAACCACTTACTCCCTTAACAAGATCAAGTTTCTGTCCAGGTTGGCAAAGGCGGCGGGCAGTGCATAAGGGAACCGACTCCGCCGTCTCAACTCTCCTTACCCAGGATCTAAGATGAACCCTCCCCTTGCACAGGGTCTCTCTCTGGTCCTAGCTGTGTCGGACTGGGATTCGATCCGGTCACGGCAGAGAGAGGGCGGGTCCTCGCCAGGCAGCAGCAGCAGCGGGAGCACAAAGGGAAGGAAACCCACACGGGGAGTACGCTGAGCAGTCGGCACGCTCAGGTCCACGTGGCACCTGCCCCGGGGCGGCCTCTCCCGCAGAAACCACTCTGCCCTTCACCTCTGCCAAGGAGGTCGCCATTCCCGGGGCATCTGCTGCTGCCGGGAGCCAGCAGGTGACGGCCCCTCCTCCAGGTGCGGCCCAGATGGTAATCCTCTCCCTGTGCCACCGTGGTGGCAGAGCGGACTTGGGGACAGGAAGACCCAGGTTCACATTGTGTCCTTCCGCTTCTTAGATGTCTCCCTGGACAAAAGGTTTAATTTTCCAGGGCTCAGTTTCACCTGCTACGCCGGAGAACTGGCTACTTTGTATGGATTTTGTGCCCGTCATTTGGGGGGTTCTTAAATTGTCCTTCAATGAGGCACAAATAAGACTCGAGGCCACTTTTTTTTTTGAGACAGAGTCTCACTCTGTCGCCCGGGCTAGAGTGCCGTGGTGTCAGCCCAGCTCACAGCAACCTCAAACTCCTGGGTTCAAGCGATCCTCCTGCCTCAGCCTCCCGAGTAGCTGGGACTACAGGCATGCACCACCATGCCCGGGTAATTTTTTCTATAGTTGCCCAATTTTTTAGTTGGGCAATTAATTTCTTTCTATTTTTTTTTAGTAGAGACGAGGGTCTCACTCTTGCTCAGGCTGGTTTCGAACTCCTGACCTCGAGCGATCCACCCACCTCGGCCTCCCAAAGTGCTAGGATTATAGGCGTGAGCCACTTCGCCCAGCCTCGAAGCCACTTTGCATAGAGGAGAACTTGGACGAACTCAGTGAACTGGAAATATTACACCCATCTCCCCCTCCCGGTAGGAGCACATTGACCAGTGCCCACCACGATGGAAATGCTGTGATCTTATCTATGCAACAGTGGGTCTCGCCACTGCGTCCCAAGTGGGATCGGGAAGGGCTGGGCAGGATGGGAAGGCTGGTGGGGTTCGGCCCTGGCTGCGGCAGTGTGAGTTCACACTTCAGATCCAGCAGCGTGAGTTGTGGGAGGCTCTGCTCCTCTCCTGGCATGGGGCCTATTTTCTGGTTCTGGGGACAGCTGGCCTCCCCCTGCCCCCCACCATCAGCATCACTTTATAGTGACACTCGACCCCCCCCCACCCCAGTCTTCAAGGCACTTCATCAGTGTGCCCCCACGCAACGTTCTGTTGGAGCCCTACAGGATCTTCGAAGTCACTAGTTCAGCCTGCTCTTCTCTGCAGCTGAAATCACGGGTGCCGGGCTGAGGTCACCTGCAAGGGCTGCCCAGCGGGCCTGGGGTCTCTGAGGGAGGCCAGCTCGAGGAAGGAGAGTGTGGGGCCGTCAGGCTGGCCGTGCTCCCCCTTGGGTATTAGAACAAAGTAGAAGGCAGAGGAGGCAGGTATTGGGAAGTGTCAGGAAGCTTCCAGAAACCTGGAATTCCCACCCTCCGTGGTGTGCCTTAGGGCTTCCTGGCACATTTATATTTCCACCTAGTTGGTGTGATGAACTCCGAGCGCCATTTGTACCCGTAGCCCTGTGCTGCCACACACTGGAGGTGGGCTTCTCTCGGGAAGCTCTCGGGGCTGTTGGTCTGAGTAAATTTTGGGGTCAAATACTCTACGCCCTCGGGTGGCCTGAAACAGCAGGTATGTCTTTTCCCCCAGTTCTGGAAGGCGGATGTCCAAATGAAGGTGTCAGAGAGCTGCCTTCTCTCTGATCCACCTCTGCCTCTTCCAGCCTCTTCCAGTGGCTCCGGGTGCCCTGGGGTTTTGGCCTCCTGGCCCCATCTCTGCCTCCACCTCCCCCTCCTCTTGCTCCTCCCTGCCGCCTCCCTCTGCCTCCCTCTCTCATAAGGACACCTGCCACTGGATTTAAGCTCAGCGGGATAATCCAGGCTGGTTCGGTCTCTAGACCCTTAATTTAATTACATCAGTGAAGAATCTTTTTCCAAATAAAGTCTCATTCACAGATTCTGGAATGAGGACGTGGCTTTTTGGGGCTGCCATTCAATCCACTGCCGTGGCAGCGAGTGAGCTCTGGGGGCATCTAGGGCCCGTTCCTGGCTGCCCTTCCCCGGGCTCTGGGTAGTGGGGAACCCTCTGCGGTGGCAGCCCCACCCCTGTCCCCGTCCTCCTCCTCCGACGCCTTTTCCTCACCTGGTTATACGAACCCTGCCCATCTTGAACACAAAACCTAAAGTTCATCCGATATTCCTTAGTCCCCAGACTGCCCAGAAAAGCAGCCTACAGCCCTGAGCAAGCAAGTCCGAGCTTGCGGCTCCGGGCCTTCTGCGGCTTTCCTAAGGGCAGCCTCGGCCACTGGGCTGCTGGCTGAGCCTCTCTCGGGTCCCGGCACCGTCCGTGCTGTGTGCAGGGGAGCCTCCCCTCCCTCTGCCTTGTGACAGCTCCCCGTGGAGCACCCATGGGCCCACGGACAGACCTGGGGGCTCAGTTCGCCCCCACTAGCCGTGCGAGGCTCTGCTCAAGGCACCGTCTGGGCCCGGGCGCTTAGCAGAGTCACAGACCGAGGAGGGTTGGACGTGGTGGGGCAGCGGCAGGTGGCTGTGAGCTGCAGGGGAGTGTGGGGGCGGAGGGGCCCTTTCTGTCCCGCCCCACCCAGGACTCAGGCCCCGGTGAGCGTGTGTGAGGCTCCTCCATGGCAAGGCTGGGCTGATCTCCAACATGACAGGGAGCAGGGCTTCCCTCCCCTCCCCTGCTCTGCTTCGAGGGCGAGATGGGCTGGAGAGGGGGCCTGACCACTTCCCAAGCCCCGGGACCCCTTGCTGGGCGCAGGCCTCCTGGTTTCTGTGTGGGTTGAGGTTTGCTCCTGTGAAGTCTCTTTCAGCAGCCTCGACAGGGGAGTGAGGCGCTGGTGCCTGCTGCCTGCTGGTTTCTCCTGAATTATTTACCAGCTTCCGGGAGCCCAAACAATCATTGCGGCGTCTTGTTACAGGTGCGCCCGGCCTCCCCTTGGTGGGGGCGGGGAAGGGCCAGGGCTGGCCCGGAGAAGCAATGGGTTCCAGGGCCTTGCATCTCTGCGTTTCGGGAACCACAGGGGATTGGGAATGCCCTTCCTGGGGCAGTCAGCAGGAGAAGGCTTTAGAAAGTTCTCCCACAGAGAGGCAGGAGCCTGGTCTTCCTTTCCTTTCTGCCCTGGCCCTGCCCAGGGCCCCGCTCTGCTCGAGGCCCCGGAGCCTCAGCCCGTCCCAGCCCTGCTTCGAGCAGCGGCCCATCTGTGTCCCACGGCAGGGCTGGGGCGCACGCAGGGCCCTGGGTGTCCTGGGGGTGTGTGGCTGTTTCGTGTGCCCGGCTGTGGAGTGTCGGAGCGTTCTGTGTCTGCCAGTCCTCTGCGTGGCTGTGTGCCCCCGCCCCCCCCGCACAGCCTATCAGGGAGCCGGGAGCCGCGGTGACGGGGCAGAACCAGCCCTTCAAAATGACCCCGTCCAGTTTTGGTCACTCGCGGTGGTGGGAAGGGCCAAGGGTGCTGGTCTGAGTCCTCAGTCCCCTCCCCACAAAGGAACCTGGTGATCAGTCCCCCCAGGCACTTTTTTTTTTTGAAACAGAGTCTCACTCTGTTGCCCCGGCTACAGTGCCGTGGCATCAGCCTGGCTCACAGCAACTTCAAACTCCTGGGCTCAAGCTATCCTCCTGTTTCAGCCTCCCGAGTAGCTGGGACTACAGGCATGCGCCACCATGCCCGGCTAATTTTTTCTATGTATTTTTAGTTGGCCAATTAATTTCTTTCTATTTATAGTGGAGACGGGGTCTCGCTCTTGCTCCCGCTGGTCTCGAACTCCTGACCTCGAGCAATCCGCCCGCCTCGGCCTCCCAGAGTGCTAGGATTACAGGCGTGAGCCACCGCGCCCGGCCTAAAATTATTCTTAATAGCTTGAATTAGAAATAGAAATAACGTCCCATAGTGAGCAGGGTAGATACCTCTTTGGCTAGCACTTAAAGTCCTCCCAGACGGGCTGCTTTTCACGTAGAAGAGGGAGAGAGAGAGTCATCACAGGTGAATCAGACAAGCCGAGCATCTTAGCTCAGAAACCTGGAAGCAAAAGGGATCCCTGCTCCCTTCCTCCTGCCTCAGGCTGGGCGGATTCCTCTGATTTTGGAAGAATTGGGAAGGTTTGACTATGAAAACAACAATAAGACAACAACCAACCCCAAAGGCTTGACGTAGAAATCTGTGCCCGTGTTTCTGTGAATGTCTGTCAGGTTCGTGACTGTGTGTGGCACTAGGCGTGAGACTCGGTGTTTGTCCATGTTGTGTGCGTGTGTCTGTGCATCAGTTAGCGATTGCTGTGTGACAAACGACCCTAAGACTTAGAGGCCTAGAACAATAAACACGTATCCTCTTGTGGTTTCTGTGGGTCGGGAATCCGGGCACAGCTCAGTTGGATGCCTCTGCCTCGAGGTTTTTCATGAGGTCTGCAGCCAGGGAGCTGGCTGGGGCTGTGTTCTCATCAGATGGCTCCGCTCGGGAATGACCTAATTCTGTGTTCTCACAGATGGTTGCTGGCAGAATTCAGTTCTTTGCTGACTATTGATCAGGGGCTGCCTTCTGTTTCCTGCCACGGGAGCCTCTTTGTACAGAGGCTTACGACTCGGTAGCTAGCTTCCCTCAGAGCCAGCCACAGGGCAAGAGAGGGGCGAGCAGGACAGAAGCCACAGGTTTTTGGGTAACCTAATATTAGAAGTGGCATCTCATCACTTTTGTGTATTGTGTTTGTTAGAAGCAGGTCCAGCCCATACTGGAAGGAAGGAGATGCCCAAAGACGCGGATACCAGGAGGTGAGGACCCTCCGGGAGGCTGCCTACCCAGCTTCTCTCCCCAGGGGTATGCAGTTTTGGTTTTGCAGGAGCTGCTAACATCTGAAGATTTATAGATCAGGAGCATGCTCTTTCCGGCTAGCTGGGAGGGAGGGCCCGTTTAACAGTCCATTCGTTTATTTGACTTGTATATTTTGCAGACAACTTGTTCCTGCCTATGATAGAGCATCCCTTGCACTCTGCAGATCACAGATCCATGTAACGGCAGGCAGCGGCACGTCTGTGAAAACGCCAGCTATAAAATGCGAGCAGGAAAAGATGTTTTTGCCGAAGGTTGTAGGCTCGCAGATGGGGGCTCTGCCTGAAAGGTGGGGAGACTTTATCCTGCAGGGCAGCGGGGCCAGATCTGCACTAATGAGTCCACAGCTTGCGCTTGCCCCGGATACATCGAGGTCTCCAGACAGCGAGCTCCTTTGTTTCCTCTGCTGTGAGAACGACTTGGCCAGAGTCATCTGGCTAGAGATAACCCCACGGGAAGGCTGGCCAGCTCCTTAGCCCCTGGGCTGCGTCTTTGGGAGGACAAGGAGGGATCCAGCCACTCTCTTCCCTTTCCCGAACAAGAACATAGTTTAAAGCAACTCAGAGTCCCAGGAATTTACAGGGCATGCTTTGGGCCTGTCATCTCATTCCCTCTAACTAAAGGGGCATCCCAGGCGAGACCACTTTGGGTCTGGGCCATCCGCTTCTTGGCCCCTTCCCTTCCTCCGTAATCTTCTGCCCCTTCAGGGAGCCCCACTCAACCTGGAGGGAGTCTCCCGTTTTTCTGGGAGTGTAACGTAGCAGAAAGCGCATGGCTTCGGGGCTGGGCAGACCCTTTAGGATCCTGGCCTCCTGACTTCCCAGCTGTGAGGCCTCAGTTTTCCCCTCTGTAAAATGGGGATAGTGCCACCCGCCTTGTGAGAGTGTGTGAAGATTAAATAATGTACATAGACAAAGGGCCAGGCAGAATTATAGACACACCATGGTCACATATCAGTTCTCTTCTGCCCCCTCCAAAAAAAAAAAAACAAAAACAAACAAACCCCAAAACCTTTCTCCTAGTATTGAACGCTGACTTTTCAGTCGGTCTTGTGAAAGGGCATTCCTTTCAGTGTGGGATGTGAGGGAAGGGGAAAGGGGTCTGTGTTTGCAGGGGCTGGGGCGTGACTCAGTGGAGAGTAGCAGGACACAGTGTTGTGTTGTTCTTTTTGGGGGGGTGTTCGCGAGTGCTGTAAACGGGCAGTTTGTGTCACCCAGATTCACATGTTGATGTCCTGACCCCCAATATCATGGCGTTTGGAGATGGGCCTTTGGGAGGTGATTAGAGTCAGACGAGGTCATGAGGGTGGGGCCCTTGTGATGGGATTAGTGCCCTTCTAAGCAAAGACAGCAGAGAGTTCGAGCACGCTCTCTCTGGCACAGCGAGAGGACACAGCAAGGAGGTGGCCATCTGCAAGCCAGGAAGGGAGGTGTCGCTAAGAACCGAATCTACCAAGACCTTGGTCTTGGACTTCCCAGCCTCCTGCACTGCCAGGAATAAATATCCGTTGTTTGGGCCGCCCAGTCTGCAGTATTTTGTTGCAGCAGTGGGAGGTGGCTAAGACAGAGACGCTTCCCGCCGACCCTGCCTCCTGAGACTTCTGCCTCGCTGGTGGCAGCTGCTGTCTGGCGTTGTTGCAAGACATCCCTTTCTGTCGGAGGCTGGGACCCAGAGCCACGGCATGGGAGAGACGGCACCCTTCTTAGGAAAAGGTGGCCTGTCATTCGGCAGAGGAGGGGGTGGCAGGGGGACAGTCATAGACTGGGTGGGAGCCTCTGGCACCGGGTGGCCTGTCATACCTGAGAGGAAGGTACGCGGGTGCACGCTGAGCTGGGCAAGCCTGAGCGCCTGTCTTTGAGCAGCGATTACGACATGATCTTGCGATGGCCGGTAGCAAAGTCTATTCCCACAGAGGCCAGGGAGACTGTCTCTGTCACTGACACCTGCAGCTTTGGCAAGGATGCCAGCTGGCTGCCTCGGGGTCCCCCTGTGCACCCTGGATGTCCCCCCCACCCCAGCTGCTGTCATCCGGGGGCTCTGTGGACTGGGGGGGGGCAGGCAGCCCCTAGCGAGCTGTGCCCCCAGGGGTGGGGGGGACCCTGCTCCCTCCCCATGGGCTGGGTTGCCCTGCAGCCTCCCTGGAAGATGTACCCTCTGTTCTTATTTTTGTCTTGTCTGTGGGGCATTCTGCTTATTTTCCTCCATCGCCTGTCTCTGAGCAGGGACGGGAAGAGGGACAAAGAAAGGGAAATGATCTGCAGTCATTGTATCCGCAAAGTGCACATTTTCTTTGTGTGGCTGAAACGCCTGATCGTCCGAGCGCTTTGAGAGCTCGCCTGAAACGGTCTGATTGCGCGGTCTCGGTCCTGGCGCGGTGCCCGCGTCTGCCTTTTCATGGATTTGAATCGGGAGGGGCCGCCTGGGGGAGGCTTTCCTAACTTAGGGATATTTTTAGCAAATCAAAGTTTGCTTTTCTGGGTCGACTCGAGCCTCTCTCATTACCACCTCCCAACCTGCAGCCTCTGATCTTGTCACTTGCCGTTGTCCCTGGGGCCTTGAGGCCAGCCCGGTGCCACCGGATCAGCATCAGGACCACACAGTCCTGGCTGGCCCTTGAGCACCCAGGCCAGGGGCACCCTGCCCTGCCCTGTGCTGGGGGGCCATCCTGAAGCCAGCAGTTCTCAAGGTACGGTCCTCTGAGGTTCGAGGAGTTTTTCTTTCTTTCTTTTTTTTTTTGAGACAGAGTCTCACTCTGTTGCCTGGCTAGAGTGCCGTGGCGTCAGCCTAGCTCACAGCAACCTCAAACTCCTGGGCTCAAGCAATCCTCCTGCCTCAGCCTCCCGAGTATCTGGGACTACAGGCATGCGCCACCATGCCCGGCTAAGTTTTTCTATATATTTTTAGTTGGCCAATTAATTTCTTTCTATTTTAAGTAGAGACAGAGTACTCTTGCTCAGGCTGGTTTCAAACTCCTGACCTTGAGCGATCCTCCTGCCTTGGCCTCCCAAAGTGCTAGGATTATACGTGTGAGCCACCGTGCCCGGCCAGGAGTTTTTGTTTATACACTTCAATCTCAATACGTCTCAACAGACTGTGTGCAAACTGGACAGGAGAGCCCACCTGCTTCTTCCACTGAGCCGGACAGGAAAGGGATTTGCACTAACGTGAAACAATGCCTTTCTTCTCACTGACATTGTATGGTTTTAGAAAATAGAGTTTTTTTCACGAAAAGATTGGAGTTATGTTAACATGGAGTAGTTTATTGTTGCCATTATTAAAGAGTTCAATAAAATTTCAAATTTCTCAGTTTTAATTTCTAATGCAATAAACGTTGATAAATACATACAAACAAAAGTACTTTGGAGTCTTTAATAATTTTTTTTTTTTTTTTTTTTTTTTTTTGGAGACAGAGTCTCGCTTTGTTGTCCAGGCTAGAGTGAGTGCCATGGCGTCAGCCTAGCTCACAGCAACCTCAAACTCCTGGGCTCCAGTGATCCTTCTGCCTCAGCCTCCCGGGTAGCTGGGACTACAGGCATGCGCCACCATGCCCGGCTAATTTTTTTTTTTATATATATATCAGTTGGCCAATTAATTTCTTTCTATTTATAGTAGAGACGGGGTCTCGCTCTTGCTCAGGCTGGTTTTGAACTCCTGACCTTGAGCAATCCGCCCGCCTCGGCCTCCCAAGAGCTAGGATTACAGGCGTGAGCCACAGCGCCCGGCCTGTCTTTAATAATTTTTAAGAGAGTAAAGGGATTTGAGGACCCAAAGATTTGACAGCCACACATGGAAGTGATGTCACATAGTCCTCCTGCTTCTATTCTGGGGGGTGGGATCATCCCCATTTCACAGATGGCAAAGTTAAGTCCTTGAGAAGTTATTTGCCTGTGGTCTTACACTGAGTGGCTGAATTGGATTTGGCAAATACTTTAAAAATTGGGAAATGAAAAAAAATTAACCCATCCGTAGGTCTGCCATTTACCATTTTGGAATATTTGCTCTGTCCTCCTACTTAATTCACATAATTTGGATCATACCATCTGTGCAGTTTTATATTCTGGGGCAGAAGTTTGTCCCTAGCTAGGATGTAGACACAGGTGGAGCTCGTGTCCCTCTGAGGCTGCAGAGGGCAGCTCCCTGTGGGCAAGGGGCTTCTGCCTTTATGTCCTCCTGTTTCGAGAGTGCCGGGAATAGGACCTGTAGCTCGCACGTTATGGTCTGATTTATGTGTTCCCTGGGTCCCCGTCAAAAATTCATGATGAAAGCTGGGCACGGTGGTACGCACCTGTAGTCCCATCTACCCAGGAGGCTGGGATGGGAGGACCACTTGAGCCTAGGGGTTGGAGGCCAGCCTGGGCAACAGAGTGAGACCCTGTCTCTTAAAAAAAAAAAAAAGATAAAAAAAAATTAATGATAAAGCCCTAACCCTCTGTCCTTGAGAATGTGATTGTATTTGGAGACAGGGCCGTTCAAGAGGTGTTAAGTTAAAATGAGGCTACGTGGGCCCTAATCCAGTCTGACAGGTGTCCTCATGAGGAGAGGAGGTTTGGTCGGGTAAGACACACAGGGACAGTGCGCGGAGGAGAAGCCAGGTGAGGACACAGCCATAAGGAGGCTGTCTGCGAGCCAAGGAGAGAGGCCTCAGGAGGAACCCTGGACCTCCAGCCTCCAGGCCCGTGAGACAGCAAGTTCCTGTTATCGCAGCCACCGGGTCTGTGGCCTTTTGTTGCGGCTGCTCTTACCAAAGAGGTGCACCCTGTCTCATCCACCTGCTGGACGGCAGCGGGAGTGGGCGGGGCCTGAGGGCGAGGGGCGGGGCCCGGGAGGGGTGCTGCAGGGCCTGCAAGACCCCACAGGAAGCAGCAGAGACCCGGCCTTAGAATAGAATATCCGCCCAGGGCCTGGCACCCTGGGCCCTGCCGGCTGCCTCTGCTCTGAGCGCAGGTGAGGGAAGCCACTCAGAGCCTTCCAGGCACCGGGCCCTGGAGCGGGTCCACCCCGAGCTGAGAAGGCTCTGCTGGCCCGGACTCCGGACACGGCCTCCATTCCCACTGAGGAGCGAAGGCCGGGGCCTTGGAAGTGAGCGAGCGCCAGTGAAACCTGGGTCTATTTTTTATTTTTTATTTATTTTTAAAGTATGTGTTTGTTTTTTTTCGAGACAGAGTCTTGCTTTGTTGCCCAGGCTAGAGTGAGTGCCGGGCATCAGCCTAGCTCACAGCAACCTCAAACTCCTGGGCTCAAGCGATCCTCCTGCCTCAGCCTCCCGAGTCCCAGCTGGGACTATAGGCATGCGCCACCATGCCCAGCTAATTTTTTCCGTATTTATTAGTTGGCCAATTAACTTCTTTCTATTTATAGTAGAGACGGGGTCTCGCTCTTGCTCAGGCTGGTTTCGAACTCCTGACCTCGAGCAATCCGCCCGCCTCAGCCTCCCAAAGTACTAGGATTACAGGTGTGAGCCACCGCGCCAGGCCAGAAACCTGGGTCTAGACAGTAAAACCTGTCTAGAACAAGCAGAAAGGCAGCAAAATACCACTGTTAACTCAGAGAGTGAGCCTGGGGGTGGGGCAGGGCCTCCCCCCCTCATTGCTGACTCTCAAGCCCGGCTCCAGCCCCACAACCTCTCAGAGGACACCCTGGGGACAGGGCCCAGCCAGGCAGCTTCAGCAAGTGGCTGCCCTGTATCATCAGTGGCACCCAGGCCTAAAGGCTCTGGTCCTTCCTCCTGCGTGATGTCACCTCCCAGGTGACCACGCTTGAGCTGATGCCCGTCAGTTTCCTCCACATCTGCGCTTCCTCCCTCCATCCTCTCCTCTGCCCACTCCACCCTCTCAGGCTTCCCGAGCTGGCCCCTGGCAAGGTCCCTGACGAGTGACCGCCCTGGCAGCGCTTTCCTGAATCCCTCTGGGCGCCTCGCTGGCCGCTCAGTGCTGCCCGTCGTCCGGGCTCAGTCCAGGGGCTCTACTTTCTCCGACGTCTGCCCTCCACCCCGCCTGCAGTTTTCCAAGACGGTGGAGATGCTCCCTGCGCCCTGCCATGTGATGCAGCGGCCAGAGCCAGGCAGGGTGGCCGGCAGGACTGGGGAGCCAAGCTTTCCTTTTTGTTTCATGTTAATTAATTGACATGTAAACAGCCCCAGGAGCTGCTGGCTACTGTATTGGACAGTGCTGCCCGGGGTCTTTTTTTTTTGAGACACAGTCTTGCTTTGTTGCCCAGGCTAGAGCGAGTGCCGTGGTGTCAGCCTAGCTCACAGCAACCTCAATCTCCTGGGCTCAAGCAATCCTCCTGCCTCAGCCTCCAGAGTAGCTGGGACTACAGGCATGCGCCACCATGCCTGGCTAATTTTTTCTATATATTAGTTGGCCAATTAATTTATTTCTATTTATAGTAGAGATGGGGTCTCGCTCTTGCTCAGGCTGGATTCGAACTCCTGACCTCGAGCAATCCACCTGCCTCGGCCTCCCCCAGAGTGCTAGGATGACAGGCGTGAGCCACTGCGCCTGGCTCCGGGGGGGTGGGGGGTCCTTTAATACAGCCCCTGCCTTTGTATGGCATCTCTGTTCCCCGCTCTGAGCTCCCCTGAGACGCACGCTGCCTTGTTGGGGCCTGACGGGCACGTGGGACTCTTCCATCTCTTCATCCCACTTCCCCCCCAAATCCGCATCTCAGCCTTCCCGTCCCAGGGAACGGCACCCCACCTTTGCTCGGCCTCCAAACCCAGGAGTTAGATTTGGTTCCTTCTTCCTCCTGCCCTGAGCCGGTCACCTGTGCTCTTCCTGCTCCTGGGCCCATCCCCGACCTGGTGCTTCCCTGCACCTCCACTGCCTCAACCCACGCCCTGGACCCCTGCAGGCCGCCCCCACCCCTTCCTCCCTCTGCCCTCACCCAGCAGCCAGGAGTCCCCACTCCCTGCAAGTCCAACTGCAACCAGGAGTCCCAGCTGCTGTGAGGCCTGGCCCGCCCACCTCCCCGCCCAGCTCACTGGGCTCCAGCTGCTCGGCCTCTGCTGCTCCTCCGGCCTCTGCTCCTCCTCCGGCCTCTGCTCCTCCTCCGGCCTCTGCTCCTCCTCCGGCCTCTGCTCTTCCTCCGGCCTCTGCTCCTCCTCCGGCCTGCCAGGTCCTTTGCTTGCGGCAGGAGTCCTCCCCCTCTCTGCCTGGCATCTCCTCTGCTCAGGTCCAAATGCAGTGTCGCCTCCTCAGGGAGGCCGAGTCCCTCCAGCCGTTGGCACAGCACGTTTTCTTTACAGAGAGCATGCCGTCCCCGAGATGAAGTGACGCCCCACGTGGTGGAACATCCACCCTCCAGGCAGAGCTCTGTCTTGCTACCACTGTTCCCGGAAACGTTCTTGTCGGTCAGCCCTCTCCCTCCCTCCCCTTCTCTCCCTCTCTCTCCCCTCTCCTACCCCTCTCTGGTCTCTTTGTCTCTATCTCTGCCTCTCCCCACCCCCTTATCCTCTCTCCTCCCCTCCTCCCCTCATCCCCTTCCCTCTCTCCCTCTCTCCCTTTCTCTCTCTCTCCCTCTGTCTCTGTCTCTCTCCACCTGCATATCTGTGTTGCCTCCGTCCTCACATCCGCTCTCATTGCCCCAGGACACTCCTATCTGTCCCTGTCTCCCCCTCCCCTGTCACCTTTTGGGTGATGACCGGAGCTGGAATTCCGAAGCAAGAGAAGTCATCCTTGTCTCCAAGCTGAAGTGGTGACTGGCTGCTCATGCAGTGGCCTCTGGGCTCTGATGTGACCAAGCAGGGGGTCCCACTCTGTTCCTTACCTGGCCTGACCTCGCCCCCACCAGAAGCATCCCTGGAAATCATTTCCTCTTAGACCCAGGGGGTCCGGGGCACCTGGCTGGGTCCTTTGGTACTGTCAGGCTTCAAAGGAACACCTCCTCCTGCAGCTCTGGCAGCAAATTCAGCTGCTGCTGGGGAAAGGGCCGACTGCCCCAGCCTGTTGGAGTTGGAGGGTGGGGAGAAGACCTGGGCTGCGCTGGGACTGGGGGGGACAGAGGGCTCAGGAGGTCCCATCTAGACCCGGGTCTGCTCTGAGCAAATTGCTGAGCGCCTTGGCTGCAGCCAGCCCCCTTCCGCCAGCCCCCCTCCCGGTACTACGGATCCAGCAGCAGCAAAGGCAGACTTCCCTGGAGCACCCCACAATCCCACCCTAATTATAAGGCAGGCAGCTCCTGCTCTGTTCAGCCCTGACTTTAATTTCTCTAATTATGGCTGAGGCTCAAAGCAGCACCTCCCCCCTAATCTGCTTAATGCAGACTCTCAGAGCTCCCCCCACTCCCGCCCCCACCCTACTGGCTGCTGCCTTTAACCCTTCTGCTGCCGGGGTGGCAGTTTTCCCAGGGGATACCTGTTACGCCCCCCTTACCAAATTCATACGTTACAGCTCCTAAATCGTGCCATTTCTACAAGCATGTCGGAAACTCGATTGGCGTCCTGCCAGGGCAGGTACAACTGAGTTGGACTTGTGTTTCCTTGAGTGTGACTGTCCCACAGTCTGCTCCGTGGTGAGAGAAACAGGAGCAGAGCTAGTGCAGAGCTGACAGATGACCCCAGGCACCCAGCAGGCCGGGTGCTGCCTGGGACTCTGAGTCATACACTTGCCATGACCTCCACGGTCACGGCCATGCTGCCGGGCACTCTCACGGTGGAGACCCTCTGAAGGTCACTGCAAAATCGTGATGCCCTAAATGCATCATGGGTCAGGACAAGAGGCAGATGGGACTCCCCTTGACAGTGCACGGTGGCTCCAGACAGTCACCCCTGGGAAGAATCACTGGGGGCTGGAGGAAGGAAGGGGAGGACAGATGTGGCGACAAGCCACCAGGAAGACCTCTTGCCGGACAGGCTGGAATCTACAGCCCTTGAAAAGGGTCATGGTGTGGCAGGAAGGCCTGGACAGGGCGGGTGTGGGCAGGATTTCTGCCTGGGGTGCTCCTATCCTGACGGTGGAGAATGGCGGGGGTCCCCCAACCAGCAGGCAGTACACCCTGCCTGACTGGTGACCCAGGGCCTACAACGCCCCTCCCATGTCTCATTCTGCATCCTCCCGTCCCAGCCCCCACCCAGGCCAGCACCTTCCAGTCTTCAGTGACTGTTCTACTGAGCCCGTAGGGGTTCTAAATTTTTGGACTGTTTGTAACCAAGGCAACCCATAAATATAGCACAAACTGATTCCTGATTCCCCAGACGGTTTCTGTTGCATTGCTGCTCGGTCCCTATCTTTCTTTTTGGCTTCCCTGGGTTGTGGGGTCTCCGAGATGGCCCCTACAGCGATTTGCTGGAGGGACACATGGGACTGGAGGGACACATGGGACTGGAGGGACACATGGGACTGGCGGGACTCACGGAGTCTGGATAAGTCTGTGCAAAGGTTTTGGAGGCTTCCGCCCTCTCATGAAGTGACAAGGAAAAATGCAGCAATATGTGCCATATGCCTGTCCAGGGGCACCCATCAGGGACTTAACACTCAAGGTTTTTGCTGGGGTTCATCACCCAGGCAGTCCCTGCTGAGCAACAATTGAAACAACTCCCAGGCTGGGCGTGGTTGCTCACACCTGTAATCCTAGCACTCTGGGAAGCCGAGGCAGGCAGATTGCTCGAGGTCAGGAGTTCGAAACCAGCCTGAGCAAGAGCAAGACCCCTGTCTCTACTATAAATAGAAAGAAATTAATTGGCCAACTAACATATATATAAAAAAATTAGCCGGGCATGGTGGCGCATGCCTGTAGTCCCAGCTACTCGGGAGGCTGAGGCAGCAGGATTGCTTGAGCCCAGGAGTTTGAGGTTGCTGTGAGCTGGGCTGATGCCTGGCACTCATTCTAGCCTGGGCAACAAAGCGAGACTCTGTCTGAAAAATAAAAAAAATAAATTAAAAACCAAAACAAAAAAACAACTCCCATAAGAAAAGCAGGTGCTTGTCATAAATCACATTGTTTGCGTGTGCGGTCTAGGCACAGTGAACCATCCTTATCAGCTAGGGGATGGAGGGACGGTTCAAGTGCCAAGTTCCCAGAAGCCAGCTCAGAGCTGGCCTTGCAGGCAGACCATTCTAAAGATAGCAAACCCAGGCCTCATGTCCTTCCAGATCTTTTCTCAGTCCAGGACGTAGCCAGGCTCTTTCAGACAGTTACTATCTCCTGTTCTAATCTCCCTTCCCTGTCAAGCAGCAATCAAACCACAGGGCTGCTCTCCTCTCAGCTCACTTTCCTCCTCTGCCCACTGTGACCCCTGGCTCCTTTGCTCCTTGCCCCGGGGACTGTCCATAGTACTTAAGACCCTGCTGTTGAGTGGGGACCTCTGTCCCTGGTTTGAAGACCCCCTCCCTCTACTAGTGATTCCTCTTGTTTTCACTGCTGACTTTTAACTTACGTCTGTATCCACACCATTTCTACTGCACGGGGTACGTTTTCCCAATACTCTGTGATGGGGTCTGAACTTGAAGGGGATCCTGGCCTGTGAGAAGATGAACTCTTTCTACTGGATACCCCTCCAGACGCCTTCCAGAAACGTTCTGGACACAGCAGCAAGTGCTTGAGTTTGTTGTCTATGGCTGCACATCACGAACGGTGCCATGAATGGGAGGAGAGCAAGAAACGGGTGCTGCGGGTCGCTCCATGGAGGGGACTGGGTGGCTTGGCAGTAGGGGTGCTAGACGATTGCTGAGCACCCTTTGAGAGACTTTTTAAGTCTGTACTATGTGCAAATATTACCTTTTCAAACTAAATTTTTTTTTTTTTTTTGAGACAGAGTCTCACTTTGTTGCCCAGGCTAGAGTGAGTGCCGTGGCGTCAGCCTGGCTCACAGCAACCTCAATCTCCTGGGCTCAGCGATCCTACTGTCTCAGCCTCCCGAGTAGCTGGGACTACAGGCATTCACCACCATGCCCGGCTAATTTTTTGTATATATATTTTTAGTTGGTCAATTAATTTCTTTCTATTTTTGGTAGAAACGGGGTCTCGCTCAGGCTGGTTTCGAACTCCTAACCTTGAGCGATCCGCCCGCCTCGGCCTCCCAAAGTGCTAGGATTACAGGCGTGAGCCACCGCGCCCGGCCAAACTAAATTTTAACTGAAATGAAGAAGATGAGGAGGAAGAGGAGGGGAGAAATAAGAATAAGAATAATTTTAAGAAGGACGAGGGGGAGGAAGGGGAGGAGGAGGAGGAGGAGGAGGAGGAGGAGGAGTGGTGTCAGGGCAGCCAAAAGGTGGAAACAGCCCAAATGTCCATCACCCGCTGGAGGAACAGAAAGTGGTGCAGCACACAACGGAATATCACTCAGCCATGAAAGGGAGGGAGTTCCGATACCTGCTGCAACATGGAGGAACCTCAAACACATCATTCTAAGTGAAAGACACCAGATGCCAAAGGTCACATGTTATATGATTTCATGTATATAAAATATTCAGAATAGGTAAATCCATAGAGACAGAAAGGAGATTAATGCTTCCCACCCAGAGGCTGTGGGGTTTTCTACTGGGGTTATGAAAATGTTTTGGAAATAGAGGTGGTGGTTGCACAACACAGTGAATGCACTAAATGCCACTGAATTACATATTTTGAAATAGTTTATATATATATATATTTTTTTTTTTTTTGACACAGAGTCTCACTCTGTTGCCTGGGCTAGAGTCCCATGGTGTCAGCCTAGCTCATAGCAACCTCCAACTCCTGGGCTCAAGCGATCCTCCTGCCTCAGCCTCCCGAGTAGCTGGGACTACAGGCATGTGCCACCATGCCTGGCTAATTTTTTCTATATATGTTTAGTTGGCCAATTAATTTCTTTCTGTTTTTAGTAGAGACAGGGTCTCGCTCTTGCTCAGGCTGATTTCGAACTCTTGAGCTCAAATGATGCACCTGCCTCGGCCTCCCAGAGTGCTAGGATTACAGGTGTGAGCTACCATGCCCAGCTATTAATTTTTATTTTATGTGAATTTCACCTTAATTAAAAAAAATAACTAGGAGGGGGTGGGGACAGTCCTGTGGGTCAGCATCTGGGACGATGTGGGGCCAGGTGGTCGGGGTTAGGTCTAGGTGAGAGGTAGGGTTGCCAGGAAGGGGCGTGGCCTATAGGACAAGCAGGGTCTTTGGGAGCCCCACCTAGAAGCAGTCAGAGAGGCCAGTCCTCGATGACCAGGGCATGGGGAGGACATGGGCCCAGTCACTGCGGATGAGGGACTGCGGGAAAGACGAGCAACGAAAAGGGACCAGCCCAAGATGGCAAAATATGAGGGAGGGGTGGGTCTGGGATCAGCGAGGGGAGAAGTCAGCTGGAAAGAAATGGAATTCAGAAAACGGCTAAATTTAGTGGAGAGGTGGAACAAAATAAAGAAAAAAAAACCTGACACAATATATGCCTGGAAGGTCCAGCCCAACCCAACAGGAAGTGCTCTGTCCGTAGGTACTGCGGGTTCCAGAGGGACAGGAGTTCCGGGTGCCCCGGCCATGGGCACGCTGGGGCCCTGTGTCTCCACACACTGCCCCGTTGGGCACCCAGCTTTTCCAGGTTCCAGAGATCGGTGGGGGTTCTTCAACAGTACGAGTTTCCATGCAAATTAAATGTAGTGACGGCCTCATCCACACCTAACCAGCAGTCAGCCACAGTAGCACTTAGGGGCAAACTCACCATCATGCCTTACAAATGACTGTGTTTGCAGAATGCACAGGAAATGACGAAGTCTGCCCTTAACCCCAGGCCTGCACATCTCTGGGCTTGCAGAGGGATTGTGCTGAGGGAAGTGTCAGTGTCTCCCCAGGGGCCAAATGCAGGCCCATCTTCAGGTCCCTTAACCCAGTGCCAGCTTTCTCTAAGAGACAGGGAAAAGAGTAGTTTCACCTCCAGCCACCAGGCCTGAGGACCACCCTGGACCTGGTTGTTAAAGCAACCGGATTAGAAGGGCTGGCCGGGCGCGGTGGCTCACGCCTATAATCCTAGCACTGTAAGAGTCCGAGGCAGGTGGATGGCTCAAGGTCAGGAGTTCAAAACCAGCCTGAGCAAGAGTGAGACCCCCGTCTCTACTATAAATAGAAAGAAATTAATTAGCCAATCAATATATATATATATATATATATATATATATATATATATATATATATATAATTAGCCGGGCACGGTGGTGCATGCCTGTAGTCCCAGCTACCCGGGAGGCTGAGGCAGGAGGATCACTTGAGCCCAGGAGTTTGAGGTTGCTGTGAGCTAGGCTGACGCCATGGCACTCACTCTAGCCTGGGCAACAAAGTGAGACTCTGTCTCAAAAAAAAAAAGAAGGGGAGCATTGGCCCCGTGGACAGATCTTGCTGGCTGTCGGGGTTTTGGTTCTAGCTGCTGGGAAAGAAAGCACCAGAAGCTTGGGGCTCCCTGTAGGTGCTGAGGCTCGCCCTTAGCGTACACCTGCAGGCCTGGTGCTGAGTGCCTGACAGGCGAGATCCCACTGCACCCTCCTGGGCCTGAGGAGGGAGGCGCTGGTAGGACACCGTTTACATGGTGGAGGAGACCAGGGCTCAGGCGGGCAGGAGGCGTGCTCTAGTCCACGCAGCCTGGAAGCAGCAGTGCTGGGATTCGAACCCAGAGCTGCTCCACCCAAAGTCTATGCTGTCACACACGATACCACACTGGGGAGTTTTAGGGTTAGCTCAGTGCTATGGATTGAGTGAGTCGTCCCCCGTCCCCACCCCCGCCAAATGGACATGTTGAAACCCTAATCCCCAATGTGAGGGTACTTGGAGGTGGGGCCTTTGGTAGGTAATTAGGTCATGAGGGTGGAGCCCTGGTGGGTGGGATTAGGGTCTTTGAGGAAACTATGAGAAGAGGCCCCTGCAAACCGGGAAGAGAGCCCTCCTTGATCCCAGGCTCCCGGGCTCCAGAACTGGGAGAAACAAACGCCTGTCGCTGGAGCCCCCAGCCTGTGGCTGGAATCTGCTGCAGCAGGCCGGGCTGATGTACTCTCAGCGTGAGGCAACGACCTTTCTCTAACCACGTGCAAGTGTATTTCTGTGTGTTTCAAACATCACATGCTGGGTCGTCAAGAAACCAGGAAAGGACCTTTTGCAAGAGACCAGTTCTGAGCCATCAAGGGGTCCCTGCCCGGCCAGCAGCCTGGAGGCAGAGAGAAGTTAGGACGATTCAGGAGGGGTTGTTTTGGGACGGCCCCTACGTGTCTGGGCGATCCCTTCCAGGGGTGACTCTTCCTTAATGTCAGGAACCACGGAGGACAAAGTCAGAAAATCAGACTATCCAAGGCCATCGGGCTCCAATGAGGGTCAGGAAGGGTGGACCTGCCATACCTGTGGGCCAGGTGCCAGGTGGGGCCGGATTTCCTGAGACTTATATGTCATGCAAAACACCTGCTGCTCCAGGAAGTGGGGGAGTGGGAGCAAGACTGGGAGAGAGGCTTAGGAGCCGGGGGAGGCTACCTGGTCAGGGCCTGGGTCCAGCAGGAAGACAGCAGACTTCGGGGCTGGGGCTGGGTGTGGAGGAGGGGGATGGGCCGCATGGGTGGGTGGGTGGGGCTTGGGGACAGGGAGACTGGGTGGGAGCTCTGGGGTCTGTAAGAGAGTTCAGGGAAGGCATGCAGAGGTGACACATCCTGGAGGTGTCTCTTTTTCCTGGGCCACCAGCAGCGCCCCTCCCCCCAGTGTCATCTCACCAATCCCCACTTTCTCTGATATTCCTGAACGAGATCAAGTTCATTATCGTTCTAAAAATTGATTTAGGAAAAAAAAAAAAGTGGAGGCTTCAGCTCAAAGAGCTGCGGAGCTGCGGGATGATGGATAGCTTTATTAGCGTGCTCCAACTTTATGCTTATGAAATTAAAGCAGCAGCGGGGGAGGGGGTGGGGACTTAATTACGGTTCTGTGTCATCAGCCAGAGGAGGAAGCTGGGGAGAGGAAGGACTTGGGACCCACATCCTAGGAGGAAAGTCTCGAGTGTCCAGAATAGCACGCCAGAGGCCGTCACCAGGGCTGGGTGGCTGCGGGCGGGATAAGGACTGTCCTCAGAGAATTATGGGGAATTCGGAGTCTTTATTCCTTAAGTTTCTCTTTGTGAAGCCCCCAGGAGAGAAGCAGCGTCCTTGGGTGCCTGGTCCTCGGGACGCCCTCCCGCTCTGTCTGTGGGAGGCCCTCGGCGGCCAGGGAGCCCAGCGAGGAGACGAAGTCTGGGTTCAAATCCTGGGTCTTCTTACTAATTGTGCAATCAGGGGCAAGTGACTTCATTTGAGAAAATCAAGGTATAGGCCGGGCGCTGTGGCTCACGCCTATAATCCTAGCACTCTGGGAGGTCAGGAGTTGGAAACCAGCCTGAGCAAGAGCAAGACCCCGTTTCCACTAAAAATAGAAAGAAATTAATCGGCCAACTAAAAATATATAGAAAAAATTAGTCAGGCATGGTGGCGCATGCCTGTAGTTCCAGCTACTCGGGAGGCTGAGGCAGGAGGATCGCTTGAGCCCAGGAGTTGGAGGTTGCTGTGAGCTGGGCTGACGCCACGGCACTCTAGCCCGGGCAGTAGAGTGAGACTCTTTCTCAAAAAAAAAAAAAAAGAAAAAAAAGAAAAAGAAAAAAAAAGAAAGACAAAAAAGAAAATCAAGGTATAATTCACATAAAATTCACCCCTGTAGAGTGTACAATTCAGTGGTTTTTATACATTTTCAAATGTATCATGCAAACATCGCTAGTTTTAGAGCACTTCCGTCATGCTCTGAAGCCGCCCCATGCCATTCGCAGTCACTCCCCATTCTCCCCTCCCCCCTCGGAACCATGAGCCCACTTTCTGTCTCCGTGAATTTGCCTGTGCTGGACATTTCATACCGACGCAGCATTTGTCTTTCTGTGTCCGGCTTCTCTCACTTAGCGTGATGTGTTCAAGGTTCATTCACATTGTAGCACGTATCAGCATTTCCTTCCTTTTTAAAATTCTGGATTGTGGCAAAATACACACAGCAAAACATTTACCATCTTAATCCCTTTTAAGTGTGCGATGTAGTGGTATTGACGTGAATTGCATTCATGTGACTGTGCAGCCGTCACCACCATCCATCTCCGTGACTCTTCTCGTCTGGCCAAACTGGGCCCCTGTACCCCACAAGCTCAGAGGAAGAGTCTGAGAAACACGCTTGACAGTGGACAGATGGACAGGAGAAAAGGCACACGGATGTGTTACGCGCAAAGCACGGAACTCCAAGAAGGGCCAGATGGTTGAAGCTTAAAAAGCATCTTTAACTGCAGAAAGAAATAGGGGCTTAAAGGCTCCTGGTGACCAGCTACGGGAGGGAGGGCAGGGGAGGAATGCAGTGTGAGCAAAGGCATCTACCGCGCAGAGGAAGTCCCTCCCTCCCAGTTGATCTTTTCTGGTTAATGTGGATCCCAGGGACAAGACAACTACATTCCTTCTGGAGGAACTTCCCTCAGATAAGGGAAACTTCGGAGAAAGCCCCTCCCTGTGCTTCAGGAGAGAGAGAAGATGGAGAGACAGGAGGCAGGAGGAAGGTCAGGGAGAACTCATCAATAGTTCTTTTCTTTCTTTCTTTTTTTGGGTGGGTGGGGTGGGGTGAGCAGAGTCTCACTCTGTCACCCAGGCTAGAGTGCAATGGCACTATCATAGCTCACTGCAGCCCCCAATTCCTGGGCTCAAGTGATCCTCCTGCCTCAGCTTCCCGAGTAGCTGGGACTACAGGTGTCCAGCACCATGCCCAGCTAAGTTTTTTATTTTTAGTACAGAGGGGGTCTTGCTATTGCCCAGGTGGAGGGAACTTAGTTCTGAGGCTGCACCTTTATTTATTTATTTATTTTTTGAGACAGAGTCTCACTGTGTTGCCCAGGCTAGAGTGCCGTGGCGTCAGCCTAGCTCACAGCAACCTCAAACTCCTAGGCTCAAGCGATCCTCCTGCCTCAGCCTCCCAAGTAGCTGGGACTACAGGCATGCGCCACCATGCCCGGCTAATTTTTTCTATATATATCAGTTGGCCAATTAATTTCTTTCTATTTATAGTAGAGACGGGGTCTCGCTCTTGCTCAGGCTGGTTTCGAACTCCTTACCTCGAGCCATCCGCCCGCCTCAGCCTCCCGGAGTGCTAGGATTACAGGCGTGAGCCACGGCCAGGAGGCTGCACCTTTAGTCAGAGTACAGCCCTGGAGGTCTGCATCCATGGATTCAACTAACCATGGGTCAAATCTATTTGAAAAAAGAAATAAAATAAAAAAAATTACAACAATAAAAATAACACAAATTTTAAAATATAACAACTATTTACAGAACATTTATGTTGTGTTAGATATTAGAAGTCATCTAGAGATGATTAGAAGTCCATGGGGGATGTGTATGTATAGGTAACACGCAAACATCGCATACGGGAATTGAGCGTACTTGGAGTTAGGTGTCTGTGGGATGCTGGACCTGACCCCTCATGGGTACTGAGAGCCGACTGCACTGAGCATGTCAAAGTGCCATACTTTGGGGTATCATTTCCTGAGCCCCAACATTTAGGATCACATTAGTCCACCCAGATAATCCAGGATCATCTCCGCTTTTTAAACCGAGCTAATTAGCAACCTAAATTCCATTTGCAGTCTCAATCTGCTTTTGCCACGTAAAGTGACCTGCTGGTAGGGATGAGGACGGGGACATCTTTGCGGGGGCATGAGTCTGCGGACCCCCGATGGCCGCTCCCATGCTCCTGCAGCGATCTGTATCTGTGATGCAACTGAGGAAACTGAAAGAAAAGGAGTCATTTTTTTTTTTAAAAGTTGCCCTGCTAAAGCAGCTGTAAATAAAATAGCGATGTAAAACATGGCAACGCATGTGGCACGTGGGGGGTGCACAATAAACGGAATCTCGTGACCACCGTCGAGCATTCACCTGTGTTGCCAGCACTCAGGTGGGGTCCAGGTGGCCTGTCTGGTCTGTCCCCCGCTCCCCTGGCCACATACACACACACACGCACGCACACGCAGCACTGTCTTCCCTGCAGGACAGGGGAGGTACAATAGCTCTGCACCTAGCTCCCACAAGCTGTGCTGCAGCATGGCCTCCGGGCATAAATGAAAATAAACCCCAGACGCTGCTTTTCAATCCGAGGATTAGCCTCAATGTTGTGAAACAGAAAGCAGGAAACATGCATTGGGGAAGAAGTACTCCCCACTTCTCGGCCTCCCCGGCTCGGCTCGAGGCGGCTGGTGACCACGTGTGGCGGTTCCCGTGCGGCTCGGCTGCTGTGATTTGTGCACGGTGTCAGTAAATGCTGTTATGACATTATTGATGCTTTGCACTCCAGCAAAGGACAATGGCCTATTGCCTCGTAACGTGCGGTCTGCTGCCGCAGTCGGAACACATTAAACGAGGATTTCAAACATGGTAAACTGCTTGTTCCTTTCTTTCCTCTTCCCGGCCTGGGCCCCTCTGTCGGGTCCAGAGGCTCCGTGAAGCCCTGAGAAGGTGGGAGCAGCAGTCGGGGCTCTGATGCCCAGGGCAGCTCCAGGGGACGAGTGAGGGGACCAGGAGGTCCCCGGGACGCAGCCCACCCTTCCTGCCACCCCCAGCGCACCTGGAGTGTCGACCTCCCTCCTGGGGCAGGGAGGCGTCTACGCAGCTTGGCCTGAGGGTCAAGGGTGCTGGGGCTTTGGCTTCCAGGCAGCTGACCTCGCAGGGCACCCAGACCGCAGGACTTCAAATGGATTTTATTGTGGTCTTGCACAATGTTCTAAAAATACTGAGCCCACATTTTAAAATTATGCCACTTCACACGAGAAGCCGAGATTTCTGGCTTCTCTTGCAATAACCGGGCCTGCAGCCACACGGTGCCGTGGTGGCATGTCCCCTCTGGGGGCCACAGCTCTCAGCAGCCTCTAACCACTCCAGCCCCGTCCACTAGGGCCCTGTCGTGAGTTGAACAATGTCCCCCACCAAATCCATGTCCTCTCAGACCTCAGACTGTGACTTTAGTTGGAAATAGCATCTTTGCAGATGTAATAAGTTAAGATGAGGTCATCCCGGTTTATCGCGGGCCCTAAATGCAATGACTAGCGTCCTTATAAGAAGAGGGGAGTTTGGGTACACAGTGACACACATGGAGAAGGCCACAGGAGGGCGGAGGTAGGAATTAGAGAGAAAGGACTACAAACCAAGTGACGCCACGGGTTGCCCGGGGCTACCAGGAGCCAGGGGAGAGACCTGGGATGGTCTCTCAGGGCCTCCAGAAGGATGCCCCCACCCCGCACCCCACACCCCCATCAACACCCTGGTTTCAGGCTCTGGCCTTCAGAAATGTGAGACAATAAACTCCTGTTTCTTTAAGCCACTCAGTTTGTGGCGATCTGTTAGGACAGCCCAGGAAACTACTGCATCCCTTCCCCTTGTTTTCCTGGCTCACCCTCTAGGGATTTTGGGTCTGAGACCCCAGAATAGTAGCATTCCCCACGGCACCCCAGCCCCTTCCCAGGAGCCCTTCTCTGCCTCCACTGCCTGGCCAGGGCCTCCTGCTGCTCTGGGCTTCTCTGGCCCCTCAGCCAGGCCAGCAGGACCCGTGCTGAGAGTGCCTGGGCCCACACTGCGTCTGCACCCCCAGCCCCTGTGTGGCTGGCGGTAGCTGACAGCCTCCAAAGAGAAGGGAGGAGAGGGAGGGCTTGGGATCAGGTGCACCTGGCGTCAGTCCTTGGCAGGTGCCTCCAGGTCCCGCTCCCCGATTCTCCCCTGGCTTGCTAGGGAGACTCTGGCCTGCTCCCAAGACAGTGGATGTCTGTCTGGTGGTTCCCCGCCCTAGCCTGTTATGTTGGCACAACCTGTGGCATTAAAATCCAGTGTGCCTAGGCCCTGCCTCCAGTACCGAATCAAAATAAGGACTCTGTTTTGCTGAGTTCCGCAGGTGACTCTGTGCCAGCCGGGGCTGAGAACAGCTGGTCTACAGGGTGGGGTCCAGGTCTGGGCCCCCCAGAAGTAGATTCCGAGACAGGGATCCTAGTGCAAGTGGTTTATGTGGGAGGTGATCCGGGGACCCGGGCAGGAGGGGGGATGAGGTGGGGGAGAGAAAGAAGCCAATAGGGGTGCATTACAGAGCCAGCTGCCACCACCAGCCACGGGAGCTCAGTCCCGCTGGGAACTCCAGGAACAAGTGGGGGACGTGCCTCGGAGCGTCCCACCAAGGGAGGGTGGTGTGGGTGTTTGTCCACTGCTCGAGGACGGCTTCCGGGGCATTGATCCTCTGTCCGGGGCACTTTTGTCTTGCCCTTCGTGTTCTAGCATATTCCCACAGCCATGAATGAAGGTCCCCGGTCAGAGAGCAGAAGGAGTTCTTAGTCATCTGCCTTTTAGGGGTGAACGCAGAGGGAATGTGGAGGGTCCCTGCAGTGTCCTGCAGGGAGACAGTAACAGCAGGAGTCAACCACCGTGTCTGAGAGCTCGTCAGGGGCCAGAGCAGACACTGGGCCAGTGACCTGCATTAATAGGCTTGACTCTGATGACAACCCTATGAACAGTCTATAAATAAAACTGATTTACAGCTGAGGAAACTGAGGCACGAAGAGATTTTTGTGCCCAAGGTTGCATGACGTGGGGGAGTCACGATTTGTCTCCTAATGTGCACAGCACAAGGGAGGGCAAGCAGAGCGTTTGTGCTGAAGTTCACCACAGACCAGGGGCTGCAAAAGGGACATGGACTCCGAGAGGGACAGGTGGCTGGACAGTCTGGCTCACAAAGTATCGTTCGCTGTCCTTGGCTACCCCTCCCTGCCTGGCCCCGAGCCTGCTGTCAGTGGCAGAGGGGGCTCTCCCCTCCCACCTGCAAGCCCAGAGCAGAGAGAGCAAAGCCCAGGGCGAGTGGGAGGACCGTCTTCCACCTTTGGCTTCTGGCCAAGAGTAGGCCACCTGCCCCGGTGACCTGCACCAGATATGGCCATGCCTATTGAGGAGACCTCATCTCCTACACTGGGGGGGGAGAGGCCTCCCCTTTGGCCTAAAATGCCAAGCAGGTGTCAATGCAGCCCCCCGAGCTCATGTGAGAGAGACGATGCGATCAGAGGGGCCACTTTATTCCTTAGTGTGGCTGTGGCATTGGCCCTGACATCCAGGGATTACATTATTGCCTGGCGTCGTGGCAGATGCAGGCACCCAGGTATAAGGTGTGATTTAGAGGCCCGGCAGAGACCCCTGGCCTCAAACGTCCCCTTAGCCAGGCTGCTGTGACGGCCAAGTTCCCCCACCATCCGTCACTCTTCCGCACACAGGCCCGGTCAGCGTGTCCTTGTTCAGCGCACTGCAAATTTGTTACCTAGCTGGAGTGAGACATTAATCCACTAACGACGATTTATCACCCATTTCCACATTAGCAGGAGCAAGGCAATGAGATAATGGCGTGCAGGACAGGTGGATCTTGATGAAGAAGGAGCCGGAAAGCAGGGAGCGCGAGTCGCCGCTAGTGAGGAATGGCTCGGAGGGCCACGGAGGTGGCTGGGCAGGCAGCAGAGGCCATGGGCCCAACGAAGCTGGTTGGACACGAGCAGGGTCAGGTGGAGGAGAGTGGAGGCTTTCTCTCCGCACAAGCCGGGCTGCAGAGTCCCAGCCTGAGCTGGGAAAGACCCCCAGAGTCATTTTACACGCTACCGGAGCTTTGGGGGCTTCCCGGTGTGGGGTGGGTGGTCATGTCTGCTGCAGCCCAAGGTCCGCCCAGGGAAGTGCCGTTGGCACCTGAGAGCTTTCTCCAGG
This sequence comes from Microcebus murinus, assembly GCF_040939455.1. Taxonomy (NCBI): domain Eukaryota; kingdom Metazoa; phylum Chordata; class Mammalia; order Primates; family Cheirogaleidae; genus Microcebus; species Microcebus murinus. Next base: position 58,847,644 of record NC_134121.1, read on the forward strand.
CTGGCCCTGCAGCCTCCGCCCACCTTTGCAACTGCAGGCTCATCTCCAAAGCCAGAAAGTCGGGGAGGGGGCGGAGAGGGCAGCTGGATTCTGAAAGACTGCATGAGAGCCTGCATGTTTCAGGGTTGCAAGGAGGCTTATCCAGCTTCTGGTCCCTCTCATTTTATAGTGGACACTCCGTGACTTGGACAGGCGATCACCCCCTGCGGAACGGAGGGTCTGAGGCTAGACCTCAGGCCCACACAGTGTGCCCCGCGTCTGGCTCGGTGGAAGGGCTTGAGCGCCCCCAAGAGTGGCCACTGGAGTTTCCAACCAGGGAAGGACAGAAGATGGGCGAGTGTAGCCAAGCAAAGTCGGAGCGGGTGTGAAGCAGCTGGTGCAGGATCCCGTGGGGGCAGCAGAGACGAGGCCCAGGGGACTCCCTGGCACCCGGCGTGGGGGAGGGGTCTCCTCCAGGCGCGCACCTCCTTGGTGTCCTGCAGGAACCGAAGCAGCCCTCGGCCCTCGGGCTGGTGGCGCCCTAGGAAGTGGCACGGCCCACGGGGAGGAGCAGGGACCCCCGCCCGCCAGTCCCGCGGGGACGCGGTCCACGGCGCCGGCCCCGCACCGCCGGGGGAGGCGCACCGCCGGGCCGCGGCCGCTAGGTGGCGCCGGCGCGCCGAGGAAGCGCCGCGGCCGCTCCCGGGCCGCCCCAGCCGCCGCGCGGCCGCCGCCTCCGAGGAAACAATGCGGCGCCTCCGGGCGTAGCGCGCGCCGGGCCGGACGCCGGACTCCGGGCGCGGGCGGGCGAGCGGGCGAGCGGGCGAGCGGGCGGGCGCGGGGCGCCCTCGTCGACAGCCATGGGCGCGGCGCGGCGCGGGGCCGGGGCTCGGCGCGGCCCAGAGGCGCGGGGGGCCGGGGCGCGGGCCCGGGGCCGCCTCTAGCCGGCACCGAGGGCGCGGGGCCGGGGATGAGGGCGCCCGCCGCGGGGAGCCCGTCTGCGCGCCGCGGCGCCGTCCCGCCCAGCGAGCGAGCCCGAGCAGGCAGACGCGCGGCCGGCGGTCTGGGGGCGCGCCGCCTCCCGGCCCCCAAAATGTGAAGCGGGGAGGGCGGAGACGCAGAGACGGCCCGGCCGGGCGCCCTCGCCGCCCTCCGGCAGCCGCGCCGCCCCCCTTGCCTGCCCGCCGAGGCCGCGCCACCCCGCCGCCAGCCAGCCCCGAGCCCCGCGCCCCACCTCGCTCCACCCGGCTCCGGCCCGCAGAGGGTTCGCAGCCCGGACGCGGCGGGAACCGGGCCCAGGACGGTGCGTCCGGCCTCCCCGCGGCTGCTCGCCCAGACAAGTTTGAACAATGATCACAGTCAACCCCGATGGGAAGATAATGGTCAGAAGATGCCTGGTCACCCTGAGACCCTTTCGGTAAAGTTCTCTCCGGGCTGGCGCGGGAGGTCTTTTCTCCAAGGGGGCGCGGGGTAGAGGTGGGCTTGGTCGGCCCCTGCGAGCCTGCCAGTGTTGGTGGCAGGGGGGCGGTCGCGCTTCAACCCTTGGTGATGACCGGCGGGGCTGGGGAAGTGGCGGGGTTGGGGTCCGGGTGCGGTGGGGAGCGCGGTGTAATTCTGGGACCTGTCCCGCCTTGGTCTGGGTTGGGGAGGACCCGAGTGCAGAGGTGGGGATGGGGGCAGAAAGCACCCGGGTCGTGGTCCTGGGCCCCGGACGTCGCCTGGGCCAGCGCGCCCCTTCCCTGCCCCTCAGGGTCCTTCCCCACCTCGAGGACGGTCCCAACCGGGCGGCAAAGTTATTGCGCCGTCCAGGGGCGCCCCCTCCTGTGCCGTCGCCCACCCCTCTGCCAGCCCACCCCCGCCCCCCACCCAGGCGGCACTGTCCTCCTCCCAGCCGGGCGCGCCTGTCTGTGACGGGAGGGTCTCCGAGACTGGGGGCAAGGACCCCGCAGCCAGGGATGCGTCTCCAGACCAAGGGCCTCGGAGAGGCGGGGCAGGGGCGGCGCTGCGGGGCGGCGGGCTGGCGGGAGCTGGGGATTGGGGCTGGGGCAGGGGCGGGGAGGGCAGACGGTGGCGAAGATGACCCTCCCCGCCCCACTCCTAGGGTGGCCCCGGCCAGACAGGGCTGGGCCACGCAGGACTCACCGGACTCTGCTGGTCTCCCCTTAGGGGCCCCAGAGCCCAGCGGTGCCCGGGCAGCTCCCTCTCCTCTCAGGCGCCCTCCCGCAGCCCAAGATGGGGAGGAGGCGCCGCCCGCCCGATGGGTGCCTGGAGTGGGCCGAGGAGGGCACTGAGGAAGTGGCGGGCCCAGGCGCGGGCTGGACTCAAGACGCGGCCACAGGTGGAGTCCGGGCGCAGGACGGGGCGGGCGGGGGCAGCAGCTGGCAGGCCTGGGTTGCAGGAGGGGCCAGACTTGAGCCCCCGCCCTCCAGGCGCCTGGCCTGAGCCCCCAACCCCTCCCAGGCCTGCTCTGGTCTCCCTCGCTGCTCCAGACAGGGTGGGAGTGGGGACACCGGGCTCCCTCCTCCCACCCGCCCGGCCAATTGTGCGGGGCTGTGGAGGCGTCGGGGCCGGCAGGGGTCAGTCTGGACCACCGTGGTCCAGAGGACGCGGGAGGATCGGAGAGCTGGGGCAGGGTCTTGAGCAGGACGGGTTGGCGGGGTAGGAGCACCCCCTATGGTGCCCATGGGAAGGGGGCGGGAAGCGGGCGTCCTCCTGGGGGGCCTTGCTCCTCCGGGGAAATCCGCGACTCCCGGCCCCACGAGGACCACTGAGAGGGTCTTGCCGCGTCTCTCATCACCCCATGCCGGCCCGCCCTCCAGGTCACTGCAATTTTTCTGGCTCAATTGGAGGCGTCCGCGGGACCCCAGCACCATGGACAGCGCTCATGCCCCAGTGCGCCTTCCCTCTAAGGCTCTGTCCCTTTTTGTTTTGTTTTTAGGCTTTTATGTGAAGGCAAGATTGGGGTGGGGCTGTATAGTCCCCCACCACCGCCCCCGCCCCTCACCCCCCCATTGCTTAACCTCATCTCAGGGTCTCCCTAGGCAGCCTGGAGACCCACAGTCACCAGTGCAGTCTCATGTCCTTTTCAGATGTGGGGCAGGCCTGGGATCTCACCACCCAACCTGTTAGTCCTCAAGGACGGGCCATGAATACTGTCGCTCGATTTCCCCAGAGCTCTGGCAGGGCCTGTGTTCTCTGGGTGCTCCCGAGTGTAGCTTGGCGAGTATGTGCATGGGCGAGAACATTTCCACTGGAATCCACTGCGAATGGCCCCGGATGCTCTGGGGGACGCTGGACCCCAGCAGGCGGAGATGGGGGTGAGGTGTGTTGTGGGCTTCAGGTTTCCGGACAGACACGCCTTTCTGATGGCAGGTCTGTGGACCCTGGCAGGCAGCCTGGGGCCCCAGCTCTAGATACAACTCCATGGCTCAGGGAGAGGGTGGGGGAGGGGGAAGGAGCTGGGGTAAGTCTGTCCTTGTCCTCAGCCTGGGAGGACAAAGAGCTAATTTCCCCTGGGATCCCTGGGTGTGTGACGGCACCTCCCCCGTGCTGTCGCTCTGGCTGCTGTCCTGAGACCAGCCTGCCTTCATCTGGGGACTCCCAGGGTCTGAGCCCCACCCCCAGGCTTGCTGGAATTCCAGGAGGGGTCCCTCTGAGGTGAGGGAGAAGTGTCCCTAGTGCCATCCTGCCCACCGAATCCCATCCCCTGTCCTCCCTGTCAGTGGCGTGGTCTTTGAGAGAGTCTTCTCCCCAGAGAAGCTCCCGACCTCCGCTCTGCTGTGGGCTCTGCCCCTCTCTGACTTAATCTCTAACAGCTTCCCTTAAATATGGGCTGGGAATTTTGTTGTGCTTTTTATTTTCTTCTGCAATTATGTGTTTTCTTTAATGGACCAAATTTTAATTAAATACTGCTCTGCCAGTTTCAAATAATGAAGATTAAAATGCATAAAGCAAGTCTTGCATAAAGACACAAACAATCACAGGCTCTGGGGATGGGAGGTGGAGGTGACTTGTGGGGCTCTCCCCGGTGAGCCTGGCTCCACACCAGATGGGGTTCCTCACCCTGACCTGGTGAGGGGGAGCTCCCCTTTCAGCTCTGCCAGTTCATCTAGTCCTCTGATAGATTCAAGGTCCCAGAAGAGCCACCATCTCTGGCCACCCCCGAGGCTGTGCCGGTGAGGTCAGGTCTCCTGTTTGGGGCCCAGGACCAGAGACGGAAGCAGCAGGACCCTGGGGCTGGACTAGAATCAGGGTGTTCTGTGCCTTGTTCTCTGCTGTCCCCTAGGGCTACCCCAGTGCCTGGCACCGTTGGATAATCAATAACTATGTCTTGAAGGACTGAACACGAGTCCTGCTTTGGCCAGCCCTCCCACCCAGTATGACAGCACACACAGCTGTGTGGCACCCCATGCACAGGTGTGGGTACACCCTGGCCAGTCGGTGGTGCAGGTGACAACCCTATGTGTGCCTGCCTAGGGAGAGTCTGGGTGCCGAGGGGGGCCGAGTGGCTCTGCCCTTGAGATCGTACCATCTAGTAGTGAAAGGGGACCCCTCCCCATGAGCACGGATGAGGAGGTGTCTGGGCGAGCTCATGACTGACTGCTACAGTGAGGCCTGTGTGCACAAGTGCTGAGGGTGGCCCCAGGGATTGATGGATCCAGGTGGGTACCATCTGGCCCAGTTACTTGCCCTCTGGCTGGCGTCAGGCCCTGCTGTGTCCACCAGTGGTTCTCATACTTGAGCATGGATCAGAGCCCCCGGGAGAGCCTGTTAAAGCAGATTGTTTGCCCTACCCCAGAGTGTCTGCCTCAGTAAATCTGGGGTTGGACCCAGAATTTGCATTTCTAAAAATTCTCAGGTGATGCAGATGCTGCTGGCCTGGGGACCACATTTTGGGGATCCCTACCACTAACAAGCCAGCTCCACCCCAGGCCAGAACTTGCCCAGCCTTGTGCCGATCAACGTGCATTGTCCTCCCTCCTGGTTTCCACGTGGCTTGTGGCTGGCTTCTTGCAGCCGGGCTCTCTTCATCCTATGGTGGTGGGAGCGCTCCCAGGCCAGGAGCTCAGCCCCCTGTCTTTTCATTCTCCCATCCATCCCTTGCTTCCTTTACCCATTCATTCATTCATTTTTTTTTTTTTTTGAGACAGAGGCTCACTCTGTTGCCCTGGCTAGAGTGCCATGGCATCAGCCTAGCTCACAGCAACTCCTGGGCTCAAGCGATCCTCCTGAGTAGCTGGGACTACAGGCATGCGCTACCATGCCCGGCTAATTTTTTTTTCTATTTTTAGTTGTTTGGCTAATTTCTTTCTATTTATAGTAGAGACAGGGTCTTGGTCTTGCTCAGGCTGGTCTCGAACTCCTGAGCTCAAGCAATCCTTCTGCCTCGGCCTCCCAGAGTGCTAGGATTACAGGCATGAGCCATTGCACCCAGCCCCATTCATTCATTCTTAAAGCACTTGTACAGCCCCTACTAGGTGGAGTCCCGGGGAGCCATGGCACTGGCCTCCCTGCTGACCCACCCTGTTCCTCTCTGCAGGCTGTTTGTCCTGGGAATCGGCTTCTTCACTCTCTGCTTCCTGATGACATCTCTGGGAGGCCAGTTCTCCGCCCGGCGCCTGGGGGACTCGCCCTTCACCATCCGCACAGAAGGTATGTTGGTGGGGCAAAGGGAGTCGGAAATGAGTGCAGTGTTTGTGGGTCAAAGAGGAGGAGCCTTGAGTCGAGCACTCCAGGGATTCTGTGACCCAGCTTGCTGCCTTGACGCTGGTCCTGGCTGTGGTCAACAGGCTTCCTCTGGTCTGGATGCTCAGGCCAGGCAAGGGCTTTTGAGCCAGGGGCTCCCGGGCATTGGAAGAGGCTGCCTGTGTTGCTTCTAGCTGGGTGTCAGGGGTGGAGGGTCTCTAGATACGACACCTGTCTCTTTGAGACACGCGTATCCTCCTCACCTTTGGCCCAGGCTGTGGCCACAGTGGGGCACAGCCCCAGCCATGAGCTCACGTGTCTTATCTCTGAGCTCTGGGGACATAGATCTGTCCAGTCCCTCTTTGTCCCTTGCCCACAGGACACTTGCAAGGCAGTGGGATGGAGGTTCCAAGCATGGGCTTTGAGGACCGAGTGGGTCTGGGTTGGCATCCTGCTTCGTCACATACCTGCTCTGTGCTGTTGGCCAGGTCACCTAACCCACCTACAAAGAAGGAAAGCGACGACCTTCTTCAGAGGTTGGGTCGAATGGGCCCTCACCTGGGAATTACTTGGCACGGTTGGTGCCACGGGGCACGGGTGTGACAAACTGGGGGCCCTTCTCCTACAGCCGGGCCTTGCCCCCTCATCTCACCCACGGAGGGGCAGGGGGACAGAGCAGGGTCCTGCCCGGTGTGTCACTCGTGGGAGGGAGGAACAAGGAGGAGCTGTTCGGGGGCTGCCCCTGGGGAAGTCTCTCTTTGAAGTCCACCTTCTGGGACTCTCAGGGCTCAGCTATCTGGCTCCCCTGCGACAACGATCACAGGCATCCCAAGTGGATTAGGTTGTCATCAGGGATGGGTGCTCCGAGGGGCTCTTAGTACACCATCTGGTGTCTCATCATAGACCCATTCCTTTGATTCAACATGCACTTCTTTAAACTTGCAAACGCTCTTGGAAGAAATATCACACTTATTAGTCCTTCAAGCCCGGGCGTAAGTGAGTTTATCCCGTCTCTACTCGCAGAGATGCCTCCGTCTCTTAGGCTCTTATTTGTCTCCTGGCGGGTGGGGGTAATGACACCTGCTTCCCCAGGGTCGCCAAGGGACGTGCCAGGATGAAACACAGGGGGAGGGTTCTAGGCGGCATCTGGAGAACGGTGAGAGCCCCGTACGTGTGTGACAGACACGTGGGGTCTGAAAGGGGGCCACTGCAGGCGGGATGTTTGCAGGGGAGGACCAGGGAGGTGCCAGAATTTCTGCACAGGAGACACTGGGGATCGAGGTTGGCGGAGGGGGTGGGGCAGTTGTGACGGTGCCCTGGAAGGTCCTCGGGGGCGGGATGGAGAAGGAAGTGGTTTGTGGGGAGATGGGGTGTAGGAGGTGCTCATGCTACCTGGGTGCCACCTCTCAAAAGGGGCTGTGCCTGTTGGGTGGGCTGCTATGAAGGGCGTGAGGAAGCGGGACCCCCGGAAAGGGTGGAGGTCTAAGAGACGGGTGTTGGGGGTGGGGAGGAGGGCTGCGTGGCTGGCTCTGGCTTTTCTGCCTGTCTGTCCTAGGGGGCTGGGTGTCAAGGCAACTCGGCTACCCCACGGCTCCTGCCCCGTCCCGGCGAGGTTGGGCACAGTGGCCCAGGGTACAAGGGGCTGTGGGAGGGCTGCCTGCTCTTCACTGTGAGGCTTTGCCTGGGAGCAGGGATAACTCCTGCCTCAGGTCTGTGTCTTAGGGGTGGGTGGATCCACAGATGGGAGGGACTTGCCCAAGGTCATGTGCTTAGAGTAGAGGCGTGTGCGCGCGTGTGCATGTGCTTAAACTTTTCATCAACGAAAAATACACAAAAGTGAACAATCCATGCAACCAGCAACTCAGATCAAAGAACAGAACATGGTCAGTGCCCAAAGTGTCCCCAGGCCACCTCCCAAGGATAGTCACGACCCTGACTTCCGGTAGTGCAGGAGAGTTCTGCCTGGCTTTTGGATATTTGAGGATGGAGTCACGCAGGGGGGTTCTTTCGGGTGTGGCTGCTTTCTCTGAATAATACATTCGTGAGCTTCTCCCGTCCTGTCGTGTATGCCGGCGGGCACTTGTCCCCACTGCCGCACGCCTTCCCTTGTGGTTGCACCACCATATTTTTATCCCTCCTGCCATTGCTGGGCATTTGGTTGTTCCAGTTTTGGGCTTTTGTGAACGGTGCTATTCTGGTGCGTGCCTTTTGGCAAACACATGGGCATCTCTGTTGGGTGTGCCCGGGAGTGCATTTTCTATGTGTTGTCATTAGTTCTCAGACCAACTTTGTCCAAGTCAGAGACTTTCACCTTTCCCAGGCCCCTGGGCTGGGAGCTGAGTGCCTGGAATACGGAACTCAAGTCCAGGAGAAGGAGGAGATGGACAAAGAAAGAGGCCCCTGAGAACCAAGAGAACTGATCCCTTATATCCCAGTTCTCATTGTCCCCTGTGATTTCTCTCTTTGGCCCTTGGAGCAAGCTAATTTGCTTGGACAGACCCACGGCAGGGGCTCGGGCCTGGGGAGCCCTTTGCACTGTGGGTTTAAAATCCTGGTCCAGCAAGAGAAGCTCCTCAGACCGCAGCCCCGCACCGCACCTGGGGCAGCCCTGCAGGAAGCCCAGGAGGTGCCCAGGGGCAGGACTGAGGCTGCAGGGGGTGCTTGGTAAGTTGCTCGGCTGAATCAGCCCCGGGGAGGGACCCGCGTGTCAAGGGCCAGTGTTGAGTTGTGAGATGACACATTCTATTACCCAACAGAATTCTGCGGGGTCTAAGCAAGCTGACAGCAGAATCAGGAGAAGGAAACCCACTAAGGCCCAGCCATTTAGGAAAAAAAAACCAAAAAACAAAAAACCCTTGCATTGGTCAACAAAACAATCTGAGCACAAATGGGAAAAGCAATCTCCTCGCCTGTCAAACCAGCGAGGACAGGAGTGGGTCCCTGAGGACGAGGACGGTGGCCGGGAAGGTGGAGGGGAGGAGGTGGGTTTTCTCTGAAGGGAGAGTACGAGAGGCCAGCGCAGCCTCCTGTGGACGCAGCTCGTGGGGGCTCCGAGCTCTCCTCTCTGCAAGTTTATATTTCATGATAAAGTCCGCTAGTTTGGGGCTAAAAATATGACAGACATCTCATTCCCTATTCTGCACACTCGTCTTGAAGATTCAGGAGAGGAGGCTGGGTGGGAATTATAACTCTGAGGTCTGACTTCGTTCCCTCCTGCTGCAGGGCCTGGCCTGGGCCTGGGCCCCCCACCAGGCAGCTCTGCACCCCTCCCCGCCCAGGACTCTCCTGTTCCCCTGGGGAGGGACCTGCTTCCCTCTTGAGGAAGTGCTGTCTGCAGCCTCCTTCCCAGCGTGGCTGCAGCCTCACTGCCTCGTGCAGGGCTGTTCCCTGCTTTCCGTCTTGAAGAAGTGGCTGCAGGAGGCTGTCTCTGGGGTCTGCAGGCTGGAGGTCCTTGGTGCAGCTGCCTGTGTCTGCCAGGACCCCCCAGGCCCTGGCTGGAGTTGAACCTGGGACGCTTCCTGGCTCTGTGGTCGGCTCTGGCCCTGGACCCTGGTGCTAGGGGGCTCTGGGGCTCTTCTCGCAGAGGCGGGGCTGGGTGGGGGGCCAGGCCCGGAGGCCCGAGGGAGAGCTGCATCTGGCCTCCCGGGACCTGTCCTTGTCTCCTCCGCTGCCCGGAGCCCGGCGCTCCCGTGGCCTCAGCTGGTTCTGTGGCGGCCGAGTACAGAGAGACAAATGTTCTCATTCCTCCAGCCGTGCACACGGTGCCAGGGAGGTCTTTGTTACCCAGCGAGGTGGGGGCTCGTTCAGTTTCCGGCAGTAAAGGGTAGGGGTGGGGACCCCCCCCCCGGAAGGGGGAACAGGGGAGGCTGGGAGGGACAGAGAGAAACAGAGAGAGCATCTAGGGAGGGGATGGGGCCTCGGTGGGTAATAAAAACACGCTGTCTATAAATATGAGGATGCATTTGTGTCTCTCTGCGTCCTAGCTTTCCTTATTTATATGGAAATATGGAGGGAACACATGTTAGTTCTGAGATGTATTGCTGGGGCCTCCCATTAAATACATTTCAATTTAGCTGACGCCAAGTATGGGGAAGGGTGTCAGCTGCTCTGCTGACAGTCCTGGGGCTGGTGGCGGCATCCGAGGGGGCGAGTGACCTGCCCCCCTCCTGGGTGCCATCCCTGGCCTTGTCTTGGGTATCTCCTGGGCAGAAGATGTGCTTGGTGCTGGGGGCCCCTTGGGAGGGAGGGAGTGGGGGCTGTCTCCCGGTCTCAGGGCATGGGGAGTTCTCACCACACACAGAAGGCGGGGCAGCTCCAGAGGGCGGGGTTGGGTGGGGGGTGTCCTGCCGTTTTTTGGTCTGGTCTGTTGAGGGGGCTTACAGGACCACTCAAGGGGAACCTGTGTCCTTAGGCACGGCCACGGTGAACTCTGGGCTGCGGCCACTCCCACCTCCAGAAGTCCTCCTGTCTTTTGGGGTGATGCTGTCTTTGACATCTTTTAAGAATTGGCAGGCCGGGCGCGGTGGCTCACGCCTGTAATCCTAGCTCTCTGGGAGGCCGAGGCGGGTGGATTGCTCAAGGTCAGGAGTTCAAAACCAGCCTGAGCAAGAGCAAGACCCCGTCTCTACTATAAATAGAAAGAAATTAATTGGCCAACTGATACATATATAAAATTAGCCAGGCATGGTGGCACATGCCTGTAGTCCCAGCTACTCGGGAGGCTGAGGCAGTAGGATCGCTTGAGCCCAGGAGTTTGAGGTTGCTGTGAGCTAGGCTGACGCCACGGCACTCACTCTAGCCTGGACAACAAAGCAAGACTCTGTCTCAAAAAAAAAAAAAAAAAAAGAATTGGCTTAATCCCTCCTAGGAAGGGGAATCCAGAACCCCCCAGATCTCCAAGATTCTTGGGGAGGAGGGGCCTATGTGTCCCTGGTCACCTCTTGTTCTGATTTCTTGCCTCTGCCGAGCTACCCCATGTTGGCATCTCTCCTGCGTCCTCAGTCTTTCGCACACTGACCTAGTGGGAAGGGCACCTGTTTTCCCCTAACCCCCCCACCCTAAAGCCGACTAACATGTGGCCAGGGGTGTAGCCACCTGCGCAGAGGTGGGGGTTTCAGACCACTGCCCAGCGCAGCTAACGGATTCAGATTTCCGCTTGCACACCTGCCACCAAGAGCCCCTGGTCGCCCCTGCAGGGGTTTCCCCATCCTGCTTAGCCCCTCCACCCACTCCTGCCACCCTGTCCCTGCGCCTTCTTCTCTCTCCTTTTTTTTTTGAGACAAGAGTCTCACCCTGGGTAGAGTGTGGTGGCATCATCGAAGCTCCCTGCAACCTCAAACTCCTGGGCTGATTTTTCTATTTTTAGTGGAGATGGGGTTTCATTCTTGGCTCAGGCTGGTCTCGAACTCCTGACCTCGAGTGATGCTCCCGCTTGGCCTCCCAGAGTGCCGGGATCACAGGTGTGAGCCATCGCACCGGCCTCCCTCTCCCCTTCTCTCCCAGGCGTCTTGTGGGACTATGAGGGTCACTGAGCTCTCGCTGGGTCTGCTCCGGGCAGCTGGACGCCACTCTGCCCACCCAGGAGTGTGGCAGAAAACAACCCAACCCGCTCCCTGAGAGGGTTTATGGATTCTTTCCTTTCCCCGTACCCTGCTCTCCAGGGGCAACTGGGGGTAGATGCAGAGACAGGAGTCAGGCTGTAGAACCTCAGAGCTCAGTGAGTCCAGCCCCCTCATTGTACATGAGGGGAAACTGAGGCCAGGAGAAGGAAAGTGACCTGCTTCCCCTCCAGCCTGGCCCGGGCCACCCAGCAGCTGCCGTGGCCTCTGCTCTGTCGGCTCTCGGGGCCCTGCAGCTCTGGATCCGAGCATGGAGTTTCTGCCCCATCAGCTATTTAGCAGCCTGGGGAACGGGGCTGGAGCGTGGTCGGGCGTCCTGTGACGCTGAGGCCGCAGGCAGGGGCGCAGGCGGTGAGGACGGGCAAAGGGAGCTTGGGATGGGCTCGGAGAGCCGGGCCAGCAGAGTCACGGGCAGGGTGCCAGGTTCCCAGGAACACAGTGTCACCCCAGAAACCGCGGTGTGGGCTCAGCACTGCTGGGGTGCTGCCCCTGCAGGAACAAGCTGCTGACCGGGCCCTGTGGTCACTCGGGCCTGAGTGCCCTGGCCAGGGCGTGGCTGGGGGACTCAGACGGCAGGCCCTGATTCTAGGGCATCCCAGCCATGGTCTTGCCTTCCTTTGTTCATTCCACTCCTTTGGGGAAAGGCTCACCCCAGCCCAAACTAGGAGCAGGGCCGCCCAGGGAGGCCAGCCAGGCTGCACACTGCACGACTCCATGATGCCCATTGAGGCGGCCAATGTGGCGGCCACAAGACGGGGGTGCCTCCAGGGGGTTGTGCAGAGTAACAGCCAGGCCAGGTCATCTGATGTCCTCCCGTTCTTCTAGCTGAAAGGACGGGAAACTGCCTCTTGTTTCCTCTGTCCCGGCGTTGGTGGCAGCTGGGCGCTGCGTTCGGCGGATGGGCCCGGGCAGGCTCTCAGAGATGAGCGTGATCTGAAGGGTGACCCGTGGCCCACAACTCTGTGAAGTTGAAAGGGACGGGAGCCGTTCCTGCCTGTGTGATGGATGAGCCGATTGAGTGGGTGAGAGCGTGGGGAGGGGCTGGGTGGCCAGACAGGCCTGAGTTTGTTCCATTTAACTGATTTTTCAAAAATCCGCTCAGTGTTCTGAAAGGGAAGTGTGGGAAGGTCATTTGCTATTTCAGCTCTTGGGCTGAGGAGGGAATAGAGATGGTGTTTTTCCTTCCTTCCTTTCTGTGCCGTTTTCTCCAACATTCGACCTGACCAGGGGGGCCTGCTCCTGCAGCTCTGCCCCTCCCTCTTCCTCCTCCTCCTCCACTCCCTGCTCTCCTGGCCCCTCCTGCTCCCTCATTCATGTTATTCCAGCCGGCCTGGGCCTTGTCTCTGGGGCCGGTGTCCTGCTGGCATTTCCAAGGCACACGAGTGATCCCTCCCCAGCTCCCGGGCCCTCCCCCTGGCCTCAGGCATCACGTGGGAAGGCAGCAGCTGCTGGACCGGCCAGAGCCAGGGCAGAGGGGAAAGCGCAGCAGAGGTGTCAGAGCAGCCCTGACAACGAGGGCCTTTCTCAGCTCAGTGGCGGCCGCCCCTCCCTCCTCTGCCCCCTGTTCTCAGTGGCCTCTGCTGCCGCCTCTGCAGTGCTGTGACATGGGGCTTCAGGGGGCTGCTATTCTCTCCTGGAGCTGGGGCTGCAGGGGGCCGAGAGCGGTTCCACGTCTCCCCGTGGTCACTCGGGGTCGGTCCGCGTCGCAGCCATGTCTGTCCCTCTGAGCCTGCCGGGTTGTTGGGGTCCCGAGAAGCAGATGCCGTTGCTCACACCCCTTGGCCCTTACAGCTCGATTCTGATGCACACGGACCAGACTTGCACCCGTGTGGCTTTGCTGAGAGCTTCCTTTGGCCACCCCGCAGCGGGCAGAAAGTGCCAGAACGTGACTGTCCCTGGGAGCAGCCCTGCCCCAGGGACTGGCGGGACATGGTGTGCAAATGCCCCAGCGCCCTGGCCCCCTCCCCAGCTGGGGCAGCTCTGAGGCATGCGCACACGGGCTCCGGCTCCCGGCACGGCCAAGCTCCGAGTGTGCCTGGCGTGGCGGCCTCCCCTGCCCTGTCTCCCTCACCCCTGCGGGGTTCCTGCCCCTTCCCAAAGCCTTGTCCCTGGCTCTGCTTCTGGGGAACCCCACCCACTGCGTTCCCTGCCCCACCTCTGGCCCGGCAGCCCGAGGCACAGGAGGGTTTGTGTCTCCATGTGACTTGGCTCGTTTGTTACGAGTGACTTAGAGCCTGACTGTGGGGTTCCAAGAAGTTGAGTCGGGGGTTTTGGCGCCCAGAGCTGAGCACCCTGCGGACGGGGTGGAGGGGCTGGTGTGAAACCTCCGGAAGATTCAATCAGGAAGGAGGGCAGGAGCCTCGCTCACGCTGGCACCTGCCCACCGGTGACCAGGATGATTGGGACGGAAGCCGTGAGGGTCCCAGGCCGGTTAATGGGGTCCCGGCTGATGCACTTTGCTTTTGGTCCATTCTGCTCTTCACAAGGTCTCCCTGCCCAGGCTGGGGACAGAGGACAGGGCTGCCCCCTCGGCCCTAGAGGGGCCTGTGCTGCCAGTTGACCTTTAACCTTTGGGAACCCACAGCCCAACTTGAGGTTGAGGACAAACGCGTTCAGTGGGGTCCGGGGAGCGGGATAGGGAAGGGGTCAGTGCCCAGAGCCTGGGCCGGAGAAGGTGGTTGGGGGGCAGGAGGGGCCTGGACCCTAGAGCACGGCTGCCAGCCTCCCGCGCGTCGGGATCATGTGGGGAGCGAGCAGAGCGTGGATGCTCCGGAGGGGCGAGCTGGCAAATCCAGGCCAGGGCCCAGAATCTGAATTTAACCGCCCGGCCAGGAGATTGAGGTGCGGGGGATAACGGACTCCGCTGTCGGAAACCCTGACCTGGGAGTTCTATCTGGGGCCCGGGGGATTTCCGTGCCATCCCATGGGGCGAGCGTCGCTGGGGCCCGGCTGTGTGTAAAAACTGAGGCCCAGAGAGGTTAACAACTACCCTAGCCTTGCCCAGCAGTAGGGAGCAGGGTTGGCCCAGCGCTCTCTGCTCTACCCTGAAGCTGTGCCCTGCACCACAAGGCGACAAGGGCAGCGGGGCGTCCTGCCTGCAGGGGTGATGGTGGGGTGGTGCAGGCTCCCTCGCCAGACCCCTCCCTTGCAGGGGCCGAGGAGGGCCTGGGAGGATGGGGTTTAAAAGGAGCCGGGTTGCTGGGGCCTCCCCTGACTGTGCCCACGCTGTGCCCGCAGTGATGGGTGGCCCTGAGTCCCGCGGCGTCCTCCGCAAGATGAGCGACCTGCTGGAGCTGATGGGGAAGCGCATGGACACGCTGGCCAGGCTGGAGAACAGCAGCGAGCCGCGCCGGGCCGCCGGTGACAGCGCGAACTTTGCAGCAGACAGGTGAGGGGGCGTGGAGCGAGATGCACGGGGCAGGGCTGGGGAGGTGCCCGGGGTCGGGGGCTGTGGCGGGGGGCACAGCCTGCAGATGCGCTGCAGGGCTCCACCCGGTGCGGCCTCTCGTCCCTGTATCGTGAACCTGGGGAAAACCTTAATACAGAAAACCACAAGGTAACGCGGCCCGGCCCACCTCCACCACCCAGTTTAGCCACTGTTAACGTCTTGTCACGGTTGTGGCCTTCCTTTCTTTTTTTCCTTTTTAAATAAAATATCACAGATGAAAACGGAAGGGCCCTATAATAACTTCTCCCTAGAGACAAGGGCTCTTCCGAGCTTGGTGCTGGGCGTGAGTCCTAAGCACTTTTGCACACACGTTTTGCACGTGCACACACACGTACAAATGCATGCGGTGTGACTTCAACACATTTCACGTAAGTGGCATCTCACAGTTCATGCTCTGCAGCCTGGCTTTCGTCGCCGATTTTTTTTTTTTTTTTGAGCTGTGTCATGCTAAGGGGCATGTGTGGCCACTAATGGACTCCGGGCCATCTGTGCCAGGTAGAATTTCCTGGCTTATTTATTCTATCTATTCCCCTACTGAGGCCAGCGTGCCCGACAGTCTGTGGTCCCATATCCCTGCAGGAACCCGGCGGTGCAAAACCCAAGTCACGTGTCTTAGGCATGTAAGAAATCTCCGGTACCTTGGAGAACAGGCGTGTGTGAAGTTGGGCCGTCCCGACCGGGGAGACCCAGCCCCAGATGTGGGTATGGATGGAGGGGCTCCGGCGCCACCCCACTCTGCAAGACGAGCTCCACTCTCCCTCTTCTTTTTTCTTTGTTTTGCCGTGAGCTCTTGCTTGTTGGCCTGGCTGGATTTGAACTCCTGGGCTCAGGTGGTCCTCCCACCTCCACCTCCCACGTAGCTGGTGGGCCTACAGGTGTGAGCCACCACGCCTGGCTCACTTCTCCTCTTTACGGTGCTGGGGTACTTTAGGAGATTGATTTGCTAAATGTGTTCTAGCTGCTAAAAAATAAATTTGAAACCCACACTTTTAGACAATTTGCAGAAAAGCTCTGCCTCAGCCAGTGTGCGTGACATAACAGCTGAAGCCCCAGGCGTTTCTAGAGTCGGGTGAATTGAAGGAAATAGTAGCACCAAGTCCTGGCCAGCCTGAGAGAGGAGGAGGTGCTGGAGGGACCCCCCCAGTCCCCTGCGGGCTGGCGTGGGATCCTTTGCCGCATGGTCTGCCCGCGCTGGGCTGCTGGCCAGGAGCCAGCCTCTAGCTGGCCTCGCCACTGAGTGAGCATCCTGGGTACCAGGCAGGGCCAGCCTAGTGTCAGTGTCATTGTCCTCATCCCAGGTGACATTTACAGAAAGTGCCCTGAGCACCTGGCATCGTCCTTACTGCGTTACCCCCACGATCTCGTCCATCCCACGGCCATCCTATGGGGGGCTGGGATCTCCAGAGGAGGAAACTGAGGCGCAGAGAAGTTCAGAAACTGGCCCAAAGTGGCACAGCGGTACAGGGCTGGGCTGGCGTTGGGTCCGGCCGACGGGCTCCGAGAACGTTCCTGCCCATCCTGCTCTTTCTGGCCATTTGTTAACTGTGCGGCGACGTGTGGTTCAGTTTGTAAGACTTTTCATGGCAATTAATTCATAGATCAAAAAAAAAAAATCCCGTTACGCCTCGTGCTCTGATGTTTTGGGTTTGGAAAATGTAGGTAGTCCTGGAAAATTACAGTCCTGGAACCGGGAGTGCCGGTGACACTGAGGTGCAGTGTCTGCACAGAGCCTGGTTGGTGGCAGGTGCTCATTGCCCGGGAGGTCGGGCCGCCCCTGCCTTGTGCTGGGTCCCCAGTTAGGTGCCGTTTCGGCCACTGGCACTTAGCATCTGGTAGACTATTAGGAACTGTGTGTTGGGGGCCTGCTAAGCACCAAGTGCTGGGGACACAGTGATGAGCACAAGAAAGCTGTGTCCTCATGCCTGGAAGGGAGGCAGGGAATAACCAGGAGGAAGAAATAAACGAGATCATCGCAGACGCTGACACGTGCTCCAAAGATCAAAGACTAAGGAAGGGGCCATGCGGACTGGGCGCTCCGGGAAGGCCCTTCTGAGTCTGTGATGTTGGAGCCTGACTCTGAATGATGGGCCGGGCCGGCCACGCGGGAGCTGCCTGGAGAGAATTTGAGGCAGAGAGAGCAGCAGGTGCAAAGGCCCTGGGGTGTGTTGGAGGGGAGGAGCCAATGTGAAGGCCAGTATTGCAGAGCCTGGGGAGGGGCGGGAGAGGGTCAACCGTGCCAGATCACGCGGGGCTTTGCTGGCCGTGGGACCTATTCTGAGGGCCACGGGAAACCGGTGGGTTTGTATTTTAAAAAGATCACTCTGGCCAGTCTGTAAAAGCTGCATTAGTGGGATGGCAAGAGGGGAAGCAGAGAGGCCAGTGGTGGAGATGGGGAAATAGAGGCAGAGGTGTTGGGGCTCCCCTGGAATTCCCTCTCCGCGTGCATAGCTCCGTCTCCTCCGATGCCGCTGTGTCCCCTCGGATCCGCCCCTCTCCTTCTGCCCACGTTCCCGTCCACCCCAGCCGCGCTGCCGGTGCAGCCGCCATCCACAAGTCCAGACCCAGCTGGCCCCCTGCCGAGGACCCTGCCGTGGGCACCAGCGTTGAGGGTCCGGGCCTGCCTTCCTGGGCTGGGGTGCCGCTGCCAGCACAGTCAGTGGCTCTCTGGCTTCTTCCCTTCCCGGCCTGTCCCTCCCTCGCCCCCCTTGCCCTTCCTCTCCTCCAGGGGAAGGAGGGAGCGGGGTGGGGGTGGGGAGCCCGCGCCACCTCCCTGCTCCATCCCGGGAAATAGCAACGATCCATCATGACGAGCGGAGCCGTCAAACCCACAGACAGAGCCGTAAATCTCGGGGACACTGTTGCTTCTGGTTCCCGGGGGAGAAGCGGGGTGTCTCGGGGCGCGCGAGAGCCGCGTGTGCACGTCCCCTGTGCACAGACACGCGGCCCCTGCCCACCCTCAGCCCGACCCCAGCCGAGCCGACCTGGAGCCCGGCAGGCAAGGACCCGCACGCGGCAGCCCGGGGCTGCGGTGTCTCCGGCGCAGGCACCCGCCCTGGGGCGTCCCACTCTGCAATCGTCTGTGGCTTAAAATAAAGCCCCTGCCATCCTCCATCTGCCCTTCTGGAAGCTTCTGGGCTGCCGCCTTCTACTCATGGCTGGTTGTCCTCGGGGAAAGCAAATTTGCTTTTTTAGCTTCTGAAAACATAATTAGGGAGGCAGATTCGCCGCAAATGGCATCGTGTTATGTATCCTAAAGCCAAATAGTAATGATCTTTGAATTTTCCACGAGGCCATAAAACCATAGAGAGTTGAGGCTGTTTTCGAGTCGGTCCTGTTCGCCAGCTGCCTACCGTGTGGGGTCTGGGCGGGAGATCCGAGTATAGCTGGGGGCAGGGGGGTGCAACGGAGGTGGAATTGGGGCCGTGCCCTTGGAGGGTTTGGGGACACCTGGGGAGAGGGAATGCACGCCCCTCCCTGTGCAGCCTGGAGAGCAATGGACACATCTGCCCCAGCCTGGCCCCGGCCCCGAGGGTGAATCGGCCGCTCACCGCAGGGCGGCCGCAAGCACTTAACGTCTCTGCGGCGTCGTGGGATGAGCCTCGAAGGAGGGACATTTCGACAAGAGGGGCAGCCAGAGGTCTGGACAGAGGGAGTGAGCAGATCCACCCGCAGACCTGGCTGAGGCCGGGGGAGGGGTCTGGGGGACTAGGGAGCAGGCGCTGCCGCGTCACACTGTGCGGATGGGGACCTGGTGAGCGAGGGGCAGTGGTGGGCACGAACCTCGAACGAAAAGCCACTCGTGGACTCCAGACTCCCTAGTTTATGACTTAAGCGGGGGCCATGGCCCTGGACTCCACTCTCGAATGCCCACCTGCCCACCCAGCTGGACGTCCTGGGAGCAGCTCAAACTCCGTGTCTCCTGAGTGCACCCAAGACGCCCCCCCCAGGCCACGTCAGCTCCTGTACTTCCACGGCTCGGACCCTGACCTTGCAGTCACCCTCGGCCATTTTCTTTCTCACACTTGTGTGCAGTCTGGCAGCAGATTCTCCCCACCTCCTGAATATGCCTAGAATCCCACCCCTTCTCACCCACCCTCCCAGCTGTTCCCCACTCAGCAGCCAGTGGGATCAGTTAGATCAAGTCTCTCCTCCGTGGCTCCCCGGCTCACTCAGGCGAGAGCTAAAGTTCTTCCAGAGGCCCTGGCGTGCCTGGCCTCAGTTGTTCCCAGCCTGCTCGCAGCTCCTGGAGCACACTGATCCCCTGCTGGCCACAGGGCCTTTGCTCCCCCAGCCTGGCTTCAACACCCCAGCTTCGGTCTGCTGGTAGGGAATAGTGATGCCACACACGGCCACCCCAGCCTTGCAGTGGGACAGTGCACGCGTGTGCATGTGTGTGTGCATGTGTGTATTGATGTATTCGCTTGTGGTTCTGGAGAGAGGGGTCCTCTCTGTTCCCATTTGGGAAAGGGCCCAGACCCTGGCCCTCTGTTCAGAGGCCTCCCCAGCTCCAGTAGAGGCTCTGGGTGGGTCTGGGGGGCTGAAACAGATCAGTGAAATGCAGGTGAGGCTGGACCCTGGGGGGGTCCCCATGTCCCAGGGGGTGCGTGTGAGAGTCACAGGGAGCACGAGTCTCCTGGGCTCCTGTTTCTGGCTGTGGGCGGGTGTGTGTGTGTGTGTGTGTGTGTGTGTGTGTGTGTGTGTGCGTGTGTGTGTGTGTGTCTCCTGGTACGCGTGTCTGCGGGCACCTGTGTGCATGTCTCTGTGTTTTAAAAGGCAAACGATCAGTTTCACAATAAAATAACAACTCCCAGCAAGCACCCTGCCAGCTGCGGGGCAATCAATACCCCCGCTAATTGAATGCAACCCGCATGAAACAGGGGCGGAACGTGGAATTAAGCTTCCTTCCCAAGGCCGCCTGGAGAGCTCGTTCTTGGGGCAGGGGGACTGGGCTGGAGTCAGTGATCACTCGTGGGGCTGGGAGCCTTCCCTTCCTGCCTATTTAGGGGACTGGCCGGACATTGAGGTCACAGTGTCCACGAGACTTCACGGTGATGGGTTTGGGCTCCTCTAGGCAGGAGAGGAAGGCCTCCCAGGGAGGACATCTGTTAGCCTGGGAAGTCACTGTCTCCCCAACCCCAAGGGCAGTCTGCAAATCCCTCACGTCTCAGAGGCTGGCTCCAGCCACCGCCGGCACCTGCCCTGGGAGAGAGGGGTCTGGTTGGCAGGCCTGTGGCTTTTTCTAGCTGGTGCCACCTCCAGAGCAGCCCACAGTCCCCTGGGGCATGTTCTGGCTTCCAAAGGACTTTGCAGATGCGGGACCGGGGCTCAGGCAGGGAAAGGAGGGGCCCTGGTGACAGAACCTGGGACCCAGCCAAGCCTGTGTTGCCTGCACACAAGGAGCCGGGGCACCCAGGGAATAGCCGTGGTTGTTTCATGTGGGGTGTGAGAAAGTCCCCGGATTGTGAGTGTGGTCTCTGCAGGGCTCCGCCTTCAGGACCTGATCACCTTCCAAGGGCCCCGCCTCCTAACACCACCGCCTTGGGGTTAGGATTTCAACACGCAAGGTTTGGGGGACGCAGGTGTTTGGAACAGCAGGCAGGAGCGACTGCCTGTGTCGTGTATTTCTCCACGCCATGCTCTCCTGCACACAGCCTGGGCTCTCGGGCACCTGCATGTTGCTCCCTCCCGCCCTGTGTGGTGCAGTGACACCCTGCAGTGTGCCAGAGGGTCACCCCACACAGACATGCCCCGATTGATTGCCCTCACCCCCAGCCCTTCCCTCTGATATGCCCTTTCGGGGCGTCCCCGAGGCTGGGCCCGGCTCCGGGGCATCTGCTTGTCCTCCGAGCCCAGAGCCTGGCCCTGAGCAGTAGACATGTGTGGGAGGCACACAGATGGCGGGACCTCCGGGGACCCCTCTTCTGAGCTCTCAGCCTCCCCCGCCCCTCCTCTCCCCAACACGGGCTGGGGAGTCTGGCGCTGATGTCCACGCTGCTCTGCCGGAAGCGGGGTAGGCTCATCTGGGCTAACAACCCTCCCTATTTCAAATGCACGGACTGAGATTTAAAAGGAAAGAAACCCAAATATACTACAAGTAGGACTAAAGGGCTCTCGGTCGTCGGTGCCAGTTGGAAGAACACGGGTGCATTCGCTGGTGGGAGTGGGGCCGGGGCCGCTGTCCCCGTGTTCTTCCTGCCCGGGTGGACACAATGAAGGTTTGTACCCTGGTCCTGGGTCCTGCACGGGTGGGGTGGTTGTTGCCCAGGAAACTCCTCCCGCCGGAGCAGTTTCAGCCTTTGCCTCCTGCCGGGGTAGAAGCAGCCCTGAGGGTCCCAGCCCCAAGGATGTCACTCCCTAGACTGGGGCTGGAGAGGCAGGCCTTTTGCCCGGTCATGGCCTTGGACCAATGTCCTGCCTCTTGCCCACCCTGAGCCACCTGGACCCCTTCCAGGGGAAATGGCGCGTTCTGCTGTCTCAAAGCCCACTTCTTGGCACCGTCTGCCCGGCGTGTAAGGGACGGGAAATGGACTTTCTTCATGCAAACCAGCTGCGGCTCAGGGCGGCCTTTCTGATTAATTGAATCCAGAGTTCGTCCCGTGTCTCCAGGCTGCTTCCTTTCCTGAGGACAACGCCCGTGTAGGGACCGAACGTGCGTCCAGACCTGCGTCAGGGAGGCCCCGCTCCCTGTCCTCCCCGGCCCCTGCTGCCCCAGCGCCCCCAGGAGCAGCCTCCGCACCGCCCCTCCCCAGCCACGGGGCTGGTTCAGCAGCACCCTGGGCCAGGCCGGGCCGGGCAGGCTTTGCAGCCAGCTTGCCTGGCTGGAGCCTGATTTTCCCACTTTTTTTTTTTTTGGAAGACAGAGTCTCACTTTGTTGCCCAGGCTAGAGTGAGTGCCGTGGCGTCAGCCTAGCTCACAGCAACCTCAAACTCCTGGGCTCAAGCGATCCTCCTGCCTCAGCCTCCCGAGTAGCTGGGACTACAGGCATGCGCCACCATGCCTGGCTAATTTTTTCTATATATATTAGTTGGCCAATTAATTTCTTTCTATTTATAGTAGAGACGGGGTCTCACTCTTGCTCAGGCTGGTTTCGAACTCCTGACCTTGAGCAATCCACCTGCCTCGGCCTCCCAGAGTGCTAGGATTACAAGTGTGAGCCACCGCGTTCGGCCCCCACCCCAATTTTTAAAGAAAGCCAAACCTTTTCAAGGGTCCCTGAAAGCATTGTGAACCCCAGCTTGCCCCTCCTGGCCTGGGTGGAGAAGGCAACCCCGGTGCCACCACCCCCTGTTGATGGCACTGGATGCTGTGCTCCCCGGGCCCCATCGGGGGGAGGCCGCCATCCCCCTGCCGGCCCCGCCCTGTTCTCTTCCCCACCCATGCATTTCCCAGGTCACGGATCTGCTGTGGTTTGAGGCTTCACGACATCTACTTTTATTGTCATTTTTAGCAAAGCTTCACAGGGAGCGAAGCCTAATCATATATTATTTGGAAATAGAAAGTGCTGTGCAAATGCTAAGTCCAGTATAATAATAGTGACACCAAGTAATTCTGTTTTGAACAAGTAGAACTTGTTAAATCAGACAGATGCCATCTGCACTATTTAAAACCAGTGCTAGTGGGGTGTTTCATGCAGAAGCACGTATCCTAGGGAAAGTGCTGAGTCCCCCAAAACAGTAAAGTGCTTTGCTCTAGAGCTCTGGGGAATGGGATGGCTGCTGTAAGTGGGCAGCAGAAGCACATCAAGCACGTATTGAGCACCTGCTGTATGCCGGGTGCTCTACCTTCAGCCTCCTCTCTCTTCCCCACAAAACTCTGTTATTCAGATTTTGTAGGAGTTCAAACCTGAGTTCGGAGAGGTTTGGTAACCTGTCCAAGGTCACGCAGCTGTGGAGTAGAGTCAGGATTTGAATCCAGGCCCTCCGACTTCAAGGCTCCCACTCTTTCCAATAAATCTCTGAATGACGTGGACAGTCACTGACCCGGGGCTTGAAGACCAGGGGCATCCCTCGATTTCTCCCTGCCCCGTGAGAGCAGCAGAATCGAAGCTCGGCCCTCAGAGGGAGGAAGATGGGTGGAGGAGGGGACTTCCCGACAGCAGGGCCGGCCGGGACAACCCAGACTCTCTCTCTGTGACGTGTTAAGATCCGTTCTCCCTCCATGATGCAGACGGTGACTGTATTAGTTTCCTAGGGTTGTAGTTAAAAAGTCACGGCGCACTGGGTGCCCTAAACAGCAGAAATGTGTCTTCCCGAAGCTCTAAGGCTGCAAGTCTGAAGTTACAGTGTCAGCAGGGCCATGATCCCTCCACGGGCTCCAGGGGAGAATCTTTCTCGCCTCTCCTGGCTGCCGGTGGTGGCGGCGGAAATGCCTGGGGTCCTGGGGCTTGTAGACCCGTCACTGCAGCCTCTGTCTCCATTGTCACACGGCCTTTATATAAGGACCCCGGTGATGGGACTTAGGACCAGCCTGATGCAGTACGAGCTCATCTTAACTAACGACATCCGCAAAGACCTTATTTCCGTACAGGGCCACATTCTGAGATGGCAGGTGGATGTGGATTTTGGGGGACGGTGTTCGTTCTGCAGCGGTGGAGCCCTGAGCTTGCGGCCCTTGCTGGGCAGTGCCAGGCGCCCAGCACGTCTCTGTCCCTGAGGCTCCATTTGGGGTTTCGGGGCAGCCATCACAGCTGCACCCCACCGCGTGGGGGGTTCAGAGAAGTGGTCTGGCTGCCTTCAGGAAGGGTGGAAACGGGTTGGGGTCCCACGGTCTCCAGTGACCCCCGGAAGGCTCCCCAGGCTGGTCGCTGACCCGGGTTGTGTGTGTCCCGGGGTTGTGTGGTCACAGCTGGGACAGGCACCCAGCCTTTCCCCGCCCGAGCGCCCCCATCGCGACGGGAGCCCAGAGCCCCGTCTGGGCTGACCCAGAGGCATCCGAGGCTTCCCATTGGCCCCCGCGCTGCGGCCACCGCCTTCGGTCACCTGAACTTGCATTCCCGTCAGAGGAGTGGCTGTCCTGGCCCTGTGGGCTGGTGTGGAAGGCAGTCCCCAGGCGTCATTGGGAACTGGTGTCGGGGCCCTGGGGACGTCAATCGGCCTGTCCCTTCCCTGGTCTAACCCAGGCGCCCTCAGTGCACGAATGTTGCTTCGGGACGGCGAAGCGATCTTGGTGTCACGGTGGCGTGTGGCCCTTCTCGGGGCGTGAACAGACACACGGTGCGTGCGGTGCTGAGGTTTCGTGGAGGGAGGGCGAGGAGGGGAAAAGATGTCCGGAGGACTCCTGGGCTGGACAAGGATGCAAAGAGGTTGAGACCCCTGCTCTAACCCAAGCCCATTAGCGCAGTTTCAGCCACGGCAGGGACAGCGCTGTTAATGCAGACAGCCCAGCGCTGGGCACCTGGCACCGTTCCTCATTCAGCCCTCGCCGCTCCACCAGGTAGCTGCCGTTCACGTCTCTGTCGTAAAAGGCGAGAACACTGAGCACAGAGAGGCTAAGTGACCTGCCCAGGGTCACACAGCTCACGAGGGCTGAGCTTCACCTCCTTGCACTCACTGCTGTGAGTTGAAGGCTGGTGATCCGAAGACCAAAGAGAAAGAGCCCCGCTGCCTTCTGCCTGAGGACTTCGTGAGCAAAAGAAGCACCTGGCTTCTGAGTCTCTTCTCAGTCTTCTCTGTGATCACACAGGAGGCTGTGCGGGGCGGACGGTGTCCTCTAAAAAGGCGTGTCCACGTCCCAACCTGTAGGGCCTGTGACAGTGACCTCATTTGGATACAGGGTTTTTGCAGACGTCATCAGATTAAGATGAGGCCCTGCTGGCTTAGCGTGGGCCCTCGTTCCATGGCCGGTGTCACTGAGGCAGGAACTTGGACACAGACGCAGGGCGGGAGAAGGCCGTGGGAAGACGGGCAGAGGTTGGGATTACACGGCTGCCGACCAAGGACCGGCACAATCGGCAGCTGCCGCCGGAGCTGGGAGAGGCGAGGAAGGGACCAGCCCCGCCGGCACCCTGCTCTCTGACTTCACCCCCAGAACTGAGAGAGGATAAATGCGTGTGGCTTTAAGCCACCCAGTTCGTGGTGATTGGTGGCGGCAGCCCGAGGAAACCAACACAAAAGCTGTGCCGGTTCCATTTTCAGAGTCCCTGGTTTGTTTTTCCCAAAGTTGGCACTGGGGCATGGGCTAAAGGGCAAGAAGATGGACTGGATTGTGTGTGTGCGTGTGAATACACGTATGTACACGTACATGTGTGCACGCGTGTGTGGATGTGCATATGTATACATGGGGGGCTCGTTCCCCTCCCCTGTCATCTGCCTTTTGCCCCGCCCCACCCCATCTTTGCATCTGCCTGGCCCCTCGTGGGTGGGGCCCCTGCCCTTCATCTGCTTACAGAAAGCAGGGGTGGGGCAGGAGGGGGGCCGGGAGGGCAGGTGGGCGCCGGGGGTCCCCACTGCGCCTTCCCTGGTGGGCAGCTCACCAGCCCAGAGAGGAGGGTGGGTGGGGTTTGCAGACCCAAGCAGAGCCCAGGTTGGAAAAATCCTTCCTTTAATCCCCATTATACGAGGCAATAAACACCCAGCGCCTCGTATGGGGATAAATGGAGCTTAAACTGGGCCGCACAGCCAGGGGAGAGGTGGGGACCGGGATTGATGTCTTACAGAAGGCAAGAGCTTCCCGGAGAGAGGCCCGGGGACGGGGCGGTCCTGGCACCGAGAAACTCCCCGGCATGGCGGAATCTATCTCAATAGAAGTTTCTGCAGTGAGATAAATACTGCCTGCGATGTCTAGTAAACTTCCCTGAGAGTTGGGTAGCAATCAACACAGGGAAGTGAATTCTCCAAAAGTGAGAACAAGGCTGGTGCTGTGACGGTGGTGGCGGTCGACTCGCTTAAGATCCCGGGAAGAACTCGTTCTCCAGCAGCCAGCAATAATTCACTAGAGTTTCGATATTTGGCAATTTCCCACGGGCTTCCGTGGGTGGATTTGTCCTGGCACGAGACAGCCCCTTGGGAGGAGACAGAGAGACAGACGCAGGGCAGCCACGTGCCGGGGAAAACAGACTCTGTCACCTGGGGGGGTTGTCCCCGGACAGGTCCTGTCTGGGCTCTTGAATAGAATTCCTCTGCCCGTTCCAGCCCCAGTCACCAACCTTGACACGTGTGTGACACGTACAGACATGTCTGACACGTGCAGATATGGGCACATGTGCAGATGTGCACACATGTAAATATGGGCACACATGTAGATATGGACACATGCAGATGTGGGCACACGTGCAGACATGCCCTACACCTGCAGATGTGGGTGCTTCCCCTGCTTGCAAACTCGTGTGCACTGGACGGGGCGGGCAGCCAGCTCCATCTCCCGCCCCTCCGTCCCCTGGGGTGGGTCCGGGTGCCTGGAACACTGCAGGTCCTGCTGCCTTTGCCCTCCGACCTTACTGGCGGGCGCTCCTGGGAAGGTCACCCAGGCAGGGTCCAAGCCTCACCTCCGGCTTCTCCCCACCCAGGTTGGCCCTCGGGGCTGGCCTCATGGAGCGGATCCAGGCCATTGCCCAGAACGTGTCCGACATCGCCGTGAAGGTGGACCAGATCCTGCGGCACAGCCTGCTCCTGCACAGCAAGGGTGCGTGCCCGGCCCGGGCCACCCGCTGTCCCCAGCAAGCCGATGTACTGGGGACTGGGTGGGCCTTGGGGAGGCGGGACACCTGGGGTGGGACCCAGCCCCTCCTGACAGCAGCTCTCCTGGCTCTCTGGAGCCCCACTTTTGGCAGGGGGACTTGGGGTTCACCCCACCCGACCTGGCATGTGGGTGCTGAGGACAGAGGAGGCCCCTGGAGCCTCAGCTGCTGGGGTCAACAGTTCCAGGGCCCCAGGCAGCCCCCGGGTTCCCCGTGATGTGGGGTGCAAGCCTCATCTCTGCTCTTCTGCTCTGCTTGGGAAGAGTTGGGGGTGCGTGTGGGTGGGTGCACGAGG
Source organism: Microcebus murinus (assembly GCF_040939455.1). NCBI lineage: Eukaryota > Metazoa > Chordata > Mammalia > Primates > Cheirogaleidae > Microcebus > Microcebus murinus. The sequence goes on from NC_134121.1 coordinate 58,874,344, forward strand.
TCTGTTCACACCAGCTCCTGGCTGGTTCTCAACTCCCCAAGGAGGCTGGGCGCGTGGAAGAGGCCACACAGGCCCGGGGACTCCCTTGCACGTGGGCTGTGCAGCTAGTGAGAAAACGCGGGCACAGGGTCATGTGGGCCACTGCCCCTGCTCCTCCGCCCAGGCCAGTGCAATCCTCATGCCTGTCTCCCCGGCTCCTCCCTGGCCCCGGTTGGCAAGTTGACCTCTCCCTACAGTGTCAGAAAGCCGGCGGGACCAGTGCGAGGCGCCCAGCGACCCCAAGTTCCCTGACTGCTCCGCGAAGGTGGAGGTGAGGCCTGGGGCAGGGGCTGGGCAGGAGCGGGCGGCTCCCCTGCCGGGCTGTGTCCCGGGCTCACTCCAGGGCTCTGCTCCCGGCTGGGACATCACTGTGGAGGGCTCTCTGCCCAGCCCCGACCCTGCCCCAGGCGCCAGCCGGGCAGAGGCCGGGCCCAGGGAAATAGCTTCTCTGCTCAGCCCGTCCGCCCGGCCCATCAGCCCAGACTCTCGGGCGGGGTGAGCCTCTCTCGGGGCCTGGAGTGCCTTTTTACAGCAGATGAACTATTAAATATATGCACGCCACCACCAGCCCTCTGTCCTCACTTCTCCCGGCCCAGCCAGCAGCTGGACAGAGCCCCCTGGCCCACCTCATGCATGAAGTCTGTCCCTGCGGGAGCCAGTCGCAGCCAAAACACTAGCTCCTCACTGGTCCTGAGCTCCCTAAGGGGCGCAGTGGCACTGCAGACCCTTCCTGGGTGGGTCCTGCCCTGGCCCCAGCCTTTGCCCCCTTGGAGGCTGCCCCCTGCCTTTGACCTCTAGCTGAACCCTGCTTGGGGAGGAGAAACGGGGAAGGACAAGGGAGACAGCCAGCCCCGAGGTGCTGCGCCTTCTAGCTCTTTGCCCCAGAACCTCAACCTGGCCCTGTCTCCAGGTCCTCCTCCCTCCGGGCCTGGGATGGTGGTCTTGCCGCTCCTGCTCTGGGGTCCTGGCTCAGCTTCTCTGCTCTGGCCCTTGCTGCTGCACCATTAGGGTGCCACGTGGGCCGCAACCTGGGGGACCCCAGGGCCCTGGGGACACGCATGCAGAGGGAGCCTGCCGGGGAGTGGGGGGCTGGCGCTGGCTGCCCGCCCAGGCCTGGCGTCTCCGCAGTGGATGCGTGCCCGCTGGACCTCCGACCCCTGCTACGCCTTCTTCGGGGTGGATGGCACCGAGTGCTCCTTCCTCATCTACCTCAGCGAGGTCGAGTGGTTCTGCCCCCCGCTGCCCTGGAGGAACCAGACGGCTGCCCGCGCGGCCCCCAAGCCCCTCCCCAAAGTCCAGGTAGGCCTGGGAGGCAGGGGAGCCCGTGAGGGGCTGGTGGGCGTGCCAGCTGGACTCCCAGGCTGGACGTTCTCGGGGAACCGAGGCAGGAAGCCTCTGCTGTGGGCGGAATGAGACCGACCAGCTCTGCTAGGTGGCCGGGCGGGTCCCAGCCCGTCCTGTTGGACAGACGGGAGGCCAGCCTTGTAGTGCCCTTCTGCCCTCTGCCGATGCTGCCAAGCCAGGCCTCCGCCCAGGACCCCCTTAATGGGCTAGAATAATAGTAACAATAGCTGTCACTACTGAGGGCTTTCTGTGCACCAGACACTTTATTTGTACTTAATCTCCCGGCCATGCGCCCGAGACCGAGCTTCATGGAGGAGGAAGCTGAGGCTGCAGGCTGAGTTAACGGGTTCAAGGCACACAGTTACCATGGCGCCGGCTCAGCCCCACCCTGGCCTTTGGAGCCCAGGATCTGCCCATTGTCCTCACTGTAGCGGCTGGGCTCCCTGGGGACTGCCACTGCTGGCCACCTCCCTGGAAGGGCTCGGGGCACGGGGTTGGTTGGAGCTGGGCTGGCGGGTGGCCGTTGGATGGTCGGGGGGGGGGGCGTTGCAGGGTGACAGTGGGGCTCCTTGATTTCGGGGGCTGGCATGTGGAGGGAGCTGGAGCAGGCCCTGGCCTCACGGGACAGTGCCACAGCCCCTGGACCCAGGCCAGCGGGCATGGTGGTGGTAGGGCCGCGGGTCTTGGGGCTGGGAGAACTGAGGTCCCGTCCCCTCCAGGCAGTCTTCCGAAGCAACCTGTCCCACCTCCTGGAGCTGATGGGCAGCGGGAAGGAGTCCCTGATCTTCATGAAGAAGCGGACCAAGCGGCTCTCGGCCCAGTGGGCGCTGGCCGCCCAGCGCCTGGCACAGAAGCTGGGGGACACCCGGCGGGACCACAAGCAGGTGCGGGTCCTCTGCACACTCGGGGGGCTGAGCTCAGGGAGCCAGGGCGGCGTGCTCGGGGAGAGAGGGGTCAGGTGGCGGAGTCTAGATAGATGCTGTGGTGGCCCCGGCCCTTCTCAAGGCTGGGGAGAGTGACAGGCCCCCGAGGGCTCGTGCCTTCCGGGGACACCCGGTGCCTGTCCGGCAGAAGAGCCACGACAGCGGTGGCAGGTTGGGAGTAATGTGGCCCGTCTGGGAGGTTTGTTGGCTCATCCTTCCCTCCCTCCATATTTACACGGCTCTCTCACGTCGCCCCTTTATTTCTTTCAGAGCCCTTAGCGTTTCACGATATGATGTCTGTCTGTGTACTGTTGTCTACCTCTCCCATCTGAGCATAGCTCCGAGAGGGCAGGCACGCGACTGTCTTTCTCATCTGTGTCCCCGATGCCCGGCGTGGTCACTCTGGTGCCAGAAAGCACCTGCCCAGGCCCAGCCTGGGGACAGTGTGTGCTGCTGGCTGTCCCCCGGCTGGTGCGCGGGGCAGGACTGAGCGGCTGACCCTCTGTGTCCTGCCGCCCCAGATCCTGGTCCACATCGGCTTCCTGACAGAGGAGTCCGGGGACGTGTTCAGCCCGCGGGTCCTGAAGGGCGGGCCCCTGGGCGAGATGGTGCAGTGGGCGGACATCCTGGCCGCGCTCTACGTCCTGGGCCACGGTCTGCGGGTCACCGTCTCCCTGAAGGAGCTGCAGAGGTGAGTGCTGGGGAAAGCCACGGCCGCAAGCCGGGGGCAGGGAAGGGATGAAGGGGAACCCGTCCCCCCGAGCCCCTGCCCCACCTGCAGGTCCATGTCGCCAGACCCTGGGAGGCTGCCTGGCGTTCTGTGGGATACTGCCGTCCCTCCTTCCCTCTCCACCTGCCCGTCTGCCTCCCACCTGCTCCGCGCTGATGCCGGTTCAGGCTTGGGATGCACCGGGGAAGCGCGTCTGCCCAGCGCTGTTCGAACACGGCCAGTGAACCCTCGTGTCTTTGCTCCGGGGCTGACACATTTTGGCTTGTGGAATTGAGCCACGTGGGGTTCCTCTGCCTGCTGTCCTGGGGGACTCGGCTTCTTCTCTGGAACTGGCTCCTTCCTGGGTCTATTCTGGGGTCCAAAGACCTGGAGGGTGGTGGGAGGGTCGGTGATGCCCTCCCTGTCCCTGGTGCTGGGCTTCTGAGGTCCCTCTGATGCTGCTGGAGGTGGAAGAGGGGTGGTGAGGGGCTCCCTTGGGGGTGTGTGGGGAGCTAAGGCTGATGTTGAGAGGGTAGGAATGTGTGTGTGTGTGTGTGTGTGTGTGTGTGTGTGTGTGTGTGTGTGAGATTTGGCTTATTTTTAACCTATATCTGTGGAAATACAAAAGATTTTTTGTAGAAATACAAAAGATTTTTCTTCCTTCATCTATTAATATTTATTATGTGGTATTTGATTCATAAAAATATGTGTAAACTATGCTCTGAAGCACAAGAATAAAACGCTCCCCTGTGCGTATGACCTCCCACTTATGATCCAGAATGTCATCAGGGACCTGGGGCTGCCTAGGCTGTGCCTCCCCCAACCCTGCCTGCCCCCTCCCCAGAGGAAACCTGTAACTTGAATTTTGTGTCTCTCTATATATAATTCCTTTGCTTTTTTTTTTTTAAAGTTAAGTGTTTATCCATAAAAAAATACATGGTTTAGCTTGGTTTTAGTTTTGAGCTTTGGAAGCATGGCATGTACTGTTTGATATCTCTGGACTTGCATCTTTCAAACTCACTGTGTTTCAAAGACTCAGCCATGTTGTTGCATGTGGCTATAGCGTGTTCATTTTCATTGCTGTATAATATTCCATTGTGCGAATGCCATAATTCTTTATTGGTTTTCCCATCTGTGGATATTTTTTTCCTGTTTTTAAAAAGGATTTTGAACAATGCTGTGGTGGCCATTCTTGTACATGTCACCTGGTGTACCTGCCTATGTTTCTCTGGGTGTAGAATTAGGTGCACAGTTGTTGGTTCTTAGGGTGTGTGAAAATTCAGCTTTACGAGATAATGCCAAATTGTTTTCCAGAGTGATTGCACCAATTCCACTCCCCGCACTGTGTGGGTCCCCCGGGTCCACGTTCTCGCCTGCTCTAGGGTTATCGGACATCCTGATTGAGGGTGTCACATGGCCTTACGATCTTGTTATGGGTTTAACTCGCATTTCCTGGCAACTGGCGAGGCTGCGCATCCTGGCATGTCGTGCTGTCTGTCATCCTGGTGAGACCCCCATTCGTGTCCTTTGCCCGTCTTTCTGCTGAGTTATCATCTCCACGCTGAGTTGCAAGGGTTCTTTGTATAGTATGGTATAAATCCTGTGTGAGACATATGAATTTTAAAAATCTCCTAATTTGTGGCTTGCCTTTTTAAATTTCTTTATGGTTATTAAGAGCAATTTTGTGCTTAGTGGAATTCTATTCCTCCTTTTCATTGGCTTTTTAAAAAGTTTTTATTGATACATGATATTTGTACATACTTATTGGGTACCTGTGATGTTTCTCGACGTGCATAGACTAGGTAGTGATCAAGTCAGGGTATTTGGGGTGTCCATCCCCTCGAGTATGTATCATTTCTATGTGTTGGGAGCGTTTCCCGTCCTCTCCTCTAGCCGTGTTGAAATACACAATGCACCGCTGTTAACTGCAGTCGTCCTGCTCTGCCACGGAACGTTGGAAGGAACTTGCTCCTTCTGTCTAAGGGTGCGTTTGCACCGACTCCCCAGCCTCTCTCCCCGCGCCCACGTGTGATGAGTTTGCTCCTCAGGGCATAACTGAGAAAGGCCTCCGAGTTGCTCGCTTGTGAAAAAACTTCTTCGTCAGCCCGTGAGCTTACTCTCAGGTGGTTTTCAAGCGGATATGTGAGCCCCACCCCCAGAGCCTGCCCGCTACCTCGCTGGACTGTTTGTTCTAGTTGTCTCTATTTCTGATCGGCGTTTTCCTCCTGGCTGCCAGCGCTGGTGCCCTGCAGTACAGGAGTGTTAGAGGGAGGAGGACGCTGCCAGGGACGGGGCCATCCACAATCCCAGGTCCCTAGGGCCCGGGCAGCTACTCAGCCTCTGCAGTTCTTTCCTGCGACCCGGAGACTGCCCTGTGACCCGGTCAGAGGGAGGAACCCGGGCCAGTTGTAATGAATAGGGAAGGAGGAGGCTGTGCCTGGGTTGGGTGGCTCAGGAGGCCACTAAAGTACCTAGTGATTTCAAAGGTTTCGTCCTCAAGACCTGAAATTCACACTGCTGGAATCATTCTTTTAGGGTAATGCACTTGTCTCCAGTATTGATTTTAAAAAAAGTGTCTCTAGAGGGAACGGCACATGTGAGGATATAGAACAGGGGCAGGTTGGTGACAGGGGCTAATGAAGAGGCCGCGCGCTTGTGGCAACCTTGGGAAGTCCAGTCCAGGCAGGGAGCGTCTCTAGCGGAGGAGGTGCCCACCTTGCAGTAGCAGAGCTCCCGCCAGGCTGGGAGCTGTCCCCAAGCGCTGGTGCTGAACCCACAGACTCGCTCCCAAAGCTGGGAGAAGGAAACAGCAGGTGCCTCACTCCGGCTTTCGCTCTGGTGACATTTGGTTGTCAGATCCAGCTGTTTGCGTCGTCGTGCAGGCCACTCTGGGGCTGAAGTGCGCCCACCTGCCACCTCCCAGCGCCCACTGCTACTCGCCTTGCTATCCGAGCAGAGAGCTCGGGAGACGCAGCCACATCGTCTGCGGAGCAGAACCCTGCAGAGACAGCTAGCGTTTGCAGCTAGATCATGAAAAGATGCAGTCTTTCCCTGGCCTGGAAGCTTCCTACAGGAAATCAGATGGGACAGAGATGAGGAGGAGGGAGAGGAAAAGGGACCTGGCCAGGGAAGCTGAAGAGGTCTTGAGCTGTGTGTGGGTGGCACAGCCAGTGGCTATAGCTCACCATGGGCCAGACCTGCCTCAGGCAGAGCACTAAGTGAGGGTCTGGTGGCCCTTGACTCGTGGGTCCTCAGAGACCCTAAGGTGCAGCAGGAAGAATTCTGGGGGAGGGAGCTGTCCTCCCCTCATCCTGGGCTCTGCTACACATAACATCCCTTGTGAGTATGGAACCTCCCTCTGTCAGGATCTCAGACACCTCGCTCCACTGCACGGTTAGGCGAAGTCTCATTTATCCAACAGAGCTCAGCTCGGTTCCTCCCTTCTGACCGTGCAAGATCTGGGACCAGGGAGGTGAGGACGTCCTTCCTCTATGCACCCTCAAGCGATGGGCAGGCTTCTTCCACACATTCGTGACAGCCCAACACGGCGCTTAGGAGAATTGTCCTTCCTCAGTGAGGAGCAGAAATTTGACAAGGCTCTTTGGGAGGTGGGAGTGTAACTTGATCATTCTGCTTCTCAGCCCAGGCTGGGTTTCTCCTCTCTCAGCCTCACCCTGAGTTCTTGGCCAGAGCACTGCCTCCTCCTCTGGCCACTGCCCTGGCCTGTGGGCAGCACGCCTGCCATTGCCCCTCTCAGGGCAGTGATGAGGGAGGCCCTAAAGGTGAGGCCCTGGTGAAAAGTGTCAAGTTTGGAAAATGCCCCTCTGCTGCCATCTCCTTCACTACTCACATGCATTCATACATGTGCATGCATATATATGCACACATGCACACATACAGACCCACATGCATGCACACATGCACACAGTGCACACCCATTCACATACACGCAAACATTTGCACATGCTCATGCGGCTTCTGCATGCACACCCACATGCACATGTGCCTGCATGAATGTTCACACGCACCCCGTTGGCACACGCAAATGCGTGCCCCTGCACATGCAGACACAGTGCACCTATACATACACACACACATGCATGACCTCATGCACACCCCCTTGCACACACCTGTGCCCCACACACCCTACAGAGAATCACTGTCTTTCTACCAAGGCTTTACTTCCTGCCCGGCTCCTACAGATCTGAAATTTCCAGACTCAGGTGTTCCGGGGATGTCGCTGCATCTCTGATTTTCAGTTCGTTAAATGGGCAGGCCCAGGGCCATGGTCAGATGCTCTGGCCCTCGGTCCCTTGCAGGCTGTATGTGTGAATGAACGTGTGAATGAACGATCTTGCTCAGATTGGGCAGAATGGTGCGAACAGCTCAGCCGCCTAGGGATATCCTTACCAGATACAATGTAACAACAACTAAAAGTAAAAATAAAAACAAAACCACCTTCCCTAGAATTCCCCAGTCATGTCTATAAAATTAACAGCATCAGTGGTGGGCGGAACAGGTTCTGGGTGGAGGGGCTGAACCCTGGTGCAGCAGGACCACCCGAAGAACCTTGGAAATGCACCAGCTCGTGGGCCCTGCTTTTGGTGGCTCTGATTTAATCCATCTGGGGTGGGGGCCCAAGGACCAAGTGCTCGAAGCTCCCTAAGTGGTTCTAGTGAACATCAAGGGCTGAGAAGGGGACACGCTTGAGGCTGTGGCTTTCTAAGCGCCCCCCCCCCCCACCACACACACACACACAGGGGTCTGGAGCATTGTGCAATGTGCGAATTCTTCATGGCTTCTTCAAAATACCAGTCCTCAGTGTCCCCAGCGCAGTCCTGAGGGTGGGATTAGGGCTGGGGGTGGGGGCTCCAGGCCCTAGAAGATTGTAGAAAGAATGTGAGGCTCCTCCCCCATCTGCTTTGCACTCCTGAGAGCACCCAGGCAGTCTTGGTTACACGAGTCGGCCAAGTGGAGGGTTGGGCCAAGGAGGCGCCCGCTGGAGGTGGCCCAGATGACGGGTCCTCTGGCGTCCTTCCCGGGCATCAGGTGGGGGCCCGCTGGCCTGGATCACACTTTGTGCCACACCCTTTCTTGGATGTACTTTTCTTCCTCCTTCCTTTGTAAAGCTGGTCGGCATAGTTGGAGGGGAGGCAGAAGTTGAGGCCAAGGTGAAGGCAGAGCCGTGGGCTCCTCAGCACGTTCCCTGCCGGGGCCGCCCTGATGCTGCGTGAACGCAGCTTTGCAGCCCGAGTTGCGTGTGCGTGTCCTGGTCCTAGTGCTGCCGTGACGAGGGCCCACACTCTGGGGCTCCTACAGCAGAGATTCACTGTCCCATGTCTCTGGAGGCCGATGTCTGAGACCGGGGTGCCGGCAGGGTTGTGAGGAAGGTCCTGAGGCTGTGAAGAAGACTATTCTAGGTCTTTCTCCTGGCTTCTGGTGGTTGGCGGGTGATCTTCGGCGTTCCTCGTCTCGTAGAAGCATCCCCGCGCTCGTCTCTGCCGTCACCTTTGTGTGGCCTCCTCCCTGTGCGCGTTTCTGTGCGCAAATTTCCCCTTCTTACAAGGACACCAGTCGTACTGGATTGGGGGCCACCTTGGTGACCTCGCTTTAACTTGAAGACCTGTGTACAGACCCCGTCTCAAAATAAGGTCGTATTCTGAGGAATTGGGGGGTTAGGACATCAACATGTGAATTTCGGGGGCGACGCAACATAAACCCATGACAAGGTGGCGCCCATTTCAGCCTGGAAAGGGGTCCTGGGCAGAGATGCCACTGAATACACAGTGTTGGGGGCGGAGGCAGGAGCTGCCGGGACCTCAGCTCTCAGCCTGGGCGGCCGCCTCCCGAGAGCAGCAGCGGGTTAGTCTGAAAGCCGGCCAGTAGGATGTGAAGGTCATCTGAATTCTGAGAGTCTCCGGAGCTGCGACAGAACCGTCTCCCTGGGCTGGCGGAACGACCCGTGCGGGAGGCGGCAGGACCGAGGCGCTGTGCGCGGTTGTTGTGGCTCATTCGCAGATGTTCGCGGCAGATGTCTCGGCCACTGACTACGAAACGAGGCTGGACGGATGAGCCGGCTTTTCTCCGCACCTCGTGTTTTGGTGTTTTAATTAGCCAGCTCACTGGAGAGTGATGTTGGGGCCGTGCACGGGACCCACATCTGGCTTTGCTGCTGCAAGATGTTTCCAGGGCGAGGGGGGTGGCGTGCGGGGACAAGGCGCTCGGCGAGTAAGGCAGTCCCCACCCATGCCCCCCTGAGTGTGGAGGGGAGGAGATGCCACGCCGGAGCCCCCGCCCGTCCCCTGCACCGCGAGACGTCCATGCGTGTCTGGCCCCGCGGTGGGCGTTTTGAAGCCAAGCCTCTCCCCACTGCCTGCCCAGAGTCACTGTGCTCGTCAATTTTATTTGCATGATTTCAAGCACCATTAGTAGTACATGGCACGAGGAAAAATGACCGAGCTCTTCCTCCATCCATGAGTGAAATTGGGTTTAGTAGAAAATTAGTTGTCTTAACTGGCAAATGATGGAAGCCTGAGAGAGGAGCATGCTCAAATAGGGAGGACGGGGTTGGGGGGTGGGGGGGCTGCTGGCTGCCAAGCAACGCGGCCAGCCTGAAACCGTCCCCCACCTGGGGACGTGTGTTCAGGGGAAGGACTAGGGAGTGCCCCCCTGAGAATGACGAAGTCACACTGGGTTAGGGGCCACCCTCATGACCTCATCGTAACTGGATGTCACCTGCAAAGACCCTCTTTCTAACTAAGGTCGCATGCACAGGGACTGGGGGCAGGACTTCAACTCCTTTTGGGGGACGCAGTGCAGAGCACAGCGGAAGGTGTGCTCGCTTGTTTTTCAGGCTGGGAGGGCTGTCGCCGCACTTAAATGCCCTCAGTCCCTCTAGCCCAGCCAGATCGGCCGAGGCAGGTCTCAGGGTTTGAACCTGTTCAGATCTGGCTATGACTGGCTCAAACTGGTCTGAACCAATGCAAACTGGGCCCAGCTGCTCGAAACCAGTCGGAACCGACGGGAACCAGGCTGAACTAGGCAGCTCAAACCGGCTGCTGGGTGGAGGATGCTGCCGTTCTGGGGGGGTGGGGAGAAGAGAACAGCACAGGGTTTGGGGGCACACAGGGAAGACCTTGCATTTGGGTTCACACATGCTGAGAGGTGCCCCCACGGAGGCACCTGGTGGTGGGCGAGGAGAGGTGTGGGGTAGAGGCGGCATCTTGTGGGTAAAATCATCAAGGGGCAGGAAGACAGCTCGGATGGCAAAGGCCTGGGAAACGCCAACATGCACCACGGGCCTCAGGGAGGAAGGGGTGCGGAGAAGGCGTGGCAGAGCGGAAACCTGGAAGGTGTGGAGTCACAGGTGCCAGTGGGAAGATGCTTCTAGAAGGATGGTGTGTGCAGCGATGTCAAATGCCCATTACAAAGTCAAGTAAGAAGGGGACTGAGGCCAGGCGCGGTGGCTCGCGCCTGTAATCCTAGCACTCTGGGAGGCCGAGGATGGGAGGATCGCTCAAGGTCAGGAGTTTGAAACCAGCCTGAGCAAGAGCGAGACCCCGTCTCTACTATAAATAGAAAGAAATTAATTGTCCAACTAAAAAAAAATATATATAAAAATGAGCCGGGCATGGTGGCGCATGCCTGTAGTCCCAGCTACTCGGGAGGCTGAGGCAGGAGGATCGCTTGAGCCCAGGAGTTTGAGGTTGCTGTGAGCTAGGCTGATGCCATGGTACTCTAGCTGGGGCAACAGAGTGAGACTCTGTGTCGAAAAAAAAAAAAGAAGAGGACTGAGAAATGACTGAAGGATTGGGCCACATGGAGGTCACTGTTGACACTGGAAAGAGCCACTTTCGGGGATTTGTGGGCTATGCGGGAGTTGTGGCTGTGTGTGTCGGTGCTTCAGGGAGCTGGGCTGTGGGGGTGGGGGAAGGGCAGGGCCGGGGTGATGGACTCGCAGGCAGGTGTGTGAGTCCCCCGGGGCTGCCAAGTCACAAGACCATACACTGGGCGGCCTGAACAACTGCGAGGAAGAACCTGTTCCGGGGCTTTCCACTCTCTGCTGGTAGCCGCAGCCGTTCCTTGCCTTGCACACGATGTTGTCTCTCTGTCTTCACGTCCTCTTCCCTCTGCGCGTGTCTCTGTTTCCAAATCCCCTCTGTGTCTGAGGACACCAGTGGTACCGGGTGAGGGCCCGCCCTAATGACCGCCTCTTAGCTCCATGGTATGTGCAAAGACCCTGCTTCCAAATGAGCGCACGCTCACAGGAGCTGGGGCTGGGACCGCGGCCTCTTTTGGGGGGACGCAGCTCAGCCCGCAGTGCAAGGTCCGCTTGTTTGTTTTTCAAGACGGGAAGGTTTTAAGCTTGTTTGAATGCTGATGCGAAGGGGCCAGACCAGGTAGAGGGTGCAGGCGGGAGAGAGCACCGTGCACAGTGGCCCAAGGAGATGGCCCCAGGGGGAGGGACAGGCTCTCTGCCCCTCGACAGGAGAGACGGGGAAGAGAGCAGGGTGTGTTAGGGTCGCAGATGGGCACCGGGCGGGGGCATTCCCTCTGCTGGTTTCTGTTTTACCTCTGACTCGGGAGGGAGGGCATTTGCCGGAAGTAAGGTGGAGGCGGTGGGGGGCGGGGAGGATGAGGAGCGTGGACAAGACTGAGACGCTGGAACACGGCCCTCGGGCTCCACTCTGATTGGCAACGTGTTGTCCCTTAAAACAAAAACTATTTGAACCAAATATGGTAAAATGTTAAGACTTGACAAAGCTGGGAAGTAGGAGGGAAGTATCCATGAGATCATTATATTATTTTCTATAATTTTCTGGGTGCTTGAAATATTTCATAATATGTAAGCACACAGAGTAGGAAAAGGGAAGGAAGAATGGCACTTGGCGAGCTCTTGTCAGTAGCCGCTCTTCTCCCTGGCTGTTCCGAGAGGCAGATGACTGATTTATTTGCACCACAAATCTCCCACCCCCTCCCATCTCCTGGTTCTTTGAGTTCCAAGGAGGCAGCTCATCTCCTGCCCAATGTGTTCCTCTGGTTAGGGGCCCCCAAGGCCATAGTGCTGCAGGAAGTATCCCCTTGGCCGGACCCGCACACACACTCCCTGCTTGGGGACCCTGGCTGAGCAGGGAGCGAACACATGAGCCACCCCTCCCAGCTGAGACACCTGACCCAAGCTGGCTGGCCACCAGAACCTTTCCCCAGGCATTTGGAATTGGGCAGTGGGAGAAGACAGAGAAGCAGCAGGTACAGGTGTGGGGAGCGTCCCAGGGTCACGGTCATCCTAGCCAAATGCCATAGGAATTCTCGGACCTCTGCTGCTGGGGCCTGGGGCTGCTCCGGTCCCTGCCCTCCATCTTTCCTCGGGGTCCAGGAGACACGAGCCCTTGCAAAGGCCGCCCCCACCTCCCACTCCACGCCGCTCTGGAGCCACCGTGTGTCTGTTTCTTGCAGGTCAAGGCCCCTGACCGAGTCTTAACATTGGCCAGTACTCATGACTTGCTGCGGCCACGCCACCTTTCCCAGCTCCGGCCCGCTGCACGCGCAACCCGAGTGGGGTGGGGAGGACTCGGGGAGAGTGGGACAAGAACCGGGGAGAAGGGCTGGCTTTGGGATGCTCCCGAGGGGGGGATCGTCCCTGGGGAGGAGGCGGCATCGGGGCCTCTGCCAGTCCCAGGGCCGTGGGCTCTACCTCCACCAAGTACAGACCGAGACATGCTCTTGTCAGATGGCGGCTGGAGAGGAGGGAGGTGGGCGGTGGGCGAGCTTCTGGAACAATCATTCAGGGACACTGGAAAGTGACCCCACAGTGAGGGTCAAACCCCGCCGCTGCTGTGGCTCTAGGGACAGGCTGCAGAGCCCGTCTGGGCTTGTTTATTCCCAGTGGAGGCGGCATAGAATGGTACAAATAACCCTTGCGCTGTGTCTAGCTGTCCCCGGACTCAGAGCGGCTTGGCTTTGGTGTGGGGATGCCTCTTCTGGGAGCCGGCTCCTCTTCCCTGGCTCCAGGGTGCCGGCTGCCACTTTCCTCTCAGCCCAGATCGCCCCTGGGGCTTGTTTTAATGGGCTTGAAAGCAGAGTCTTACCCCAAGGCCTCTGCACCGGTGGGATCTCAAGGAAGGTTTGTGGAACTGGGTAGGACAGCAAGCGCCCCTGGTGCGGAGCAACTGAAGAGGGACTGAGGAAACCCCGGTGCCCAGGCCCGCCCCACGCGGGCACACGGGTGGGCACTCGGCCGGCCGGGCCACCAGGAGCCGTGGAACCGCCTTGTCCATTCAAAGCCTCTATCAGGGCCCAGCATTTCCAGGCGTTTGTTACATAACCAGAGACCGTCCGCAAGGGAGCAGCCGGTGGCAGCTGGGGGCAGCCGGGGCCCAGTCCCCATTCCCGCGTGTCTTCCTGCCGCTGCGGCCGGAGTGCGTCTGCGGTTTCCACCGGCTCTCCTGGGAGGCGCGGCCCTGTTCTCAGCCCCGGGTTCACTTACTAGGAAAGATCGCCGTGGAGGAAAGTGTCAGCTTTGGATGGCAGTCCCAGCGTGGGCTGCTTCGTATGGGGGAAATGTGCTGCTTCCTCAGTTTCCCTTTTGGGCCCCCTCCCCATGCTTCACGGTTACTTTGGCTAAGGAGCTGCCGGCGTGAGCTCCCATCTCCCCTTTCGTCTGAGCTGCTGGCTCTGAGGGGACCTGGCGGCCTCCCCGGCTGTGGCCCTGGACCCCCCAGGGCGGCAGGGTGTGTGCCGGCAGGTTCGAGGACACCTGCCTGTTCGGGAGGGGGAGGCAGAGGGTGGGCCCGTCGCGAGGGCATCGCGCGGCTGCTTCTGTCGGGCACAGGAAGGTCGGTCCGTCCTGGGCAAGGAGGAGACGCTGCAGGAGTGCAATTCCTTCCTCGTTAGCTGGCCTCACCTCTGCTTCCTAAAGCGGCTCATTAGGTGCCCAGTTAAACCTCCGGGTCTCTTCTTTCTGCCACCTGGTGTTCCAGGGAGGAGACAGGGGGCTGCCCTGGTCTCGGGCCACGGGAGAGAGCGGGTCACTGCCCCTGACGCTCAGGAGGGAGGCGCTGGGTGGGTTCAGAGGGCCCTGAGGCCCCCGGGGAGACAGACCCAGGCTGCCCCGGCCACGTGCCCCTTACGAGAGGCGTCCGGTGAAGCGGGAGACCCCGTGTGCACCCAGCACCTGCCGCCAAAGATCTGTGAGCACTTTGTAGGGGTTCTTTTTAATTAGGTCCTTCCCACACAGAGAAGGAGAGAGAAGAGTTTGTTCCAGACTCTGAACACTACCTGGAGAGATTATTTCTAGCCACAGGCCAAAGGCACAGAGAGAAATAAAACCGGAGAATTTTTAGCTGAGAAGAGACCGTGTGGATTGGCCCGAGCACGTGTCGCACATGCGGAGCAGATGCCAGAGCGCGTTCTGCTTGGTGCACGGCTACCCGGCAAATCCGTGCGGGAGCTCACGCCCGGGGACGTTTTCCTTGCACCAGAATTCAGCATTTTGACTCCTAGCTGCAGGTTTTTTCTCTTGAGCATAGAATTTTTTTCCTCCTCCTCCATCCCATCTACCCATCCTACTCTTTGATCTTTGAGCAGAGAGTGACTGAGTCGATCCTTTCCCAGATACTCGCAGAGCCCCTAGGTTGTCTGTGCAAGTCCCAGGTGACTGTGGGGGCGGAGCGGCTGCAGAAGACGGACCTCAGCGCCTGGGTGGGGAGGCAGGGGAGGCGGAGCGCTGGGCAGGGGAGCCAGGACCGTGGATGGGTTGGCTGTTTTTTTTAAGTTGTCATAAGATGCACATAAAATTTGCCATCTTAGCCATTTTTAAGAGCACAGTTCGGCAGCAAAGTGCATTCACATTGTTGTGTCACCACCAGCACCATCCACCTCCAGAACTCTTCTTGCAAAACGAAAACCTGTCCCCATTAGCCAATAACTCCCTCTTGCTCCCTCCCCTAGAAGGTGGCTTTTCTGTGTGGATTAATTCGGGGAGACTATAGCCAGGCGACCTGTAGAAATGCCTCATTTCCCTGGACCACCTGCCCCCTACTCCTTTCATCCTGGTGTTTGGACTCCCGCTGCCACGGCCTGAGGACATGCAGAAATGTATTCTGGCCACCCAGTTCTGCAGTCCCCTTCCCGGACACTGGGCATGGGCAGTGGGCGGATGGGGGTGCTCGGTGCAGGCATTTCAGGTGCCTCCAGCTGCTGAGACCCCGTCGCCCTCCCCCTCCCCCGTCCGTGGAGGATGCTGAGCGGCCCTGAGCCAAGAGTCCAGGAGAAACGAGAACTTGGCATTGGAAGTGCGGAACGCCTGGGCAGGAGCCTTTTGAGGAGTCAGCAGGAAAGGTGGAATTGCACAGCCGAGCCTCCCCGGGCACCTTTGGCTGAAGGTCGCCGGGAGGCGGCGTTTCCAATTCATGTCACTGCTCCAACCACCCACTTAGTGTAAAATTGCCCATAAAGTAAACTTGAATTACAGGTGATAAAACTGCAGCCCACTCTCCCCTGTGGCTGACCCCCTCTGCTGTCCCCGGGGCGAAGCTCAGATTCCTTCCGACAAGAGGCGGCTGTGGATGCTGTCTCCAGTGGAGTCCTGCCCTCAAGCTGGCAGTCCCTGTTTCCTGGGGTGGGAGACCCCGGGCTTCTCATTAGCTCCCCCTGGAAGGCGGATGCTGCTGTCTCGGCCTGTCTGTCTCCTACCTCCTTCCCGCTGCAGTGTCCTTTCCAGTCATGTGATGCCCCTGCGCCCAAGCCCCGAGGGCAGGCCAGTGACCGAAGCACCCAGAGCCCGAGGGGCCGTGACAGCACCCTCGCCCCTGGGCTTTCTGCACCCACCCACGTTCTCTCTCCAGATACGCTTTTCCTGACCGAATGTTACACGTTTAAACCAATTCTTTCTGAGGGGTTCGCCCGATCTGTTGGTGCGTTTATTCCTTCATGAACACGACAGACGTTTACGAGGCCACATCCTGTCCGCGGCCCTGAAATTTTACAGATGAGCTCACACTGGCCTCAAGGGGCCCCAGTTGGGAGGAGGTCACTCGGGACAGTCACCAGGTGTGTCCAGGCGGGCAGGGAGCGCAGGGGAGGGGGGTCTCAGGTAAGGCTCCCTCAGGGATCTGGGGGTGAGGAGCGTCTTCTAGGCTCAGGGACAGTTTCCGTCACGGCAAGGCGCCGTATCGTGCAAAGTGTGGTGGGACCGAGGAGGGTTTGGCGAGGGTGGCTTCTGCTGCACCTGGCCTCCCTGTGATGGGCACTGGCGGCGTCCCGTCTCACCTGTTGTAGCCGGATGCTGGTGACACCTGCCATCACGAGGTGGCTTCCT
Organism: Microcebus murinus; assembly: GCF_040939455.1. Classification (NCBI taxonomy): domain Eukaryota; kingdom Metazoa; phylum Chordata; class Mammalia; order Primates; family Cheirogaleidae; genus Microcebus; species Microcebus murinus. The sequence continues at coordinate 58,890,677 of NC_134121.1, forward strand.
TATCCCCTGCCCGTTAATATTCTTCCCTTTTCTTCTGGTTTCGTCAAGACTTTGACTTTGCACTGAGCAGGGGTGTGGCGTGCGAAGCCACTGCCCAGCAGGGCGCCCCCAAGCTCAGGTTTAGGGGTGTTCGTCGCAGCGGGGCCTGGCTGCCCAGATGGGCCCCGCACAGGGTGGGCTCAGCCGTCAATGCAGGGTCCTCCCTCTCGGTGGCCCTGGCGTCTGCAGCTAGGGTCAGGGGTGTGGGCAGCGGTGGGGTGACAGAAGGAAGCCCCTGGGACCCAGGGATGACACGTTGCCTGGAAACCGACCGGGACGTGCAGGAAAGGCAATCCTGTTCCCGGTGTAGGTGGCAGCTCCGAGACCCACCTACAGTTAGATTTTCAGAATCGTCTTAATTTTACCCGATCCCGATTCCATGTGGGGGGAGCAGCCTCCCCCTCTCCCGTCTCTGCAAGGAGGGATAGAGGAGTCCACTTTTGTCCTTTTTTTGTGGCTCTCAATCTGCAGAGAGAACCGCTGCCGTGTCTGCGGGGTAGAACGCATAATGCGCTCGACCCTTGGAAACACCACCAAATATTTCATGGAGTGGCTCCAGGCGGGGGGCTGGAGATGCTGCAGACCCCAGTCTGTGCTCGCTGCCCGCTGCTCGTGTTCCAGCAGAAGAGCGAGCGGAGAGGCGCCACCCCTGAAGCCCTGGCTGGGAGGGCGGGGGAGCCTGGGGCCATTTTTAAGTTTATAAACAAGGAAGGAGGAGGAAACGGTTATCAGATTTTCGCATTCCCCTCTCCACACTCAGCAGCACAGGCTCTGGCGTGGTGGGGGCGGCTCGGTGAGGTTGGGGACAGTGGCCGCGGGGGGCTAGCACGGAGAACCCCCCCATGGTGCCGCCACCACTCTCACCTCCCTTCTCTGCAGGTCACTGGTGGCCCCTGTCCTGCAGCTCCCCGCCCTCTTGGCATCGCAGCCCTGCCCATAGGTGACCATGAGCCTGGTGGGAAAGGTGCCACTTTGGACGGTGCGCTGAGGGGACAGCGTGCACAGACCCCTCCCCTGAGCTTCTGAGCGGGCGAGGGGAGCTTGAGCCCTTCAGGCAGGAGCTTTTCCCCCTGGCTTCGGCGGTTTCAGGGAGCCTGAGACGTTACCCAGAGAACAGATCGATCGTGGCCCTTTGCCATTAACGAGCTGGTGCCTCGTCAAAGCTGTCACCTCTGTGGGCTGAGTTTGTTTATCATGCGGGTCCCAGGAGGGGCTCGCTGGGAGGTCTCTTGGACCTCTTCCCGCGCTGGCGTCTGAACCACAAAGCCCGCAGGTGTGGGGGGCCTGATGGCCCGGTGCCTCCCCTCTGGGCCAGAAGCACAGGTGGGCACGGCAGCCCCGTAGGTGACACTTTCTGCCCGCCAAGAGCTGATGAGAGAGGAAGATGAGGCTGGGCTCGCTGCTTTCTCTGCTGGCCGCCTGGCTCCTCGCCCCTCTGTGCCCACCGCTCAGCGGGTCACACCTCTCAGGTTGCGTCCTGCATGCCACCTGCCCCCGAAGGGAGACTTGGAGGTCACGTCACCATGGCAGCACCCGGGGCACACACTCTTCACCCCGCTCTCGTGCTCCTGGGGCTGGGGCTACCTCCCGTGTGTCTCCATGTCCCCAGTGTGGGGCACAGGGCCTGGTGCCCAGTAGGTGCTCAGGAAACACGTGTTAAACAGAACCAACGAACGTGAGGATGGGGGCGGGGTGGGGGTGTGTTTGGGGAGTAGGCGCTGGACCCAGAACTGGTCAGTTCTGAGCCCCCCGCTTCCTCCTCTGGTGGGGTGGTGGGGACAGGAAGGTGGGAGGGGCCCTCTCTGCGGCAGGCGCCCCCTCCCCACCTGCCGGGGCTCAGCACAGACTCACTGAACGGGTGACCCAGAGCCTCCACCCTCTGCAGGGAGGAACAGGGGCTGGGCGGTCGGGCTGAGCAGGGGTGCTGGCAGGAGGTGCTGGTTCCTATGGATTCAGGGGACAGGGGCGCAAAGGAGTTTAAGTTGGCAGCTGTGGTTGCCGGGACGGGGAGCCTTGAGCCGTTCTCCAGAGGCCACCGAGCAGATGTGATTCTAGAGGACGCCACGAGGCCGTGGCCGTGCCCGTCAGGCCCCAGTGAGACGGGATGACCCAAAGGCCCCGGCAAGGAGCAGAGGGGCAGCCACCCCCACTCTGGCCGAGCTGCATCTTCCGGGTCACCAGAGGCCACCCTGTTCTAGATAAAAACCTGCGTGTAAATGACCCACAGGCAGTGGCAGGGCACCCCCACCCCACGCCCGTCCCAGGGACCCTCAAGTCTGTGCGGTGGCCGGAGCAGGTCACCAGAGTCTCCAGGAGCTCACTGCCCGGGCCAGCCCTGGGTGGCCGGAGCCCTGTCAGCAGAGTGGGATCTTACTCTTCTGGGGCAGGAGATTTGGGACTCTTCCGCTCCAAACAAACAGGACTGCCACCAGCACTTATGGCATTTGTGACAGCTAGGGAATGCCTCCCTCTCTCTGGTCAGACACAGCCTGCAGCAAGCACGTTTGTGGCGATTACAAAAGGTGCCCCTTCCTCCTGGCAGGTAGCCCGGGCCAGGTGCAGGGCTCGGCAGGCTAGCCCAGGCCGGCTCTAGTCCCGCTGGGCCCTTGCTGGACTCCCTTGTGCGGTGAAAAACCTACACAACTGTACAGAACCATCCTGCTCACCTCCTTTTCAGGAGTCTTTGCTGAGCGCACTGCACTGTTACAGATGCCCCTACCCCTATCCCCCACCCCCGGCCCGTTCATCCTGGGAACTGGGGTGGCTGGCTGGGATGGTGGTTTCTCTGGGCTCAGACACTGAAGGGCTCTTCTCTCAGTAACTTAGGGGTGCCGCCAGGCCGGGGGAGCTGCCCGCTCACCATGCCCCTGCCCTTCGACCTCATCTACACGGACTACCACGGCCTGCAGCAGATGAAGCAGCACATGGGGCTCTCCTTCAAGAAGTACCGGTGAGAGTGCGGCGGGAGGGTGGTGGCGTGGCCCCTGCCCCCAGCCTCAGGCCCAGCCCCCATGTCCTGGCTGCCAGCTGGGCCCAGGGTGGGAGGACTCACTGTCCTGTGTCCTCCTGCCTTCTGCCCTTCCTCTCCCCCGCCACTTCCATCTCGGCCGGCTCGGCTGATAGTTAACAAACCGCCGAGCGTCGCTCCATTGCCCTCCCGCTGCACTGAGGCTGGGGGCAGGGGTCAGAGGTAGCCTAGATGGAGGGGGCCGAGGAATTGCAGGGAGCAGGGTGTGACCTCTGCCGTGGGGGCCTGGGGGCCTGGCTCCGCACTCCCCACCTCCCCTGCCCCAACCCCACCGCCTCGTGGTCTGGAGGAAGGCCATGCCATCGCTCCCTGTCTCTCCGCAGCCGGCGGGCGCAGGGTTTAATTTAGCACCGAGCGCCCTGCTATTTATTACGCGGGCTCTGGTCCCATTGACTCTCCCGCGTGATTTTATTAGGGAAAAAAGTGACAGGCAGTGTTATTGCTTTTATTATTAATGCGCGTTCTCTATGCACTGGGCGATCTCTCCTCCCTCCCCCGGCACCTCGTGGGGGGGCAAGGCGGGGAACAGTGCTGACTTCAGCACTCTGCAGACAATTCTGGGTCACCAGGAGGGACATGGGGTGAGGGAGCTCTTGTGGAGCTGCCTGAGTCTCAGCGCCTTCCTGCAGGGGCGTCTTCCCGGGCGTGGGCTGGGCGGAGGGGCAGGTTCTGTGGCCCATCGGGAGTGGCCTCAGAGTTGTTCCACCCGTGGCTGGCTGATGCTAGAGGGACAAGGCCCCTCTGGGCTTCGACCTCAAAGCCTCTGCCCAGCTGGGAAGTCTCCCCTGCCTTGCAGAGCAGGTGCTGGCTCCCCAAAGATAGCCCCGCAGGCAGTAGCCTTCCTGCACCCGGTCCCAATAGGCCAGGCACATCCAGGGTGCCAGGCTCCTGAGCAGAGGAGCTGTGGACTCCCCACCCAGGAGTATAGGTGTATAGGTGACCCTGGGGACCCCCCACTCCAAGCAGCACCCCCTCCCTGGGCTCTCTCCAGGTGGTGGTAATGGCCAACAGTCCCTGAGCACTAGCCACGGACCACGGGCCAAGACCCCCCCCCCGTGGCCTTGCGATAACTGGGCTGCTGTCATCCCCACTGGGCAGGTGGGGAAGCCGAGGCAGAGAGGTGAAGGCGCTTGCCTGTGGTCACACAGCAGTGCCTGCCCCGGCCACTGCACGGTGACCATGCTCGTGGCTGGGACACCCCCGCCCAGGGACACACAGGGAGGTTGCTGACCCTGGTTCCCGGTCCCTGCTGGGGGGTGGCAGGTGCCGAATCCGGGTCATCGACACCTTCGGGACAGAACCCGCGTACAACCACGAGGAGTACGCCACGCTGCACGGCTACCGCACCAACTGGGGCTACTGGAACCTCAACCCCAAGCAGTTCATGACCATGTTCCGTGAGTGCCCAGCGGGCGCGGGGGTCGGGCGGGGGAAGGATGCGTCGGGGTGCTCGTCCCTCCCTCTCCTTCCTTCCTGCGCCGGTGGGCGGACTGGGACGCCCTCAGCCCCGCCTTCTCCCTTTCTGCAAGTGTGGGAGCTGCAGACAGAGGAAGCCTCTGTGGGCTTTGGGGGGCAGGAAGCACGGAGGAGTGACCTGGGCGGGCGACCTACCCAACGCCAGAGGACGCGGCCTTCGCCTTCCAGGAACGCAGCGGGGCGCACGGCTCCGGAGCGGAGGGACGTCCGGGGCCTTCCCGAGGGGCTGAGCACGTCCGTCCGCGGGTGGCCAGGGCAGGCGGCAGGCCTTTCCCCGCGGAGAGAACAGCGCAGGACAGACGGGCTGGGCAGAGCCGGGAGACTCTGGAAACGCTAGAGAGGGGTCAGGCGCCGCCACTGGGGACAGCGGGCAGGGAGGCGCAGGTGCGGCCGGGCCCTCGGTGGACATCTGGGCGCAGAGGGCGGAGCCCGGGGACGCCACCAGAGCCGAGCTTTAGCTTTTTACAACGAGGCTCTAAAACCCATGCACACAGCGACCAACCCTCCTGAACGCAGCACGCTGAAAACAGTTGAGCCTTTCCCGGACAGCTCCGGGTCGGGTCTCGGTCTCACGGCCCTCCGGGACGGCAGAGGTGTGCGGAGCCGCGTCCCCTTCTTTTTCCTCCTTGTGGGGACACTCTTGCTGTCACTATTAACTACCGTCAGTACCTCTGCCTCCGGCGGCACCTTGCACGCTCTTTGAAGGCTCCAGGCCAAAAAGGCGGATGAGCGGCCTTGTTAGGGCCGAGTCTAAATTAAGAGCAAAATGGGTTCTGAGCAACGTCCCGGGGGCATTGGGGTAAGTGAAGTGTGTGATCTTTATTTAGCCCGTCAAACTCGCGGCAGCTCTTCCGGGTGCTCAGAGCTTCCTTCCTTCCTTATTCTCCAGGGTCTGGGCTGCATTAGGAGCAAATGCAGTTTTTGAATAAATAACTGATGGCTTGATTAAATTCCAGAAGGGTGGGAAGGTGGGAAAGTGCCTGGCGCCCACGGGGTCCAGATGAGAAAACGGAGGCCCAGAGAGGTAGAGCGGCCCACCTGAGGTCACACAGCTCTGTGGGGGCCCAGGCTTCTTCCGCAAGGCCCCTTTCAAGGTGACGTGAGATTCCTCATTGTCCTCTCGGGCGAAGAGCGACACGGAGCGGATTTCTGGAGGGGAAGGAAGTGGGGGTGCCGGTGTTCCAGGCTGGGGAAGAGGAAACGCTGGGAGCTGGGAGCCTGGTGTAATTAGCCAGCTTGCAGGGAAGCAGACAGATCTGAGGCTGGCGGAAGGGACCCCAGGGGCTGGGGAGCAGAAGAGTGGGAGGTGTCTTTCAGTGAAGGTGCCCGAGTTCACATCTGAGACCTACCGTCGGTTCTTGACGTTCTTGCACGTCACGGAGAAGAATCCTCATTGAGGCGCGTTATCCTGGCAGAGCGCGGATGGCCGGGGGGGTGCCGGGGGAGGAGGGGGAGCCGAAGAGGCTCTGCCGTAACCTGCACTGAGAAAATGGGGGCTCGTCCCAGGCTGGAGCCCACTGGATGTGGAATTCCCAGACTGGCAAACTCCTACTCATCCTCCAAAACCCCGAAGTCAAATGTCTCCTCTCTCTACCATCACTCTCACCGACCCCCCTCATCTCCTACTCTAGACAGAAGGTCTGGCCTCTTTGCTCTTACTTTTATAAATTTACACCTAACTGTGTAAAAGCCTATATTGAAGGGTTATTTGCTTATACATTTCTTTGCCCTGATAGATTATGAACTATGCAAAAAGGGGCCCCTGACTGATTTATCTCACTCCCTCTGGAGCCAACCTAGGGCCTCAGAAAATGTTAACTGATGTGAGAAATGGCAGACAGGGCAGACGGAAAGGAAGAGGGCGGCTGGCGGTTCTATGATGCGCAGAGCCCGGGAGGGGTGCTTCCTGTCTAGCAGCCGATTCCCCAGGGAGCTAACAGGGGCTGGCCCTCTTGGCCTTTCCCGGGCTCTGCCCCCAGGAGCTCTTTGCTTAATGACCGCTGTTATTTTAATTGGTTGCAATACTTCCCTGTCCCCCTCCCACTGGCTTAGCTAATTGTGTTCTAAATCTGTCCCTTCTGGTGGGAGGGTGCTGGAGTGAAGGGCAGTTGAGTGAAGGATTCTTCAGCTGCAGAGACTGGGACAGGCAGGGAGAGGGAGAGGCCGGGTGACAGCCCCAGCAGCAGCCAGAGTCCGGGAGAGGGGACCGGTGCTGTCGGCAAACAGGGCCAGGGAGGGTCTGCTCTGCCTTCCTGGGGCCTCTCCCGGCTGGGGCAGAGCCTCCTGAGACGGAGCACTGTCCCGACCCTGACCACTGCAGAAAGAGCTGGCTAGCCCCCCAGAGCTCTAGAGGAGAGTGTTTTGTTCCGCAACCTGCAAAGGCCGGTGCGAACGGTGGTCAGATTCTCAGACACAAGAATTTGTGAGCCTTCAGGGCCACTTGGACAGGAAACCATCATCTCCTCTAAGATGCACCAGGTACAGATTATTTTGTGGGCCGTGAGGGGTGGTTAGAAATACCACCTTAAGTCTGTACATTTGGCTGGGTGCTGTGGCTCACGCCTGTAACTCTAGCACTCTGGGAGGTTGCTTGAGCTCAGGAGTTCAAGACCAGCCTGAGCAACAGTGAGACCCCATCTCTACTAAAAACAGAAAAAAAAAATAGCTGGGTGACCAAAAATACAAAAGATTAGCCGGGCATGGAGGTGCATGCCTGTAGTCCCAGCTACTTGGGAGGCTGAGGCAGGAGGATTGCTTGAGCCCAGGAGTTTGAGGCTGCTGTGAGCTTTGATGACACCACTGCACTCTACCTGGGGCAACGAGAGAGATTCTGTCTCAAAAAGAAAGAAAGGAGAGAGAGAGAGAGAGAGAGAGAGAGAGAGAGAGAGAGAGAGAGAGAGAGAGAAAGCCAGCAAGCCCAAAAAACAACTATACATTTGATTAAAACACACATCCCGATTTGGGACATGTTAAAAATGTAGAAAACGTGCATCTGAAATGAAGAAACATGGTATTTGGAATCAGACTGTTCCGGGAAGTCAAGGATGATGCGGCTGCCACCACGCTCCTCTCTCGCTGTAGCCTCTTCCACCAGGAAGGCAGATTAAATATAATTGGATTCAATAAACGTTCGATTGGAGACCCTAGTGCACAGAGGGCGGGACCGTGTGCCTTGCAGATGGATGGCTCCTATGCTGCCCTCCGCCCTCCCCGGCAGGCAGAGCTAATCGGTCACGGTGCCCCAAGCATGGCCACCGAATTGGAGCACAAGATAAAACGCATCCCCTGCCCTGGCGTGTGGGGCTCTGGGGGGCGAGGAAGTCCCGGTGCGGTCTGTGCTCTGACAGAGACCCGGCCACAGCAGATGGGGCCACGGGGGTGGGTGGTGGAGTGGGGGGAGGCGGCACGTGGGCCCAGGGAGGACTTCTGGGAGGAGGTGATGTGTGAGCAGAGCCCTGAAGGCTGAATAGGATTTTCTCACCAAGAAAAGGCCCGAGGGCAGTCCAGGGGAGGGAACGGCAGGAGCGGAAGCTCAGAGGCCTGGAATGGGAGACGTCTCCTTCTTAAGTTCATTCCGCCGGCCCGGGCTGTGTCAGGTGCAGGGGCCACAGGAGTGAACAGAACAGAGCTGCTGCCTCGGGGACTTGTGTTCTGACAATTATAAATGACCAAATGCGTTTATATCTGGTCGGCGAGTGCTGTGACGGAAAATAAAGCAGGCAAGGGGACAGCAAGTGACCGGGTCGGGAGAGACCTGCATGGAGGCAGGGGTCTGGGTGGGCGGAAAGTGGGCGCGGGGCCTGGAGGTTGTGGCAGGGACGCAGCTTGCGGGGTTTTGTGCAGGGGAGGGACCGGATAGGGCCTCGATGTGGAAGGACCTCTCGGGAGAAAAGGCTAGCCCAAGAGAGCCACAGGGACGGGAGGCAGCCGGCGCCAGGCCAGGGTGCGGGGTGGAGAAGATGGAAAGATCCCTTCCCCCGGATGGCAGGCTCTGCGACAGGTGCACGTGGAGGGCGAGAGGAGCAGAGTCACAGGTGCAGCGGAAGCTTGGGGCCCTGGGGCCGTGGGCGGGGCAGAGTCGGCCTCAGCCTCCTCACCTGAAAATGAGCCGGGGGACGAGATGACCTCTCGGGTTTCCTTCCGCTCCGAGCTTTGTGACGGTCTCTGGGAAAGGACACTCTCTCCCCACCAGACCCCTGTGTCCCACCCCTTCCCCGCCCCCCTGCACAGGGGGACCCCTCGGAGGGGCCGGTTCAGGGGGGCCGGGGCGTGTCCCCGGCTGTTCGGTAACCCCTTCCCTTCCGCGTGTCGGCTGCAGCCCACACCCCGGACAACTCCTTCATGGGCTTCGTGTCCGAGGAGCTCAACGAGACGGAGAAGCAGCTCATCAAGGGCGGCAAGGCCAGCAACATGGCCGTGGTGTACGGCAAGGAGGCGAGCATCTGGAAGGTGAGCCCGCCGCCCACGCCTCCCTGGCGCCCGCCACGCCCTGGCCCTGGCCCTTCCGGGCGCGGCGCCCTCGGCAGCCCCCAGTGATGGGTGGTGGGAAATGTCTCCCGCTGATGGTTCCGGAAGAAAGTCCCTGACCGCCATTCATAGATACCCAGCCTGGGGGCTGACGGACGGCTTGCCCCCCTCTGCCCAGACGCTGCGGTAAACTCAAGGGATGACTCAATGGGGGGAGGACTCGGCCTAAAGCCTCCACCCTCCCAAGGAGCGGATCAGTAAACGGTGCCAGCCCAGCAAGGGGGCTTAGGCCGGACTGGGGGTTCTGTGGGGTGAGGGGCAGAGGGAGGCCGGCAGGGCTTAGCGATTAGAAGCTCATCTTTGGGGCTGGGGGTCCTGAGAGCTGCCTGCGTGGGACGTTGCCTGCTAACCGGTCACTAACCTGCTCTCTCTCCTCTGTTCCCTGCTCTCCTTGGCCACGAGGCAGCTCCAGGTATGGAAAGTGTTTGCCTCTCGCTCCCTGGGCCTCCCCTCCCCTCCCTGCCCCTTCCTTCCCCTCCCCAGCAGCCACCTGGGGCGGGGTGCGGGGGCGGGAGTCTCCCTTGGCCATGTTCCCCTGATTTGGGCTCTCTGGGGTTTGTGGCTCCTGTGGGTGGACCAAGGTGGGGAGGGGGGTGGTGGGGACAGCAGGATCCAAGGCACAGTCTTTCCCGGGTCCCTCTGTGAGGGCAGGCAGGACCCTGGAGGTTGAGGTCCCACTTGGCATGGCCACAGGGCGGCTCCCGGGGACGAGCGGGACCAGAGCAGGACAGGTCGTTGGCAAGAGGCAGGTGGCACGAGGTCAAGGTCCTAGTAAGCATGCTGGTCATGGGAAGCGTGTACTGGGTGGCGTCCGTACCCTGCATCAAGCCTGGTGTGTGGTCGTCGTATCCCGTAAACCTTGCAGCTGTGCCGGTTAGCACTGGGTCCAGCTGTCGTGGGCAAACTCAGAATAATAGTGACTCCAACAAGGCAGGAGTATGTTTTTCTTCCTGTTTGCAAATTCTGGAGGTGGCCTGTCCAGGGCTGGTGTGGAGCTCGCAGGGTCATCCTACCCTGCTGACCTGCCGCGGTTAGCTCCTGTCCCGTCTGGCCACAGTGTTCCAGACGGCCACCGTCATATAAGTCACTACGTCTACATTCCTGCCAGCAAGGAGAAGGAGGGGCAGAGCCGGGCGCGGCACTCAGGGCCGGCTCTATGTCGGTCACGTGAGGGCGCTGAGAAGTGGCTGTTCCACGAGGCTCGGCTCAGCTGTGCTCAGCTCAGTTCTGGGTTCTGCAACTGAGGAGAGAGACGCGAGGGGGGGGACACCTCACAGTCTGCGCTGTGACATGGCAGCACATGCATCTTCCCATGTCACCTGCACACCGCGAGGTGGGAACCACCCGCGATCACGCCCACCGACGAGGACGCCAAGGCCCGGCAGGTGCGCGGGCGAGCCCATGGCGCGTGAGTGCACCGCTGGCATTCCTGCCCCGTCCGTGCAAGTGCAGAGCCCGACGCCCAGGCCCCACGCTGCGTAGCCCCCCAGGGTCACGAAGCCTCGGACAGTGGCAGAGAGCAGCCTTGGCAGCAGGGACAAAGGTCCCAGACCTCTGCTGAGACACCGGAGCTCATGGAGGGTGCAGGGGTGCTGGGGGTGATGCTCACCGCGTGCCCATGGCCACGGCTGGCTGCCGGGGAGGCCCGGGAAGCCCTGTGCACGGGCGTGGGGGGAGGGGAGGGCAGGGTTGGAGGGTGACCGAGCAACACGGTGTCTGCTTTTACCAGAAAACCCTCTTAAGTAAGAAACTGCCCTGGGAGCATGAGAGGGTGTGAAGTCTGGGAAGAGAAAGGTCTTGTCTCTGGCCCGGGAACTTCTGTGACAGCCCGGAGCAACTCTGCTCAGCAGGAGACCTCAAAGAAGCTGCCTCCAGAAAAAGACAACTTTGCTCTGGTGTTTGTAACCTATGTCGGTGGGAGGCGACCTGGTGAAGAGAAAAAAATGAGAGCAGCATCCTGAGACAAGTGCCGCCCAGAGTTCAGGGGACCAGGTGGCAGAGGGGCGGAGGCGGGAGAAGGGGAGGCCGTTCGTCATCTTCACGGGGAGCAGGCGCAGAGCCGGGCGGCGAGGTGTTTGGTGATTCTGTGCTTGGCAGGCCCGTCTCATTCTGGGTCTGGGACTTAGATGCTGTTTGATTAGAGTGTCGTCCCAGGGCGTGGGGTGGGGGACAGAGGGAACGCAGTACGGAGGGGGAAGCAGCTGGTTCAAGTCCAGGGCAAACCCGTCCTCACCACCGGAGGGAACATTCCAGGCCTTCCCAGCGTCTTCTGGGTGAGCCACCGCGTAGCTCCCCAGCTCCAGGCGGCAACCCGCAGATAAACTGCGACTCAGGGGGTCCTGCCGAGCTTTTCTAGGTTCGGGAGCAAAGCTTCGTGCGGAAGTCTGCTTCCATTTCTCTCCGTGAATGCGCGGGAGTGGAATGGCCGGGCCTATTGTTTAAGAAAAGCGGTCGTTGCGTTTCACGGTCGGACCCTCAACGTGTGGGAGTTCACAGTCCTGTATAGACTCGCCCGTGCGTGGTGTGGTCAGTCTTTTGCTTTCCAGCCTCCGTGGCCGGCGTGGAATGGCATCTCACTGGAGTTCCGATTCGCATGTCCTAATGACTGAGGACGTGGAAGGTGTTTTAGGTGTTTCTGTGTGCTTGCTTGTCTCCAGATATCTTTTCTGGCGAAGTGTCTTTTCAAAAAATGTTGCCTCCTAGCACTCTGGGAGCCCAAGGCGGGAGGATCGCTCAAGGTCAGGAGTTCGAAACCAGCCTGAGCAAGAGCGAGACCCCCGTCTCTACTAAAAGTAGAAACAAATTAATTGGCCAACTAAAAATATATAGACAAAATTAGGCCGGGCATGGTGGCGCATGCCTGTAGTCCCAGCTACTCGGGAGGCTGAGGCAGGAGGATCGCCTGAGCCCAGGAGTTTGAGGTTGCTGTGAGCTAGGCTGACGCCATGGCACTCTAGCCTGGGCAACAGAGTGAGAGTCTGTCTCAAAAAAAAAAATTAAAAATTAAAATTAATTGCATTTAAAATTAAATTGCCTTAAAATTAAAATTAATTTGCCTTTAAAATTAAAATTAATTGCATTTAAAAAACTGGGGTGGCTGGGCGCAGTGGCTCACGCCTGTAATCCTAACACTCTGGGAGGCTGAGGGGGGCGGATCGCTCGAGGTCAGGAGTTTGAAACCAGCCTGAGCAAGAGAGAGACCCCGTCTCTACTATAAATAAAAAGAAATTAATTGGGCCGGGCGCTGTGGCTCACGCCTGTAATCCTAGCTCTTGGGAGGCCGAGGCGGGCGGATTGCTCAAGGTCAGGAGTTCAAAACCAGCCTGAGCAAGAGTGAGACCCCGTCTCTACTACAAATAGAAAGAAATTAATTGGCCAACTGATATATATATAAAAAATTAGCCGGGCATGGTGGCGCATGCCTGTAGTCCCAGCTACCCGGGAGGCTGAGGCAGAAGGATCACTCAAGCCCAGGAGTTTGAGGTTGCTGTGAGCTAGGCTGACGCCACGGCACTCACTCTAGCCTGGGCAACAACAAAGCAAGACTCTGTCTCAAAAAAAAAAAAAAAAAACTGGGTTATTTTCTTACTGTGAGTTGTTAGAGTTCCTTATATAATCTCAATACAAGTCTTTTATTAAGTATATGCTTGGCAAATATTTTCTCACAGTCTGTGGCTTGTCTTCTCTTAACAGTGTATTTCAAAGAGTAAAAGTTATTAGTTTTAATGAAGTCCAGTGTTCTCTTTTATGGATCGTGCTTTTGGTGTTGTGTCTAAGCAATCTTTGTCTAACCCAAGGTCACAAAGATTTTTCTCTTGTTTTCTTGTGTAAGTTTTATAGTTTTAGGTTTTGCATTTCAGTCTTTGATCCATTTCGAATTAACCTGTACATAGAACATGAAGTATAGATTGAGGTTCTTTCTCTTTTTTGTGTGTATGGATATCCAATCTTTCAGGACCATTTGTTGAGAAAACTGTTCATCCTCCACCGAAATGTTTGTGCACCTCTGTCAAGAATCAATTGACCATGCGTGTGTGTCTATTTCTGGACTCTATATTCTGTTCCATTGATCTATTTGTCTATCTTGGTGCCAATACCCTGCTGTCTTGATTACTCCGGCTTTATAGTAAGTCTTGCAATTAGGTGATATAAATCTGCTAACTTTGTTCTTCTTTTTTCCAGTTGTTTTGTCTATTCTAGGTCCTTTGCATTTCCAAATGCATTTTAGAATTAGCTTATCAATTTCTACAAAAAACAAAAAACCAAACCAACCTGCTGGGATTTTGAGTGGCATTTCATTGGTTACTTTTTTTTTTTTTTTTTTTTTGAGTTCTAGAAAATGGATATGAAAAATTATAGAAATAATTTAAGGTCAAGGATGACACTGTTTTCTTCCAGAAAGCATTTGCTTTTACTCTTGGCTTGTAGCTGGGGGCTCTGGCAATCCTGGATTACTGTAATCAGCATAGCGGTTGAGATGATTTAAAATGAATTCAGGTCCTACAATAGCTGGTCTAGTTCTATTCCACCCTCTTTTCCAGGGTTTAATTCCTCTGAGTTCCAACCAAAACATGAGTTTCTATAGGGTTCCCCCTCTTGGGATGGAAGGAGGGATGGATGGATGGAAGGAGGATGTGTGGAGGGATAGAGGGATATGCGGATGGGTGGGTGGAGGGATGAGTGAGGGATGGGTGGACAGTCTGGGCTCCAGAGAACTCCACAACTTATCAGAGGTCATTAAGGTTCAGGGGAGGCCAAGTGGCTCCACCTGGGTCCATTTAAATGTTGGTCCCCGTAGGGTTTCTTGAAAGAAAACAGTTCCATGGCTGAAAGCCATCCTGAAGCCTCTGCTCTAGTCCAACCTCCGCAACTCACAGATGAAGAGACGGAGGGTCAGAGAGGAGCGGGGCCTGGCACCCGGGACCCACAGCTAGTTAATGGCCAGCCTGAGACCCGCCCCACATCTTCTGACCTCCGGGCCAAGGGCACGTCCTTTGCTGACTCTGCCTTCCACAACTGGGGTGCGGCTCCCACCTCCCTCCCCTTCTTGCAGGGCAAGGAGAAGTTCCTGGGCATCCTGAGCAAGTACATGGAGGTCCACGGCACCGTGTACTACGAGAGCCAGCGGCCCCCCGAGGTCCCAGCCTTCGTGAAGAACCATGGCCTCCTGCCGCAGCCCGAGTTCCAGCAGCTGCTGCGCAAGGCCAAGGTGGCGCCCCTTCCCCGCTCCATGCTCCCCGCTCCTGCCCGCAGACGCCAGGCTGCTGCCGCCACTGGTGGCACTTTCCACATGTGGGCGTACCCCAGCATGCTCTGCTGCCCTGAGTCCCATGTTGGTCCTCCTGGGGGCGGCCGGCACCCAGGGGCACAGACAGGGGTGCCCACCGGGCAGAGGAGGCCCTGCAGTGAGAGGGACCTGGCAGGGCTGGCAGAGCCATGGCTCAGAGATGGGGTAGGGGGATGGGCTGCCCACCTGTCCCCTTTCAGTACCAGTCCAGCCCAAAGGGGCCAGGCCCAGCTTCGAGAGCCACTGAGGCTGAGGGAAGGGTCCTGGCTAGAGTTCCATTGGGCCACTAGTCCTGACCAACTGCTTCTGGGTGGCCCTGAGCTGTGTCTCTGAGCGGCCACTGCCACACTGGGCATAACCCACTGCTGGGCCCTGCAGTATCAGCTAAGGCTGGAGGGTCTCTAGCCCGTTTCCAAGCCTGCTCCTGGTCTCCTCATAGCTTCTTTCCTCGGGCCTCTTGGATATGTGTGTGTGTTGGGGTGGGGAACGCCTTTGCACAGTGCACAACATGCACAACCTCACATAGCAGCCCTAGATGCAGAACAATTTATTAACTGCCTTCCAGGGGCCAGCCCTGTGAGTGCTCCCAGCACAAGTTATATGCTGCATAAATGTTTTTAGGGTGAGGGAGGGAGGTTCTTTGGGGTCTGTTGCAGGTGTGGGTCTGCAACCTTCTAGGCTTGAAACCATCGCTCTTCCCTCCCCCACCCCAGAACCGTGGCCTGCCAGAGCAGGAAGGGGCCATGGATAACATCGTCATTCCCGCATTTCACATAAGGGGAAACTGAGGCCCAGAGAGGAGAGGCGCTTGCCCAGGACACAAGAGGGTCTGGGCTGTCTTTACTGGCCCAGCTGCCTCCTGTGAATGTCCCAGCCCCTAACCTTGCCCCTGGTGTCCTGGGGCTCCTGGGCAGTGGTGGCCCCGCCTCCCCTGACCACTGCGCCCCTTGACTTCTTCAGCTCTTCATAGGGTTTGGCTTCCCCTACGAGGGCCCCGCGCCCCTGGAGGCCATCGCCAACGGCTGCGTCTTCCTGCAGTCCCGCTTCAGCCCGCCCCACAGCTCGCTCAACCACGAGTTCTTCCGGGGCAAGCCCACCTCCAGGGAGGTGAGTGGGAGAACGCCGCCAGCCGATGAGGAGGGTCCAGGACACAGCCCCTGCAGTTCCCGGAGGAGGGGGGCTGGGGACGGGGCAGAGGGAGAGAGGGGACGTGGGCGGGGCAGCCGCCCAGCCCAGCCGCAGGCACGGGGAGCAGCTGTCTCTGCGCCCGGCCAGGTGTTCTCCCAGCATCCCTACGCGGAGAACTTCATTGGCAAGCCCCACGTGTGGACCGTCGACTACAACAACTCAGAGGAGTTTGAAGCAGCCATCAAGGCCATCATGAGAACTCAGGTGAGACCATTCGGGTCCAGTCCATTCAGTGTGTCTTTATAATTAGGAAGCAGTGCCCGTCTGGGTGAGTTCAGGCTTGCAGGCCTGGGTTGGCAAAGGCACCCACCCCTTCCCTGGTAAGATACAGCGCTGGGCCGGAGCATATGGATCGAGGAGTGAGACAGGAGCCCCCATTCATCAGCTCGGGCGTGTACGTGCGGGGAATGCCTTTGTGCAGTGGGCAACCTGTACAACCTTCCATGGCAGCCCTGGATCTGGAATCATTTACTGAACACCTTCGAGGGCCAGGTGCTGAGTGGATGTTTTCAGGATGAGTATGTGTGGAGGTTCTTTGTGCTTCAGGTGTGGGCCTGCAGCCTTTCACAGCACATGTCACACTAGAGTGTGTACCAGACCCTTCGGATCTTGTTAAAATGCAAGGTCTGATTTAGCCAGTCCTGGGTGGGGCTACGCGCTCGCATTTCTAGAGTTCCGGGGTGGTGCCAATGGTGCTGGCCCTGGGGCCACCCTGTGAGTAGCAAGGCAGTAGAACACTTTGAGTCTTCAGCGAGGGCGCGTGTCTGTGTGCGTAGGTGCACGCGTGTGGGCTGGGTGAGATGGAGGAGGGGCTCATGTCCCAGGTGGGCACCACTGTGGCTTTGATGGCACCTTGTGTGAAGCTGGTGCCTGCATTCTGGGCAGGCGTGAGACTTGGCGAATCATACTCCCTTCACCATGATGCTCCCGGACCCACTCTTGCTGTAGACCAGACGCCACTGGGCAAAAACTCCACTCCCCTTCCCTGCCCAACACCACTGTCCAGAGTGTGCCTGAGAGGGCGTGCCAATGGGTGAACTCGGGGTCTACGGCAGACCGTTGACTGCAGCAGTGGCCACCGCACGTGAGGGACATGATAGCCAGGTTCCTTCTGCAGGAGAGCCAGGCCCAGGGAGGACACGGCGCTGCGTCCTGTGTCTGCTGCCCCAGGGGAGCTCTCAGGCGGAGGCTGGCAGGGGCAGATGCCTCCACGGGGTCTTAAGGCTTGGCTCTGGGCCCGGAGTCCTGCCTGGCTGTCCCTAGCACGAGGCAGGGGTGCGTTTTAAAAGCCACCTGCCTGCGTTCCATGCATCAGGACCCGGTGCCTTAGCCTACCCACCCCTCTGGCAAATGGCTCCAGGAAGTCCCTCCGTCCGCTCCTTTACTGATAGACACAGCCCCGTCCTGCCCTCCTGTGTCTGGGTGAGTATTTCTCCCGTGAAAGTGCCAAGAAGAATGTCACGGGGTCACAGCACTCGTCTTTAGTTGTGACGGGCACAGCCGGGTGTCCGCACAGTGGCCACACCCCGGACGCAGCTTCGGCAGTGAGGGTCCCTCCACCGTCCCCTCAAGCATGAGCTTGAGCAGATCTCCTCCACTGTGAGTTGTTCCTCAAGGTCATGGACTGTCTGAGAGCGGATTCCTCCAGGAGGGGACCCGAAGACTAGGGTTTCAGCACAAGGAGTTTATTTGGGCAGTGACCCCAGGAAGGAGCTGGGCATGTCACCAAGCAGGCGGAGCTCACCGCTGCCCCTGGGGATGGGGTGGGTCCCGTCCCAGAGCTGCCCTGCCCACCGGGCGTGGCTGAGGCCTGTGTCAGGGCACGCCAGCTCCTAGTACTGCTGGCCTGCCCCTTGCACGGACCGAGCAGGCCAGAGGTGGAGAGTCACAGGTGATGACACCTGCCGCCGCGAGGGGCTATTTGACTTTGACCTTGTAATGCTGGGCCCTAGCGAAGCACTGGCGAGATGTGGGTTTGGATGGAGATCGGGAGGGGGCCTCAGCCCAGTGTGGCCCTGTCCTGGGCTGGGGGCTTCTGGCAAGGCCTTGGGAAGCACAGGTAACTAGGAACTTGGCCCCTCGGCCCAGGTCACGGGCCAGGCATTTGATTTGTTACCGGTTTATGGGCTAAAATGGGGCTAGAGGTATAATCCCAGTGCCGGGAAAGAGACCTCGGGGAGGGGCCTGGGCGCCAAGGGAAGACAAGCCAGTGGGGTTAACTCTGCTCAGTGTCACTGCTGGAAACTGACTAGTCCCAGCTGGCTGCCTCCCAGGTGGATGCTACGTGGGGGGCCAGGCACAGGGGTGGGACAGAGGGACAGGGGCCCCGGGAAGCCCTCCCCCCATACTGCTCTCATCTGGCTCCTTCTCCCCACTTCTCAACCTCCCTCCCTCTGCTCTCACCCCTCCCCTTCCTCTTCCCCCTCCCATTGCAAAGCCACCCACCCTCCAGGTCTCCTCGTGCTCAGGGGCTGGCTCAGGGCTGGAGACCCAGACACTTGTCCCCATCCCCAGGGCCCTGGCCGAACCGCCAGGACACAGTGCGAAGCTGCATGAGGGAGACCCCACCCTGTGGATAACGTGTCCTCTGTCACGGGCTGGGGTGTAGGGGAGGCCGTGCAGGCGAAGGTGCCCGGACAGTCACGGCTACTCCTGGTTGGAAACACAAGAAATTAATAACCGTGGCTGCCCTGGGGAAGGGGCTGAGTGTCTGGGGTGGGAGGAAACTTCCTTTTCATTATTTTCCCTTTTTTTTTTTTTACATGAACATCTGTTTAATTTTGTTAATTAGTTAATTAAAAAATAACAATAACAAAAGGATCAAGGAACCAAGGTGTTGCAAATCCCACAAGCTGAGCTCTGCCTTCAAGGCCCCTCCCTTCTGTGACCCCACCCCTCTCAGTTCATCTCCTTTTAGCTCAGAGAGGCTCAAGACATCTGAGTGCCCAAGAATCCAGCAGGACGTTGCTTAAATGCAGATTCCCGGGCCATTCCTCCATCTTCTGATTTACTGGGACTGGGTTTGCCTGGAAATCTGCATCTTAAACAAACACTCTGGGTAATTCTAAGAATCCTATTTTAAAAGACAGATTTAGGGACAGCTAGTGTAGCCTGAGAGCGAATGAGGGCCACCGTCAGGGACAGTGGCTGGTTCTGCAAGTCACGAGGCCTTTTACAGGGAGAGGGAGAAAGGTGGGAAGAGAAAAGCTTACGACACCCAGCCCAGCCGGCCCCCAGCCCGACAACTGGGGAGGACCAGGGGCGGGTGCCCTTCCCACTATCTCTGGGCCCCCTGGGGTTTGCCCGTGACACCTCCTGTCCACAGCAAGTCCTTCAAGGTGATGCCAACGCCCGCCCCGCCATGCCTTCCCCACTGTCATCCCGCAGGCTGCCAGCACCCGCACCTGTCATTCTGTCGAGACTGATTACAGCGCACACCCGTAATTAGACCTAATGGGGTGACGGCCAGGCCAGGCAGGCTGGCTCCCCACAGGAGATGCATGGCGGGCTGTGCTGCGGGCTGGGAGCCACCCCCCACATGGGGCCTTGAACTACCTTGTGACAAGGCTCCAAATGCGCTCGGAGACTTGCTGTCATGGAGTAGGGCAGCGATATTTGGAGGGGAAGATCTCGTCTCTGGGCTTTATTTACAGCCTGGGTTTCATGCCTTGTCCCCACGAGACCCCCAGAGGTGTGTGGGGGCCCGGAGGCCCCCCCGGACTCTGTCCTGTGTGTCTGGGGACGTGGCTGGGGCAGCAGTTGGCTGCCAGGGCCCTCTGGGGCCATGGGCTCGGGAAGGAGGGCAGGCTGGGGCCGGCCTGTGCGGAGCAGAGGGCAGGATGTGGGTGGTGGCTGCAGCAGGACCCCGGGATTCTCTGGGACTCGGGGACTGCTCCAGGATGGAGAACACCCACTCACAGTGCCGGGTGACATCAGCCCAGGGACAAGGTCAAATCCCCCAAATCAGCTCAGCTGGCCGGGACCAGCTAGCTCCAGGGGGATCAAAGTCTGTTTCTTCCCTGGGACCCTCGAGGGTCAGGGATGTCCCCTTGGCCAGAAGGCCTAGGACAGGACCCCTGAGGGGTGGGGTCCCAGGCAGCAGGACCCGGTGTGGCCCAATTGGACTTCCTGACGTTCCCCATCCCGACGGGGAACAGAGCGGTGGTTGCAGGCTTGAGCAAGACCGTCGGAGTTCACCCCCGGGCCAGACATGGGTTTCTGGAGTGGCTGGCAGGAAAACGGCATCACTAGGTGGGCTGGGCCGGGGGGGTGGGGGTGGGGGTGCCACCAGGTGTGTTGGGGTGGGGAGGTCGAAAGCTAAAACAGACCTTTCTCTGCGGCTGGGGTGCGTCATTCCTGTGTCCTGACCTTGGTCTCTGCCCATGCAGGTCAGTGGTTTCCTCACCAGTGAGGGGGTCAGAGGGCATGGCCTCCGTTTGGGGGCGTGTGTGGGGGTGTGTGTATCTCACCAGCTCCCGAGTGCCCGGCCGGGGCACTTTTCACATGTCGTCTCATTCCATCCGACTGGCAGATGCCCCCGCGTTCCTTTGCGTGAACATTCCATGTCTTGGGCAGGATGTAGGCAGAGCTGGGGAAATTCCACGACTATTTTCTGAGCACCTACTGTGTGCCAGGCACTGTGCCAGGCACCGGGGATTCATTCAGTAGTGAACAAGCCGTAGTCCCCACCTTCCAGGGGACCGTGAGCTCATGAGAGAGACCAGGAATAAATGGGAGATGATAACGCAGGTGCTAGTCCTATGTGGGGGGTGGGGGGGAAGTCTGGGGTGCCAGGAGCCACCAAGGAAAGTGGTCCTGTGACAGGAGGGGTGGGGCTCCCCGCCCCCTGGGGTAGGAGACGTCTAAGGGCGGGGGCACAGGAAGAGCAGGTGTCAGAGCAGGGGAGAGGATGGGGGCTGAGCTCTGTGCTCAGTCGGTGGGGAGGGGGCAGGGAGAGTCTCTGGGGGCCTGAGTCTCTGGGGGCCGCTAGAGGGCGTGCTCTGGGCTGAGTGGAAGGCCAGAGGGCCGGGCGGCTTCCCCAGTGTCTGCCGTCTCTCCCACAGGTAGACCCCTACCTACCCTACGAGTACACCTGTGAGGGGATGCTGGAGCGAATCCACGCCTACATCCAGCACCAGGTAGGTGAGCCTTCGGGGACCCCAACCCCGTCAGACCCAAGGAGGGGCTGATGAGCTGCTTTGCCATTTGCCCAGGGCCCTGCGCCCATCAGACCGTCCAGCCCCCTATTCTCAGGCTTTCGGGGACCCTTTCTCACGGCTGCCTCGGGGCTGGAGCGGCTGTCTGGGTGTCAGTGGGAAGCGGCGCTGCCCCCGGGCCCAGCTTTAGAGCCCCCAAGCCTTTAGCACAAACAGGGAAACACAAAGACTTTTGTTCTTATAAAAGAGCCGTTGGAAGGCTTGGTGACTCGACTGGGCGAATGGGAAGTGCAGCAGCCTCCTTACCCCTCTCCCCAGATGGTTGGTGAGACTGGGGTGGGGGGTTCAGATCTCTGCCCTGAGAAACCGGGGGACAGCCCACTGCCGCGAAAGCTCGGCCACCCTAACCCCCGAGTGAGTGTCCGGGCAGGCAGGTGTCCCAGAAGTTGCACTCCCTTCTCCGCCTGGTGGAGGTGGGGGCCTCAGAGTTCCTGGAAGTTGTGGGTGGTGGGCGGGATAGGGGGGGCGTCCTGCCAGGTGCCTCGACCCAGGAGTACCCCCCCACCCCGCCTGCCCAGCGCATCTGAGCTGGCAGGAGGGTCGCAGGTGGCCCAGGCAGGGCGCGCCCGTCAGGCTCCAGGTCTCCAGCGGGATGCCTACAAGGACGCCCCTGGGCCTCGGGGTCTTGGGCAGGCTGTCCTGTAGCTACTAGATATTTCGACAGATGGTACATGGCCTCCCTTCCTACCTTGCACCCGACCCCATGAATGTTAGGGGCTGAGAGAGGCTGGTTCTGCCCTGTTGCTTTACGGACAGGAATGCGGAGACCCCCAGATGGGAGGGCACGTTGGGCCGTAGTGTGAGGGGCCAGGGCCGGGGCCAGCACCCAGGGCTCTGTGGCCTGTGGGGACGTCTGTCATGAGGCTCGAAGAAAACTGTTTGCTGGGCCCTGTGGCACCTGGAGCTGACGCTGCAGGAAGACCCCCACGGGGGGCCTGGGGCCCTGTCCCCACTGTGGGTGGGGCTGCAGGCCCCACTAGACACCCAGAGCCTGACCCGAGCGGCAAGGCAGCGCGGGGGCCACAGCCAGCAGATGGCCCAAGTCCAAATCCCCCCTCCGCCATCCGGCCTCCAGGCCATGGGCAGGGTCCTTGACTGCAGCCCCCACTCCTCCCTGCAGAGAGCCCAGTGCGCGTTGGAATAGATGAGCAAGGCATGTGAGGCTACCTGGTATTCAGCAGGCGCCCAACAGTGGGGGCTCTCACTGCACCTGAAGGGCCCTGCCCACGGTGTCACCCAGGGGCTTCTGTGCCCGTGTCCCCTCCCTACCACCACGCTCCTCCCTACAGGAGTTCTGCGCAGCTCCAGGCCCCGCCCCGCCAGGCGCCCACGCCCCGCAGAGCCCCTTCGTCTTGGCCCCAAACGCCACCCACCTGGAGTGGGCCCGGAACGCCAGCGTGGCCCCCGGGGCCTGGCCCCCGGCACACTCCCTGCGGGCCTGGTTGGCTGCCCCCGGGAGGGCCTGCACCGACGCCTGCCTGGACCACGGGCTGGTGTGTGAGCCCGCCTTCTTCCCCTTCCTCAACGGCCGGGACGCCTTCCTCAAGTGAGTGCCAGCCCCTGCCCGCTGCCGGCCCGGCCCGGCTCACCTGAGCCCTCCCTCCCGGAGCCCTGCCAGCACTGGGGGGTAGGGGGGTGCTACTTTCCAGTGAGTCAGGAAGGATCCACCGGGACCCTCCAGGTTGTTGTCCTGGTCACGGCTGCAAAACCCACCAGGTTTGCAGAGTCTTGGCAAAGCCCAAAACCACCAGGGGGACACTCCTTCCACCTCTGCTCTCTCCCGCTCCCGCTCAGCCCCCACCTGGTTGCTTGGGCAGGCTCTAGCCCCAGACCACGAAGGCCACCCAGGTGTTCCTCCTGCTGGGTCAGCCTGGGACCCCAGCCCCTGCAGGCCAGGCCCCTCCCGTCCTCACCAAGGGTCCCTGGACCGCAGGTGTAACCCATCTCCTTCCCTGGTCCGGGGTGGGGACTGGCCAGGGCGCCGGGAGCAGGCTGGGGGCAGCCCCTACTCCATCCTGCCCGGGACCTCTATCCCAAGCGATGACACCGTGTGGTACCCGCCAGGCTGCAGGTGCCCTGCGACAGCACCGAGTCGGAGATGAACCACCTGTACCCGGCCTTCGCGCAGCCCGGCCAGGAGTGCTACCTGCAGAAGGAGCCGCTGCTCTTCAGCTGCGCCGGCTCCAGCACCAAGTACCACCGGCTCTGCCCCTGCCGCGACTTCCGCAAGGGCCAGGTGGCCTTGTGCCAGGGCTGCCTGTGAGGCCACCCTGCCGGGCGCCCACGCCGAGCCTCCCCGGCCGCAGGAGAAAGCACCAGCAGATGCCGCGCTCCGGCCACTTGCCCTCCCTCGACAGAGGAGAGCCGTGCGTGGGAGCAGAACGCGGGGAGCACCGCTGAGCCCCTGGCACCGCCAGGCAGGCTCCTTGCTCCCATCCTGGGGACTCGTGGCAGCATCATGGCCAAGCAGACGGTGGGCTGGTCAGAGGGTCCCCTTGGCCCAGGAGCGGTGGTCAGAGGCCCCTGGCTTTGCGTAAGGCGAGATCTGGAGCAGATGGAGAGAGGGCCCCGGACAGGGCCTGCTGGCTTGCAGCGACAGGCAGGGAGAGGAGGGGCTGCTGCCCCATTTCCATGAAGGGCCCAAGGAAGGACACCCCATAGCCCTGGGGAGCAGACCTGGGCCTTTGCTCTGGGTGGGGTCCTGTGAGGGAAGCCGTGCACGGGGCTGGCCCTCTGGAGTTGCTGGGGTGTGGACAGGGGGGCCGGGCCGGGGGCCCCTGCCCATGTCTCCTGTCAGCCCCACCCTCTCTGTTCCCTCTCCCTCCTGATTTCCCGATTCCCCCACCCTGGCTCTGCACTTGGGGGGTCACAGTTAGGGGTGGGGGGGCCACCTCAACCCTGGTTGAATTGTTTCCCTCTCCTGCTTGTTCCAACTCTCTTCATTTGGGCTTCTCCCAAAACCCATCCCGGCATGACCTGCGATTCCAGACCCTGGATTTGTTTCCAAGGGGCCGGTTTCCACCCCAGCCTCTGAGAACAGGCTGTGGGACCCCTGCCTGAGGGTGTCCTTCATGCCCCCCCCCCGCAGGTGCCGAC
This sequence comes from Microcebus murinus, assembly GCF_040939455.1. Classification (NCBI taxonomy): domain Eukaryota; kingdom Metazoa; phylum Chordata; class Mammalia; order Primates; family Cheirogaleidae; genus Microcebus; species Microcebus murinus. Next base: position 58,914,534 of record NC_134121.1, read on the forward strand.
TGCCCCAGCCCCCAGATTGTTTGCAGATAAGGGTTTGGGACAGAGCTTCAGCCCATGGCACGCCCAGCCCAGTTCCCAGCTGTCCGGCCACTATTCCCCAGGTCCCCACCACCCCATCAGTGTTGCACCCACGACGCAGCCTCAAACCACCTCCAGATCCAACTGCCCCTCTCTGTGTGGCATGCCTGCCCCGGCCCCAGGACGCCCCTTCCCCTCCACCCCGTGCCCAGAGCCAGGCCTGACTCTCTGGTTGGCTCCCAACACTGCCACCCCCCAGTTTTATAACCCCACTCCCTGCCCGGGCGACCCACCCACCACCCCCTGCCCTGCCAGGGAGGCAGCCCCAGGGCGCTGAGAGTAGTGGAGGGGGCCAGGTCCCCGGGCGGGGCTCGAGGCTGGACACCCCACGACGAGCCCCTCCAGGCCAGGCTGGCCCCGCGCACGAAGCCAGGACTGCGAGAACTCGGCGGTTCCCAAGGACTGACCCGTGGGGAAAGCAATAGAGACACTCTTTTCTCTCTCTTTTTTTAAAGATTTATTTCTTGAAATAATAAATATTTTATTGGGATGTGAGATGCAGAAGAGGAACCGTGCTGCTGCTCGTCTTTTCCTGGGACACGGGGGAGGCGGGGCGGAGTCTGGAGCCCCCAGAGCCTGTTCCGGTTGCTGCGGGCACGCAGGGAGGACGCCTCTCCCGGCTGCCCCGTGCTGTGACTGCAGGGGCCCCGACAAGCGGAGTCGCGCCTGCCCATGCTCACCTCGGGCCTCAGCAGCCGCAGCCGTGAGGTGGGAGAACACAGATGCATTGTGACAAGGGCCTGAGCGGACGGTGGGACCACATGAGCGGATGTTCACAGCCCTTGCTGTGCCTCCGGCCCTGGGCCCGGAGTTTGTCGTTCATTCTCCCATCAAGGAAGTGCCACTGTTATTAATATATTTCCATTTCACAGCGGGGAAGGCACGGAGAGTTTAAATAGCTTACAGCTCTTAAGCAGGCAGGTGGGATTTGCTGCAAAATGGGGGTCATTTCAAAGTTTCTGAGAGGAGCAATTGCCTGGATGGAGTGACAGCCCACCACGGTGCCCGAGCTCGGTCTGCTCTGCATGATCCTGCGATTGACGCGCTCCGTGGTCAGGGCGTTCCTGCTGCCAGGGGTTCTCGGCTGGGGGTGGTCTTGCTCCCCAGAGAACACCTGGCGCCGTCAGGACTTGCGGCAGGGTGGCAGGCCACGGGCGCCTGGTGGGCACAGTCCAGTCAACATCCTGCAGTGCACAAGACAGCCCCAGCCACGTGCAATGAGCCAGCCCAAAGTGCCAGACGTGCTGAGATTAACAAGGTAGGTGTTTCAAAGTCAAGCATGTAAATAACCAGGTGCCACAGACTTTTAATATGGGCAGTCAGAAGTGCTGCTGTCCCCTCAGTTTGTGGGTGGAGGCCCAAACAGACCAGGGTCCTGCCCGTAGGACACAGGCAGGTGCAGGGAGAGCCCAGGTCCCAGCCCCTCTCTGTCTCTGTCCCCTTCTGTTGTGTCACCGCCTGTCTGAAGGAGCCAAGAGAAGAACAGCGCAGCTAAGTATTTTCCGTGGTCACGTCCACCAGGAGGGGCGGGGCTCAGAAACCTGGCCAAGGCCTTCTTTTGGGAACTGAGCCTGCTTTAAAAAAGATAAATGAACTTTATTCTTTTGAGCGGTGTTAGGTTCACAGCAAAACTGAGAGGAAGGTACAGAGATTTTCCATGTGCCCCTCCCCCAGGTGCACGGCCTCCCCGACCAGCGCAGCACGCTCGTGACAGTCCGTGACCCCTCGCTGACACATTGCTGTCACCCAGAGTCCACGGCTCACATCAGGGTTCGTTCTCGGCGTGCACAGTCTGTGTGCTTTGACAGGTGTTTGCAGCCACTGTCACAGCACCACGCAGAGTATGCTCAGGCCCTAGCAATCTTCCATGCTCTCCTGTTCCTCCCCCACCCCATCCCTGACAGCCTCGGATCTCATCAGTCTCTCCCTAGCTGCACCTTTTCCAGAATGTCATATAGTTGGGATCGCACAGCATACAGCCTTTTCAGATGGGCGTCCTTCACTTAGCAAGATGCATCTACGTTTGCTCCACATGTTCTCATGGCGGGATAGCTCATTTCTTTTTTTTTTTTTTTTTTTTTTGAGGCAGGGTCTCTCTCTCTCCCTGGCTAGAGTGCAGTAATGTGATCATAGCTCATTGAAGCCTCCAATCCCTGGGCTCAAGTGATCCTCCTGCCTTGGCCTCCCGAGTAGGTGGGACTACAGGCATGTGCCACCGTGCCCGGCTAATTTCTCTATTTTTTGTAGGGACGGGGTCTTGCTCTTGCTCAGGCCGGTCTCGGACTCCTGAGCTCAGCCGATCCTCCTGCCTCGGCCTCCCAGAGTGTTAGGATCACAGGCGTGAGCCACTGCGCCCAGCCTGGATAGCTCATTTCTTTTTAGCACTGAATAATACTCCATTGTCTGGATGTACCACAGTTTGTTTTTAATCCATTCCCTACTGAAGGCATTCCTGGTTGCTTCCAAGTTTGGGCAATTATGAATAAAGCTGCTATAAACACTCACATACAAGTTTTTGTGTGGACACACATTTCCAGCTCATTTGGGCAGATACCAAGGAGCACGAGTGCTGAATCATATGGTGAGAGTGTGATTGTTTAGTTTTGTGACTGCCAAGCTGTCTTCCGAAGTGGCTGTCCCATCTCGCGTTCCCACCCTCACACTCAGCGAGGGCTCCTGTTCTTCCACATCCTCGCCAGCATTGGGTGTTGTCGGTGTTTTGGATTTCGGCCATTCTAATTGGTGTGTAGTGGTCGCTCTCATCGTTCTCATTTGAATTTCCCGGGCGACATATGACGTGGAGCAATTTTTTCATATGTTTGCCATCTGTGTATCTTCTTTGGTGATGTGTCTGTTCAGGTCTTTTGCCCATTTTTTAGTTGGGTTGTTTGTTTTTCTTACTGCTGAGTTTTAAGAGGTCTGGGTATATCAGCCCACTTTTAAATCCTATCTTAACCTTCCAACGGGGCAGCAGGGAGAGAGGATTTGGAGACTGGACAGAACTTGCAGCCCAGGTGCAAGACCAGAGAGACGCCAGCCCTTCCTCCCTAAACCAAGGGTGGCCACCCCTTCCTCAGCCCCGGCCACCCCTGAGCAGTGGAGGAAATCACGGGCCGGGGCAGCATATCCACCTCGCTGCTGCAAGGCTTACAGGCGAGGGGACAGGTCTGAGGAAGCCCCTCTGCTGCCTGTGGAATCACCTGGGGAGTGTCAGCCACCAGACACCTGGGCTGCACGCAGACCAATCAAACCAAAACCTCTGGGCAGGGCGCAGTCACCATAGTTTCTAGTGCACATCTGCTGGGAACCTCTGCACTTACCCAAGTGCCTGGCCAGCTCCTCTCTGCTCCCCTCCTGGCTTTGCCCTGGGTGTAGGGAGGAGGTTGAGGACCTGCAGCAGGAGGCTCATTTAAAACCTCAGCCCCCACCCAGCCCCCAGCCCCCAGGCCCCAGGCAGCGGCTCCCAGCAGCCCAGGGCACAGGCTGAGCATGGCAGATGAAAAGGCTGTAGGTTCAGCCTGAGCCTGGGGCAAGGAATGTAAACAGGCTTCGGCTGGCTCCAAGACAGAATCTCAAGTTCAAGGGCAGGAGAGATAGCGTGGGTGGGAGGCTAACAAGTTCCATTCCTTACAGCCAGGGAAGCTGGAGGGCAGCCCAGGAGCCTGGGTCTCCTTTGGTCTCTGCAGCCTGTGGGAGCCTCTGCCATGTTCCCACCTCCGGGTTCTTCCCTGGTGGCCAGGGCCCGCGGGGGTGCTGAGGCCGAGCAGCCTGAACCTGGAGCAATTACCTTCCCCTTGGCTGACTTTGCAGGCCCCCCGCAGACCCGTGCGTTCCCTCCTCCCACCCACCCAAGCGAAGGTCTGACCTCCTGGGGGAAAGAGGCCAGGGCAGGTTAGGGGGCTCAGAAAAAGGAGGTCCTAGGTCTTACCCATCGCTGCTCTGCCTTGGTGTCATGCAGGTTCCTCCCATGCATTGCCCTGCCTTCTCCAGAAGTCTCTAAGAGGGTACCGACATATTCCCTTAAAGGGGAGAGGGCTCTTTTCTGGGCAGTGCTGGGAGAGCCCCCGCCACCCCTGCTCCTGACAAGCTCGGCTGGGAAGTGAAGACGGGAGAGACAGCCCTGTCACGCTGGTGCCCTGCACCCCAGCCTGCACCTCGGGAACCCCACCCCCATTCTGCACTTCAGTTTCCGCCGCTGTAAAACACGGAAAATAATCCGAGGACACGGGGCTGGGGATTACAGGGGTAAGGCAGGGAAGGCTCCGGGCGGGACGTCTGGGGTGACGTGGTTGACGCGAGAGGCTCGGCCACCACCTGGCGCAAGGAGAAAAGGGAGGCTGGAGGGGCCCCCAGCCTGCTGCTACCCAAGACTGGAAACCCCAAACCTCCTCCCAGCCACAGCTGCGGGGGGATGTCCTTGGGCAGAACAAGATAGAAGGTGTTGGGGTTGAGCTGTGCCTCCCCCAAAGGCACACTGAAGTCCTCCCCCCTGGAGCCTGTGCGAGTGGCCCCACGTGGAGGTAGGGGCTCTGCAGACCTCATCAACTGGAGATGAGGCGGGAACGGTAGGGTGGGCCCTAAATCCGAGGACAGGCGTCCTTACGAGAAGAGGACACAGACACCCAGGGAAGAAGCCACCACGTGGAGATGGAGGCAGAGATTGGAGGGAGGCAGCGACAAACCGAGACACACCGAGGACTGCCGGCGACCACGGGCCACAGGGGCTGGGAGAGACAGAGAAGGATCCTCCCCCGAGGGCCAGAGAGAGCTCAGCCTTGCCCACACCTTGACTCTGCAAATAAATTTCTGTTGTTTTGAAGCAAGTCACAGTTCGTGGTTGATGTTATTCCGGCAGCCACAGGAAAGCAACAGAGAGAGGGTCAGAATCCTGCTCCCTTTAAAGATAGTAACAGAGGCCTAGGCTGGGCAGCCTCAGAGCAGGACTGGAACGGCCCGGGGCCAGGCCGGGGGCTCCCCTCGCAGCGGTTTACCTTTTCTCAGAAAAGCGAGGAGCAGGCCGGGCGCTGTGGCTCACGCCTGTAATCCTAGCTCTTGGGAGGCCGAGGCGGGCGGATTGCTCAAGGTCAGGAGTTCAAAACCAGCCTGAGCAAGAGCGAGACCCCGTCTCTAAAAAAAAAAAAAAAAAAAAAAAAAAAAAAAAAAAGAAAAGCGAGGAGCAGCTCATTAAAAGCCCCAAAGGAAAAAGAATGAGGCCCCCACCCCAAATAACCAGCACCCACGACACAGGCCCTCGGGGCTCCTGGGAGCAGAATCCAGGCGTTGCCAGCCTCAGATCACCTCCCTCGGAGTCTGCCCAAAATAGTCCAGGCCCGACTTCTGCATATATTTGAATATTGGGCTCCAGAGACCTGGCTCTGGAAAAAGAGAGCAGCCGACTCCCACTGACGCTGGGCCAGCAGCACACAGAACATCGTTCCCCGAGACTCTCAGCTCCCGCGGCGGCCAGTGCCTTGGCCTCCGAGACCCTTGGCGGGGTGGTCTTCTCCTGCACAGGATCCCGTGGAGCTGGGCAGGGTCGGGCATCTGGCTTTGGGAGCGCTGAGAGCAGTCTGGGCTGGGGCCTCACTGTGCCAGGGCTCCCCAGGACCCCGTGAGACACCTTGGATGCTCTGTGCCCCTTGCCCGGGGACCCCCTTGCTCCCTCAGCCCCCCCCCCCCCCCCCCCCCCGCCTGTGTGAGCTGTTCCCTCCTGGGGTCCACCGAGGGTGGGCGGAGACTGAATTTCTCAGCCTTGTCTCAAGCTGGACTGGGGCCTCCTCCCCTGCCCATCTCTTCCGGCCACCCTCGTCCCCCCATCACCCATTCATTCAACAAACATCCGCCGGCCCGGTGCCTGGTCAGGCGCGAGGCCAGAGACTCCAGGGTCCCCATCTGATGGCTGTGTCCTGGCACCAGCGTGCAGGGCCCGCGCCAGCTGGAGACTCGCCAGGTGTCCGGAATCCGATGGCGCTTGGTTTGCATCGATTCTAGAGACCGCTCAGTCGGTAGCGCCTCCCATTTCAACTCTGCCACAGAGCAGAGGAAGACCAGCCTGTCTGCCTCCCGGGGAGGGGTTTCTGCTTGTCCTTCCTCAGAGGCTGTAGCCCCCAAGCAGCTTCATGCTGGCCTCCAAGCCAAGGCCACACCTCCTGTCTCCTTGGGGGGGGGGGTCAAAGTCCAAGCCCCTTGATTGAGCGCCCCTGGGGGTTTCCCTTCTTCCTGCAAGCTCAGTCGGCCTCAGGCTAAATGTTGTTTGTGGTGGTTTATTTATTTATTATTTATTTTTTGAAACAGAGTCTCACTCTGTTGCCTGGGCTAGAGTGCCGGGGCGTCAGCCTAGCTCACAGCAACCTCAAACTCCTGGGCTCAAGCAATCCTCCTGCCTCAGCCTCCCGACTAGCTGGGACTACAGGCATGCGCCACCATGCCCAGCTAATTTTTTCTATATATATATATCAGTTGGCCAATTAATTTCTTTCTATTTTTAGTAGAGACGGGGGTCTGGCTCTTGCTAAGGCTGGTTTGGAACTCCTGACCTTGAGCGATCCTCCTGCCTCCGCCTCCCAGAGTGCTGGGATTACAGGCCTGGCCTGTGGTGGTTTATTTTAATTTCCTGGTCTTTTGTAAAGAAAGCTTTCCAGTTTCCGAGCCTGAAGCAGGACCAGGCTGTTACCCTTCCCAGGTGCTTCCAGTGGAACCAGATTCAGGTTCAAACCCTGTTTGGGGCACGAATCACTAGCTGTGACCTACACCACTCACTTCTCTGAGATTTTGACCCATCATCTAGTTAAACCAGGGCAATGCTACTGTATTAGTTTCCTGTCGCTGCTGTGACAAATGACTACAGACTTAATGGCATAAAAACAACACAAATGTATTATCTTACCGCCCTGGAGGGCAGAAGTCTGGAATGGGCCTCCCGGGGCTACGATCATGGCATCAGCAGGGCTGTGTTCTTTGGGGGCTCTAGGGGAGGCTCTGTTTTCTTGCCTTTTCTATAATACTTTCTAGAGGCCGCCCGTATTCCGTGGCTCTCGGCCCCTTCCTCCATCTTCAAATCCAGCAACGGCCAGTTGCGTCTTCCTCCCACCGGTCCCTCTGACCCTGGCTCTCCTGCCTCCTCCTTCGCTTTGGAGGATACCTGTGCCCACCTGGGGAATCCAGGGTAATCTCCCTCCTTGAAGTTGACTGATTAGCAAATTTAATTCCACCTGCAACCTTAATTCCCTTTGCCATGTGTATTAGGCAGGCAGGGTTTTCCTGAGAAACAGAGATGTCTCTCTCTCTCTCTCTCTCTCTCTCTCTCTATACATATATATATATATATATATATATATAGGATGTATATTTATGTAGAAAGAGACCTATTTTAAGGGACTGTCTCATGCAATTATGGAGACTTGTAAGTCCAAAATCTGCAGAGTGGGCCGCAGCCCGGACACGCAGGAAGCGCTGAGGCTGCAGTTCAGGTCCAAGGCCGTCCGCTGGCAGAATTTCCTCTTCCTCAGAGGACATCGGTCTTCCGTGCTGTCCGGGCCTGCAACTGGTTGGAGACCGTCCATCCACACTGGGACCTGCTCTATCAGAGTCCACCTGTTTAAATACTAATCTCACACAGAAACACCCTCACAGAGACATCCAGAATAGTGTTTGGCCACACATCTTGGCACCGCGGCCCAGCCAAGTTGACGCAAAAATAACTCACACCGTGTAACGAGGCGCGTTCACAAGTCCCGGGCATTACAGCGTGGATATCTTGGGAGGGTGCGGGGGTGCCATTATTCTGGCACCACAGCTACCTCTGTGTTAGTCAGGGTTCTCCGGGGTAGCAGAACCAATAGAACACACACACGCGCACTCACATAGGTGCATACATGTACACACACGCACACATGTACAAGCACACGGATTTATTATAAGGAGCTTCCTCACTTGACTGTGGACACTGAGCAGCTCCAGGCTCTGCAGTGGCAGCTGGGGACACTAAGAGCTGCCGGCATGTTGATAGTTTCAGTCCGAGTCTGAGGCCCGAGAAGCAGGGGAGTGGACCGTCCGGCTCCAGTCTGAAAGGCAGCCGGCTCGAGACCCAGGAAGAGCTGAGGTTTCAGTTCGAATGCGAAGGCAGAGACGTACGAACATCCCAGCTCAGGGCAGTCGGGCAGGAGGCGGCCCCCTGACGTGCTGGAGAGTCCACCTGCTTGTTCTGCTCAGGCCTTCAGCTACTCGGGAGGGCCGTCTACTTTGCTCAGTCTTCCGAGTCACCTGTTAATCCAGAAACACCCTCGCAGGAAACCCAGAATAATATTTGACCAACTATCTGGGCACCCTGTGGCCCAGTCAATTTGACACATAAAATTACCCACCGCAACCTCCCTTCAGGAGGGTATGAAATCCCATCACACACACTGGCAGCCTGGGGCTGGCTCCCCACATCCCGCAGAGATGGTGGTTAGATTTCAGGAATTTTGTAAGCCAGTCATTATAAATAAATTGTTAGTGTCTTCTGACTGGCCATGGGAGGAGTAGTGACAGCACAGAAATTGGCAAGTGCTTTAATTCAGGCCTTTTTATTTTTTATTTGCATTTTGTGTTGTTCTAGACCCTGTGTATAAAGATTAGAGTGGTCCCCCTAAATATCCATCCCTGGGTATAATTCATCACTATTTCTCCTGAGATTAGTTAAGCGATGTGCATCGAAGCCTTAAAAACTCATGTGTTGGCCGGGCGCGGTGGCTCACGCCTGTAATCCTAGCATCTGTCCATCCATCCATCCGTCCGTTCGTCCGTCCGTCCATCCATCCACCTACCCATCCATCCATCCATCCACCCACTCATCTATCTGTCCATCCATCCATCTATCCATCCATCCATCCATCTGTCCATCCACCCATCAGAAAGTAATGACCAAGTGCACACCCTGAGCCGAGCACTGTGCTTAAGCCCCCAAACGCAGGTTTGCCCCCTGCGCCCCTGGAGAGGGAGGGCTCACTCTGATGTTTAATGCTCCGGTGGAACTACAATTATGAAAAACACACACACTGCAATTCGGGTTTAGGATGAAAGTATTCATTTCCTGGTTTTAATTATTCAATAGAAATTAATGAAAATGTAAGAGGACTCTCCAAGGAGCCTCTCCAACAGCGGTGGTGGGTGAGCCCTGGGGAGGGGAGAGTGGCAAAGTGGAGTCGAGGAGAGTGCGGCGAGCGGCGCCAAAGCCCCCCCTCTCCTAGCCCTGCTGGCCCGTGAGCTTTCCAAAGGCGGGGACCCCCTGCTCCAGCCAGGACTTGGGGTTTGCTCACTCATCTGGGGGCCGGGCTGGGGGACGTGTTGACTCCACTACGCCAGGAGCTACACCAGGTCTTAGGGAGGTGAATGAGACCCAGCCCTGCCCTCAGGGAGCTCACGGTCTGTGGGGGGACAGACCCCCGATGTAGGACCAGAGCGGATCCCTGGTGTCCGGCCACAAGAGCAGGGGTGCTGGGGCCGGGGGGCGGGGGGAGCATGACTCCTGGCAGGGTTCTGAGGGTCTCTCCCTCCTGGGTGAACTCAGAAGCCCCCCTTTGAACAGAAGAAGCATGTGTAGGTCCTGGTGGCCACTTAGGGCAGGATAGTTTGCCAGTGTGGCGATGTGTGATCTGTCCTCCCTGTTACAGAATCGGAATTCAGAGGGCTCTCTTTTTCTTTTGTCCACCCCCAAGGGCTAGGGGGGTGGAGGGCTTTGAGTCCAGAAGATAGGGGCGTGGAGATGGGGAGAGGAGCCTCCCAGGAAGGAAGAGGCTGGGAGCTTTGATAATTCTGAGGGCGTGGAAACCTGTGTTCCATCTTAGGAGGGCCCTCATTAGGGGACAAGCCCTCAAACGGGATGGCCGAGGAGGCCATGTGGATCCCAAGAGCTCTGGCCTGGGGAGCCCTGGCAAAGGGGGCCCCACCCCCAAGCTGAGCGCCGAGCACCAGGGCTGAAGCTCCGGAGGGCATGCAACCGATTACTGCCGCGTGGCCAGTCCTGCAGCTACCTGCAAATTCACTTAGTCATTCCGACTGCCTCCTTGGAACTGCTTGTAACATCTTGCTGGCTCTCTCCTGAATTAATGAATTAAGTAACATCTTTGACACGTGTCCATGTTATATCTGATTGAGCCATTATTTTACTTAAAAAAAATGATCCTTTAGCAGTGTCTCACAATCCTAGTGGGGGTAGCTATTATGGTCCCTCTGCTGCAGTTAGTTGAAGAACACGAGGCACAGAGAAGTTAAGTCATTTGCCTGAGGTCACACAGCCCAGTGGGGTGGAGCCAGGATTTGGGTGCGTGCGGGAATCTGGCTGCAGTTTACAGTGCCACGTGGCCTCCACGAGTACTTGAGCTCTGTCATCTCAGTCAGTCCCCACAAAACAGGTCCAGTATTTACGATGGAGAACAGGGAAGCGCTGAGCGGTTAAGTAGCTTATCCGAGCGCTTGCAGTTAGTAAGTGGCCACTTCCGCCCCAGGACTGTCGCCGCTGTATATAGTCTACGTGGTCGTCGGCGCTGGGGAAAGCGCCGATAGACTATTAACAGATCGTGGCTGACATCCGTGGTGCACTTTCCAAGTGACAGATACTGCGGCAAAGGCTATACCCAGATCATCTCCTACGGCCCTACAAGGCTGACAATTTTCTTATCCTATTTTACAGACATTCTTTGAGGCACCCAGAGGGGTGACTTGTTTTTCTGCACCTCTTGGTTCATTCTGGGGCTGAGCTCTGCTGCGCAATGTGGTGCCACCCAGGCCCCGTGGCAGTGTCCCCAAGACCTGGTGGGACGGTCCAAACACCCCCCGCACCCCGCCAGGCCTCCCCAATCCCACTTGCACCCCGAAGGCTCGGTCCCTGGGCTTCTGAGAGGCTGGCAGGGGGTGGGCGCCGCAGCCCTGCAGGCCTGAGCTTTGGATTTGGGGCACTGGGCCGTGGAATCCTACTAATGACCGCAGGGCCGGGGCCTGGCCTCCCACAGGGGGTGGTCGGGGATCCCAGGTGCCCGCAGCCGGCCTCAGCTGCTTACCAGGGACTCGCCAGGCTAATTGGAATGTGCCCAGCAGCTGCCTGGGCCGGGAGCGCAGAGCAGCTCCGGGTCGCCTGCTGTGTTGATGAGTTATTAAAGAGGAAAGAGCGCCCACGCGGCAGCTTCATTTGCAAGGGAAATGACTTGACGGGCCTTTCATTTGCAATCTTGCAGCCTGGAGGTTTTGATTAGCTGCGGTGGAAAAGGTCCCTCCTGTTTTATGCATGAGGAGCTGCGCCCAGGGACCCTCCTCCCCTCACCCGCCCCGCCCTCTCCTTCTGGCTGGGAAGGAGGAGGGGGGTTGGGGAGGGTCCCCCGAGGGCAGGGTCCACCCCCCTGGGCGGGCAGTGGGGATGGAAATTCCTAGAAGCAAGGCTGGCAGGAAGGGGAGGCTGTGAGACCTCCAGTCCTGGGCTTGGGAGAGCTCAGCTTGCTAAGGGCCAGGCGGGTAGCAGGAGCTCTCGGTTCCAGCCGACCCCTCCTCGCTAGAAATCTCCAGCCCCCTCCAGCCGCTCCTGGTGCCCACGCTGAACCAAGACCTCCTCCCGCCTCCTTGGTCTCTGGCACCGACTGGGAAGGGGGATGGAGACATTTGCAGAAGTTTTCTCTCCGACCTCCAATTTTTGTGACATTTCCCCCTTAAAGGCAGACCTCACATCCTGTTCCTTTCCAGTCCTGCCCAGCCACACCCCCTCCCCCTCTCTGGACGCCACGGTTTTTTTCCCACCTTCTCAGCAGCTGCACTTGCCAGGCCTGCTGCTCTGAGTCAGCTGCAAATGGGATTAGATGCAGAATGAAGCCCTGCTGGCCGCTGCGGAGGCCGCCTTCTTGGCCGGGGCAGCAGCGCTGGCTCAGACGGCCCCTGGGCCCAGGCACCCGGAGGGAGGATTATCCAGAATCTTGACCAACAACGAGGTGGCAGTTTTCCCCAGGCAATGGGTACTGGGGTAGGGGTTGCTGCCCAGGGTCCCCTGGTGGCCTTGGAGGCGCCAGGGTAGGGTCCTCTTGAGCCGGAGCCCGCCCGGGCTGCAGGTCCTGGCAGCTGCCCCGTAGGGCCACGCCAGGCTGTGGTGCAGCTGGGCGTCCCATCGTGTCCGTGGGGCACGCTGCCGGGAGCAACTTTCAGACCCAGGCTGAAGGGTGGCTCTGCACTGACCAGCTGGGTGGTCTTGGGCAAGGCCCTTGACCTTTGAGCCTGGGGATGATGGGCTCTAGCTGAGGGCAGTTGGAGAAGCAGAGCTGATGTATTCTCGCAGGTGGGCCTTCGGCACACAGTGGCTATTGCTGCAGACACTCACCAGGGGTGTCGCCGGCAGCCCAGGTGAGCGAATGATGGGGAACAGTGCTGCCTCAGGCTCAGGTACCCCAGGGCCAAACCAGGCGCCCACCTACCCCTGGAGGAGGTCTCATCTCTCTCCGCCTACAGCGGCCAGAGCAGGAGGCGGTCCCAGGGGAGGCTCCAAGTGAACCCCATTAATAGCACGGAAGGGGCAGGACGTGGCCCTGCGGTTGCCCCAGGCTGGGTCAGATGGCTCCCGGGGCCACTGCTCTCAGGGGGCAGCAAGGCGCTCAGAGGAAGGAAGCCTGGTCTTTGCAGTTTTCCTGTAACACAAGCGCGGGTGGGCATTGGAGCAGCTGGGCCTGGACCTGCGGGAACGTGGCCCCTGCTGCGTGGCGTGGGCCTGGCTGGTTTCCAAGGACTGGCGCCGCCCTGCCCCGAGGATGACGTTCTGCAGGGCCGCAGGGAGGAGCATCTGCACTTTCGTGTCACAGGTACGGGGGCTAGAATTCTGCCTCCGCCTTTTATTAGTCATGGGATTTGGAACAAGTTGCTTAATTTTTACACATCTTAGTTTTAAACTGTAAGATGGGGATAGTAACAAGAAGAAATGAGCGAGACAGGAGCACGTGAAAGGCGGGGCCTGGAGGGTTACAGGCGTCCATAAATGTCCACTTGTATTTGTGCTACGAGAGGCTCTATTTCCCGCCAAGCCTCAGTTCAATCTTGGGGCAAAGTTTCTCTTTCGAGGGCTGTGCACGAGAGTATCTTTCAAGTCCCACCGAAATGCAGGCGAACAAGACAGCACAGGGAGGTAGCGGCGGGGTGGGGGCGTGGGGAGTGCCGTGGTCGGCTGGGCAGGTGAAGGGAGCTGCAGCCTGGGACAGGCCGAGACACACCTGCAGACAGAGGGGTGGCAGCCAGCCGCAGACAGAGCCCCCAGAGAGCTCAGGGGCGACAGACATTGTAATGCAAAATGGGGTTGCAGGGGACAGAGGAGTCATTGACAGCATGTGCAGGAAACACCTGCACACGTAATGGCTCCCCCTCCCACGCCCGGGCAGGTCACCCAACCATACCCTGGAAGACTCCTTGCTGAAGAAGCAGTGACAGCCTTCGGGGACCGCTAAGGCCTCTGAGCTGTGGCTGTGGCACTTTCGAGGATACTGATGCCCCAGAGAAAAGCCCTGCCCGCCTGGGGGCCATTTACTGTCCAGCAGAGGGAACACCAACCTGCCCCCCCTTCTCTCCTACACAGGAGCGAGCTGTGACCGCCCGCCCGGGCGCTGGAGGGCCAGGCCACCAGCACAACCAAACGCTGGCCCGGGGGAAGCAGAAATGGTTCATGGGCAAGATGTCTTTCCTATACACGCCTACCTATGATAAAGTGTAATTTAAAAATTAGGCACAGTAAGAGATGAACAACAATAACAATAATAAAATAAAACTGTAACAATGTAATAAAAGTTACCTGAATGTGGTCTCTCTGTCTCTCTAAAATATTTCATAGCGTTGTACTGTGGGTAACTGAAAACAAAACTGCAAATAAGGAGGACCTCCTGCATGTACTTTAAGCCTCTTTTACTCACATACTCCCTCTCCATTCTCCTTTTCATCTTTGCAATATATTTGTTGAAAAAACAGACTTTGGTTTAGGACAGTGATGGTGGTGGTGGTGGTGGGGTGTTATTTGTTTTGTTCACCCAGTAGATTTTCCCACAGTCTGACTTTTTTTCTAATTGCGTTCTTGGGTATAGTTTAACCCAGGATCTTGTTAAATTCATTTCTCATCTGGGGATTCCCTGGACCAAGTGGGGAACACGAATCTGAGCTCCAAACGTGGGAGCAGCTGCCTGGAGTTAGGAATTCTGAGCATTTTTGAGTTCTCCCTTTTTAGGGTCATGCAGCCATCCATCTGTCCATCCATCCATCTGTCCATCCATCCATCCACACATCCGCAGTTCTACAGAGAGTCTATCTATCCCTCTGGGAGTCCCCACTCTATTTAGGGGTCTCCATTCCAATTCCTCAACCTACTTGGACCAAAGGCCTATCTGTTAGCTCCCACGTGGCCACTGAAACCCAGATGCCAGGTCACGGGGACCAGAAATACAGCTGTGGAGGGGCAGCTTCTGCCTTTGACACCAGGGCATGCTCTGGACTTGCGCTCTTGTTCATTTGGGGCCTCCGAGGGTTCCTTCGTGCGATCACTTACCTATACATAGATTTTTAAATATTTTATCAGCCAGGCAAGGTGGCTCAGGCCTATAATCCTAGCACTCTGGGAGGCTGAGGCAGGAGGATTACTTAAGGCCAGGAGTTGGAGACCAGCCTGAGCAAGAGCGAGACCCCATCATCGCTACTAAAAATGGAGACATTAGCCGGGCATGGTAGGGCACACCTGTAGTCCCAGCTGCGTGGGCGTGGAGGGGCAGTGCTACCTGGGGCAGGTGCGTCTCGTCGTGACCACAGGGGTGCAGGGGTCGGACCACTCGCGCATCTGTCGCCTCCGCTCATGGCCCAGCAGCTAGAGCAGGCTGGCGCCTCTGGGTGGGAAGTTCGCGCCTCTCCCCGGAGGCCTGGCCAGGGTTTGGAGAGAGGACTTGTGAGCAGAGAAGACCATGCCGTGGCTGCCCCCGAGAGCAGGGTCACGTGCTCTTCGGTGTGTGCCACAGGCTCCTTCATGCCCGTGACATGCCCCACCACTCCCACCACCCACGTGGCCCCCAGACAGGTGCATAAACCCAGGACACGGCGGGTTCTCCCGGCCTTTCCAGCACTGACATTTCCGCGGCTAATTACGCCGCGTGGGAGGGATTAGAAGGCAGCCCCCGTTAGGCTAATCCGACATTTGTAGCAGCTATCTGGCCGGCTTACCTCGGGGTCCAGCCCCGCCTGCGCAGAGCTCTGCCCCTGGGGCTGCCCAGGAGCCTGGAATCTCTGCCCTTGGAGTCACCCCTCAGAGCCATCTGTGCGGACATGTGCGGAAAGCATGGTGTCGCCAGGAAAGGCAAGATGCCGTTTGGGGACCGCCTGGCAGGGACCCAGGTGCCTTGATTACCCGCACCTGCATTGTCTCCAGCTCAGCGCCAGCCCCTGAGAGAACGGAGCCCTGCGCGGATTCGAGATGGGAGCAAGAACATAAAGTATCTCCGTGGAGCTTGGCTGCTGGGATGCGACTGGGTGCCGAAAGGCTCTGGAGTTGGGGTGGGGGATGCTGCCAGCTGGCAGACTGGGGGCGGATTTCATCGAGAGCAGCAGGAAACTGTCCTGAGCTCCCCTGACCCTGCGCAGTGGCAGCCCCGGCCTCCCCATGTGCCCCTGCAGCCCGGCAGGGCTCTGGGTGCCACACGGGTCCCATCCACCGAGCCCGCTCTGCACAGGGGCCATGCTGGGTGCCTTACAGCTGCCGTCTCAGTGACACCCAAACAGCCTTTTCACCCCTGTGTTAGACAGGTGGAGGGTGAGGTTTAGAGAAGTGCAGAAGGTGATGAATCCAGGCTAAAAATCCAGGTCCACCATGTCTGGACGGTTTCCACCTCATGACGCGGGGCCACCCGACGGTGCCCACCCACACCCACCCCACGCCCACTTAGGTCCGACACGACCCTCGCCCGGAGGGAGGGGGCCGCCCCCTCCTCACCAGCTCGGTCAACACCGGGTCCGGATCCCGTTGCCATGGAAACAGCTGTAGACCTCCCCGGTTTCTCCCGGGCTCAGCGGGGAGGTGCTGGAGGGATAATCGCCATTTGCCAGCCCAGCAGGGAACCTGGGGCACGCTAGGCAGAGAGGCGGCCAAGGTGGCAGGGGACGGAGATGGGCAGCTTGGCTCAATCCGAGCCCTCGTTCCCTGTCCAAGGAGAGGGGCACCGGCCGGAGACGCCGGCCCACGGGCTCCCCGGGGTCGCCTGGCCAAGCCCCACTCCTGGGCCAGTGCTCACTCGCAGGTGCCGCTCTGCGGAACCTCTGGCCAGGGGCTACTCTGGAGACGCAGCAGTGGACGCAGGAGGAGGGCTGCCCTTGAGGAGCTCAGGTTCTGGTGCGGGGATCAGAGGATGGACGGCAGACGTGGTCCCCGTGTGACAACTCGCTCAGAGCGCGCTGCGGGGAAGAGGCCAGCAGCTCCAGGGGCCGAGGCCAGAGAAGGGGCTCGAGGTGGTCAGGACTGCAGCTGGCCTGATGGGCAGGTCGAGAGCTGCCACAAACAGCCCCACCCGCCCCTGTCCACGCTGGCTCGGGACCCAGAGGGTGCTCGTTTTGTGCAAAGGCCAGAGGCAGACGAGCCCCGGCATCCGAGAGGGGCGGCGTCCCCTCCCCACCCACGCGGACTGTCCCAGCCGGAATTCCACCATGGAGCCTGGCTCGGATCTTGGGGGCTTCCTTCGCTGAAGCCCCTCTGGTTATTGTCAAACAGAGAGCACACGCGGCAGGTTAGCAGCTCTCGGGGACTGACGTAAGGCCCAGGTGGGTCAGAGGCCAGCTTGTCTGCTCTGCAAGGAGCCGCCCAGCGGACCCTGGACAGAGATGTCACCTTCCCCACCCACCACAGCCCGGCCCTGGGGACAGAGGCTCTCGCCACCGGTGGCTTCCCGTGTCTGTGGTGGAACAGGGACAGCACTTGGTTGTTCCTGCAGCAGCGTTGCTCACCTAGCACCCCCTCCCTGCACCCTCTGTCCCTCCACTGCCTGTCCACCTCTGGCCCTGCCTTGGTCCCACCAAGAGTTGCCCTATTGCAACAAAGATGCTCCTGCCACCCGGGGGATTCCAGGAGATTTAGAAGCTCTGTGCCTGCCAGGAACGGGGGGGGGGGGGGTGGCAAAGACCAATTATGCATTTCCTGTTATATCCCAGCATCCCGAACACGTGGCCAGCTCGGGCTGCCACAGCAAGGACCAGAGACCGGGCAGCTTAAGCAGCAGGCATCTATACTTCTCACAGTTCCGGAGCCAGGAAGTACAAGAGCAGGATCTGTCCTGCTGGCTTCTGGGGAGGGCTCTCTTCCTGGTTGGCAGACGGCCACCTTCTTGCCTTCCCTCACATGACAGAGAGAAAGAGAGACAGAGAGAGTGGGAGGGAGGGAGGGAGGGAGCACTCTTTCTCCTGACTCTTCTTATTCAGGCACTAATCCCACACGAGGGCTGCACCTCTGACCTAATAACCCCCCAGAGACCCCTTCTCCTGATCCCATCGCAGTGGGGATCAGGGTTTCAACATGGGAAATTGTGGAGGGACACAAACATTTGGCCCACAGCACACGCACATACACACACACATACACACGCACACTCATGTGCACATGTGGGAGCCAGGGAGGGGTTACACCCTCCAACCTCTCAGCGGGAGTGACCCTCCTCTGGGCCCTGAGACTTTGTGCCCCTCCATCCGATGGCATCCCAGTGGGCAGTCGCCCCTTCTGCATGGGGAGGCTCATTCCTCACACGCTTCCTCCTTGCAGGGATGGGACAGAAGGGCTGGAGAGCTCCCTGAACCCTGCTGGGGTGAAACACCCCTCCCCGAGCCACCGTCATTGTCATTGCCAGCTGGGGCGTCCATTGCTAGGCGGGAGCCCCACTCGGAGAGGATTCTGGAATGCGGAGGGGCTGCCTCTGGGCGTCAGGAGCCGGGCTGCGAGGTTCCGTCTGGGACCCCAGGTGCAGACGTCTCGCCATCGCTTACCTTGAGGCTCGCCGGGGGCGACGAAGGGTTTGCTCACCTGCTGTGCCCAGACTCTGGGATGGAAATCGCACGCAACAGTCACGCATTTGTTCAGCACATCTCCCCCCACCGGCCCCAGGCGGGACTTGGAGGACTCTGAGGCCCGGACTCCTTCTCCCTGCAGCCGTGGGGATGCCCCTTCCCCAGGAGGCTAAGGAGAATGTCCAGTCTGCCACTGCTCTTCCCACTGGCTGCAGTTCCAGGGGACGCGGCCACTCCCCTCACCGTCCCCCGGGAGTCCTCCTGGTGTCCGCTCCTCCCTGGGAGGGCAGGCCCCCACCCCCCATGGCTGCCCAGGGTGGCAGAGCCCCTGGCCAGGCTAGAGGCACTTCCCAGGACCCAGGACTTCAGGCCACCACGAACAGCCTCACCTGACGGGGTCAGCCGGGAGGAGGCGTGTGGGGCCACTCTCCGGGGCGGGAGGGCGTGCCCTTCGACCTTGACACGCAGGGGGCTGCCCGAGAGCACACGCCAGGCGGGACTCCATCTAAACAATGTGTCCTGTTGTCCCCAGAACACTCGTCACATCACGCATGCTGGTGTGTGTGTTGCTCACCGTGGCCCCGGGGGGCAGGGGCAGCTCGTGGGCACCTGGTGTCATGCACACCGGCTGGCAGGTGCACGGTGCGCACACGGGACATAGATGCTGCCCGGAGTTGCCTCCACCCTTCAGCTGTCTGTCCCCACTGTCACATTCACACTCACACCCAGCCCTGCGGTGACCACAGGTCTGAAAAACCTCAGAGGCAAACTCCCGCCCACATTGGCTGGATGACCCCGGCCCAAGCTAAGAGGACAGCCCTGCCCTGCACTCAGCCACATCTGCACTTCCGCTCAGAGGAGCAAGACCTGGACGCGACCCTCTCACCCCAGGTATGTGCCCACAGCTCGGTGGTCAGAGGGTTTTCTTCTGGAGCAGCTCTTTCTTTCCTTTGAGACAGAGTCTCACTCTGTTGCCCAGGCTAGAGTGCCGTGGCGTCAGCCTAGCTCACAGCAACCTCAAACTCCTGGGCTCAAGCGATCCTCCTGCCTCAGCCTCCCGAGTAGCTGGGAGTACAGGCATGCGCCACCTTGCCCGGCTAATTTTTTGAATATATTTTAGTTGGCCAATTAATTTCTTTCTATTTATAGTAGAGACGGGATCTCACTCTTGCTCAGGCTGGTTTTGAACTCCTGAGCTTGAGTGATCCTCCCGCCTCGGCCTCCCAGAGTGGTAGGATCACAGGCGTGAGCCACCGCGCCCGGCCTAGAGCAGTTCTTGTTAAAGAAGCGCCAGACATGCTTTTGCAAACAGCCAAGACCTTCCTAGGAGGCAGGGACAAAGGCCCTCCTTGCTCATGGGTGCAGGGACAGCAGGGCCCTGCAGTGACCAGGTAGCGGAGGGACAGTGTCTGGACCTTCAGGGGCGCAGTGAGGGACAAAAGCAACCGGGATCCCCGAGGGCAGGGGGACGATTTGATCCCCACTGGAGCCGCTGCGAAGAGAAGTGAAGACAGGTCCATCTTGGGGAAGGGAAGGGAAAAAGAGAAACAAAACAAACAGAAAAGAAATCTCTGTATTTTCTGAACCCAAACCCTGGATCCCCTCCTCCAACGTGAGGACGCATTTAGGTAGAAAGCGTGACAAGAGCTATGTCTGCACGCGTGTCCTGCCTCGTTCCAGCTCATCCCAGCCTGGGGCTCAGCGACTGGGGGCTCCTTGGCAGGCACGTGATTCCGCCTAATAACTACCCCCCCTCTGGACTTGAGGTAACCCCAGCGCAGCTCTGGAGCGTCACCAAACAGCCAGCGACATTGAGTCACGTTCTGTTATGCACTGAACAACTCTCCTTTATTGAAAAGAATAAAATTTCATGAGCAGAAATAGAAAATACTGCAAAAATATTTGTACTATTATAATAGAATGGTTGAAATTGCAGGGGTTTTAAAAGCCTGGGAACAATGACGTCTGTCAGACGCTGACAGGGTCACTGTCTGATGGGTAAGGGACAAATATGCCTTCCTTCTCCACCTCCAAAGCGAGATCCTCAGAGTCCAGGGTGGCTTTGCCCACCGCAGCCACAGGGGGCCCTGAAACCTGGGAGTGAAGGTGCCTGTGTAAGGTAAATTCTATTTCCAATGGGGGGGGGCGCTTGCTATTTAAAGGAAGAGATTTATGTGTAGCAACAACAAAAAATCATTATAATGCAAATCAGCCCTCTCCTCGCCATCCTTTCTTGGCAAATGTGATTTGCAATTTCCCTCTGTGCTCAGGGCTGGGAAGAGCTTCGTCTGTGATCCAGGCAGGAGAGAGGCCACCAGGAAGCCCCCATAAGCCGGGGTCCCGCTGAATGCTCTAGGGCCCCAGGCAGCAGCACAGGGGACCTGGAGAGAACTCGGCCACTGTGCACTTCTGCAGGGAAGAGGCTGCAAGGGCCTTGAGATCCCCTAAGCCCTCTCAAGGGAACCCCCTGGCTACTTTGCACACAGACCTTTGCCCAAAGACCCCAGGTTGCCCCGTGTGAAAGGTTAGCAGAGCCTTGGGCTCTCAGGACCTTCTGAGACCATGTTCCCCAGGTCACGGTCACTCCTGTTGGCTCAGGATAAACCTCTTTAAATATTTTGGCGGAATTTGGTTTTTCTGTTGACACTCGCACCTGTCCTAGCCCATGGGACTGTTTTGCAGATTGAGAGAGACTGCGCGGCCTGGTGCTGTACAGGCTGCCCGGCCACTCACTCTGGGGCCGCTGTTATTTATATTTTTCTAGCTGAAAATCAATTTCTCTGGCATGGAGGGTTAATCGAGTGCACGGCTCTGTTCCGCCTGGGAAAGTGCCCAGAAAGAAAGAGAGGACAAGCTGGGATTGGGGTGAGGGAGGTGGCCCTGCCCTTGCCTCTCCCTCCTCTCCAAGGCCTGGGGTGCTTCCTTGGTCTCTGGTGGCCTCAGCTTCCCGGTTGAGGGACAGCTGTCGGTTTCATACTGCACCAGGAATGGGGGCTCCCACGGGAGGTTTTGCAGACGAGGGGAGTGATGTCTACTCCCCTTGCTCTTCTGTCCTTGGGCACCTCATGGGAGGGTGTCCCCCACTCTCCCTAGGCTCATCCTTCCAGCTCCTGGTGGCAGTCCCAGGCCAGACGTCTTCCTGAGCCCAACCCTGCTCCCCTGCTTTTCCTATGGCCGGGCACATGGTGTGAAGGAGCCCTGGAGGCCTCTCAGCCCCACCCCGCCCTCTGCCCTGGCCTTGGGGACTCTTTCCTTCCCAGGAAACTCCCGACCTGCTCTTTGGGGTAGGAGATGGACTTGCTTAAATGCACAGCAGCACAGCGGACACCTGTGCACCGTCTCCCGGGAGAGCTGGAGACGGGGTGCGCCCCACGAGCATATTTGGAAAGAAGCCAGAGCGGGGGTGGGGGGGCATCGCCAGACCAGGGCCCCCCAGGGGTCTCGGGCAATTTTCTTGTTCCCGCTTGCACTGACCACACAGGTGCCTGCCTCCCTCGCTCTGGAGACGATGGGAGGAGAATTCGAGAATAGCGGTCATTCCAACCTCAGGCTTCCTGCCGAGGGTCAAGACATCCATCATTGCTCCTCCACAAATTAATAGAGTGTCCTATCCCTGGTCTCTATGACAACTGTCCCCCCCTTCCCCCCCGTCCCCATTACTTCTGTGATCATGAAATGGAATTCACTGGAAGTGCTTTTCAGTTAACTCTTCTCCCACAAACAGACCGGGGAAGGAAATTACCAGAAGCTCCAGCACCTCTGAACGGGTCTTTGTTTCCAGGCGAACGGTTCAATCAGCCTGATGAGAGACGCAAAGCCACCGTGGAAAGGACAGCTATTATTACAATTAAAGAGTTATTCCAGAGGTGCGCCGGCCGCCCACACGGTTCCGGGCGCTGCAGTGAGCCCAGAGCCTTCCGGGAATGTCAGCGACAAGGAGGTTTGTTTCTCTCCTGCTCTCCCACCACCCTGGGCTTCCTGCTTCCAGTTCCCATCTCTGCAAGAGACGCCATGTGCAGGGGACAAACCCAGCTCAAAACCAGAAAGTTCTAGAATCCCCAAACCAGAGGCCGCCTTGAGGGGCTCACACAGAGAAGCCTCCCCAAGCAGCAGGATGACAAACTGAGACTCCGGGATCCACGTGCAAAAGAAAACACCTTATTCTGCACGCACACCTTCGTATGCAAAAACAAAAACAAAAGCTCAGCATTTTTTCCAGTTATAAAAGATCAGATCCGCAGTAGAAAGATTAGGAAATAGGGAAAAACACAAGGAATAAGGTTAAGGCCAATTATAATCCCAGCCCACACCCAAATACCCACCATTACAGTTTGGGTGTGACCCTGCTCCGGGCGACGGCCTCGCTGACGGCTGGCTGACATCGACAGCGCCCGCTTGGTCTCTCCTCCCACTCCAGTGTGCCGGGGCAGGAGGCTCCTCAGCCTCAGCCCTGGATGAAAATGCCAGCAGACGCATGGCTTCTCAGCTCCTTCTCTTGGGTAACAGCTCCATGGGCATTTGGATGCAAACACAGTGTGAATTTGGTCCTCAGAATATTCAGCCTGTGGGGGACCAGAAATACGGCACCCCGAGATAGGCAGCTTGTGGCACACGGATGGTTGAGCTGAAGGCAGTTAAGAAGCAGCAGAAGCAGGAAAGCTCTGCCCTCCCTGTGTTTGCCTAAAAGCAGGGCACGGTTCCCAAAGGCAGAAGGCATCTCCACTCCCGTCCAGCAGGGAGATCGGAGGCCACCCCTGGGGACAACTTGGACCCCTGTGGGACGGTGCCCACACGGACAAGCTTCCCTAACCAGCCCTTACCTGCCAGCTGTTGGCCTTCCCCCAGCTGCTGCCCTGGAGACTCAGAGTCCTTTCCCTTTGTCTTGTCACTTCCTAAAAATTCACTGTTCTTTGCAGGAGATGCGACATAAGCTGGAATCTAGAGCCACCTCTTTGAGAACGACTGACTCCCCGGGTGTCTCCCGTGTGCATATGAAATGCACATGTTGATGGACTTCTGTTTTTCTCCTGTTAATCCACCTTTTGTTCCAGGAACCCACCCCAGCTAAGAACCTGGGAGGGTTGAGGGAAAAAAGTAGTTCTCCACCCGTACAAGCGCATGACATTCCATCACATCCTCCAAGGGGACTTGGGTTGAATCTCCTCCCTCGCCCTGCTCAGCCTACTCTGGTCGGAGGCTGTGGAGTGAGGAGGGCAGGGGCGGAGGATCTGCTGCATCCCTGGCAGAAACGGAAGAAGGGGCACAGCAGAAGGATGGCTCCTGGCAGGACGGTTCCCACTCACCTGGGCGGCTTCCTCTCCTGCCTGTCACCGCTCCTGGAAGGGTCCCTGCTGGGCTCTGGGTTCCAATGACCCTGGAAGCTGCCCCACCCCCACCCCCATCCAGCGTCCTTCTGGGCACTGCCCTCCTGGTCCGGATGGCCTGGCCTGTTGGACAGGGCGGCCCCTGTGGTTCTCTCTCTGGTCCACAAGGAACACACACTACCACCTCCTGTCTCTGACAGAGACACCTGGTCCTGGGGGCCATTCTCCACCCCACCCCCAGCCCTTTCCTGGCTCCACCATGCGAGCAGCCACAGCCACTTCCTGCAGTGGGGATGTCTGGGGGGGGGGGGAGACCCTGGCCCCATTTGCTCACACCTTTCCAGGCTGTGCCAGGCTTCTTTCCACGGCAGGGGACACATTTCAAAGCTCCCTTAGGGTCCCATCAATTCTCATAGTGCTTGGGACTAGATCTCCTCTCCCCGCCAACCGGGAGAGGGGTGTTGGGCTCGCAGCGGATGACAGCCACCTCCTCCTGTCCCCCGGCCCTGTGCTCTTGCTCACTCCCCTTCCAACACTCTGGGAGGGGCGGGGGCCTCCAGGGACGAGCTGTCCTTCATCCCACCGCGTCGTCCTGCCATGGCGGGCCGGGCCCCGGCAGCATCTCTCCCGCCAGAACTCGGGCAGGGAGAGCTGCCTTCTCACAGCCTCTGGCAGCGTCCTTTCCAAATATAAAACTGGGACAAAATGGTAACTCACATTTATTGAGTGTTCGCCGCGATAAGCACTTTACGGGGATTAGCTCGCTGAATCCTCACAGCCCCAGGAATTAGATAGCGTGTAGAGAAGAATTAGCCGACCCAGGGAGAGGGCTGGCTCTGCCTTCGGCTGCCGGGCGCTAATCGCCAGGCCCTCGCGACGTCCGGCCTGACCGGGGTGTCTTCGCTTGTCTGCGGGCTCCGGCCCCCGGACAGTCTGGCAGTGTGGTTTATGACGCGGGCCGTGGGACCACGTCACACCTGTTCTGACCTCTGGAGGGACTGGGGACTGAAGGTCAGCCGCGCAGGCAGCGTGAGTCCCAGCAAAAACCCTGGACACCGAGGCTTGGATGGGCTCCCCCGCCTGGCCGAGATCCTGAGTGCCGTCTGGAGCCACGGCCGGGGAGCCGAGGGCGTCCAGGACTCGGTGGACAGAGGGTGGCCAGAAGCTGCACGTCCGGATCCCACCCAGGCTTCCCCCCGTTCGACTCGCTCGCTGGCAGGTTGTAATTTGTGTCCTTTCACACAGTAACTGCAGTCGCCAAGTATAGCGCCGTCCTGAGCTCTGCGAGTCCTCCAGGGAGCTGTCACATGTGAGGGTGGTCGTGGGGACCCCGAATTCACAGCCTGCTGGGCTGTAGTTGGGGTGGTCCTGGGACCCTCGAGCTTGTGGCTGGTGTCTAGCGTGAGGGCCGTCCTGTGGGGACTGCGCCCTTTGACTACGCAATATTCAGAACTCGCAGCAGATGCCAGCACGATCTCTGCTTTTCGGACAGGGAAGTGGGTGCAGAGGTGGTTCGGTGACCCACCAAAGGCCAGGCAGACTGCACAAACTCATATGTAATCTGTAATTTCAAAACTTAACCCTAAATCCATGGGCCACAGTGACCCTGAGCAGCATTTCCTACGAGTCTAGACCTAACCGGGGAGAATGGGGAGAAGAGGAGGGTACAGGCTGCAGATTGGGGTCCCTTCCACAACCACACCTCCTCCCCTAGGGCAGAGTGAGGAAGATTCTTCTAGGTTTCCAGGGGTGACCACTGGTCCACACCTCACATCCTGCAAAGGCCAGCATCAGTTCTCAGACATGGGCTGGATCCATGAGGGCGGAAGGGGTATAAAGCTTTGCTCAGGGAGGTCCCTGCTCAGTCAGAGGCACCTGGCTGAGCCCAGTCAAACCCTAGGACTGTGACAGACAGTGCTAAATATAGTCGTTGTTTTAAGCCACTACGTTTTGGGGTGACTCGCTGTGCAGCAACAGACAATCAACAGAGGAGGTGAGGAGCACAAATGCATGGGTGCCAGACGTCCACTCCTCACCAATATCCGGTAGAGCAAGGGTCAGCAGGATCTGGCCCACTACTTGGCTTTGTAAATAAAGTTTTATT
This sequence comes from Microcebus murinus, assembly GCF_040939455.1. Taxonomy (NCBI): domain Eukaryota; kingdom Metazoa; phylum Chordata; class Mammalia; order Primates; family Cheirogaleidae; genus Microcebus; species Microcebus murinus. The sequence goes on from NC_134121.1 coordinate 58,940,055, forward strand.
GTAACACATATTTGTTTACATATTATCTTATGGCTGTTTTCTCATTAAAACAGCAGAACTGAGTAGCTGTGACAAACCGTGCAGCCCTAGAAGTCTAAAATATTTACCATCTAGCCCATTACAGGACTTTGCTGACCTCTGTGGCAGAGAGGCCAGGTTTCCCTTTTTCAACTCAGAGGTGTTCAGGTGGCCTGCTTTAACTAGCGACAGGTTAGCAGAGCCACGGGAGTCACCTTCATGTGGAAGCCTTAAAAGCTTGGACTTTGTGCGTTGTTTTCTGTTCCTTCCAGGAAAGCCCCAGGGGTCTAAGGAGAGGCTGTTCCTTCAGCCCGGGTCCCGGAGCACAAAGTCTCTGCAGATGCTCCCCAACTTACGAAGGCTGATGTCCCCACAAACCCATCCTGAGTTGAAAACATTGTAGGTCAAAGATGCATTTAATACAGACAAACCTAGTGAACATTGTAGTGCAGCCGAGCCTACCTTATATATGCTCTGAATATTTTACATCAGCCTACAGTCGGCCAAATTAACCTGCCACAAAGCCTGTTTTATAATACAGCGTTGAATATCTCCTGTAATTTATTGAATCTTGTACTGAAAGTGAAAAACAGGATGTATTCAAAGTGCAGCGTCTACTGAATGCATACCACTTTCACGCCATCATAAACTGGAAAAATCATACGACAAGCCATTGTAAATTGGGGGCCCGTCTGTATTAGCGTCCTAGGGCTAAATGTGAAAATAAGTAATTCAAAATCTAAGCAGTTGGAACTTTAAAATATTTTGAGCCTTAGGGGAATGTGATTGCAGGACCCGAGTCCCTTAAAAACACGCAGCTAGGCCGGGCGCTGTGGCTCACGCCTGTAATCCTAGCTCTTGGGAGGCCGAGGCGGGCGGATTGCTCAAGGTCAGGAGTTCGAAACCAGCCTGAGCAAGAGCGAGACCCCGTCTCTACTATAAATAGAAAGAAATTAATTGGCCAACTGATATATATATAAAAAATTAGCCGGGCATGGTGGCGCATGCCTGTAGTCCCAGCTACCCGGGAGGCTGAGGCAGAAGGATCACTCGAGCCCAGGAGTTAGAGGTTGCTGTGAGCTAGGCTGACGCCACGGCACTCACTCTAGCCTGGACAACAAAGCGAGACTTCCCTCCTCCTCTCCCACACAGGCTTCAAGGCTATCACACTAAGACTGAACGTTAAATACTCTCTTTTAAATTGGAAAGGAAATGAAAACAAGCTGCATGGAAAAGAAAACAGTGTCTAATTAAATTGTTGTAACTCATACACCAAGCTTGTACAGAAAATGTTATAATCCTATCAAGTTTCTTTGTTCTCTGCCTATATAAGCCAGACGTTAGCCTTGAACTTCAGAGCGCTGGCCCCCTTCGGCTGGAGTCTGTGCACCCGGGCGGCTGTGCTCAGCTTCCTGCACCAACAAAGGCTTCCCAACTGGATTCTGGTCCTTCTGATTATTGGATAGGCTGGATAGGTTGATAGGCTGTGGCAACAAAGTGCCACAGGGTGGACAGCTTAAGACAGCAACAGTTACTCTCTCACAGTTCTGCAGGCCAGAGTCCCAGACCCAGGTGTCGGCCGCGGCCCCCTCCCAAGGTTCTGGGGGGTAGGATCCTCACCTGCCCCTTCCAGCTCCTGGTGGCTCCTGCGACCCTGGGTGTTCCCAGGCTGGTGGCTGCATCCCTCCCAGCTCCACCTCCACCTCCACAGGGACACTCAGCATGAGCCAAACGCAGCCTTGCCCACCGAGAGCCACGGGGACGCGGGGTCCCCTGCACCAGGGCACAATGCAGCCTATATACCCCGAGATGCTAAATGTGAGGCTACAGCAAGGCAGGCAGGCTGCACGCTGTGCCTGTGTGAGGCAGGTGAGGACAGGGACCAGGTCGCCTTAGACGCACCAGGACCCGAAGTGCCCAGATGAGGAGGCTGTAGAGACGTTTGCTTCGGAATAATTCGAAACGGTTTGATTTCCCCACCAGCATTCTCCTTTTTTTTTTTTTCAGTGTCAATTTCGATTTTAAGAATCGGAATGTGAGCTATATACATTGGGGCTCTCTAGGACAAAGCAGAGGCCATCTGGTGTCCTGTCGCTTGCAGAAGCAGCCTGGACACCCCCTCACCGGCTCCACCTGGACAGAAACGCCCCATCCTTATGGTTCCCAGCTCTGAACCGCAACCTGCCGCCAGCGCTGTGTCCCCCCAGCACGGCAGGGCCTGGCTGGAGACCAAAATCGCCGCACTCCACTCGGGAAGACTGCAAATCCGTCTGCATTTACGTACAGATTTCCCAGGGCAGGTCGGTCCCCAGCTCTTTCCTGATGAGGGCGAGGTTATTCTTGATTTTCTGACCACCCAGAGGCTGGGTTGATTGTGCAAAGTTTTGCAGAGTAGCTTTCTGGCTTCTGGAGGTGACGCTGGGTGGGAATTTAACAGTGGAAGTTGCTGAACCTGGGGGAGGCTCGGATGCACTGACTGGGCATTCCTTTCCGAGCCTGTGCTGCAGAGTCAAGCCCTCCTTATAAGGGGCGGGGAGGGAGGCGAATTCCAGATTCCGCCCCTTCGATGTTTCAGAACCCCTGATTTGTAGGATAAGCTCCCCCTCCCCCTCCTCCCCTTAATTTCCTTCTCGCATTCCCTCCTCGGCTAATGTCGCTTTCCTCTTTGAGGCGGGCTGGCCTGCTTAATGAGCCTCGAGGACTTGCCATCAGATGGACGGCGTGCCATTAGCTGCCTGTTCAGCAGCCGTGTTTCTTCCTCTCGATGAGGGCTCCATATCCCGCGCATGAAATATCGTTTGGAGAGCCCCCCGCCCCGGACTGGAAGGGCCGAGCGATTACTCAGCAGTGATTCCGGAGCGTGGCAGCCTGGTGACAGCCACCTCTTCTGTCTCCGCTGGTTGATTGGTGACCGGAAGCAGGCAGCCTCCGCCTCACCAGAGATGGATGCCTCTGCCCGGTGCCTTTCTGGCTGTCCGCGAAACTCCCTGCTGGTGTCCTCTTTCCGTCCTGATAAAAAGAGCTGTGGGTCTCCGCGCCCTCCCCCGGGGGGCCCAGGGGGCCTGCAGGCTGGACGTCTGCTGCATGCAGGTGGCTCTGCAGACAGCCCACGGTACCGACCTACAGCTCCCGCTGTAGTTTGGATTCCCGTGAGGTCAGGCTACGGCTGGAAGGAGAGTCAGACACAGGGTGTCTACTCGTTGGAGCTGCTTCTCAAACCACTTCCCCCCTACTGGCCGCCAGTTTAAGCAGGTCCTTCTCTGACCAAAGCAGGTCTCCCCGAATCTAGCTCAAAGAGGCTGCCCCTAAGGCCACTCGCCGCGGGTCCCTCCCTCAGTATGCAGCCTCCTGCTCCCTTGCTGGTCTTGCCCCTCCCTCTGGCCTCTTCTCTGTAAGGCCCTTTGAGACCCGTCCGTGTCTCTGTCACACCAGGTGAGCCCAGGGACGCGGAAGGAGAGAAACGCTTCCAGCACACGGCGGACCAGGTGGGCCTGGGCTTTTCTCCCCCCCTTCAAGCACGAAGATGAACAAAATGACAGGAACCCCCACCACCAAATGGCTCTTTAAATGAATGTTCATGGTCCAAAGAAGGAAAAGGAAATCCTCAGGGAAATGGAGAGTCACTGACCGGAGCAGGACGACTGACCGAGGCTGACACCTGACAGTCCCCAGGTTTGGGATGGGGGCTGAGGTTCTAGTGCGGGGAAAGTAGTGGAGTTGTAGAGCCTCCTCCCCTGCTCCCGCCCCCCACTTTAAAGCCTGGAACTGCAGATTGCTGCCCCAGAAGGGGCTAGGAAAAAGCCTTCACCTATTTGACCAGAAACGTAAGGACTTGGATGGGAAGAAAAAAAAAAAAAAAAAAAAAGGCAGGTGTCAGAAATCAAAACTCCAGGCCAAAAATAGAGCAGAGGGTGATTTTACACTGTCTAAGAGGTTCAGGAAGCCTGAGTCATGAAAACAACATAAAAGCTGGTCCAGAACCGATTACGCACCTGAGCCTCCGCAGAAGCAAATGTGAAACTGCTCCAAGGGACCATTTTACAAACCAGAGCACACTGGACTCCCACAGGGGCAGTGGCAAACACTACAAATATAAGTCCCCGACAAGAAATATGACAACACATTAACAAAACACCCTGAAACAGAGACATCAAAAGTGATGAGAGGAGAATTAGCTCCCCACTACCTGAAATTAATAGAACATCTGAACATAACTTAAAAGTGTGTCTATTTATTTATTTTTATTTATATGTTTTTTGAGACAGAGTCTCACTCTCTTGCCCCAGCTAGAGTGCCGTGGCATCAGCCTAGCTCACAGCAGCCTCCAACTCCTGGGCTCAAGTGATCCTCCTGCCTCAGCCTCCCGAGTAGCCGACCCGGGACTGGCCCAGGTGGCTGCCTGGTTCCTCTGCATCAGGCGGTCTCTGGAGCTTCCCTTGCTGGTGGAGGCTACGGCAGAGAAGTGGTTTCCGAACCTGGAAGACATCTCTGGTGAGTACTCTGAAGCTTGACTGGAACCCTTTTCCCCTTGAGGAGATGATCAAGGAGAAGACAGAACCCTCTTGAACGGGGTTAATGCCCTTGTAAAAGAGGCCTAAGAGAAACCTCCCGCCTCTTCCCCCATGTGAGGGTGCAGCAAGAAGAAGCCATCTATGAACCAGGAACTGGGCCCTCACCAGACACTAACGCTGCTGGCTCCTTGTTCTTGGACTTCCCGGCCTCCAGAGCTGTGAGAGATAAATTCCTGTCGTTTAGAAGCCATGCAGTCTACGGTATCTTAGGGTAGCAGCCCGAGGGGCCTAAAGCACACAGCCAGTTGGTGTTGGAAATCAGAGAATTGGATGGTGTTGGAACAACATATTTGTTGTTGGAGAAGACACCACACGTTTGGTGTCAGAGAAACTGACACAGTTGGCGTCAGAAAACACCGCAGACTATTACCGTAGAAAGAGTGGAGAATGGATACTAGGGACAACTGAGAATCCCATGTGAGCTATAGAGGACTAAAAGGGGAGGGGAAAAAGTGACTATTCAAAGCCAAAAAGAGTTTACAAACTGTTCAATAAGAGATCGGCAAGATTGCTAGACAAAAGAATAATATACAAAAATGAGAAGTGTTTCTCTATATCAGCAGTCACCAATTAGAAAGTAAAATTAAAGAGAAAGGAAATTCCATTCACGATGGTCGCAACATTATGAGGTACCTGGGAATTAATCGGGTAAAAGAACTCTTGATAGTGAAAATTACGTTTAAAAAAATTTCTAAATAAATGGAGGCTATGCCACATTTATAAATGAGAAGATTCAATATCCTAAAGATGTTGTCTCTCCCCAAATCAGTGCATGAATTCAGTGCAATTTCATTTAAAGTCCCTTATGTGCATGTGAAAATGCAGGAGGCCAAGAATCGCCGAGACAGTTTTGAAAAAGATGAATGAGACTTGCCCTTCCAGATGTAAATACTTAAAAACTACATTAGCAGTAAAATAATGTGGCTTGGATATAAGACAAATAGGCAGCGTGATAGAACACTGAACCAGAAGCAGATGACCAGTGCGGACACTTGGTAAATGACAGAGACACCTGTGCAAAATCAGTGGGGCAAAGAAAAACCATACAGTAAGTGGTGTTAGGATACCCAGCTATGCATACAGGAAAACATAATTACTATTTGCCATATACTACACATGAAAATAACTTCCAGGTGAATTAAAGAAAAAAAGCAACACTTCAAAAAAAAAAAAAACATTTAAAACCTTTTTAGGAGAAAATATAGGAGAATGTTTTTATGATGTTATAACAAAGAAGGGTTTCTTAAGATCCAAAAATCACACACTATATGGACTAGGATAAATATATTTGACTATTATAGAATTTAAAACTTCTAAACTAAAAAGACAATATAAAAACTAAAAGGACAAGCTGCACTCTGGGAGGTGTTTTTAAACTGCCGGATGGTTTCATACATCCTGGGTGGACAAATGGTTGGATGCACAAGTGAAAAAGGAAGCACTTTTTAAATTCTTCTGCCTATCCTGGCGATGGGGAGGAAGCCTGAGTATTTGTTACTATTTTAAAATATGGTATTTTCTAATATAAAAGTTGAGGTCTAATAAGGCCGACAGAGCAGGAGACAACTGCCAGTGAAAAGGTAGTTTATTACTCACAGGTCCCGGGAGAGGACGTACATGTTGTGCCATGGACGGCCACCTGGGGGGGCACCGGGTCATTCAGGGGCAGAGGGAGAGGAGGGGACCGTGGGAAAGCACCTTATCGTGGTTTCTGCATGAAGGGATGGGCCAGGCAGGGTCGGCAGGCTCACACAAACCGGTTGGAATTATATCCTGTGCACTGCGGCGCAGGGGCTGCCCTCGCTGTGTGGTACCATGTTTCTCCGAAAATAAGACAGGGTCTTGTGTTTATTTTTCCTCAAGAAGACACCCTAGGGCTTATTTTCAGGGGATGTGTTATTTTCCCCTCAAAGCCTCAGCTTGCAGCACGCACAGGATGGCCGGGACCTGGTGGGGGGAGCTGACCTTGTTGGTGGGGCTGCCCGCACCTTTCTGGTCACCTCTGGGATAGTAGCTGTCACAACGGGGCAGATGAGAAGGGCTGCTCGTCTTCTTTACCGCTCCTCGACAAAAACGCATGGGTTGTGCAGACACGCTGTGCAGCCACGCCCACCATTAGGCCTTATTTTTGGGGTAGGGCTTATATTGTGCAAATGCTTAGAAATCCTGCTAGGGCTTGTTTTATGGGTAGGTCTTATTTTTGGGGAAACATGGTACATGGAGGCAGCTGGGGCATGGGCTCTGGATTGGGGGGTCTGTGCTTAAGAAGGGGGGTAGGACTCCCCCTGGGAGGGGGAGTCAGGGAGAGAGGAGGGAGACCGGAGGCTGTGACTCACGCACATCCCGGGGCTGTGCAGAGCGGGGCGTGCCCAGCACAAGCACGTCGAGCAGATGTTAAAACACCAAGTTCCCGGAAGCCAGAAACATGGTTAACCCAGTTACACCCCTCCCCCGACCCTTGCTGTTGCCGCTTCCCGGTGAACAGCTGCTCAGCCGGGAGCCTCAGGAGAAGAGGATGGAATTAAAGTGTCAAAACCGAGGATTTATTTTTATTTGTACCTTATTTTTGGCACCTGGCACCAAGTCCTAGCAGAGCATGCTCGGGTGCTAGTTCGTCACCTGCACCTGCTTCATCCGATGGAAAAGAAGAGGCTGCCCCTCGCCCCCCACGGGCCCCTCTGCTCTGGAGCAGCCGCGTCTCCTGCCCACGGGCCTCGCACGCCCGGCTCGCCGCCAAGCTCTCTCCGTGCGCCAAGTCACATTCCGTTTGTATGTGTGAACATCTACCCCAGGCTAATCCTGTAGTAGTGGTTTTGGAATATTCAAATGCCAACCCAGCTGCTAAGTCCCCCCACCCCCCGTGCCCCCCGGGAGTGGAGCTCCAGACCAGATACTCACAGCAGTGGCCGTGGCGTGCAGCGAGCGCCCCAGAGCACTGTGAGAGACGCCGCGCGGAGCCCGCGGACAGACGGGGTCTTCTCTGGCCTCCAGCCAGGGAAAGCACCAGCTTAGGGTTAGGGTTAAATCTGCCCGACCTGGCTTTGCACGCAGACTCTGCTTGAAAACACCATTCGCTCCATCGCAGTCACGCGTCCCTGTTGCACGGCACGCTCCTCCTGGGCACCCAGGCGTGAGTAAAGCAGAGTCCCCATCCTCAGGGGTGACAGAAAACAGACAATGCAACGTGGAAGGAGCAGGACCAGCTGCACAATTTGCAGCCCCTGGTGCAAAATGAAAATGCAGGTCCATGCTCGAAATTCACTAAGAATTCCAAGACAGTGACAGCGGAGCATCGAGCCAAGCACGGGTTCCCCCGGCTGGAGGCCAGGGAGGCCGGGCGCTTGTAGAGCTGCATCTAACCAGGCAGGGGCAGAAGGGACAGGTGAGGGACCGGCTTCAGTGTGGGGATGAGGAGACAGCTTTAAAAATCTGTTATCCCAGAGATAACATCAGGGTCTTAAAAAATGAAAAGTTGTCGCCAGGTGGGAAAAGGCTGGACCAGGGACAGGTCATCCAGGCAGACAGCAGCCCCTGAAGGCGTGGAGAAGGGAGAGGCTCTGGTTACCTAGGGCCGGCGAGCAGCTCGGTTTAGCTGGAGAGGAATGCCAAGGGCCCTGGGGTGGTGGGTCCGTTGGCCGTTGCTGTCTTGTCACCCACCTCTCTGCAGCTTAAAGCAGCCCCATGTATTGTCTCAGCTTCCGTGGCCAGGAACCCGCTGCAGCCCTGCTGGGTCCCTCTGCTGCAGGGTCTCTCGTGGGCTGCAGTCGGGGTGTTGGTGTGGCCACAGTCACCTCCAGGCCTGGGTCGGGGAGGACCTGCCACTCGTGTGGCTGTGGGCAGGATCCAGGTCTTTGTTGGTGGTGGCCAGAGTCCTCCCTGCCACGTGGGCCACTCCACCGCTGACCTCACAACACAGCAGGTGGCTTCCCTCAGAGTAGATGGGGGGTCGCCAGGAGGAAGTGAGTCACCAGGTCCAGCCCACACTTGTGAAGAAGGGCTCACAGCAGGTCACTGTGCCAGTCAGTCTTATGGGTCACCCGGGCCGGGCTGTAGTGCCCAGTGATGTCATCGGACACTGCTGGAGGTGGTGCCGTGAAGGTATGTCGTCCCGTGGTACCAGCTGCAGTCCCATCAGCCCGGGTTTCCGGCCTGGCCGCCTGCCCTGCGGATCTCAGACTTGCCAGCTCCGCGGCTGCGTGAGCCGGTTCCTTAAAATAAGCCTGTTACCGCATACACATGTGCGCCCTGTGGATTCTGCTGCCTGGGGCGCCTGCCCGGCACAGCCATGGGTGTGGGACCGGGGTCGTTGGAGGCCAGCCCGGAGGCGGCCCTGCCATCCCAGTGTCCTGGGGTGGCCGCGGCAAAGCGCCGCAGCCTGGGAGGTTCAAATAACAGAAATCTGTGTTCTCACGGGTCTGGAGGCTTGAAGTCCGAGATCAAGGAGTCGCCAGGGTTGGTTTCTTGAGTCCTCTCTCTTTGGCTGGATAATGGTCTCTCGGTGTGCGTCTGTGTCCTGATGTCTTCTTCTTCTTTTTTTTTTTTTTTTCTGAGACAGAGTCTCGCTTTGTTGCCCAGGCTAGAGTGAGTGCCGTGGCGTCAGCCTGGCTCACAGCAACCTCAATCTCCTGGGCTCAAGCGATCCTCCTGCCTCAGCCTCCCGAGTAGCTGGGACTACAGGCATGCGCCACCATGCCCGGCTAATTTTTTGTATATATATTTTTAGTTGGTCAATTAATTTCTTTCTATTTTTGGTAGAGATGGGGTATCACTCAGGCTGGTCTCGGACTCCTGACCTCGAGCAATCCGCCCGCCTCGGCCTCCCAAAGTGCTAGGATTACAGGCGTGAGCCACCGCGCCCCGGCTTGATCTCTTCTTATGAGAACACCAGTCGTATTGGATTAGGGCCCATCCTGGTGACCTCGTCTTAATTTTTTTAATTTGTTTTTTTTAATGTTAATTCTTTTAAATTAATTACTTTATTTTTTTCTTATTCTGATTCTCCATCCTAATTTGTCCCATATCTTAATTACCTCTGTAAAGGCTGTATCTCCAGATACAGTCAAATTCTGTGGTCCCAGGGATTAAGACTTCAACATATGAGTGGGGGTGGGGGACGCCAGTCGGCCCACAACACCTGCCTAACGCTGGGGGGTGTCCTGGCTCGGGCTGCCATCACAAAATGCCGCAGACGGGCCGCCTAAACGACAGACATTCATTTCTCGCAATTCTGGAGGCTGCAAGCCCAAGCTCAGGGTGCCGCGTGTCGGGTTCCGGTGAGGGCCCCCTGGCTTGCAGCCTGCCGCCTTCTCACTCGGCAGAGAGGGGGCCTCGGGCTCGGTGCTGTCTTGTCTTTTTTTGTTAGCGCTTTTGTAAGAAAGCGCCAGCCCACACTTGTGAAGAAGGGCTCACAGCAGGTCACTGTGCCAGTCAGTCTTATGGGTCACCCGGGCCGGGCTGTAGTGCCCAGTGATGTCATCGGACACTGCTGGAGGTGGTGCCGTGAAGGTATGTCGTCCCGTGGTACCAGCTATTTTTGGTTTTTCTGGTTTCTTTTCTTTCTTTCTTTATTTTTATTTTTTATTTTTATTTATTTATTTTTTTTGAGACAGTCTCACTTCGTTGCCCAGGCTAGAGTGAGTGCTGTGGCATCAGCCTAGCTTACAGCAACCTCAAACTCCTGGGCTCAAGCAATCCTGCTGCCTCAGCCTCCTGAGTAGCTGGGACTACAGGCATGTGCCACCATGCCCGGCTCATTTTTTCTATATATATTAGTTGGCCAATTAATTTCTTTCTATTTATAGTAGAGACGGGTTCTCCCTCTTGCTCAGGCTGGTTTTGAACTCCTGACCTCGAGCAATCCGCCCGCCTCGGCCTCCCAGAGAGCTAGGATTACAGGTGGTGTCTTTTCTTACAAAAGCGCTAATCCCACCCTCATGACCTCAGTGCACCCTAATCCCCTCCCAAAGGCCCCATTTCTCCTTGGGAGTCAGGGCTGCCACGCATGAATTTGGGGGCACAGGCCTGGGCCGCTGCGGCTCACAGGCAGGGGTGAGTTATGTTGCCAGTTGCCATGACGGGCTCTCCAGGTCGGGAGTGTCCAGGCTTGGGACCCGCCCACCCGGGCCCAGGAGGCCTGCAGGTCCGGCTGCACGAGCGGAAGTGCTGGCCATGGGAAGGGGGCGCTGAGTGTCTGGAAGCCACGGAACCTGTTGGCGCCTCAGCCCCTTGGGGGCAGAAAGAAGGGATCTTGGGGGGGATGTCTATTTCAGGAGGCTCATGTCGTCGGCTGCACCAGCCCTGGGTCCCTCCAGCAGCTGAGCCCCAGGTGGTGCAGAGCAGCCCCCAGACCTCTCCCGACCACGGATGTAAATTTCACACGGTCCCACTCCTGTCCGCTGCTGCAGGCCCTCCCGGAGCTCGCGCTTGCTGGGGTCTGCTGTTTGTCCTGGCTGTTGGCATTTACCTCTTGGTGGGGGAAGGGCACCCTCTGATGCTCTGGTGGCTGAAGTGGAGGCCGGACCCGCCGCCCAGTCCCCTGTTAGCCGTTCGCTGCACGTCGCTGACCGAGGAGCCCCCGTGCAAGGCAGGGGGCTGGGGCAGGCTGAGTCCCAACGCTGAGAAATGCCAGACCTACATGCAGAAACAAGCGTGGGCGGGAAGCACAAGCTAGTTAATTCACATGCTTGGTGACCGCGACGCTATTGTGTGCCAACGTTTGTCCTGAAATCGGTTTGCCGGTTCTCGCTGGAGCTGCTTTCTGGGCACTAACAAGTTAAAACAGTCCCAGGCCCATTTCCACGGGGTGCTGCTGTCCTACTGTCCTTGTGCCTGTTGCTCGGGAATTCTGGTTCCCTCAATGCAGAAAGATCTTTGGCAAAAGCATTAGCCCCAAACTGGGCTGCGGCTAAGCAAATACTGACTGGTGTTTTAGCAAGCTGGAACGCGCCCGGAGATAAAAGAAAAAAATCAAAACATGCAGACCATGTGCATATAGAGGAATATGTAGAAAATAATAATGCACAGTAGCCCCACCTTATCTAGGGGGTGACGTCCCCAGATCCCCAGTGGGTGCCTGACGCCGTGAATAGTATCCAACCCCACATACGCTATGGTCTCTTGATCTGATCACTGAGATGGCCGCTAAGTTACGAATGGGCGGGCAGCGTAGACAGCGGGACACAGCGGATCCAAAGGATGGGACAGACAGGTCCCTCTGTGGCCAACGCTACTGGCCCCGCTGTGTGCTGAGGTGGAGCAGGGCCTCTGAGTGTCCTGGGGCTGCCATAACAAAGTGCCACAAACTGGGAGGACTTAACACAATAGAAGTTTATGCTCTCCCGGTGCTCGAGGCTGGAAGTCTGAGATCAAGGTTCAGATTCCTGCTGGAGGCCCTGAGGGGGCTCTGTCCCAGGCCTCCGTTCCAGCTCTGGGGGCTGCTGGCAACCCCTGGTACCCCTGGGCTTATGGCAGCATCACTCCGACCTCCGCCTCTGCCGCCTTTTTCTGTGTGTCTCTGGGTGTCCGCTCCTCTTCTTACAGGGACACATGCCATAATGGATCGGGGTCCTCTCTAATCCAGTGTGCCCTCCTCTTACACTTCCCATCACACCTGCAGAGACCCTGTGTCCAAATAAGGTCACATTCTGAGGCTCCGTGTGGGCAAGAATTGGGGGCGGGGCAGTATTCAACCCAGTACAGGGGCGAGGGGACCTTCCCGGTCCAATGACTGCAGCTCCTCACTGTGTCCTCAGGTGGCAGGAGGGCCTAGGTGGCTCCTGGGCTCTCACCCCGTTTACGAGGGCTCTGCCTAGAGACCTCGTCACTCCCCACGGGCCCCACCTGCCGACACCGTCACCCTGAGGACTAGGGTTCAGGGCATGAATTTCGGGGAACACAAACGTCCAGCCCATGACGTCATTCTCATGGACGTTGGCCCCTCTGCTCTCCACGGAGTGAAGGCTCTGCAACGCAGTCACAGTGTTGAGCGCCAAGGGGACAGCTGATCCTGCACGCGGTCAGCGTCTCTGCCGTAACGCCCTGCAGGCTGCTCCGGCAGTTTGCCCCGCGCCTGGCTTCCCCAGCTGCCTCTCTGGAATCCGGGGCCTGAGGACGGACTCCAGACAGCTCCCTCCGTCACCCCCCGCCAAGACCCCACTCCTCCTGTGGCTGGCGTCTGCCCCAGGCAGCCCAGATGGGGCGCCAGACGTCTCAGAGCCCCCCAGGTGCACTTCTTGCAAGGTGGTGCGGATGGGGTGTGCGCACGGCCCCTGCTCATCTCTGTGTCCCTATTAGTGAAGCCAGGGCGGGGCCTTCCGCAGCTGCTCGGTGCCCGTGGAACAAATGAATAATAATAATTGAATGAATGCTAAGCGGAAACATCATAAGAGTGAAAGAGTGGGGTAATGTTAATAAATAATGAATGGATGAATGAATAATAAATGAATATAATCTAACAGACATTTAGATAGAACTTCCCCGGGCCCAGGCTCTGTTCTACAAAATTTACAATTATGAATCTAACAAATGCTCATAATAACCTTGTGAAACTTCTGATACCATGATTATATCCATTGTACAGATGGGTAAGCTGAGGCACAGGGGCTAAGAGACCTGTTCAAGCTCCCGTATCCAATAGGGGACAGAAGCTAGGACTAGAACCGGGCTGCTGACCCTTTTTTTTTTTTTGAGACAGAGTCTTGCTTTGTTGCCCAGGCTAGAGTGAGTGCCGTGGTGTCAGCCTAGCTCATAGCAACCTCAAACTCCTGGGCTCAAGCAATCCTCTTGCCTCAGCCTCCCAAGTAGCTGGGACTACGGGCATGCACCACCATGCCCGGCTGATTTTTTGTATATATATTAGTTGCCCAATGAATTTCTTTCTACTTATAGTAGAGACAGGGTCTTGCTCTTGCTCAGGCTGGTTTCGAACTCCTGACCTTGAGCAATCTATCTGCCTCGGCCTCCCAGAGTGCTAGGATTACAGGCGTGAGCCACCACGCCCGGCCTGCACTGCTGCCTCTTAACCACCACATCCCATGGCCCTATGCGAGATGAAATTGCCTGAGCTTGCAGAACAGGAGGAGGAAATGTGGACAGAGGTGGTGGGCGAAGGGGGAGGGGGAAGGGCCATCACACTGAGGACTGAGGCCAGCCACAGGCCACCAGCTTTGGGGGCATGGCCCAGACTGGGAACACCTGTGTGCCCCTGGCACCTGGAATCACGGCTGGCTCACAGACGTTTATAAAAGGATGAGGACACATAACTGAGCCTTAGGAGTAGCAGTTTGTCTGGAGAGGCCAGAGCTTTCCATGAAGTCCGAGCGTGTACACCTGAGCAGAGGCTGGCGACATCCAGATGCCACTCGGGTAATCTCCGAATAGAGAACAGAGACGGTAGGCGATCCCCGAAAGTGGCTGTCGGCTTCCATCTTCTGAACCTCACCGAATTTAGACTAATCGGGGTCATCTCTGTCTTACTAAGGCAAAAGACTGAATTATAGATGGTTGGACAATTTTTAAAAGAACTTTAAAAATACACATAGCAATGTAGCTAACAAAATAGAATCTGCCTAGTCAAATGTCTTGCTAGCTTCTGGAATGAATGGAGAGACACAATTTGCAATCAACATTTTTGTGATGTTTGAATGAAATGCTTGATGAAGATGAAAAAGTTCATGTTTATTCGGCTGGTACGGTCCACGGCAGCCCAGACCCGCCGCCGTGCCCTGTCCCTCCCTGGAAAGGGCCTTCCTGTCTCCACCGGGCAGCCCCCGTCATGTTTCCACAGCACCTTATTGTGATTTCTGGCAGCCTTGTGGGATTAAGACCCACAGCTCCCCTGTATTGAGCACGTACTGCACCAAGCACTTTGCACACACGTCCCCTCTGCTCCTCACACCGACTCTGTGTAGGCGGTTCTCACTCTGAGTTAACAGATGGAGAATCTAAGGATTAAGGAGGTTAAGTCTGCCGGGCGCGGTGGCTCACGCCTGTAATCCTAGCACTCTGGGAGGCCAAGGCAGGAGGATTGCTTAAGGTCAGGAGTTTAAGACCAGCCTGAGCAAGAGCGAGACCCCATCTCTACTAAAAAATAAAAAGAAATTAGCCGGACAACTAAAAATATATAGAAAAAAATTAGCCGGGCATGGTGGCTCATGCCTGTAGTCCCAGCTACTCAGGAAGCTGAGGCAGGAATTTGAAGTTGAGCCCAGGAGTTTGAGGTTGCTGTGAGCTAGGCTGACGCCATGGCACTCACTCTAGCACGGGTAACAGAATGAGACTCTGTCTCAAAAAAAAAAAAAAAAAATGCAGTTAGGCTATTCATCATGGATGCTTCCGGAGAAATTACCAAACTAGCCCCAAATTCCCCAAACTCCAAGTGTGTGTTGTATGAATTAAAAAGGTACATTTGTCTGAGTAAGGGGACGGGTGCCTGCCTTCCACACGCTCTTTTGGTGTAGACAGGTATTGTGCTAATTTTCTACTCAAACTCCACACTTTTAGAACATTTGTTCCTTAAGTATCAGATGACGTACCAGGAATGGGAATTTCAAAACTGGGTAAACTGAGGCACCTGGCGAGCTCTCAGCCTCCTGAGGGAAATGTAATTGTGAAATGACCATCACAGGCGCCTATGGAGGTCTGGGAGCGTCGTGAGTGCAATGGGTGCGAGGTTTTGAAGGATGAGTAGGAGTAGGAGTCGCCTGGTGCCAGGGGAAGAGCTTGTTGCTGGGAAAGGAAATGGTGGGCAAACAGGTGCAGCGAGTTTGCAGAAGGGAGTGGGTGAGCCCGGAGTGGTGGAGTGGCGGAGGGTGGGCTGACTGTCTCTGGCATTGTGCCCACAGAGGGACGGGGTGGTGGTGTAGGCGGGTGCACTCCTGGGCCCACAGTGAGGGACAGTAGGAAGGAGCTGCTCATGACTGGCCTCCCAAGAGGCAGACAGCCTTCCGTGGGGGTGAAGCCTCACGTTCCTTTCCTGGCAGTGGTTCCCCAGAGTCTACCACTCCATTCCCTCTGCCACCCTTGCCCTGCCAAAGGTCGCCAGCAGCTCTCAATGGGCAAATCTCCTGAATTTGATTGGTTCCAGTCTTCCCCCAAACGCTCCCTCGACCCAGCAGTTCAGGGACCTTAGCAATACCGTAGACCCCTGCGGTCTAGAGAAGCCTTCGGCCCCTTCTCAGAGCGTTGTTTGTAAGTACGCAGAATCACAAGAAGGGGAGCTATATTGGAATGCAGATATCAAAATGTTTTACAAAACCAAATCTGTGATGCAGAGAGCTCTGGACATTGTCACCAACACGTTCAGTAGCAGGACCCGGGGGCGGCCCCACAGCCACTGTCCCTGTGCAGTAGTGACACGCATAAGTGATCATTTCAAGATTTCTGCAACAGCTGTGAGGGGACATGAAAATATCTGTAATTGGTTTTTGGTGACAAAGTCAAAGGATGTCTGATATTACTGTGGTTTTGTAGACTGTATTTGTAATTGACGGAAATGTGAAATATCAGGCACAGGTTTGTGTAAACAAAGAAGTAATTTTTTTTCCCATTCCAAGTTCATGGACTCCCAAAATTCTTTCCAAAAATCCTGTGGGGTCCTTGCATGCCAGGTTCCAAACCCCACCTCTACACTGTTAACCGCCTGCCACCCTCTGCTGTGACCCTCCCCAGACTATCTTCAGGGGAGGGGGCGGGGAGCAGGAATGGCTTCCATCTTTTTGCCCAGAGAAAACAAATTAAGGGAAGAGAATGGTTGAGACTGAGGAAGACCTGCCAACCATCCCGATTCCAGATAAGTGAGGCAATGGTTGCCTATCTTACCCCATCATGGGGTCCAAAACCCCAATCCACCAGCCCCTGGGTTATGGCCACCACCTCTGCCTATAACCAAACCCCAGACACCTGTCCAACAGACTCAGGACCCAGAGCAAGACAAAGGAACACAAATGCAAATGCTTCCATATGCCTCCCTTCAAGAGGTGAAGCTTCCTTCCCTCCCTTTGAGTGTAGGATGGGCTGGGAGACCTCTAACAAATGGAATGCGGCAGAAATGATCGTGTGTCACTTCTGAGAATAAGTCGCAAAAGTCACTGCAACTTCCTCCTTGCTCTCTTTCTTGAATCACTCACTCTGGGGAAGAGAGCCGCCATGTTGTGAGGACACTCAATGAACCCTACGCAGAGATCCCTGTGGCCAGGAGCTAAGGCCTCCTGCCCACAGCCGGGGTGGAAATGGGGCCTCCAGTTGACAGATGTGCGAGGGAGCCAACTTGGAAATGCACCCTCCAGCCCCACATGGACCTTCAAATGACTAGAGCTCCAGCTGACAGCCCGACTGCAACCTCAGGAGAGAACCTGAGCCAGAAACTGCCCCAGCTGAGCCACTCCCCGATTCCTGACCCACCGTTTCCCTGGAGGGTGCTGGGGAGGGAGAGGCAGGATGAGTTACCCTGGGCAACCCTTTGGGGAGAGACTTTGCAGGTGCATGGGGTGCATGGCAAGCAGTCCTGCCGATGAGTCCTGCACCTGCACCTGCTCTGCAGCCCCGGCTTAAGGGCACCTTACAAAATGCGCATCTGGTGTCAGTTCCCTTAACTACAGAAGGGAGGCATAAATCAACCTGGAGCTGCTGTAGGGGTTCAAGGAGGTAATAATAATATATGCAGTGCTTACAGGAGGGCCAGGCACACAGCAAATGCATAATAAATCGTGGCTTGTTACAGTCCACTCGCTGGGCGCTCCCTCTGCCATCAGATTCAGACACCCAGGCATGGCCATCCCGAGGGAAGCTGCTCTCCTCTGACACCCAGAATGCCCTGGAGCCCCGAGGATGGGAACAGGACACTTCCATGCAGCTCTGATCCCCCCCCCCAGCATCATCCTGTCTCTCACTCATCCTGCCCCTGATTTGGAGGGGACCCTACAGAGCACCTCAACCTCACGCATAACTAGGGAAATGCAAATTAAAACCACCCTGAAATGGAGACAGCCCAAAGGTCCATGGGCAAGTGACTGCATAAACACCACGTGGTGTGTCCCTGCAATGGGCTATTGCTCAGCCATAAAAGGAGGGACTGTGCATGCCACAACACGGATGAAACTCAAACACTTATGCCCAGCAAAAGAAGCATTTACAGAGGGCCCCTTATTGCAGAATCCCGTTTATGTAAAATGTCCAGAGCAGGCAAATGCCTAGAGACAGAGAGCAGATTGGTGGTTGCCAGGGGCTGGGAGGAGAAGGAAGTGGACAGTGATGCCTAATGGGTGTGGGGTTCTATTTTGGGGATGACAAAAATGTGTTGGAACTAGATAGAGGTGGTGATTGCATAACATTGTGAATGTGCTTAATGGCACTGAATTGTTCATTTTAAGATGGTTAATTTTATGTTACGTAAATTCCACCTCAATTAAAAATATATACATTTTTTAAACTGCACTGAGATGCCACATTTACTCATCAGATAGGCAAGTGCGAAAGTGCTGGCCCCAGGCTGCGGGGACAGTCCCCTGCACCTGCTCACAGGAGTGCGGATGGGAGAGCCGCGTTGCCGTCCGCCGGCATCGATCGGAGGCTCGTAGCCTCTGACCCAGCAATTCCGCAGCAGGTGCTTATCCTATAAATGTCCCAGCACACACGAGCAAGGACACAAGTGCATGGAGGTTTGCTCCATAAAAACGAGGCAGCTGTGAGGGCTTGCGCAGTGAAGACAGCAAGGTGAGGATGCGGCGTTGGTAAACTTCACTTGCACGTGTGCATAAAGGACACACACGCACACACACGGCTGTACACACGTGGAGTATCCCCACAAAGATACACCAGAACTAGCATGCACTGCTCTTGGGGTGACGGGGGAGGGGGCGGCCTCCAAGAAGTCCCCAGTGAGCTCCCCTCCTGGCACGCACGCCCTGTGTGTGCCCCCTCTCGTTGTAGCAGGACTGGCCCCTGTGGCCCGGAGCACAGAGCGGAAGCAAATCGCTCTGACGCTACGCTGTGGGCTGAATCACGTCCCCACATAAACTCACACGTCAAACGTGACTGTATCCAGAGACAAGGCCTCGGAAGTTATAATTAAGGTAATATGGGGTCACATGCAGGGGCCCCAACCCATCTCAGCCGGTGTCCTTGTGAGAAGAGGAAGCCAGGACACAGACACGTGCAGAGGGAAGATTGTGCGCAGGCTCAGGCAGGCAATTGCCTGTAGGGAAGACTCAGGAAGTCTTCGAGGCCTCAGAAGAAACCAGTCCTCTGAAACCTTGGTCTCAGACCTCTATCAATAGCTTCCAGAATGGTGAGATAAGATATTTCTGTTGTGTCAGCACCCAGCCCGTGGTTCTTGGTTACGGTGGCCCCAGCAAGCGAACGCAGGCTGGGCCGTGACGGGCAGGGCGGCTCCCTGCCTGCTCTCGTGCTCTAAACACACAGCGAGGGGAGGCCGGCCGGCGGCCCTGCTGGGAGGACACGCACCAGCCTGAGAGACAGCCCACGGCGGGAGCACCTGCCAGCAGCCACCGTGGAGGGGGTGGTTCTCCAGCCCCGGCCCGCCCGGCCTTCGGGTGGCTGCAGCCCTGGCCGGCCGCTTTTGGCTGCCACGTCACGGGAGACCTGAGGCACAACCACAGGGCTGCGTGGTTCCAAAATATCTGATCCACAGAAGTTGCATGAGATAAAAAAAAATGTTTGTTGTTTGCGCTGCTGTATTTGGGGCTAATCTGTTACACAGTGAGAGATGGCCGTTACAGAAAGGAGACACTTGTGTTCCCACGAAAGGCTGAACAGCGGCCCGCAGAGCCTGTGAACCCGCCTTGCACGGAGAGAGGAACTGGAGGGGGTGACTGAGTTAGGGTCTTGGGAGGGAGGGATTACCCTGTCCTTCCTGGGCGGGCCCTACTTGTAGGCACAGGCGTCCTTAGAAGAGGGAGGCGGAGGGAGATCTAACCGCAAGGAGCAGGGAAGGTGACATGAGGACCACGGCAGAGCGGGGTGACGATGCCGCCCTGCTGGCTCACGGTGGAGGAGGAAGGGGCTTCTCGGAACCGGAAGCTCCAGAAGCAGAAAGGGCGAGAACACAGGTTCTCCTAGAGCCTCGGAGGCAGCGCGACCTGCCCACACCTTGCTGCCGGCCCGCGGACGCTCATTTTGGGCGTCTGGCCCCCAGAGCTGCGGGAGAACAATCGGCAGCCCCAGGAGACTATTTCAGCGCCTTCGAGTTTTGTCCTGAGTCCACGGCGTGTGTGTGTCCAGGCCCATCCCGAGCCCCCTTGTCCTCGGATCTGGTCCTCCCCTTCCGTGGCCACGCTCTGGGGCGCTGACCCACGCCCAGGGGCTATTTCCCGGCTTCCACGTCCGTCGGCTCCGACTGGCTCCAGTGCGCAGGACACACCGGTGGGAATTCTGGGAGTCCCTCCTCTTCCTCTCTGCCTGGGGCTGCACCTCAGCAGGGAGGTGTCTCTGCTGGCCGGGCGTCTCCCCCGGTGGCTCTCCACCCGAGACCCTCAGCCTGAGGTCCTGGTAGCTCCACTTATCCCCTTTGTCCCTCCCGCCCCAGGTGACGGCAGCTTCCTGTCCCTGCCAACCACGAGGCTGCCCCACGGCCCCCTCTAAGTTCTTCACTCTTCCGTCATCCACGCCATCACCAAGTGTGGAGCAAGTGGCACCTGTTACCTGCTCCAGGACGGGAGCCCTGCGTGTGGAGGGTCTTACCACCGAGAGCAACAGCCCTGGGGTGTCAACCCCCTGCGTGGTTTGCAGGTGTTGGGGTCACCGAGACAGGCGCGATTCCCGCAGGCGCTGGGTGGAGCGACGCTTTGCTACATGGAGAAGAGACAGAGCAAGACCAGCTTCCATGGGGACCGCCCCCATCGCCCGACGCAGGGAGGGGGTCTGCGCGTACCCCTCTCGCCCCTCCCCACAGAACCGACACGGCAGTGGGCGGCCAGGTGCCACCGGACGCGAACCCTCAAGCAAACAAATGACGCGTCGAGTCCACAACAGGGAAAGGTATCCCCAGAGACACGCCCGGCACAGGCGTGAGGAGAGGTCTCTGTTTCTTTGTAAGGAAATGCCCCAGGCCCGAGGCCCGTCCTTATGTGACCTTGCAGGGGTCCCAAGACTGCACCCCGAGTCCAGCTTGCCCCACCTTCCCTTATCAAATTCCCTCTGATTTAAATACCCAGAGTGCCTGGACCCTCAGGGATACTCAAATAATATAATGAGCAAAAGAAAAAGGTCACAGGAGTTAAAACATTATAAAAGAGTGCTGGGTGCAGCCCGGGCTTCACTGTCGAATCTCCCGGACACGCTCTCACCCCGGCCGTCTCCCTGCGCCGTTGCGCCTCCGCCCCAGGCTCACCGCTCCTCCGCCGCCCTCCAGGCTCCCCTAGTGCTGGGCTGCCTCCATCCTCTCCAGAGCTGCCCCGTGGCACCCAGATTTCTGCATCGCGAGGGCTGGGGTGCCGAGGAGGTGGGCTGTTGCCTAGGGACGGCTCGGCCGGGGCCCGCCACGTGCCCCAAAGGCCAGCCCCGTTTGGCCACGGCGAGAGCGCTGCTGCAACCGTGTGTGCATGTGCGAGTGCGGCCGCGTGGGCAGACCGAGGCTCAGCAGCCCCGGCCCGGCCCCTGCCCCGGCCCCTGCCCCGGCCCCTGCCCCGGCCAGCCCTCCCCCGGGCAGCCGGCAGGGAGGCGTCAGTGCCGCCGGGGTCAGGAGGCAGCCCATTTGCAGAGCGCGAGCGATGTTCGCTTGCCTGCCTGCTTTCTCGTTTTCAGGGCCTGACACGGGAACATTGCTAGGTGACCAGATTTTTCAAAGCTCAAATTGAGACAGATGGTCTGCCCAGAGATGTTTTCCTGATTTAGCCATTTACTTGTATAAAAAGCCTTACAGAAAGCGCGCACATTAATTCACATTTGATTGTCCATTTAATGAATTGCCGCCGAGGAGCAGAAGGAGGCCCTGACCGCTGAGGGCACTCGCCAGCCGGACGGGCGGCATTCAGGGAGGGGCGGGGGAGGGGGTCCCCAAAGGGAGCCAGGGGAGGGCTCTGCGGAGGAGCAGCCCCTGAGGCGCCAGCTCCGGCAGGCGCAGTGTGGAGTCGGGACTCGCAGAGCTGGCCGTGAAGGTGAGAAACCATCCACAGACCGGGCATCTCCGCAGACGGGTCTCACGCCAAGACTGACCGCCAGCCCGTGCGACCTCTAAGGGGCTCCCCCAGGACAGGGCTCTGTCGGGGGCCTGGCCCAGGCCCCTGCCTCCCTGGGCCAGGAGAGATGGAGGCAGCGGAGGCTGAGGGGTTCAGGCAGCACCCGCCGGGCCCCCAGCACCAGGCCACAGCCTCACTCCTAGCGCCGGCCCTGGCCCGGCTCCCGTGCAGCCGTTCCCAGCATTTACCCGGTGAGGGTCCTGCTCTTGGTGCCGCAGACTTTAGCTCCTTTTGAGCGCATAAGACCCTGGCGAGGAAGATGCCCCTTGTAATCCCTCATTTTACAAAGAGGCACAGAGAGGGCCGTGACTTGTCCAAGGTCACACAGCTCGGGAGCAGTGGAGGAGGACTCGCACTCAGGCCTATGCTGGCAGTCGCCTCACCGTCCTAGACTGAGGCCTTTTGCAAACATCTGCTTCCTCTCTCTATGAACTTGCCCAGAGTGCAGCCAGCCCTCTGCCACCCTGCCACCCCCTCCACTGCCCCCCCACCCTCCCAGACCACCTTGTCACCTCCTAACTGGTCTCATTTCTGTTGTTCTTACCACCCCTTCCCCGCAGTGCCTTCTGGCCGGGAAGCAAGAGGAGCCCCCACACCGAGCAGCCACAGGCTCAGGGCCCTCCGGGGACTCCTCATGGTGGCCCCCAGGCTCTGCACCTCCTGGCCGTCACCTCCTCCCATGCCCCCTTTCGAACTCTGCTCCAGCCCACCTCTTGCCCCGGGGCCTTTGCACTGGCTGTTCCCTCGGTCCGGATGCCTTTTCCTGATATCCACGTGCTCACGTCCCCAGTAGCTTCACGCCTGGGATCGATCAATCCACGCTGGGCAAATGAATGAATTGCCCCGGCCCCACACAAGAACCCTGGTGACAGGTTTGCTCTCCTTTTGCAGATGATAAAACTGATGCTCAGAGGAGTCCCGGCGTCCAGCCCAAGGCCACACAGCCAGGAGGGGCGGAGCAGGACCAGACCTGGTTCTTTCCCTCCACAAGCAGCTGCTCTACACTTCAGTGGGGTAGATTGACTGCAAGCATGGCCCCAGGCCTCTGCCCTCCCCTTTCCCCACGTCCTTTGCACTGCGACAATGCAGCGTGTCCCGTGTGGAGTCCATCGCCCACCCCTTGAGCCTGGGCTGGCCCCCTGGCTTGCTTTGGCTAAGAGGCTGTGGCGATACTGGCGGCATTCCGGCAAGCCTAGGCCTCCGCTCCCTCCTGGGAGCCCATCCCCACGGAGAAAGTGAGCCCAGGCATCACGGGGGAGGATGGCCGAGATGCGGCCCCCAGCTGTGGCTGTCCTAGACCGGCAGCGGGTCCCCACCAGCCTGCTGACTGACAGCAACGCACGCGAGAGCCCACTGAGTCTCGCCAAGCCCAGCCCGGATCCGCAGAACCACCCTGCCAACCGCAGACTCCCTGCGAGCAAAGGCAAACGTGCAGTGCCGAGAGCTGCGAGGGCGGCGTTGTTACTCAGCATCGCTGGGCAGGAGTCGCGGGCGCACCTGGATCTGAACAGAGCTGGCCTCAGGGGAGCCAGCGGGTCCAACGGCAGCGAGGCGGCTCTTGCACGCGGGCTCCTTCTGGTGGGTTTGACTTTGAGGAAAGGCCCCGGGCGCCAGGTGCTGAGGTCTGCGGGGAGACAGAGCTGAGACAGCCGCAGCTGTGGGGAGACCCCCATTGCTCTCCCAGGCAGCTCACAGCCCCTGCCAGGCTTTGCCTTCAGGACAGAGAGGAAGGGTGGGGGCAGGAATCGCTCCACTCTCCTTTGCCATGTGGCTTCTCGGGCACCAGCCCACCCGCTGTGGGTGTCATGGAGAGGGCCTGGGGTCCCGAATTTCCCCTTCTCAAGATTTGGCTGGGGGAGGGCAGCGTTGGTGGGGCGGGGTGGGGAGGCGTGTGCCTGTCACCCTGCTCGGGATCCCCTGGAAGCAGGACCCGAGGCAAGGACGTGGATTTGGATCCGTTTTTGGGGGTGACCCAGGAAGCAGGAATGACGGACAAGCCCTCGAAGGCTGTGCTAGGAGCCTGAGGCTCAGGCCTGCTGGGGACGCCCCAGGAACCGCGTGGGATGGGCCCACAGTTGGCCACCCCAGGACTGGAGGCTGCAGGTCCGGGCCCCTGTGCTCCTGGGCTGTCTCTGGGCACGTTGGCACCTCTGCACTTTGGGGCTGCTCTGAGTGTGTGTGGGCTGGTGGAGGGGATGGCCCAGGCAGCACCACAGTCCCCACGGCCTGGGCTGAAATCAGAGGCCAGCCGGGCATTTGCTACCCCTTTTCATCCACCTTCAGTCACAGCCCCTCTGCCGTCTCTGGACACACCAGACCTGCACGCCTTCGCCCAGCCCTTCCTTCTGCTCCTCTGCCCCCTACAGCTCCCGACTCCTGAGCCACCTCCTCTGTGCAGCTGCCCTGACCTTCCAGTGCGCTGGTCGCTCCTGCCTCTGCGTCCTGCCGCCCTTTGCACGGGCCTCTGTCACGAGGGCAAGGACCGTTTAGTGGACGGTTCACGCATGGGGTCCATTGGGCACCCCCACACTGTGGACAGGGTCCTGAGTATCACCTGTACAGACAGGAGCTGGGGCTCGAGGTCACGTGGCTCGAAAGCAGAGGAGGTGGGATTTGCGCAGACTCCTTGCATCCGACTGCGGCCGGCACGGAGCCCTTGCCTGGCGGTGCGGAAATTGGGGGTGCAGCGTCCGCCTCTCCCCTGGACAAGCAGCTTCTGGGGGGCACGACAGCTACCGGCCCAGCCCCAGATCCCCGCGCAGCGCGCGCGGCACACGTGTGCGCTCGGATGGGAAGGTGTGCACGCAGGCCGACAGATGGAGTCCAGGCTCTCATGCATTCCAAGCTCACACTCCCACGGGCAGCCGCCAGCAAAAATAGCCAGCTCATTTGAATGGAGTTACAGGAGGAAGCAGCAAGAACCCAACTTCAGACAAATGGAAATTTTCAAAAGAGGAAGGCAGCGGCCAAGCTCGGCGGAACACGGCTCCAGCCTGGCAATTTAGCGCGATTAACTGAAGCCGCAGCCTCAGTCGATATAATAGCGGGTGCATTATCAGTTTTGCCACAAACCATTATTCATTATCTCTGGGTTTCGCTGGCTCACCCACGGCCGGCTGGCGCGCCTCGGCTTCTCCCGCAGCCAGCTATATTTTAATCAGTCACATTACAGGGAAATGTCCCCGGAGGAAATCGTGCCATCACCCGGCGTGTCAGCTGCTCGCAGATCGGAATAGGAATGTTCCAAGGTGCAGTAATGTGGTGTGACATTGTGCAAGTTAATTTATAGAAAAATTAAACATCATTTGGAGCTGAGCAAGGGAGACGAGCGGGGCACTGGCTTGGTTTCAGGCAATACCCAAATGGCCTCGGGGTATTGATTCCGGAGGAAATCTTTGCAGGGACTCCTGGTGGTCTAGAAATGTTTGCCCCAAATCCCCCGACTCAGTCTAGACATGGACAGAGAAGACTCAGAAAGCAAGATATAGCCCAGAATCACAAGCATGTATTTCGCACCATGAGTCGTGGAGGAGGTGTGGGGAGCTTGGGGGAGGGGCGCTGGGGAGGTGGGGAGGCATCGGGGGTGGGGGGAGTAGAAGGAACCATCTGGCAACACGGCCCCCGAGCCCTTCCATGAGCCAGGCAGGCCACCGAGACGAAGCCACGTAGCCTCTGACCTTGAGGGACAGATGGAGTGGGGCGCAAACGCACCTACCGAAGCCAAGGCCTGACAAGGGCGGGAAGGGAGGTGCTCTGACCGCGTCCTGGTCACCTCCTGGGGAGGGAGGAGCCCCCACATTAAATAGTAGGGGGTGGCCAAACCCATGACACCCAATACTGGGCACATGAGATTGGCAACAGCTTATCAATAGCAGGCGTTCCGGGGGAGGCAGACACCGCAGACCACGAGGGGCCACGTGGGGGTGCACGTGGGAGGACGCTTTGTCCTAACAACAACCAGGAGCTGCCTCCTGGTTCCCGCAAGAAGATGGGACTGGCTTGTTTGAATGATCCTACTGGCTGGCAGGCAGGACAGGGACCATGAGGTTAAGGACAGGTGGGGTGCAGCCGATCTGGCTGACACGGGGACCAGCCAGGTGGGAGCACATGGGGCACATCTGAAGAGAGCTGGGGACACACAGCCAGGCCTCTGGGGCCCGTGAAGCTCGGAGATGTCGAAGCAGCACTGACTCTTGCTCTTGGTCTGGAGCTCACGATACAGGAGCTGCAATCAAGCTGGGAATGAGGGGGTGGGGTGTGGGGTGGACGAGCTCTTCCTTTGGGGGTGAGGCAATGAGGCTGGCCTGGAGGGGGAATGGTATTGCAGGACATAAGAATGACAGCGAGGGCTTCGAAGCCAAGAGTCCCCTGTGCAGAAGAACAAGGTGCAGGGAGGGGGTGGCCTCCAGGCACTGGGGAGGCAGAAGGGGACAGATCGCAGAGGGTCGGGGATGCCACGCTGGAGACATGGGGACTCTCCAACGTGGGGAAGAAAATATTTAGATGGAAAAACCACCACTGGCTGCAGTGGCCGTGACAAAGGCCAGTCCGTGAAGGACTCTCATGGAGAAGTTGGTCCCCAGCTACTGCAGTGACCCCAAATCCTGACCCCAGGCCAGGACTCTCCCTGAATTCCATGCCCAAATGCCCAGACAGGTCTCGGTCAATCCCGCACTCGTGTCCCAAGTGCCCGTGCGGATCCGGGCACGGCTCGTGGCACTGAGGGTCTGGCAGAGAAGGGGCCCGTGGCTCCCCTGTGCGCCAGGCATCATCCTGTGGGCATCATCCTCACTTTCCTCCAGAAAGGAGGAGGGAGAGCCTCTCTGCCCTTTGATGTTCAGCTTCGGGAACCAGCCAACTGCTCCCTGGGCCCACCTGCTGTTTGCACAACCTGGGACTCTGCGGACACGTTTGCCTTTCCAGGGACGGTGGCAGCAACCAGCCAAGCTCTGTGTAGTTGCCACGTCAGTAAGACAGAATCACAAGCTATTCTACGCTCTGGGATTCAAACAGCTGCCAACTCCTCCCAGCAAACAGTGTATTTAGTAACCAGCCAGCCTGTGTTTTCTCGCCCGGCTCCTCGCTCTTCCCAGCCTTTATTACACGCCACAGAGTCTGGTGCAAACACGGCCGCGTCGTCAACGCAGCTTTGACAGGCTCGACAGTCCCTTTGCCTTCCTTTGCCTGGTGGTCATGCAGACCTTACTTATCCCTGCCCCCTCCGGAGTCTATAAATAGAGGGAGAGAGGCGCACACGCACGCACACAGAGCAGAACCTCCAATGCTGCAAAACCGCCCAGCTTACACGAGCGGCAGGCGCATTTTCCCAGCCTCCAGGGGCTCCCTTGGCCCCCACGATGGCAGCCAGCAGCTTCTGGGTTCCAGCACCAGTCGCCTACTTCCCACCGCCCCAGGGACCTGTTGAGGCACAGGAGGGTCAGGCGCTGCCTGCACCAGTGGTGGCTGGAAGGCGTGCACTGTCGCTTTGCTCCCCGCCCGTCAGAGTTTCTCCCATCAGCGCCCTGTGTACACTGGGCGGCCTGTGCTTCCCTGCCCCATTGACATTGAGCTTAACCTTGGGACTTGCTTTGGCCAGTGAAACGTTAGCAGACACGATATGAGCAGCGGGTTGAAGCGTGCTTGTGTGCATGAGTTCACGTTCTTGCCACCTGCCTTCCACTGTGAGTAGCATGTGCCCTGAGTAAACCGGGTGCCACTGGGATGAAAGCACGTGGATCAGCCTTCACCCTCTTGCAGCCTGGAGTCCACTCTAGCCGAGCCAAACCCTCACTGACCTCCAGACAAAGGAGGGAGAAATACATGCTCGTTGTTGCAGGCCACTGAGTTTTGGAATTGTTTGTTAAGCAGCAATAGATGACTCATTCCAGGGGGCAGGCTTCCTCTTCTTCCACATTCTCCCTAGCTGTTCTTTTGACTGTTAACTTGGAAGCAAGTATCATTGCTGATCCTCCCTAAAGAAGAACATAAACTTGGAGTGGCTTTGCCAGGAATGGGGGGGGAGTCCCATTTCATGGAGCTACACCCACGATCTTGCCCAGGCTCCCCACCCCTCAGTGCTTATCAATATGGTCATAAGTGGAGCAAAGCCAGTTCAGCTGCTCAAGCCAACTGCTCAATGCCTGGCTCAAGGCTGGGGCCTTGGCCTCCTTAACAGCATGTGCTACCCAGCTGGTGACAGAGACCATCCCCCTGCTCGGGACTGCAGTATGAGGCCGGGCCTTAGAAACCTGGTCTCCCCGAGGCGCTGTCCAGCTGCGGAGGTGCTGACTCAAGAGCAGGCTCGCTCTCTCTCTGAAAGGTCTTGGAGAGAGTACTCAGCGACATCCCTGACCTTGCAGACACCCAGAGGCTGCTCCTCCCCACCTCTCCTGACCCCTCTCTTTCCCTCCACCTGTATCCCCATATCCCAGCTCCTCTCTTCCATGTCTCTTCCCTCAGCTCATCCCCTGTCACGGTCCTGATCAACTGCCCAGGAAAAAAAAAATTTGTTCATCCACAGAGTTGAATCCTCAAATCACCCAGATAATCAATATTCGACTACTGTGCTGCAGAGCAGGAGATCGATCTGCTGCCAGCCAGCGCTAGGCAACCAGAAACTTTTACACCGTCCTCAATGAAGGTGCCCGTAAATAGCAGGGCTGGTTCCTAAGGACTGGTGGCTTGTGAAGAGGATGCATGGGGTGGACAGGGTCTTGCTGCTTTGGGGACTTTAGTGATGTTTGAGATTTAAGCAAGTTAACCATTTGCTTTAAAAAGTGCTTTTTATTGTAGAAATTTCAAATAGTTGCACAGAAAGATACATAATGAAGATCCACATACTCATCACGTAGCTTTAATATAAAATTATCGGCCGGGCGCGGTGGCTCACGCCTGTGATCCTAGCACTCTGGGAGGCCGAGGTAGGCGGATTGCTCGAGGTCAGGAGTTCGAAACTAGCCTGAGCAAGAGCAAGACGCTGTCTCTACTATAAATAGAAAGAAATTAATTGGCCAACTAATATATATAGAAAAAATTAGCCGGGCATGGTGGTGCATGCCTGTAGTCCCAGCTACTCGGGAGGCTGAGGCAGGAGGATCGCTTGAGCCCAGGAGTCTGAGGTTGCTGTGAGCTAGGCTGACGCCACGACACTCACTCTAGCCTGGGCAACAAATCGAGACTCCGTCTCAAAAAATAAAATAAAATAAAATTATCAACCCTTGGTGAATTCAGTCTCATCCCAACCCCCACCCCCTGCCCCCCATCAGATTATATATTTAAGCGAATCCTCAACACCATCCACAGGTAGACGCAGCTCTGAAAAAAAGAAGGAGGCTTGAGAAACAAAAGACACGACACTATCATCACACTTTCACGAAATCTGTCTTAATTTTTCTGTAACATCCAATATCCAGTCAGTGTTCACATTTTTCTAAGTGCCTTGAATTTTTTTACAGTTTTATTTTAATCAGGATCCAAACAAGTTTCAAACACTATAATTGGTTGGTATGTTTCTTAAATGTCTTTTAATCTGCCAGTTTTCCTCGCAGCTTATTTGTTGAAAAGGAGGATAATCTGTTCTGCAGAGAGTCCCGCAGCCTGGAGCTCACACCCGTGGTGTGGTTTCCACGTTCCTCCACCCCCGAGCTCCCCGCGGTTTGGAGGCTGGAGCAGGCAGCACGGTTAGTGTGACGTGTTGGTGACACCTTCCTCAGTCGTCTTCACCACTCGTCTGCAATGCCCCATTCTCTCTCTTTTTCGCAAGGTGGGCAGCTGGTGATGATTGTTTATTAGGAGTTGGCAGCCTGTAGAGTCAAAGGAGACATGCAATGCATGTATTCCACGTGGGATTTGTGTCCGGAATGCATCAGGAACCCTTACGAATCATTAAGGGAAAAGGTGAACACCCCACCAGGGGTGACGAACCACTTCTTTTGAATAAAAAGTTTCTAATCCCTTTCTCCTAGAACTGAATCGGAACATGAAAATCAATTAACAAGGCCGGGCGCGGCGGCTCACGCCTGTGATCCTAGCACTCTGGGAGGGCGAGGCGGGCGGATCACTCAAGGTCAGGAGTTCAAAACCAGCCTGAGCAAGAGTGAGACCCTGTCTCTACCTAAAATAGAAAGAAATTAATTGGCCAACTAAAAATAGATAGAAAAATTAGCCGGGCATGGTGGCGCATGCCTGTAGTCCCAGCTACTCGGGAGGCCGAGGCAGCAGGATCACTTGAGCCCAGGAGTTTGAGGTTGCTGTGAGCTAGACTGACGCCACGGCACTCACTCTAGCCTGGGCAACAGAGTGAGACTCTGTCTCAATAAAAGAAAAAAAGAAAAAGAAAAGACAATCAATTAACAGAGGAGGCTTAGCCGGCGTTTGGAAAGCGAGTGAATGGGGAGGAACGAAGTGACACGTCAGTGGCCCCTCAACCGAGGAAGTGAACGTTCCCGTGTTTACTGGGGAAGTACTCCACTACTCTGGAGAGGCCAGTAGACGGGTCTTCCAAGCCTGCCTAACCGAGGTTCTTCGGAGTCGGTAAGCACTTCATCAATGATGAAAAAAATCAAAGTCAACAATTAATCTTAGAGTCTCCTTGTTGCAGCCAGCGATAAGGGAAGCCACACAGTCCTGGAACTGAGCACGTCCCCAGAGACCACTCCGAGACAAAATGCACAAACGCTAGTAAATTACTTTGAAGCTTTTCTCTTTTTTAATTAACTGAAGTAATTTTGTAATAATCCCCACAGCTTCTGTCTTAAAATGGAAATCCGTTAAGGGCCGAATCCATCTTCAATAGTGTTTCCGTGGTTCTGGGGCTTAAACCAGGAGCGCTCAGCACCCCGGGGCGGTGGTGACTCCCGGGCTTCCATAAAACACGCAGAACTTTCCGACTTCCCCCCAACCTCAGCAGATGGTAGCAAGTGTCAGAAGCATTTAATTAGCCCCTGCATTAGCTCATGATTTAATAAGCCGCGTCTAGCCTTGCACCCGTCTAGCTCTTGGTGATGTGTGGCTGTGCAGAGACGTGCACTTCTGAGGACTATAAAAAGCTTTTGGAGAACGATGGGTTTGAGCGTTTCAAGTTCCCAGCCTGCCGTAAAAGGCAAAGGCCGGGCTCCCCCGCTCCTCTTGGCCGAGTGCGCACACAGCAGATCGAGCTTCTGCAGGCAATTAATTCCACGGTCCTCCAGTCCACAGGGGAGCATGGCTGCGCACACAGCTTCGCGGCACCAGAGAGCCAGGAGGCCCTGGCCCTATATATAAACTCTCATTTAGACACCTTGGAAATGCCTTTCAAAGCCAATTTGCTCACATTATCATATTTGAGCCTCAGAAAACCCTAAGTAGAACAGATAACTATCATGCATCCCATTTGACAGTTTAGAAAGCCACTGTCCAAAGTCTGGGGTCAACAGTGAGTGAAAAAGCCACACAGAGTCCATCGCCTCCGTTCTGAGCCTCTGGCCGGGGCTGCAGCTGGCATGGCCCTGGGGGGCCGGGGGGGGGGGAGGGGTCGGAGGTCGGTCCTGAAGGCAGCACTGTGAAGACGGTTCAGTGGGGCCTGGCGCTGACGCCATTGATTCCGGGAGAGCAAATCCGGTAGCTCACAAGGAGGACCATGCTGGATACAGGCGTCCAAATGGTCAGGAAGTAACACCCAGCCCCCGCTGCCCTGCTGCAGGCCGCGGTCCTCTGTGGACCTGGAGAGTGACTGGATTTACGACCCCTTCGTACACCTGGACACAGTCGGCCAGCGACCTCCAACAGCCAGCAAGGTCTCTGCAGGAGGACAAACCCCCTTTCCCTAATCTCCCTCCGGGGAAAAGGTGTCTTCCACTCCGAGTGACCGCGCCATCATCGTGGTCTGTTCACGGGTGGGGCGGTAAGACGTTCTGTGCTCAGTCTTCATGTCCCCAGATTCCAATTCCAGGCTGACCCCTCAACCTCGGGGGGGGGGGGGGCGGCAGACTCCCGTCCAGGAACTGCACCCTGCAGCCCACCCCGCCCCCCGCTTTGCGACTTTCCCGCTGGCCGGGAAGGCTGCGCTCTGCCAGCCGCGCCTGCGAGGGCTCTGCTGCGGCAGGGCGACGCTGGAGGCGATGGCTGGGAGGGAACCGCAGCAGCAGCAGCTGCGCTGGAGGCAGAAGCAGCAGCCAGGAGGCGACATCAGCTCCCCTTGGCTCCTCCAGGTGAGGTGAGTTTCCCATCCTACAGCTCCGTGGGTCGTGGGTCGCAAGCTGCCCACCCTCAGCCCCGACAGCTCGTTTCCGGGGACCTCAGCGAAGGGCAGTGCAGGCCGTGGAGAAGGTGTCCTCGGCCCGCCTGCGCGGTGGAGCCACCTGGGCAGCTTCTGCCCCAGAGCGAGTAAATCCAGCTTGGGGGGGGTGGGGGTTCTGACCTCAGTGTTTCGTGACGGCCCCCCAGGGGAACGTGAATGCCCAGCCAGAGCAGAAAATCGTCCCCTCGGGGCGCCTAAGTGCAGGGGTCTCTCGACCCCGACCACACGCCAGGAGTCTCCGGGAGCTTAAACAACACTGACGCCAGGACCCTGCTCCAGATTAATAACGACCCTCTGTCGTCTGTACCCAGATACACTCTTACACTCAAACCTTAATGCACTTCTACTTTAATACAGTTTCTAAACAAATTTAATATAATTTTACACGTGCAAACCCCCACAGCCCATATATAAATATGGAGTTAAAATACCGGGTCAGATCAGTCCAATATCACCTCTCTAAGGGGCTGCGACCCAGCTGCAGGCTCAGTCTGTGGTCCCCAGTAAGACTCGTAGGTAATTTGGGCACAGTGTCATGCACCTGCAGTCCCAGCTGCTCAGAAGGCTAAGGCGGGAGGATCCCTGAGCCCAGGAGTTCAAGTCCAGCCTGGGCAGCACAACAGGGACCCCATTTCTAAGAAAATTAAATACATAACCAAAAAGGCTTCTAAATAAAACTGACTTTAATTCTTTCGAAACTTTTTTTTCTGTAGTTGACCCCTTCAAGAGTAACAGTAACCCCAAACTCTATGTGGTCTTCAGACACCACAGACACCCTTTTGTGCAGGTTCTCCTTTGAGCATCACAGCGCCATGGAAAGTGTCTATCGATCCCCGTGAAATGGGGCTGAGTGGCTCTCGCGTGGTTGCCGGGTTTGGGGGAGGCCAGGGGATTCCAGTCCCGGCCTCTGGCTCCCAGCTCAGGGCCTCTCCACCTTAGCTGCCTCGTGACGCAGCCCTGAGGCAGGTGTGGGAGGGAAGCGGGCTGCACGCGGGCAGGGGTGGGATTTTCTTTTGCAGTTAGAGAACATCAGGGATTGGGGGAATCTGTGGCCACTGTGAGTGTGAGGCTCCCCCAGGCTGGACGTCCCCGGCCAGTGCCCAAGGCAGGAGCCCCCCCAGATGTTCCTGTGGGGGTCATGTACCACGAAATGGGTGCTTAGCGCTTGGGCGGGGTAGCTGGGAAGGCAGGGAGTCACCTGTTAGGCAAGGACAGCCAGGACGAGCCCCAGGCAGGTGCAGGAGGCTGAGAACCTGCAGTGTGTCCTCCTCTCGGGGCTCTTGGAACCCCACAACTCAGATCCTGCCTGGCTGTGGCTTTGGGTGACTTTGTCCCTCTGGATGGTGGAGGGAGCCGGGATGAGCCCTCGGCAGAGCAGGACCCTGTGTGCCGGAGGATGGCAGAGTCACCAGAAAGTCACCTCCCACTCACTCCTATGGAAGCTGTTGGAGGGTGCTCCAGCCACCATGGCAGCGCATGCACCAGGCGAGAATCTTAGCCCTTATGTAGCCGCCCCTCCCCCCAGGGATGGGTTACGCCTCCTTCCAGGGACACTCAGGGCTTCATTTAATGTTTATTTTCAGTGTCAATTTTATTCTTCCCACTGCAGAAGGAACGAGCTGTCTCCGAGGTGCTGGGGTGGGAGGGGCGTGGGGAGAAGGGGTCCATCTGCTGGTCGTCCCTCCCGTGCTCTGATGGCTCCTGCGCTCACAGCAAATGCCCAGACTCCTCAGTGTGACCTGTGAGTCCTCCCTGCTGGCAGCTCCTCCCCACACCCCGTCACCCCTGCCAGCCACCCTATGGCACTTCTGTGTCGGAAGTTCCTCGGGCTCAGGGACCCCCTGTGTCTTCTGCCTTCCTGGGCCCCACACCTGACACAGGTCCCGGCTGCTGCACCTGGTGGTGTCCGTTGCACAAATGCCTTCACCATCTCCTTGCTCCTCCCCTGCCTGAAATACATGTCTCCCAATCCTCCATCTGGAAATCTGACTCAGTTTCCTTGTCCATAAACCAGTGACACAAACAGCGCCTGGCTCGCTGGTTGTGCGCGGACCAGAGGTGCAATACTGGGGAAGCATCTAGAACAGAGGTGGCAGAGGCGGGCCCCAGGGAATCACCCCACATCCCCCAGCCACCACCACCACCAGCACAGTTGGCATTGTATCGATGGCAGGGACGGAGCTTGGAGTCAGGGAGGCCTGTGTTCAAATCCCAACTCTGCTGTCACTTGTCATGTGGACTTGGCCACAGGACTGAGCACGGGGCCTGCTCAGTGGCCAGCCTGACAGGGGACAATCTCGGAGCAAGCCTGGTGTCAAGGCACCTGGGCTTCCTCCTGAGTGCCAAAGGGGAACTGGGTAACGGTGGCTCAGGGCCATCAGCAGGGCAGGTCCAGGCCACCCTCCCAGGGGCTGTGAGGCCTCTCACTGGACGGCCAGGGCACCTTCGCACCCACAGCAGCTGTCTGGAGTGGACGTCTCCGGAGGCCGGGCTGTCCTGCTCACCCGGGCTGGGCTCTGCCCACCATTCTTCCCTTTCCACCTGCGATGGGCATGGATCACCTGTCTGCACCTTCTCCTGCCCCGGGACAGAGGGCACCTAAGGAACCCCAGGCAGAGGTCTGGGACTGGGGAAGCCCCAGGTAACGCTGGGACACTCAGGAGGCCAAGTGAGCAAGGCCCCAGATGCCAGGCCCCAGTCTAGCTGCGTCTCACCCCTGCTTAGCTCTGTAGCATCCAGGCAGAGTGGTGTGAAGTCACTCTGGGGAGAAAGTCTTGCTATTGACGCCCCCCCCCAGCATGCACAGAGACCAGACCACAAATATTCCTGCATTTCCCCATCTGTCACCTGCCGTCCCCTTGCATCCGCGTCATACTGGGAGGCCCTCCTGTCTGGCCTCCGTGTCTCTCTCTCTCTCTCTCTCTCTCTCTCTCTGCCTTCCCTTCCTCCACTCTCCCCTTCCTAGGCTCCCAGCTCCCTCCTGCAGTTAGATCCTGCAGGCTGCTAGTTCCTGCAGGGCATTCTGGGGACTCAACTCTGTCAAATAGACAGTCATCCGCCCCTGGACAGAGACTTGTGCAAAGGAAGCGGCCCCCTGCTCTATCTGTTCAGAGGGCCCCTCCCAGGATGGGGCGGGCAGAAAGAGAGAAGAAAGGGCAAAATTTGTGAGAAAAAAGGCCTATTAAAAAAAAAAGTGTATGAACTGCCGGGATAGACGATAGCATGTTCAAGGGTGGGCAGATTCTGGGAGATGGGGGAGGGGGCGTGGGGCGGGCGTGCGTGTGCCCGCGTGTGCACAGACAAAGCCCAAGAGCAGGGTGGGCCTAGGTATGCTCAGGGGCTGCAGAGCAGAGTGGACTCAGTCAGCAAGTTCACAGGGACGCAGGCTGGTGACAGCACTGCCAGATGCGGAGGAGACCAGTCTCCAAATCCGAGGATGGCACAGTGCTTCCCCGGGCGGGGTGGTGGCCCCACAGCACCCAAGCTGAAAATAAAAACTCCCAGCCCTTTCCGAGGCCCTGAGCAGAGCCAGGTGGAGGCCATGGGCGTGCAGGCCAGCAGAAGGCGTGGGGCTCCAGGCAGCTGGTCACCTGGGTAATGTCACCCTCCGTCTCTGCCACCTCCCAGGTGGCCACTGGGATTGCCCTCGGCTGTGCCAGCACATTCAGCCTGGCCAAGCCCAGGTCCACCCCTCCTCCCAGGGCCCTGCTTCCCTGCCTTTGCTGAGCCACCAGAAAAGCACAACCAGCCCCTTAGGAGCAGCAGACCTGAGGGCCACTTCCTGTCAACCTGCAAATCACTGGTTTTCTGCTTCAGTCACGCTCAGTGAGGTGACTACAGCTAACCAGGAAGCTGGAGGCTTGGCTGGTACCATCCTCGAAATGGCCTTATTGATCCTGGAGTGTCTTGTCACGTTATCTCTAACTGGGAGAGGGGTACGTGTGTGCACGTGTGCGTGTGTCTGTGTGCTCACACCTATGTGTGTCTATGTGCATTTGTGTGTGCATCTGTGTGCACCTGGGTATGAACATGCACGTGTACAGGTGTGCATGTCTATGTGTGCATGCTTGTGCATGTGTGCACACGTCTCTGTGTGTGTTTGCATGTGCCTCTGCAGGCATGTGTGTGCACGTGTACAAGCGTGTGCAAGTGTTCACAAGCTCCGGGCGGAGAGTCTCGGCAGGGATGAGATCAAGTCTCTCCTCAGAGAGCCCAGGATAGAAACATGCCTCCCACATCGAGGCCGTCTGTGGACGGGCAGAACACACAGCGCGTGTGGCACGACACACAGGGTCACACGCATTCACACACTCACATCACACGCACCATGGGGCAGGAGGCACGCAGCCACAGCCCCAGGCCCCATTCCAGCAGACACCCGCCCTGCCTTCCCCAAGAGCCCCTGCAGCGCTGCTCTGCTCGCTGGTGGCCCCCCGGGAGCCCCCAGGCCGTGCAGCGGGGGAGCTGGGGGCCCACGTCTCCTCCCCTGGCCCCAGCAGCTACCGCTCCTGCAGGGACAGCAAGTGGCCTCTGCAGAAGGGGCCAGTCCTCCCCACCGCCCTCCAGGACTTGTCCTGGCCCCAGCAGAGAGCAACTGCTCCAGACCAGCTAGCTCCTCGTCCCCTCCCAGCCCTGCGATCCCTGCCTCTCTCCAGAGCGTCATTGTCCTGCTTTTCCATAAGGAGCAGCACAGGGACGCTCCCAGCGGTGCCCCGCGCGCCCCCTTGTGGCCAAGCTCCGAGGACACGGCGGCTGGGACACCTGGGGTCCAGGTGCCTTCCCCACACCTGAAAGGAGGTTGGGGACAGAAGCCCATATCCTCCTGTCCCGGCTGATCTTCCTCCTCCTTCCAGAGTCCTCGGTGCTGAGGGAAAAAGCCTGAACTTGGATGCTCTCCACCCAGCAGAGGCCCTCGGATACCTGGAAACAGGATACCTCCCCCAGGACCAGTGCCGCCCTCAGGGAAAACTGTCATAGCAGCCATCCTCTGGGAGCACTTTGAGCGCTCTTTGCAGAATGTTTAGAATGGATGGGGATTGGGGGGGTGTCTCACCACGTCCAGGGCAGTCGCCAGGAACGGGAAGGGCTACCCCACCACCCACGGGGCCAGCCCCTGCCCTTCCAGGCCCGGCTGGACCCTCTCTCCCTCTCAGAGGCAGCATGTGCCAATTTTGAGGAAGGACAGAAAGAAAGAGGTTTTTTTTCCCTAAAACATTTCTGATTATGGCCGGGCGCGGTGGCTCACGCCTGTAATCCCAGCACTCTGGGAGGCCAAGGCGGGCGGACTGCTTGAGCTCAGGAGTTCAAAACCAGCCTGAGCAAGAGCGAGACCCCGTCTCTACTATAAACAGAAGGAAATTAATTGGCCAACTACTGTATATAGAAAACAAATGTGCCAGGCATGGTGGCACATGCCTGTAGTCCCAGCTACTCGGGAGGCTGAGGCAGCAAGATGGCTTGAGCCCAGGAGTTTGAGGTGGCTGTGAGCTAGGCTGACGCCACGGCACTCACTCTAGCCTGGGCAACAAAGTAAAACTCTGTCTCAAAAAAAAAATTCTGATTATAAGCAGAAATCATTGTAAGGAGAGCAAATGCCAACATGGCACTCCCCCTGCAGCAAGCCCTGCTCCCGGTCTATTAGACACATTAACTCATTTAATCCTCCTGACATTTTCAATGTAGAAAATTGGTAAAATACGAAATTACAAAGACGGAAAATAAAGCCCACAGTCCCATCATGCATCTCCTCTCAGTTGCTCATTTGTGCGTGTGGATTGTGAACAAAACAGGACCAGACCACATATTACACTTCTGCCTTTCCGGCTTAATATAACCTCACGATGCAGGGTCATTAGTCTTGGAAAATACTCTTAATGGCTGCATTGTATTCCACCTGCTAGAGGTACTATCATCTATTCGACCATTCTCAGGGGAATTTTCTGCTTTTCCTACAGAAAGCCTGTGTGCTGGGACCTCACGGGGCTCCTGTGACCCTGGCCCTGTAGCCTGCTTGTGTACCGACAGGGTGTAAGAGCAGTGGTGGTTTCCCAAACCCCCCACCTGTGGGGGTCTCAGGCATGTGTGTGTGCATGCACATGTGTGAACATGCGTGTGTGCCCCAATGTTTAGACTTGCCCTGTAAGAACTCATAGCTCCCTAAGAATCTGTGCAAGAGAATCGAAAACAACTGAAACAAACACACGCACTATGCGCAGTAGCCGAGGGCAGAAACAGCCCAGATGTCCATGAACAGAAGAAAGGATAAAAAAAATGGGGTACGAGCATGAGACGGGAGATTATTCAGCTATAAAAAGGAGTGAGGTGCTGACTGACACACGCTGCAGCAGGGATGAACCTCGGAAGCATCATGGTGAGTGAAAGAAACCAGGAACTTTGCATATGACGCATCCAGGGTGGGCAGGTCCATAGGGATCCGCGGCCACTGGGGGCGGCGGGGAGGGGGCGCGACTGCGTAGTGTGCAGCAGGTGTGCTTTGGGGGTCAGGAAGATGCTTTGGCACCGGAGAGAGGTGATGGTCGCATGACATTGTGAATGTACCAAACACCACTTCCTCGCTCGCTGTAGGGTGGTTAATTTTATGTTATGTGAGTTGTACTCCAATTAAAAAAAACAAGAGAGAGATACCAATGGCTCCTGTCAAGCCAGGCTTTCACACAAATTATCCCTCTGTGGTCAAATCACTTCCTCCGGTCTCGCTGCCCAGCGCCCAGAGCCTGCACCAGAGGCGCTGGCTTTGCACGACGCAGCCCCGAGTCTCACTGCGGCCCCTCCTGTCATCCTCCTCCTGCTCCTCCCCACACTCGGGCCCGGGACTGTGTCTGTCACAGAAAGGACTTCCGTCCCCATGTGGGGTCCGCATGGCCTTTGCTGAAGATGTTGGACTTCATCTTTCAGGCCGTGTCCACAGGAAACGAAAGGCCCACGCGGCCCGAGGCAGGGTCTGGACAGCGGCCAAGCTCTCCAGCGTCCGCCCTGCTCACACGGTGCCGGAAAAACGGGGCTCGGTCGCTCCTCGGTGAGGCTAATCCAATATCAGAGGATTTGTTTGTCTCCTTAAGCCACAACCAGCAACGGAAATCCCTTTTAATTCTCCCCGAAGACGGTAAAGGAGTCTCCTCTCATGAAATCGGTCAGGAACCTCACTCATCCGCCCCACTCCATGGGCGCTCATGGGAGCTTGGAGAGCCCCCCCCACCCGCCACTCCTCTCCCCTGCAGTCTCCTCATTACTCAGGGGCACCCCTACCCCGGGGACACTCACCCCTGCAACCTTCAGGTGTGTCGCAGCCCGGGGCTCGCTGGCTGCAGATATGGCTGTCCCGTCGTCCCTGCGTCTCATCGTTCTGACCTGGAGGGGACTGGGACACAGGAAAGAGGTTTGCATTCCCCCTGCCCCCACGCCCTGCATCTGCACCCCCACATGTTCCTGCAGCACAAAGTGGGCCGGGCTGAGCCTCGAGTGTGGCACCAGATGGGCACCTGTCACACTGTTTGGGCCACTGCTTCTTGGTAGACCCATTTAGGTGCCTTTGGCCGCAATGGTGGAGACTCTGAATCCACACGGCTTTGTCAATACCCACCGAGCAGGGCTGTGCAGGAAGGGCAGGGAGGGCTGCGTCCGCTGACCTGCAGTGTCTCCCTGCCCCCTAACCCCAGGGCTGGCCATGGCCCCCGGCTGGCTCCT
Organism: Microcebus murinus; assembly: GCF_040939455.1. NCBI lineage: Eukaryota > Metazoa > Chordata > Mammalia > Primates > Cheirogaleidae > Microcebus > Microcebus murinus. The sequence goes on from NC_134121.1 coordinate 58,979,816, forward strand.
CTCAGGGTCTCCAGGTGGTGGAGGCTGTGCCAGGCATCGAACCCTGACCCAGCAACATCCGAAGGAAGGAAAGAGTAGTGAAGACCGCTCCCAGGAGTGCTCCAGCAGACTCCCCTCAGCCCGCATTGGTCAGGAGGGAGCCACAGGTCCATTCCTGACCGGCCACCGGCTGTGGAGATAGGGTCCCCGGATCAGTGTACACCGGTGGTTCTCAAAGTAAGGTACCTAGACCAGCAGCATCAGTATCAGCTGAGAACCTGCTAGAAATACAAATTCTTTGACCCCACTCCAGAACCAGTGAATCAGAAATTCTGAGGATGGGCCTTAGCAAACTGCATTTTCTAAACTATGTTGTGTTTTCTTAGCTAGAATAATTACTACGGTTTAACCACTGTTCAACAGAACAAGAGCTCATGTAAATTCCTAAGATGACGCAAAATGAAGATTTCCTAAATAGAAATGCCCAATTTTACAATTGGAAATTTTACAAAAGGAAAGGCACGTGATTTTATATAAAAACCAGTTTATCTAAGTGAGGCCTGAAATGCTATTGGCTTTTTTTGTTAAAACTACATGTTAATAGGTGTTCCAGGTGATTGTGTTGCATGGTAAAGTTTGAGAACAGTTGGTTTAAACTAATCATTTGGGATGATGCATCGTTATCTACTGCTGTGAGATAAACCAGCCCAGACTTAGTGGTTTAAAGTAGCAATGACTTTACTTGCTCCTGACTGTAAGTGAACAATCTGGGCTGGGCTCTGCTGGGCAGTTCTAGCCTCACCTAGAGTGGGATTGCCAGGTTTAGCAGATAAAAATACAGGGTATCCAGCTGAATTTTAACTTCAAATAAACAAGAAATAAGTTTGTAATATAAATACACCCTAGACAATAATTGATACTAAAAAATTATTTGTTGATCATCTGAAATCCAATTTTAACTGGGCACCCTGGATTTTATCGGGCAGCCTCGCTGACTCACGCAGCTGTGGTCACCAGGGGGCCCCACAGGTGCTGGACAGCCCAAGGAGGCTGTTGACTGTCAGGGGACATCTTCCTCCTCATTGTCTCTCATCCTCAAGATTTGCCTGGGCGTCTTCACATGGTGACAGGAGCACCCCAGAAGGCGAGAGTGGCAGCTGCAAGGGCCCTGGAGGTCTGGGCTCAGAAGTCACATGACCTCTGTAGAGTGAAGAACCAACCTGACCCAAAGAGAGGTCTGGCCTTTGCCCTCCGCTACCGGGAGATGACCTGATCTCTAGGCCTTCGCAGTGTCCTGCTTGACAAGAGCCTTAGTCACTGGACAGTCTAGCAATGTGGTTTATGATGGGGGCTTTGGGACACTCCCCGTCAGTCTTGACCTCCAGAGGGACTGGTGACACAGGCAGTATGTGACAGAGCCTAGGGAGGAACTCTGGGCACCGAAGGCTTGGAAGAAGTTCCCCGGTTGGCCACACTCTTGAGTGTCATCACGAGTCATGGGCCAGGTGAGGGCGTCCAGGACTCCATGAGGAGAGGAGATGACCAGAGGCTGCACGTCCGGATCCCCCCAGACTTCACCCCATTCGACTCACCCCGTGGCTGGTTCTAATTTGTGTCCTTTCACCATAATGACTGCAGTCGCAAGTATAGCACCGTCCTGAGTTCTGTGAGTCCTCCTAGAGAATTATCAAACCTGAGGGTGGTCATGGGAGTTCCCTAATCTGTAGCCAGCTGGTCTGAAGGGAGGGCTGTCTCGTGGGGACTGTGCCCTCAACCTGTGCAGTTTGCCTGAACTCCCTTCTGCGTCACTTCTGCCACAACCTATTGGCCAAAGCAAGTGGCAAGGCCAGACCATGTCCAGAGGGGCAGAGTAGATTCTGTCTCTCGGCAGAAGGATTTGCAAGGCCATGTGGCAATGGGATGTATGTGCAGGGTGGAGGGACGCAGGGCCACGTTTTGCAATGGATGTGGGGAATCGGCCACCAAGACTGTTCTATGTGGTGGCTTGTTTATTTTCCCCACCTGGCTTTCACCGCATACTCTTCAAGGGCTGGGACAACATTCTTCACTCTGTTTCTCCAATGCTGGGGTCATCTCAAGGACTTGGCACATAGGAGGGATCTTGCCAGTGTTCAATGAATGAACAAAACCTAGTCAGTGTTAGATGGATGGATGAATGAATGAATGAATGAATGAATGAATTGGCTGATGTAGGAATCACGTCTCAAGCTGGGCTATTAGAGTCACCTGGGGTGCTTTTGAACGGTCCTGTGCCAGCTGCACCTGAAGCACTTAATTCTGAATCGAGGGCGGGGGCGGGGCCAGGCTCAGCATTTCTAAAAGCCTCCCAGCTGATCTTGGCGTTCAGCCAGGGTTGAGGACCACTGACAAATAGAACTGGACATCTAGGAGCTGAAAATCTCAGACTGGCCTTGAGACACTGAATTTCGTGCAGAGGACGCAGAAATCAGGTCAAAACCATCAGGAAAGATGTGAAAATCGACTGAAACTGTCAATCGGGGCATAAAGACACAAGATACTGAGATCACACACAAAGAACCAGTGGGGACAGAGCTGATGAAGGGCTGGTGCCTGTCCCCTGGGCCAGCACTTACTAAGGGCCTATTCTGTTCATGACACTCGCAGGGGCTGTGTTGTCTTAGCGATGGGCATCACACAGAAAAATCGTCTTCTTCCAACTTGACTTCTCCATGGCCCACGACTGCCCCGGGCCCTTGGCTCGGAGCTGCGCTGGCTTTTGTCTCCCTCAGACTCAGTCTCAATAGTGAGGTTCTGGAGCTCACACCAGTTCACACCTGCTCACACCAGCTCACACCAGCTCACACCAGCTCACAAGACTGTTTACAGTTCAGGACTTTGATAACCCGATTGTTACATAGGACCATTAATTAAAAATAAATTACGATGGCCGGGCATGGTGGCTCACTCCTGTAATCCTAGCACTCTGGGAGGCCGAGGCAGGAGGACTGCTTGAGCTCAGGGGTTCAAGACCATCCTGAGCAAGAGTGAGACCCCATCTCTACTAAGAATAGAAAGAAATTAGCCAAACAACTAAAAAAACAGAACAAATTAGCTGGGCGCAGTGGCACATACCTGTAGTCCCAGCTACTCAGGAGGCTGAGGCAGGAGGATCAATTGAGCCCAGGAGTTTGACGTTGCTGTGAGCTAGGCTCTAGTCCAGGCAACAGAGTAAGACTCTGTCTCAAAAAAATAAAAAAATGGGCTGGGTGTGGTGGCTCACGGCTGTAATTCTAGCTCTCTGGGAGGCTGAGGCGGGCGGATTGCTCGAGGTCAGGAGTTTGAAACCAGCCTGAGCAAGAGCGAGACCCTGTCTCTACTATAAATAGAAAGAAACTAATTGGCCAACTAATATATATATATAAAAATTAGCCGGGCATGGTGGCGCATGCCTGTAGTCCCAGCTACTTGGGAGGCTGAGGCAGGATTGCTTGAGCCAGGAGATTGAGGTTGCTGTGAGCTAGGCTGACACCATGGCACTCACTCTAGCCTGGGCAACAAAGTGAGACTGTCTCAAAATAAATAAATAAATAAATAAACAAAAAAATAAATAAATAAATAAATAAAAATAAATAAAAAAATATTAACTTACAGTTGCATACATAAATTAAAAGATAATAAATACACAAAATGTATCACTTCCTAATTATTTTACTATATTTTGTTGCTACCTATGCCCTGAGGCCATTGACTGGATTGTGTCTGTAGGGTGGGGAGATGAGATGATGGTGTGAGAACTCTGTGATCAGCGATGTCACCAAGGCAACTTGAAACCAGTCGTGGGCAGGGTGTTCACCACGAGAGCAGTAAATGCTAGAAATCATGCCCCCTCCTCCCGAGAACCAGTTGTTCAAATTTACCAATACACCCTTGGGTCTCAAGGTTAAAAAAAACAATAATGTCAAATGCCAGTGCTGGGTTCACCGGGAACAGAGACTCCACGTTGAAACCAAGCCTTCTCAGCAGAGACCTCACGTGTGACTGCACCTGATACAGCACCCTCGCCAGTCCCCTGCACCCTCCCACGGCTGCCCAGCTCCTCCCAAAGGCTCCCTCTGCTCGGGAACTCTTCCCGACTTGGCCTCCCGCCCTCAGCCCCTCTGCTTGTCTCAGTGCGCCCTGCACTTCGAGTCCCCACCTCGAGCCCTTAGGATGGGTGATAGCAATGGCCCCGCTACCCTGGTCTCTCTGGGGTCTTGGATTCTGCCAGGCCCCCTGTCTGGCAGCCTTGAGCCACCACCCCCATCCCCCAGCATCCACACGCTCTTATCAAAACCCCACCCCAGCCCGGGCCAGAGCCCAAAGGCATGTCTGGCAAGGGAGGTCAGATACATCCTTCCCTCTTCCTGCAGTTAGAGCCAGCGCCCAGAGGAGCTGCAGGGCCGCCAGAGCTCTCTGCTCCCCGCCCTTGCAGGGACCCCACCCCACCCCCAGCGAGCTGGCAAAGCCATCCCCGACTGGCTAATCCTGGCAGACAGCATCCGGGACTGCAGCGCCCCAGGGAAAGCCTCACAGTGGCCTAGGAAGTGTTTTCTCAACACTCGGCTAACCCTCTGAGCACCTGTCACCCTGCATTACTGGCCAGTGTCCCTCCTGTGCGCAAATGGCGGTTGGCTTTGGTGAGTGCCACAGGTCGACACCTGACGGGCGCCTCAGAAGGTCCTCTGTTCCAGCCCCCTTCTCCGGGTAGGCCTGCATCGGATACCGGCCTTCCCCCACCTTTCTCAGCCAGCGACACATTGATGAACTTCCTATACGGCCAGGACCCGCTGGGGACTGAGCGCTGCAGAAACGGAGCAGTATCTGTCAGCCTCTGCTGACCCCACGGCCAATCCCCCTGTGGGAGTGTGTCACTGGGACGCTGGGGAGAAACTCTCTGTCTGCAAAGCGGGCACACCTTCCCCACAACAGCAAATGGTCGTCATGACACCCAATTACCTTTTTCTAAGCAATTACTTTTATTTTTTTCTAATTTATAAATGAAGTGTAATGTGCGTTGAAATGTACATCCGTTAAGTATACAATTTCATGAGTTTTGACAAATGCACGTCCCGCACAGCTGTCCAAACCCAGAACACTTCCCTCGCTCCAGAAAGTTCCCCATCCCTTCCCCATCACCCTCCCCAGAAGCCATGGCTATTCCAGTTTCTGTCAACAGAGATTAGTCTTGCCTATTCTAGAACTTCACAGAATGTCCTCTTTTGTTTTTTCTTGAAAGGGGATTCAAGCAAAAGAAAAGAATGTACTCTTTTGTGTCTGGCTTCTTTAACTCAGCATAAAGCCAAATAATTATTTTTAAGCGACTTCAATTTTCCATGCAATCTGTGTCCTGGAGAAGGCTTCTAGGTTTGGAATCTTTATGTTGAATTCAAAATGGCTTTTGTTTGGCCAAGCACGTCTTTGCCTGTCTCCCTTCCTCTCTCCCTCCTTCCCTCCCTCACACTTTCAGACCTCTGAGAACCAACATCTTCAAAAGGACCTTTGAGTCTCAATAAAGTTATTTAAAATTTTTAAAAAAGGACCTTTGAACTTTGACCTCGGGCCTCCCCTTTGCACCTGGGCAGCGAGTGACTGCCCCGGGGACACCTGGGATGGGGTGAGACGCTGCACCTGGAGGGCCAGTGATCACACAGCTTTATCCAGGAACGAGGACCCGCGATGGGCGGGTGTGCGAACTTCCTGCTGCTGTCACAGATCGCCCCAGCTTTAGCAGCTTAAAACCCCACAAACATATTAATGAGCTCACAGGTCAGAAGTCCAGGCTGGCTCAGCTGGTTTCTCTGACCCAGGTTTTCCAAGGTCAAAGGCAAAGTGTCAGCCAGGTTGGACTCTCCTAGGGGGTTAGTGAGAATCCATTCCCACCAGCATCACATTGTCACCAAACTCAGTCCCTGGAGGTTGTAGGACTGAGGCTCCTCCTCCTTGGGGGCTGTGAGCAGGGGCCGCTCTGTCCCTAGGGCTGCCCACGGCCCTCCTCCGCCAATGGCAGGTTGAGTCCCCGTCACACTACACATCTCTCTGCCTTTGTCTTTTGACTTCACTGGAACAAAGTTCCCTGCTTTTAAGGGTTGCTCGTGTGATTAGCTTGCGCCCTGCCCCCAGTTAATCCAAAACAATCTCCCTATTTTAAGATCTCTGATCTTAATTATGTCTGCAAAGTCCCTTTTGCCATATGCAAAATTCTAGAGTCCCCAAGATCACTCTTAGTTTTGATAATTCGCTAAAATAAAAAAAAACTCACCCTAATAAGAAAAAGTTTGTTATACTCACAATTATGGTTTATTACAGGAAGTGTAAGAGTTAAAACCCACCATGGGAAGAGGTACACAGGGCAGGGTCCAGGAGAGACCAGCGTGGAGCTGCATCTGCCCCCTCCTAGCTGTGCAAACAGTGCCTGCTGTCCCAGGGATGAGGCAGGACCACACACACCGGGTGTTGCCCACGGAGTTCACACAATCCTTGGCATCCAAGCTGTACTGGGTCTGGGTCACGTAGACTGGACTGACCTCAGTCTCCAGCCCTCCAGAGTCAGCCTGGCCCGAGCCCCCACCATGTCACATTGAAGCATAGACTGGGGTGGCCCAAGATCCCAGGTAAACAAAGATGTTCTTATCAGGCAGGACATTCCAAGGGCTTAGCGTTTCCTTCCCGGGAGCCAGGGCCAAACCTCTCTTTGGGCAAGGTCAATGTCTTACTGCACACTGTTTAACTGACATACTCAGGGATTCCGGGGATTAGGGAATGGACATCTTTGGGGTGCGGGTGTTATTTTGCCAACCACGGTAAGAGTTAATCTTCCAAGTTCTAATGGAGCAGCGTTTCCCAAAGTGTGTCCTTTGGAACCCAGGTCTCACCAGCTGGTGGTGGGGAGGAGGGTGCTGTAGTCAAACAGCTTTTGTAAGAGTCATCCCTCCCCATCCTCCTCTCTCAGAGCCACGTGGGCTTTAAGGAACACCTAGGAAGGACTGCCCCAAAGAAGCTTGGTGCACTTTACGTAACCCAGCATTTCCCAAACTGTCTTAGCCATGGAACCCTTTTAAAGCCCTTTCCTATGATTCCACCAAAGATACATCAGGAAAGTGGAACTGCAGCATGAGCAATCTCTGCAACCTAAACATTTCAGTCTTTCTTCTAAACTCTTTCTCTTGGGGATCATCTTTCTTAGACAGAGTGAGCGACACAGAGCCAGACCCTGCTTTGAGCCCCAACTCCAAGACTTTCTGATTTGTGATATCATGTCAGTCTCTGAGCCTCTCTGAACCTTGGTTTCTTCTTCATTTTGTTTCTTATCTCAGAGGGTTTTTGTTGCAACACACGCAAAATGCTTGGCCCATCATATACACTTGATAAATTTTAGTTATTATTATAGTAATTTTTTTTAAAGAGCTAAAAAGTCTTCCCTAACCCATCTTTTGCCTTTTGGTCATTGTCAACACCAGGTCTGGGCTGCCTGTGAAGTGTCTTGCAGGATGGTTGTGATTTCAACTCAGGGAAACTGGACATGGCCAGGCTTGCAGGCAAGTGACAATTGATGCTTCTCTCCCAAAATCTCCAAAACTCTGCATGAACTAACTAATCCAGAAGGATTCTGGCTGAATAGAAGGCACTATGCTCAAAGTTACCAGAGCGCCTCTCTCTTTCAGCATTTATTGAGTGTGAACGATAAACAGCAGCCCGAGGAAGGGACACCCAGGCTGCTGACCTAACCCCTAAGCGTCCCCCACCCCCACTCCCAGGGGACCCACTCAGACCTGCCGCTGGGACTCCCTGCCATCCCCCTGGGTCTCCTTGGCCTGACACGCAGGTGGGCACAGTCTGACCAAGCAGCCTCTGGCCAGGTAATCCCCATGAGGAACACCTGGGGCTCTGGAAAGCCGCCTGCTTCAAAGTGGGGAGCCCAGGTAGACTCCCCCAAGTCAGGGCCAGCTTCCCCCAAGTCAGGGCCAGCTAAGATGCTCCTGAGCTTTCAAACCTCAGATCAGGCTCCCAGCCCATCCTCACCGCAGCATGCAGACCCTTGGGTCCCCTACCTGGGTCCCTCAGAAACACAGCTGGCCGCACACCTCCCTTCTCCCCTCCCAAAGGGCCACACGCCCCGCCCACCGGTCTCCTGGGTCTGTCCCCCTCCTGAACCGTGGCCATCGCCCAGGTGGTGCAGACTCGGTCCAGCCTCAGTCTTTACTGCCATCTAGTGGCTCCGGGACTCCGGCAGGGGCTGAGTTCTCAGAACGATTTAATTAGCGTTTGGGGCCTACTCTGGGTGTCAACTCTGAAAGGTTCTCACTTTCTTCTCAACCGGAAGTGGAGGGTCACTGTGAAAGTCGGAGGTGTTTCTTGGAGAAGACTGAGGGAGCTCTAAGGACAAAGACTGAGGGAGGCGTCCACGGGAGCCGGGGAGGGAATTTTCCCGGTGTGAGCAGTTACCCCCTTTGTGGGGTTCGCAGCTCTCCCACTCTACAGCCCAGGCCACAGCACCCCTGGGAAGAGCATGAAAGAAGGATGCTCTCCCCTGTCGTGTTCACTCTGGTTTCTTGTTTTTTCAATTCCTCCCAGGAAAGGAGATGGTCTCGGTTCCCCAGGAGAAGAAATGCCTTTGGGAGCTGGAGAGTGTATCAAACTGCTGATGCTTCATTCCCTCACTCATTCAAAATGGACTAAGCAAATACTCTCTGCTGAGCACTGGGCTGGACACCAAGGCGACAAAGATAAAAACAGTCCCTGCCCTTTGGCACATTGTCAACTTGGCGGGGAAGACAGACGTGCCCACCAATGAGTGATACAGCGTGAGGGGCCCTGTGGCAGGAGAGTGGATGGGGGTGGTCAGGGTAGGTGGGCAGGGATGGTCTGCAGTCCGAGATCCAGGTGTGGGCAGGGTTGGTTCTTTCCGAGGCCTCTGAGGAAGGATCTGCTCCAGGCCTTCCTCCTTGGCACATAGATGGCCTCTTCTCCCTGAGTCTCTCTGCATCCTCTTCCCTCTGTGTGTGTGTCCAAATGTCCCTTTTAATAAGGACACCAGTCACTGGATTGGGACCCACCCTAATGACCTCTTCTTAAGTTGATGACCTCTGCAAAGACGCTGTTTCCAGATAAGGTGGAGTCCTGGGGTGCTGGGGGTCAGGACTTCAGTATATGAATGCCGAGGCTGGGGAGACAGGGTGCAACCCGTCACAGCAAGTGACACCTTTTGTCTGGAGACGGCCAGCCAGGAGGGTGTGACACTGAGCACCACGCCGTCAGACAAGTGGACGGTGGCCAGCCTCCCCGTGCATCACACAGGGCTCTCGTGCAAAGCTGATCTGTGAGAATATTCCAGACAAATTGAATATACAGCATTTGAGAAGCCAAAAGGGCTGGAAAAATGCATTTAGGGCTTAACAAAAGATGGAGCAGTTGGACAAGCAAGTAAGACACAGCATTAATTGGCAGCCACATTTTGTTTTCTCCCCACAGCTGCCTCGTGCAATCGTAAAACCACCGTACGTGTTGAAGACATGAAATTAAACACTTTTAAAAAGGCCAGTGTTCTCAGAGACCACGTTTTCAAGACAGCTTTTGTTCTATGTCTGAGTTTTCTCAATCAGCAGAAAACACTGTCTCCAACTGACAGGGGCACAAAGCGATAGGCAGAAGACACAGCCTTAAACATCTCTCGAGCAATTTTCCCTTCTGTCTTATCACCAGCTTCAAGACATGTTATTTTCATCTGAAGTACGCTTCCAATTTTTGCAAGAAAAAAGGCTTTTCATCTCTCCCCTTCCTCTTTTTTTTTTTTATTTTCCTCTCTGTCTCCTGAGGGAAGCTTAGGGGAAGAACATTCCTCCACTCGCCACGGTTTTGAAATCCCATAAAATATGCCAACGACTGGAGTGTTTTGGACTGATAAACGCCTTTCCAACCCACCATGTGGCTCCAGCACAAGCTGTCACGGCCATTATGCAAGCCCCATGTGGGGGCAAACCAACACGGCTTGGCAGGGAGAGGTGGGGGTGGAGACAGTGGGGAGAAGGGCCTGGCTGCCACCCCGTGTTCCCACCCTCCCACTTCCCAAAAGCAGGGGGAGCTGCAGAGGGCTAGAAAAGCAGCGCAGATCCCAGGAGCACTTATCTGCCAGCTGCTGCACACACAGCCCGTTCCCTCCCCAGGCCTCACAGGGCTGTGTTTGTGTTCTCTTTCACCCATACCCAATGGTATCGGTGTAGCTAGCCTACCATACCTCTGGCTTAAAAAGCTCCTTTTCCTTTGAACCTTTCAAACGCAGAAGTGAAGGAGGGCTTGGAGGCTAAAATCTTCCTGTCCTTTTTCATATCTTCCCCCCCCAAACCAAATAAAAGAGATTTCAAGAGCAATTTGATGGGTGCTGGCAGCGGTCAGCCTCAGGAATACTCTGAGCTCCTGGGACCTCGAGGGTACCCAAGTTATTTGGGCAGATGAAGGCAAAGGTCCCACATGGGGCCATATTTGACATCTGTGTAGTAACTGGGAATAAACATGTTGGGACAACTATGTCTTGTGATGCCTTTATGGGCATGTACCATCATCATTATTCATTCCTTTCTTCATTCAAAAAATATCTTTGGTGCCACTCTGTGCGAGGGGCTGCTCTAATTACTGAGTATATAAAATTTTTAAAAAAATTATTCCCTACTCTCATGGAATCCAAGCTCTATGGGGCTCAACAAGCAGTAAATTAAAAATTTACACTGGTTACATTTGACGACCAATCAGCAAGGTGTCATCAATGGACTAGAAGTGTGTCCTGCCCAGCCACCGCCCAAGCCAAGGAAGTACGGGCTGCCTCTGGGCTGGTGTCACGACACTTCGCTTCTTCCCTTGAGTCCAGCATGTTGTACCCCATCCATGTCACATGACCTTCCAGACCATCATTGCTCTAGGAACTCATGGCTAGAACCAGAGTATGGATGTGACTGACAGTAGTTGACATGTGACAGTCTCCAGGAGGGTTTGCAGCAGCCCAGATTGCAATGTGTCCCCAATCACCTCATAACACACCTCCCTCTCTGGGATCTCAAGCAGAGAGAGCCCCAGCTCCAGGCAGATGGCATCCAGCGAACACATGCCTGGGTTCACTTCTTCTCTTCTCCCCTTCACCCCAGTCCCATGGCGTTCTGTCGGCAGAAGCCTTCCCAACAGGTAAGAGAGAAATGGCATGTATGGGGAGTGTGGGCTTTAAACATTCTGCTCCTTCCAGCCATGGCTGATGGGTAATGTATGGCAGGAACCTGCTCAGGAGAATAAATGGGTGATGTGTCATCATGCTCAGGATTAGGGAGCACTGTATTTGTGCATGAGCACTGACACCCACTGACTTCCCTGTGGCAGCTTGCAAAATGAGAGCCTCTAGAGCAGGGGTCCTCAAACTTTTAAACAGGGGGCCAGTTCACTGTCCCTCAGACAGTTGGAGGGCTGGGCTATAGTTTAAAAAAAAAAAAAAACTATGAACAAATTCCTATGCAAAGTGCACATATCTTATTTTGAAATAAAAAAACAAACAGGCGGCCGGGCGTGGTGGCTCACGCCTGTAATCCTAGCTCTCTGGGAGGCCGAGGCGGGCGGATTGCTCGAGGTCAGGAGTTCAAAACCAGCCTGAGCAAGAGCGAGACCCCGTCTCTACTATAAATAGAAAGAAATTAATTGGCCAACTGATATGTATATAAAAAATTAGCCGGGCATGGTGGCGCATGCCTGTAGTCCCAGCTACTAGGGAGGCTGAGGCAGAAGGATCGCTTGAGCCCAGGAGTTTGAGGTTGCTGTGAGCTAGCCTGACGCCACGGCACTCACTCTAGCCTGGACAACAAAGCGAGACTCTGTCTCAAAAAAAAAAAACAAAAACAAACAGGCAAAAACAACCACATGTGCCCCGCAGGCTGTAGTTTGAGGATGCCTGGTCTAGAGAGACAAAAATAGGACTTTATTTTATTATCTCCAGTGTCCTTCTTTTAGTGGCCCCCCTCTTCACTCTCCTTACTCTGTTGTTTCTGTGAGGACAATTCCCCCTCTGTATCTGTGTCCTGGCCTCTCCTGACTCACCAGAGGTCTGCTCAGCCCTACACAGGCTCAGAGGGCATTTATCACCCCTGTGGACATTGCCCACCTGGTGTCAAATGAAGGGGGAAAGTTGAGTCATGCCTCTCACCTTCCTCTTTACACCAAAATTAAAATTAATTCCAGTTGGATCATAGATACCAATGTGAAAAACGAAACTATTACAATATTAGAACACCTGGATAAACATTTTAAGACTCTTGAAATAGAGAAAGCTTTCTACGTTTGTCAGGTATAAATCCAAGTCAACAAATTTAGCGATACAAAAATGTCTTTTTTTTTTTTTTTGTAACTTAATTTGCATTTCAAGCAGGCCAGTGGGGCCTCAACTCCTGGGTTGAGCCTCAATTCCGGACCCTCAAACGGTGCTGGCAGCGGGCGTCTGCTCTGCAGCACGGGGTCACGAGGGTCCCTCCACCGGCACGACCCCAGCCCTCCCACGCCGGTTCCCGCCATCCATCAGCCCTCCACGCGCTCGGCCACGCGACCCACGTGCCTTCAGGTACAGGACTGCCAGATTTAACAAGAATGGATGCACGACCCAATGAAGGACACGCAATTAACGTTAGTTTCAGATAAACAATGAAAGAAGTTTAGTGTGTCTCCCAAATATTGCCCCTCCCCCCAGAAACAATAGTTACCTGAAATTCAAATTTAACGGGCTTCCTGTATGTAGTCTGGCAGCCCTATTCCAGTAGGATGGCTGTGACCATCAGGACTCCAGGCGTCCTCATTCTTGTGTGGCAGAGCCAAGGGAGGAACCGGAGAGTCACCGAGTCAAGGACTGACAGGGGTCCCCGCCAGCCACCCAGGGCAGGCCCTTCCCTTCCGCCTAGCGGGGGCCATCTTGGGTCACGTGCTTACTCCTGAGCCAATCACAGGCTCCAGGAGCATGTCTTGCGTTGATTGGCTTAGGCCTGGGCACTTGCACCAATTGCTGGCCGGGGCTTATGGGGCCCTGATTGGCTGAGACCCTGGACCCACCTTTGAGTATTCAACACATTGCCACGCTAGAAAAAAAATTTTTTTTATTCTTTGGGGCCACTGCGATTTATTACAAAAATAGAGTAAAAATTCCAAAAAGAAAAGATCCTTTCTAATTTAATGAAAAATTTTTTATTTTTATTTTTTATTGTTCTCTGTGTGTGAGTTATACGGAACTTGAAAAGGTCACGCAGCTCCCCAGTTAAAGAGACGTGTGAGTGACATATGCTTCGCGAGGCCCTGGGCTCAAAACTAACGTGAGTTAAATACAACTCACGTGGCAGTTAATGTATTAAATTCAACATCAAGATAAATTTATGCAACTTGAAGAAAGTACTGCTTGCAAGAGAGAAGGAAAGGAAAAACAACATTCTGGGTCCTCTTGCTGCTGGGCTTTTTCCTGATGATGGAGTGGGTCTGTCTTCCTGACGTTGCCTGGAAGGGCTGGAGCCAGTGAACGCTAGGGGCCGACACGCTTTCCTAGGATCAACTAACTGGGTCTTTCACAAATATGAAACGCTTGGAGTCTACAGCCACACCACCCTGAATGCGCCCGATCTCGTCTGAAACGCTTGGAGATGGAAATAAAGAGGACCTTGTTCCCTCTGGTGAACGTTAGCCATTCACTGAGTCTAGTTCTGGGTTTACAGATATAAACAAGACAAAATCCTTGCCCTCGAGGCGCTTGTATTCTACTCTTATAGTAGTAACTCAACACAATGCACTAACCGCTGGCAAAGCATTTCCCTCCTGCCTCCCCCCTCAAAAAAAAAAGTGTCACTAGAAGCACAGGAAAGGGACAACCAAGTGCTTGGAGGGTTGGGGTGGCAGCAAGAGAAGATAAAGTCTGCACTGAGTCTCACGTGATGCGTGAGCATTTTCGAGGTGGAAAGTGGCAGGAAAAGGGCCCAGACAGCCAGCAGGCATTTGGTTCCTCGCGCTCGCCCTTTTTAGCTGTGTTTTTGTGGTTTTGTAACCCATGTGGATCATAACCGAACCTCTTCCAACCTAAAGTAAAATCACTCTGACAGTAAGGTAACTGCGGTTACACCTAACTCAAGGGAATTTTGGAAATAAATACTGCGTGCTGGACCTCACGTGTCCTAGCAAGAAGCCACGACACTGTGCTTGTCTTTCTTCTACCTTCTCCCTTCTTTCTTTTTCCTTTTTTCCTCCAGCAACAGGGTAAAACCAGCTTGCAACATTTCCCCACTGGCAGGGGAGCTAGGGAGATGGAGTAGAGGGAAAATGTGAGGATTGTTAGCAAATGTTTAACTGGTTTATTGAGTAGTCTCAGACTCCAGGGGTATAAACACAAAATGGTTTTATATTTTCTCTAATCAATGCCTTTAGCCACGCTCTGTCAAATTGCACAATCGACATTACAGGCAGATCACATATTTTTTTCCTTCTGATCATTTTCAGTTACAAGAACTCCTTCCAGTTTTTCTTTTTCCCACCCACTCCCTTCCAGTTTTAAACCGCAACCCCATGTCCAGTGCAAAGCTCTGAGCTCCCATTCCTGCCACACCAGCCCAGCTGTGGCTCTGAGACAGGAAGGGAGGGGCTGCCCACCTCTCTCAGACTTGGTCTGATTCCAGCTGCCCCGGGTAGCATCTGCTTTCATGCTGGTCTCCGTGGAGATGGTGTGCCCATCGCCCGCACCCCCACATTTCCTGGGGTGATGTTCAGACTCACGCCAGACATCTCCATTACCGAGGACGCCTTCAGAAAGGAATCCCCACGTCTCCCTTCAAGCCCTGCCAGTGGTCCCAGACTTTTAACACCTTCTCTGGGTAAGGTGTCCCTCACTTGAGAGCAGTCTTGGCAGTCCATGACTCCTGCCTGTCCTCAAAATCATGGTCATTCACACAGAGCCACAGAAATCAATGAGGGTCTCTATAGTGCCTTCTAAGGGCTGTAAAGATATTGGGAGGGGATCCTCCATCTGTTCTTCCTGGGCAATTACACCCCAGTCCCTACTTGCCCAGCCATCGCCAGCTGCTCCAGCCAGATTCCTGCCTCAGAATGGTCCACTTGGGAAGCAGACATCAGTTTCTATGCTCACATACATGCCACACTCCTGAGAACCCAGGCCAAGATTCTGGGCACAACTTCTCCGTGCCCCAGTCTGTCCTGAGAGCAGGAGAGATGGAGACTGCAGACTCTGCAGCTCCACAAGCACCAGGTGGGGCGTGAGCTGAGCTGCCCATGACCTCTGCTTGCAGGAGCCCCAAATATTGGAGCCCCACTTGTTTGGCTTGGCTGGGAGGGAAACAGTGCCTCAGCCAGCTTGGATTTGGGGAAAGAGTTCCTCTCCCCTCCCTCTGCTAGAATGACAGCACTATAGAGTAAAATCATAATATGTTAATCACTTATAATCAAAACAATTCCTATGCATTATTCCATCTACCCTGCAAGAAATATTCTGTTACCTCCATCTTACAACGAGAAACTTGAGATTTAAGGGGAATAAGTAATTTGCCCAAGATTGCATACTCAGAAGTATGCATTAATTAGATTTGTTCTGTCACAAAGACACCTCATAAATCTCAATGGCTTACAGCAAGGGAGGGCAAACTACTGCCAATAGGCCAAATCTAGCCCAGCACATGTTTTTCTACAGCCCATGAGTTAAGGATTTTTTTATTTTATTAATTTTTTTTTAAGACAGGGTCTCAATCTGTCACCCCAGCTGGAATGCAGTGACTTGCAGTTCGCCGCAGCCTTGAACTCCTGGGCTCAAGGTATCCTCCTGCCTCAGCCTCCCGAGTAGCTGGGACTACAGGCACATGCCACCACACCCAGCTAATTTTTTTATTTCTTGTAGACACGGGTCTCAGTGTGTTTCCCAGGCTGTACATGTTTAAAGGGTAAAAGAATAAAATAAAATAAGGAATATTTTGTGACATGAGAGAATTGCATAAAATTCTGATTTCAGTGTCCCCAAATAAAGCTTTGTTGCACACAGCCACACTTGTCTGTGTCATATCTCTAGCTGCTTTTGCATGACAGCGGCAGAGTTGAGGAATTGCAACAGAGCCTGTCTGGCCCTTTACAGGAAAAGTTTGCCACCCTCTGCCAACTTTTATTTTTTTCCCTCACAGTTCTCAGATTGGCTGGGATTATCTGCAGGCTGCAGGTCAGGTTCCGGTTGGCTCTGCCTGTCATTCTGGGACCAGCAGCTACCCAGGGCGTGCTCTTCTCGTGGCAGCTGGAGGAAATCAAGAGGGATGAGCAGAAACACCTGCCACCACTGAAGACCAGGCTCACGGTCACGTCCTCCCACGCCCCACGTGCTCTGCCCATTCTAGCGGGAGGAGCTGCAGAGGCACATGCTGAAGGGCAAGAATTTATAATTCTGACTCCAAGAGGGAGTCAAGAATTGGAAGCAAAGGTCTCATTGACCACCGTTGGGAGATTCAGGATTTGAACTCGGGACTGTCTGATGCAAGAGTCTGTCTTTGTTCCTCTGCTACACTGACTTCTGTCCCGGGTAAACTGTTAGGTGCAAGAAAAAGAGAATGGGGGAAAAAAGAATGCAGAAAGACTCTCCTATCATTCTCCTCCCTCAAGGGCTATTCCAGGGCATCACCAGGCACCATCCCAACAAATCACCCTCTTCAAGTAACACACAAAAGCCAGCCACTGTAAACAAAATCAGAATGGCTTCTGAAGCCTCGGGAAAGCCTCAGCAAGTGCTCGCAAGAGCAGCGTATTCACAAGAGCAGCGCCGTGATTAATAACCGAGTGCATAGTGGCAGGGGCTTGAAAAATTCTGAAGAGCATCATTTCAATTACCCAGCAGGCGGTTCTTGGAGCGAGCTTCTCTCCCAGCCAGAACGTCGGTAAGTTGTGTGTGTGTCTGAAAGCCCTTACAGACGAGCGGAAGGAGATGGGAAAATAAAACTTTACAATTACCCCTGCGCCGGGTTTTCACCGAGGCGGGGAGGGGCAGACCCACTGCAGCCCCCAGCCCGTCGGCTGTGGAAGATGAAGAGTCACAGAAGTCGGGCCGCTGGGTGTCTGTGGTGCTGACAGTCAGGGCTGGGAGCAGCGTGGGAGAAGGTGACGAATAAATGCCCAGCGTCACACAACTCAACGGGGCTCCCGAGGCCCAGAGTCGATTCTCCATGGCATAATGAAATCGGACTCTTGCCGGGAAATCGGCAGGAGAGAGAAAGGAGATATGAAACGCGGACACGCTGCTCAGCCTGTAGCTGCTGTTTCTAAAGAAAGACACGAGGAGCAGAGAAATGCAGCGGATAATACAGTGGCGGTGACACATTGCAGAACCCGCTGGGTGGAGATTCTCTCTGCAAGCTCCAAGCGGAAATCCAAGAAGCTAAGAAACAGGGAACGTGGAGAATCTTTGAATAACCCCATGTCGGAAATGTTGTACTTGTCGAGGTGTCTTCTGGGTTCAAATCCCCCTGCATATGGCCCTGCAGGATGACGCTCCAGATAAAATCAAATTTTCCTGGGCAGGTAAATTTGCTTACGTATGTAGAGGAGTGAAAACTACCGTTGGTTGAGAGCTTATTTGTGTCGGGCACAAAATGCTTTACAGACGTGATTCTGCTTAACCCTGCCCATGAAACAGGCAGAACCCTGCCTGGGCTACACACGAAGAAACTGAGACAGGAAGGTTCAGTAACTTGCCCAAGACAGCCCAGCTCCCAAGTGAGAGGGCTGGGGTTGAACATTGGATCTGAGTGCAGACCAGTGTTTTTCATCATTTGTCATACGGCCTCTCAAAAGAGTAGGTTCAGTGCAGTGGACAGGATTCCTTCAGGGACTCGTGTGTCATTCGGGATGCTGTTCAGAGAACTACACTGTTTGAGAATCTCCTCACAGTGTCACATTGCAGGAGGTTCCCTTTTCTTCTGCCACTTCCAAACCAGTTTGAGTCATACAAATGTCTTCTAAACTTGTATTGTATTACTGCAATAAATCTTTTAACATTTAAAAAAAAAAAAAGAGTAGGTTAAAATCCTTCATCTGCAAGCAGGCATCAGTTAGCCAATTCATGTTGCTGCAAAAAAAAAAAAAATTTTTTTTTTTGCAAGATTAAAAAGTCATCTTCCTGATTATGAGTTCCCTGACTCACCTGCTCATCCAACCCTCGAGGGGCTCGGCCCCACCCAGTCATCCCAGCGTGTCCTGCCTCCTTCGTCACTGTGATGAGGCTTGTGGGACTCTCCTTCAGGACCCGTCCACTGGGGTCCCCCCTAAGTGGGGTCCCGACTCTTTCACCCCAGCATTCTATTACGAACGTTTCCAAGTACACAGCGACACTGGGAGGTTGCCGTGAGCACCGTGTGCCCACCGTCCGGGTTCCGCCGTGAACATTCGGCGCCTCTCCCTTTATCACACATCCACCCATCCATCCGTCTGGTTTTTGGTGCATTTTTAAAGTAAATGACTGTCATCAGTACACTCCCCCTAAATAACACAGCATGCCTATCATTAGCTAGAGCTCTATATTTATTTACATTTTCATCCTTTTGAAGTAAAATGTACATGCAGTGGCATGCCCAGATCCTAGAAGTGCATTTGCTGAGTTTTGACAAATGTGTATCCCAAACCTCCATCGCCGCACAGAGCATTACCATCACCCCAGAAGCTCCCTCATGTGCCAATCAATACCCACCTCCAACTTCTCAGGCAAAGGAGCCGTGATAATGTGCACATGACTCTGAGGTCCATTGGTCTTACCATACACTCCGTCATCTGGAAACATCCGGACTAAAAGAATGGTCAAATGACCTCATAAAGGCTCGTCTAAGGCACTGGATGAGGGGTAATACCTTGCAGCTTAGGTGTGCTGTCCTCTAGGATACGGTAGACACACTGAGTCGATGGCTGACACATGGGGCTGTGTCCACAAGTGCTGGGATGCGTTGGTCCAGGAAGCACCAACTAAGCAGACTTAGGCGTTGCTGAATTCAAGGTCCTGGTTTCTGGGGAGGCAGAGAGACACTAGAATTGCTTCCACCAAGGGATACAGTAAGGGTTTTGCTAAATTTGAAACTACAACTACTACCTGGTCATTTTGGCCTCCCCATGCAAATGGACCAGTGGGCAAAGAAAGGACCTACCATCCTGGCAGGGGTAATACCATGCAATACCGCCGCAATGCTCCATGCAATGCCATGCATACCATACAGTACCATGCAATACTCGCATACCATGGTTGCTGCTACACAAGGTGGCAGGGAAGGAAAAGTATGTCTAGAAACCCGAGTGTTCGCTTTAGTGTCTCTAGGTGCTTCTGTTCCTATAATAACTGTAAATTGCCAATTTCAACAGCCAAAGGCCAAAGGCAAGTAAGGGCTCAAATCCCCCGTAGATGAAAGTGTGGGTCACACCATGGGGAAATAAACCTAGACGGCTGTAAGGATGGCAGAGGGCAAGGGAAATGTAGAAAGGGCAGCGGAGGGGACAGCTGATGTGCATCAGCTCTGGCCTTGAACCAGCCTCAGCATCCGGGACTGTGGCTTGTTCCACTAACCCACCGGCACTAAGTCTGCTCAGAGGTCGTGGCTGGCCACCACGTTGAAGGGAGCTCTGTGACAAGCTGGACTTCAAGGAGAAAGACAGGACTGGATGTGAGCAGTGCGAGGGGCGACCCATATCAGACACTTCCTTTGTGTCCCTGCAGATCCTCTGCTCCAGCCACTTTCCAGGCTCTGAGCAGTTTTCTAATAACTCTGTACCCCACGCTCGTGCAGCGCACTTCTTGCGTTTCCTTCTGGGACTTCTCCAACACCACTGCGGGATTCCCGCAGACCAGGGCCAGCACTCTCATGTCTCATTAGTTACCTGTTGCTGCATAACAAATCACTCTGAAACTTAAAGCAACAACAACCCCTTATGGCCTCCCACGGGCTGTGGGTCAGGAATTATGGGGGGCAGGGTTCACTGGGTGGGTCTGCTGCAGGGCTCCTCACAGTAAAGACGTTGCCCCGGACCACATTGGTCTGAAGGCTCCACTGAGGCTGGCCGGACGATTTCTTTCCGGAATGGCTCACTCGGGGTTGTCAAGTTGGTGCTTCTGTTGGCAGGACGTCTCAGTTCCTTGCCACGTGGACCTCTCCCTAGGGCCACATGACGGTCCCCAGCACATGGAGGTTGGTTTCCTCCAGAGCGAGTGATCCAAGGTGCAGGGCAGACGCTGCAGTGTCCTGTGACCTGGCGCCAGTGCTTGCACTCCACCACGTCTGCAGTATCCTCCTGGTCACACAGTCAGCCCTGTCCAACACGGGAGGGGATGGTCACCGGTGGCTGTCTTGGATCTGGCCGCCACACATCTGAACAACCTGGAAGTGCCAAGGAGTTTACACCTGACGAGTCAACTTGGACCCGTGGGAGACAGGAGCCAATGGGCAATGCTTCCCCTCTGCCCTTCCAGGCAGATACTTCCAAGACACGTTTCAAAGGGTTCCTGAGAAGGTCTCGGGGAAACCAAGCACCTGTCCCGATGGCAAAATTGATGATATATTCGTCTACTGCTTTTCCCTCCTCCCCTGTCCTCTCCACCCATCCTTCACTCCTGCCCCCTGGGATCACTTCCCAAATCAAGAGGTCTTTGCCTCTGGCTCTACTTACCATGTGTGTGTTTCCATGTGTGTTGGGGAGAGGGGACAGGACTCAGGCTAAGACAGCTATGTGGTATTTGTGGTTGGCTGCTTATTTATTGAGGTACAATTATATAGTAAAATGCACAGCTCTTAAGTGTATGCTTCGGTGAATTTTGATAAATGTATATACACCCCTAAGACTAACACCCCAAATCAACGTATAGAGTACTGCCAGCACCCTAGAAAATTCCCTTGTGTCCTTTTTTTTTTTTTTTTGAGACAGAGTCTCGCTTTGTTGCCCAGGCTAGAGTGAGTGCCGTGGCGTCAGCCTAGCTCACAGCAACCTCAAACTCCTGGGCTCAAGCGATCCTCCTGCCTCAGCCTCCTGAGTAGCTGGGACTACAGGCATGCGCCACCATGCCCGGCTAATTTTTTCTATATATATATATTAGTTGGCCAATTAATTTCTTTCTATTTATAGTAGAGACACAGACTCACTCTTGCTCAGGCTGGTTTCGAACTCCTGACCTCGAGCAATCCTCCCGCCTCGGCCTCCCAGAGTGCTAGGATTGCAGGCCTGAGCCACCGCGCCCGGCCACGTTTGAATCTATCTCCCCTGCCCCAGAGGCCACTGCTACTCCCACGTCCATTCCTCTAGACCAGCGTCGCCTGAGCTTGGCCTTCATGTCTGTAGGTGGAGCAGACACGCAGCATTCTCACCGTAGCAGTGGCTGAAAGACGGCTGCAAGTCGTTGTCACTCCCAGTCAAGAGACGGAGTCTACTTCCCCTTCTCTGAGTCGGGGCTGGCCCTGTGACTCGCTTTGTCCACCGAATGCTGCGTAAGTGCAGCTGAGATCGCCAAGGCCGGGACTTTGGAAATCTGCAGCTTCCGTGTTCCGTGTTCGGGGACGCTCCCTCCCAGGGCGGCACCGGCGGGCGTGACGGCGGTGACGCGCTGGCCGCAGCTGGAGTGAGCAGCTGTAGTCGGGCCAGGAAGACCCTGGGCGTGCAGGAGGGGAGCTCGATGCGACGCCAGGAACGTGACATGCAGCCAACGTCGGGCTCAAGGTCATTGAAAAGCCCGAAATGCGTGTACTAAAAATAAGAAAGGTGGGAAATAGATGAGTCAAACACTCAATCCAAGAAGCTAAGGAAAAAGACAACAAGGAAAAGCTAAAGATAATAGAATAAGAGGGGCAATAGGTAAAAGCAAAAATTCTTGAAATAGGAAACAATAAGAGAGCACCAATAAAACGAGCTTTTTTTATTTGGAAAATCTGATGAAATAAAGAAAAACTGTCACCAACTGAAGCAAGAAAAAAAGAGAAAAAGAGAAACAAACAATGTCAGGAGTAGAAAACGGGCCTTAGCTCCAGACCTAGCAGGGTTTTTTTTTTTATTATACGTAAATATTATGAACAACTTTATGTCAATACATCTGAAAATTTAGATGAAATGGGCAAGTTTATAAATGAATATAAATTATTAAAATTCTTAAGGATAGAAAATCTGAATTAAAAAATTAACATTAAAGAAAATAAATCACAATCTATAAGTTTCCTATATTCCCCCCACTCCCCAAACACTGAGGAACAGATAATTCTTACCTTAAAAAAATTTTGTTCTAGTAAAAAATGAGAGGGAGGGGTGGTGAGAGGGAGGAGAAGGACTCCCCAATCTAATCTAAAACCCAAACTGGATAAAGGCAGTTTACTGAGAAAGGAGAAATAAAGGCCAGCTCACTTATGAAGGTATTAATAGATGCAAAATACCTAAATTAAATAATAGCAAATTTAACTCAGCAGACATATAATAAAATGTATCTTGCTTTATCCCAGGAATACCAAAACAATACATCATACTATCTCTTAGTGTTGTTCAGATTAAAGGAGAAAAGCTTTTATATGTGGCCATCCTTAATAATCAGAGAAAAAAGAAATTCAACAATATTCACAATCATTCTTGATTTTAAAATACTGTAACAAACTAGAAGTAGACAGGAACTTTCTTACTTGATAACTAGGATTCATTAAAGATCTACCATAAATATACTTAATGCTAAAATTTTAGAAACAGTGGCATTGAAATCCTAAGTAAGACAAGAATGGCCCAATTTCTTTTCAACATTGTACTAAACATAGCAGCTGATACAAAAAAAGAAAATGAAGTTTAAGCATTTGAAAAGACAAAGCAGGCTTATATAACTACCCACATAGAAAATCCAGAAAAATCTATAAACTATTAGAATTAATAATAGAACTCAGTAAGATTGCTAGGTTTCAAGTAAATGTAAACATATAGACAGTGGTACCTCTGTATTAGTACTAATAGTAGACATGTATACTGCACAAAATTCTATGTATGAATAATAACTAATGGAATCAAAGGAAATTTTAATTTGAAAAATAAGATTCCATTAACAATAAGGATATATTCAGAAGGAGCAATCTCTATAAAAAGTTTTAAATTTAAACTTTAAAAAATGAGACAACAAAATAAACTATGTACAATAAAACTCCCAGAAGATATGGGGACACCCATGTAGAGAGCGTAAAACAACTTTTTGAAGGACGTGAATGAGGAGAGAGACATTCCATATCCACTCAAGGGAAGACAATATTATATGGGCATCAATTCTCCCCAAAGTAATGTAAAAATTCAGTGTAACCCCAATCAAAAATCCAATAGAGCTTTTCATGAAAACTTGACAAGATGATTATAAAATTCATAAGGAAAAGCAAAAGACTAAAAATAATGAAGACGTTTCAGACATGCAGAATAATGAGAGATATTCATGAGCAACTGCTCAGAATAGCAGTTGGGACTTAGCACCTTGCTTCGGTGGGATGCCCCATCCCCCAGGCTGTGGAGGTGTCAGGTCAAAAGGGCTCAGCTGGGCTTTAGGGACCATCACAGACCGGACAGACGGGGTCTTCCCTGTGGTCTCCATTTCGTCCTTATAATACATATATTCCTTCATTTGGTTAATAATCCCTAAGGACAGAAAAGACAGTGTTCCACATAGAGATTCAGAAAATGGGAAGGGGGGAGTTACTTTCCTCTGGAAAGAGAGTTCTAGAAGTTGCAGTTAAAGTTTTCGGAAGGAAAGAGAACAGAAGGGAAGAGAAAGCACAAAGCAGTGTGGAAGGGAATCAGGGCGGATCGGAGACGACGCCTTAGGAGTTTGCCTTTGGGATGGCAGTCAAGCATTAAGTTGGGGTCACAATCCTGGTGCTCTTGGCCTTGAAATATCCAAGGGATGTTTTAAAAAATTAACTGGGGGGTTATAAGGCCAGAATGGCCTTGGATTCCTATGTAAGCAAACCAGAACCCAAATCCACGTAAACAGCAAAACGAAACTTAAGATTAACCAATCAGAAACCGCCAGCTAACCTCTAACCAGGGACTCTAAGGCGACTGTTCAACTTTAACGAATCAAATGTTTTCTTATAAAAATCTTCCCCTTGCGCCCCCTCAGCGGAGTCCCGAACCCCCTTCGGTTTGGTGCTGCTGTTCGATTCTTGAACCACTGTTTGCTCACATAAACTCTTTACGTCTTGATGTGCCTAAGTTTATCTCTTAACAGTGAGTTGGGTGCTGATGCTGTGACACTGGGTGACCCATGCTGGTCACCTCTGGTTAGAGGCTTTCCAGAAACTTAACCGAGTGCTTACGCTTTACCACACACTGTGGCAGGCTTGGGGGACACGCAGATGTCCCTAACCAGCAGGGTGACACGCAGGCCCGGTGGCCCTGGGCATCGCTGGGAAAGTGCACGATGTGACAGAGCCACAGCAGGTGGGGTACAGGGCACAAGGGGGCACCCGGCTCCCTGTATGGGACCAAACGATACTTTTCAAACAGTCGAAATGTAAAATGAACCTGTAGATAATTTTATTCAACTAGTTAGTTAATGGGAGAACCAATAAGCTGTGGAGACCAGTTGAAAGGAGGATTTGAAAATCAGCCGTAGACAGCAAAACCAGGAACACGGGGACAAATGTGCTAACACATGCAAAGCTGGGCAGCGTCCTATCGGGCAATGAAATGTAATGTCCAGGCCGGGAGAGGTGGCTCACATCTGTAATCCTAGCACTCTGGGAGGCCGAGGCGGGAGGATCGCTCAAGGTCAGGAGTTCGAAACCAGCCTGAGCAAGAAGACCGAGATCCCGTGTCTACTAAAAATAGAAAGAAATGAATTGGCCAACTAAAAACATATAGAAAAAATTAGCCGGGCATGGTGGCACATGCCTGTAGTCCCAGCTAGCTGGGAGGCTGAGGCAGCAGGATCGCTTGAGCCCAGGAGTTTGAGGTTGCTGTGAGCTAGGCTGACGCCACGGCATTCCAGCCCGGGCAACAGAGTGAGACTCTGTCTCAAAATAATAATAATAATAATAAAATAAAATGTCATGTCTAATGTCATCTGTTCTAAAGGACAGAAGCCAATTGTATCTCTGTGGACAAAATCCATTTGCCTTGCTGGGGACAAGAATTATTTCAGTTTCCTACTATTTAACGTCTCCCCTTTTAGAGTTGTGAAGTAGCCTCACCAACAGAAAGGCCAGCCAAGGCACGGACTCCTGAGAGCACCTGCAACCCCAGAAACGGGCTCCGCTCTGAGAGCATGCGGGACCTTTTGCCCATCTCCAAGTGTTGGGCAATTTCTCCTGGCAGGGGACTAGCTCAGTCGGTTCACACATGCAGGACCATCTAGGGCTGTGGTCCCCAATGCCTGGTCCGTAGCCGGTTAGGGACTGGGCCGCAGGGCTCCACCACCCCTCTCACAGCTCCCATCTGTGGAAAAATTGTCTTCCATGACAGCAACTGAGCAAGTGAAGCTTTATCTGTATTTACAGCCGCTCTCCATTGCTGGCATCATGGCCTGAGCTCCACCTCCCCCCAACCCCCCCCCCCCCCCCGCCACCCGCACACCCCATCCATGGAAAAATTGTCTTCCAAGAAACCGGCCCCTGGTGCCAAAAAGGTTGCGGACCGCCACTCTGGGGCATCTCGAATCTGGCGCACCAGAATCACCCAGGGAGCTTCTAAACATCCTGATTCCCAAACCACAACCCACACCCATAAAACCAGAATCCCGGTGGGTAGTGCCTGGCTGCAGAATCTTTTAAAGCTCCCAGGTGACTCTGATGTGCACCCGCAGCCGAGAAGCACAGGCTGCCTGCTCCCCACTCCCACCCTCCACCTCACCCTCCCCTTGCTGGGCTTCCTTCGTGCCTTGGGGGTGGGGGTTGCTGCAACCTCCTCAGGCTCCTGACTTGTCCCTAGTATTTTGCAGAAGTGGTTGACAGAGGCAGCCCAGGACAACTCCCCTTTCAATGCCTCCTTCCTGGGCGTCCCAAGAGATGGCATCTTTGAAAGGGTTTTGCTCCAGGACATGGAAGGAACCCACAGCTTGAGAGCAACTAATGGATGAGGAATCTATCAGCCTCAGAAAATTGCTTCCTGGCTGTCCCGCAGAGTGACAGTAATCACAGAGGCCTCTTAGAGTGCCCGGCTAAATAAATAGGTTTAATAGGAGTGATCCAGGTGCCAGCTCGGAAGCTTGCAACCGCCATGTGGGTGGGCTTGGGGCTGCCTCTTGGTGCCCCACCCACGCCCCCCAAGAACGGAAATCCGGGCACCAGGAGGAGAGGCTTCCGCTCTGGATCCTTCACCAAGATGGGGGTGGCAGATGTCCCTTTCAGCTACCAGGGGTGTGTCCAGCCTGGGGACAGGGGAAACCACAAAACTCCCCAGGCCCCCAGCCCGACCCCGAGGAGCGGCCCCAGGGAAAGGGTCCGGAGAATAGGACTGGCCACTACTGGAACTGGCCAGGTTTTCTGGCAGACAAAACCCAGAGCAAGTTGATGGGCCAGAAACAAGGTTTGGAGGGTAGGAAGCAATGGCCAATTTGGACTTGGCCACTGGGATGACCTCAAGGGCATCACTGATTCCAGCAGACCATGGGACAGTCAGGGAGTTGGAAGCATGACATTTTTACTATGTTTCTTATTTGCTGGGTGACCTCAAGCAAGTCACTTAACCTTTCTGAGCCTTTAAGAAAATAAGCAGAATAATACCTCATTCCCAGGTTTGCTTTGAAGTTAAGTGACATGATGTATGAGAAAGCACAAAGCTGGGGCACCCAGCCTGCTGAAGTGATAATGTCACTTTCCCTCCCTCCTTCCTCTCTTCCTTCATATCCGAAGAGTTAAGGGGTTGGACTTGGGGAGACAACAGTCCTAGATCTGCACCATCCAATGTGGCAGCCACGAGCCCCACGTGGCTACCAAGCACTGAAATATGGCCAGTGTGAATTGAGAGGTGCTGTGAGTATAAACCACACACTGATTTCTAAGACTTAACACAAAAAGTGTAAAATTTGCCTTATAATTTTTATATGATTATATGTTGACATGATCATTTTTTTTGTCTGTTACATTATTAAAATTAACTTCACTCTCTCTTTCTTTCTTTCTTTCTTTCTTTCTTTCTTTCTTTCTTTCTTTCTTTCTTTCTTTCTTTCTTTCTTTTTTTTTTTTTTGAGCCAGGGCATCACTCTGTTATCTGGGCTAGAGTGCAGAGTGGTGCAATCATAGCTCACCTATAACCTTGAATTCCTGGGCTCAAGCGATCCTCCAGCCTCAGCCTCCCGAGTAGTTGGAACTACAGTCACCATGGCTGGCTAATTTCTTTTAGTTTTTGTAGAGACAGGGTCTCTCGTTATGGTGCTCAGGCTGGTCTCGAACTCCTGGCCTCAAGTGATCCTCCCGCCTCAGCCTCCCAAAGTGCTGGTGGGATTACAGGCGTGAGCCACCACACGTGGCCTCTTTCTATTTTTAATGTGGCTTCTGGAAATCCTACAATGATGTGTGTGGCCTGCCTTCTATTTCTATTGGATGGGGCTGCCCTGGATGGAATCAAATGATCCATCCCAAAAGCCAGAGCACGGGCTCCGGATGGGGTCCCGGAGCCTGCGGTGTCGGGGCTTTTCTGAAAAGGGAAAAGCAGTAACTGTTTAGCCAGGTCACCCCGGTGGCTCCTGCCTGCCTCCCTGGGAGAGCTGGCATTTCTTCTGTGCCTTCTAAGTGCTTTACAGTAGTCCCCGCTGAATCCTCAGAAGTTCCATGAGATGATAAATTACTATTCCTGTGTTGCGGAAAAGGTAACGGGCAAGAGGTTAATAAACTTGCCTTAGAGCGAGCGAGCGAGCCGGAGAGCTGGTATTTGCAGCCGACCTGGCTCTCCCCTGGTGCTGCGGTCTGGATGTGGTCCTCCAGATTCACCTGTGGGAAGCTGAGTCCCCGAGGCAAGATCTGGGAGGCAGGTCCAGCGGAGGTGATCAGGGCATGAGGGCCCTGACGGATGCATTAGCGTCGCTATAGAAAGGGCTGTGGCCGGCTCTACAAAGCCAGAACAGGACATGTGCTGCCGCGTCAGTACAAGGGCGCACACTTCCCGTGACACTGTGGCAGTCAAACCTCAGGGCTCCCCCACCCCGACAGGAGGTGGTGGGGTGCAGAGGGCAGCCCTTGCCAGCTTCTGCCGAAGCCCCTCAGCCTCCGAGTGAGGACGCCCAGAGCAGAGACAGGGCTCTGCCAGCGGCCTCCTGGGCCTGCCCGAGCCGCTCCACTAGAAGGGGCTAAAGAGTCCTTATTAGCAAGAGCGGAAATCACTCAGCTGACTGCCAGGCAGCGCTCCAAGCTTTCTGAGGACTGTTTCCTCCTCTTAATCACAACTTCTGCAAGATGTGTCACTGCATGATGAGACTGTTTGTTACATCAGAGTCAAGTGTCCCATAAATCAGTTGATCACTCCCAGTCTGCAGAGGTCCTGTCACAAGTGTGCATGTGCCCAGTGTTCAGAGGGGACATTTGAAAAGAACTACCCTTCAGCAGACGTCATCTCAGAGTCCCAGCTGATGCCTGACCCTTCACCCTGGAGCCTTCCGACACCCTGCAAGGCGTTGACACACAGTCACCTCCCAGTAGTCGCTGTCCGCTTCTGGGCAACAGGAACGCCCAGTGTAGGGTCCCCCCAGGCCCCGCTGTCTTTCTGTGTCCTGACCTAGAAACAGAGTGACCTGACCACCCTGTGGCCGGCCAGCTGCATGATTCCCCCGCAGACTTGACCCCAAGCCGGGGCCTTGCACCTTCCCAGGCACTGACGATGATGTTGACGTTGTTGATGGAAACACTGAGCGATCTAGCACACGTAGAAACCAGCCTCTGCCCTGAGCCAAATTCCTGCAACCCTCCTATAATAAACTCTGCACCCCAACCCCCCTGTGGGCGCGCCTGGGCAGAGCATCTCTCTTCTCCATTACCTGCTCCAGGATGCCGAAGCCCTTGGTACGTAAGGGCCCCTAATAAATGCTCTGGATTCACCACCTGGGCGCTTAGCGCCTCTTTCTTTGGAATCCCAACCAGACCATCTTGGGAGGTTTGGGGCAGTCCCTTTCTAAAAGTCTCCTGCTGCCACTTTTGGGGTGACTCTAGCCACAGTTCAACTGGACGGGACACCCAGGTGAAGGCTACACTTCCCAAACTCCCTTGTAGCAAGGTGGACAAACCAAGGTGCTGGCGGGGCTGGCTCCTTCTGGAGGCTCCAGGCGAGAGTCTGTTTTCTTGCCTTGTCCAGCCCCACTCCCTGTCCCCCTCCCTCTGCTTTTGTTCTCCCCTCCCCTCTCTACCTCCCACCCCCTGCCTCCTTTCATAGGGAGGGACCCTGTGATTACACGAGCCCACCTGAATAATCCAGGGTAATCTCCCCTTCTCAAGCTCCCTAACTTCATCACATCTGCTAAATGCTTTCTTCTGTGTAAGGTGACATACTCACAGGTTCCAAGGGTTGGGGTCTGGCCACCGTGGGGGGATTATTCAGCCAACCCCGCAACCATCCTTTCCCTCCCACACCCACCATCCCACTGTCCCTCACGGCCTTGCCGATGAGGTCCACTGAAGAAGGCTTTGGTCTTGGAGTTCCCAGAGGAGAGCCAGCACCAGCCTCTAGCGCAGATTTGTCCCACCTTCAGGGGACACGTGTCACATCCCCCCCCCCCCAAGAACTCTCTCACCACATCCTCCCTGGCGGCAGCGCCGGGATGGGCTGGCAGGGGTGCAGCTGGCCAGGGCTGAGATGCTGCCTGCAGCCCTCCCCAACTCCGGGGGATTCTCCTGGGGTCAGCCCCCTTGTCTTGGGGTGGGGCAGGGCAAAGACGATTCTGCAAACCTGTCTTCCCCACGAGGGGGGAGGATGCTGACAATGTCCCGCCTTCAGAGAGAACCGCCCCACCCAGCGGGAGCGCCCCACCCAGCGGGAGCCCAGACGTGCTCATCAACAGATGCAGAGCAAATAGCGCACAGGACGAGTCAGGTAAGTGCAGAGAATCAGTACTAAGGAGCGTCCACAAAGAAGCCATCTCCAGGGCCTGAGCTGGCTTGGAAGGACAGGTGGCTCTGCCGAAGGGATTGTGCCTGGAGCGTCTGGAAGCCGCGTGATCACGATGGCCGGAGCAGGGCGTCGAGTGGGGACCAAGCTGTGGAAACAGGAGGTCCCATTAACGGGCCGGTGGAGCCGGGCTCTGGGGGGCTCGAATGCCCAGCAAGCTCTGAAATAGCACACACGGACAGCGGTGCGTCGCGCGTGTCCGCCCGGCTGAAACGAGGCGAGAGGACCCGTGGCAGGTGTAGGTTGTCCGGGCCTCGACTGCGCTGGGCGCGTGGACTTTGCAGCCTTTCTTCCCACGGTTTAACTCGCTGGGGTGCACGGGGGATTTGTTGGGTTTGGTGTTTTTTTCCCTAATGAAACAGAAATGGAAAAGGAGGAGGAAAGCAGCTTTGGGGCTTTAGCCTGCAGGTCAGGCTGAGCTCGGGAGAAGACCTGCCAGGGGCGGGTCTGGCTTGCTTCTGGCCCCACCTGTGGTCAGCAGCACCACCAACAGCCACCACCAGGGGGCACAGGTGGGGCCATGGAGTAGCCGCCTCGCGTTTTCACCTGCCCGGGACACCTGGATCCCTGCTGCCTTGGGAAACGTCCCTCTCCCGCTCCAGGTGGTTCTGATAGAAAACGGAACAAGGGAAGCTGTCTTAGCAGACGCCCGTCTCCTGGGCGCTCCAGCTCCGGGAAGGCCCCGTCCCCGTCCATGAAATTCATGCAGTGGTGCACGTGGCCCTAGGGACTGGGGGCTCCTCTCTGGGAATACCCGGTCTCTGCTGCGACCCGGTGAGCCCAGTGCTTGCTGAAAGCCACTGTGTTGTTTCCAAACCTGGTTGTGCCGGTTAGACTTATTATATAACCACATGATGCAATTATTATGTAAACTAATGAAATAGGGTAGAACAAACCAGAATTGTTGCTCCTGCCCCAAAACAAAAATCTAAGTTGAATATTTTGGAGTGAATAAAGCTAAAAATACTTATCACTGTACTGGACGTGAGCCAAGACAACTCTAACAGATTGAGGGGGGCAGGGGTCATAAAAACCCAAACGAGTTTGCTCTCATGTTATTTTGCAAGCGTCTTTAAGACCCGAGAAAGAGGAGCCAGGCGCCTGTAACCCCAGAGACCTGGGAGGCTGAGGAGGGAGGCTTGCTTTAGTTTGAGACCACTGTGGGCAACATAGCAAGACCCTGTCTCTTAACAAAATGCGGTTCTGATATACGCTGCATCGTAATGAACCCAGCAAATTTTATGCTCAGTGAAAGGAGCCAGACACAAAAGGCCACATATGGTACCATTCATTTATTAATATATGAGTGTCCAGAAAAGGCAAATCCACAGAGGTCAGAGGTTAGCAGGGGCTGGGGGAGGGGAGGGGGGTGACTGCTACTGGACACAGGGTTTCTTTATGGAGTGGTGAAAATATCTTGGAACCAGATAGACTTGGGGGTTGCACATTTGAATATACTAAACACAAAACAATATACTAAACACAAAACACTGAACTGTATACTTTAAAATGGTTAAAATGAAAACTTTTTATGTTATGCGGTTTAAAAAAGGAAAAGCCCCGTCTGCTGCTCTGCTGCTGTCTGCACTTGCACCTGTCAGCTGCCTCCGAGCCGGAGCTGACGGCCGTTTCCTTACAGGTTTGCCCCTGCGACATCCCCTCGGCCCACCCCCACTCTGTTCCTTGCACCTGTTTGTTTAACATCCAGTCCTCCTGAGAACGCCCCCGTGGAGACCCTCCTGCCTTCCTCCCTGGGATCAGTGGAGAACTGTCTGGATAGAAGTACATTTTTCCAACAGCTCAGCTGTATTCCACTGCAGTGCTTCTAGCCTTGGGTTCAATACCGAGCTTTCCTCTAAACCTCTGTTTCCCCAGAGGCTGAGGGGTGTGTCTGACTTTGTCCAGGGTTCCCTTTCAGGGCCACTCGCCTCATCATAGGACGTTAGACCCGGAGAGAGCTCTGGAGGGTGTCCCACGCCTTCTTCTCTGCTCTGTGGGCCTGAAGGGTCTCCAGAACCCCGCAACAGACCTCTGGGACTAGGGGTACTCCAGGCCTCGGGGGCCTGTCCTGTCCACCAGGGCATTGCCCAGTTTATCTGATTTTTCTTAAACATGTGAATATTCTTTATTATTTTTTAAAATAAGCGTTAGACTTGGAGGTTGCGCAACATTTGAATACACTAAACACAAAACACTGAACTGTTATACTTTTAAATGGTTAAGATGAAAACTTTTTTATGTTATACAGTTTAAAATAAGCGTTAGCATACCAAACAATATTGTTCCACACTTTGCTTTTTTTCTTCACTTAAAAATGTATCTGGGAGGGTGGGTTTTCTAACCACTTCCTCATTCTTTGTGTGTGTGCATGCTAAAATACATACTACATAAAATATGCCATTTTAACCATTGTTTTTAACTAGAAAAAAATTTTTATTGTGGTAAAATCTACATAACATAAAATTTACCATTTTGACCATTTTTAATGTATAGTTGTGGGCAGTTAGTACATTCACAATGTTGTGCAACCATCACAGCACGGCTATTTCCACAAGTTTTTTGTCAGCCCAAACAGAAACTCTATAACCATTGAGCAATAGCCCCTCATTCTCCACTTCCCCCAACCCTGGGAACCTCTTACTGACTTTGTCTCTATGAATGTGCATATTCTAGATATTTCATATGAATTGAATCCTGCAATATGTGTCCTTTTCTGTCCTATATCTGATATATTTCACTTAGCATGTTTTAAGGTTCATCCATGTTTGTAGCATGTATCAGAACTTCATTTTCGTTGGCCGGTTGCAGTGGCTCACTCCTGTAATCCTAGTACTCTGGGAGGCTGAGGCGGGAGGGTTGCTGCAGGTCAGGAGTTCAAGACCAGCCTGAGTGACAGTGAGACCCCGTTTCTACTAAAAATAGAAAAAAATTAGCCGGGTGTGGCGGCGTGTGCCTGTAGTCCCAGCTCCTCGGGAAACTGAGGCAGGAGGATTGCTTGAACCCAGGAGTTTTGAGGTTGCTGTGAGCTAGGCTGACACCATGGCACTCTAGCCCCAGGAACAAAGCCAGACTCTGTCTCAAAAAACCCCCACAAAACTTCATTTTTATGGCTGAATAATATTCTGTTGTATGAACAGACCACGTATTGTTTATCCATTCGTCTGTTGATGGACATTGGGTTGTTTCCACCTTTTGGCTATTGTGAATGCTGCTGCTATGAACCTGGGGCCAGCGGCGCCACACTGCTGACAGGTGACTCCTCTGCAGAAGTAGAAGGCCCATGACTTAAGGGCCGATGACTGAAGTAGAGTGCTTTTAAGCCAACGAGGGCGGCGACCCGGTGTCTTCCAAACTTCTGCCATTTCCACAAGCCCAGCAAACTCTTCCTTGGTTGTGGGGTCGGACCTGGAGTAAGTCTGCTGCCCAAACTGCTCCCTCTGCCCCCTGAGACACTGAGCTGCCGGGACCCTATGGGGTGCTGGTCTGTTGGCGGGATGAGCTTTCCAGCGGCTGTCCCGACAGGCAAAGTCGGCCCCGGCCCTCCCCAGGCCACCCGGGGTGCAGACCCAGCGGGGCCGGGAGCAGAACCACGCGGGTGTAAGCGGGCGCGGTCCCTGCACCTGCTCCCCGGGGACCGGTGGCGAGGCGCAAAGGGACGAGGCCCACATGACTCCCGGCACCCAGCAGGCTCCCAAGAGATGGGATGTCTCTTCTGCTTCCCTCGCTCTAGGGCCCTCCCCTCCCGTCCAGGCGCTCGTCTCTGTTATTCAAATCTCCGCCTGCGTCCCCTTTAAGACCGCCTTGGAGGACCAAAGTCGAGGGCGGCCCTCTAGCTGCTGTCTCGATGGTAAGTCGTCCTCGCTTCCGGCCGGAAGTGTGCGGGCGGAAGTGCTTGCGTGCAGGAGGGTCGGCAGAGAGTGGAGACGTGTGCTTTGTTCTGTCGGAGGGGGAACCCGCTCTCGCCTCCTGCTGGTCGCCGGTCCCCGGCCCGCTGGGCGACGCGGGGCGGCCGCAGCTTCTGCCGCCGCCGGGCCCTGCCTGTAGAGTGGGGCCCTGGCCCGGATGTTAACGGAGCTACTTCGGGGGCGGGAGGCGCTGCCCCGGAGACCAGAGATCCTCCCCGCGGGGCCCGGGTCTCCAGGGCCCGCTCCTCCTTTAGCAACCGGGGATGGGATAGGGGGTCGGGGGCGACAAAGGGAACTTGGTCCGCACGCAGCCACCGAAATTGCAGTGCGAGGCTGTAAGGAGGCGCTGTGGCCTGCAGAAGAGCCTCGGGGCCCCAGGCCGCCTTAGCTCGGGTTTCTGGGGCTGCGGTAAGCATCGAATGACTTATGCTTTTACTCTTTCCACCCAGGGTGTCCGCTGAAAATGAGAAGTGTCCAGTCCCCGACGGTTGGCTGAAGCTATGCGAGGATTATATCCTGCTCCGCGTTGGTGCGAGCATTCGGAGCGACCCCTCAGTTTGGGGAATCCAGGTGTGTCAAGTGTGGAGCCAAAGTGTGCTAAGGCAGATGGTCTGGGGAAAGGCTCCTGTGTTGTTGAACCCGCCCAGTTGTGGGTGCAGCCTTGTACCAGGCAGCCCAACCCTGACCTAAAGAAAATTCCCGGATGTCTTTCCTGGGATTTGAATTTGCAGTAACAGGTGTGAGCATTCTAGCAGCAGTTTGATGATCATGTATGATACTGCAAACAGGACCTATGCTGAAAGAAGGATAGTTAGTATCACAGAGCAGGTAGTTTTTAAAACCTAGTAACAGTGTTGATGTTATCTGTTTCATGCAGTAAATATTTACCGATGCTTTGGCCAGGCACCATGCTAAGTGTTATGGATACAGAAATGAACAAAACAGTCATGGCCCTTATTCTCAGGCAGCTACACCCCAGGCAGGGAGACAAGGTTAATTGATCACACTTAAGAGGGTGTAATTCAAGCCAAAGTGAATGCTCTGAAGGAAGGCACAGTCCTGTAAGAATTTATATCACAAGGACACTGGAAGGCTTTCCTGAGGATAGGGCCCTTGAGCTGAACTCTGAAGGGTGAGTAGCAGTTTGCTGGGAGGGACAGGGACAGCATGTGCCCAGTGGCCTGACGAGGGGCTGGTGAAGGAACTGTAAGTAGGCCATTATAGCCCAGAAAGCAAGGTGGAGAATGGTGTGGAATGAAGCTCAAAAGGTAGGAAAGGGCCAGACCACACAGAGTCTTGTGGCTCAGGTGAGGGTTTTGGTCTTTGCCCTGAGAATAGTGGGATACCATTGTGGGTTTTAAACAAGATAATGTACAAAAGTCCGTGATTTGTTCTTTTTTTTTTCTGCATTGAGCAAAAAGTCCGTGATTTGGAAAGATCACCATGTACAGAACAGTGTTGTCAAACCACAACTTACTGCAGCGGTAGAAGTCATCTGTATCTGCACCATCCAGAGCAGCCACAAGACACATGTCACTGAGCACTTGCAGTATGGCTGGTGTGACAAAGGGGCCAGATTTTTAACTTTAACTTAAATTTAAATAGCTACACATGGCTAGTGGCGGCTTTTGTTGGACAGTGTGGGTCTCGAGCACATGGAGGGAGTGGCCACACCTTCCTGGGGATCATGGCCTAGAGAAACATCCCTTTACATCTCTTGCACCTCCTCCTTTCTAGGATAAAGGCTGAGACGGATTCCGCCTTAGAAATCATGTTCATTTCTCCTCAGGGTCTCAAACAGTAGCTGTTTGTGGATTTTTTTTTTTTTTTAATTTTTATCTTCTTTGTTTATTTTTTGAAGTGGAGTCTTGCTCTGTCACCCAGGCTGGAGTGCAGTGGCTTGATCATAGCTCACTGCAGCCTTGAACCCCTGAGTTCATGCTGTCTTCCTGCCTCACCCTCTGGAGTAGCTGGAACTACAAACATGCGCCATCAGAACCACACCTGGCTAATTTTTTAAAAATCTTTTTAGAGCTGAGGTTCTATTGTGTTGCCCAGGCTAGTCTCAAACTCTTGGCTTCCTATGTCTCAGCCTCCTGAGTCGCCGAGATTACAGTGGTGAGCACTGCGCCCAGCAAGTTTATGGAATTTTTAATGTTTGTTTCCTTGGCTGTGGTTTCACCTGCTCTTTCTTGAAGCAGCATTCTTCCTTTTGTCTTTGCCTGTGTTGTTGTCAGTAAATAGATTGAGAGGTGACTTCATCAGTGCATTTAAGTGCCTACAGTGGTCAAAGCATTAAGTCGTATGCCTTGGAGAGAATTTAAAGAAAAGTATGGACCCTGGAGTTAGGGGCTTCAAATTCAGCAAGGTAGACAACAGTGAGTGCTGAGGTTAAAGAGGAAGGAGCATTTTCAGTGAGACCCTCAGGGAAGGTGACCCTGGGAGGGAAGCAGAAGCAAAGGCCATTTCCAGCTGATGAAGCATGTGACAAAGGCAGGAAGCATGAGAGTGCTTGGGAGGGTGTGGGGAGCTCAAGTGGGGGCCATACTGGGGGAACACATGGCAAGAGGGAAGGGAAGGCACACGAAGTAGGAATATGTAGACTGGGGCTGGGTTGTCGGGGCTTTTAATGTCAAGAGTTGGGGTGGCTTTGAAACCGGCAGGTTCTGAGACCACAGGAGGTGGTCTAAGGTCTGCTGATAACAGCCTGGGGAGAGGTGGGGTAGGAAGTCCCTGTGATAGTCTTCAGTAGGAGGTGACCAGCCTTTGCTCTGGCAGTGCCATTAGATTTGGAAGGACGAGAGACAGGTAGATGCAAGGTCCCCATGGGGCAGAATCCGAGGTACCTTCCACACTGTGTTCTGGGTAGAAGGTGGACTTAGATTTTGGAGAGTATTTCATGGTACTAACGGTTATTTTTTTATTTTTATTTTTTTTATTTTTATTTACTTTTTATTTTTTTTTTTTGAGACAGAGTCTCGCTTTGTTGCCCAGGCTAGAGTGAGTGCCGTGGCATCAGCCTAGCTCACAGCAACCTCAAACTCCTGGGCTCAAGCAATCCTCCTGCCTCAGCCTCCCGAGTAGCTGGGACTACAGGCATGCGCCACCATGCCCGGCTAATTTTTTTTTTCTATATATATTAGTTGGCCAATTAATTTCTTTCTATTTATAGTAGAGATGAGGTCTTGCTCTTGCTCAGGCTATTTTCAAACTCCTGACCTCGAGCAATCCACCCTCCTCGGCCTCCTAGAGTGCTAGGATTACAGGCGTGAGCCACCGTGCCCGGCCTATTTTTATTTTTATTTTTTGAGACAGAGTCTCACTTTGTTGCCCAGGCTAGAGTGAGTGCCGTGGCGTCAGCCTAGCTCACAGCAACCTCAAACTCCTGGGCTCAACCAATCCTCCTGCCTCAGCCTCCCGAGTAGCTGGGACTACAGGCATGCACCACCATGCCCGGCTAATTTTTTCTAGATATTTTTAATTGTCCAGCTAATTTCTTTCTATTTTTAGTAGAGACAGAGTCTCACTCTTGCTCAGGCTGGTCTTAAACTTCTGAGCTCAAATGATCCGCCCGCCTCAGCCTCCCAGAGTTCTAGGATTACAGGTATGAGCCACCGCGCCAGGCCAATGCTAATGGTTTTAAATATTCAGACCTGTTAAAGTAGAATCAAAGCTGATGAGGTGTCCTTTCTTTGCAGGTCAGTTTACTAGAAGATTTGTATGTGTGCTGGCTGGAAAGCTGACTCCGTGTCTGCTGCTTCTCTGTGCCTGGAATGGGATTGTTTTGGCTTAGGACCTGCCAGGTCTGTTTGGTCAGTTCCTGACTGCATACTTGCTGAGTGTTGGCTTGCTTGAGACCCTGTTTTGTAGGGATACAAATAAATGGAGCCAGACTCCAAGGTGACTTGGTTTCTGTGCCCAGTGGCCACGTGTCTGAGTGTGTAGCCTCTACTGAGACACACAGTTGGCAATGCTGTTTCCAACTATTTTGAAAGAGTGACTTCCAGGGCCACTCGCACTGTCCTCTGTAGGAAAAGTGCTCAGGAGGAGGCCTGAGGCCCAGGAGCACTTTGACCTGTTAGCCCATTTTCCTTATTGTCATTTATGTTTTTTCCTCTGACTTTCAGAGCGTTTTTAGCATCTTCAGCTGTGAAATCCTCTGGGAGGCTGCAGCATGGCAAAGTTTTGAGGTACTAACAGGTGCTATTTGCTGCAGGAAGACACCTACCCCAAGGGGGGAGGGGAGTTTATTGGAGGCTGTCAGTCTTTTACTGTCTTAGTTTGCATGTTTGGGCCACTCACGAAAGCATCCACCCCACAGTAAACAGTTACCTACGTTCTCCCCTACGTGCTTGTCTGTAGATGGAAAACGTGTATTGCTTAAATTAATATATTGTGTTAAGATGTGATATGTACTGGAAAAAATAATATGAATTGATGTTTCTGGAATAAATCACCCTGATGCCCAATTACCGACTCATTCGTCTGCGTGCTGTTTTTCCTGTGTGCAGAATGTCGGCCTCCTCCCTGTGGCTGTGGGGTGCCTTGACTGTCCTCAGAATGTAGGACTGTTCTAGCAGCTGTGGCCTCCTGTGTGCCCAGCTCCTTAGGGAGTTGGACGGGTCTTGGTTTGGGAGTTAAATCGGGCGCATTAGATCCTGGGCCCCCCGAGCAGTCATGTCTTACGGCATGAACGCAGATGGTATTGGGAGAGCTGTTTGTAACTGCGAGAGCTTTCCTCTTAACCCGGGGAAGGCGCTTGAGTGTCCCTGTAAGTCCAGAAGAGTCGGCCAAGAGCAGGGAAATACAGGCAAGACGAGTGTGACCATCCCGTGGCAGAGTGGCACGGGCTGAGATAACGTCCTTCCCAGGAGCCTTCACCCCTCAAGGTGCCGTCTTGTCTTTGCACCCCTGTCCTGCTCCAGTCTGCTGAAATACTGCCCGGAACTGGCTTCGAAATACTGCCCGGAGCTGACTTCTTAGCATTGAGTCACCTCCCGTTTTCTCTGTGACTGGACCCCAAGACAGTTAATTCTCCTACACAGTAAAGGGCCTGGGGTGACGGGTGTGCTGGGCGCCTTTGTGGTGATGGGAAGGAGGCCTGGGATCCACAGGAGAAGACTCCAGAAGGTTTGTGTCACTGCCTGGAGTATACCCCAGCTGTCCCCTGCTCTGTCACTCAGATCTGGCCCCATGGAGTTGGCCCCTACAAGCCTGGACCTGGTGTGCTGGACTTGTTTTCCCCAAAGAACACATGTCTAAAATAGCTTTTGGTATCGTGGCTGGGCCTTAGTGTTCGTGGCTTTCTTTTCTGGATTGTGTGAGGAAGAGCTCAAGCAGGTGGGGTCCTGTCCTTCAAAGACGGAACGTTCAGGACTAGCAAGGGAGGATGAAATATGTGGTTAAGTGTCATTTTTTAATGTTAAAAACTGCTGTGGGGCCGGGCACAGTGGCTCATGCCTGTAATCCTAGCACTCTGGGAGGCCGAGGTGGGAGGATCGTTTGAGCTCAGGAGTTTGAGACCAGCCTGAGCAAGAGCAAGACCCCATCTCTACTAAAAATAGAAAGAAATTAGCTGGCCAACTAAAAATTATATATATATAAATTAGCCAGGCATGGTGGCACGTGCCTGTAGTCCCAGCTACTCAGGAGACTGAGGCTGGAGGTGGCTTGAACCCAAGAGTTTGAGGTTGCTGTGAGCTAGGCTGACACCACAGCACTCTAGCCCGGGCAACAGAGTGAGACTGTCTTAAAAAAAAAAAAAAAAAAAACCTGCTGTGGGACACACAAGTCTTGTATCAGAAAAAGTATGAAAAGTGAACTAAAGAATGGTTATAGCAAGTCAAGAATGTGAACTTCTCTCTTCGTCCACTAGGGGGTGTGATCCCACACCAAACTCTTCTCTTCCATAACTTGGTACAAAGTTTGGGGTTTTTTTCCATTTGCGTTTTTTTTTTTTTTTCTTTTTGTAATTTAGCCAACACCTTCTTTCACCAGAAAGTTATGCAGAGGATTCATCTGTGGGGTTGGGCTCTTGCTTAGGAATCTGTAAGGGCGCCCCGGTGGTGTACAGTTCCTGGGAAGGGTTTGCAATGTCAGGGACCAGCTGCACTAAGCCCAGGCGCTCACACTTGGGCGTCAGAGCACATGCTAATGCATTTCTCGCATTCGCTCCTGGTGCCAGCTGGTGGGCAGGAATCCAGGGTGATACATACCTGCCTTTGAGGTCCCAGACAGTGTATTACAGGTTTAGAAGTATCTCTGGCACCAACATTGCTCATACTGGAAATTGAAAAGTACGTACCAAGACTGAACCAAGTTTGTACAAAGCCAGCATGGTTTAGCTTGCTGCTGCTACGTGTTAGAACAGTGTTGTCAAATGGGGTGGAAGAGTGATTATTCTGGAAATGTCATTTTAAGTAGAGGTCTTTATATTCTCTGGTTTATGAGCCTCGTTTAACAGCTTTCTGGTGGATTAAACATGTTTAGTTGAGCACTGATGCTGGCTGCAGTAAGCTACAGCCAGGAGCAAAACAAGCTCCCTGCCTTCAGGGAGCTCACATTCCAGGACAGGGGAGACAGGAAGCAAATCATTGAAAAATGTAGGAAAACACATGAGTGCTGTGGAGAAAGAGAAAGCAACTTGTCTATGCTAGGGCTAGGGCGTGGTCAAGGGTGCAACTTGCAGTTTTAGGTAGGGTGGTCAGGGAGGTGGCCTTTAGTAAAACCCTTAGGTAAGGAAGTAAGTCATGGGGCGGCTGGAAGAGCATCCCAAGCAGAGGGGGCAGCTAGTAGGATGCAGAAGGAACTAGAAGGGTTTATGAGGGTGCGGGAGGGGCCAGGTCTCATAGGGCCTTGCACACAGGAAAGTGGGGGGCTTGCGCTTTCCCTCTGAGTAGTGTAGCTCACATTCTCTTCACTTGTCACCTTTTAGGGACCATTTTCCCCCTGATAAAGTAGTTTGCAGTAGCAGCATTTCCCATTCTTGTGCTAACAGACTTGCCTGTGAGCGGATCCCAGATCTATGGGTAGGGAGCTCTTGGCCACTGAACCCCGTGTCCCGAGATGAGTGATATGGACAAAGACATTGGGATATGACAGGTAAAGTTCCTGGCTCAGCTGGCCTTCACATAAAGGACCTTGTGTCCTCCACCGTGTTGAAGCCAGAGACGGCCTGTCTCAGAGTGACCGGGAGCTCAGCCCCGGATTTGTCCTCACCCTGTGCATGTCTCATTCACAGAACTTGCCCTATTTTGTCATTTTTCCCTTGTCTATTGCCACCTCTGCATTAGCTCCTTGAGTTTAGGATCCCTGAACTGATTTGATTTTTCAGCAGAATAGATATGTTTATTTCATTTATATCACTATTTAAATTGTTATCAAAAAGAATACAAAAAGTGCCTTCTCCTATAATCTTTCCAAGTAGGAAGCCTGTTTGGGTTTGGGTTTTATGTGGTTACACCCGGTGAATGCATACAAAACAATTATTCTGGGAGGTTTTTCTTTTCAGAGCAATTATGCAGCTACAGCAGAAAACTAGTTCTTTTATTGCTAATGTAATGAAAGTAGATCTGTGTAAGTCATTGGAAGGTCACATGTCCACAGACTGTCAGCTGTGGAGAGTTATGTAACAGTGGTTATGCAATGCCACGTTAGAACTGCAGCCACCAGCAGTAAAACATGTAGATGATTGTACTGAATTAAAATAAGACTTCTACTTCCTTTCAGCAGCAAATTCCTTGTTAACTAAACCAAGACTTGGGAAAGTGTTGGCTTCCACTAGAGGCTCTGTCGGCCACATGCCACCTGTGTGGCTTCTGCGCATCAAGTAGATCTCTTGAAGTCAAATTTCTGATGTGAGCCTGTTTGGAAACATTCTTACTTATCATCTGATATCAAGATGAGTTATGGGCAAAGCCCCCCATAAATCCTAATGCACATCTCAGTCCCTTCACTAATGCACCATCTTTGTTCCAAGATACTTTCACCCCTTTGAAAGTTAATGGGAATGACCAAAAGAGATATTAAGAGGTAAAAATGAAATAGAGGCTTCACTTTTCTCTGACTTCATGTTTCTTTTTGTTTTAAATTTTTTCCTAAAGTAGGACATGCACTGGTTTAAACTCATAGAACTAAAAGGCTCCAAACACTGAGCCACACTCCCCTGCTCTGGTCTCCTAGAGAAGCTGTTTTCCCCTCCCGCCCTTTCTGGCAAGTCTGCCCGGGCCCTGTCTGGGTAGCATGCACTGCCCTGGCCCGTTGACTTCCCTTCTGGTAAATTCACACTGAGCTCTTCCGACTTCCTCTTCTGCTTCTCCTTCCTCATCCTCACGGCACAGTCATCCTCTGTACTTCCTGTTTTAAGTCGGCACTCCATGTTTACATGATTAGGCATCTGCAGAGCTCACCCACCACCTCGCGTTGCAGTGCACACTGCACTTCCTTTGTTCTCCCTGTTGGTCTCCCCCCCTGACTTGTCTTGCTTTTTCTTTGACTGGGCTTTCTTTGAACCTCTTGCTAATTCTTCCCACATTTGCTGGTGGCTTCTCGGCAGAACTTTACACAAGGTCAATCACATTAATCTAATTATAACAATTTTTTCTTAGGTGAGCGAAAGATGACTTTTCTGACAATTGAGTTGTGAGTGTGGGTTGTAGTTTTGCTACGATCTTGTATGCAAAGGGCAGGGCCCTAGCATGCCAGTTCAGAAGTTCATTTTTAGGTGGGGCTATTTTTTAGGAAAACAAGGGCTGGATTATCATTGTTAGGCTTCATGAAAAAAGAAATGTTGGCTGAACTCCTGACAGGCAGTGGGGGTGGGAGGTAACTTGTTTCCCAGAAAACTCCTTACCAATCTTGCCAATCTCTACCCAGAAGGAAATTATGAATTACACCAGGTAGAAAGGGTTCTGTTCCAAGCCTAGTTTAGACCGGTCTTCTATTTTACAGTCCCTTTTTTTTTTGACCAGACCGTAACTTCTTGGCTAGATCTCTGTCTTGGTCCAGAAGGCCCACCTTGTTGCATTTTGGTCTAAGAGCTTAAGTGAATTTGTCATCTCGTTCCAGGCTTCCCAAGCAATGTGCAAAAGAGTCCCCTGGGGATGTCATCGAAATGCAGCTTCTGGTTCGGTAGGTCTGGGGTGGGCCCGAGGTTCTGCATTTCTCTCAAGCTCCCAGGCCTGGCTGGCGCTGTTGGTCTGGGGACCACACCTTGATGAGTGAGGGAGGCCTGCCCTTTCTCGCAGGTTGTGGGACTGACTTAGCTGCAGGCTCACTTTGAAGGACACATGTATAGTCCTGACTGCTAGTGCTATTTATATACACATGGATGTTGTTCCTTTCAACGAATTTCCTGTATTAGGGAAGAATTTCCTAGCACAGTCCTGTCACGGTCTGTTGCCACGGTCACGATTTCTTGTCATTTATTCACCTGGCCTTCTATATTGTGCAAGGTGGCTTCGCTGAGGCTTCTTATTAACCTAGGTGCAGCATGAGGCAGTTATTACCATGCAAAGACCTCCTTGCTGTTTGCTTAATAAAACTGGAGTCACATGTTGGGGAAATATAATTAAAAACAATCGCACAGCCCAGAAAACCTTTTGACAAAGGTAGAAGTGAAAGAAAACAATCTTATTGTCGAATAAGCATAAACCCAAACCTGATGAGCAGTCGGCAACCGCTAACAGAGTTGCAAGGACAGAAAGAAACCTCCCCCTGCTGAGCGGGTGCAGCCCGTTCAGTAGGAAAGTGGGTTTTGCCATTTGGAGTCAGGTGACAGATAAGTTGGGCCCATCCCCTCCCAGGAGCTATCTTCTTTGATGATTACCATTCAAAGAGATGGACTCTTGGGTCCATCAAAGACCATTCAAAGGACTCTTGGGTCCTTTAAGAAACATAACTTGAGTTGTAAGGCTGGCAAGAGACTTATCTAACCCCTAAAAAGATTTATAAGCATTTGAAAAGGACAAAGAAATGACAAAAGCAAAGGGGGCAGGGAAGGAGGGTTGAGGGTGTCTTCCCATTTTCAACAGGGAGAATCAAGTCTTTAATTTCTAGTTTGTATTTGCCCTTACACGAGATGATTAATAAAGCCTAAGAGTTGACTCCTGTCTGGAGAGTTTGTGGCGACTCAAAAACAACATTTATTGTCCTAGAATTTTTTTTTCTAACTTCCCTTCTTTTTTTTTTTTTACCCATGTCGGACGGGTAATGTGCAAGGTTTGAGGGAGGCACATCTCACCCGTGCGCGTGAAAACCCAACCATCACGCTTATGAACCACAGAAAGGTCACATAACTGCCTTTCATCACCTGTGTTCTCTGAGACCAGGAACCAGAGACGTGTAACTCACCGCCCAGGCCTTCCCCAGGGCGCCAGCCCGCGCAGCCGCCCGCCCTTCCTTGAGATTCCCAGGCCTCTCCGGTGCGCCTGGCCTGCCCGGAAGTGACGTGCCTGCGTATCAGCCCGGGACTCTGGTTTCCCATGGGAAGGAGAGTTCGTCCCCAGTGTGACCCTTGTGGCATAAACAGGATTGTAGATTAGACGCCTCTGTTTATATCCTGGTAGGAAGGAGGGCGATTGTCACTGAGCCCAAGCAAGCAGCTGCTTTGCCAAGGAAAGTAGAGGGACTTTGCAAAGGCATCGTGTCACTGCGTGATCACCCCTAGGAGCAGTCTGGCAGGCGAGACCAATCTATTTGTGTTGTATTTTCACCAGATTATGGTAGGCTCTGCAGTATTCTGTTCAAAGTTCCAGCCTTGGTTTTGCTCTGGAACCACGTGGGAAACCTTAACTGACTGAACCTGAGTCTCCCTTACTTGTACGTGGCCCCACCGCCGCCGTCTGCGCTCGCCGTGAGAGCCAAGTAGGAGAAGGTGCCCGTGGTGCTTAGCAGAGGGCCGGGGCCGTCCTGGGAGCACCCGTTATGCTCTCTATAATTTCTCCATGGAAGGGAAGCCC
The DNA here is from genome assembly GCF_040939455.1 of Microcebus murinus. NCBI lineage: Eukaryota > Metazoa > Chordata > Mammalia > Primates > Cheirogaleidae > Microcebus > Microcebus murinus. The sequence goes on from NC_134121.1 coordinate 59,024,778, forward strand.
CTGTCTGCCGGACTTACGTGGGAATGAACAGGAAGGGGGTCCCAGGACTTCAGTGAGTTGGGGGCCTGGAGTTTTTGAGGACAGTGGCTGCCGTGATGGGAGATGCAGAAAAGAGAAGGCTGGAAAGTGGTGTTTTAGGAGACCTTTGAGATACCCATTTCGGGGTAGGGTTGTCAGATTCAGCAAATAAAAGTACAGATTTGCAAGACAAGCAGTTAAATTTGAATTTCAGATGAACAACGAATAATTCTTACAGTAAGTCCATCGCATGAGGCGTGTCTGTTGAGCAGAAAACCCCGCTTGTCCTCACGCCAGGGCAGTCAACACAGAAGGCTCCTGTGGCCAAAGAGTGGGGGCTTTTTGCCACCCGCTGAGCAAGCAAGCAGCGCAGCAGACACCAGCTGGGTGTCCCCTAATCAATCCAGTGCTGACGATGTCTACCTAGAGATGGCTTCAGATCCCACAGGGTGAGGGCTCAGTCCTCAAGCCTGTCCCCACTAGAGACACAGTCGCAAGTCCCGGCCTCCGGGACTTCAGACCAACTGGCTCCAAGTTGGGGTTCCCACGACCCCCTCCTTGAGTTTCACTGATTTGCTAGTGCAGCTCACAGAACTCAGGGAAACATGTTTCCTGGTTTGTCATAAAGGGTATTACAGCGATCACAGATGAAAAGATGTGCAGGGAGCTACGTGGAAGGGTGCAGAGCGTCCACGCCCTGTCTCGGCGCACCACCCTGCAGGAACCTCCCCAACCCCGGTCCTCTGGGCCTTCTAGGGAGACCTCACTGGATAGGCATGATCGACAACTGTGGGGGGTGTGATTGGGCCAGAAGGGTGTGATCCGACACTAACAGGCTGAGTGGGGACACGCAGTGAGGCCTGCGTGTTCAGATTCTTCCTGGTCTCTGTGCAGCATCCTTCCTCCATCCAGGGCATGGGGCAGGACCCCTTCTGAAATGGGGTCTTGTGACCCACAACCAGTCAAGGAAGAGCAGAGAATTTCTCTATGGAAAGGCGGGGGGATTAGAGTCCTGCCTTGGGCGGGGGAAAGGAGGGCAGGCGAAGATCGGGGAGAGAGATCCCCATTTCTGAGCCCTGAAGGGCCCCAGCATCACAGCAAGGGCTGTGGGAGCTACAAGCCGGGAACCGTGGATGAAAACCAAAGCACAGTTATCATAACATCACGCTTGTACTAAGAAAAGTTATATGAAGTTCAGAATATAACTGGCGGTTCTGTATTTTATTTGGCAACCTTCATTGAAAAAGACCTAAGTGATTTTCCAGGGTTTCCGTAGAGGGTGCTGCTGTCCGCCTCCTTGCTGCTGAATCGGGCCTGGGCTGTGGCTCAGACCCTGCCGGGCCCCAGCCAGGAGGTGTGCACTTCCTCTGCAACTGCTCCGCGGCCCCTGTTGTCGCTAACAACGGCAGGGACTGGCCATGTCCAGCTTTACCCCAGCCCTGTGCTCCTGGAGCAGAGCAGTGGTTAAGAAACACCCCTCAGCCCTTCCTGTGTTTCTGGACACTGCTGTGTCTTGTTTTGTTTTTTAGAAATATGAAACGCTTCACAAATTTGCACGTCATCCTTGCACGGGGACCGCGCTAATCTCTGTGTCCCTCTGATTTTAGTAGATGAGCTGCCGAAGTCAGCGCTGTTTCTGGACTCGGTTTTGATGACCTCAGGTTTAGACGAGACCTACAGATTCCTGCGCCTGGTGCACAGATGATCTGCTGGGATGCCTGTCCCCACTGGGCAAGGGGAGCAAAGTGCTTGTTACGAAGCAGGGACCTTCACCAGGGTTAGGTTTCTCGCCTTCTTCCCCGGGGCCCCTGCACTTTGGCCTCTCCCCAGGGGAGCCGAGCACAGGCAACCCCGGAGGGAGCAGAGGACGGCCTGGGCCTGGCTTAGCTCTCATCTGCCCTTCCCTCCTCTCCCACACCTGCTCCCTCCTGGGCCTCTTCACTCTGCTCCCTGGAAAGGACAAGTTCTTTTTGCCTGACCCCCAAGGCTCTTGCAGACCTCTGGCCAGAGCGTCCTGTTGCAGAACAGAGAGCCGCAAACACAAACCAGTTCCGCTCACCCCCGCCAGGGCCTGTCTCTGGGCTTCACCTCCATCCCATTGAACCCCTGGAATGGATTGCTGAGGCTGGTCTCGCTGTCATCTCCACTTTGTGGATGGGGACACAGCAGGTGACTAGCGAGCGCTGGCTCGGGAGGAAAAGAAAGGACCTCACTTAGGTGGCATCAAACAAATGAAAAACACAAAAATATTAAAGTATTTTAAATACAAATTATCTATTATGTATTTCCATCCTGTGTTGTACTGAGTTGACGAAGACATGGAAGGAGAGAGGGAGATTGAGAAAGTCCAGGTGGGCAGGGAAGAGAGAAGAGAAACAGGATTCTGCAGACCAGATCAGAAGGTCCCACCCACGGCGAGCAAATCACAACCTTCTCCCACGCCGAGCGTCTTGGGTGATCCCAGTGATTTAAAGTCGCCGTCCTTAACACCTGTATTGTCCTGTCATTGCTAACGACAATACAGGATTGTCTCACAGTGGAATTCGAAAGGTTTTGTAAGTGCTAGAGGTTGGGTTGGTTTTCAAGCTTGACTTGGAGCCTGCCAACACTATCGGCAACACCTGAAAGTCCCTTTGAGAAGGGGACCGTGCTGACGGATTTTATCCCGTAGTCTCTGCATATGACAATTGGCATTGATGTTTATGTCGGTGTTTGGGCCCGTGCAGCGTGTGCGCGCGCGCGCGCACACACACACACACACACACACACACACACACGGACTCATACTTTCCCCATTCAAGCAGTTTTATTTTTATTTTTTGTAGAAATGGAGTCTCACTATGTTGCCCAGGCTGGTCTTGAACTCCTGGCCTCAAGCGATCCTCCCGCCTCGGCCTCCCAAAGTGCTGGGATTACAGGTGTGAACCAACATGCCCGGCCTCTCCCAGCCCTTTGGGCAGGTGTGCAGTGGGGATCAAATAAGTATGTTCAATAAAATCTTGATAAACCAGCTCAGTGCTGTGGGGTTCTGCCACCGTCTGTATCCGGAGTCTGGAGTTTCTGTGTTAAACGTGGTCGGCACAACCCGAGTCCGACGGGGGCGGCCCTGCGTCTCCTCTGGACAGGTGGGAGGCTAGCTTGACCCCATGCTGCTCTTGGATCCTTCCCACAGGTAAATAAACAGAGGGCTGGAGGGCTGGGACCCCTGGCCCACAAGATTATTGTATGTGCACATGTCCTCTTATATTCCAAATAATTTTTCATCTCAGTCCTGTTAAAACTGTGGTTGTCCCAAGAAAAAAAATCTGAAGGCTCAGTTGTAAAGGATGTTTTTGTTGTCTTTTTAGAGACAGGGTCTCGCTTTGTCACCCAAGCTGTAGCGCAGTGGCCATGCACAGGCACAATGATAGCCTTGAACTCCTGGGCTCAAGAGAGCCTCCTGCCTCTGCCTCCTGAGCATAGCTGGAACTACAGATGCTCCACCCAGTGACAATGTCTGATCTGTCAACTACCCCCTTTCTGCCCAAAGACAAAATTACAACAAATTTAGTGTAATGATCTCAGTTGACTTTATTTGTGATTCTAGAGCCGGGCAACACTTCTTCCCATAAAATAGAATAAGTGTTCAGTGAGCAGAGCAGAGGAGGTTGGTTTTATAGGCAGAGAAGGAGAAAGCAGAAACAAAGAACAAAGATCAGATTGTCATTCCAAAGTTACTTTCCTTATAAGGCAGGGACGACTTCAGGTTAGTCTTTAAGGATTAAAACAGGGAACTTCATCAGCATGGGGGTTGAAGACTGAAACTGGCGTGCTTGGGAAACTAGGCTGTTATTTCTCTCCTGATTTCTTGGAAGGCCACATAACAGCTCAGATTCAGTTTGGTGAGTGTGGGTGACTCCATTTTGAGTTTTAGTCTGGTCTGTTGGGGCCTCGTGCAGGAGTTTAGTCCAAAACGGTGGCCCCCTGTAATTTTTGTTTAACACTTTGAAAGAGAATGAACTGAAATTAATTATCCAAAGGTATGTTTTCTGTCTGCTTTTTATAGCTTTTATTTTTCACGCCTGGCCTTGGAAGCATATACTGTGTCAAATATTCTAAAGGAACAAGTGAGTCCATGCATACTTAGCTTCTACTAATTTCCAGCCACCAAAGAGCCCTCAGCCTCATTACAGTCTGACAGACTGTTAGCTATTACATTAACTAATGCATAAAATGCTAATATCCTCATATGCCAATTTTTTGAAAGTGGTATCATAATTCATAGTTTGCAGGCTTGCAAACATTTTCTGTGGGCTCCCCTGTGCTTCTTAATAATGTACTTTCTGTGCAAACAACACAATAGTTGGAACTGGCTGCAGGCCAACTGCTTCCTTTTAACTTTTGTCATGTTACCCAGAATAGAGGCGTGGACTTGTTTACTTGGTCTTCCTTGAGGAACATTCTTTGTCTTCCAAGGAACACATGAGACGAGTTCCTGTCTCAGAACAGAAAGCTCTGAACCGTGACTTTTCCGCCAATTAGGCTGGTTGACTGAGCTCTGGAGATAAAATATGTTCTCGGTTGCCCAGTTGCAAGCAGAAGAAGTGGCTTATATGTTGGACTACAAGAAAAACGATTGTTTCCGTGGAAGAGTCCTCAGTCTCCCTTTAGAGAGCCTTGCGCTTGCAGCGGTGGATTATGAAAGTGGCTCTGGGAATAGCCGCTTGCGGGGTGATAATGATGTGGGAGGAGTGAGCCGGCAGCCCACCGCTATGCATGTAAGAGACATGATGCATCTCGGCTATTTAATTCTCAATTAGCCCCAAATGGGAAGCAACCATAGACAAAAAGGAGAAGTCGATTAAACAAACTGTGGCACAACTGAACAGTGGAAAGATGCTTATATTTTGATGAGTAAGGAAAACAGCAGGTTTTCAACATACTGTATGATTCCATTTATACATGGTCCAAAGGCAGGCAGGAGTAATTCTAGGGTAAGCCAGGCACGATGGTGTGAGACTATATAGTCTCAGCTACCCGGGGAGCCTGAGATGGGAGGATCCCTTGAGCCCAGGAGTTTGAGACTGTGCTATGATCGCACCTGTGAATAGCCACTGCACTCCAGCCTGAGCAACATGCCAAGACCTTGTGTCTTAAAAATAATAATAATAATAATTCTAGAGTGCTAGAAGTCAGAAAACTGATTATTTGGGGGAGAAAGATATAGGCTGGGAAGGGGGTCAGGGAGTTTTGGGGACATGCTCCTGATCTGGAGTCACACGATGGTTAATTGGGTATATGCATATGTAGAAACACACCTAAAATCTGTGCATTTCACTCTATGTAAATTGTATCTCAATAAAAAAGCAAATATTATGTGATTTCATTTGTAAAGCTCAAGAACAAGAAAGCTAGGCTATGATGTTACAAGTCAAGATAAGGTTCCCTTTGGCAAGGCTGTTACTAGGAATAGGACAGGGCTTCTGGGGACTGTCATGGTCACGTTCAGGTTCTTAATTGGGGTTGCAGTCACACAGTATGCTGTCTTTGTGATGATCCGGCTGTACAGTGGGGATTTGTACTTTTCTGCTATACTTTAATACGTTTATTTAAAAATATTAGGCACAGTGTGGTCCTGTGCTTTTTTATTTTTATTTTTATTTTTTTTAAGCCCAGGTTGGAGTCAGAGGCATGATCTTAGCTCACTGTAACCTCTAGCCCCTGGGCTCAAGTGGGGCCCCTGGCTTACCCTCCTGGGTAGCTGGGACTACAGGTGGGTGCCATCATGCCTGGCAAATTTTTAAAAATTTTCTTAAAGATGGGGTCTGGCTGTGTTGCCCAGGCTGGTGTTGAACTCCTGGCCTCAAAGTAATCCTCCTGCCTTTACCTCCCAAAGTGCTGGGCTGGTCCTGTGCTTTTATGTTGAAAACATATATATGCAGAGAAAAAGTGCTAGAAGGGCCCTCACTGTATTAGTTTCCTATACTGCTCTAACAAGTTACGGCAAACCCACAAACTTAGTGGCTTAAGACAACACAAATGTATTATCTTACAGCTCTGGAGGTCAGAAGTCTGGCTCAGGCCTTAGTGAACTGAAATCAAAGCACAGGCAGGCCCCTGTGATTACATTGGCCCACCCTGGATAAGCCAGGCAAATCTCCCTTGTTTAAAATCAGCTGGTCAGCACCCCTAACTGCCCTTTGCATGTGACCTAACACAGTCACAGGTCCCACGGTTTAGAATGTAGACATCTTGGGGGAGGGACATGATTTCTCCAACCACAGGTGTATAATAATAAAAAGCTAAGAATGATAAGTTCTAAGTGGTAAGATTACCCCAACCTCTTTTTCTTATCTTTATTTTTGAAAGTTTTCCTGGAAATACACATATTGCTTTTGAGATGAGAAAAGCTAAATCTCAGTTATCTATATTGATGGTATCTTTATAAGGTGTGTTAAACTGCCTCCCAGGACGGCCCCGAGCAGCTAATTGTGTATCTGAACGATTAGTGTTTAAAAAAGATTAATTAAAAAGCACTCAAACCTTGAGCAGATCGTCATCTGCTAGCTCTGCCTTTGAAAATCTTCTGTTCTTTCCAGGAATGCACAGAGATCTTCTTATCCAGAAAAACAGCTTTTCTGCTTAAAACATTAAAATTTTAAATAAAAGGATGGTGTACTCTAGAACTTTTTTAAATATGTGAAAAAAATGAATTCTTTTGTGGGGATAGAGTATTGGTAATTTGCCAGTGATGGCTTCATGCTCCTTGGTGCCTGCAAGGAAGGCCACCTTCCCCGAGTCTCTGAGAGGCCAGTGCCACCTCGGCCCACAGAACCCCAGAGTCTCACCTCTCTGCCCTCCCAGCCAGGCCTCCCTTCCTGGGTGCTCTGCTGGGACACAGGCTGAATACACCCAAAATTGCATCTGCAGCAACACACTCGATAAGAATGAGTTAGGAAGAGACACCATGTCTCCCTGCTAATCCATCCCTGAGACACTCCGGGGCTGAAGTTATCACCGTCTTTAGGACAGTTTACATCAGAAGTAAAGAGCCTTAAGGCTTCTGCAGCGGAGAGTTAGACCTGCTTCGTTAGGTATCGTTATTCCAACCTTATGCAGACAGCCAATCTCTTATCCTCCTCACAAGCCTAAAACACTCCCCAGGCACAGCCTTCTGGTCCCAGGAGAGAGATTCTGGCTGCAAAATGCAGGTGCCAATAAAATCAGCAAAGGGCGCCTTGGGTGGGAAGGAGGTGCGGGTGTCAGCCTTCAATCCGAGCCCGAAGCAAGATCTTTTTCATAACACTATTGTGTGGCCACCTGGATATCTGAGAAATAATCCCTGGAGTCACTCCCTTCCCCTCCCCCGACTTCATGATTCAAGAGGCAGGCACAGACTTTAAACAAAACATTAAGTCCCAATAGCACTTCCTGGAGACAGGCCGCTGTAAACCGCAGCAACACAGGTCTCTTCTCAGTTCCTGATGGGAGAGCTGTCTTCTTGTTTTGCCTTTAGTCATTCAATCGCTCCCCTTCCTACTCCTTCCTGTGTCCGACCAAGCACGAGGTACAAATAAACTGGTAAATGCAAATGTGGTTTTTTTCCACAACCTGTGGCGGCATCTGCAGCTGTGTATTTTGTTTGACGCTCCAGGCCTTTCTGGTTTACCTTTCCAAGTTTGGGCAGGGGTGTTTCATCAACCATCCCACTTGTTTCAGGCCCTTTGCGGATTAGACCCTTGTTCTTGGCTGTGTGTGTGTGGGCAGAGGGTGGTGGAGGTCTGGGGCCTTCGTTCTGGGTGGCTCCTGGCCCTGCCCCATGGGGAAGGCGCCTGCCACCTCCAGGAAAAGGGATATTTTCGGTGCTAACTACCCTGGGAGTTGTTGCAACCAAAGCAGCGTGTTCTCTTGCTTTCAAAACACAGGAAACAAATCACTGTTTCTTACAGAAAAGGAACTGAGAGAGGCCGTGGGAGATGTTTTCCAAGTGTCTCCGTGTACTTGGCAGAAAGAAGCAAGAACACTTATATTTAAAATACTCTTGATCAACGCCTGTTGGAAGTCAGCTTATTGTGTGGTAAAGAAAGTTAAGAGAAGAATGAAAAAGTTTTGACTTTCATAGTTTTAAACCCTGCAAAAATTATTCGCATCAATTTAAGCATTTTGAGGGCTCTTGCTGTTGCAAGAAATCGGGGTGCCTGAGGAATCCCTCCATAAGGCAGAATATTGTTAATATGAGAACTGTAATAACGACACAAGCAAAACCTGGACCCAGAAGCCAGGGGAAGGAGGAATTAATTCTGACCCTTGGATCTGGATGTTACACAGAGGAACTGAACCAGGAAGGATGGTGTGGGATTTTGGAGGGCAGAGATTGGGAGAAGAGACCTTCCAGGTGGAAGAGGCTCAAAGTTCTGGAGAGGGAGGCAGGGGGAGGGGTGTGTGCTCCTCTCTGGACAGGCAGCCACGTGAGGGACCAGGTTTATAGCCCTGGGCTCTTGGGGCACAGTCAAACTGAAATCTCATATTTTTATCAATTTTCATATTGTGCTTTACAATTCTGACAAGCCACAGACATACATTTGCTAAAAAGTCAAGGATTTTGATTTGCAATTTCAAGGGACATTTTTGTTAGTAACAGGATGTTTGAACAATCCTGGAATTTCACAGCCTTTTCTGCAACCTCCTTGCATATCTCCCAGGAGCTACCTGGCAGAACACACAGTAGGTGTAGACTGTAGACTTCCTGGGCCTCATCAACCCCGCGGATGCGAGTCGGGGCTGGGGCCGTGGTGGGAGGAATTTTGGACTGTGATTCCAGGCCAACACCCGCTCTTTACAAAACGAAATGGTAAGCATCCTTTTCATTTGCCATAATTGGTTATCTCTGGCATTTGTTGAGTGCCATCTACCCAACAGTTTTCAGTTTTCTCTATTCTAACGCAATGGAAGTATGCCGTATGCAGAGGCACTTTTTGGGTGGGTGCGTGCAGAAATCCAATCAACATCTTTGCAAGAGACTGGTATTTTTTAAAGCTATTCTCACAGGCTGAACGAATGTTTTGACAGCCTAATGGTGATTGATGTGCTATGTACCTTTTAGATGGGGCTGACAAATTACAGAGGTCCCTCGCAGATCAGCCCTGCGCTGAGAATTCTCCCCGTGGACTTGGCCTGTCGCCAGGGAGTTACTCAAGAAAACCCAGCCCCTGTTGACCCTGCCATCTCCCGCAGGAAGAAACGTTCGGGAGGGCTGAGGGATGAGGACATCTGTCATTGTGATGGAGTCGGGGAAAGGGCTTAGTTTGGGGCCTTTAGGTCTTGGAGACTCCTTTAAACTGTCTCCCGGGCTTTCCTGTTCATTTTCACCACCGGGGTGAGTCTGTGTACAATGGCCGGGTGATGGGGCCTGTTACAATAGGCCTCTGTAGGACCCAGCAGGAAGAGAAGACCCTAGAAACAAGATCTGCCTGGCAGATCGTCCGTCCCCCTGCACGAAGTTGGCACTGAAGTTCTCTTGAGCCTGGGACCAGAAGCCCGAGGCTGGGTCTCATCTGCGTCAGCTTCAGGGTCAACGGGATGGCAGGGATCGTTTGATTTTTCCCATCTGGGCACAGAGTAGGCCAGCAGGTCCACCTGGCTCCCATTGGTCATCGCAGGGCCCCAGTGGCTGGAGGCGAGGTGTGGCCGCTCAGAGTCATGTGGGGTTGGGCACGGCAGGCCCTCAGCAGGGGCTGGAGAGCTGCTCCTCCCTCTTGCTTCACCCTACAGCCCTCTCACCCAGGCGGTCTCGCCAGGGCGTCCGTTGCCACCCAGGCTGTGCCTCCCTCCTTCTCCTGGAGGACTATAAACCAGTGCTCTTAAAGTCTGCCACCCAGCCAGGTCCCGTCTGAGAGCGAAGGGGGCGTTGTTAATAATTACCTCAGTCAGTAGGCACACACCGAGACTACCTCAGGCCAGCCGGGGTGTGTGTCACCCTAATTATAAGGGAACACATGTGACTCATTAATGAAACTCTTAATCTCCACCCAGCCGAGGACTGTCCTCTGTGCCACGCACATTCCAAGGACAATGTACATTTCTCGTTATGTAATAGTATCCCGGGTGCCGCGGAGTCCGGAGGTAACACAGTACAGAGCAGTGCCGGCTGCCAGCCCTGGAATGTCATCTGACACAGGGAGAGCCTTGGCCCCAGCCGGAGAGGACCATGCTTCCCTAAGTCGCGGTTATAATTACGCATCTCGAAAGCCTCCTTCCCGTGATTGTTCCAGCGCCCGTGGAAGGCACACATGCAGGCGGCACACCTCGAAGCTGCTGTCTATATTTAGCAGCCATTAGCATCGCCTCTGTACCGCGTTCCCATCTTGTTACGCGGGGAGCACAGGCTTCGGCTGGCAAGGCAATCCCCGGGGGATTTAAAAAGAGAAAGAAAGAACTAGTACCTCGCAGTAACCATCCCACCGTCTTCAACACGATGAAGGTAGTCCTGGCTTTGCTGACTTTCTGCTCGGGGTTCCCACAAGCTATCTCAACATCCAGGAAAATGACCCCCTGCATGCAAAGAATACCTCTCAGGAGTTGGAAGGACACCCAGTCCTCATCAGCATTAGATTAGACAAGAAAGCTAGCTGGGGGAGAACTGTACAGAAGCTGCCTGTCCTTGTGGGAGAGCCGACTGGGCTGTCGTCAAAGACCTGAGCTCTCTGGCAGGACAAGAAGCAACATATCTTTTATCCACCCACAGGATAAAAGAGTATGTATTTAATGAAATAATTTATGCAGGGTGATGCAAAATACCATCCGTAACTGCAGGTAATTAATGTCTTCATCCGTAAGAAGAGGCTGCAGTCTGGCTAGTCTCAGACGGCCCTGACGCTCGAGCACTCCACGCTTCTCTTAGGTCTGTCATCCCTGCATTACAGAAACCCACCTGTGCTCCACCCGCCCTTGCAAAAACTGTGAGTGTTAGAAAAATCAGAGCTTTTGCAGATACGTTCTGCTCCAATGCCAAAGAGAAGGCAGCAGCTTGGGACATCAGGAGCAGCTTCAGGAAGCCGATCTTGGGGACTTTCTCAGGCTGAACTGACCTTTTTAGTAAGGGCAGGTTGGCGTTGGATCTGCCCTTACTAAAAACATTTTCCTTTATTGCACCGCAAACAATTTCGGCTCCATTGTCATACTGCCTCAGAGGCCATCGGTTGGAGAGTAGAGCTGGTGAGCATCTTTGCAAAAATGTGAGACGTGAAGGGCCCCTTAGACAGGTACACTGAGGAACAGGGTGTTTTAATCACCTTGATTTGCCACTCACGTCTGAGCTCAGCTGGGAATTTACCTGGAGCGTGTCACATGCCACCTGTGATGGATGAGGACACAGGTCCTCCAACTTCCTTGTGTGTCTGCTTGTTCTGCTCCTTCTCTCCGGCTGTCCTGAAGGCTTTGAACTTTCTCCTCACTTTCTGAGTGTAAGCATCACCTTTCCGACACAGGAATATAAAACCTGCTGGAGTTCAGATGTGTGATTTAGATCCAACTAATTGCATGTTCCTGCGGGAGAGCTTGACTCTGAACTGACTTAGGTGGAGAAAGAGGCAGGGACAGGCCTTGTTCTGGACTGCTGCAGGGGGGAGCTTAGTTCTGGAGACGGGAGCAAGGCAGCCACATCCTGGCTTGGCAGCTCCCGTGGGAGCCAGTTCTTCAGTGTGATTCCGGGAGTGGGCTGTCCCTGGAAGCCTGCCTAGTGCCCGTCTCTCTGGGCCCCCCACGGCTATGTGAGCTCTCTCTATCCCTCCCGAAACCCCTCTTGGTTTGAATTAGCTGGACTGGATCCTGTTGTCTGCAACTGTGAACCCCCTGGCTAATATAGACAAGCAAAGACAGCAGGGGGCTGTGAAAAGAGATGCCAGGAAGTGTAGACAAATCCAGAAAGAGACATAATGGCCACCGTTTGTTGAGGCCATACCATGTGCACTATCTCTCGCTCTTACGACTGGGTTAGGCATTATTAGTCCCATTTTACAGATGAGGAAATAGCCTCAGAATGGTTAAGGGGCCTGCCCAAGGCCACACAGCCTTTAACAGTGAATCAGGAAATCGAACCCAGATCCTTTGTGCTCAAAGCCCAGGTTCTCCCTACCATGTTACTCTGCCTGAGCCAACGCTGCCTGCAGAAAGGAGTGGAAACTCCTGTCCCCATCCCTTCTGCTCCTCTTGGCTTCCAACTCTCAGGGCCCAGATGGTCAGCTACTGTCACAACCCAGTTTACTTGTATGGGCTTAAAAGGTAGTGACAGCTTTCATTAGTCAGGAATAGCCCATACATTAGAACACACCGATATACTGGGAGACCATTCCCAGAACAGACGACCAGCTGCAGAGAGTCCACCACTTGGGATGGGATCCCAGGAGCTGTTTAGTTTATGCATTCAGTCATCACGCTATTTGGCCGGGCACGGTGGCCCACACCTGTAAGCCTAGCGCTCTGTGAGGCCGAGGCGGGCGGATTGCTAGAGGTCAGGAGTTCAAAACCAGCCTGAGCAAGAGCAAGACCCTGTCTCTACTATAAATAGAAAGAAATTAATTGGCCAACTAATATGCATAGAAAAAAATTAGCCGGGCATGGTGGTGCATGCCTGTAGTCCCAGCTACTCGGGAGGCTGAGGCAGCAGAATCCATCGAGCCCAGGAGTTTGAGGTTGCTGTGAGCTAGGCTGACGCCACAGCACTCACTCTAGCCTGGGCAACAAAGCAAGACTTTGTCTCAAAAAAAAAAAAAAAGAATACTCACGCTATTTGAATTTTTTTACATAAAGTAGGTATATTGCTTCTGTAATCCTATTATCGCAATTAATGCCAGCAAGTCAATTGTGTAAGAGGGATGGGAAGGCAAGAAAACATAAATTGTGATTATCATGGGATGGTGAGATTATAGGTGATTTTAATTTTCTTCTTTATGCGTTTCTGCGTGATGCCTGTTTCTAAACTGAGCGTGTGTCCATGTTGCTTTTAGCTGTAAGGAGCAGAAAGCCCCGACTCGCGCTGGGTTGCACTGAGGACCTGGAAGAGTGTGCACACCCGGAAGTCAAGCAGAGGAGGACCCAGGCACAGCCGGAACAACCACGTCACCCTCTTGACCCCTCCTCTTTGCAGTCTCAGCATCCCTCCGTCAAAGCTGCTTCCCCTCCTGGGCACGGCACGGCTGCAGCTGCCCGGGAATCGGTGCGGGCACAACAGCTCCCAGACACAGAACCACGGGCCTTCTTTTTTGATGTCTCCTTTTTAAGAGTGTGGGAATCCTTCCAGAAACCCCCGAACTGGGTCACAGGCCCTCTCCTAAATCAGTCCCTGGCGGGAGGGACGCCTTAGCCTTGGGCCCACCTGCTGGAGCTGCGGCAGGGGCCAGCTTGCCCTGGAGCCGCCGGCGGGTGCAGGAAGAGGACACCAGGCGACGTCAGGGCCTTGGGAAGGAAGATGTGGGGAAATAAGCGCCATGTAGGCAGTCTGTGTGTCTGCTAAGGCGTATGCTATTTTATAATTTAAAAAATTTCATTGATTTAAAAACGTTTTAAAAAGTATCCTTGTTGCGGTTAGAAATGCCCTTGAGGACTTTGGCAGGAGCTGTGTTGATGGGTTCCTCTACTGATGAGAACTTCTGCTCCTTGTGGAGAATAATCGTAGCCAAACATGAGCAAAAACCCTGTCTTGTAACTGCTCTAGGATATTGCTCCATCTCTGGGAACCTCAGGAAGCAAACAGGTCCCACCTGGCAGCCACGGGGCCCAGGTTTCCTTTTGTGCATGTCACCGGGTCACACGAGGCAGGCCACTGAACTAACATCCCTCTCTTAAGCCATGGTGGCTCAAAATTAAGTTCTGTCCTTAGCTATGAGACGTGCTAAACTTTTATCAGACATTCTTTGATGCGGACTTCTTAAAAATCTAACAAGTCTGCATGAAATGATCTTGAAGGTGACTCAGATTCCAGCATTGCAAGTCTGAGGGCTGGAATAAGAGAAGCCACTTGGAAGCAGCTCAGGTTTACCGAGTCCATAAATTTTCTCAGTGTTCCTTTCAGCACGTTGGAACCAGCTGCAGGAGAAACCATTTATTCCTTTCAGCGTGTTGTTCCGTGGCTTAACTGTTTAAAGCAAGGTTCGCAGAAACTAAGATGGCGAATTGGATGCCTTCCTGAACGAGGCTCTGATACTTTGTATTGGGACCAAACTGACCTGGTAGCCTTTGCCGCTAGGACGTAAGAACTATTGGATTTACAGAAAAAGAGAAAAACCCTTTCTCTTATTCTCACCAAGTTAAAGACACCTTTAGTTTCCTTCGGCGTTCTCCAACATGAACTTAAACCCTAGATTCCAAAATTGCAGGGTGTTTTTTTGTTCCTCCTATTGTGTCACATGCTGGGCACTCAGGAACTCCGCCATAAGTCTCGGAGGAGTGAACGGGTGGAGGAATGAATGGAACGTTACAGACTCATACAGGCTATTGCCACCTGCTATGTAAAGAACTTATGACTCAAAGCAATTCAACTGCTACACAGGGACTATATGGAAATGTTCTAGGGCCAATGTGTTCTTGGTTTGCTGGTCACCGGAGTGTCCAGGGACACGGGCACCTGCGTCGTTAGGTGTTCACTCGGGGGGCCTTCTTGAGCGGATGGCCACGGCCAGCACATGCACCTCGTGTGCTTAGGGCTGATGGGCTTTTTACCATGATGCCTGGATGGACAAATCTGGAAACTGGAGAACTAGAGGAAAAAACAAAAATGAAAAACCATGAGTTCAACAGAAGGAAGCAAGCGCAGCAGGAACACCCCTGTGAGCCAGTGTTGGGTTCAGCTTCTCTGCTCTGTCCCCATCTGTGAATGTGCTGTTAGGAAGATGGGTGATGACACACGTAAGTGCCTGACACGGGGCCTGACACAATTGGCGTGCAACTGAGGGAGCTGCCAGTGTTCTTAGAGGGAGCTGTCATTAACCTGCAAGCAAAGTGAACATGGCACTGTGTTTACATGTTGTACGGGAGGAGAGGAACTGTCGACTGGCTCCAAAGTTCTGATCTGTAGGGACTAAGCAACCAGACTGCCTTGTGCCTCGGTTTCCCTGGGTGTGGAGCAAGCTCAGGTTGCCAGCCTCACAGGGCGTCCTCGAATGCTTCCCCGTACGGTGAAGAGGCTGGTCCCCAGCGAAGCCCACTGTGTGCCCTAGCGTGCCGTGTGAGTCAAGTCCAGCGCTCACCAGGGCCCATGAGCCTTTGAACAAGGCCAGCCCCGAAAAACGCAGCATCCTTGTTCTTTTTATAGCCCAGAGTCTACAGAGTGACCAGCAGGTCAGCTCTGTCCTTCCCTAAGCCTCATTTGCTTCACGGGCAACAGAAGTGGGTGGGTCAAGCAAGAACGAAGGGACCGTGGGGTCCAGGAGGCCGACCCTGTGGGGTGTGGGCCCCTCATCACTGCTCCGTGCTTGACAAGGTTGATGCCAGTGGCAGGAGAGGGAACAGGAGTGTGTCCCCTCTTTCCAATGGCGGTTTGTTTTCTAAACAGCTGTAGAGTGTAGACTTTGGCCTCCAAAAAAGATGTATCCAAGTCCTAACCCCTGTACCTGTGAAAGTGACCTTATTTGGAAAGTAGTGTCTTTAAAGATGTAATTAAGTTAAGGAGCTCAAGATGAGATCATAGTGGATTTAGGATTGATGCTAAATCCAATGACAGGTGGCCTTAGAAAGGAGAGAGAGGTTTGACTCATGGAGACCCAGGGGAGAAGGTGGAAATGGAGCCTAGAGGTATGCAGCCACAAACCAAGGAACGCCCGGGGCCGCCAGTAGCTGGTGAGACAGGAAGCCCCCCTTGCAGGCCCTGATCCAAGGCCTCTAACAAAACCAGGAGAACAGAAGGCACTGAAGAAACTGGTTAAGACCAGTAAGAGCCAAGATGGTGATGAGAACGACCTCTGCTCGCCCTTATAACTCATTATGCCCTGCTTATTATAATGAGTTACATGTTAACAGAAACTCCTACCAGCGCCATGACAAGGTTGGCCTCCCGGACCTCATGGTCCACTCGCTCTTGCCTGACCCACCCACTTCTGTTGCCCGTGAAGCAAATGAGGCCCAGGGAAGGACAGAGCTGAGCTGCTGGTCACTCTGTAGACTCTGGGCTATAAAAAGATCAAGGACGCTGTGTTTTTTGGGGCTGGCCTTGTTCAAAGGCTCACCATGACAACCCCTGGAAATTACCTTAGATAGCATGAAAAGAGGAGGAACCCCTCTTCCTGGAAATCTTGTACTTTACCCAGAAAATCCATGAATAACCCAACAGTTATTAGCATATGATCGAGAGATAGCCATAAATAGAGTTTGCCAGCAATGTTATCGCCCCTGCGCTGTCTGTGGGGTAGCCTGCTTGCTGTTTGTTTAATAAATGTTGCTTTGGTTTCCAACATAAGGCTTGTGCTTGAATTCTTTCCTGCACGAAGCCAAGAACCCTCTTGGCCTAAGGCCAGACACAAGTTTTGGGGTCCACTTTCCAGTGTCAGAAGGACCCTCCCAACTTCACTCTGCCCACTTTGATGCAGCTGTGTGGCACTTGGTTTCAAACGCCAGGGCAGTACTTAGTTAGCCAGTCCAGCAACGCCCCCCAGGCTGTGCAGCTGCCAGGCACACAGCTGGAGGTGGGATTGGACTCACTGCTTTTAACTGGCAAAGCGTTGGCCTTGACAACACCTTGATTTCACCTCCAGGACTTCTGGCCTCCAGAGCATGAGAGAATGAATTTCTGTTGTTTTAAGCTGCCCAGTTTGTGGTCATTTGTTAGTGAAGTACACCAACAACCGTGGGCACTTCCTGAGCCTTGTGTTGTCCCTAGGGGTATAGAGAAAGGTCACGCGGGTTCTTGGTTTTGCGTCAGTGTGGTTGTACGTTTCTGGGGTGCAGCAGAACCCCACCGTCACAAAGACATCTGAAGGTCACACCTTGGCACGAGCACAGCACTTGACCGGAGGCCGCGGACAAGGCCGGGCTGGCAGGCACAGTCCCTTTTAGGTGCAGTTATGCATTCACAATTTAGCATTTTAGGGTTGGGTGAGCTTTTGAACTCAGAGGGGTGTCAGAGACTGTTATGCCCAGCTAAGCAAGATAACTGTCTCTCCATGCACCCCCAGCCCCTTGGAGTCTATTTAGCTCGTAATTATAGAGGGTGTTTACCAAGAAAGACCCCTGCGTATTTTCAGCCTGTCTGTGCTAAGAGCCATACAAATGTCTTTTGAACAATTCTCATATTGTTTTACTGTTTTGGGGAAATTTAAGATGGGGAAGGATTTATCTAAATATAGAGGATGAGGCTGGTAACTAACTAGAGGCGTAGGGAGGTGATAATAATAACCTATGTGTACAGAACATTCTGGAGGCAGAGCTGTAGGATGCCTGGCAGTGGGGTGCATTTACATAGAGCCTAACCATTTACAAAGTGTTTTCATAAACATTTTCTTATCTGAGCTTAACAACCCAGCGAGATACATTTCCTGACACCAAATTCCATCAACATCCAATTTAAACATTTTTTTTTTCCCTTTCCTTTGGAGGAGAAAAACCCTAAAAGCTGCTTTGTGTTACTGGGATGTCTCAATCAGGCACGCAGGCCCTGCCGCGGTGGGGAAGGAGAGGAGATGGAATTTTCAGCGAGGTGTGAAATGGGCAGATGTGTGATTCTCAGCTGGAGGTCACACTGTGAACCTTCTGGGGCAGAGCTGTAGGATGCCTGGATGCGGGATGCATCCCGAATAAGAAATTGAACAGAAACCCTCTCAAGGTGAAATGGGAGATTTGAGGGGCTTGAGTGGTCCTATCTTTCAGCCACATCAAAGCGACAGTGGGGGTGGGAGGGGGGAGGAGGGGACGGGTATAACCATCCATAATGAGTGCGATGGGCACCACCTGGGGGACGGACACCACTTGAAGCGCTGACTCCAGGGGGGAGGGGAAGCAAGGGCAATATATGTAACCTTAACATTTGTATCCCCATAACATGATGAAAAAAATGTTATTTCAATATAGTTCTGCTCCCCCACTTTGTAATAAATTACATCTTTATATATGTATAAAAAAGAAAGAGAGAGAGAGAGAGGCAGTGGGAGAGCTCTGGGCTCTGGGGACCCTTGCATGTCTTCTCTGTGTGGTCCGGTCTCTGCCCGCAGAGGCATGTTGTGCTTTCTGTAGTTCGCCTTGAGAAGGCTGCTCCAGCTAAATGGATTGAGGATGCTCTGCTGTTCGCTCCTTACCCAGTGCCCCTTGTCACGTGGTCTGTCCCTTGCCGGCACTCCCTCCCTTCCTGGAAGCCAGTTAAAAGCACCACATCCAACCCCAGCTGTGTGACGGGCTGCCACACCTTCCCGGGACCCGTTGCTGCACTTGCTAACCTAAGTCCTGACCTGGCACACGAAAGCAAGTGCCACTTAGTGGCGTCAGAGTCGGCGAAGTGAGGACTATGTTTTATGAAACCAACCAACCAAACACAAATATGGTTGGGTTGGCTACTTTTTATTTCTCCGAGCTGGAAGCAAAAGGCCTCGGGGTGATTCTTTATTGTCCTAAATCTCATGGGATGCACGCTATGCTTCCCCCTGCAGAAACTGTCCACCCGGGCTGAGCCCTTTCCCTAGACTTGATGTCCCTGCTTGGTGACACAAGGTATACAAGAGCTGTCTAAAGGGGGTGGGGGGGTGCGAGCATCACCCCCAGGGATGCTTCAGCCCCACCCATGTGACAGGGAGTCATGTTTAATGCACTCAGAATAAAGGCTTGATCAAAGGCTTGTTCAGTTCAGCCCAGCCATTACTTAATAGGGTTCTGGAAAATGCCAGGTGCTATGAAAAATAGAAGAAAATGAATGGCAATGGTCCCAGTCCCAAGCAACACATATTAAATATGTATATGAAATTAGTCAATCTAATTTAAGGCATTAGGCCTTACGGTGCAAGCACAAAGTCCAAGGGGCAATGGAAAGAGCCATCAGAAAAGGATCAGGGAGGAGCGACAGTGGGCTACCGGGGGCCTGAGCTGCGTTTCGGCTGCTGGAGTTCTGTCCTGCAGAGCAGGCGGAGCACCTTGACGGCAGCCTGCTCTCCTGCAGTGTGTCTTCCCGTACCCCAGTGCTCACTACGGCGTCTGAGTGAATAAAGGTGCTGGATAAATGTTTGTTCAATCAGCAAAGGAAGGAATAAACAGAGTGGAGATGAAAATAAATAAAATCATACTGGACAAAGGGACTTTGGGGACAAGATTTATAGAGGATCTCCAACGGCAGGCTTTGAAGCTTAAATTTAATTCTGTAGTCAACGTAGATTCTGGGCAGGGGAGTGAGATTGTATTTTTGTTCTCAAGAGAGAATTGTGCCAGCAGCGTGCAGGGTGCCCTGAAAGGAGGAAGGCTCTTGAGTCAGGGAAACCAATTAAGTTATAGGGAGCTTTGCCTCCCCAGACTGCAATGAAATATTTTAGGAATATATAAGGCTGGGGGATAACTTTTGCAGATCTGGCTTCTTGGCCTGAAGTTTTCCCAGGTTGGGCATGATGCAATGAATTAGCTCAAGGCCACTGGATCCCTGCCAGGGCTCAATTAGGAAATTGTGCCTGTAGGGTAACCTACATTTTCCGTACTTTCCCAGGCTGGAAACTTTGCCAGATGGCCCATGTCAGGAGACTCTGTCCTGCCTTGCAAGGCTGTTCCTTAACTCTTTTACCATCCAATGCGAAAGTGGTCTCTTCCAGAAGTGGGCTCTGACACATCCCTGTAACTGACTGAAGTGGAAGCACAAATGCCAGGGCCTGTGAGGCCACTGGAGGATAAGAAGTAAGTGCCGCTGGGCCTCTTGGCGCAGCCTTGATAATTATTGACTCAGCATTGTTCAGAGGGATTGTTCAGACTTATCTCCTGCTTCTTTTGCTGTGGTGGAGAAGAGGTTGGACTCTGGAAGCTGTGCTTTTAGTTATAATCATCACCTGCCCCTCAGTGTCTTCTCTGCCCCTCCCCAGGCTACACCCCCACGCTGCCTGTGTCAGCACCTTCTCATGCTTTCCTTGAGATGACGCCTAACGCTGTGTTAAGAACAATGGAGAAGACATGGCCCGAGGAACCAGGAGGTGTCCCTACCTCGGGCTAACTCTGCTGGGAAGATGTAATCTGATAATTCTCATCCACCTGCTGGTGACCTTGCAGGTGTGAGTCTGCTGCGCTGCTCGTACTGCATCCTGAGTTTCAGACTCAGGCCCCTGAGGGAGGCCCAGCCGAGCAACCAAAGGAACCAGAGTGCCTTGTGACAGTTGGCAGGACATGGCATCCTCAGCCTTGTCCCAAGGGCACCTGGTAAGCGCGGCCCTTACACAGTGTCCATCAGGGCTGCCCACCACAACAGACAGGTGAGGAGCTTACTAATAAAATGCTCATCAAGCAGGGTGTTTTGGATTACACGCTTTCATAACACGACTGTAAAGAGAGTGTCTGAGGAAGCGAGGAGGTGTGCCGTTCCAGCCAGGGTGGCGCTGTTCTCATCTCTGTTCGAGTGCTGCTGTCCCACCAAACCTCCCTTCACTCTGTCTGTTCCCTGGTGCCATTTACAGGTCTGGTGGGGGGCCTTGCAGAGCATTAACTCCGCCCTTCCCAGCCTACAGATGACACTATTGGCCCAGAGAATACAGAAAGGAGGAGTGCCACTGGGACAAAACTTGCAACACTTGCACAGTTCTTATGTTTTGTTGATGTTTTTTGTAAAAGGGTTGTGTCCCATCACAGTGACTTGAGCATGTACAATCACCATTCTGGTTTCCATATTCTCTCCTCAACCCACTGTTGAATTCATGTCCAGCAAGGACACAAGTGACCCTCTTGTCACCAAGGCCCGGACGTCTCTTATTTTTTACTCTGTTTAACATCTTTCGCCTTTCGTGCCGTTGACCCCACACAACCTTACACTCTCTCAGTGAGCAGGACACCATTTCTTTCTCCTAGTTTTCCTTCCACCTCTCTGTGGATCAGCACAATCTTCGTTTTTTGTTCATATCTTGACTCTTTAGGACTCTGCCCTTGGTCTTCTTTGCATCTGTGTGCATACACGTCTGAGGGATGCAATGCTGCCACCAGCATTTCCTCCTCGGACAGCTCCCACCCTGTTCCACTGTCTCCTCCTGTGAGGCCTTCCTCAACTCCCAAGTCACTACCGCGTACAGCAAGTTCCTCCATTTCTCATTTGCAGCACTTACCATACTGCACATCTCCCCTCCTTTTATTTCGAGATATTTCAAACGCACTACATTTTAATACTTTGATGATATCCTTGATGAGAGACACTGTCAGTTGCCACCAATATTCATCCTCTGCTTCTTTGGTAGGAAAAAAAGTCATAATTTTTAGCTGGGTATGTGGCTCCTTGGAACACAGGCTACATTTCCCAGGCTTTCTTGCACTTAGGTATGCCCATATGACTAAGTCTGGCCAGTGGGATGTACGGGGAAGAGCGTGTGTGTGTGTGTGTGTGTGTGTGTGTGTGTGTGTGCACTTGCACACTATCTCCAAGGAAGTGTCCTTCCGGGGAGGAGGTTTGACTTTCACCCTCTCCTCCTACTTGCTGGCTGGAGAAGAAAGACGCACTGTGATAACGGCCAAGCAACATCGTGGGAGGGTCTGAGTCCCTGCTGATGAGAACTGCGACCACCTGCATCCACACAGCTTCACGGTCAGGGCTGGGATCCGAGACCTCCTGTGTCAACGTGACTCATGACTGGACCCCAGAGATTCTAGTTCAGGAAGATTAGACCGTAACCCAACAACCAGCTTCCCTGTTTGCTTCAGGTTGCTATGGTTGACAGGGAGGGCGGGACCAAGCGCCCTGGCTAGAGTTCAGTGGTGTCAGCCTAGCTCACAGCAACCTCAAACTCCTGAGCTCAAGCAATCCTCCTGCCTCAACCTCCCAAGTAGCTGGGACCACAGGCATGTGCCACCATGCCCGGCTAATTTTTTCTATATATATTTTTAGTTGGCCAATTAATTTCTTTCTATTTTTAGTAGAGACAGGGGTCTTGCTCTTGCTCAGGCTGGTTCCGAACTCCTGACCTTGAGCGATCCACCCACCTCGGCCTCCCAGAGTGCTAGGATTACAGGCGTGAGCCACCGCGCCCGGCCTGACAAAATTTTTAATTGAACTATAATACACTTAGAAAAAGCCTACACAAATCGTAAGTGTATGGCTAATACATTTCTCAGTGTCTTTAATCTATAGATTGTCTATAGGTTGGCCCTTCCTATTTTTTCCTTTGTAATTTGTTTGATAAAGAATATGTTTGAAAACACAAAAACAAAAAATATTTTTAAATTAAAAATAAAAAAAAAACGGAAAAACGTTTGTCTTGTAGTGTTTCCCAGTCTGTCCTTTGCCAGCAGCCTCCTGGGGTGTCATTTAGCATGTTCCTCTGTTCTGGGCTTCCTGGAAATCCGCGGTGCTAGAGCTTATCAGATCCGGCCGACTCTGTGGCCAGACCATTCTGCGGCTCCTCCTGTCAGGAGGCCCACCGTGCCTGGGCTGTCCCTTTTTCAAAGCATCTTTTGCAGGTGGACGTGGTCTCTACAAACGGGCAAGGAGCGAGTGAGGCTGAGTCTAGTGAATGATGGAGACCGAGCTGGAAAGTGACCGTTTGCGTTGAAAACCAAGGTGTGATCAGGTAACGAATGATTTGCCAGTGTGGCTGGTCAACTGGCTCTGAAGGAAATTCCAGAACAGGTCCACAAAGGTTCTGTGCGACGGCAGCATGACACGTCCAGCCGCCCAGGGTGACTAATGTCACGGAACCACAGTGACACGGATGCTGAAATGGTATGCTGGTAACAAAGTCAGCTTTGCTGCGTGGGTGGACATGCGAGGCCCACCTTCCAGGTCGCCGGCTCCTCCCAGGACTCCTACATGTCCCGTGCACACCTACTTAGGGTCTAAAGTCGGAGCTGGACCGCGGCCCCCTGCTGGGATGCGAGAGCCCTCAGCACCGCCGGGACCCGGGGACCGCGCGGGGCGGGCGCGGACGGCTCGCCACAGCCGGTGCTGACAGGGATGCTGCCGGCCGCGCCCGCCTCAGCGCCACTGCTCGGCAACAATGCGGCCGCGCGGCCCGTAGCTTCAGAGCAGACGACAAAAAATGAGGACTAACACAGCGGGGAGCTGCCAAGGCCGGCCAGAGGCGGACCTGGGAGCGGGCGCCCAGCCGCCGGCCCCGTCGTCTGCAGGTCCCGCAGACTTCCCCGCGCCCGCCAGCCCGCCGGAAGCGCTCCCCCGACTCGCAGCCCTCGCTGTGCCTCATTCCACCTCCGCCCGCTATTCGCGGAGCCCCGCCCCCGACTGGGCCCGCCTCGTGACGCAAACTGGGCGGGGCCACAGGATCTTCGGCGAAACCAGCCGAGCGATAGGGTTGACGTCTTCTCGCAGCTCCTCCCTTGTTCCCGGCCTGGAGCTTGCGCCTGCGCAGCTCGAGCCTGGCTCCGGTTGTCACCACCTCCCCCTCCCTAGCAACCGTTGCCCGCTCCCGCCTCCGACCCCCCTCGGCCGCGTTCGCGCATGCGCGTCCCTTCCGGCGCTCGGCCCCGCCCTCCCCGTCACCCGTAACAACCACTGGTGCCCTCGCCGCGCCCCTCCCCGCTCCCGCCCCCCCCTCCCGGCCCCCTCCCCGGAACCGGCGGTCGAGCTGCGGCCGCCGAGCAGTGGAACGGCGACGGCACCGCGGAGCCGCCGGCATGAGCGCCCCTCGCCGTCCCGCGTCCCGGTCCCGGCCTTTCTGACAAGAGGTAGGCGCGCGTCCCCGCGGTGGGCTCCGAGTGCGCCCCCCGCTCCGCCCCGCCCCCGCCTCCGCCCCGCCGGGGTCCGGCGCCTCCCGGGCGGGCCCCTGACCCTCGGCTGCCCGCCCGCCCGCCGCTCCCGCCGCTCCCGCACTGCCCCGGCCCGGGTCTCCTCGGCCCGCCGCCCCTCCTCGCCCCTCCTTCCGTCCCCCGCCCCCACCCGCCAGGCTGCCCACTCCCGGGCCCCTCCTTGCGGCGAGCGGAGTTCGGGTCCCGAGCCCGTCCCCGGCCCGCGTCCTCTGGGTCCCCGGCCGCGTCCCCTCGGGAGCAGCCGCGCAGGACCCCTGCGGAGCGGTCCCGAGTGCCGGGCCCCCCGCCCCCGGCCTGCCTGGGACGCTTTCCCTGGGTCTGGCCATTGGCTCATTTTAAACACCAATTGTCATGCAATAGAGGCAGCCCGGGTCCTGATGCCACTTGGCCGTTGTGACTCCGGATGCCAGTGTAGGGCGTTTATGTGGACCAGAGCATCGGAAGCCGGGAACTGGCAGGAGTTCAGAAGCTCGTGAATTAGCAGGTTCTTTAGTGTAGCCACTTGGGTTCTGCCGGGCAGTGGAATCCTGAGTGGATATCACAGTTTCTTAAACGAGCATTGCGCTGTTTTGCATCCTCTCTTCACCTGTTCGTGCCTGGTAATCGTCCCTCCTCTTATCTGGGAAATACCCTAAAATTGATTTTCTCAATTAAGTTTTAAAAAGATGGTTAGATTCTCACTGCGCGTCAACATTTGTAAGGTTTGCAAAAGCGAAGTGGAACGCGGCCCCAGTGCACTAGGACGCATCGTTCCCAGCATCAAGATTAACGAAAGCTTCGACTTGAGTTTGGAGGAGAACTCAAGACTTTGGCTCCAATTCTCAGGGTTTTAGAGTTGGAAGTCTTTCAAAATCATCTCCCCGAAAACCTCTTGTTTTACAGAGAGGAAACTGCGTCCTAGGGAATTCAGACGGCTTACTTGAGGTCACCAGCAGTTTTTCCTTAGCAGTTTTCCTACTGTCAAGCGGTGCTGTTTTCCACTGTAATCTGCTCCTTGTATGAGGTATGCCACGCATACCAGCAAGAGTTCCAGACCTGTCTAAAGTAGTAATATAGATAGAAATTTTCTGAAATAAAATATATTTTCCTAACTTTTTTTTTTTTTAACAGCTAGACTTTGGGCTCCTTGAGGGTATTCCGTTTTGTACTTTTGAATATCCTCTCACCATATTCAGCATAAAATAACATTCTTTTTTTTTTTTTTTTTTTTTTGAGACAGAGTCTCACTTTGTTGCCCAGGCTAGAGTGAGTGCCGTGGCGTCAGCCTGGCTCACAGCAACCTCAAACTCCTGGGCTCGAGTGATCCTTCTGCCTCAGCCTCCCGGGTAGCTGGGACTACAGGCATGCGCCACCATGCCCGGCTAATTTTTTATATATATATCAGTTGGCCAATTAATTTCTTTCTATTTATAGTAGAGACGGGGTCTCGCTCTTGCTCAGGCTGGTTTTGAACTCCTGACCTTGAGCAATCCGCCCGCCTCGGCCTCCCAAGAGCTAGGATTACAGGCGTGAGCCACAGCGCCCGGCCTAAAATAACATTCTTAATGATTATCCTCAGCAGGACAGGTAGGTTCCTTGGAATTACTTTTCTTCCTCATGTTTAAATAGGGAAATAAAGAGTCATGGAGGACTCCAAATAAAGGTGTGTTTTTAGAAAAATCCCCCTAGGCTGGCACTAGAGTGTGATTTTGTACCTCGCAGGAGGATTCCTTGATCTGTGAATTAGGCTTGAACATTTAATTGACTATTTACAGATACTGAAGCCATTTGAGGCTGGGGATTTCAGCGGAGCCTCTAGCCATAGTACTTGGCATCTCTGCCACCTGAAGACAGGTCTTCAAAATTGTGGTGTACAGAGAAAAAAGGGATTGACGAAAGTTTCCTTTGAAGCTGGCTTTTGAGGAGTATTCCATAATTTGAGATACAGTAGTATTTTTCCACTTTTATTTTTGTTTCCCCAGAGCTGATGTCTTAACATGTGACTCTCTTTATTTGTCTCCTAGTAGAAGTTGTTCAAGAGAAAATGACTTAAGCATTAATTCTATTGGTTGTTAGAATAATGGAATCATAATGTTTCCTTGCTGGAAAGGACTCAGGTCATCTAACCCATGCAGAGGAGGGGAATGGAGGCCTCCACCCTTACCCTGTGCTGTTTCTCTCACTCTGCTGGGGCTTTCCTCTCCTTTTCTCACTGTCTTACTACTTCCCCCGGCCTTGCATACGTAAATATCATCTTCTGATGACCTATTGTGGTCTCTTTCTGTCCTGAGAGTGTGGTATGATGTGTCAATGAAGACTTAATTTTTTTCTGTATGGTGGTTATTTACCACATATGTTTATGTTTTGCAGGTGTGAGAGGATTGCTATTGCATTACAATCATGGTGCAGAAATACCAGTCGCCAGTGAGGGTGTATAAACACCCCTTTGAGTTAATTATGGCTGTAAGTACTTTACATTTTAATTTATTCTTTGGATTATTTTTTTTAAGTGCAGTATTAGAATTTGATGATCTGTAAACAAGGTTTATTGTTTGTTTCCATTGCTTCACTTATACTTATTCTGTTTTCATGCTTATGAATTATATCTAGAGTCTGTAAAATGTTTTTAAAAGAGCCTCCGAAAATTAAAATCTATATGTTATTTAAAAATGCACCTCTGGGTAATGTATGAATTTAATTCTTCCTTTGAAAATACAGAAGTGGGATTCTGACTAAATACTTCTTCCTCTGGGCTTTGCTCTTTTTTTCCTTTGTTAAAATAGAAGAGGGATATGGAGTGTAATTTCTTCCTGCTGCTGCTGATTTGAAGAGTGCTCTGGTTATGGGTGAACTCACTTTATATAATCTTAGAACTAATCACTATAGCATGGAATTGTACTTAACATTATTCAAATGACTCTGTTGAATGAGTTTTTCCTTCTAATATCAAATCCAGGAGTCAAATTAGAATTCTACAAATGGGGTAACTAAAGTCTTAATGTTCTTTATTTACCTGGAGAATTTGGCTGAAAATAGGCATTTTATTAGATGCAAAAAAAAAAAAAATTCTTTTCTGATCACTTTTGTGTTACAATAGGGTATTCCTTCTCTTTTGTGTTATTAGGATATAGTAGGCATACAGGCAGATACATACAGGAAAATGCATCTGTCATACACATACACCTGATGAAAATATATATGTCAAACTGAACATACCTGTGTTACTGGCACCAATATCAGAACATAAGGAGCCCAGAAAGAAGTCCCACTCATCCCCTCACCCGTTCAGAGTTAGCCAGTGTCTGGACTCTAACACCATAGGTGACTGTTCCCTGCTTATGCTCTTTATATAAATAGAAACTCAGTTTTAGCATCTGGCCGCTTCTGCTCAGCATCATGTTTGTGAGATTGATCTAGATCAGTTTTGAAAAACAAAACAAAAAGTCAAGTACTCTCAAGGGAACAATTTAGATTAAGGGAGGTTTTTGTTTGTTTGTTTTTTGTTTTTTTTAATTGGGGTATAATTTACATACAGTAAAATGGTCATATGTCAGATGTACAGTTTGATCAATTTTAATAAAAGAGTCACCCACACCCTCTATCAAAACAGAGAGCATTGGCATCCATTACCCCAGAAAGTTCCCTTGTGCCTCTTCTCTGTCAGGTGTGAGGCTTTTGTTTGTGTTTATGTGTGGGTATTTCTATTAAATATATTTTAAAAGTTCTGTATTTTTGTTAAATATATTTAACTAGGACTGTTCAGTATTTTATTGACTTATCAGAAAGGTTGTTTCCTAATTGCATGTTATCTGTGCTGTTTTAGCTTTTGGTCTTATGGAGCAAAGACTCATTCCAGCCAGCTTGAGAAGTGTTTTGTTAGTGGGAACACTTGCGGTGTGATAGGAATCACACAAAAGTTCAGGAATTCCAGCAGGGATGGGCCGAGCAAGAGCCAGGCCTTGGAGGGTGGTTCCTGGCAGCTCTGGGCGCCTCTGCAGCAGTTGTCCGTGGAGCTTCATTTCACCTCATGGGACTCTGCCTTTCTCTCCCACCACCAGCTGGCTTCTTGGCTAACTCCCAGTTTCCCCAGCCCTGTGGCTTCAGTTCATGGGCTTTCTTAGCTGGCCAAAACCCCTTGGCCCCAGTTGAACTTTGTGGCATTTCTTGTTGCATTCTTTCAGTTTATATGACCAATTCTTGTCACATTTCCTAGTTCACATTCTTGAGAGAAACTTGATCTGGTTCATTTTTTCCTCCTGGCCCTTGGATATAGGATATTGGCCAGGACCGTGTGCCCTGGTGAGTTGCCTGACCCTCCTTCAGTTAGCTGGGCTGACAAGAGTCCAGGGAAGGGGTATCAGGGGTAGTGGAGGCGGAAAGGCAGCTTTGTCTAGAGCAGAGTATCTGTCCCTCTGCCTGGCATTGGGGGGCCTGTGGGCAGCAGGTGAGGTGGGACAGGCACCAGGATGGGGTGATGCTTTCCAGAATATTCAGTGTGATTTAAAAAGCTTGATGCTACCCTGATAGTTTGAAGCAAAGGTTGGTCTCCTTAGCCAAATGTTAGATTTAATAAAGAGGTGTTTTGATTGTCTTATGTTCAAACTTCCTTATTTCCTTAATGTTGCTATTTTCAAAATTGTGAAGTTTCCCTTGCCAATTTTATGCATGAATTTACAGAAGAACTTGAAATTCAAATTCTGAGCCACCCCCAATCTTTTCAAATTAAGCCACTTTTGGCCAGGCTTGTGACTCAGGCCTGTAATCCTAACACTCTGGGAGGCCGAGGCAGGAGGATCACTTGAAGGTCAGGGGTTCGAGAACAACCTAAGCAAGATCAAGACCTCGTCTCTACCAAAAATAGAAAAAATTAGCTGGGCGGCTGAGGCAGGAGGATCTCTTGAGCCCAGGATTGCTTGAGTTTGAGGTTGCAGTGAGCTACGATGACTGCACTCTACTTGGGGCAATAGAGTGAGACTCGTCTCGGGCAAAAAAAAAAGCCATTTTTAAATTTTTTTGTTTTTGAGCCAGTGGTTAATTTTCTTTTTTTTTCCTGGCCCCACCAGCTTCAGGAAATTTTCTTTTGAATTGTTAGAGAATATTTTTTAATCTCAAAATGAAATATGTTACTTACCTTTTTTTCCCCCCAAACTAGATTGTTTATTAAGTTGTTAGTGATTTTTTGTAAGGTGTTATTTGCCCCCTTTTTTTTTTTTCCTGTAATTGTACAATATAAAATCCTCACTATTTACTTTGCTTTTTTTTTTTTTTTCTCATTGAGGAAAAACAATAGTATGATAAATACCCTTTTCACTTCATCATTCAGATTGAGGAAAGAGATATCCAGTTAAGGTGAGAACTGAATGATAGCTTCAACTGACGTATTTGTGGAAATGTCAAAAAGTGAATGTGCCCCAGTAATCACAGTGCGTGGCAGTGTTGGGAGTGGCTGGGAGGTGGTGGTCCTGCGGACATGGGTAGGCGACCGGAGTCCTCGTTTATATGGGATCAGTTCCTTTGAGGAGAGGAACTGGGAAGAAACAGCACCCACTCAACACCCTTGTTTGTTTTAACCAAGTTATTATTTAGCATTGCCAGGAAATTGTTTAGGTTGAAAGCGCTTGATATAATATATACATGGTGGGGATCAAATATGTTAATTGCATTTTGATTGATTTAATGAAAATTAACCATTTGTTTTCAAGTTCTCATTAACTCATTTGAATTAAAGAATGTTTTTTAAACAAGCAAAATCGAAGTTTTTCAACAGGCATTTGCAGCATTTGAGTGGTGTTCTTTGGTTAGGTGTGAGCCCAGAATCAGTTGGAGAAGTCACCTAGCTCAACTCCCACTTTGGCGGTGAGGAATAATCTGAGACTCCAAGGCATTAAAGCTCACACAGTTTAGTGGCAGAAATCTGATTCTTGAGTTTAGTGTTGTTTTTTTCATACCATGTTTCTGCCTCCCCCGATAGTGTATATCCTGAAATATTTTATAAAGGTTTTTGTCCATGAAGATGTCTTTAAATTTTCTAGTCTTAGCTGAAAACATTTCCAAGGGCTACTTTGCCTGGCTTGTGGGGAGAAGAAATGAATCAGCGAAGGACACTGCAGTTGATTGTGCCTTAAAAGACTTACGGTCTCATGCTGGCAGGGTGATGTGACCCCACAGATTAGGAACCCTATTTAATGGCCCTTTAATAAAGATTCAAAGGAGAAATGAAGGAGGTGAGAAGACACACAGCGTAGGAGGGCAGTGTGGGACAGAAACGGTTAGGTGCCCTTACTGAGAGTCCCGTGACAGGAGGAAGAACTCAAGAGCTCATCTTCTGGACCAGACCTCTGTGGTGACAGCTGCAGGTGAGGCAATGACTTGGTCTCTGGTCTTTTTTCTGCTGAGGACAGCTGTCATTTGGACCTGCTGGAAGGCATAATAAAAGAGGCTCCACTACGTGCTGTACATCCCAGAAATCATAAGCTTATCTGGTGCCATTTCTGCCTGGGCTTTCCATTATCGGAACAGATGTGGCCACCTCCTTCTTTCCTCTCTTCACCCCCACACTCAGCCCAGTCTCCCTGTTCTGTCGGTGGTGCCGGCGTTCGCCCGGCCCCCTTCTGCTTCTCTGGGCCCTCAGCAGACATGCAGTTCTGTTCCTGTCTCTCTCAGCTACTGCCTTGTTCCAGCCTAAGTCCTTGTGCCTCTGAGTAAGGAAAGGAGGGAGACAGAGGTTATTTGTTGGTTTCCCTAATGTCTTCTGTGCCTTTAGGTCATCCTGCATTCTACTGCCACACACTTTCTGTTTCGAGGACTGTTATCTGTCCTTTCACTTCTATCTCCTGTGCTTTTTTCCCTGAGGCCCTTCATGATGGTGTCCTACCCTGCCTGTTTAACCTTATTTCATAAATTATGCACACTTTCCAACATGAACTTTTAAAATGGGTTTTTATCTTGTTCCCATGTGCCTGGACATGCAGTGTCTTTTCTGGTTCCCCTTTTCTTCTTTTTCTTCTTCTTTTTTTTTTTTTTTTTTGAGACAGAGTCTTGCTTTGTTGCCCAGGCTAAAGTGAGTGCCGTGGCGTCAGCCTAGCTCACAGCAACCTCAAACTCCTGGGCTCAAGCGATCCTCCTGCCTCAGCCTCCCAGGTAGCTGGGACTACAGGCATGCGCCACCATACCCGGCTAATTTTTTCTATATATATTAATTGGCCAATTAATTTCTTTCTATGTATAGTAGAGACGGGGTCTCGCTCTTGCTCAGGCTGGTTTCGAACTCCTGACCTCGAGCAATCTGCCTGCCTCGGCCTCTCAGTGTGTTAGGATTACAGGCGTGAGCCACCGCCCCCGGCCCCCCTTTTCTTTTCATACATCTTTACTTCAGATGTTTGCCTTTCCCCATCTGGCTCTTCAAATCCTGCTCATCTGGGCTCACTTGGCTTCCTGATGCCTCTGGAGAAGCCATTCATGTTCCCTTCCCTCTGACACCTTCTCTGCGTTGTCATCAGTATTAGGCACTTTCCCTTGAGGTTGGAGTTTCTTTTATTCTCAAAGGTTCCTGAGTGGTGTTTTCCAACTATTTCATGTGTTCCTTTGGGGCTGTGACCTTGTCTGTTACTGCTCTCGTTCCCTCAAGTGTTGGTGCTAAGTATATAGAAAGCTCGCAGATGTGCGCGATTAGCTGGTTTCTGTTTGTTTACGTGAACTTTGAATACACGGGCTTTGTAAATAGGTGTAGTGGAAACTCAGATCTAAAATATTTCCCATCCTGCTTTCAGACAAGGGATTTATGTTTTCTCCATGCAACAGAAGTAACATGCTATCGTACTTCAATTAAATAGTGCCTCCCTTAGGACCAAAGACCTTTTGTGACGACATTGGCCAATTATTTTTTACTTCTTCATAAGTTATCTAAAACCCTGTTGGCAAACACTGTCAAAGCAGTTTAAGTGCTGTACTTTTCTAGGTTGGATAACCAAAAACCTATTTGCCAGTGTACAGTTGATGATTAAATTGCTCCAACAAAATTTGTTTTTGCTGTCCTCACTCATCCTTTTGCTTTATTTTGTTTGCTTTCTTCTCTGGCTTTTGAGGCGCTTTTCCCTTTCCTCTCAGATGTCTTGTTTCTTCCCACTAAGATTAGACTAGATACATATCCAGGCCTGTCAGAGACTAGCGCTGTAACCCGGTGACCAGGATGGGGACTAGTGTAAGGCTGCTGTGAGGTGGTGCTGGAGTGAAACAGACTGCAGGGGGGAAGTGGGTGAGCAGGGCTTGGTGGTAGCCACGGCCTCCTTCTCCCCTATTCTCATGTCCTGCCCTTTTCCCCACCTCCAAATACCAGCGGACAGAGTCAGTTTCTATGTAAGTAAAGGACTCCACCATGAATGTGTGTATCCCTTTTAGATCAGTAGGCATTTATATTTAAGCTTTATTTCATCCATTCCAATTTCATATATTAAACAGTTAAGGAGACATGGGGGACCCTGGGTTAGACTTGTATGTCTTATTACAGTGTGGGGAGATCCTGCTCTTCCTTAAATCGAGCCTGGTCTTTGTGGAGTGAGGGTGTGGGTGTGGTGTGCAGAAATCCTGAGGTAGAGCACTTTCTGAGGCAGTGTCTTTGGAACAAAAGTCACCCCACGTGCAGCTGTTTCCAGATGGCTCCTTTGGTTGATTGAGGCTGGGGAGCACAGGTCCGGCTGGAGCCCCTCCATGCTTTGCCCTTTCTTGGTCTGTGTGACAGCCAGTGGCCTTCTGAAGCTCCATCCGCTCACCCTTCCCTTCCTTGCCTGAAAATATTCTGAGCTGCCATCCCCTTTTCTCTGACTTTGTCTTCTTCCTCTTACTCAAGACCCATGCACATCAGGTCTTTAGCATTATTTTAGTTATTATGAAATATTTTCATTCCATCTTTCATCTTCTCAAAGCATGTCCTCTTTCTCTCATTCCTAAATTTCATCCCTGGGCCTTTTCATATTTCTGATTCTTGTTTCCAAGTTTCTGGTAGTTAGGTGTGATACTGAAATACATGTTTTTTGTTAATCAAGGTATTAGATTTTTTAGGCAGCCTAATGTGCATTAGAGTTCATTTTTACTCAAATGAATAAGCAATCCACTTTTTTGGGGTAGCTGGCTTAACACTCTACTTTGTTCAGGTTTGAAAGTGGAGGAAAATGTTTTTTTTTTCCACGATGTATTAAGTGTCCTGGTCAGTTTTTAGTGGAGGGTTGTGCTCTTCTCATTTATAAAATTGTTGAATGCCATAGTGTGAGTCAGTCCTATTGCATTTAATAAAAGCTGGGGTGTAATTAGTCAGATTTACTTGGTTTTGAAGATGGACAATTATGGCACATGCTACTTTGTACAGAGCCTTACCTTTTCTCTCTTTTCCCTGTGCTCCCTCCCTCCTAACACAGGATGCATTCTGAATTGTTCTTGATGTGCTAGAGTGAAGGCGCTCATTGTTGCAAGAGGGAAATGTTTCAAGGTGAAATAAGTGTGGGCCGTGTGTGGTGACTCATGTCTGTAATCCTGACACTGGGAGGCCGAGGCAGGAGGATCGCTTGGGCTTAGGGGTTCGAGATTAGCCTGAGTAAGAGTAAGACCCTGTCTATAAAATAAAATAAAGTAAAATAAAATAAAATAAAATAAAGTAAAATGTGGATGAGATTCAGCTCCTTGCCTCTCTGATTTACCTGTTTTTAAAAACAAACAAAACCAAAACCTTATATTTTGGAAAATTTCAAGCATACACAAGTAGAGAATTATACAATAAACACCATGTACCTGTCACCCCGTTCTGATATTATCAACATCTTGCCAATATTTTTTTCATCTATTCTCCCCACTTCTTTTTTCCTGATGTGTTAAAAGCAGATTTCAGATATTGTTAATTCATCAATAAATACTTAAGTGTGACTCTCTAACCATTAAGGACTTTTTTTAAAAACATAACTACTGT
The DNA here is from genome assembly GCF_040939455.1 of Microcebus murinus. Lineage (NCBI taxonomy): Eukaryota > Metazoa > Chordata > Mammalia > Primates > Cheirogaleidae > Microcebus > Microcebus murinus. Next base: position 59,058,610 of record NC_134121.1, read on the forward strand.
TATTATCACACCTAATAAAAATGCTAATAATTCCTTGATATCATCTAATACAGAGTCCCTGTTCAGATTTTCTCAATTGTCTAAAAAACAAATGTCTTTTTATAAGTTATTTGGATCCTGTTCAAATAAAACCATTTACATTTGGTTATTATGTTTCTTAAATCTCCTTTATTCTCTAACATTCTCCCTTCCCTTTTGTTTCCTTTCATGCCATTGATTTGTTAGAGAAACTGGGTTATTTGTCCTGTTCAATTACCTTAACCTTTTGCTGATTTAATTGTTCATTACAGCAGATAGGCACAAGGAAAAGGCACAGACCTAAATTCAATCCATTCAGCCACTTTTTAGCAGTTTTGTTTGAACATTTGCTGATAGAGGTTGAAACTAATAGTCAAAACCAGCTGCTCCCCTTTGTTCCCATGATTATTCTAGGTAATTTTGAGTTGCAAATAAGATGCAAAGTGCTTTTTCCCAAATTAAACTGGGCCATTCTATTTATAGTTACTTTTTAACCTACTGAATTGGTCCTCATATTTTGTACTGAAAGCGGTTGAGAGGGATTAATTTATTGGCAGTGTTTTTTTTATAGTGCATGCAGCAAATGCTTGGCAGCGGTCTGGCCTGGGGCTAATGGGGTGGGTGGTGGTAGTGTCGGAGGTGTCCAGCTGTGCTGGTCAGTCACTCCTTGTCCTTTTTCTCCTTTCATTAGAGCCCTAGATAGGGATATTGGGCTGCTTGGTAAGCCCAGTGCACAGAGAAATGCACACTGTGGAGAGGATTTTGGTTGGCAGATAGTATAATTGATCCATCTGTCTTGATTTTTTTGACCTGGATAAGAGTGAAACAGACAGTTTTGTGTATTTCTAGTAGAATTCTTTTATATATTATAACAGAAAGCATATATTGCATTGTGTAATTCTCTCAAAAGGTACGATTTGATGTTAGGAGTACAGTAGGCTCTCTGTGTCCCGGGGCTCTGCATCCACAGATTCAGCCAATCTTGGATCACAAAAATTCAGTGGAAAAAGTAATAAAATAAGTGACAAAAGATAATATAAAAAATACAGTATAGCAACTATTTATATAGCATTTACATTGCATTGGCTATTATAAGTAATCTAGAGATGATTTAAAGTATACAGGAGTATGTGCATACATTATATGCACATACTGTGCCATTTTATACTTGATCTTAGCCAAAAGGCCGAGAAGTGATTTCTGTGCCATTTTATATCAGGGACTTGAGCATCTCAGGATTTTGGTATCTGTTGGGGGATCCTAGAACTAATTTTCTGCCTCCAGGATACCAAGGGGTGACAATACTAGCTTTTTAAAAAAAATAAATTAGAAAAAAAGTCTTGGCCGGGTGCGGTGGCTCACTCCTGTAATCCTAGCACTCTGGGAGGCAGGGAGGATTGCTTGAAGTCAGGAGTTTGAGACCAACGTGAGCAAGAGCGAGATGCCTTGTCTACTAAAAAATAGAAAAATCAGCAGGGCATCGTGGTGCACACCTGTAGTCCCAGCCACTCTGGAGGCTGAGGCAAGGGGATCCTTTAGCCCAGGAGTTTGAGGCTGCATGAGCTATGATGACATATAATTATGTATCATTATATAAGATAATTTTATGTGTATCTTTATATATACTGAATCCATTTTCCTTCAGTAATCTGCCTCTATTCATAGATCTGTACTATGTTTTTGCAGTAGTGTGTTTTGAGTTATTGATAAGCAACCAATTTATAAATGTCTTATGTATATTTGATCCAATGGCTGCGTGCTTAGTTCTCTCTCTCCCAAGTCTTTGGCCCATCCCTTCTGATCTTTCTTAGGTTTCTTTCTCTGTCCCACTTTCTTGCTTTCTTGGATAGAGATCCCCTCTTCTTTTTCATCTCATTTTGCTATTTGAGGACCTTCAGTTGCATATTTTGTGTTTCCTGGTCACAATAGGTGCTTTAATTAATAGTTAGTGCTATTTTAGGCATAGCTATTCAGCTCTGTTTCACCTGACAGCTCTTCTTGGGCAGTTAGCCTCATTTAAACCTGTGGCTTCAACTGCCACTTTATAAACCAGAGATCTCAAAGCTTTACTCCAGCCTAGATGCCTCTCTGGAGCTTCCAGACTCCTAGCCAGCTGCCTGCTAGACATCTCCATTTCAGTGTGTCAAGGCAAATTTAGTACCTCTGAAACAGAATTCACCCCTGTCAGCCGACACAAAAAACACACCCCAACAGGAAAACACACAAACACAAACCAGTAAAAAACCAAACTAATAAAATGCTACTGAGCAGCTCTCCCTTTTCTTCTGAGCAGCCTCTTTTGCCAGGGGCCCCACCTTGTATCTTACCCTCAGGGCAGAAACCCAGGCCTCCCAGGTAGCCTTTCCTCCTCACTCCTTGGCTTCATTCAGTGGTGACCAGATTGGAGCTGGCAGAGAGGTGTCTCCTAAGGGGTTCTGACTTTGCCCTTCAAGGACTCAGCCTCAGACCACTCCTCACACGACAGCATCTGGACTCCCACTTCACTCCCTCGCACCCCATCCCATCCTCACGGCTGCTACCAGGGAGACCTCTAAATTGTCAATCTGACCTTGTCATTTGCTAGTTTGAAATAAGGAAATGGCTGTGCCTCACCTGGGAGATGAAGTTCAGACCTTTAGCTTGGTGCCCAAGGCCCTTCCTCACCAGCCTCCTGCCTTTCCCTGGGGCCTTGTCTCCTTGGATGAGGCCCCCACATCTACTCCTCAGTCTCCTTATGTTGAATTACTTGCCCTTTCCTTACTATACCCGTTTTTCATGGCCTCAGAAGCATGTGCTTCCTTGAACTTGTCTTAAATTTGTATGACTTCTTTTGCTAATTTTCAGGTAGAGTAGATTTGTACTGTACATTACATTTTTTTTGTTGTGGTTATATATATATATATATATATATATATATATATATATATATATACATACACCATAAAATTTACCATTTTGATCACTTTTTAAAATTTTTATTTATTTTTATTCTTTATATTTTTGAGACAGAGTCTCACTCTGTTGCCTGGGCTAGAGTGCTGTGGTGTCAGCCTAGCTCACAGCAATCTCAAACTCCTGGGCTCAAGCGATCCTCCTGCCTCAGCCTCTCGAGTAGCTGGGACTACAGGCATGCACCACCATTCCTGGCTAATTTTTTCTATATATTTTTAGTTGGCCAATTAATTTGTTTCTATTTTTAGTAGAGATGGGGTCTTGCACTTGCTCAGGTTGGTTTTGAATGCCTGACCTTGAGCAGTCCTCCTGCCTCAGCCTCCCAGAGTGCTAGGATTACAGGCGTGAGCTGCCATGCCTGGCCTTGATCATTTTTAAGTGTACAGCACAATGGCATTAAGTACATTCACATTGTTGTAGCCATTACCACCATCCATCTCCAGAACTTTTTCATCTTCCCAAACTGAAACTCTGTCCCCATTAAATACTAATGCCGAATTATTCCTTTTCCCAGCCCCTGGCAGCCACCATTCTGCTTTCTATCTCTATGAATTGACTACTCTAGTACCTCAGTTGTGTAAGTAGAATCACGCAGTATTTGACGTTTTGTGACTGGGCCTTTTCTCTTAGCATAATGCATTGAGGGTTGATCCATGTTGTGGCATGTACCAGAATTTCCTTTCCTTTTTGAGACTGAATTATATTCCATTGTACGTACCTACCAAATTTTGCTTACCCGTTCATTTGTCAGTGGACATTTGGGCTGCTTCTACCTTTTGGATTTGTCTGTGCTGTGCTTTTTTTTTTTTTTTTTTTTTTGAGACAAGGTCTTTCTCTGTGGCCTGGGCTAGAGTGCAGTGGTGTCATCATAGCTCACTGCATCCTCAAACTCCTGGGCTCAAGTGATCCTCCTTCCTCAGCCTCCTGAGTCGATGGGACTATAGGTGCAGGTGTGCACCACCACAACAGCCTAATTTTTCTATGTTTTGTAGAAATGGGGTCTCATTCTTGCTCAGGCTGATTTCAAACTGCAGGACTCAAGCAATCCTCCTACCTCAGCCTCCCAGAGTGCTAGGATTATAGGCATGAGGCACTGCGCCCAGGTTGTACTGTACATTTTTAAAGGCTAGTTTTTGGCTGGGCGCGGTGGCTCATGCCTGTAATCCTAGCACTCAGGCTGAGGCAGTAGGATTGCTTGAGCCCAGGAGTTTGAGGTTGCTGTGAGCTAGGTTGACGCCACGACACTCACTCTAGACTGGACAACAAAGCAAGACTCTGTCTCAAGAAAAAAAAAAAAAAGGCTAGTTTTTGACTATAATGTCAACCAAAATTAATTACATATCTTTTTAGATTTTTTCTTTTATATTTGATAGATTCCAGATCCAAGAGGGTAAGTTCCTTGAGGAATTCAACCACTGTATTTATTCTGTCTATTCAAAATAAGGCTTTAGTTTACATCTCATGCTTGCCATTGCTGTTAATTTCTTAACAAAGAAAAGAATAGCACCTAAAAGCAGGTATAGAATGATGAGCTGAGGGGTGATCCACTCCAGTAAAAGGTGAGCTCTTGAAGTAAGGGAATGGAAGTGGTAGAGAAAATAGAATATTCTGCAGTTGATCCTATTCCACTGTTAAGTGTTCAAGTCAAGTTATTACTCCTAATTTTGTTGTCTTTGTTCTTCTAAGTTTAAGTGTGATTTAAATTGTAAATGCTTCAAGGTCTATGAGGCACAACTTGTATAATAGGCATTCAATAAATAGTACATGATAGATATTTTCCTGATGAATTGAATCAACTCCAACTATCAGCCTAACTGACTCCATGAAGTTTTTATTCTGGTGCATGAAACCGGATAGTATTTCCATAGCTCATTGCATTCTTTTATGTGGGCAAACACATGGCATCTTTAGAAGCTGACAGCTGCAATTCCAAATGCTTTTCTGAAGTCCACAAATTTATCTTTTATACTATGGAAAGTAAAACAGTACTCTGCCAAGTCCAACTTGATTTGAAGAGGAATATGCAAAACTGCTATTTTGTTGTCAGAGATATATTTATACTCAGTTTGCTCTTTATTAGACCAAAAATTTTATGGGGATTAGGAATGGTTTTTGAAAATCATAACATATTTTGGTTTCCATTGGATCCTTTCAGCATGTGATTGCTTTAAATACAAAGTTAAACACATGGAAAACAAAGAGAAGTAAAACCTCATAGCACTGTAGACATTCCTGTTTGCCTGGGGCTTAAGTAATTGTGGCATGTGAAGCATTTGACATTCAAGATTTATTGACAGAGACCAGATATCTTAAGTATAAGAATCTATTTAAAGATGTGTACACCTCTATTTTTCTAACTAATGTCCTTTGATTCTTTAACACAGGGATCTGTTAATATTGTACTTTTATTTAGATAATTGAAAAACTACATAAACAGATTAGATCATCTGGATGTCTGTCCTGTTTATAGCTGAGCACTATCAGACAGTATGGGGTTTGCTTTTGTGTTTATTTTGTGTGCAACAAATAATACTATTTTTTATGGTTGAAAGCAAATACAAAAAGAATAGAGGTGGAATTAATATGTAAATGATGGGATTGGGCCAAAGTATGTGTACTTCATAGACAGGCAGCTGTACAAATAAGGATTTAAGTAGAGCAAAGAGATGTCATCAGACAGCCTGTCACAGTGGGGACTGCAGGTTGGAAACAGCTGTGCCCTGCTGCTCAGTCCCTTGTTCATTCTGAAGGGGAAATCTGTCTTTACATTGTCATCATTCCCATTACATTTGATGTTGTTATTTCAGATTTTATAATTATATGATGGCTTTTTTTTAACCTAGTTTGCACATATTTAACATCATAATGAAAATAACTGTTCAACACTAAATGTTCAAGGAAACTTTTCTAAAATGGTTTTGTGTATTACTCAAGTTTCTTTTTTTTTTTTTTTTTTTTTTTTGAGACAGAGTCTCACTTTGTTGTCCAGGCTAGAGTGAGTGCCGTGGCGTCAGCCTAGCTCACAGCAACCTCAAACTCCTGGGCTCGAGTGATCCTTCTGCCTCAGCCTCCCGAGTAGCTGGGACTATAGGCATGTGCCACTATGCCCGGCTAATTTTTTTTTTTATATATATATATCAGTTGGCCAATTAATTTCTTTCTGTTTATAGTAGAGATGGGGTCTCGCTCTTGCTCAGGCTGGTTTTGAACTCCTGACCTTGAGCAATCCGCCCGCCTCGGCCTCCCAAGAGCTAGGATTACAGGCGTGAGCCACAGCGCCCGGCCTTCTTTTTTTTTTTTTTTTTGAGACAGAGTCTCACTCTGTTGCCTGGGCTAGAGTGCGGTGGCGTCAGCCTAGCTCACAGCAACCTCAAACTCCTGGGCTTAAGTGATCCTCCTGCCTCAGCCTCCTGAGTAGCTGGGACCATAGGCATGAGCCACCATGCCTGGCTAATTTTTTCTATATATATTTTTAGTTGGCCAATTGATTTATTTCTATTTTTAGTAGAGCTGGGGGTCTCACTCTTGCTCAGGCTGGTTTTGAACTCCTGACCTTGAGCAATCCTCCCACCTCGGCCTCCCAGAGTGCTAGGATTATAGGCATGAGCCACCATGCCTGGCCTGCTCAAGTTTGATAAGTGATTTCTCTGAGTCATAGAGATTTTGTGTTCTTTCATGAATGCAAATCAGTGAGGTCCTTAAATTAAGTTTTGTTTGAAACCCAACTAGTGGTTGAAAACAACCAGAGGTTAAGAGGGGGAGGGGAATAAACATTCTTGTATTATCCCATCAGTGTTTAACAGGAGTGGCCTGTTGGCTCAAGGTTTTTTTTTTTTTTTTTTTGAGACAGAGTCTCACTTTGTTGCCCTGGCTAGAGTGAGTGCCATGGGGTCAGCCTGGCTCACAGCAACCTCAAACTCCTGGACTCAAGCAATCCTCCTGCCTCAGCCTCCCGAGTAGCTGGGACTATAGGCATGCGCCACCATACCCGGCTAATTTTTTCTATATATATTAGTTTGCCAATTAATTTTTTTCTATTTTTAGTAGAGACGGGTCTCACTCTTGCTCAGGCTGGTTTCGATCTCCTGACCTCGAGCAATCCGCCCACCTTGGCCTCCCAGAGTGCTAGGATTACAGGCGTGAGCCACCGAGCCGGCCTCAAGTATTTTTAAATACCCACAGGCAGCCCTTTAATGCAGGGAATCAGCAGTGCTGGTCCTTTGACAGTCATTTCGATTGGGGTAGCTATTGACTGGACGGGCTGAGAATGGAAAATAGGGATGGCAGTGTCTTCATTTTCTTCTGGGTATAATTTAGATCTATGGAAATTAACACAATGTCTGGGTTTTGACTACATTGTTACCAGACAGTAGAAAGGTTACAAAAAAAAGTATGTTTGTGGATTTTCATGGTCATGGTTTCTTTTTCATAAAGGGACCTTTTAGAGTGCTTTGTAAATGATGTTAAGATCCTCAAATACAAATACATCATGCTTTTAACTTTAAAAGTTTAAAACTCCTAAAGTGTTTGAGAATATTGGTCATGTACCAGGGAGGCTAAGTAGGGCAGTGTGTCATCAGGGGATGGCAGATGATTCTAAAACAGGTTCTGGTTCTGGGGGCCTATTTCCTGGAGAGGGTCCATGCGGCTCTTGCGGTTGTAGGAGCCTGCAGCGGCAACGCAGCCATCTCCACGGGCTCCGCTCCCAGCCAGTGTGCAGTTTGTGAAAATTGATTATATGAACTGGAGTTATCTTGTCATACTCAACTAAATTAGAGTCGAGAGACCAGTGGAAAAGAAAAGCACTGTCTTGGGATTATCTTAAAGGCCAGCTGCCGAAATGACTTGCTGTAATCTTAAAACCAGTTTTATGTAGTAACTGTTGAAATGAACTGCTATAACTCTTAAGATTAGTTTTACCCACCACTGCCCTCACTTGCCAGTCAGAGCTTGTAAGTTTTTCAAAACACATGACACTTCTTTCTCATAAAACCCTAACCTTCTCTTTGCTCATCGGACATAGTGAAGACCACCCAGTCTGTGTGTATGCTCGGAGCTGCAATTCTGTTTTCCGAATAAAACATTTTGTTTAGAGATTCATTTCTGTATTTTTATTTGGCTTTAACAAGTCCTGTGAAATGATCACATTGCCTGGGCTCCTGTGTGATGGACAGGGATCCTACCACTAAATCGCTATTTGCAAAACAATGAAAGAACATGTAAAAGGTCTAGGGAGTGCTTATGTGCCAGCGTCTCATTTATTGCTCACACTTACTTTGTGGGTAGGCTGTTTTATCCCGCTTTACAAGTGAGGAGACTGAGGTTGAAATTGCTTGACAAGTGGTCACCGTGACCTGGCTGCCTAGTCCGCTGACAGTGATGTGCACTGACCAGATGCCATGAGCCCTAGCAGGCAGAGCAACTGTGCCTACCTCAAGGCCAGCAGCTGCCGTGCTCAGACTCTTAGCTTTCCTGACTCAGACCTCTGCTTTTCTCTTCCCACAACCTTTTTCTACCTCTGATCTGTCTGGTCTGTTTCCGTGCTGGGTGGTAAAACTTTACCCCTGGGCTCCATCTTTGAAGTCTCACAGGCTTTCTGCTTTCCTGAATGGGAGGCTTTTGCTTATAGGTGGTACCACTGGGGCTCCAATCCAGACCATTGACATGGAAGCCTAGGCTTTAATTTGCTCTGCCTTATGCCTCCCCGACTGCGACATGCTGGAGGGGTGGAGGGAAAGGACGCTTGACAGCTGAGCCACATATCTGATAACTGGGTGGGTAGAGGCGAGGGGGGCAGGAGAGTGGATGGAATGTTGCTAGGAAAGCTGGGCTTAAAGTTTTCAGTTTGAGGCCATAAAGTGCGGGGCAGTATCTAATCTTTGGTAGATAACTGTGCAGGATTGCCCAGAGGAGGCTTTTGTCCTGAGGACAGTAGATGACTCTCCCAGGACTATGGGAACAACAGTCTAATGTTTACATTTATTCAGGCCACAGTGGAGCTGAGCTATTTGTTTCCCGAAGTGAGTTCTTTTCTCTTCCGAGTAGCTTGTGTTCCTTCATTCTGTGGAAAACGTTAATACCATTAAGCCTGATTCTGGGCTACCTGTATCTGAAAACCTTTCCAGAAAACATCTTGTGATTCAGTACCCTCTTCCCTGTTTGTCTTATGGAAGTTCGCTTCCCAACTTGAGTCATGTTTATCTTCAGGGCCATATTTTTAATGAATTAGATGACTAACTAAATCCATGTATTTCCTGTATTTGTATTATAAAGGGAATATTTTACTCCCTGTGCCTAAATTGAAATAAGTCAATTTTTCTATCTTTATTTTCCTTTGATCTTTTCTTATAGAAGGAATTTACTTATACCTAGATCCTTTGTTTTAGTTGGCTAATTATAAACTTTTATTTTTTTTGAGACAGAGTCTAACTCTGTTCCCTGGACTAGAGTGCCATGGTGACAGCCTAGCTCACAGCAACCTCAAACTCCTGGCTCAAGCAATCCTCCTGCCTCAGCCTCCCAAGTAGCTGGGACTACAGGCATGCACCACCATGCCCAGCTAAGTTTTTCTATATATATTTTTAAGTTGTCCATATAATTTCTTTCTGTTTTTTTGGTAGAGATGGTCTCGCTTTTGCTCAGGCTGGTCTCAAACTCCTGATCTCAAACAATTCACCCGCCTCTGCCTCCCAGAGTACTGGGGTTACAGGCGTGAGCCACCGTGCCTGGCCTCAAATGGTTGCTAAGTTATTAGGGCACAAATGCTTTTAAAGTTGTTTGGACCTAATAACTTAATAAATGGTGTGTGTATATATATGTGTGTGTGTGTGTGTGTGTGTGTGTGTATATATATATATATATATATATTTTGCATTGAGGCACCATGAAAAAGTTACTGAGACACCAGAGATGCCCTGAACCCTCTGACTGGGAGCACCATGTGACAGTGCTGAAGGACAAATGTACCCAGATAAGCCAGTCAGGAATGTCTTAAATGGTTATCTTCAGTATGGTAAACAAAGCATGGAGCTCCCAGGCTAATGTTTCAGATATCAGTCTTAGGATCTTTCAGGAATATTACAGTGGAACAATAATGGGCCTTATTTTTCTAATGTAAATTAAAATGCAGAAGATGCAATTAAGCATACTAGATTATACTTTGAATTTTATTTGAAAGCTCGGCGACTCTATGTCTACCTATTAAAAAGTGTTAGCAGAAGTTTCCAGGTGGTCTTGCTTGAAAGTTCTTAAAGAGGAATATATTACAAGTACTTTAAGATAAAATATTCAAGAAGACCTTGTTAAACCAAGGGTTTAGCTGTACAGTTAGTTGCATACATGTTAGTTTCAGCAAGAGAAGGAAGAGTGTTTGTGTTTAACCAGGAACAGTCTGAAACTGTCCTCCTGTTAATACATTATGTCTAAAGCAATATCTGAATGGTAGGTAGTGTTGCTTTAGCCAAATGTAAACATGCTAATATTTTAGTAAAGTAGATGATTATTTTTCTTTTGAGCAAAATTCTTTGTGTTCATGCTTGTTTTGTGCTTTTAGCAGTGGTTCAAAACTTAGAAGCCATGGTACTCTGCTGAGTATTGTGAAATATGGATATATATTTAGTTTTCTCATATGAACCAGGAGCAGTTTTGATAGGACACATGACCGCCATGTGTGCAGTATAAAATCACAACCACAAGCTCACTGTCGTTGGGGGTAGGAGTTGAGGGTACAGAGCTGTCAAATTACGCTTGCTGGTGCTATCTTAGTTCTGTGCTGTTTGCTTGCCTGCTCCTTTGTCCCCATGCCTTTGTCTTTTGTTCACTGATTTTGAGGGACTGTCATGTCTAGCACTTGTTTACAGCACCAGAAGAGTTAAGAAAATTCATGTAAAATTTATGGCAGAAAATCTTAAATGGAGAGATCTGTATTTAGAACCAATTTCTTTTGCTCTTTTTTTGTTTGTTTTTATGGTCTCTCTTTTCACTGCAACCTCAAACTCCTGGGCTCAAGCGATCCTCCTCAGCCTCCTAGGCTCAATCCACCAGACCTGGCTAATGTTTCTGTTTTTTGTAGAGATGGGGTCTTTCTCTTGCTGGTCTTGAACTCTTAATCTCAAGGGATCCTCCTGTCTTCACTTCCCAGAGTGCTAGGATTACAGACAGGCATGAGCCACTGTGCCCGGCCCAATTTCTTTTGCCCTTTAGGAGGGGATCATTGTGAGAAATTTTGATTCAGAGCATTTCAATCCCACTTGCTGATCAGATCTGCAAGAACACTGCCTTTCAGAATAGAGTCAAGCACAGCTTGGGAATTACTAACTTGAATTATCTTAAGAGGTCAGGAAAAGCTGTACTACCCTGTGGGGTTTTTTTGGGTTTTTTTTTTTGGACATTATTTTTAAAATACAACATAGATAAGTCAGATTAGTGACCTCTGTGGAATTAAAACGTTTTACATGTGACGTCTTTTAATTTTACAGGTAATTTATCCCATGTTCTTCAGAATTGTATCACTGTTGCCTGCTAATAAAGTCATGGGAAGGTCTGTTAAAGGGAAGGTAGGACAGATAGAATTCAGTGCAGGCTGGGGGTAGAATACCCAGGTAGTCACTGGGGGTAAGGACCTTTCCTTGATGCAGGCTCACCACCCCTTCTGGTATAAATACCTCTAGTTAGTGTTCTGTTTCCTAAGAGAAAATACATGGATTTTAGAAGACATCTTCCAGTTTCCTTATCCTGTCCTCTAACAAAAATATGTCATGTTTAGAACTCTTGGAACAAAAGAGTGGGTACATGAATGAAAGAAACTATGGTATGTGTATGCAAAATTTCTCACACTTCTTACTAGTGTTTTGCCCATTTCCTTTCTGTTGTGCAGTGTAATGTATATTGAAATGGGTCCTTTATCAAAAGTAAATATGGCTGATTTATACCATTGTGTGGTAAACTGTGAGAGTGGGTGTTGGGAGAGAGGGATGGTAAAAGGAATGTATTCCTGGTCGAAAATGTCTAAAATACTTGGAATTGCAAACATTTTGGTGGGTGGTATATGAGCAACACGTTTACCATCTGTCCTTTCAGCTATAATTAATGCCTCCACAATATTCATCATGATCATACTTTAATGAGAAGGCCCAAGAAGAGAAACCCATGTATCATGATGATGCCCTTTCCTTAGATTTTATATAGCATCATAAGTTGAAGTTATAACTTTTCCAGACTAAATGTTGCTTTTGGAAAAAGTGTGTCATCAGGACCATGGAATTTGTGGTTTTCTAAGACGAAGGTTATAATTTAAACTTAAGATGTGTTTGATCTTATAGGAAATGGCTTGGGGTATGTCACATTTTTACATATTCCCTTTTTGTTTGAGTATAGTCATTGTATTTTCTTGTTTGACCTTATCACCAGATTTCCATTGTGCTGTTATAACTTGATACATTTGTCTCACTAAAGACTGGTAATTGAGGAGGATGACTTTGGTTTAGATACAGCACTTAGCTAATAAAATTGTGCGAGCGGAGCCATTTTAGAGTTGTTAGTTTGACAAAAGTGGTCTTAGAGTAGCTTGAAAGTAGCTACTGTGGGCTATCAGTGAGTATCTGGATGGATGAATGAGGTATGCCACAATTATCTGGATTGTACGTTTCCTTTAAAAGGGCTTACATTTTTATGAATTTTGGTTTTTATAAATACTTATGAACACATGTAGTCACAAATAGTATGCAATTTGAAACTTCAGTTTACTGTGGGCTAGACAGAAGTAGTTTCTCTCCATAGCCTTCTGATGAGGAGACAAGAGCCCACAGAAGACTGAGCTGTGATAAAATGCAGTCTTTCCTGGGCACTTGTCACTCATGATCTAGAATTAGCTTGAACATTTATTTGCTTTTGCATTTCAGCAGTAGGCCACGGCGCTGAAAGCTATTCGTGAGAGGACCACTTGTGCTTGAACTGGCTTCGAAGCACACCGTCTTGCAAACAGATCTGAAAGAGTTTATCCCTCAGTGCTTTGCTGCCTTTTGGTTTGCTGGCGTTCCTACCACCAGGAATGTTCCTTTCTCCCCGGCTTAGTTCTCCACAGCTTCAGGGCTCTCTGCCGATGGACTTCCCCAATAAACCCTTTTTTAACCATTCCAACCTGAAGTGGTTCTCCACTGAGTATATTAGGCAGTTTTATTGTCAGTGCAGCTCGTTCACTGTCAGTCGCCTCGCCCGCAGCCCTCTTCTCTGTTGTACAGTGTTAAGGTTTTTTGTCTGCCCTCCCCACACAAGCCATGCCCGTCTTTCACTCTCCTATCTCCAGAATCCCTAGCGTGGGGTCTGCATACGGTAGGCTGTGTCTACAGCTGTTATTTTCATAGTTGGTGCATTGTAGAATTAGGCCTCCAAGGGACTTTGGTGAGTTTGCCACATTTTCTTGATGTGGTGAATATTTGTTTCTTTGAGCACTGGTAGCTTCTAAGAGAGACTCAAGCTGTAGTGTTTTCACTTCTGATTCTTTCCAGGGTAAAACCAGATCTGTTTATAAATGAGTTTGATAGTCATGTCTAGTGCCATAGATATCCCAGTTGTATGGAAAACAGCTGGCTTGGATTGTTGGCTACATCATCTATCAACATAGTTCAATTTAATAAAAGTAGATTCTTTAAATGGAAATTCTTTTAAATGGATTTTCCTGGCAGAATGCAGCATTCAGCTCATTAATTCTCAAGTTGAAAGTTCTTCACTAAAATATGATTTTCTTTAGCACAGTACGAGCTTTTAATATGTCAAAATTGCATTCAGAAGTTGGTTAAAAACTGAAAGTACTGTTGCCAAGCTTCTAAATTGCAGGCTCAGAAATCCCTTTTGAAAGAGAATAGTGGGTGTTGGAAGGCAGGGGAGAGCAAGGTGTCCAGAAGGCAGCTTTTCCTCTTAGGGCATGCTGGGAAGGCCCTGGTGGTGTTTTTATTAGGGAAACAATTGCTATGTTAAAATGAGTGATAAAATGATTACAATAGTTATTTCTTTTATAAAAGTAATTTTTCCTTTAAAAAGGAGACATCAAAAATCATTTCTCCCTTTCTGAAGAAACTATTTCTGGAAGAGTTCATTTTGTGTTCAACCTTTCTTGATTTTTGTATTTGGTAAATGTTGGATGTGAATAGGAAATGGCTAGATAATACTGCAGATAGTTTGCAAAAAAAAAAAAAAGACATTTGGAAATTACTGCTGCTTTTTGGCACGGTGATTTGAACCCGGTGAGAGTTGAAAAAGGGCTTCTTCCAAGGTTCTCTTAGTGCAGAGATCTGCACTTAGAAAGCCTGCTGGTGCGCGGGCTGTTTGGCCCAAAGAGGATTTTGAAAATAGGGAACTTCCCATGCAACTCCATATTGCTGTCTTCTGTGGAAAAGCTTGAGCTCCCGGGGCTGCCACTCCTCAGAGCCCTAGGAAGCTGGAGCTGGGTGGCGAGGCCCCCGTGAGGAGACCGGTCCCCTGCCTTATACTGCACACTGGGTCTGCCACCACGTTGGCTAGAGCTTTGGGCAAACCTAAGGTTACATTTTCATGTGTAAGATGTGGCAATATTTAGTTACTTGCAAAAGACTATAAAAACTGTAGGTTGGTTTCTTGATTTGTACCAGTCTGTGTAGGCTCTGGTTTTGTGTAATAAAAGCACTTTCTATTTTACATGTGGGCTTTACTCCCTAAAGCTGTGTTTTTCCTATTAATGTTTTTCTGAAGTTTTTAATTTGAGAAATTTCCATTTTTTAAAAAGTTGATAGAAAAGTACAGTGAACACCTGCATACATTTCACCCAGATAAATGAACAGATTTGCTTTATGACTTTCACTCACACACTCACGTGCGTGCACACGCCCATTTATTTTGTAGCAACATTTGAAAATAAGTTGCTAGCATCATGACACTTTACCCCTAAATGCTAAAGCATGTACTGCCCAAGAATAGATGTTCCCCTACATAGCTGTGATCATTACCACCCCCAAGGAATTTAATACTGGTAGAGTAACATTATTTAATATGTAATGCATGCTCATATTTTCTCAGTTGTTCCTCAGATGTTCTGTACAGCTATTTTTATTCAAATCCAAAAGCTAATGCAGCATTGCATTTGGTAGTCCTTTTTAGATGCCTTTATACTAAACAGTTCTCTGCTTTTTGTTTATCTTTCAGGATAGTGACTTTTTTCCTAAGAGTTCAGCTAATTGTAGTGTAGAATGTTCCATAATTTGGATTTGTCTGATGACTTCCTTGTGATTAGCTTCAGGTTAACAATTTTTGTTATGAGGACTACAGAGGACTACAAGGTCATGTATACATTCATTGCGTCACGTCAGATTGTTAGATTGTCCCGTTATTGTTCCTAAGTTCATTTTGTGACGGTGGTGCCTACTAGATCTTTCCATTATAAAGGCACCTTTGCCCATTTGTGACTAGTAATCTGCAGGATGGTTACTTGAGGCTGACTACCTCCTCTGACCACCTTTCAGTAGCGTCCATGGGTGATCCTTGCCTGAGTCAATTATTGTACACTGGTGGTTGCAAAATGGTGATTTTCTAATTTTGTCATACCTTCTGTGATTATTAGATGGATAACATTTTCTATAAGATTTCCTCCCCATTCCCTTTTTTTTTTTAGTATTGCTATATGGTTTGTAATGCTTTGCCACCTTTTTTCTTTCTGGGACTCAAATTATTTCAGATGCGATGAGAAGAATCCCTTCAGGCTGGTTTCGTGTGTCCTCTGATCATGCTCCATCAGTCATTGAGTGTGCCCTCGCTTTCTGGAAAGAAACGTTTCTGACTCGTGTGCTGTTTTCTTGCTCTAGATTTGTAGTCAGCCATTTCTCAGGAAGCACTGATTGCTTTCAGTAGGCAGTGGAGTTTAGAGAGCCAGATCTGGGTGCCATGTGTGCTCTCTTCGATCTGAGGTGTCATTGTTTCTAGGCCCTTGCAAGGGGTAGAGCTAGGGCACAGATTGGTGTTTTTAATAAAATCAGAATACTTCTATTTTTCAGGGGCTGTTTACACACTTTGTAGGAACTTTTTAGGTTGTAGTTAATGCTGGGAAACTAGGGTACCGGTATCTGTAATCAGTCCCAGAGATGGACGTTATATCACCTTTTTGTAGTCTTCCTTTTCCATAACTCTCCAGAAAGTTAGAGTTTTATATGTTAACAGTGTTCAGAATTCATTGACCACACATATTTCTGAAAACCAGGCCAAGGTAAGTAAGCACAGAAACAAAAGGCTGGATTCATTCATTTATTTAGTAAGCTTTGATTCCATAATTCAAAAACTGTTTGTTGAGCAATGGCTTTGTTTTAGGTACTGAGGCTCTTATTCTCCTGGGAATGGGAAGAGAAGTAGGTAGGATTTGGTTTCTGCCCTGTGGTGGGTGATCCATTTAGCCACAGAGGGAGGGAGTAGAGGACATGCTTACTGACCACTTTTCACACTGACAGAGCTGTGGAGGGAGGTACTGATTCTCTGTGTTAGCCGCTCCTTGGCCTGAATACCTTAAATGCCATCTGGTTGGGCATACCAAGGTAAAAGTGAATGTCTCTGCAAATATGAGTCTATGTGGATGGATAGTTTTATAGGGAATGGAAAGTTTTTAGTGTGGTTTAGATTCAAGGCTGGGCTGTGTGGGCAGTGCCTTATGCTGCCCACTCTATTTCAAGAACTTAAAGTATGTTGTGGATATTTTGAAAATGGTCTAATTCAGGTACTTAAATAGGAGAGACCTAGCTTAGGTTGTTACTTGGTAAGACTTACTCTACTTTTACCTAACTTAAAAAGAATTGTTTTGTTCGAAGTCCTTATATCTCAATGTCTTAGTACATCATAGTTCTGGAATGTACAAAACCAGTTTTTTGTGTTTTTTTTTTTTAACATAGTATAATTTAAAAGCAAGTTTAGAGGTTTTCAGTGTTGGTATAGAACAGATGATGGTCAGCAGTTCTTTTTTCTAGAATCGTTCCTGTGTTCAGTACTTAATAGTAACAAATTCCTAGGGCCTCATATGAGACTGCCTGTGGTGTGTTCTGAGCAGCATCTGAAGTGTTGTTTATTATAAAACGCATTAAGAGACAGAGACTGTGTGATTTCAAGATTCTGGAGGTAATGGGATTCAGAATGTAATTGAGTGGAGGAAGAGAGTAGATAAATATAAAAAATGTATTTTTAACTTTCAAAGTAAGGACATTTAAAAAGCAAATATAATTGGTCACCACACATGGGTTTTGCTTCCTTTCCAGACCCTCCAGTAGATGACTCTCATATTAATTTTCTGAAAATGTGACTCTAGTCACATGTGAGTGTTCCCTCCTTCCCTGTCCCCTGAAGAGGAGGAGAGCAGGGCCGTCTGTGCCAGGTGACACATTGTCAGTGCTCAGCAGGGACTTACTGGATGAGGAAGCGCCTCATCACAGTGTCACTGCAGCGATCCCTCCCCTCCTGCCACCTGCCTCCCCTTCGGGTTGTGGGTCCCTGCTCCCACCTGAGGTTTCCTTGCAGCCCCACTCCTGAGTTCTCTTTCCTGGAAACGCTCTCCCCTTCACTGACTATAAACAGACCGTTGCACACTCTGAAACCCAGTGTAAATGCTCCTCTGGCAAAGCCTTTCCCCGCGCTGTCTCTCCACACGCAGTGTTTACGCTTTCTCCTTGTTTCTTAATAGCACTTGCTTATTCTTGAGACACTCTCATGGATTTCATCAACTCCCTTTCCTGAATTGTTGACTTCATCTTCCCCTCCCTCCCTTCTGTACTGCCTAGCATGGCGTAGCATACCTTTTTCAGATTGATGTAACTTTATAATGTTATGGAGAGAAGTGAGATACAAGAAAACTGAGGCTGACTTTGAATGGAGTTGTAGTGAAAACCCCAGGTAGAGGAATCCCGTGATACTCTGGTGCCTTCTGGGAGCTTCATGGCAACTTTTGTGATCCAGGTATTATATGAAGACAGGCAGGTCTGTTCAAGGTAAACAGCAGGAAATTTCTCCACAGAAGGCCGTGTTTCTTAGTATGATGATACTCTGAAACTGCTTGCATCCTGTTAGAGGTAAAATCAAAGCAGCATGGGCCATTTTCCTTAGTCTTTTTAATACCATAGATTTCTTTCTTAAGTCTGTTTTTGGTTGTGGTTAAGATAGAAAGTCACAGGACTCTCCCTCATCCCATTTTTAGTTCAGGTTGAGCATCCCAATCTGAAGTCTGAAATGCTCCGACATCGTGATACAGTCACGATGTAAAATGTTCCCCAAATTTCCCTCTTGTTGCCTTTTTACAGCCACATCTACTTCCCTCCTGCCCACACCCCTTCCTTAACCCTAGCAACTACTAATTTGTTCTCAATTTCTGTAGTTTTGCTCCTTCAAGAATGTTACGTATACAACTGGCAGAGCTCTTTTGTAAAATAAATAAATAAAAATTTACATAAGTGGAATCATACAGTATATAATTGTTTAGGCTTTTTTGCTCAGCATGATTCTCCAGAGATTCATCCAAGTTGTTGCATATATCAGTAGTTCATTCCTTGATGTTGTGTGTGGAAATAAAAAAAAAAAAAGAATAGGTTTGGTGGCTCATGCCTGTAACCCCAGTACTTTGGGAGGCCAAGGTGGGAGGATCGCTTGAGGCCAGGAATTTGAGGCTGCAGTGAGCTGTGGTTGCACCACAACGCTCCAGCCTGGGCAAAAGTGCAAGACCTTGAGTGCAAGAGCAAGACCTTGTCTCTCAAAAAAAAGTTCATTGTTTTTTGGGTTTTTTTTTTTTTGCTGAGTAGTATTCCATGGTATGAATGTTGCACAGTGTGTAGTCATTTAATTTACTCATTGAAGGACATTTCTGAGTTGTTTCCAGTTTATAGCTATTATGAGTAAAGCTGCTGTGAATGTTTTTGTACAGGTTTTTATGAGAACATAAGTATTCTTTCTCTGGGATAAATGCCCAGGAGTGCAGTTGCTGGGCTATATGGTAGTTGCAGGTTCAGGTTTTAAGAAACTACCTACCTCTTTTCCAGGGCTGTTGTACCATTTTACATTCTTATCAGCTATGTCTGTGTGATTCTGTTTCTCCATGTCCTTGCTAGCATTTGGTGTTGTCCCTATTTTTTATATTAGCCATTCTGATAATTATACAGTGATATCCCTTTGTGATTTTAATTTACATTCCCTAATAGGTCATTTCTCTAATGCAGTGGGCCCCAACCATTTTGGCACAAGGGACGAGGTTCATGGAAGACAATGTTTCCACAGGGGTGGCAGGTGGGGGTGATGCCAGCGGTGGGAGTGATGGGGAGCGGGGTGGGAGCACAGCCCCTTAATTGCAGGTGAAGCTTCCCTCCCTGGCCGCCTGACCGCCACTCATGCCCTGCTGTGTGGCTGGCTACTAAGTTTCATTATATCATTATAGATGATTCCCCCCCCCAGATGTGGGGTGTGGGGGTTTGGCGGGGTGGCGGCTCAGGTGGTGCTGCTCGGCCCAGGGGGTTGGGTTGGGGACCGCAGCTCTAATGAACATCTTCACGTGTTTACTTGCCATCTCTATGTCCTCTTTGGTGAAATGTCTGTTCCTGTCGTTTGCCATTTTCTAATTGAATAACTGTTGAGTTTTCTTTGTTTTTTAATTGTGGTAAGAACACATAAAATTTACCATCTTAACCATTTTTAAGTTCAGTAGTGTGTCGGAAGACAAAATTACAACAAATTTAAAGATCTTAATTGGCTTTTATTTGTGATTCTAGAATCAGGCAACACCTCATTCCCTAGAATAGAATTTGTATGCCAGTGAGCCGCTGACAAAGCCGCTGGCTTTGTAGGCAGAAAAGGCTGATGAAATCAGGAACAGAGAACAAAAAGCAGATTGGTTGTTTCAAAGTTAGTTTCCTTGTAAAGGTTAGAGCAAACGAATGATCATGCCGGCTAAAACTGGCCTGTTTGGGGGTTTGGCTGTTCTCTCTCTCTCCCTCTTGATTTCTTGGAAGTTCTGATAAACAACTTAATTTTGGCTTGGTGGTAGGGAAGTTCAGCAAGAGTGACTCCATTTTTATTTGGTCTGTTGGGCCTAGTGCAGGAGCTCAATCCAAAGCAGTGGCCTCCTAGACATTTTATTTAACAATTGTTAACTATATTTCCACTGATGTACAACTAACTGTTGAGTTTTGAGGGTTTTTTTTCCCCCATTTTGGTAGAGACAAAGTCTCGCTATGTTGCTCAGGCTGGTGTCGAACTCCATCCTCCCTCAGCCTCCCATAGTGTTGGGATTATAGGTATGAGCCACTGTGCCCAGCCAGGAGTTTTTTTATGTGTTCTAGGTACTGGTCCTTTGTCAGATAGACATGTGGCTTGTGAATATGTTTTCTCAGTTTGTAGCTTGTTGGTTTTTTTTTTTTTTTTTTTATCTTCTTAATAGGGTTCTGTAGCAGAACAAAAGTTTTACATTTTAATGAAGTTCATTTTATCTATTTCCCTTTTCTAGATTATGATTTTTTCTAGCCCTAGATCCCCAAAATTTTCTATTTTTTTCTGTTAATAAAAGTTTAATTTTTAAGTTCATGACCCATTTTGAGTTTTTGTATAAGATGTGAGGTTTAGGTCAAGGTGTATTTTTGTTTGTTTGGTTTTTGCCTGTGGCTGTGCAGTTGCTTGAATAACATGTTTAAAAGGCTGTCCTTCCTTGAATTGCTTTGTGACTTTGTCAAAAATCGGTTGGGTATACTTTTTTGGGTCCACATCTGGATACCATATTCTGTCCCATCAGTTTCTATCTGTCCCTCTACCACATGGTCTTGGTCACTGTATTTGTATAGTAAGCCTTGAGGCCAGTTTGAGTGATTCTTCCCAATTTATTCATCTTTTTAAAAATTATTTTGCTATTCTAATCCCTTTGCCTTTCTATATAAATTTTAAAATAATCTTGTCTATAGCTAGAGAAGAATCTTGCTAGAATTTTGATGAGAATTATGTTAAACCTGTGTATGCATGTGGGGGAATCAACAGCTTCACTAGGTTGAGTCTTCCAATCCATGAGCATAAAATGTTTTTTTTCTTTTTTAATGAAAGCGTCAGATGTAAAGACACAGAGAGTTCTGATGGCCCCTGTTGTCCTTTATTGAGAAGTGCTTTTGTTGCAGGGAGAATATCAACAGACCATGATTGCATCTTTGTTCAATCTTTTTTTTTTTTTTTGTATTTTCTTTTTTTAAATGCATAGGCCTACGAAAGGAGGTTCCCTACATGTCCTTTGATTCCAATGTTCGTGGACAGTGACACTGTGAATGAATTCAAGAGTGAAGATGGGGCTATTCATGTCATTGAAAGGCGCTGCAAACTGGATATAGATGCACCCAGACTGTTGAAGAAGGTAACTAAAAAGGACATCTTAGATGGCAGTCTCCCAAAAGACAAAATGAAGTTATGCTTACAGCTCCTCTTGAAGTTGGGTGTTATTCATCAACCCTTTTTCTCTTTATGTCTTTAAAGATTGCCGGAGTTGATTATGTTTATTTTGTCCAGAAAAACTCACTGAATTCTCGGGAACGTACTTTGCACATTGAGGCCCATAATGAAACGTTTTCCAATCGGGTCATCATTAACGAGCATTGCTGCTATACCGTGAGTAATCTCCGTCGTTCGGCAGAAGATGGCAAGATTGTGCTCACAAGGATTGTTTGATCAAGGTTTTAAACAGTGCATCTCTTTGTGTTAGAGGGCTGTTCTTCATCAGATGTTGTTACTCATTTCTGACTAGTGAGATCGGAGGGTAGCAGACGTGGTCTCCTGCAGAATGGGTTATGTGGTTGTGGCAGTTAAGGCAGCCAAGTGATGCTTTGCTTTGTTTTCAGCTGTTACTTTCACGAACCACCACTTTTCTGGTCGCCTATACTACTTTAGAAATATATATTGAAGGACCAAGATATTGTGTACCTTTAGATTAGAGCTGGGAGCGTTTATTTGTCTTAGCATCTTCATTGCTTACCACCCTGGTTCAAGAATTTCTTTTACCAGATTGTTAGAATGATACCTGCCGGGTCTCTGTGCTTCTGCCCTTGCCCTCTTGCACAGTATCCTCAACACTGAATCCAAAGTGATCCATTTACAGTATGTCGGATCACATCGCTTCTCTGGGCCCCAAACCCTGTAATGTCTCCACAGTTCACTCAGAGGAAAAGCCCAGAGTCCTTCCAGTGGCTCACACGGCTCTGCGTTCTCTCCTGCTTGTATCTCTCCTGTCCCTCCTTTGGTGTGCGCAGTCCTGCCGGCCTTCCTGCTGTTCCCTGGCCATGAGGCAGGCCTCCCCCAGGGCTTGGCTCTAAGAGGCGAGGCGATGGCAGGACTGCTCTGCCCAGATCTCTGCTTGACCCCCTCCTTCGCCTCCACCTCCATGAAGCCATCCCTAACTTGCCCTGTTTAATTCTGCAGCCTGCCGGCCCACCCCAGTCCTTGTAACCCTGTTCCAGCTTTTCTTTATTCCATAGCACTTACTTTCCAACAGCCATGTAGTTTCTTACCTGTAATGCTTATGGTTCATCCTCTGTCCCCCATCAGAGAGGAAGGGTTTTTTTGTTCACAGTGGAGGACGCATAGCATGAGTAGTTGAATACATGAAGGAACCAAGAATGAAAATGAAGCTCTCCTTTTATGGTCATTTTTAGAATATTTGGGAAAAATTATTTGGATATTTTCATGATTTTGAATCTGGCTGTATATTTTGTTTCTGCTGTTTTCATGGTAGTGATATTTTTCGTAAAATGAGTGTTTCTTCTGGTTCCCAATTAACTGAGGAGCTGACAAACAGTGATGCAGTGTCAGTGTAGTTAGTGGGAATCTTTCTCTCTATCTGTAGGTTCACCCTGAAAATGAAGATTGGACCTGTTTTGAACAGTCTGCGAGTTTAGATATTAAATCTTTCTTTGGTTTTGAAAGTACTGTGGAAAAAATTGCAATGAAACAGTATACCAGCAACATTAAAAAAGTGAGTTGATCTTGGGACTCTCTCTGAAATGATGGGTGGGCAGTCTTCTTGGAAGGCTGGGGAGGGGTCAGCGATTGGTTAAAGAGGAGATGCTTTGACCCTGCCTGTGCCTTAGTTTCAGGTATAAGGGGTCTAGATTGCTAATGCTGAAGGAGGGAGGAGGCGCATGTAGCTGCTGGCCACAGCACTCTGCTTGGAGTTGCCGGGAAAGATGGAAGCTAGGGTACAGCAGCAGCAGCTAGCTTACGGCACCCCCAGGTCCCACCCAGGGTTTGCTGGTGAGGACTACTCTTGCACTGATACAATTCTTACCAGGCAGGCTCGCAGGGGTCCCCAGCCCTCAGATGGTTAGTTTCATTTTGCAGGGATGACCTTCCCTTCCCGTTTGTGTGCTGCTGCTCACCGGTTATTATGGAATCATGGTTTTGAAATATATCCTATGGGATTTTGAAGGCTTGTTTTATTTTTAGGGTACTGTATTAGAAAAAATTGGGCCTGAGACATAAAGCATATATTGAGCACAAGTACAGTAAATCAGTGTTTTAAAATAAAAAGTTCCACATCTTTAGATATTATTTCCTAAACTTTTGGAGAAGAGGAAGTAAAATAGTTAAGAAAAACAAAAATGCAAAGGTGTTTGGCTTTTGTTCCTCTATTTATTTTTATAACAATTTAGTTTTATTAGTGTTTTAAAAACTTGCGAGGGTTGAATAATTTTAATATTGAATATATATTTACCTTAAAATGGGTTTTGTTTTAAAGGGAAAAGAAATCATTGAATACTACCTTCGTCAGTTGGAAGAAGAAGGCATAACCTTCGTGCCCCGTTGGACTCCACCTTCCATCACACCCTCTGCAAAACCATTATCATCATCTTCATCATGCAAGAAACAAGCAGCGGTCGCGGCCATCGTCATCCCAGATGCTGCCCTTAAGGAAGGGCTGAGTGGCGGCGAGGCCCTCGGCAGCCCTGGCGGGGCCCCTGAGCCTGTGGTGGGGACTCCTGACGGTAGGTCCAGAAGGTTCTGAGAGCAGGACTAGGGATGGACGCGGCTTCTGCTCCTTCTGCTCACGCCGCCTGCTCTGGTTCCTTGGGACGGTAGATAGCACGTGAAGAAAAGACCCAGCTTTTGTTTCTGGCCCTTGTCCTCTAGCTTATATAACATACTCTTTTTATTTTTTCTTAGATTTTTTAAATAGGCAGGAAGTGATATCAAGTTACTCTTTTATTGAGACCGGAAAATTATTTCTTTTCATTTATGTTAGGTGAAGGTACCTTCAAGTGAATTGTGAGGCAACAGTCCTCTCAGCACAATGATAACATCATCTAACACTTTGTATGCTTACTGTGTGCCAGGTACTGTTCTGTTCACTCAGGTAATGACGGGTCCTTTTAGGTAGAAATGCTTATTATCCTCATTGTATATACGGGTTAACTGAGGCACAGGGAACTTGAGTAACTAGCCTAGAGTCACTACTAGTAGGCAGTGGCCTGGCTGGGTTGAGCCCAGGTGGGCTGGCTCCAGGGTCTGTGTTTAGCGCCTGTGCTGCCCGTCACATTTGTTAAACACATACACGTGCATACAACCCTTTTATTTTTAGCTATAGGGTAATGCCCCTTGTACAGAGTTCAGAAAACATAGAAAAAACACAAGAAAATTCTGCCACTCAGAAGTTTTGTTAAGATACTGGTGTTTCTATTTCTATACATTCTTCTCTGCAGCCAAACTATGCCATTTGTTAGCTTTCAACAGGTGGCGGGTGTGGGCAGATGGTTCAGAATACATTTTATTTTTCCCCTTGTGAATTTTTTGTTATACTTATTTTGCTATCTCATTCTTCCAGTTTGTTACCTTATCATGAAAAAGATTTCTTTTATTCTTGAACATAATAGCTCTATTCAAAATAGATTTATATCCAGTTTTATATATGTATATCCTGTAGGGCCTCTCTGTATAACTTGGAATTAAACAGTCATTAAATATCTGTTATAGCCATTGTTCTATTATGTATAGTATTGAGACTTGGCGAATCAGGAAGTTTACCTGTGGTTTAGTCAGTGATTTGACCTTAAAGACTAACACTGAAGTTCTCTAGGGTGTCTGGTTTAAATCTGCCATCTCTGCAGTCTCCTTCACCTCTGAGACTCTAGGAACACACGTTAACCTCACTGAGCGGAGGACTTGAGAAGCCTGAAGTGTAGTGTCCTTTGTTGTGAATGATGTCATGCCACTTATGTTTCCAGACAAACTAGATGCAGACTACATCAAGAGATACCTGGGCGACTTGACCCCACTGCAGGAAAGCTGCCTTATTAGGCTTCGCCAGTGGCTCCAGGAGACCCACAAGGGCAAGGTGAGCGTCGGCACCAGCATGTGGGGGTGGTGGCCCCATGAAGTCATGGACTCTCGTCCCACCCATAGTTGCTGAGAGCAAATATTCCCAATTGCCATACCCAGAAATATTCCTTCCAAACTGAAAGTCACTGAATTTCTATCTTGTGTGTGGCATCTTGGTCCTTGGTGGCAAGTTATAATACACACCCTTCCAAATATAATTAGCTGTTTTTTTCTAGACTTAACAGAGAATGGTCTAGATTAATGTCAAGTTATAAAGCAATAGTGTGTCCCAAATATTCATACATTTAAATTTTTAGAGGTTTAAAAGGAGTTCAGGGATTAGAAATGTTTGAGCTTGAATTTTGAGATTTTTGGTGAAATTTTAGCCTCATGAGGAATTAAATTTATATAAGTCTTACGTCGTAAGCAGAGGCTCATTAGTGTGTGTAGCAAGTTACTGACGTTATTTAGTGAAGGGAAGCTAGGCATTGCGTGTAGCCAGCCTAATCTCTAATTTTGTCAATCCTGATTACTAAAGACCAAATAACTGTGTACTGTTCAATACCTGTGATAGAGAAGATAATCACAATAATGATAGCTACCATTTGTTATATATCATGTATTAGACCCTGTTTTAAGCTTTCTATTAAATCCTCCCAACAGCTGTATGAGGTGGTACTGCTTTCATCATCTCTGTTTTACATATGAGGAAACTGAGGCAGAGAGAAGTAACTTGCCCAAGATCTCACAGCAAGTGGTGGGTCAGGATTTGAACCCAGGCCTTTTAGTTCCAGAACCTGCATTCATAACCACCTCCATACAACTGGTCCTTTCTGAGTGAAGATGATGCCAAATGAGTAGGTCACATGGTTTTAGCTGCTTTCCCAGGAGTGGGGTGGTGAGTGGGCTCTGCACCCACTCTCTTGGTCTGCCAGTGGACCAGCTATCTGCATGCATAGGCAGGTAGCTATGGAGGAAGGTACCTGGTCCACACGAGACTCTGAATACAGTCTTGGTCTTGTTCTTTACTCAGGGAGGCTGACCCATCAGTTGACAGTAATCGAATCTACAGAAGGTTCTTGTAAGTTAGGAGCACCCCCACATTACCAAAACCAGCGTGCTTTTGTATTCTCATTTTTTATTTAAGTGTGATATATACACAGAAAAGTGCACAAATCATAGTTCTTAGATTCATGATAGTTCATGTAATTGAAATGTTTGCTTAAAGAAATTATGTATGCCTTCGCTCTACTGTGCTGAAACTAAAATGGAATACTATAAAGATTATTCAAACTAATAATGTTGGTTTTCTAAAGTGTTAAGGAAGATTTTTTGGTAACAGCTACTTTTGAATAGCATAATAAAGCAGCTTACTGTTGATAAGAAGTGGGAGTTTTAGAGTCTTATTCTCCTAGCAACTTGGTGTTTTTCCTTAGCAACTTTTAACATTACTTAGAAACATCTTTTTCTCTTAATAGATTCCAAAAGACGAGCATATTCTTCGGTTCTTACGTGCTCGGGATTTTAACATTGACAAAGCCAGAGAGATCATGTGTCAGTCCTTAACCTGGCGGAAGCAGCACCAGGTAGACTACATTCTGGACACCTGGAACCCTCCCCAGGTCCTTCAGGATTACTACGCGGGAGGCTGGCATCATCACGACAAAGGTGTGTATGAACATGCAGCTGTGTTTCAGTCATGTCTGTCTGGCTGTGTCATTAAAGACACCCTTAGAGACGTCCTTCCATAAGTTACGTGGAGCCCACATGGATGAATTGTCCCTCCTCACTCTCAGAATTTGGAAACTTTCCCCAGCTTGAACACATTGACTATAAATTTCATCATGACCACGCTGCCATTCCACCCTGGGCAGCCAAGGATGGGCCTGTGACTGCTGCCCTTCATGGACTTGAATCACACTGGGAAATGACTTCACTTCCCTAGTTCAGTGGAGTTAGTTTTGACCTATTAAAAACACTGAAGTGTCTGTGGCAGAGTTTTTTCAGTGGCGTAGTGCTAATAAAGGAACTTTTAAGTGACTTAAACCCCTACAGTAGCTGTAAAAATGTTTAGGCAGATATTTAATATTCTATATCAAAACAGTGAAGAATTCAGTGCTGCTTTCGGGAGTAAGTAAAGCATAGATGAAGGACAGTGATACACCTAAAATGAAGATAGCTTAAATGTGGCCTGGTGCGGTGGCTCATGCCTGTAATCCTAGCACTCTGGGAGGCTGAGGCGGGTGGATCACTCAAGGTCAGGAGTTCGAAACCAGCCTGAGCAAGAGCGAGACCCCATCTCTACTATAATAGAAAGAAATTAATTGGCCAACTAATATATATAGAAAAAATCAGCCAGACATGGTGGCGCATGCCTGTAGTCCCAGCTATGTGGGATGCTGAGGCAGTAGGATTGCTTGAGCTCAGGATTTTGAGGTTGCTGTGAGCTAGGCTGATGCCACAGCACTCACTCTAGCCTGGGCAACAAAGCGAGACTCTGTCTCAAAAAAAAAAAAGATAGATTAAATGAGAAACTTAATAAAAAGAAAACTATTTTTAAAATGAGAAATTGAAAGCGCAGTTCATCCAAATTGCTTTTCATATCACGCCTTGCAGGAAGGACCTGCACTGTCAAAGATACGGTGTCTGTGTCCTGGTACAGAGCGTGGTAGCTGGACAGGGTGGCATCACGGCACTGCAGGGCAGTGAGGGGTGTGAGGGGTCACCACGGACCTGGCCCCTTCTGCCTCTGTGCAAGCCCTTTTAAAACTGAGGGGCTCCGATGTGTCTGTATTTCTGACTTAATCTTTTGTGTTTCTCCAGATTAATTGTAGCTTTATTAAATTTTTACTGACAGCATATAATATTTATATTTACTCTGTGACCCAACCCTTAAAGGGTTAAAACGTTTGATAGTAAGACACTGACAAATGTGTCTTATTAAATGTTTTATAAATTTGCCTGTCAACAAGGTCTTGGGGCACAAAGAACATAATGCTTTAAGTAGGATGGTTGTAGAGCCACATTCTCCTCGGATATGAAGTTCACAGGGTGATATATACAAGGTGAATGTTATAGCACCTCCCAGCCCCCGTGTCAAGGTGACACTCTGGATCCTACATTAATGACAGAAGACAAGTCTTAGCTCCTTTTCAGGACTACGATCCATCTGTGTTCTTTCTGCTACTCCCCTTTGACACTAAGTGGTAGCAGGCTAGGTAGTGCTGACTCTAGGGATATGCTCTGGCCTGCAAGATCTTTTTCCCCTCTATGTAGCTGGTCCTTGATGACAAGGCCTTGCATAAAGAGTTAGGTTCCTCTCAGGCTCCATCCATTAAACCTCCAGGCTATAAAGAATTAGAACCAACATGTGCTGGTTGGTATGGATTTAAGGATTTCTAGGATGTTTTCATTTATCTTGGTCCTTAGAGTGGGAATTGAAGGAGGCTGGCATTTTAAAAATCTTGACGCTAACTTTTCAGTAACTTATGAAATAAATTATTTTTCTAAGAAGAGAAATGTTAAAAGTGCTCTGTATTCATAGGAAAAGTGTGCATGGATGCTCTGGTGTCCCCCGCTGTTGAAAATCAGGGGTCTTGCCCAGCCCTGGTTGTTTAAGCAAGGGGACTGCGCCCAGCCTGTGGACAGTGCGGGAGGTTCCTGCCAAGCCCAGGCAGGGGCCCCAGCTCCACTCCCTTCTCCAAAGCATGGCCGTCTCCAGGACCCTGCTCAGCTGCCATGCCAGTTGCCTCTTACTCTTTCTTTTTGTGGGAAATGTTGGGCACACCACCACACACAAAAATCAGTCGCTGCTTCTATGAGTAGGAAAGAACCTCAGGCTCCTCTGGAATATAGGAGAACACATTTCCTTAAGGTTCTTAGAGTTGTTTCTTCAGTTTCACGTCAGGGGTGATGCTAATAATACCCTCCCTTCCCCTCCCTGCAGATGGGCGGCCGCTGTACGTGCTCAGGCTGGGGCAGATGGACACCAAGGGCCTGGTGCGAGCCCTCGGGGAGGAAGCCCTGCTGAGATACGTAAGTGCGCGGCTGCGCGGACACAGGCTCCGCTTGCCGTCACCTCCTTTCTCTGCCAGCAGGATTGGTTTATTACGATGGATTTATTTACATGTTTATTTACATGTAGCAAACATGTATTGCTTTTATAGTTAGAAAGGAAGTATTAATATATTTTAAAATTTCAACAAAGGACACAAATGTTATAGAAATGTTTTCCACCGTGGAAGCATCAGTGAAACAGCGTGCCTCCTCCCGATGCCTGCTGCAGAGCTGACTGCGAGCCGTCTTTTTCCCTTCACTCCCACGTCACATCGGTCCCCACCTTCCACCCCCATGCTCCTGAGGTGTCACTCACGTCAGATCTCTTTTTTTTGTTTGAGACAGAGTCTCATTCTGTTGCCTGGGCTGACGCCACGGGCCTACCTCACAGCAACCTCAAACTCCTGGGCTAAAGCCATCCTCCTGCCTCAGCTTCCCAAGTAGCTGGAACTACAGGCATGCGCCACCATGCCTGGCTAATTTTTTTTTTTTCTGTATATTTTTAGTTGTCCAGCTAATTTCTTTCTGTTTTTTAGTGGAGATGGGGTCTTGCTCTTGCTCAGGCTGGTCTCAAACTCCTGAGCTCAAACGATCCTCCTGCCTCGGCCTCCCAGAGTGCTGGGATTATAGGCGTGAGCCACCACGCCCGGCCACGTCACATCTCTTAATCGTGTTCTTTCCACTGGCGCGTCCTTAATGCAGGCTTTTAGCGTCTTGCGTCTGGACCATCTCAGAGGCCTGCTGACCTGTCCTCCCCCGACTCAGGCCACCTCTTCCTCTGCCGCAGCTGGCGTGTTTCCCCTCCCAAGAGAGAATAAACAAAAACCTAAAGACACAGCTATAATCTCATATTCTAAAATACCTGCTGGTGGCGTTTCGTTGTATATTCTGTTAGGTCCCCTTCCCCACCACGTGTGCGTGTGCGTGCATACGTGCATATCCATCATGCACACACGCACGTGGAGGTGTGGGCAGACTGCTTCCATAGGGGAAGGTTTTGTTAGTGTAAATCGAAGGGCTCTCTTAAGCCAAGCTTTAAGTCTGTCTGAGACTGCCTTTTCTCTTGGCTGGTACGTGTGGTACCAGAATGTTCCCACGCTTCACAGACACTTACCTCCTACTCCCCCGAGTGCACTTGTTCTGAAGACAGGTCCCCAGATGGAGTCCTCCCCTGCTCATCTGGTGACTCCTCTGAACTCTTACTTCACTTCCGATAGCTGCTACCTTTGCCGTAGATGTTAGTGTTTATTCACTTTTTGAGAGTCAAATATTCTTTTTTTTTGGTGATATGTTTAGTGCGTATGGACATATGAGAACATTTAAATAGATGACTTTTTTGGTTTACACGCTTACCTATAATGCAATGTATTAATGTCACTCTCTTTCGTAGCTTGATGCAATAGTTTCGCCCTCCTTAGACTGATGGTGAATCTTTGTGGCCCTTTATGCACAGGTTCTCTCCATAAATGAAGAAGGGCTAAGACGGTGTGAGGAAAATACGAAAGTCTTCGGTCGCCCTATCAGGTAGGTGTGGAGTTCTGTTTTTCCTTTCAGCTTATTGAGAATATGAATTAAATATTTCTAGTTGATTTTCAAAACCAAAATCTAATAGTTTACTGTTTTCCAAGGTGTTCTAAAAGGTTGAAAATAGATAAACATGTAATACGGTCAGTATGGGGCAGTTGCTGGGGTTTGGTATTTTTTGTGCCCCCAGGCGTTGCTGTCATGTCAGTCTGGTGGGGTGTGGCCTGCCTGTTTGGCTTGTGTGGCCCTCAGGAGCCCAGGCTGCAGGCTGTTTGCTTGTTAGTTTTTGCCTCCCCTCTACCCAAAGTTATTCTGTATTATTGAACCATGCTTCTAGTTACTGTACACTGTCTTGAAAGTGTGCAGTGATTCAGAGGCTGACATTGAGAAGGTGTACATAGGTGGTTCACTGGAGTGTGAGTTCCATGAGGGCAGAGGTTTCGAGGGTTTTTTCCTCACTGCTATATTCTCAGCTCCTGAGACAGTGCTCGACTCAGTAAATATTTGTTGAAGAATAGCTCAATGCGGTTCAAACATTGCATGTTAAAATGCCAGATGTGTGTCCTGTTGACAGCAGGTCAGGGGAGTGGCTTGGCCTGTCTAGGACGGCACATTGTGGCCTTGCTGCATCACTGAGCGTGTCTGAGAGAGATTTTTATTCATTGTCAATCAGCCGCTGATTGCTTTGATATTTCAAGTATTGGTCCTACCGTACTGATTCTAGTGTTTTACTCAAGTAGATATAAATAGAGTTCCTATCACTATACTTTTTACAAAACTGATATATATTTGGAAATGGCTATCAATGACAAAAAAAATATATATATAGGACACAGTTTGCTAAATATGCCATCTATTGAATAAAACACTTCTCTGGGCAACCTGCAGTTCGTGGACCTGCCTGGTGGACCTGGAGGGGCTGAACATGCGCCACCTGTGGAGGCCGGGAGTGAAGGCGCTGCTGCGCATCATCGAGGTGGTGGAGGCCAACTACCCCGAGACGCTGGGCCGCCTGCTCATCCTCCGGGCGCCCAGGGTGTTCCCTGTGCTCTGGACGCTGGTGGGTGTGGGGCCGGATTTGTGGTAACTGTTAGCATCGCTAGCCATTCAGAAAGCAGATGTGCACGCATTCACGTGCAGGTGTCTGTGACCTTATATCTTAACCGGTGAGGAAAAAACAAGCATGAGAAGAGAAAATATTTCAGATTTTTAAGGAGAGGAACAAAAGCAAGATTTTTCTGAGTGTCCCAATGCCGTGCGAATAAACCTTACAGAAAAGTTTATCAAACTAGAAGTCCCCGCCCCGCCGCCATCCTACTCATAGTATCACATTGTAATTTTAATCTTTGAGAATCAGACAGCAAAGCAAACATGACTATATAGTCTTTTCTCCACACGTCTAGGTTAGTCCATTCATTGATGACAACACCAGAAGGAAATTCCTCATTTATGCAGGAAATGACTACCAGGGTCCTGGAGGCCTGCTGGATTACATCGATAAAGAGATTATTCCAGATTTCCTGAGTGGAGAGTGCATGGTACGTATCAAGCGTGGAGCTGCACTTTTGGCTACTTATAGGATAGGAGATGTGGGTGTCGGTTTGCACAAATAATTGTGAGAACTTTTAGTTTGGATTTTGTTTTGTTTTCCTTGGCTGTCATCTCTCTGATCCAGGGTTAAACCAAAGAGAACCATTTAGATAAGTGTTGATAATGCACGTTTCTTCATTATTAAATACAAATGAGAATTTGTTTTAGAATCTGATATAATTGCAGTTTGCTTTATTTGCATAGCTTTGTGTGTGAGTCAGATCTTTTACCTGTTTTAGAGGAGCTGCGCATTAAAACAATACAGTTAAAATCAAATCAGTTCTCAAGATTTCTCCCTTGACAATAAATAAATCAAAATAACATTTTTAAAGTGAAAAAATTAAGGGAAGTGTTTCTCTTTCATGTAAGTTTGGGGTTTTTAATACACTGAGTTGCTGGAGGCAAAGGCCTCCACTTCCAAACCCTGCACTATGACAAGCGGAGAGCCTTGGGGCCTTACAGCCACGGCACATGCCGAGCCATGGGGGGGGGGGGCGTTAAAGACACTGAAGCTGTGGGGCCCAAAGGAAGTGCTCCGTGGTACACGCTGGCAGCTAAAGCCAGTAGGGAATCATGGTTCTTATCAGAGAGGATCTTCAGTCATCCTTCATACAAAGTTAGCTTTTTGAGATGTGTACCCACTGGATTCGACTCATGTAGTTAGCTAATGAATTGGGCTTTCGGGGAATCTTTCTGAATGGTTAGAGAAATTTAGAAAACATACGAGGTTAGCTCTCAGCTCATCAGTTCTGCTTTGAGGAAATTGCAGGCATAATCACGGCGCAATGCAAAGAGCAAGTAAATTATAGGACTAACTTATCCAGTGCCCGTGAGATAGACCGCGGGCTCAAGTTTATAGAAACTCATGAACTGCTATCATTATAGAAGCCACTACTCCCAGTTTTTGCTCCTTCTAATCACGACTAGAAGAGTTGAGCTGGAGCAGGAGACTCGACTCACATCCATCGTGCCTGCATGTGTCACGCGCTGACCCCGTGACGCACTCGCAAGTGAGGGTGTTTGTAATTGATTCCCAGCTCTCCCGAGCTGCTGTCCGGCTGGGTGTTGAAGAGGAGGCCATTTGCTTCCACTTCCTGTGGCTAGAGGGTGTTTAACCACTATTCAGTCTGGTATTTTTCTAACATTTTGTCATTGCTGTGACATTTTCCATTCATGCTGCTCTACAAGCTGAAGACTGTTTATTTTCCACATAGTTGCCTCCCGGGGCCGATAACTTAGGCAGTACTTGGATTTTATGAACTTGAGTATGAAGTCATTATATCAAGGTTATTTAAGGAAATTTATGGTATATACAAATTCTAATTCAACTTTACCTAATTCAAGCAAGTGCAAAAGAAATTCACCTTTATTAGCTTTTTGCTGGTGTTATAGACCAGTCGTTTGACTTGGATTAGACACAAAACTGTATTCATTGATTATATATCTTGACTGTAATTTCATATCATAAAAATAATGCCCGTGGCTGTTAAGAATAAAACTTTTTCTCAAAATAATGATCTTCCTTTACAGCGTGATGTAAATACTTCTAATTCTTATATAAACCAGCTTTCATAATTGAGTCTAGTCCCTCATGTTTATTAGTATGGATTCTGTGGGAAATCTGCCTCAACTGTTCCCGTTTATTCAAGGTAAAGCATATGTATTTAAGTGGTTTTTAGGAAATATATTGCTCAGCAGTGCAGAATATTTTACCACCTTGCCAGTGTTTTCCATTTCTAGGCAGACTCCAGGAGTTGGGCACGTTGGGTGGGTGCTGGCCGGCACGCCTGGGCTCCCCAGGGTCGGTTTGTGTTAGCACAGCGTTCACTGCTGTGTTTTCTTTTGCAGTGTGAAGTGCCAGAGGGCGGACTGGTCCCCAAATCTCTGTACAGGACTGCAGAGGAGCTGGAGAACGAGGACCTCAAGCTCTGGACTGAGAGCATCTACCAGTCAGCGAGCGTGTT
Organism: Microcebus murinus; assembly: GCF_040939455.1. NCBI lineage: Eukaryota > Metazoa > Chordata > Mammalia > Primates > Cheirogaleidae > Microcebus > Microcebus murinus. Next base: position 59,093,034 of record NC_134121.1, read on the forward strand.
CAAAGGGGCCCCGCACGAGGTACTCGCGCCCCTCGGGCTCCTCTCCACAGTTTCTGCAGCCGGCCTTCCTGCCAGGCTTCCTGTAGAAGAGTCAGCTCGTCTTTCTGGTCTTTGTCTTTGGACTTTTGTTGACACTTGATACTGAGTTTCAGTACATGTCAATGTGGGCGGGTGGGGCTCTTGGAGTAGAAAGTAGCTGTGCCCGTCAGCTCACTCAGACCTGGAGAGGGAATCTGACCTCTCGACCCCCTCCCGACCCCCATGTTATACTGTCGCAGCACAGAGACGGAGTAGCAGATCTTTCCTTGTAGGAAGATTTAGCTCCCGAATTTAGTTTATTTAATGGTTATAGAGAACAAGTTTCATTTGCTATTTTTTCTTGACTGGATTTTGGTTATTTATGTTTTTTAAGGAATTTGCCGATTTTTGTAAGTCTTATGGAATAAGGAGAAACAGCTCGTCTCTATTCCCTTCTTGCTATTACATTGAGGTGCAGAAGCAAGAGTATTCCTGTGTTTCTGTGCACCATGTGTCGTGCTGTAGCGTCATGAATGACCTTAAGCTGCAGGACCCACAGTGGAATCGCCCTTCTTAGCTCTAGGGCAAGGTTTGTGGCTCGTAGTGGTTGGAGAGGACGGTGGCGCTTTGTACAGAGCAGGTGTTGAGTGAGACTGCGGTGCTGGCTTGGCCGCTAGTGGTAGCCAGGAGCTGACCCCTTCCTGCCTTCTGCCCTGGTAGCACCGGCTCAGGGCATTATTGCTGCAGTCGGTACTTTCCTATGGCCAACCTGACACTTGTGGGGCAAGTGGACAAGGGAATACTGTTGCCATGATTTGAACAAGCAGAGACAAGCGGAGCCTGCCTTACTAATCAGTTCTACAGGGGGAATCTCAAAGTTTATAACTGTCTCAAGGATTATGTGTATTAATTTCTCACTTGGAGGGCAGGCTCGACAAGGCAGAGTCCTTGCTTGTTGCGTACGAGGTAACTGTCAGTCTTGTCCATGTTTCAAAACTTAGGGGCTCTGCATGTTTCCTTTGTGTCACAGAGCATCTGTAAATGTACAAATGGTAAAAACTTTCATTCTGCTTTGGGGATTATTCAAAGTACAGATGCAAGGAAGTAATACACCTAAAATGAAGGCTGAATTAAATGTCCCCGCTGTGAATGCAGGAAGTGCCTGTCAGAATGGGGGACAAGGTCTCAGGATGGATCTTCCCTGGGGAGCCACTTTGCTGGAGATAGTGCTGTGCCATGTCGTGCCACCTGTTCTTGAATCTATTTAAGGACGTTCGGAAGTGGCATTTTAGTAGTGAGAAGTGGCAGTGGTAGGGTTGGGGAAGGCGTCCGGCGTGCAGAGCAGCGAGTGCAGAGGGCACAGTGGATGCCCGCAGAGGCTGACAGGCAGCTGCGGGGGCGAGGGGCAGGGCCTGCTCCTCTGCTTCCTTGGTGGGAGGTTTCAGTGACTACGGAACTCCGTGCAGCTGCCTTTTATCCTCACATCCTGCCCACACTAATCTTTTGAAACTATTAACTTTGATCATTCCCTGCTGGGAAGCTTCTGTCAGCGCAGCGTAAGTTCAGGTTTTAGATTGGCACTCCACAGCTGGGGCATTTCCCAGCCCTGCCCCCACCATGTCCAAGCAGCCTCACTCTGGCAGGCCCACGCCTGGCTCCTGCCTCACCCCTGGCGCAGGACACTGCCCTGTGGTTCCTCTGCCTGCTGTTTATGGAGCTTCCACCTTCTCCAGGGCCTTCTGGTGCTTTGCAGCTGCGAGCAGGGCACTGAACCCGTACGTGCAACCCCACAGTGCTCCTGTGCTGTGTTATTAAGACCCAGTCTCTTGCAATGCTGTCTGAAGGTCGTGTGCTAGAAATGTCTGGCCTGTGGGTACAGAGCACAGCACAGAACTTGGTACATGACACAGGTAGCAGGAACCACTGGCCGAAAGAATGAAAAGAGTGAGTGGGAAGGCTGGGTGGTCATGGTCCAGTGACTCTGTGAAAAGAGACCTGCCCACAGGGATCAGTCCACACAGACACACACACACACACACACACACACACACACACACACACACACACCGCTCATACACATCTGGACTGAGAGGCCCCTGGAGGGGACGATGTTGTCACAGCATCGGGGTGGGGCTCATGCTCGTGGATCTCAGTTGTCTGATGCAGTCTCTCTTTCCAGATCCTCATTCAGATTGTGGATGCCTCTTCGGTGATCACTTGGGATTTTGACGTGTGCAAAGGGGACATTGTCTTTAACATCTATCACTCCAAGAGATCACCACAGCCACCCAAAAAGGACTCCCTGGGGGCCCACAGCATCACTTCTCCAGGCGGGAACAACGTGCAGCTCATAGACAAAGTCTGGCAGCTGGGCCGTGACTACAGCATGGTGGAGTCGCCTCTCATCTGCAAAGAAGGAGAAAGCGTGCAGGTAACACCACGCCTCTGACCTTCTCTGCGGTGGGCAACTGGCTTGAGAAGAGTGTTTCACTTTGTTCCCTCAAGAAGCTGTGTGGCTTCTCGAGGTGCCATCCATCTGTGGAGAGCCCTTAGGTGTGGCCAGTTGTAGTTTTGCTTCTTGACAGCCAGAATGGCTCCGGAAGCCCAGTGAGTCTTAGAAGAAAAAGAGCTCAAGCCTAAGCAGCAGTTTTGGACAGAATCCAGGACTTGTATCTAAAAGCACATGAATTTTCTCAAAAGCAACATGTGACAGGAAGGAAAGAGCATTATTTGCACATAGACAGCTGGGTTTCAGAAGGCTCCACTGAGACATAATTTGATCGTGTTGTGTTTGTCTTTTTCAAAGGAAAATCACACTAAATAGAAGTGAGAGGAACAAGTACTTAGAGAACTATTAACTCTCATTACCAAACATTCTAATTTGTTTAAAAATGCTGTCAGTTCATTTTTAACATTTTGGCCAGTTATTTTGAGTGCCTGTGCTCAAATGGTAGTTCTCTGGGTGTTTTTGGCCTTCATAATAGATGCATAATTTTGCTGCCTTTACAGTTTTCGGGATAAGCCTGTCAGTGTTTCAGTGGTCTTAGATGTAGATTAAAAGAGAATGTTTTATCCAATTTTTAAAATAATGAACATTTTAAGCTGTATTATTACAGTTTTTAAATCCAGAATTAATGGAGAAAGTAATTTTCATAGATTGACTATAGATTGACATCTTTTGAGCCCAGAATATGCCGGTAGATGATTGGAAGCACCTCAGGGAAAGAACTGCCTGGCCCAGAGGGCCTCTGCTGAGCCCCCAGCCCAAGCGGAGGGCCCCTCCAGAGCTCTGCCACCCGCCATGCACCTCCTTGCACCTTCCTCTCCATGGGGGTGTGGCCTCACCAGGGCGGCAGACACAGCATCTGTCCCTTGGCCTTCCCAGCACAGGCAGAGCCTTGCCACAGTTCAATAGGTGGAAGGACATTGTTGAATACCTGATAGTGAACCGAGATAGCAGGTCCTTGTTCCCATTGAGATGGACACATAATTACTGTCAAATAATGAGACTCAGAGACACCTGCCCTTGGCAGTGGTCAGACCATTTTAGGGTCATGATCCCTAGGAGGAAGGAAGTCCTCCTCAGCTGCCACTGCCTTACTTGTTTTAGGGCTCACACGTGACCAGGTGGCCGGGCTTCTACATTCTGCAGTGGAAATTCCATAGCATGCCTGCGTGTGCCGCGACCAACCTGCCCCGGGTGGACGACGTGCTGGCCTCCCTGCAGGTCTCCTCTCACAAGTGTAAAGTGATGTACTACACCGAAGTGATTGGCTCTGAGGATTTCAGGTATGGCTCCCTGGCCGCAGCTGCTGCTGCTGCAAGAACTAAGTGCGGTCAGAAGGAGGCTGCAGTTCTGTGCCATGTATAGGGTCAACAGTGATGGCAGATCCTAGGGATACTCGGGGAGTAGCTTTGGGGTCCTCTGTTGGTGCTGGGACTCCTTGCACTTGTGCAGCGGGAGAGCGTCAGGGAGGTGGGGCAGACTTTGCTTCTGCTTTGCGATGTCCACGCGCAGGCCATGGTAAGCCACTCCCCAGGTGGGACACTTACAACCCACCTCCACTTTCTAGGTGCTGCAGGGGACAGAGAGGAGTGGGCAGAGAGCAGGGTGGGCTGGGAAGTCCAGAAGGCAGTGTGGGCAGGTGGGCGACTTAGTGGTGGGTCCTCACGCCTTGTCCCTCCCTGTGCTGTTTGCAGAGGTTCAATGACCAGCCTGGAGTCCAGCCACAGTGGGTTCTCCCAGCTGAGTGCTGCCACCACCTCCTCCAGCCAGTCCCACTCCAGCTCCATGATTTCCAGGTAGTGCCGCGACGCCTGTGCCTAGTGTGCGGAGGGGATGGCCACACCTGCTTGGACAGCCAGCCACGCTCCGCCGGCCCGCCCAGCGGCGACATTGTGCAGACTCCTCACCTCTAGATAGCAGATAGCTCTACAGATGGTTAATGTAGTCATTTGATCCCAAAGCTATCTTGACAGGTAGTTTTAATCTAACCCTAACTTTAACTCAATAGCCATAGATTTTGTATACAGTGTGCACAAAATCAAACCAGAGCACAAGGGCTCTCTTGAAAGCAAAGTAGTTTATATACCAATTAAGAGATTGACTTTATCTCAAATATTGATGCAAAAAATTTTTCCAACAAACTCTGCATTGTCCATTAGTGGGTGAATTCCTGTTACATCCTCCAGAGCTGAGTCCCACTCCTCCCACGGAGCAGAAGCTGCCAACCTGTTTCCCCTAACCTGCATCGTAGTCCTCACGTCTCCATGCCGTTAGTCAAGAGGGTCTGTGAATTTAGTGACAGCCCTCGAGGTCCCTCCTCTGAGAGTTCAGAGGCAGCCTGCGGAGCACCCAGCCCCACGGCCCCGTCCCTCACTGTTCTGAGAGTGGGCGCTGGGGGTTCAGGAAGGACTCCCCGAGACTCCAGGAAAATGCCGCCATCATTAAACATTACTTTCTCTTTCCTCCTTTTCAAATCTCTGACATTTTTCAGAGCAGGATTTTTCTGTGTTAACTTGTGTAGGGGATTCCTTCCCCTTTTTCTTCTGTGTCGCTCTTAACTGTAGCCTGTTTCGAACGCACTGTCGATCATCTCCTCTGTGCTCTCCAGTGGCTTTCTGCCCTCAGCACAGGTGGCCCTTCCAGTCGCTGGAAGGGTATTTTGGAAACAGAGTAAGTCACACTTGCCATGTCAACACTCTGCAGTGCTGGTTCTAGATAACCAGCATACGTCCACCTTGCCACTCAGGCGGCCTGTGGCTCATAGGAGCCCTGCTGCTTTGTATATGGAAATTGTGGGCCTGTGTGTGTGCGTGTGAGTAAGCGTGTGCTTGTTCGTGTGTGCACACGCATGGCAGTGGGTGCTCGTGGGGAGGGGGCAGATAGAAACTTAGGTCAAGTCACAAAGGATTCTTCATAGAAGCAAATCAGAGTGTGGGGTTAGTTTTCCCTTTTACATTTATGTTTCGATTCCTGATGACAAAGCTACTCTATCTTTATAGACCCTCATTTTTCCCCCCAGCTTTTTATGTGAAAAGCAGGTTATTTATAAATCTGTCCAGAAGTTGCATAGGGACATAGGGGTAGCCTATGTCCCTATGCAACCCCTATGCATAGGGGTTGCTATGCATAGGGGTTGCATAGGGACATAGGCCTATGCATAGGGGTAGCCTCCATGATAAAGACATGTGATGTGTGTTTTTGTGCGTGGCAGAGGCTGTGCTTTTAAAGATATGTGTGAAAATGTACACAGCCATCATCTGTGTGCGTGGTAGGCACATGCATGCTAGATTCCGTTGTCTTAGCTCCACTCTGAAGGTGCTAGGTGGGTGCTGTGTGACCACAGGGCTGCGTGGAGGCCGTGGGCCCCGTGGGGGGGGGGTTGGGAGGGCTGGGGCGAGACCAAGAAGCCCCTCACCTATCAGGTGAGCCCTCATGGCTGCCTGCACACTGAAGACGTTCCTGGGCCTCTCCTGGGATTGCCAGCCTTCCTGGACCACAGCCATGCCTTTCCTTTTAGAGGGTGGGCTCCTCATTGACACCTGCAGCCCGTCGCCCGAAATCTCGGCAGGGTTAGTCAGTGCCTCTGTGCTGATGCCACTTGTGCTTCCTGTTTCCAAATTATAAGGACCTGAAGATGGTCCCCTGCTTTCTCTTTCTTCTCTCTTTCTCTGTGTCTCAGATGGCGATTTTGCTGACAGCTGCCAAGAAAACGCTCCACTCAACAGTCCTCATGTGCCCAGAGATGTTTATAGAACTATTTGAATTGCAGCAATCCCCCCACCCCCAGGCTGAAGATCTGTTCTTTTAAGTTGACTCAGGAGTGGCACTGTTTTAGCCCATAGCGTCCAATGCATCTTTAAGAGTTCAAAGCACACAGCTGCACAAACGCTCACAGGGTTTACTCTTGGGTAATGACCACCTCATTCTCCTTGTAAGGAAATTACGGGGCATCTATGGTTTGAGTATGCGGTTTGTGTTACGTCTCTCTACTTTTAGTACCTTGCCACTCTTTTACAATGCTGCTGTCATTTCCCTTTTTTTCAGTACTAATGATTCTTTAGTTTTCCCTCTATTACTAGTGTCTTAATTCACTTTCCTTCCAAAATTCATTATTTGCATATCAAATTCTGTAAATGTTTTGTAAACATATTACCTCACTCTTGGTAATACAATACTGATAGTCTTTAAAAGATTTTTTTATTGTTATCTATAATAAATGTGAACTGTTTAAAGAAAAAAAAGGGTCTTTTTCTTGTTGTGAAATGGGAGTCTCCCTTGGAAGTTTGAAATTCCTAGGGGACTTCAGAGATTGAAGAAAGAAGAGAGCTTCGGAAGCCAGAGTCCTGGTATTCTAGAAGTTCGAGAAGAGTGCTGAGCTTGTGCAGGACTGTGTTTCACAGACCATCCTGCAGGCAGGTCCCAACTGCCTGTAAATTTGCTGATGCAGAAGTGAAACCCAGTGTTTGCAATCCCCTTGCTTCTCTAAAAAGATACGACATATCTTTTCTTAAACTCAGCCAGATCAAACATGACTATTGTTATGATACCTGATGTGACGCTTCTTTAGTAATAAAAAGGATTGCTTTAAACAGGAGCCTCCTTTAAAGAAAATAGAAGGGGCAGGTGTGAGCCTTCAGAATCCTGGGTCCCCTTACCTCGGCTCAGCAGGTGGGTCTGCAGGGGCAGCAGGGCCCGAGGACGCGGCAGGCCAGGAAGCAGCTTGTGGTCAGCTTGCCAGGGTGCAGAGGCCGGAGCCGCCTCCCTCAGGAACTTGGAGGTCATTTGCTTTCCTAGCCAGGGTCTGTATTGGTGGGACACAGCTGAGGGGTCTGGTGGGGCCGGGGTGGGAAGTGGGGGATGCCTGAAGGCGCCCCACACGTCTCTGGGGTGGCCTGGGCTATGAGTATGGCCACAGGCAGTCAAGACAGGTGACTTCCTAACCGCAGCTGCACCGAAGTCATGACTGTGAGCCAACCTCTGTTGACGGAAGGAGAGACTTTTCACGTGGATTCCTCCTGGGCGCCATGTGCCTGTGCTGCTCGTTGACTTGGACCTGCCCTCCCACCTTCGGCCTGGCGGTTGATTCTCAAGGTGGAAGCTGGTGGCAGTGTGGAAGTGAGCAAGGTCAGGGGCATCTTTACCCGCAGCTCATCTCCCGTTGTCCTCAGGAAGTGCCACGCTGAAGTGGAACATCCTGAACAGCAGTCATCGTGTTTTTATATTGGGCCACCAAGCTGTTCATACGTGTTTATCTTTAAATATATCATGTTTCCTTTAATAACAGATCTCTGTGGAACTTTGATAGAGCCAAGCCCGCAGGGTGCCTTCCAGTTCCTGAGCCATGGGGGGCATGCTCATCAGCATCACAAAACACACCAATTGGATCAGTTTTGCTTGAGAAGTTAGGGCTTTGCAAAGCAGGGGGTTCTGGGAAGATGGTAGTGGCATCCCCAAAACAACTAGATTGCAAAACCTTGAACTGGTGGACAACTGAATTGCACACTTCAAAACATGACATTGTCAATGTTGGTTGTGTTTTGCCACAGGAAACCCTGTGAACATCATTTACAGCACGCTAGGTAATAAGGCATCCCCGTAAACCCCCAATTGGGGGCGTGTCGGGACAGACCACCAGTGGTCACAAGACCTAGCTGACCACCAGGTTACTGGTGCTTTGGGGGAGAAAGCAGAGGTTACACAGATGTCTCAGGGATGGGAGCAGGAGAACCCTGGGGGGTACGAGGGCCAGTGAGTGAGCAGCAGTGACAGGCAGGGCTCCCGCCAGAGAGGCCCCGGCGGGGGAAGCAGACTGGCCCCTCTGGACTCCCTAAACTGCCCTGCCCGGGCTCCCTTCTAAGAAAGGACCCTGCACTGAGGAGAAACGACTTGGAGTGGAATAAAAATTAAGCAGGATGGGGACAGAGTCCAGGCTGGGAGGGGCAGGCGGCTCTGAAAGCAGAGGACACGTGGTTAAACTCTCCACCAGACAGAAGAGGGAGCTCTGCAGCACTAGAGATTCCTTCCTGAAGCCCACTGCATTCTGGAGGCTTATGAAGCACCTTTATGTAAGAATGAGCCCAGAAAAGTATCACACTCAGCTGCATCCAAAGCTGGGAAGCAGCAGCGGAATGAGACCCGCGGACCACGGACGCCAGGCGGCGCCTGCAACACGCTGGGAACCAAAGCTTGAAGATTTTAAAAAATGAACTTCATAAGTCAATGTTAGAAAAACTCAGAAGTGAGGTTGCAGAACCCAGGAGAGAATTAGCGATAAATGAAAAAATCATTTCAGAAATTTGAGACTAAATTAGGAGGAACACGAGGTGGAAAATACAACAGACGCTGCCCAGCGAGAAGACAGGATGATTTTGTAAGTCAGAGAGGAAGAAAGGGCGCAGGAGACGTACAGGGTGGGCTGCGGAAGGCACGCCCAGCAGGCTGGCCCCTTGACAAGGCTGGCAGAGCCGGGACCTGGGAACGGCCCACTCCAGGGACAATAATAGGAAAAAGAAAAATCCTGGGCATCCAGGGAGGGCAGTCAGGCTTTTCAAGGACTAAGCTCTGTGCCAGAAGAAAATGCAATCGTTAAGATCACTCAAGGAGAGAGTAAGCAAACCTGGCTTTGCAGTGTGAAGGGCACTGGCGGAGCTGCTGGGGCGGGAGCGACAGCTGGGGGGAGCCGCGCCCGCAGTCCGGAGTGCGCGACTGCACGCAGGCGGCGGGCAGGGGCCTGGCGCTGTCTGTGGAGCCCAGACTGGCGGGAGAGGGGCAGGCATGTTGACTCTGCGCCCTGCCAACTGAGAGCACGCACGTCTGTTTTTTTAAATGGGAGGAGAGTGGCGGGGGCATGTTGGGTTGCAGGACTTGCATTAGTGGCAGCATTGACTTGTGGCTCTGGGAGTGTGGGCGCGGGGGCCTGGGATGGGAACGAGGGAGGAGCCGGGTACTCTCCTAACTCCAGGCTCCTGTGGAAGGTGCCGTAGGGGAGAGTGGAAAACGAAGGCTCTGTGGTCTCAGATTTGAGCGGGAAGGTTAATGTGAACTCGCGAGGTACTTTTATCTTTCAAAATGCATGTGTGTTTCTAAGTATATTCATATCTTTTAGTCCGCTTATGCTGCTGTATAGAAACACCGGAGGCTGAGGTTCATTGGCTGTACATTCTGCAGGCTGCACAGGGAGCCTGGCGCCGGCGCCTGCCCCTGCTGAGGGCCTCTGGAAGCTTCCGCTCGTGGGAAGAAGCCATCAAAGACTCGAGGGTCCTGTCACATGGACTCAAGAGCTAACTTGAGGAGCTTCCACTGGCCGGGAACGGGGCACATCAAACGTCAGTAGTAATAACTGCAGTACACTGGGGCCCACTGAACGTTAACATTCATGAGCTCGCCAGGTGCGGTGGCTCACGCCTGTAATCCAGGCACTCTGGGAGGCTGAGGCGGGAGAATCGCTCGAGGTCAGGAGTTCGAGACCAGCCTGAGCAAGAGCGAGACCCTGTCTCTACTATAAAATAGAAATTAGCCAAACAACAAAAAAATAGATGAACTTATAGTTGCCCCCTTGTGTGTAAATAAATAAATAAATAAAGTAAAAAATTTAAAAAAAAATTAGCTGGGCACTGTGGCACACGCCTGTAATCCCAGCTACTCGGGAGGCTGAGGCAGGAGGATAGCTTGAGCCCAGGAGTTTGAGGTTGCTGTGAGCTAGGCTGACGCCATGGCACTCTAGTCCAGGCAAGAGAGTGATACTCTGTCTCAAAAAAAAAAAAAAATTCATGAGCTCATAATTTTGGTAAAGAGTAATTTTAGAGGATAAGGAACCAATTATTTTGAAAACTGAGAAAAGAAGCAAGCATTTATCCCTGCCTTTCCTAAATGCACAGTAGATGAAGAGAAGTACATAGCAAAGTATTCCAACGAAGACATATAAAAGAAATGACCAACTGACATCACTTTGCATTTGCAACCGCAGTGAGTGAGTAGATGCGGGTATTCCGCATCCTTGGCTGCTGAGCTCACAGAGGCAGCAGGTGATCCGGGCCTCCCCGACAGCCACAGTCCTGCCGGCCTGCGCGGGTCCGGCTGCCGGATCGCGGCGAAGGCAGAGACCGAGGCCTGCGTCGCCGTGCACCGTACAGGAACCGCTCCCCGAATTGAATTCCTTTCTCCTTACAACAGAGAAACTAAGTTTGGGGCAGGCCCTGGTGTGAGTGTGGCCTGGGCGGTTCTAGCTCACGGAATCGCCTGCTCAACTCATGCACTTTCTAGAGCCGCATTTTGTTTTACAATAAAAAGGTTTTTATTATTGTTTTTTGTTTTCAGTTGAGGGGTTTGGAAGGGTGAGTTTGTCTCGAAGGAAGGTCACACTGGTTCTTTACTTGGGAACTCAGGTCATCTTCTGTCCAAATCACAGGGCTGTGGTGACCTGTGGCACAGGCAGTGCATTCTTGGGACGTGGCCTGCAGCAGCTGGCATGTGACCCGGCCTGTGTTGTGGCCGTGCCAGGGGCAGCAAAGCAGCCCAAGCTGGCTGGGGCAGGGGGACGCGGGGGTCCCTGAGGTTCCTCACCTCACTCGGTCCCCAGGAGAGAATCTGAGGCTGCCCTGGCTGGAGCTCGGCCCTGCAGTGCACTGCCCTGGCCCGTGCCGCCTCCAGATGCCAGCAGCTCTGCCACCCTGACCTTGCCTTTGGGCTTAAGAACTGGGCACTGGGACCCAGTTTTGACAGTGACATGGAGACAGTCATGAGCCCTTCCCAAGTCTCTGTGCGCGGGCCCAGCCACTCCGTGTGCAGGTTAGAGACACGGAGGAGGGAAGAACCTGCCGCCTGCTTGCTCCGGGCTTTCTGCGAACCCGAGAGGGCGAGAGGCCCGGCTCAGCTCCTGACGAGCACAACGGGGCCACAGAGAGGAGAGGGGCCCTCTGTGTTCTGCTGAGTGCACGTTCAGTCCCAAGGGGACCTCAGAGCCACCGTCTGGCTGCCAAGCTCTGCCCCTCCCCTTTGCAAGGCACGTCCACGCCCGAGACCTGGTGGCCTCCTGGCGCTGCACCCAGAGAGCGAAGCCACGCAACAGCAACCAGGGCGAGCCTGCTGGAGCTGGTCCTGGCCCTGCCCCAGAGGCATTCCTCCCCGGCGCCACCTGGGGCCACCTGTAACCAGGCCGCGCTCTTGGAGCTCCGGGCAGTGGCAGTCTTTGCTCCCTTCAGCTCTGCTCGTGGAGCCAAAGCCACAGGGGGAAATGCTGCAGCCCTCGCGCCTACCGACATCTCACCTGGTTAATTTCACGCGTCAACTTGATGGGCCACACGGTTCCCACGTATTTGGTCACACGTTATTCTGGGAGTTTCAGTGAGGGGGGTTTTTGGATGAGTTTAACATTTAAATCAGTGGATTGTTTGTTCCTGATGTGGGTGGGCCTTTTTCAGTCACTTGAAGGCCTGAGCAGAAGGAAAGGGTCACCCTCCTCCAAGTGAGACAGTGCTGCCTGGAGGCCTCCGAACTGGGACCCTGGCTTTCTCCTGCCTTGGGACTTGACATTGACTCTTCCTGAGTCTTGAGCCTGAGGCCAGAACTGACCATCAGCCGTGCGGGGTCTGCGGCTTGCCGAGCGCAGATCTTGGGACTTAGCTTCCATAAAGGCATGATGACATGAGCCAATTCCTTCTCTCTCTCTCTCTCTCTCTCTCTCTCTCTCTCTCTCTCTCTCTCTCTCTCACTCTCGTTCTCGCTCTTTCTGTCTTTGCATCTCTGGAGAACCCTGACTGATGCAGGAAATGTGCTCCAGAATCCTGGCATTGCAAAGCCTTTGACTTTTGCAAAAAACTGGTTAATCTGGAATCATCATTTCTTTCTTCGTGTGGTGTATGTGTGTGTTTTGGTTTGGGTTTTCCCCCAGTCAACAGGCTTATCCTTCTGATTGTAGAATAAAACCATAAGCTGCTAAAGCTGGAAGAGAAGCTTGGAATGAACTAGTGCAGGCTCTTCCAGCCCAGAGAGGCGGGGGCAGGCAGGACTGGCAGGGGGCTGGGCGTGGCCTCCCTAAGCCTCCATGGAGGCTGGGTCTCACTGTTGCTGTCCCTGGTCACGTGGCATGGGAGAAAATGGGCCGTCTCATGGGGGTTTATCCGGTGCCATGGCCCGGGTGGTTAGGTCACTTGCACATTTGCCCAAGCTCTGCGGATAGGAGGGTTTCGGCAGGATTCTAGACCTGCCAAGGCCCCGGGGCACAGCCCTGCGCCCAGGATGCAGGAGAGCCAGGGCGTCCCTGGCCCGCAGGGAGGGGCTCTGGGGAAGGAGACGCGCTGAGCATCCGGGGCTCAGGGACCGGTAACATCAGTGGAAGATGAGCCACCAAGGGAGAGGTCAGAAAGGGAGACTTGAGGTTAAAAACAAAAGAATAAAACCTCAGAATACATTCTCTTCCCTCTTCAGGAGAGGACATTTCGGTAGGGGCTGAAATTAAAATGTTGCCAGACCGACCCTCAGCTCAGGATCCGGCAAGATTTGGAGCCCGGGGTGTGGGGGACAGTGGGCCGGGAAGAGCTGTCCCCAGGCCTTCCAGCACCTTCTCTCTTCTCTCCCCTACACATCCTTTCCTGCACAGCTCCACTGCCCCCAAGGCTGAGATGTTCCTTATTTCATGCCTCTGTCCCTTGGCAGTGTGACACCTAGAAACCCCTGTGGAGTCTACGTGGAATGGATTCTGGAAGGTTCTGGCCTTGTAGACAGGGCCGAATTCGGACTTCATGGGCCTTGGGCACCTTTGCCTTCCTGGGCCCCTCCCTCCATTGAACCGTGCGAGCGCCTGTATGTTATGACAGTGTTGGTGTCAAGACCGATAGAACCCAGTCTGGGTTCATTACGGACTCAGCATTAGACTCATTTCTTCTTCTGATTTTAAAAGAAATTAAAATTAAAACATGCTTGTGGTTCCCTAAAAGACCATGGGTGCTGGTGGAGAAGGAGGCCCGGCTCCCACAGGCTGGGGCAGGAGGCCTCAGTGCTCCCCATGCCCTGCCCCCCGGCAGAAGGGGAAGGGGAAGGGGAAGGGGAAGGGACCTTCGGCGTCATGGGCAGTGGCAGAGCCAGACAGCAGGGAATCCTTGAGCCCTGCCCTCCGTCCTCCCAGAACCTGCCATCTGGGGAAAGACGGGCTGAACAGACTCTTTTATGAAAGGGCGTGAGGGTGCCACCTGCTCGTGCCCCTCCTGCTGCGGGCGTTGGCAGGGTCTGTGCCCACCCTCTGCCCACCAGCGTGGGTGCAGAACTCAGCACCTGCGGAGTCCTCAGGGAGGTGTGCCCGATTGCCTTCGGGGGCTGTGGGAGAGGAGGAGGAGGGGTTCCCTGGCTGCTGGGTGTGGGGCAGGCTGGCCGCCGGGCAGGCGCTGAGCACAGGTTTCTAGGGGACAGCTGCTTGCTTAGGCCTGGGCAGTCCCGCCTGTCCAACGGGCACTCCAATAAGGCCATGCCCTGATTGCTCCCTGGAAGGAAGGAGGTGACAGCCCCAGCTCAGTCTGAGCAACAGAGGAGCACAAGGACTGACAGCTTCTAGAAGGCTCCACAGATGGGTAGGGAGAAGACCCTGGAGACCTTCAGGGAGTCACAGCCTGTTCCCACCTCCTCTCCCCCTGGCCCTTGTGCCTGCCGGGCTCGGCTGGAAGAGCTGGGAGCCCTGCACGGGCTGCCCACACCCTGCCCCAGGAGGGTCTGGCGGAGTGTCTGTGTGTCGGGCCACACTGGTCCTGCCCTGTGGCCCTTCGGGTCCTCTCCAGACCCACCCGCCGCCTCGGTGTCTCTCTGTAGTTTTCCACTTGTGCCCAAGTTGACCCATGACACACACCCGAGATCATCCTGGCTTCCCCCCTCCCTGCCGACCCCAATTCAGGGAGGGCTTGGGGACGGCGTGAGAGGAGGTGGACGGAAGCCCCGGCTGGCCCAGTGCAGGTCACAAGGGGTGGGTGGGCCTGTCCCCAGGCTCACACTCGGGATCCCGCCGCTGTTTTGTTCACAGCCTCACAGGCGTTCTCTGGCAGAGCGGAGGGACGAATTAATTTATCCTTTGTTGACTCTGAAAGTCTAAAGCTCCCCAGCAGAACCGGCTAATCTCTTTCTCCTAGAGGCACAGTGCTGTTTGTAGAAGGATCTGAGCCTGCTGAGTGGCACCTGCACTGGGGTGGCCCGCAGGGCGCACTGCCCTCCTCCCGGCCCCTCCCGCCAGGCCTCCGGGCTCTGGTCTACCGTTCCCTGTGCCTGGAACCCCCGCCCCGAGCCTGGGAAGGAGACTTAAGATTGGGGGGGAGGGGAGGGCGGGGCCACCTCTCTGTGTGTCCCTCTGTCCCCTGCACAGGCTTTGGTGCAGCCCTGTGGCAGCTATGGAGCTGACGACTTACGGAAGTGCCCATCTCCCTTTCTTCCTGCATCTGTGTGACCCAGATGCCACCCGTGCTTGGCACGTGGAAGGCGCCAGTGTGTGGAGGGTGGGGGCCAGACGGGCCTCCCGCCGTGAGAAGGGCAGGTCCCCCGCGGCGTGGGTGGGCTCCCGTGACCTGGCACGAAGCCGGGCGGCTTCCAGTCCAGGCTTCCCGGGCTGCGCCTCACGGGCCGGAGCACTTTCAAAGACTGGCCTGTGGGGTGTGCCCTGCCGAGAACTGGAGCCACCGTATCACCCCGGAAAGGGCACAGAACACGAGAGGGGGTGGGACAAGATCCAGCCTTTCAGTGCCGCCTGCTCTGTGAGGCTCCTCTTGTCCCGATGTGGCCAGGTCCCCTCGGTTCTCTGAACGTGTCCCGGGCCGGCCCTGCCTGGAGCCTGGCCCCTGGGAACCCCATTCAGACTGGCCGCCCCCGAGGGCAGGGACGGGTGCTGGTTCCCCCGAGTGCCCGGTGCCTGTTGCAGAGGGTGGAGGAGTGAGGAGCACGGCGCATTCGGCACAGGCCTTTCCTGCTCCATCCAGCCCTGAGGGTCCTGGGGCCCCTTGAGTCAGGGCAGGGCGGAGGGGCTTTCTCCAGCAGTCCTGACTCGACAACCCAACGCGCTAACTCGCCAGAGCCCTCTCTCTGGCCATGCACTGGGCTCAGTGCCTATGGGGTCAGTATTACCAGCCCCATTACACAGATGGGGGAAACTGAGGCTCTGAGGGGTTGGGGAATTTGCCCAAAGTCTCAACCAATGACATGGAGGCAGGATCCGGCCCGGCAGCCAGCCCTGGGCCGCTGAGCACTGCCCTGTGTTCCCACCTGGGGCATGAGACTCTCCCAAGGCCCTGCCACAGATCTCGGCTGGAGGGTGGTCTGACGGCGTCTGTGTCCACAGCAGGGTGGGGGGCCGGCCGGCCGCCTCCCTGGCAGCCCCAGAATGATCCCAGCCGGGCACAGCCACAGGCTCCTCTCTGCTGCACCTGCCTCGCCGGGCAAGAGGCATAAGCACAAAATGCACCAGGGAGTGACGGCTGCGGAGGGGAATGTGGCTGAGAAGGGTAAGAAGTGCCCGGGGATGGGAGGCTTTGATGTTGGCTGTGCCCTATGCCCCCACCGGTCCCCAAGCTGTCAGTGCCTAAACTCCAGTCCCATCCTTTTCCCCTTCCTGGGACTCGATGAGCAAATCCTTCACCCACACGAACCAGCAGATGCTGCTGGGCCGCCCATGGGTGGCAGCGTCCTGCCCCTCCCAGGCTCGGGGGTGCAGGGGCCGGCAGGTGTGGGCCGGGCCTGCGCAAGGGGCCGCAGGGGATAGCATCCCTCCCTCAGCTGCTGCGGGGTGGAGTGGAGGCCTAGGAGGGCGGGAGGGACCCCACGGGGGGCCTTGGCAGTGCTCGCTGGGGCCGGGGCAGCGCAAGGAAGATGCTCCCGGGACCCCAACACGAGGAAATGGTCCTGGACTCGGGGCAGGTGGCAGGAGGGCTGGGAGCTTTGTGAAGGCGAGTGCGGGGGACGCAGAAGGCGGCCGTAGACGGGGCTGACAGCCAGGTGAGGGCTGGGTGTGGGGAGGCAGGGAGCTACTGACAGGCCTCAAGGGTACTTGCAGGCTGGACACTGAGAGGTCAGGGCCCATCCAGGCCCCAGGCCTGGGTGAGGCAGGTGACCTGGGAGTGGGGAGGAAGTGCCCCCAGGAGCAGGGCTGGCCGAACTGCCGCAGAAAACTGCAGCCCAGTTGCAGCCCGGTGTGTCTTGCTCCTGGGGGAGTCCTGCAGGGGTGGCCCAGACTCCTGCTCCGGGACATGGGGGCCTTGGCTGCTCTTGGCCAGTCTCAGCTTTGGGGCTCTGCTGGGACAGCAGGAAGAAGAGCAGCTGGTTTCTTGCTTGGGACCCTTTCAAGACAACGTCCAGGGTGCAGGTGAGTGAAGGACCAGGCCTTGCAGAATCTGGGAGTTTGCGGCTCCTGGTCTGAGAGCTGCTGCTCTTTGCTGCCCTCCACAGGGCAGTATGCAAACAGCAGCCCCTTTGTTGTGACCGCAAAATAGCGACTATCCAGTGCCGTGGGAGGCAGCAGGACAGGGACGGATTGTGATTCTGTGCCCAGGTGCCTGCTGATATTCTCCCCATTGCTGTGGAATTCGGGTTTGTGGCCACAGGACTAAACTAATTAGGGTGAGCTGAGGTGACGAGCCGCCTGCTGATGTGTTCAGACGGCCTGGTGCTGAGAGCAGCTCTCGCCACACGCCCAGGGTCAGTTCCAGCAGGGACTCTGCCTGGCAAGGTGCTCACACCTGTGATCCCAATTGTTAGGGACCGACCTTCCACAGCCCCACCGGACAGAAAAGCAGAGACATCGAGGATCCAATCACACAAGAGGGGGTTTATTTTCTGGATAGCCAGGGTCCAAGCCCCAGAGCACCAACGCAGTGGCCACTCTCGCAGGCAAGGACCCCGACCGGAACAACGGCATGCCTTTTATCCCCATGGTGCACAAGCTGCGCACAAGCTGACTACGCATGGATCATGCGTTGACCTTTAAAATGATTGGTTGCCCACTATTGCCTTTTGAAATAATTGGCGGGTTGGTTGCCCTCTATTGCCTGATGGGCCAGTCGCCCGTGCTTCAATGACCTCATCCCATAATTCCCGTTACAGCGGTGTAGCGAGCAAGCAATGACCAGAAGCAAAAGTTTGTGGTTAGCTCATTGCCCCACCCAAGTAAATTCCCGACAATTGGAAGAATTCTTCTGCCCTTCCTCTGTCCTACAAATTCCTCTGCCCTTCCTCTGCCCTACACCAATCCCAGCACTCTGGGAGGCTGAGGTGGGAGGATCATTTTAGGTCAGGAGTTCGAGACCAACTTGAGCAAGAGTGAGATCCCCGTCTCTACTAAAAATAGGAAAAAAGAATTAGCCAGGCATGGTGGCGTGCTCTGTGGTGCCAGCTACTCGGGAGGCTGAGGCAGGAGGATCGCTTGAGCCCAAGAGTTTGAGGTTGCTGTGAGCTAGGCTGATGCCACGGTACTTTAGCCTGGGCCACAGAGCAAGACTCTGTCAAAAAAAACCCCACAAAAAACGGGGTCTCTGTTGTCTTTGCACAGAAGCCTGGTCTCCTAGTCAGGGTGGGCTCTCTGTTAGTGCAAGTGTGTTTGCTATTGGTGTCACCCCAGTTTATTTTTTAAATAGCAAAACCAAAACGAAGCCATTGAATCAAGTTTTGTGATATGGAGAAGGCCTGTATCTATTTAAAAAATTTGTTTTGAGACAGGGTCTCACTCTGTTGCCGGGCTAGAGTGCCGTGGCATCAGCCTAGCTCACAGCAACCTCAAACTCCTGGGCTCAAGCAATCCTCCTGCCTCAGCCTCCTGAGTAGCTGGGACTACAGGCACATGCCACCATGCCTGGCTAATTTTTTCTATAAATTTTTAGTTGGTCAATTAATTTCTTTCTATTTTTAGTAGAGACGGGGTCTCGCTCTTGCTCAAGCCAGTTTCGAACTACTGACCTTGAGTGATCCTCCCCCCTTGGCCTCCCAGAGTGCTAGGATTACAGGCGTGAGCCACCGCGCCTGGCCTATTTTTAATTGAGATTTTTACTGAGGTAACTTGTAGACCCACATGCCATTAACAAATGGTACAGAGAAACCCCTTGTGCCCTTGACTCAGTTGCCACCACCAGTCAAAACCCAGAGCGCGCCTGTCACCGCAAGGCCCTCCCATCTCTGCCCTTGTGCAGCTGCCCGCCTCCCTCCCGCCTCTTCCGGTCACTGATGTTCTCCGTTTCTAAAGCTCTGCCATGTCGGGAAGGCTCTGTAGGTGGAATCTGGACCTCGGTGCCCCTGGGCCTTCAGACTCAGACACCGTCAGCCTCCCGGCTCTCTGCCTTCGGAGTGCAAGTGACACCCCCGGCCCCCGGCCCCCGGGCTTTGGGCTGGGGCTGGAACCGCGCCCTACGGTGGGCAGTCACAGGACTGTTCAGCCTCCGTAATCGCGCGAGCTGATCTCCCATGACAGATCTCTTTCTAGATATCTGTACATATCCCGTTGGTGCTCTCTGGAGAACGGCAACTAATACGGTATTAACCTCTTGGAATCGCTCTTTGGTCCTCGCGTGACTCCCTGGAGACTCACAACGTTGCCGTGTCGGCAGTTCTTTCCCGTCACTGTGGCGGAGCGTGCCACGGTGCGGATGTGGGCGCGTTGGGCTAGCCACGCCTCATGGAAGGACACCACGGAAGGTTGCTTCCTTTTCTTGTTTGTGTATGACAAATAAAGCTGCCATGAGCATTTGTGTGCAGATTTTTACGTGAATGTAAACTCTCATTTCTCCGGGATAAATGCCCGAGAGTGCAGTTGCTGGGGCAGATGGCAGTTAGTGGCATGTTTAGTTTTACAAGACACTGCCGCGCTATTTTGCGGAGTGACGGTACCACTGCCACCAGCCACGCGTGGGCCCATTTCCCTGCTTCCTCATCAGCGTTTGTTATTGCCACGATTTTTTAATTTTAGCCATTCTGATAGGTGTGTAGGGACATCCCGTTGTGGTTTTAATTTGCATTTCCCTAATGGCTCATGACATTGGATGGATTTTCATGTGCTCATTTGCCATCTGTGTGTCTTATTTGGTGAAATATTTATTTATATCTTTTGCTCATTTTCTAATTAGATTCCTTGTTGCTTTATGGCTGAATTGAGAGTTCTTTATATATTCTAGGTACTGCTCCTGTGTTGGATGTGCGCTTTGTGACTCATCCGGTTTTAACATAGAAAAGATACACCCCTGTGAGTCAAAACTGAAATACTATAAAGATGTAAATATTAATACTTTCAGATCACTCCCTTTTAAAATTGCAGATAGATGTTCTCAGAGGAGGGTGGTAGTATTGTGTTTCCAAAGGCCTTTTGAATCTTGACAGAGCCCCTGTGCTTCTAGACAACCCGAAAAGCAAATTAATGCATGAATACAAATGCAAGGTTTCAGGGGGCGATACCCCCCCTTTCTTAGCTCTGGTAATTTGAGCCTCCCTCCCTTCCCTCTCTCCTTCCTCATGCTGAAATCCTCAAACAGAACAGAAGGGGTAAACCAGAAATAAGCGTGTCCTCCGCGCCCGCCCCCTGCCCCTGGAAGCAGATCGCATGCGTCACTAGCAGCTTGTCCTTGGCGCCCCTCTCTCTGCCCCTGTGGTGTCACAGGGTCACTCCAGGCTCAGACAGAGCCACCTTGTTCTCCAGCTGCCTGTCCACCTCCTTTGTCTGGTTGTCATCCTGCTATCGGTCCTTTTCTTTTCAACTCGAGTCTCTTTACCTCTCCGGGGAGGTGTCCCTGGGTCTCACTGGTTGCAGGTATCTTTCCCAGTTCCCCATTTATTCACTGCTATCACGTGTTGCCCTGTGCCCTGCAGGTCCAGGAGGGTGGACACAATCCCCCCCCCCCAGAGCTGGAAAGGGCAGCTGTGCCCTCAGGGAGCTCACACTCGGGCCCGGGGGGGACAGGCAATGGGAGACCCCCCAGCTCCCCAGCTGCGGCCGGCTGCCCTCAGCTCTGTGCTGGGCCTGGAGCTCTGGGAGGAGCTGGAAGGAGAGAGGGGGAGAAAAGGGACTTCTTTTCCACTTCTTGCTTTTGGTGGCATCGCCCATCCCTACAAGAGCAGCCAGCCAGGGCGTCAGCTACCAGCTTCTGCGGCCCCAGTTCCATCACAGCCTTGGGGCTACCAGTGCCAGGCAGTCCAGGCCCCTGGACAGTCACCTCCGGACCAGGACACACTCCGAGCCCTCGGAGTGTCTGCCAGTCTGTGCCCCTCTTAAGATCTTAGGGCCCCAGGCTGCACCCCTCTTCAGACGCCCAGAGCTGCTTGGGACACTCCCACAAAGCTGGGCCCTCCGGCAAGGCCACCCCCCACAACCCATCCCACGTGCCGCCTGCTCCAGCCCTAGAGCTGGGAGCTGCTTCCTGTCACCGTTAATCCCTTCTCTCCTCCCGCCTTCCAAACCTGTGCAGCCAGCTTCCTATATTCGATCCCGGTGTTTGGAATCCCTAACAGTTTTTCAGCTTTCCTGACTGGACTGTGCCCAACATGCTGTATCAGATGGTGGCAGGTGCTATGAGAAGAAGAGATCTAGGAGGGTAATGGGACAGGGGGGACAGCGTGGGAGGGAGAGATTCCAGTCTTCAATACAATGACCAGGTGGTACTGAAGCGGGTGAGGGAGCTGGCTGAGCGAGCAGATTGGCCAGAGAGTAACATTCCAGAAACAGAGAAGAGCTAATTCAATGGCTACGAGACAGGAACAGTTCTGTGTGTTTAGGATAAAGCAATGAAGTCAGAGCAGCTGGGTGCATGAGCCAGGATGAGGCAGGGCCTGGGGCACAGAGACACACAGTCACTGAATATTCACATCTGGGCTGTGCATTACAGGAACGTGTGTCACTTCTGGGTGGAGGCACTGAGGAGCAGGTGTGTGACACCCATCCTTCCCTCCCTGTCTTGATGATCGCTGGAGGCACGAGCCTGGATCCCTGAGTCACCGCCTGGAGTAGCTGCCACCCTGGAGAGCTGCCTGCCCTGCACCCGGCTTAGCGTGAGAGATAAGTCAGTCTGGACTGCATCATGCCTTGGAGACGTCAGGGTTTATTTGCCACTGCTGGAAAAATGAACTCATCCTGACAAATGCAGGCACGAGGTCAGAGGTGGTCGGGTGTTGGGGGGCGAGGCCAGATCCTACAAGGCCTTATGGGTCTTGGTAAGGACACCAACATTTAACTTGGCCTCCAAGTGGGATGGGAACCAGCTGTCTTGTGTCATTTGGCTTTGATTTCATCCCCCTACACAGAAATCTTTAATTTTTATGAGGTCAAATTTATTATATTTTTCTTAATTAAGCTTCTGGGTTTTATATCTTGCTTAGAAAGGACTTTTCCATGTTGAATTTGCCTACATTTTCTTCTCGCACTTTCATGGTTTTATTTTTTTACATTTACATCTCCGCGGCATCTGATGTGGAGTTTGTGTCAGGAGTGCGTTCGGGCTGTTGAAGAATGTGAAATGGTTCTGGAGGTCTGGTGGCTGCGTGACAGGGCCGGTTTCTGACTCTTTGAAACGCTCTTGAGAAATCCTTTGGGGCCTGACGCCGGGTCTGGGCTGGCAAGGGCGTGGGCGAGAGGGGGACCCCAGCAGATGCCCAGGGAGGGCCAGGCCGGCTGGGCAGCTGCCTGTGACAACTGGACAGTCACGAGTGCTGAGACGTTATGGGACTAAATCCCAGCGCTAGTGCCGAGGAACTCAGGTGTGCACCTCGACCTTACACAACCTCGGCGTGAGGGGTTCCGGGCCCACCGCAGCAGGCGTCCTCCTGTGGACGTGACGAGGGTCTTTTGTGAGGCGCCCTGTCTTCGGGCCACGGTGGCAGGGAGCCCGGGCAGGCCCTGCCGTCAGCACCCCTGTGTCAGCACGTAGTCATGCTGTCTCCCGGGAACAAGCGACTTGTTTTTATTGCCTCATTTTAAACACCTCAGCGTGCCTCCCGCGGAGCTGCGTGGTTTGGAAAATCACAAGACGAAGCCGTGCCCAGCCCGGCCGTCCCGGATGGCGTCCCCCCCACAACTGGGCCACCTCGGGGACCCCAGCGTGGCGACAGGGAGGTCGGGGTCGGGGCCGGCCTGCCATGAAAGGTCACCCACGCGCCCAGAGCGAGGCGGGCGCGGGAGCTCGGCCGCGCAGGCATCGGAGCCGAACGTGGGGCGCGGGTGGCGTTGGGAAGGCCAGTGCCCAGGCGCCCGCCCGGAACAGCAGAGGTGGCGGCGCCGACGCAGGCAGGGGACCCGCGCGAAGGCTGCACATCCCGGTCTAGGCCCCGCCCCTTCCGGGCCCCGCCGCTCCGGGCCCCGCCCCTCCAGGACCCTGGCCCCGCCCCCGCCACAGCGCGTGCCGCCTGAGGGGCGGGGCGGCCTCGTCCCCGAGGCGACAGCGCCACCTGCCGGAGCCTGCGCGTCTGCACACGTGGCACCGGCGCCCGGATCTCCTGCCGCCTCCATCCAGCGCGCCCTGGGGCCGGGACGCCCGTCCGCAGGGCGACGTTTCGGGGGCCCCGCCCCTGTCCCTGAGCGCCGCGGCCAGGAGCCTGGGCGACCTGGAGAAGGGTCTGATTCGGGCTCTGGTCCGCGGGCGCTTCGCTGGGACTCCCCGACCTCGGGGACAGCGACCTCCCGCCTCCCTCCGGGGCTGCTGGGGCGAGGGGCTCACCACGCCGGGCGCTCCGTGTGCACCGCCCTCGCCCGACCTGTGGAGTCCGGCCGTTCTCTCTCCATCTTAGAGACGAGGAAACTGAGGCACAGAGAAGCCCCCCCCCGCTGGGCGGTGAGGCCTGGGATTGGACCCCACCCAAGCTGGTTGGCTCCAGTCACCTGTGGTTCTCTGCCCAGGTGGCAGCTTAGCGGTCACCTCCTCCAGGAAGGCTTCCTTGCCCCTCCACATTAGGGAGGGCGCGCTGCCGTGTGCTCACCTGGCAGCCAGCATGCCCCATGGTGGCCCTCGCAGCTGTGGCCGTCTGTTCACTTGTCTGCTTTCCCTGCGCTCCTGAGGGCCACTTGTGTCTGTCTTGTTCATCTGCCCTCGTGATGAACCAAACCCGCAACTGAGCAATGCAAAGCCAACCTGCACGGGGCTGAGAGCTGTGAAGGAGGAGCCAGGTCACAGGCTGCCCTGGAAGCCCATCTCCCACTGGGGTGGCCCTCCAAGGAAGGCGCTGAGCTGGGCTTGGAGCCCCGTGGAGGCAGGATGTCTGCCATGCTCGGGGGTGGCGCCAGGACCCTTGTCCATCAGTGAGGTCCAGGGGCAGCTCCCAAAGCTGGTCACAGCTCACATTTGGCTGGGGCGTCTTATGGGGTGCTGACTTGTCACTCAAAACTTTCCGCTCCATCTGCCCTCCTGCACCTTAATCAGGTCAGACCTCTGAGCCCGTCCTCTGAGCAGGTGGGCCACCTCTGAGGTGGTGTCCACTCATGCTCCCCAGCGCTGGGTACCCAGGGACAGGAGGAAGGCTGGGCATGCCCTGGCTCCCACGTGGCTTTAGGTCTGATCCCTGCCCTTCCACACCTGCCCCCCAACCCATCAACCTCCCCCAGACCATACACCTGCAGAGGGCCGGGGCTGTTGGGTTCTCCTTCCCCCGTGCCCGGATTTAGTCGGCACCCAATCACAGATGAGGGACTCTCCGTCTGTGTCCCTTTCCCCACCTCCGTGGAAACTGTGTCTGTGTCCGTCTCTCCATTCCAGGCTGAGCTGTCTTCTGCTGGGAACCTGCACCGTCAGCCATCACCTCCCTCTTCGAGCGTGGACATTCTCTCTTGGAACATAAATGTGCTCAAGGCTCTTGGATCACAAATCAAGGAGTTGTCTCCCCCCCACCCCACCCCCCACCCAGTCTCCACTTCCTCCCTCTCCTGGACTCTCCCACCCCTTCCCCATCCTTCCTCTATGGCCCTTGCCATGGTCATGGTCATGGTCATGGTCATCGATGACTGTTCCCTCCACTGCCAACTTGCCAACCCAAGAGCTGCAGCTTGGTTCTTCACGGGCAGTTCCGGGCGTGTTCGACTCCAAACCTTGGGTCCCTTGTCTGCTGGTGCAGTTCTGTCCTGGTTTTCCTCCTGGCTCTTTGACTCAGTCAGCATCCCTCTGCTCTTGACCCTTGTGTCGCTGTGCCCTGTCCCTCTTTGTCTCTAGTAATTTCCTTTCCTCTGAAACCTGCTTGGTGTCTTGGTGTAGATTTCTTCGGCTTATCCTATTTGTAGTTCGGTGTCTTGAATCTGTAGCGTCTGTCTTTCACCAAATCTGGGAAGTTTTAGCCACTATTCCTGCAAATGCTTGTTCAGTCTCGCTGGCTTTCTCCTCTGGTGATGTGAAGGTCAGACCTTTTGTTATTACCCCTGAGGCTCTGTGTACTTCTTATCTGTCTGCTTTCTCCCTGTGGTTCGGATTGGGTAAATCTGATTGATGTGTCCGAAAATTCCCTGATTTTGCCCCCTTCTCTGTCATCTCTTCTCTACAACTGAGTCCAACAGGGAGTTTAAAAAAAAAATCTGCTATTATATCTTGGAGTTTTATAATGTCCACTTGATTCTTTTTTATACCTTCTGTTTCTTTGCTGAGGATTTCTATATTTTCTTTGTTTCAAGAGAATTGGTAACTACTTGTTCAGTTATTTTTATGATAGTTGCGTTAAAGTCGTGGTCACATAATTCGAACATCTGACCCATCTTGGTGTTGGTGTCAGTCAGCTGTCTTCTCATTCATCTTGTGATTTTCCTGGTTCTTGGTGGGACCCGTGAATTTGATTGTATCCTGGACATTGTGACCATTATGTTAAGAGATTCCAGGTCCTGTTTCAATCTTTTACTTCAGTAGCAGTTGCCCTGGTTAGGCTTAGCATGCAGACCTTGGCCTACTTTCGTGGGCTGTGGTTCCAATGGCAGTCTAATTTTCAGAGCCTTTTCAATGCTATCGAGGCCAGCCTGGTTTCCGTGGTGCTGCCTGAGGGGCAGAAGGAGCTTTCCTAGAGGGACACCTGTGGCCTCCAGGTGGGAGATGAGTCTCCAGCTCACTTCCTGGGCCAGCTGCTTGTGGTGGTGGGCCTTCCCCTCGCCATCAGCGTCCCCCGTCTCCCTGCTGTGAGGTGTCTTTGGGTAGGGAAGTGGAATTTCAGGCCCAGAAAGGAGGAGAGGGTTACCCTGGCCGATTACTGTCAGAGGGCCTGGCTTGCCCGGTGTTTCGGTGGGACTCCTATTTCATCCAGGAGAGAACCCCTACTTGGGCCGCCTTCTGTTGCTAGGTTGGGGGGTGGGGAAAGTATGCCTCGGTTGGTCCCTCCTTCTGTTGGTGAGGGTGAGGGGTGTCACAAGCTGTCCTGCTGTCACGTTTCTGACTTGGTCCTGGGGCCTTAGCTGGCTCTCCTTCTCTCCACCATTCAGAATTGTGTTGTGCTGTGTCGGTGTCTACACTGCACTTAGCAGACAAGCACAGGGAGAGCCCCGTCTCTGCTGCCTCCCCCAGCCTGGAAGCCGCTAAACATTTGGCTGTTTGAAGGAAAGAGATGAACGTAAGAACCTTGAGCCGGACTTTTCTCTGCAGAGCGCAGAGGCACCGGCTCCCGCTGGACCTCTGAGGGCCAGGCTAGCCCCCGAGGCTGGCCAGCTTCCTTCACAACCTGCGTGACTTGGCGTTTGGTGGCATCTCCTTGCAGCAGTGGGCACCGTGGGTTCTGGAGAAGCCCTGGGGCATGCGTTCCTGCGTGGCTTGTCCTGCAGAAACCTCGGGAACCCTGGGGAAAAGCAGCCAACTGCTCCTCAGCTAAGGGGGTGGAGGGAAGCAGGGGGGTGGGAAGCCCCCCACCCCAGAGAGACCCCCTGGGAAACAGACCCCTGCTGTCCCAAGATGATGGCTACTGATGTGATGGGGGCGGTTGTGACGATGGCGGTGCCAGCCCTGGAGTGGGACTCAGAAGGGTCGAAGGACGAGAACTAGGAGCTGGCCCAGAGCCCCTGAGGGCCAGTGTCTTTCTCTGTGCTCCAGCAGGGAGTTTCCCCGGCAAGCACACAGCAGGCCGGGGGGCCACAGGCATCCTGGGTACATTGCTTTCCCTGCCCCGGCAGGTATCTGGGCTCCCCCGTGGAGGCCATTAGCTGACAGCTGACAAAGCTCACAGCTCGGCCACAGGCCTTTATTCCGGGGGTGATGGCCGCTGGCTCCCAGGACCCATCTGGCCTCCCAGCTCCTTGCTGCCCGGACTCTCTGCCACTGGTCAGCGTGTAAACACCTCTGTGGGGCATGGGGGGAAGGAGGCTCCGTGAAGGCAGCTTTTGAGGGATGGGGAAGAGAGGGGGACCCCAGAAGCTAGTTCTTTCCCTCCAGTTGTGTTTCCTCCCATAAACAGAGGCAGTGTCTTTCTGCACCCAGCGCTGTGCGGGGAGGGCATGGGCCCCACAGGGGAACCAGCCCCGCCCTGCTCTCTGCTGCCATTTGCAAATCCGAGATCCTCAGCTCGGCCCTCTGCACGCGCCCGGCAGGCCCAGGAACGCAGCGCAGTGAGTCGGCTCTGCAGTCCTGCCCGACAGGTGACGATTCGGAACGCGGGAGGTTTCCAAGAGCCAGTGTCTTTGCACAGGGCTGGTCTCTCCCGGCACCTGGCAGGGCGAGGGGCTGCCCCCTGACCGAGTGGGAAGCTGAGGCTCACGGGGGCCGGGCCCCCCGGGCACAGCTCCGACAAGATGAGTCTTGTCTCCCTCCTGCCAGGGCCCAGCCCCTGCCCCACCCTCCAGGCCTGTCCCTGTCCCTCTCACCTCTCCTGCCAGGGCCCAGCCCCTGCCCCACCCTCCAGGCCTGCCCTTTTCCCTCTCACCTCTCCTACTGGGGCCCAGGAGGTGTGACCCGGGCACCTGTGGGCAGGGCCTGCTCTGTCCGGCCCTCCTTCCCCAGCATGTATTTAGGCTCCTCCTGGGCTGCCTCCCCCGACCGGCCCACCATCTCCCTGGAATTTCCACAGCCTGAGTCACCCAGGCTGGCTGAAGCTGGTGAGTGTGCCACCCGGCACGGGGCACTGCCATGAGCCACCGGCTCCTGTCCCCTGCGCTTAGGAGAGGGAGTAGAGCCCAGAGCCAAAGCCACATGCTCATGTGGCCACGCTAGGGCCTAACAGTGGGGTTCGCTGGGGGCCAGTTTTTAGGAATAGAGTTGGGGGGTGGGAAGGGGCGTTTCCCCCCACCCCAAGCCAAGAGAGGGAGCCCCAAGAGAACCACTGGCAGTTAGCTGAACTTCAGAGTCCAGGCCCCGGGGCACACGATGTGGGGAGAGTTCTGGGGGGCTTGGCCACGTGGGTGCAGGGGGGCAGCCCTCTCTAGCTGCCTGGGGCCGCGCTCCGCATGTCTCCTGTTTCCTAGAGGAGGATGCCCAGAGCTTCGATGTGACGCCAGGAGGGGAGGCCACGTGGGACACTCCTGAGGGGCTCGCCGCTGGAGAGGCTGGGACCTGCGGTGCCCTGGGCCACCTTCCGTGGGCTCCCTCCAAACGTGGGCCCCTCTCCCCTTCCAGTCAACATTAACAATGAAACGCTCCACCGGAAACTGAAGGCCCCTCCGTCCCACCCCAACCCCGCTCTTCTTCCTCCTTTCCCGGAGCTGGCTGCTGTCCTCGTGCCGCGAACGTGCTGGCTTCGGTTGGATGGGAGGTGTTTGGGCGTTCTCTTTGTCTTTGCTGGTTTGGAAGCCACAGGGTGCGTTCTTTTGGTAGATACTTAAATACAGTTATTTAATTATAAATTTTTACAGCAAAGTTGAAAGTTATTCAGCATTTCTATCCCCCTTAGCAAGCTTGAACTTTCCGCTGGACATAGCCCCCCTGCTAAAGTTTGAATGTGCCCCCCTCCAAAGTTCAAGTGTTAGAAACCTGGTCCCCAACGCAAAGCTGTTGGCAGGCGGGGTCTCACAAGAGGCCGCTAGGTCGTGAGGGCTCTGTCCTTGTTACTGAAAGCTCGGCCGCTTGTCCCCGGGGCCACATCAGAACGAGAACAAGCGGTTTGAAGAGAAGGAAAGAGAAGTTTATTACTTTCCGGCGAAGGAGGAGGAGGGAGACTCCTGTCTGAAATGCCATCGTCCCAATAATAGGCAGAAATGCAGAGCTTTTAAAGGGTGGGTTCTCAGCTTCAGGCAGTTGCTGTCCAACTACAGTTGATGACTCTGACCGTCCCATCTCCACGGAAGCCCATCTCCTGATCTCAACCCGGGACCCTTCTTTAGCAGGCCGCCAGCAGTCTCCAGCAGCACCAAGAACAAAGGACTTGCCCTGCTCCTCCCAACCACCGCCCTGAGGCTGGGGTGCAGGTTTTCGGTCTCAAAAGGGAGTAGAGAATGTTTATTTTTTTATTTTTTATTATTATTTTTTGAGACAGAGTCTCACTTTGTTGCTCAGGCTAGAGTGAGTGCCGTGGCGTCAGCCTAGCTCACAGCAACCTCCACCTCCTGGGCTCAAGCGATCCTCCTGCCTCAGCCTCCCAAGTAGCTGGGACCACCGGCATGCACCACCAGGCCCGGCTAATTTTTTTTTTTTTGTATATATATTTTTAGTTGGTCAATTAATTTCTTTCTATATTTAGTAGAGACTGGGTCTTGCTCAGGCTGGTTTTAAACTCCTGACCTTGAGCGATCCTCCCGCCTCGGCCTCCCAGAGTGCTAGGATTACAGGTGTGAGCCACCGCGCCCGGCGGAGAATGTTTTAAAAAAAAAACAGAAAATACTTTTGCTGTATTTCCAGGCCATTGCCTCTGTTACATATTCCCCACTGTCAGTATTTCCCTTCCATATCTGTGGGAGGAGGGCAACTCTCCTACACCCTCAGCCTTGGATCAACGTTGTTACACGTGGGGAGGGCTGAGGTATCGCGGGAGTTCAGCCCCTTCTTGCCCTCGGGCTCTCCCACCTCCACCTGGCTCTCCCACCTCCACCCTGGGGAGACACAGCCGTGAAGACCCTCACCACACATGCCGCCACCTTGACGTTGGCCTTTCCAGCCTTCAGAACTGTAAGGGATAAATTCATTTTCTTTATACATTGCCCAGGCGGGGCTGTTCTGTTATAGCCACACAAGATGACTAAGGCAAAAAAAATTGGTACCGAGCAGCGGGGTGTCGCCATAACACATACGTGACCGTGTGGACGCGGGTTTGGGGCCGAGGAACGGGCGCAGGCTAGGAAAGCTGGACGGCCGGGAGCAGAGCTCGAAGGAAGGGCCCTTCGGGTAAGTGCCCAGAAGGAGAAAAGAAATGTCGGCAGGTCTGGAACTTCTCCTAAGGGATTGCGATAGGACGGGGGTAGAAACAAGGATGGCAGAGGCGATGCCGGTGTGTTCTCAGAGGGACCCGAGGGGCCAGGCGTTGGAGACCGTAGGATGGCCTTGTTGTCACAAAGGTGCGGGGAACTTGGCTCAACCGTGTCAGTGTCCTTGGGCCCTGTGGAAAGCGGGACTTAAGGAAGGGGAGCTAGGATAGAGGGCGGAAGAGATTTTTAAGCACAATATTGAAGGGACTTTGTGGCCACTTTTAAACACACATAGTAAGATGTGAGAGGAGGTAAGTGATGTAAAGATGGGATTTGTAATCAAAAGGGAAGCAGAAAGCATTGGTTTGGAAAATTCGCAGCCAGGCCGTGAAAAGAGTGAGAAGTTTGTGTCTTTGGGAGGGCAAACCCAGGTGTGGCCAAGCAACTTTAGCTAGCGAGATTAACTGGGCTGGAAGGAAGCCAGGTGCTACGCGTTCATCAAGACAATGAGAGGATGACCCTGCAGGGATTTCAGAGGTCTTCGAGGCAAGCCAGGACCTTGAGGTGTGAGATTTCCAGACCAGGCCAGGCACCCCTTTTTTCTTGCCTGTGTCCCCCCCTTTGGAGTGAGAACACCTATCCCGTCCCGCCGTTGCCTTTGGAAGTAGATAACTTGTTTGATTTCACAGCTGGAGGGAATTGGCCTTTGGAGGCATCATGCCCCGGGTCTCACCACCCACATCTGGTTCAGATGAGACTCTGGACTTGAAACTTCTCAGTTGTTGCTAGAATGAGTTAAAACTCTGGGGACTACTGGGATGGAACGAATGTGTTTTGCATGTGAGAAGGACATAAATTTGGGGGGCAGGGTGGAATGCTAAGGTCTGAGTGTGTCCCCCGAAGTTTGTGTGTTGGAAACCTAATCCCCAGCGCGACAGTGTCGGCAGGTGGGACCATTAAGAAGTGATGAGGGCACAAGGGCTCTGCCTGCAGGAGTGGGTCGATGGCGTTCCAGCGGGAGTGGGTTAGTTATCTCAAGGGTGGACTAGTTATAAATGTGACTAGTTATCTCGAGGGTGGACTAGTTATAAACATCCCCCTTTTTGCTCTTTTTCTATCTTATTTTGTCCTTCTGCTTCTCACCATAAGAGGGTGCACCAAGAAGGTGCTTGCTGGACATGGGCCTTCTGACTTAGACGTCCCATCCTCCAGCACTATAAGAAGTAAATCTCTGCTCTTTTTTTTTTTTTTTTTGAGGCAGAGTCTCGCTTTGTTGCCCAGGCTAGAGTGAGTGCTGTGGCGTCAACCTAGCTCACAGCAACCTCAAACTCCTGGGCTCAAGCGATCCTCCTGCCTCTGCCTCCCACATAGCTGGGACTACAGGCATGCGCCACCATGCCCAGCTAATTTTTTCTATATATATTAGTTGGCCAATTAATTTCTTTCTATTTTTAGTAGAGACGGGGGTCTCGCTCTTGCTCAGGCTGGTTTCGAACTCCTGACCTGGAGCAATCCGCCTGCCTCGGCCTCCCAGAGTGCTAGGATTACAGGCGTGAGCCACCGCGCCCGGCCAATCTCTGCTCTTTTTAAATCATCCAGTCTCGGGTGTTCCGTAACAGTAGCACAAATCAGACCAGGACACCCCTGTAGTTCTGTTATTGTTTAAGAATTTTAACTGTCTTGTTTGACGCATGAAATTAGTTACTGCTATTTTCATAATCAACATATTTCTGTGTTCATTTTTTTTGTTTGTTTGCAGTCATTTTCTTTCCCCAGGGGTTGACTTTTCTTCTTGCTAACGTGGGAAGCGAACTCTTTTTCTTGAGACAGGGTCTCGCTCTGTCTCCCTGGGCAGAGTGCAGTGGCGTCATCACAGCTCACTGCAACCTCAAACTCTCCTGGGCTCAAGTGATCCTCCTGCCTCAGCCTCCCAGATGCTAGGGTTACAGGTGTGAGCCACCGTGCCTGGCCTGAGGGGAGCTCTTTATTAGACTTTGCATGTCTGAAATGTCTCTTTCTCCCCTACCCCGAGTAATTTAGCTGGATATAGAATTCTAGGATGACAGTTGTGTTCTCTTAGCCCTTGAAAATGTTGCTCCAGACTATGAGAAATCTGCCAAATTCTTGCCGCTTCTTTGCAGGTGATCTGTTTCTGTCTCTGGTAGCTTTTCAGATTTTCTCCTATCCTCAGATGGGCTGCAGTTTCACTATAGAGGATCTAAGTATGAATTGAGGTCTATTTATTTATGTGCAGTATTTTGTGTTTAAAGATTCTCTTTTCTTTTCCACTTTTGAAAAAGTTCGGCTATCATCTCTTGGAACACAGTTTCTGCGTCATTCTGCCCTGTGTGCTGGCAGTTCTCGATCTGCCTCCGTGTTTCCTGCTGGTCCGTCTTGCTTTGCACTGTTTCATCTGTTCAGTTCTGTGTCTCGTTCCCAGTAACATCTGCCACCCAACTTATTCCCTCTTCACCGCGTCCAGCCACGTACGTTCTGTCTGTGGAGTTTTTAGTGTCAATAATCACACTTTTTAACAGTCAGGATTTCTCATTGATTCTTTTTTCATGGCCAGCTTTTTTTTTTTTTTTTTTTTATGTGAGCCATTTTGGGCTTTACAGTTTCTTATTTTCTTTGATTACCCTGAACATTTTTATTTGAAAATCGTTCTCAGATTCTTCTATTATTTCCCTTTCATCTGGAGTGATTTGCTGTCTCCATGGTCGATTTTCTTGTTTCTCTTTGTTAATATTAACTTTGCCCCATGTGTTTGGGGGGAGGCTTGCAGATTCATCGTGAGTGGATGTGTCTCCTGCTTCTGTCAATCTCTCCCCCCACCCCACCATCAGTTGCTTCTACTTGGCCTCCTGGTGGCCTCACGCCGCAGTGATGAGGTTATGGGCCAAGCTCCTACCTGCTGGGGAATGTTGTCTACCTGAGTCCCCCGGCTGCCCTGGCTCTGAGGCTGAGGCTGCTTCCTCCCCCTCCAGGTACACCGCTGGGGACCCCTGCCCCAGCCCCCCGTGCAGAGCTGCGCTCTAGTACCCTGCCTCATTTTTAGTGTCTGTGACGTGGACATGGTTATCTTACTTTTTTTTTTATTGTGGCTATATCTTTTAATTTTCTCTTTTTAAAGCTCATCTGTCTTTCCTATATGGGGTGACTTGAAAAATGAACTTAAATGCCATCTTTTTTATGCCTTTAAATATTTTCTTTTATGGTAAGTCCATTAAAAATGGAAAACCAGCGTAATTTTTTTAGTTTCCTGGAATGCAGTGGGTTTGAAGGTTAATTTTTTAAAATAAAACCTCATCAAGCTGACCCAAATGTGAGTTCAGCTGAATCGTTCCTCTCTCCACCCCCCACCCCCTGCAGTGGCGGGCTCTGCCAGCTGTGCACAGGCGACAAATAATCACTGTTCCTATGTAAAAGTTGGAGGTAATAAAATTTCCGTGCAAGATAAACTGCATCAATTTCTTTCTATTAGAGGCCTCTTTGCTAACTGAAGTTAATTGTTAATTTCTGATAAATTACTTTATTATAACATCGACACGGAAAAGGCGCAAATTATCAGTGTGCAGCGTGATGAGCACACACATGTGGACACACTTGTGCAGCCAGCCTTTCTCCCACCATGAGTACCTGTAAGGTGGGGGTAGGGTCATTACCCCATTCCATGGGCAAAGGAAGCAAAAGATCAGAGAGGTTAAGTGATGTTTTCCGAGGTTTCCAGCTAGGAAGGGACATGCAGAGAGGGACGCCGGCCAGGCTCCAGTGGCCCCACGTTCAGGGAATGGCTCTGAGACCCCCATACCGCTGGCAGAGGGGCTGGAAAGGTGGGAAGTGCAGCCAGGAGCAGAGAAAAATGAGCAACTGAGAGACATTCACTGAAGTCAGATGGGCCCAGAGGGATGTGTGGGATCGGGGAGGGGCTGGGGTGGGAGGTGGTGGCCAGATTCCGGCTGAGCCTGGGGCCCACCTGGCCCTGGCTGTGGAGTTGGGACAGTCATTTCATTAATAGCTGCCCAGGTGTGGGATTTCACAGTCAAGTATTTTTTTTTTTTTCCAACCAGAGACCACCAGATGAGATTGCTAAGTTTTTCTTCTGCCCAAAAGATATACATTTTAAAAGACACACACTACTTGCTATTACCATCGTTTTATTTTTTTTATAAAAATTTTCAGTGGCCAGTTACTAGAAGCCATTGTTTTATTTTTTAAGGACAGTTTCACACACATACAGGAAGGAAAAAAGAATAAAGACCAGGCCTGTGAACATCTTTAGTTAAAAACAAAACAAAACAAAAAACCACCCTCTCTGCATTGTCCTTGTTGATTTCATTTTGCCTGGGACAGGTGAGAACTTGTCACAGGTTGGCCCGGTCCTCAGCCTGTATGTTTGGGAACCCCAAAATGGCAAAAGCTCCAGTTCAGGCCTAATTGTCCGGGTCTGGGGGGGCTGGGGGTGGGAGGGTGGGGTGCCAAAGGGCAAAGTTTCCAGACTTAGGGAGTAAACATACAGGCTGCAGAGTTACGTTTGAATTTGAGATAAACAATAATTTTTTAAAAATATATAAGCATGTCCCAAATATTACACGGGCCATACCGATGCTACAGAAGTTATTTGCTGTTTGCCTGAACTCTAGCTGTAACCGGGCATGCTGTGATTTACCCGGCAACCCCGGCTGAAGGACACCTTTCCGGCGCATTGGGACCGAGCAGGGTGCAAAGGAGACCAGAGACGCCACCCATGGGCACAGAACAGCCTCGCAGACCCTCCCCCACACCCACGCGTCTCCCTGACTCAGGCTCCCCGTGGCCCTGAGCCACCTGCGGCTGCAGCCCACACTGCCATGTCCCAGCACTGCCACCGGCAGGCCCTGCATGTACTTGGCAGGCCCTGTATGTGTTTATGTCCTTAATGACAGCAAATTAAGATTCACTTACTCTGGAGGGCTGCGCTGCTGTTGCTCTTGTGATAAGTGGAGACACCTGGCTCTTCCTGCCGCCTGGCGGGTCGGCCCGGCCGAGAGGCCCGCACCGGGGAAGCGGCTTCTAGCAGGTGACGGTTCCTTTTCAGTCCGTCATTGGGTCTTCATCGAGCCTCCTTCGTGCAGTGCTAGGGGGATCCCGCTCTGGGGTCAGGGAGGGAAGTCAGTTGGGCTCCCATCCCAAATCGCTCCCACCTACCTAGGGGGACAGTATTGAAACAATAAGTATATTGTCCCACAACCCATGGGACAGAGGAGGAAACTGAGGCTCAGGATGCTGAAGGATCCTGGCAAACAGCGCAGGGCTGGTTTGGGATTTCAACCCAAATCTCTGGGTCTCCCCAGCCACGCCACGCCCGTGCTTCTCAGCCTGGGGGCAATTGACAAAGCTCCTGCCCCAGACATCCTGACCCCCCGTTGGTCTGGGTGGGTGTTTGTAGAAGCTGCATGCCCTGCGGGCTGATGGACACCCCCCATCCCCGCCCGGCCGAACGCCGTGGACCAGCGGTGTTCCCCAGAGGGTGTCTCGTGGAACTGGCACGGTGCTTCGTGACAAGAAGGTTCCGGGGTCAAACGAGCCTGGGGAATGCCGCATGCCCTAACCCTCGCTGCAGGTGCGCGGCACCCGTGAGGGCGGTGCAGGCTCTGAGAAGTCCTGCGTCGAAGAGGAGCCTGTGCATGTCTGTTTCATGTTGAAGTGTGGCCCTCTGGGACCCCAGAGCCCTCTTTCCTGGGTAGCAGTGACACCCGTGGCCACTGTGGAAGACACCCTGGAAGCAGGCCGGAGCCACATGAGGACCATGGCTGCTGCAGACACCCCGCGGAACGCTCCCCTAAGGAAGGTGGGAAGGGGTGTCGTTGGCCCCCACCCTTCTAGAAAGTCCGTCTTCTAGAAGAGCCCCCCCTCCGCAGGCTGCTGCTGATGACAGAGGGAGGTGCCTTCTCCGAGGACGCCCTTGTCATGAATCCAGAGCCGGGATGGTTCTGGAAGAACGAGGTGGTTCTCATGCTCCGGATTTGGGGACGGCCCTGGCTTGTGTGGCCTTGGGAGCTGCTCAGGCCTCCGGGGGCCTCAGCAAGTGGGAGGCCCAGAGCCCCCCTCCACGGGGGCAAATTGCAGCGTGTGTGAGCTGCCTGGCCCGGACTCTGGGTCATGCAGTCTCCGGAACGTCATCTTACACGACTGCCCGCCTGGAGCAAATGGTTAAAGGCTCTTTGGAATTTGGCAGATTAAATCGCTCAAATCCAGTAAAAAGCAAAAAGCTTGTTTTAGGTCCTAGTAACTGTGAGTTTAATTAATTATAAAGATTTCATTAATTTAAAAGAGCCTCCCCCGCCCTTTTTTGTTTTTTTGAGACAGAGTCTCACTCTGTTGCCCAGGCTAGAGTGAGTGCCGTGGCGTCAGCCTAGCTCACAGCAACCTCAAACTCCTGGGCTCAAGCAATCCTCCTGCCTCAGCCTCTCGAGTAGCTGGGACTACAGGCATGCGCCACCATGCCTTGCTGATTTTTTCTATATATATTTTTTAGTTGGCCAATTAATTTCTTTCTATTTATAGTAGAGACGGGGTCTCGCTCTTGCTCAGGCTGGTTTCGAACTCCTGACCTCGAGCAATCCGCCCGCCTCGGCCTCCCAGAGTGGTAGGATGACAGGCGTGAGCCACTGCGCCCAGCCTAAAAGAGCCTTTTAAAAGATATCAATATTGACCTCAATTAAAGTGTCCATGGATGAAAATGTTACCCATTGATATGTCGCTGGCCATCTTAGAACCTACAGCAGGCACGTCTAATTGTTTGAGGTTATGAAAGCAAAATAAATTTATTGCAAAAAACCCGTGAAACACAGAAATGAGTCACTCGTCACCCCACAGCTGACAGGCAGCCGCTGTTGGGGCGTGGTGTCCGGCTTTCCTATATGCTTGTGTTTTCAACTTACGATGTGTTTTATTTTGCTTCTGTTTTCCATACGAGTAAAATCTTTATGTGCATATTGCCCTGGTAGTTTTCATCAGAAACAATTTATTGAGGTGACATTCACGTAACGTGAGATTAATCATTTTAAAGTGAACAACTCAGCGGCCTTTGGTCCATTCACAACACCGTGTGGCCGCCACCTCCAGCTGGCGCCAGCGTGGTTCCCGCAGCCCGTGTTGTGCACTCACCGCGCCACACCGGCCCTGCCACCCAGTCAGAGCGATTTTAATCAGCGCTCGACCTATCACCCAAGACTTGCTTGCTCTGCATTTCCTGGTCTCATAAACGTCCTGGTGCATACCTTTGGTCAGAGTGCCGATCGCTTCCTTATGGCAGGGCCCCGGGCAGTCTCGCCCCTCCCTCCGCCGGGTCCCACCTGTGCCCGGGCGACTCGCGGAGCTGTATGTCCAGCAGGGACCCGGCCTCCGCGCACCGGGCCCTATCCCACAGCCGCCCAGTGTCTCCGTGGATGGGCTGAAGCTCTCCCGCACTCTCCCTTCTCTGCCAGGGGAGCCGCCGCCACCCCACTGTTCCTGCCGGGTCTCCAGTCATCCCCGCGCCTCGCCCCAACTCAGCCCCCCACCCCCAGGCGGCCCGTTCCCAGCCCTGCGCGAGCTTAGCCCCAGAATTTCTCTAGACTGTCTCGCCCCCTCTCCGCTACCTCGGTCCACGCAGGCATCTCCTCTCGTCTGAAGCACAACTCAGGCTCCTGGCTGGACTCGGGGCCTCTCTGGTCGTGCCACAGTTCATCTCTAGAACCAGGTTTTCAAAACGCAGATCTGGCCACTCAGCCCCACCTCTCCCCTCTCAGAACATTTCTATGACTTCCTGCTCCTCTTAGGATTAAAATCCAAAGTCCCTAATGTGTCCGCAAGGCCGGGTCCTCCACCACCTCCCCGGGCTGAAGCCTCCAGGGCCCTCCTCTAGCTCCTTGTGTAGACCACGTTCCCTCCTGCCACAGGGCCTTTGCACAAACTGCTCTCTGCCTGCAATCTCTCACTGTGGTTTTCCTGGTTAGTCCTTGCTCATCATCCTGATGTTAGCCCAGTCTTCCCTGACCTCCACACCTGGTGAGAGTCTTCGCACTTCCCTGGCACCTTCTTAGCCTTTACCTCTGCTGTCATGTTATCTGTATCAAAGGACCATTTGCTTGACATCTGCTTTCCCTCCCAAAGTGTAAGCACTCCATCCGCACGGCCCATAATGGGTAAGCAAGACACGTGCATTGACTCAGCAAATGAAAAACACGTGATCACCGGGACAGAGCACGGGACGTCTGAAACTCTCGACGGGTATTTCCAGGGTGCTTTCAGGAGGGGTGGCAGCAAGGTGCACGCCCACGGTGCGAGTGTCCGCATAGCTACGCCTTCGCCACAAACTTCACACGTGCAGCAAGCCCTGGGTCAGCCACAGAGTCACGGCGCAGTCAGCAGCGCAGACTCGGAGCCAGAGACGCAAAGGTGGCCCCGGGCCGGCGTCACCGGCCGCTCTCGGGCCAGAAGACGGGCATGATCTCCTTGGACGGCCTGTGAAGGCCAAGTGCGACATTCAGGCCTGGAAGTCTGGGGGAAGCAGCAGGGGAATGGCTGGGAAGACGCGGACAGAAGAGAGAAGAAAGGGCAGGTGGGGGCAGCAGAGCTCGGGCCGAGGCGGGTGTCTCAGGCAGTGGCTGGCTCGTCATGAGAAGGGATGGTCCTGTGCCGTCTGAAGGTTCGCCGGCTCCCACTCCTGGTGCCTGGGCCGGGACGACTCCATCGGACTGACCAGAGCGCCTGCTGGTGGCTTCCGCGCGGTGGGCTGCTCCTAGGACGCCCCCAGTGTCCTTGCCTCTTGGCATTCCCAGCCTTGTGTGACCTCTTCTAACCAACAGAACCCTGGACACAGAGGGGCTGTCGTCTCCACGATCCAATTGTGTGACTCAGGCCTGGTGCAGAGGAGACTGCTGGGCGTGGGGGGGGGTCCTCCTGTCCTGTGCCCGGGGTGGCTCCTTCCTCTTGGCCGTACTTCCCTTTTCATAAAATAACTGAGTGTGCAACAGAGTGGCTTCCCAGCCTGCTTCCTTCCTCTAAAACCTTTCCTTTTGCCCTGTCTTCATTCTGTTTCGAGAAGAACCTAGCTTCTTTAACAATTTTGGAGCTTCCAATGTGTCAATCTAAAATCCACCCATTAGACAAAAACCTCACCCACAAAACTTCTTTTAAAAATTAATAGACCCTTTCTTCTTTTTAAAATTTATTTTTTATTTCAGCATACTATGGAGGTACAAATGTTTACATATGTTGCCTTTGCCCCATACAAGTCAGAGCTTCAAGCATGTCCATCCCCCAGACGGTGCGCACTGCACCCGTTAGGTGCCAATGTACCCATCCCTTCCTCCCCCCCCCACCTGCCCCACACCCGATGAATGTTCCTGCTATATGTGCACATAAGTGTTGATCAGTTAATAGCAATTTGATGGTGAGTACATGTGGTGCTTGTTTTTCCATTCTTGTGATATTTGGTAGAATGGACTCTAGCTCTATCCAGGATAATACAAGAGGTGTTAGGTCACCATTGTTCTTTGTGGCAGAGTAGAACTCCAAGGTATACATATACCACATTTTATCAATCCACTCATGTATTGATGGGTACTTGGGTTGTTTCCACATCTTTGCAATTGTGAATTGTGGTGCTATAACCATTTAGGTGCAGATGTCTTTTTTTATAGAATGTCTTTTGTTCTTTGGGGTAGATGCCCAGTAATGGGATTGCTGGATCAAATTGTAGTTCTACTTGTAGCTCTTTGAGGTATCTCCATATTTTCCTAGTTTGCAGTACTAGTTTGCAGTCCTATCAGCAGTGTATGAGTGTTCCTATCTCTCCGTATCCACGCCAACATTTATTATTTTGGGACTTTTTGATAAAGGCCATTTTCAGTAGAGTTAAGTGATATCTCATTGTGATTTTGATTTGCATTTCCCCGATGATTAGAGATATTGAGCATTTTTTCATGTTTCTTGGCCATTAGTCTATCTTCTTTTGAAAAGTTTCTGTTCATGTCCTTTGCCCACTTTTTGATAGGGTTGTTTGATTTTTTTCTTGCTGATTTTCCTGAGTTCTATATAGATTCTAGTTATCAGCCCTTTATCAGATGTGTGGCATGTGAATATTTTCTCCCATTCTGTAGGTTGTCCGTTTGCTCTCATGACAGTTTCCTTGGTTGTGCAGAAGCTTTTTGATTTGATCAGGTCCCATTTATTTTTGTTGGTGATGTGATTGCCTTTGGGGTCTTTTTAAATAAATTCTTTGCCTAGGCCAATATCTGTAAGAGTTTTTCCAACATTTTCTTCTAGAATGCTTATAGTTTCATTCTACACTTTGTATGGAACCAGGGAAGATCCCGTATAGCAAAAGCAATCTTAAGCAACAAATTGGGAGGCATCAATTTATCAGATGTTAAGCTACACTACAAGGCTATAGAAGCTAATACAGCATGGTACTGACACAAGAACAGAGACATAGACCAATGGAACAGAACTGAGAACCCAGGTATAAAACCATCCTCATATAGTCATCTAATCCTTGACAAAGCAGACAAAAACATACAGTGGGGAAAAGAATCCTCATTCAATAAATGGTGCTGGGAAAATTGGATAGCCACATATAGAAGACTGAAAGGGAATCCACACATTTCCCCTCTCACAAAAAAATCAACTCACGGTGGATAACAGACTTAAACCTAAGGCATGAGACCCTTTCTTCTTTTGGAGCAGTTTTAGGCTTGCAGAAAAGTTACAAGAAGAACACAGGGAATTCCCAAATATCCCCTCCCTCTCTGCTCTTGTTAACACCTCACATTAGTGTGGTACATTTGTTACAATCCATGAGCCAATATTGATACATTATTAGCTAAGATACACTGTTCACATTAGGGTTTGCTTTGTGTTGTGTACTCTATGGGTTTGACAAATGAATGTCACACATCCACCATTACAATGTCACATAGAAAAGTTTCGTATCCCAGAATCCCTGGCGCCCCATCCATCCCTCCCTTCCTCCCCCACAGCTCCCGGCTCCCACTGAGCACTGTCTCCAGGGCTTTGCCCTTTCCAGAAAGTCACACCGTTGGAATCAGACAGTATATAGCCTTTTTCAGATTTGCATTTCTCACCACAGAACTTTCTGAGATAAGCCCTTGTCCACCTGGGGCTCCAAGTGGCACTGCTGGGGAAAGGACCCTTGAGGTTTTGGAAGACCTGCTCCTTGTCTCGGAGCTCTGCTCAGCACGCCCTGACGGCCCCAGAATGCCTTTGTCTGTTGGAAAGGATTTCTGAGGCACTTTGAATTTTTGTCCCTGAGTTCTTAATAAAGGACCTTGCAGTTCCTCTCTGGGCTTCTTTGTCCTGAGGCCCTTCTTTACTCTGAGAATCCTTCACAGGCTGAAAACACTGTTCCAGTCTTTGCATTTCCTCCCCATCCCACTGGAAAGTTGAGCTGCGTGTCTTAGTTCCTCTCTCACCTTCTTCACTTCATTACAGGCAGAGAGAGCCAGGAGCACCCTCGCCAGTCTGCCTGGAAACTCACCAGCTAGGTCATCCAGTTTGCTAGGTGCACTTGACTCCATGTCCCATGCGACTGCAGGCAGCGTTTTGTTATGCCTCCTGCTACCACGTAAGAAAGGTTTCCTCTCTGCCAGCATCTGGTAGAATTTTCTTTACTTTTTTTTTTTTGAGATAGGGTCTTGCTACGTTGTCCAGGCTGGACTTGAACCCCCAGGCCCACGTGATTCTCCTGCTTCAGTCTCCTGAGTAGCAGGGACTATCGGTGCTGTTTCCGTGCCCGGCTCATTTTCTTTACTTTTCTGCACGCTCTTGCCAATCTCCCCCAGGCCTGTCAGGCTCCTGCCCACTGCCCGCACCCAAAGCCAAGGCCACGTGTTTCGGGATTCAGTTACAAGTGCGCAGGTGGGCACTTTGCATAGGTTACCTTTCGGTCACTACACCAGGCTTTCGAGGAGTGGCAGGTGGCGTGCTTCCCACTTGTAGGAGTAAAAATTGAGGCTTGGAGACATTATATGACCTGTCACAAAGCACATGGATGGTAGGAGGCAGAACTGAGTGTTTGAAAGACAATTATTATTATTATTATCTTTTGAGATAGAGTCTCACTCTGTTGCCCAGGCTAGAGTGGGTGCCGTGGCATCAGCCTAGCTCACAGCAACCTCAGACTCCTGGGCTCAAGCGATCCTCCTGCCTCAGCCTCCCGAGCAGCTGGGACTACAGGCATGCGCCACCATGCCCGGCTAATTTTTTCTATATATATTAGTTGGCCAATTAATTTCTTTCTATAGTAGAGATGGGGTCTCGCTCTTGCTCAGGCTGGCCTAGAACTCCTGACCTCAAGCAATCCGCCCGCCTCGGCCTCCCAGAGTGCTAGCATTACAGGCGTGAGCCACCGCGCCTGGCCTGAAAGACAAATTTTAGAAACTGGATAGCACAGTGGCCTGGGATGGGGACATTGAGCAGGAGCAGAACAGCAGGACGTGGGTCACATGCCACTGGAGGCACCCCGCATGCTGGTCTGAGCCAGAGGAAGAGCCAGCGCTGTCCCGTGCACGAGCTCTGCTCACTGAGGGGGGGGGTGCCGTGCAGTTTAGAGACATGTCTGTGAAAATCTAGTTAAATTAAAATGTGGTGCTTACGCAAGTAAACCTCATGCACGTCAAAAACGCACCTATTTTATAGAGTGCCTCCTTCCCGCACCTTCCCTCCCTCTCTCTCCTCCTGAAGGAAGATTAGGACATTCAGGACCCAGGGACACAGAAGTTACCTCCCCCGCTCACTACAACCAGGCGCCTCGGGTCCTGGGTGCCCGGGTTCCTGTGAGCTACCACCCGCAGGCAGGGGTGTGAACGTGGGGAGGGACCAGCCACACCCAGAGAAGCCAAGGTCCCCCGAGACTCCAGGACCAATAACCTCTGAGCATGGGTGTGCACCAGGGCAGCTCTGACTTGAGCCAAGTGAAATAAATGAACAAAGCCAACAACGTGCGCGTGAGGCGGGTCGTTGAGGGGTGGCTCGAGGGGCAGCGTGGGCGTCAGTGTCCAGGAAGTACCGTGGCGTGTACTGGCCAGGCCTGCACGGTGGCCTGGGCAGACATGTGCCCGTGCAGGTGGTGGCTGGGCGTGTGGGTGGGGGGGGGGTTACGGCTGGGGTGTGGCTATCCCAGATCCAGGACAGCTGTCCCCTCCCGTGCACCCCCCTGTCCCTCAGCCTCCTGGGCCCCCAAGTCTCCCTGCACCATGAGGCGGGTTGGCTCAGTTGGAGTCCAGTGGCCGCTCAGGTCCAATAAGCTCCACCTGGGGGTGGGGCGCGTGGCCAGGCCAACCCTCTGCAGGGCTGAGCGGGACAGAGGACCCCGGAAGGGGAGCCGGGTGGGACAAACCCACCCACTGCCTGCCGCCACTCTCATGCATGCAAGCTTCCCACATTCTCACAGGAGATGAAAGTGCTTCTCGGACGCCCAAGGAAGGAAAAGGAGAGGAGAAAGGGAAGAGGATTTTTTTTTTTTGGTGTTAATTATACTTTCAGTCTCCTGCGCGCTAGGACGACGTGCTGGGGAGCGTGCAGGAGCAGGCAGCGCTGCGCCCCGCCTGGGAATCTGCCGCACTTCCCCGACCCCCTTCCTTCCTCTGCGCCTGCCTGCGGGTCTGGGTCTGGCCCGGCAGGCGGAGGGGCCGCCCCGGGCATCTCCCAGGCTCCCCAGACACTTCAGCCCCCGGGCTCTGCCACGCCCTTCCCGGTGCCCGGAAGCCCCGCCTGCCCATCTCCTTGGCTACCTGGCAAAGCCCTATTCATTCTTTAAAACCTTGTTTTGACTTCTGCTCAATAAAACTCTGACACCACCCTCCCGTCAGGATTAATCACTTTTTCCTCTGTACGTTAAAAAAAAAAACAAAAAAAAAAACTGTTGTATTATGGAAACTTTCTTGAAGGCTACAAAAGCAGAGAGAATTCTTCCGTACAAGTCTTCCCCACTGTCGACACTGCCCATATTACTTGGTTGTAAATAGCGGGTTCCTGTGTCTGCCCGTCTACACCGCACGGAACCCGCCTCAGGGCGGAGGGTCAGTGCTTCCCAGAAGGAACAAAAATTATCACCTGGCCCAACGCACCCATTTTACAGATGAGGAAACTGAGGCCCCGACTCATCAGAAGAGTCACTGCGGTCTGCTGCTGTGACTGCCAGAGGAGCGGGGACGGGCGTCCCGTCTGCCCGGCCCTGGCCTGACCCGGCAGCGCTGCCCGCCCCGCGCCGCCCTGCGGCCTCCACCTGCCCGGCCCGCCCCT
The DNA here is from genome assembly GCF_040939455.1 of Microcebus murinus. Lineage (NCBI taxonomy): Eukaryota > Metazoa > Chordata > Mammalia > Primates > Cheirogaleidae > Microcebus > Microcebus murinus. The sequence continues at coordinate 59,137,055 of NC_134121.1, forward strand.
GGTCCCCGGGACGAACCATTCGCGCGGGGGTGGGGTGGGGTGGTGCGCGGGCCCACTGCGGCGACCCCCGCGCTCGGGCCACCCTGCGCGGCGGCCCCTCCCGGGCAGGCGTCCGAGGCGCCCGGGGCCCGCAAGGTGCAGCGCGGGGACGGGCGCGGCGCGCACCTCGGCGGGGCGGGGCCGCCCTCCTCCCCGCCCCCAGCCCTCCCACCCCGCCGGGGATTAGCGACCCGGGAGCCCGCGCCCCGCGGCCCTGCAGCCACACTGTCCCGGAGCGGCGGCCGCGGCGGCAGCATGAAGAAGTCGTACTCAGGTGGGCGCCCCGCGCGGGGGGTCGGTGTCCGGCACGGGCGCTCTTACCTGCGCGCCGGCGCGGGCGCAGGTCCCGGCGTCCCCGCGGCTGAGCGTGCGCCCCGGGACAGGCGCCAGCGCGCGGGGCGTTCGCGCCCCCTCCCCGCGGCCGGACGAAGGGGCCTCTAGGTGTCGAGCCCCTCCCTCGACGAACTTGGCCTTGTCCTTCGCTCCTAGTCGCCGCTCCCGTGGGACCGCCCGTGGCCTCTGACCCCGGCAGTGCTGGGCTGCTCCTGACCTTGGCGAGGATCCCGCGCGGCTGTCCTCAGCCCCCGCCCGCTCAGGTGTCTGGGGGACTCTCCCTCCTCGTCCTTGTCCCTTGCACCGTCGCTGGAATCGCTGACTTTCCGGACGCCGCCAGTCGCGTTGGGTCCCCTGTGGTCCGGGCGGGCGAGTGGGTGGGGGCTGGGAGGAGAGGTTTCCCGGGTTCAGCCTCCCGGCCGGGGACCCAGGCGCAGCGGCCTTCTGCGGGTTAACTCCCGATAGACCGCTACCCACGGGGTGCGGGGAGGTCTCCCAGCGACACCACCCAGCAGTGCCCACGCTCGGCAACGTCCGCGCGTTTGTGTCTTAGGACCAGCGCGCGGACGCCCCGACTCCGCCCCGGCGGGTCGCGCCTCGCACAGGCGGAGGGGCCTGACCGGGCTCCCGGTGTGCCCAGGCCCCTTGTAAGAGTTTCCCCTGCGAGTCTCTGACGGTCCATTCACGGGCGGGCGCACAGCCTGGCGTGCCCATCTGTGGGCAGACGAAGGGTCATCCGGGCCTTCATTCTTTTTTTTTTTCTCCTCTTTTTGGTTTTCCCCAAAGGTGCCAGACAGGATCCTTTGTCCTTATCGGTCCTCAAATAATAAACACCATCTTCTCTTCTGCTAACCCTGCACACCTTGTGTTTATTTCCTCCCCTTCATTTATTTGAACGTGAGCTTTTCAGCCGTGGGTCCTTGAATTAATCTTTATTGCCGAGAGGACAGAATGATGGGACTTAACAGTCCCTGAAGAGGTCACCTGGGCCATCCCCCCGCCTCTGGGCCATTTTCAGTTTCCTCCTGCTTTCCACACTCAGGAACCAGAATGAGTAATAGAGTATCTTGTCCCGAAGGGGATTATTTAGAACTTCCCCTAAAATATCCTTCTGGGTCAGGAGTTTAGGGTTTCACCTTTCAGCCTCTTGTTGCAAACATGGCCCTTCAGACACCCTGAGGGCAGCCCCGCCTGGGAGCGTGCGGGTGGGTGTGACGTCGCAGGAGGACGGGGGCCCAGGTGGCGTGTGCCCGGGTTTGGTGCTGGGGCTCCCTCCCTCCCCAGCAGGCTCCAAATACCTGAGGTGGTTGTGGGTGGGCATCGCTGCCGTGAGCGCCCGTCCCGGGATCTCTAGCCTGTCCAGGGATGGCGCCTGCTCCTGCCCTGGGCTCCTTATGCGCCTCATCGCGGCTGGTGGGTCAGAACGGTGGGGGTGATCGGGGTCCTCCCAGGTCATAGGCCCTTGGCCTTTTCCACTGAGGCCCTCCTGCACAGGAGCCAGGGGGCCTTGGAGTCTCTGTGCCCGGGGCTTATCTGGAGGAGGGGAGACCCTCACGTTTGCCCTTACTCTTCTCGCCCATGCCTGCCCCACCCCCCCAACCAGGTAGATTTTTTAATAAAAGGACAAAACTTTTTGCAGTAAGTAGAAGTAGAGTTTCTGGGGTGAGTAGAAACCAGCTCTTGCAAAAGCAGCCTCTGTGGCTCCTCGTGTTTACCTAAAGGGGTGGGGCCCCTCCGAGGATGGGGAGAAGGGAGGGTTTGGACCGTTTCCAGTTGGTTCCCCTCCTGGCCGCGGTCCAGGGTGTGCTGGGTCACTCTGCCGCAGTTGTATGGGGTCGGGTTGGAGGGAGTGAAGGGGCCGCCTCTCGTCTCCACGCTGAGTGCCCTCGAGTTCTCCTGGTGCCAGCCTGTTCTGGGTAGGGTGCTCGTGGAAGTCAGGCTGACCCCTAAGCAGCCGTCAACACCATGAAATTAAGGAAAGCAGCGGAGGATGTTAAAAGTCCCCCTAGTGTCTGAAAATCCAAGGACAACCGGGAAGACTTTTATTTATTTATTTATTTTTTACCTAGAATGGGTGAGATGTTTGCTTCTGGACCTATTTATGGGCTTGAGAAAAGTGGATTGATTATAATGCTGTTCTCAGTAGAGTACTCATGGGCTGAAAAGGAGGCAGATTTTTGAAGTCTGTTTTGGGGGGCAATCTCGAGCACCCTGGGTCCATGTACATTCATCGATACACTCTTGTGTGTTGGGCGCACACAGCCAGGGCCGAGGGGGTGCTGGGGTGATAGCAAGGTGTGGTCCTAGCTTGCGGAGAACCTGTGTTCTCACGGGGAGGAGGCAGGATGCAGGAGACTCCTGCGCGAGTTAGTAGTGGAGCCTCCAAATGCGCAGCACTGCCCTGGGGCGGGAGGCCTTGGAGGGAGGTCAGATTGAGCTGGGCCTGGAGGAATGAGTGGTGGAGCACGAAACGGTCTTAGCCAGGCCCAGTGGTGGCACCTGTGGCCCCAGCTACTCCGGAAGCTGAGCAGGAGGATCACTTGCGTCCAGGAGTTTGAGGCTGCAGTGCGCCATGATCGTGCCTTGAACAGCCTCTGCACTCCGGCCTGGGCAACTGGGAGGCCCCATGTGTTTTTTTAAAAAGGGGGGCGTGTCTTTCCAGGTAGGGAATGAGGCAAAGGCCCAGGTGGGCAGCTGCAGGGTCCAGGGAGGTAAAGGGGGTGGGCTCTACCTGGCAGCCCCAGGGCCCCCCATCCAGGAAAGAGGTAATGGTAGTCTACCGGCAGTGTGTCGTCCCGGTGGCCGCGCTCCTGGCCTCAGAGGCACCAGGTTCCCAGGCTTCCAGCTCTCGCTGTGGGGACAGGACACTTTATCTCACCTGTGTCATTTGCCTTGTTCAGTAAACAGTGATGATGCTAAGTTGTTGCGAGGATTCAATGAGTTTGTTCTTGAAAAGACTCAGGACTGTCTGCTCTGTTACTTGTCAGCTGCTGTCGTGCCCATTAGTGGCACCAACAGTGGGGAGGAGGAGGAGACGGCGTGTCACTGCCCTCCCTAGGATGCCCGGGAGCCCCCGCCCACCTCCCTTACCCCTGTGGGTTGGAGGCCGGAGTGGGGCCCGGGGTCTCTCCCCTGCCCCTGGCGAGGGACCTGTAGCTGCAGCCCTCTGGTTCTCCGGGCTCTGGGTTGTGGGCTTCTCACTGGGCGCTGGGTCGCATGGAACTTGCCCGTAAGCGTCCCAGGCTCCCTGGGAATCCTCAGGGATCGTGGCAGGGGGCTCAGGGCTGCGACTGCGTGTGTGTGTGCACCCGGACTTATTCTGGAGGCTCCTCGTGGCTTTCAGGAGATTCCGGAGGGTGCCAGCCGGGCTCAGGAAGCTCCACGCCACAGTGGCTTGTCCGAGCCCGGGGCGGGGAGGGCGGCTGCACCCTCCAGCGGAAGTAGCCTCGGAGGTGATTAAGCACATTGGCTCGGCCACGGGCACGCGGCCTCACCCCCACCTGGTGCTGCGGGAGCTGACTTACGGGAACGGGAACGTGCCCCCAGAGAACACTTCCCTGTCAGCTAACCCCGGGTGACGGGGCGTGGGAAGGGCACGGACGCAGGGCTTCTTCCTCTTCTCCCCCTGGGCCCCCTCCTTGTCCCCGTGCCTTCTCGCTGCCTCCTGTCTCCTCACGTCCCGGCTTGTTTGCTCTGGCACAGTCGGGGGACCCGGGCTGGGAGAGAGAGAGCTGCCTGGTGCAGTTAATCCGTGGCTCTGTCCGACTTGCCCCCCCCCCCAGGCCCCCTAGTGTGGGAGCGAGCGCTGGTTGAGCCTGCGTCCTGGAGCAGCCTCCCACCAGCCTGTCGCAGAGGTAGCAAGGTGTGCTGGGACATAGGCAGCCTGCCCTGCCCGCTCACCCCAGACCGCAGGCTCCTGTCACATCGCCCAGCCGGCCCAGAGGGGCTCTGAGAGCCGAGGACAATGGCAATGGCGATGCCCCTGTGTTTGAGACAGCCCACCATTCACCTTCCTAGAACCACCCCCATGTGACTAGCTCAAGCCAGGTCAGGTGTAGCTAGGGACGCAGGATTGCTACATAGGAGCAGTGACCTGGAGTCACGTCCAGGTGGACGTGGGGGCCGACCCTGTGCTTAAAGGTCCCATCCCCCACCCGACTTCTCCGGCCGCCCTCCTCTGAGACCCTCCTGCCCATGCCTGGTGGCCCTGATGGCCCCGCGTGGGTGGGACCTGGAGGCCGGCCCCTGTTTCCGCACGGTGTTTGTCCATGGGCAGCGTTGCGTGGGCTCTGCCGTTTGCTTAAGATGCACCTGATACGGAGGGTTCAGCACACACCAGGGCAGGCCCGGCCTGGGCCGACGAGCGGCAGTTCCTGGGCAGGTCGGCTGGCTCTGGGGCGCTTGGGGGCTCCAGGGAGAGGGCGTGAGCCTTTGGGGTGGGGACGGAGGTGACATGTTGGGCTCCTGTGCCTCTGTCGTTGGAGCTATTGCCTTGGAAACACCCCAGCTCTGGGCTATTGCCAGGGATTTGTGGGGGCCAGAGCCCAGGTGAAGCCCCCCGGGGCTCGTCCACAGCACACAAGCCTGCAGCCCCACTGTGCTGCGTGGCCCTGCCTCTGGGAGGGACCTCAGCCAGGCAGTCCCGAAGGCAACTGCCAGGTCACGTGATCTGGAATCGCTGACCAAAGGGATCTGTCCTGGCGGGTGCAGGGCCCTGGCCAGGGCACCACCCTGGTGTCAGGCATGGGGGTTATGTGGCACGCAGGCCTGCTGGGCCCAGAGCTTCCCTGGGAGCAGGGAAGTGCCCCATGGCCGGTGAGCTGGTCACCCCTGCCCCTTCCCTGATGGGACGGCTGAGCCTGGGCCCCAGGAACTTTGCCAGGAGGCCAGGCGCTGGTCTCCCTGAGGCACCTGGCCCGTTTCGACTCTCCCTGCAGATTCAGCCATTCATTCCAGAAACGTCTGTCCAGCGCTGTTGAGTGCCAGGCCCTGTTTCCGTCCTCTGGCCGCACCCTGGCACCAGCACCGGGGGCGGGCTGGCCTTGGGTCTCCAGGGTGGAGTGTGGCCCTCTCTGCTCCCAGCCCAGTTTCTCTTGGCCTTTTCCCCCTGGCCCACCCTGGGCCCAGGCCCACTTGCAGCCCCTGCGAAGGGGGACATTGAGCGCAGCCGGCAGAGGAGGTGGTGGCTCCTGGGTGTTGCTTGCCAGTGGCCTCTTGGCAGCCCTGCAACAGCTGAGCTTTGTTCCGGGCCTGATCTGACCTGGTTCTCCGAAGCGTGACTGTTGGCTGCCTGAAAACTCCAGGACGGGAAACAGGAGCAGCGCAGGGAGTGTAAGATGATCCCGGCTTCGGGTCGCAGGGGACCCAGGCTGCCTGCCCTCTCTGGCAGGAGCCCAAGTCACCGGTCACCCTTCAAGCGGTGTTGGCTCGAGGCCACCAGTGGCCCTTTGTGTCTGGGTGGGAGGTACCTTGAGTGACCACTCTGGCCCGAGTGCGTGGGCCCCAGCTTCCCAGGGGCCCACCGAAGTGCTGGGTTAGGGGTGAGGTGGGCCAGAAAGCCCTCCCTGGGACATCGGCGTGCTCTCTGACTCCCGCCCACGCTGCCTGGGGTTTCGCGCGAGTGGCCCGGGTAGGAGTGCCATGCTTTCCTGATGGCGGATGTGGCTCCAGTCTCTGCCAAGGTGGGTACGTTGCCCTCTTTCTGGCTCCTGGAGAGGCCTGGCTCCTCCCAGGCCAGGTGAGGGACCTGCAGTGGAGCCCGGTCCTCCCAGCGCTGCACCAGGGAGCCAGGGGGTGGGCCCTGGCAGCCGAGGAGGTCCCTGAGTGCTGCGTCTCGGTGCCTGGTCCTGGGCAGGCCAGGCGTGTCGAGGCAGCGCCAAACAGGAGCAGCAGCGGCCGCCCGCCCGTTGGAGACGGCCCCGGGCGGTGCGGTACCGGGAAGGCTGGGCAGGGCGAGCCGGCAGGCCGCCTGGGCCCTCGGGCGGCATATCAATCTGATCCCGCATCCTGGGCCTCCTTTCAAGGCCTTCCCATAACCGAGGCTCCTGTTTCCATGCAGAATCAGATCCCAGAAGGGGAATAATGCCCGTGTAACCCAAGCCACTTGGAAGTGGGTTAAATCCAACCCCTGCCATCCTCCAGCCCATTAAGGACGTGGCTGACTCAATCCAGAGGGATCTGGAGGGGCATTTGGCTCTGTAGCCACAAGGGTCAAACACAGATTGTAAGGGTGTTGGGTCATTGCTCAGAGGTGACCCGGGGGTGTAGACCCTGTGTGGACACCTGGCAGTGGCCGCATCACGGGGCGGGAGGAGGAGGTGGTGGATTTCTCACCAACGCGGCATCACGCTGCCCCCGGCGACGGGGGCCCAAGGTGTGGCAAACCTCGGCTGCGTGCACATGAGTCACTCGGGATGGCAGAGCCTTCTCGGAAGCGGGGGTTAATGCTTGAGCTGCCAGGCCTTTGCATTACACCTTTTTTTTTTTTTTTTTTTTTTTGTAAAGAAAAGCTTTGTGAAATAGACTATGTATCTATTCCTTCTCTTTTGCTATTTTTGCGGTTGTTGCCATTGTCAGGACTGTGTTACTTACTGCCAAACAAGGTGCATGGGAAATTGAAAGGAAAAATTCAGCAATCCCACCAGTTGTAGCTTCTCTGTGTTCCCTTAAGTGCTTGTCCACGTGGGCACATGACATATTATTTGATTTAATTATAAAAGGCACATAGCGTATTTTCAGAGCCTCATATTCCTCATGGAACTAATGCTTAATTCTGTTCTTTTCACTTGGAATCAGCAAGCAGGCGTGGGTTTCATAATTATCCCTCTAACGGCCGCTCTCTAGAGTGGATGTCCCATAGTTTACGGAGCCATCCTCTTGCCAACTCTCGTAAACAGCCTGCTGCTGGCGGGGACCCCACTTTTCCTTGGCGATGGCCCGTGACCCTGCGGGGCTGCAGTCCTGAGTAAGGATGTCATGACAGCCCGTGTTACCGTAGCTGTGGGCTGGCCGGACGCTGGCTCCCGCCCCAGAGCTCGCTTTCTTAACGTAAGTTCTCTGTCCACTTGCTTTTGGGTTATCTTTCTGTGTCTTAGGTACCCAGCTGTACTGATGCTTTTTTTCGTCCATAAATTTATCCAGGTGATTAAGTTAAGAACATGTCGCCCATGATGAGTTCTTTTTTCCTGGCAATCCTGGGATTGCCCCATTGCAGGCATGTGTTCTTACTATGGCATTTTTACGAAGAGATTTCGGGAACAGAAATGCGTTCGTCCTGTTTGTCACTCTGCTCATGCCGAGGACAAGTCCCAGGGCTTCCTTGTTTGCAAGGCCACCTCCTTGCCGCAGTCTTTGATTCCTTTGTGTGACGCCAGGGGCCCCAGGCAGCCTCCCCTTCCTCCGTCCCTTCCTTGGCCCTGCGGGAGGCACCTGGACCCCAGGAGGCATCTGTTTGCTCCCTGGGCCAGCCTGGGCGCCCCAGTGACCAGTCACCCTGCCAGCTTGTTACCTGTGCAGAAGAGTCTTCTGGACCCCTCAGGCTCTACCTGCCTGCCCTCTGCGAGTACCTTTCATTCCTCTTCCCTCCGTCGTCCTCCCCATCCTCCCAGCCTGTCCTCCCAGGGCCCCTCTACCCGTCGGTCCCCAGCCCCATCTCTCTCTGTGCTGTGTCCCTGGGCTGTAATCCGATGGCCCGAGACAGGTTGAGTGAAACACGTCTCCATCTTGGGTGACTTGGGGTCTGCTGAGCAGAAAGGACCGAAGACTGGCACGGCCTCTTCACGTCCTACTTCTCCTCCTGCCATAGGGGCAGTTTCTGGTTGTGAGCCGCCCTCCTTGTCCGGGACTGTCCTCTTGGTCCGCGGGCCCCACCTGTTAACCTGCTCCTCTCTCTCATGTGTGCAGTTGGTTCATAGGTGTGTGACAGGGTCGAACCAGGGAACAGAGACAGAAGGACTTGAACGTAGGGGAAGGCCAGGGTAGGGGACAGAGAGGCCACCAGGGCAAGTCCAGGTTGTGTGGGGCTTACACAACCTTCGAAGGTACACCGTGACTGTTGACAACAAATCATAAATTTTAAATAGCTGCTAAATGTCAGAAGCATCACAAAATCCAGGAAAGTATTGATCGACTACTGTCATATCTCCAAAGTAATAGTTTTCATACTTTTTTTGGAATTACTTCTTTATGTGATAACCTTGAAATATCTTCTATTGAGAGAATAGAAAGAATGAATCTTTCTGGTTGCTCAAACATTATTATTATTATTATCATTATTATTATTTTGAGACAGAGTCTCACTTTGTTGCCCAGGCTAGAGTGCCTTGGCATCAGCCTAGCTCACAGCAACCTCAAACTCCTGGGCTCAGGCAATCCTCCTGCCTCAGCCTCCCGAGTAGCTGGGACTACAGGCATGTGCCACCATGCCCGGCTAATTTTTTCTATATATATTTTTAGTCGGTCAATTAATTTCTTTCTATTTATAGTAGAGACGGGGTCTCGCTCTTGCTCAGGCTGGTTTCGAACTCCTGACCTTGAGTGATCCGCCCGCCTCGGCCTCCCAGAGTGCCAGGATTACAAGCCCAACCAGAGAGACTCTCCGTTCTGACTCGACGTTGCAGAGAATCGAACCCTTTGCCTGTCACTTCACCTCTGGTGGCGGGGATCGTTCCCCGTGGACTGGACTCTTTTGCATTTCAAATCTTGCTCCTCCCCGCGGCCCACGTTTTCCCGCGCCAGGCACTGCCGGACACGCTCACGGCTGTGGGGCTGGAGCGGTGAGTGGAGGGATGTGCCCGGAACCCATCTCCACGCTGGAGGGCAGCGGCCGCGGCACTGTGCGTGGAAATACCGGAGCGCTACATCCATGTAGCCCAACTCGGGCCAAAGTAAACGTCTTTCCAGTTCAACCTCCCCTTGGCAGCAACCCTCCCGCGCACACAGGCGAATCTGCGACGGGCCCGAACTCAACAGAAGGGAAGTCAGCAGTGATCTCCGTCGTAGTTAACTCGTTTTCCATTTTGTACATTTTACCAAAACGTCCGACCATGTGACCGTGGTGCTACGGCCCTTCTCAGTGCCTTGAGAGGGACGTGTGTTGGTGAAGGGTGTTCAGTGTCTCGTGGGGGCAGCCTGGAGATTGGCAGCAGGGTGCCACGCCCCCTGGATGACAACGTGAGGGGGGAAGTCTCGTCACCGGAGTCCAGAGGTCAGGGTCACCTGGCGGGAGCCCAAACAAGGATGGGCCTGTCGGGCAGGAGCTGGAACTGCGGAAGACACAACACCTGCTCTTCCAAGGCAGAGGAGGGAGAGGACCACCCTGGTCCTCCCTGGCACCCGCCTTCCAGTCTCCTCCCAGGCTTCTCGCTGGTGGATCCCAGCCCCCAAGCCGGCAGACCTGGGGACCAGGACGCCTCTGCCTGCAGAGTCAGTTCTCCCGCCACACATAGCGGGGGACGGAAGAGGGAGGAATGAGGGCGGCCAGGCCAGGACCGGGGATGCCAACGGGAGCCCCCCCCCATCTTCCCACCTCCAGCAGCACCTGTGGGCGGCCCTCACCGCCCTGCTGTTAGGAAGAAGGCCCCTGCTTCCGAAGCAGCCACCCCACCCTGGGGGGCCCCTGTCCCCTCTGGTCTTTGCTCCCCCTCAGTGGTAACAATGATTGATGACTGCATCTTCTGGAGAATTCAGTTGTGAACTTGGTTTCCCATCTGTTACGGACCGAATCGCGTCTCCCAACAAAATTCACATGTAGAAGCCACGGCCCCCAGTGTTTCCATATTTGGAGAAGGGGTGTTTAGGGAGGTCGTTTAGATTGAATGAAGTCATAGGGAGGGGCCCTCATCCAGCAGGGTTGGTGTCCTTGGAAGAAGAGGAAGCAACACCAGAGATCTCTCCCCCCCCTCGAGTGTGGACAGAGGAAAGCCATGTCAAGACGGGGCAAAGAGATGGCTGTCTCTGAGCAAGGAGGCGCCTCGCCAGAAACCAGCTCTGACGGCGCCTTGATCTCGGACTTTTGGCCTCCTGAACTGTGAGAAAATAAATTTCTGTTGTGTAAGCCACTCAGTCCGTGGTATTCTGTCATGGCAGCCCGAGCTAAGACACAATCTGTGTTAGTCAGGGTTCTCCAGAGAGACAGAGATAGAAGAGAGATGGATAGATAGTTGGATGGATGGATAGATGGATGGATGATAGATGGATGGATAGATAGATGGATGATGGATGGATAGATGGATGGATGAATGGATGGATGGATGGATAGATAGTTGGATGGATAGATAGTTGGATGGATGATAGATGGATAGATGGATGATAGATGAATAGATGGATGGATAGATGGATGGATAGATGGGCAGATGGACAGATAAATGGATGGATGGATGGATGGATAGATGAATGGATATATGGATGGATGGATGGATGGATGGATGGATGGGTAGATGGATAGATGGGTGGGTGGATGGATGGATGGATGGGACAGGATTTATTAGGGGAGTTGGCTCATGCAGTTGCAGGGACTGAGAAGTTCCATGACAGGCTGTCTGCAAGCTGGAGACCCTGGGAAGCCAGTAGTGTGGCTCAGGCCAAGTCCCAGGAACCAGGGAGGCTGATGGTGAAACTCTGAGTTAGAGGCCAAAGTACTGAGAACCTGGTGTATCCCAGCCCTAGGAAGGGGAGGAGGGAGGAGAGAGACAGAGAATGAGAATTTGCCTTTCCTCTGCCTTTGTGTTGGTGCCTGTCCCCATTGAGGGTGGATCTTCCCCACTCACCGCACCAACTCACACACCCATCCCCTCTGGAAACACCTTCACAGGCACCCAGAAACAATGCCTCTCCTGCTGTCTAGGCATCCATCAACCCAGTCAAGCTGACACCTGAAGTTAACCCACTGCACCATCTGAGCAGGGCCGTGGGTGCGTAGAGCACCTGCTGTATGCCAGGTGCCGTGATGAGCACCAGACACAGCAGTGAGCGGGCGGGACTCCTCTCTCGGAGCTTACATGCAGCAGAAGGAAACAGAGCATCAGTCCATCCATCGGCTTGTCAGGAAAAATTTCAAATAGCACTAAGTGCTATGCAGGGAATTAAGATAAGGCGATTCCACAGAAAGTGACTGACAGGTTGAGTGGGAAGGGGACTCAGAGAAGGTCACAGCTGAACTGAGATCCGAAGGACAGACAGGAGGCTGCGTGCAGGGCACCCGGGTGGGGGCGAGCTCGGCACATGGCAGGAACAGCGAGGAGGCCGGAGGGCTGGAGGGAGGCGCAGGTCAGAGAGGAGACAGGGCCACACCCAGGATCCTTCCTCCGAAGCTCAGTTACTTCATCTGTGAAAGGGGAAGAATGTGGCACCTCCGGAAGTCACAAGGCTGGCATTGCTGCTGCTGTGTCTACTGCTTTGTAACTACCAGGAACAATGAGGTCACCAGGCTTTGCATTTACAGCAGCCCAGGGGTGTCAGCAATTCCCTGGGAGACCCATTTCCCTGGCTAAGTTCGCAAGGGCCTGGCACCCGGAGGCCAACGGCCTGCAGAGGACCGGCTGCCCAGTGGACGGGGGCGTTTGTCCGCAGTCCAGGGCTCTTCCTCGCCAGCAGAAACAGCTACTTGGGGAAGCGAGTTGGCAGCAGAAGGGGGTGGAGGGGTGTGCCCTGGATGCTCCTGAGGGGCGTGGTCGCTTCGACCTCCGGGGGGTCACTCAGACCTCTCGGGGAGCCGCAGCAGCTGCTGCAGGGGGCTCAGAGGCGCTGGGCCAGAGTGGTGGGGAGATGGGGCAGTTTCCTCTTGGTTCTCTCACCTGCTGCCCCCCGACTTCCCGAGGGCAGATATCTCGCCTGGGTGTGTTAATGGGGTTCTGGGGCCTGGGCGCCCCAGGGAGGGGCTGGTCTCGGGCGCAGAGATGGGCTCACTGTCCTCTGCCCATGTCTCCCGGTGGCTGTCACCCCACTCCTTCTGCATCTCGTTGCTCCCTGGCCTCTCTGTGTGGGTGTTTTGGGGAGACATGGAATCCAGCACACAGGCTGGCCTCCATGCCCGGCGTCCTGGCGAGACCTACCTCCTGGCCTCGTCACAGGGCCTCTTGGAGGGACTGGCGTCCCGAGCAGGCTCCTAGCCACTGGCGCCTCTGACTTTCCGTGGCTGTTTTTGGCCAGTCACGGCGTGCGGAGCTGAGGCTCGGGGCAGGGCTGACCCGTCCACAGCCACACGGCTCAGTGTTAGCTCTCGGACCTCGGGCATTCACCCCCCTCCCTGGGCTCTTCCACCTGTGGCGGGTCTCTGGATGGGTGGGTGGAGGTCACTAACGGTCAGCTCTGGTCGGCTGAGAGTTAAATCCGCCTCTCTGCTCTTCCCCTATCACCTTCTCAGGCGATGAATTAAATCTGAATCAATCTGAATTTCAGATTAACAAGGATTGATTTTTGGTATAGGTATATACCACAAAACGTTTGGGATATACTTATGCCTAAAACATTAATTTTTTTTTTTTGAGACAGAGTTTCACTTTGTTGCCCAGGCTAGAGTGAGTGCCATGGCGTCAGCCTAGCTCACAGCAACCTCAAACTCCTGGGCTCAAGCGATCCTCCTGCCTCAGCCTCCCGAGTAGCTGGGACTACAGGCATGCGCCACCATGCCCGGCTAATTTTTTCTATATATATTAGTTGGCCAATTAATTTCTTTCTATTTATAGCAGAGACGGGGTCTTGCTCTTGCTCAGGCTGGTTTCGAACTCCTGACCTCGAGTAATCCGCCCGCCTCAGTCTCCCAGAGTGCTGGGATTACGGGCGTGAGCCACCACGCCCGGCCAACATTAAAATTTTTAATTGTTAAAATTGTTTATCTGAAATTCAGGTTTAGCTGAGCATCCTGTATCCTACATGGCAGCTACATGGGGGGGGGGGCAGAGTCCCGGCGCCCGCCGGTGAGCTCCCAGGGACGGGCTCTGTGGCTTCCAGGTTGGCACCGATGTCCCATGATGGGCGTGGCCGTCTGGTGAGGCGGCTGCCTGGTGCCCAACGTGGACGGCCAGGCCCTCGGGGGGCACACGAGCCGGTCTCCCTCCCCCGGCCTGTGCGCCGGGCACGATTGTTAGCTTGCCACCAGGAGGGGGCTGCCCGCGTTTGGGTGCCCTGGTGTCCCACAGCCCTCGAACAGCGCCTCTCTCAGGCGAGATGCTCCGGAAGTGCTTCCGTGGGTGGTCTACATGTCTCGGATGTGGAAACTGAGGCTCAGGAAGACAAAGGACTTGCCCAAGGACACAGTAAGAGCTGGAGGTGCGTTCGCGCCCCATCTCTCTTCCTCCAGATGCGGAGCCTTCTCTGGCTTCCGGGCCTGACCCTGACCCAAAAGGGGGCTGAGGGCGCCGCACCAGGGCCGGCACCAGGACCGAGGGCGCCCCTTTCCTTAGCACTTTGTAGCTGGGTGGACTGTTTGCTGAGGGGCTGGAAGCACCCCCTCTTCACTGGTCTGAGCCGGGAGCTGGAGAAAGGTCTAGAACCCCTGCATCTGGGCCAAGGGCTCTGCTGAGAACACCTTCTGCAGCCTCGAGTCTTCTGTAGCAGTGAAGGGCTGCCTCACCCGTGGACCAATCAGTTGCTGCCTGGCCGTGGGGTGGGGAAAGGTCGCCTGTGCTGGGGGTGGGGTGTGCGGGAGGGGCTGCTCCCCCAGTGCCCCCCTATTCAGGGCTCCAGGCAGCAAGGGGCAAGGGCTGGGGGGAGGTGGCCACTATCTCCCTATCTCAGGCTCCCCTGGAGATAAGCCCGAGTATTTGGGTTGTGGGAGATAAGCCTGGAATGCACTCCTCACTCGCACCTGAAACCCTTGACTTTGACCCAGGCCTTCACAGCTTCTGTGGGCAAAGGACCCCAGCCAGGTAGAGGGGGGCCCCCCATCCTGCATCCTGGGCTGGGGGCGGGGGAGGGATGGGGGGAGGGCACCCACCTTCTCTTAGGAATTTTGAGAAAAAAATTGGGACTTGATTCTTTCCTGTGGGTAGTTCCTTTTCATCACTGAAAGTGGATATTTGTGCACAATGGGTTGTCACCGCGCCTCCTCCTGCAAAGCTCCCTTTTGAGGAAAACGTGACTTTAACCGAGGAAGGAATGTCCAGGCCCCATTGGTTGTTGGCACAAAAGCAGAACAGGGGTGTACTGGTGTCATTTCCCCTAGGATAGCCTGGCCCCTGCTCTGCCCCAGGGGCTAAGATGTCTGGGCTCTTTGAGACCCCAGAGGGTTTGGAGCTTTCCTGGATCACAGGGTTGGCGGGGCGGCTCTGGAAGGATCTGGAAGAATCTGGAAGGAGACAACCACTTCAACCGTGTAATTCACCAGGTTCCCTCGTAACAACTTGGTTAAAAGAAAAAAGTAAAGGCCGCACACTGTCGGTATCTCCCCCTGTCCGGGTCCCCCAAGTTGTATGCAGTGGGGAAAACCCATCAGAGAAGCTCGGGGCTCCTGGACGTGTGGGCCAGCGCCCCTCTCTGCAAGGCTGCTGCTCCCCAGGGGGGCCGCGCTTGCTGGGCTTGGGGCAAAGCGGCCGGGAGGGCGCCAGGCAGTTTGCTTGGTGTCCGCAGCCTGGGAGGGGCCTCTGCTGTTGGAGGCTCCGTGTCTGAATGCTGGTCCACGAGGAGGACGTGTCCGGGGTGTCCAGGTCTCCTCTGCCCGCCCAGGACCAGGAGCCCAGCTTCCCTCCTGCTTTTAAGGGCTGTGCTCTTTCCTGCTTGGAACACAGGCCAGGGATGGGCCGCCAGCTTCCTGCCTCTTGTCCTATCTTATCTGAAGTGTGTTTTAATCTCCTTAAGTTTTACTGATGTTTGTCACCATACGTGAAGTGGCCTTTGCCCTGGCCTAGGTGAGCAGACGCCAGGTAGGCAGGTCCCTGGGGCCCGGTCTTGGTGAGCACCCAGTTGGAACTCCCCGAATCCTGTTCTCTCTGAATCTAGGAAACTGCCCCGTCTTCCTCTAATGTGCCGAGGGGTTTTGACTCCCCGAATGAAGAGGGAGTCCGGTAGACCCCACACCCTGCCTGGGGGTCCCGACACCCTGCCTGGGGGTCCCGACACCCTGCCTGGGGGTCACGGCGGCTCCGCCAGCCGTAACGCACCAGGTACATCTTGTTAAAACACATCAGCGCCGGGCAGCCAAGCTTTGCTGATAGTTCCCTGGGTCCAGGCTGCTTTTCACGTCTGTTGTACGATAATAATAATTATATAATATAATTATCATAATAATCAATGTAATAATAATACCACTTATTGAGTGTTTACTTTGTGCCAGGCACTGTGCTAAGTGCTAGAATGTGTGACCTCATGTAAGCTGTTTTTTTTTTTTTTGCTTAGATTTACCTTTATTTTATATTTAGAAATTTTTTATACATTATATTCGTCCATATTTATGGGGTACATGTGAAATTTTGATACAGATGTAGAATGTGTGATGAGTCAGTGGACCAAGTCAGGATACTTAGAACATCTTCTTGTGCTCTTTTTCTTTTTCTTTTTTTTTTTTTGAGACAGAGTCTCACTCTGTTGCCCACACTAGAGTGAGTGCCGTGGCGTCGGCCTAGCTCACAGCAACCTCAAACTCCTGGGCTCAAGCAATCCTCCTGCCTCAGCCTCCCGAGTAGCTGGGACTACAGGCATGCGCCACCATGCCCGGCTAAGTTTTTCTGTATATATTAGTTGGCCAATTAGTTTTCTTTCTACTTATAGTAGAGACAGGGTCTCGCTCTTGCTCAGGCTGGTTCCGAACTCCTGACCTCGAGTAATCCGCCCGCCTCGGCCTCCCAGAGTGCTAGGATTATAGGTGTGAGCCGCCGCGCCCGGCCCTTCATGTGCTCTTAACCCATAAGTCAGCACCTTTCCCGTCCCCAGTGGCCTTCGAGGAAGCCGAGACTTCGAGATCTCGGAGGTCACTTCCTGCGGCCACACCTGGTGCCTCATGAGGTCTGGATTCGAAGCCCGATCTTCTAACGCCGGACTTTCCTGCCTCCTTTGCTTCTGAGAGCTCCAATAAATTGGTCTGAGTCCAGACAGCTGAAATTTCAGTCGTCTTCTCTCCTTCCCAATATGTTTTATTTTAAAAATCACATAAAAATAACTCAATTCTCAACTGGAACGACTGGGTCGTTAGATGTCTTGGGGGCTTTTCCAGCTACCTCTGTGCTGGCCTCCGCCCCAGGCCTGAGCAGTTAAGTCTGGGGAGCCGAACGGGAGCTGCTCCTGGCTGGGGTCTCTTCCCGGGTGGTGGCGGTGGCGGCGGCTGGTGGCGGCAATTGCGCCGGGCCTGGCGGTTTGCTGGGTGCAGGGCGATCCCAGGCCACTCTTTCCCCCTTATTCACCGAGCTTGCTTTGATCTTCCCTGTGCCAGGGGCTGCCAGGCACCAGACGGCCGTTTTGGGAAATTGGAAAAATAAACAGTGTAAATAAAACAAAAACTCCGCCCGAAAAATCCGAGACAGATGCTGTTCTCCTCATCAGCGTTCCGCTACCCCCGCCCGGCGCGCGGAGAACGGGCGAGAACGCCTCTCGGGGATCAGGCGCCCTGGGCGTGCTCAACCCGGACGCGTCCTCCTCCGGTTGGCTTTCTCCCGGGAGCCAGAGGACAGGCGGCAGGGGTGGGTGTCTGGCTGGCCCGGCGAGGAGGACAGGGCAGCCTCTGTCACCAGCGTCCCCTGCAGAGATGTGGGTCCCGGCCGGAAGTGGCTCAGCCCGTGGGAATGTGTGTCCCGTTCTTCTCTGATGGACTGGCCTCTCCTCACCCCATATTGTGTCCATGTTGGGGGCACGGTGGATTTATGGGCGCAGGGAGCTGTCATTCACGAGTGCCACTCTCAGCTTTGGGCAGCCGAGCCTCAGTGGCTCACTGACGTGTGTGCGTGGGGCGTGTCACTGCACACAGCGTGTCTCGTGATTAGGTGCGTGGATGGGTGGTCACAGCTGAGCCGGGGTCGGGGAGACCCTGACTCCCCACTGTGCGCTCTCAGCAGCCTTAGGGGGCAGGGACTGTCTCACTCCCTTCCCCTCCCCTCCCTGCTGGCCCTGGCCCTGCACAGCCCTCTGGAGAGGAAGCTGCATCTCGGCCACCCTCTCCCGGACTGATGGGGCTGTCGGTTCTGGGAGCCAGATGCGGGGCTCCCGCCCTCTGCCCCCCGCAGGTCTACGGCCAGGTCAGCCTCTCTGTCCAGCGGGCTGGCCTGGAGTCCCTGGGTGTTCCCAGCAGGGTTCTCCCTGCTCAACAGGGAACACTGAGGGAAGGATGCTGCGTGAGGTCGCATGCGTGGCTGGGTGGCGCTGGGGCCCGAGGAGACTTCAGCAGCTGCGTGACTCGGGCAGTGTGCCCGTCTCTGAGCCTTGCTTCCCTGCTCCATGAGACCGGGGTGGCGGCGCCCGTCTGCTGGGGTCCTTGGGTTGAGTGAACGGACAGCTTGCGACCTGCGGTCAGTGGGCGTCCCTCGTCACATTGCCCCCCACCCGTCCCCTCCTTCAGGGCTCGGCTTGGTCCTCGCCGCCTCCTTGAAGCCTCTGAGGTTGCTTCGGGCGTCGGTGCCCACACTCTCCTCGTGCCACGTGCGTCTCTCTCGGGGTCTCTGCACATGGCAGAGGGGTGCAACTAAGGTTGTGGCACATCTTGGGGTCCCCCCAGCTCTGGAGAGGCTCTGGCTTAGCGTTGACCGTCGGTACCAGGTCCCTGAAGGACAGAGCACGGTGGGTATGGGCCTGGGGGGCTGGGCACGAAGGCCAGGCGTGCAGGTCCCTCAGCGGGAGCTCCGGAAGCTCTAGAGACGATGCTGGCTGCAGCGCTTCCTGATGGTCACGGGCCAGGGGTGGGTTTGTGGAGCGGGTGGACGGACAGAGGGACAACGGATTCTGCAAGAGCCTCTCCTTGGACGAGCAGCCAGGGTGGGGGCGGGTGGTGGAGGCTGCAGGGCGTGTCTGGGCCTGCCCTGGCCCCTTGTCTCACTGTTGGTGGGGGTGGCTCTGCTGGGCTGGTCCGGTCCCTGCAGCGCCCTGAAGGATGGCTGCTTGGCGTTGCAGGGAACATTTGCAGAGCGCCGTGCCGGGCACCGCCTGCCACTCGAGGGCCGCTCCTGCTGGCAGCCTTTGGTTTGCTCAGCTTAGCACCTCGGCAAATCCCTCGAGTCAGGACTTGCCCGCCTTAAGCCTCTCTATCGCGCGAGCGCCGGGCCAAGGGCCACGTGTGGGTGCAGGGAGCGCGTGCCGCATGGGGCTGCTCTAATCTGGGGCTCTGTCCTTGTTCCCTCCAGGGGCAGGAGGTGAGAACAGCTTGTCCCTCACCTGCCCCGAATTCAGCCAGTTCCACCCAGACCTGGGAGCCGAGGGGACTGGGCCGGGGCTCCCCCTGTGCTACAGACCCTGGTGTAGGGGAGCCCCAGCCCGTAGGACGGGCTGACACGGGCTATAGGAGGGCTGGCCTGTGCCTTGCAGGGCGCCCACCCCTCTCTCCACCCAGAGATGGCCGGGGCGACGCTGTGCACTTGAGCAGAGCCCAGACTTTGGAGTGTGATGGTTTGGGTGTGTTCTGGGCTCAGGCCCTAGTGGCACCAGGAAGTCACTGAGCCCTGCTGAGACCCAGCTGTCATCTGCAGAGCTGGGTGGGGAGAGTGAGTGGGAGAATGTGTGTGACGGGCTTGGCCCAGTGCCCAGGCAGCGGCCAGCATCTGGGTGGTGGCAGCTGTTATCACTCAGGTCCAAGCTCACCTGGAAGGACGAGGGCCCCTGACCCCAGAAGGGTCCAATTTCTGGCTCTGGAGCCCCTGGCAGGAGCAGAGGCCGGCGTTAACCATCCACCAGGAGGGAGAGCCCCAGCGGCCTCGTGTGACCTTTGCCCTTTGTCTCTGTCTTTAGGAGTCACACGGACCTCCAGCGGCCGTCTCCGGAGGCTTGGCGACCCAGCTGGCCCAGGTAAGTGGCCCGTCCTGCCTCGGCCTCCTTCCTTCTCCTGGTCCAGGACAGAGCCCCCACCTGGCCTTCCTGGGGGAGTGGGGCCACTTGCCCCCTGCCCAGGGAGATGTCATCTTTGACCGTTACGGATAGAGGCGGCTCCCAGGTCTGTCAACGCTGCCCTGCCCCGGAGACCATCCTCGTGGGGGCAGGGGCCGTCCTCGTTCCCCGGGTAGCCACCCCAGGCACGGGGAGAAGGCCTCGTGCAGGACAGAGGGGAGAGTGGGGCATGGACACTGCAGGGCGGTCCGGTTTGAGGTGCTGAGGGGACGGGCAGGCCAAGGAAGAGTGGCTTTGACCCAGGGCTGCCCGGTGCCGGTTCAGTCCTCGCGGCCCACCGAGGCGGGTCCCTGCAGCCTGGCAGGAGGGCAGATGCTCCTGGGACAGAGCGGCTAGGCTGGCGTCACCCAGGATTGCATACGTGGATTCCCGGCGGTGGTCACTGTGCTGCTCTTTCTGCTGCTTCTGTGTGTGTGAAATTTTTCCACACTAACCGTGGGGAGGGGGGAAAAGGACACTCCCCCAGTCCGAGCTCTGGGGCAGGAGTTGGTGCTCACGGGCGTGGAAGGGACTCCGCCAGCCTGGGCAGGGAGGGGACAGAGGGCCCAGGGCTGTGCCTGTGCGTTGTCTCCCCGCTGGGCGTCTCAGGTGCCCCCGGCCTGACCCCCGTGTGGCCATCACAAGCCCCCGTGTTCTTGAGTCCACCTTGTTGCTGTCACTTCCAGCGGCCAGGCGGGGGACGCGCACTGTCTGGGGGCCTCTGTTTGGAGAGGATGTTGGGTCACAGAGATGAAGGGACTTGCCTCCCCTAAGAGAGGAGAGGCTCTGAGCAGGGCAGGGCGGAGACGGCTCCTCTGCATGTATGTGCTGGGCCACTGGGAGGGGGACATCGCGTGGACAGGCAGCAGGGACCGCGACCTCACGGAGGAGACGGAAATCAGAGGACAGAGTGAAAGCCACACAAACGGAGCATCCTCGAGCCGGGGCTGCCCTCAGACCCAGGACAGGGCGCCCCAGGGGGCCCAGGACACGTGCCCACCTGGAGCCCGCACCCCACCCAGCCCTGTCTGGTGGAACTTTCTGGATGGTGGCTTTGTTCCACACCTGCCCTGACCCATGTGGCAGCTGCAAGTCACGTGACTCTATTGCCCACGGGAAGTATACGTTTTTAACTTTATTTCATTCATTCTCTTGCACAGAATTAGTTAATTTATTTTTAATTAATTTCCACTTAATATCTACGTGTGTGGCCAGTGGCTACGAAACTGGACAGTTCCAGTCTGCACCGGCTCCCTGGGACCCCAGAATTCTGTACCCAAAATGCTCCTGAGCCTACCTCCGCGAGGCCGACACAGACCTCCCCCTCCGTCCGTGCTCCAGGGGCGGGCACGGCGCCAGTGGGCCGCGCGGCCCCAGGCCCGTCGAGCGGCGAGGGTGGCTCTCTGCAGGGAGTGTGGCTGGTGGGGATGGCGTGTGCATAGCATGTGGGTGACGTGGGGCTACATGTGGGCATGCAGTGCCCACATGGGATGGGGGGGAGGGGGAGGGGACACTCCTGCTGGAGGCCTTTGGAGCAGCTGGGTGATTCAGCACAGCGGTTAGGAGGGCTCCACCCACCGCAGCCGTGTTGGGCCACTAACCACTGGATGGCCCAGCGGCTGCCATGTTCCTGGGGGACTTCCTGGGCCCCTCGCCCCCGCAGGGGCCTGCCTCTCCGTCTCCCTCCCTGTCCAAGGCCAGCCCGGGCCGGAAGGGTGGGGAGCGGCCCCCTGTGCTCCTGGGTGTGAGGTCTGGGGAGGCTGGCACCCTGGGCTGCGTGGACATGGCCTCTGGCTGTCGCTTCCGGTGCTCAGTCCGGACGGTTCTGTGCCGTCAGCACTTGGCAGCCGTGACCACAGCTCAGCTTGGAAGCCTAAGGCATAATTTGCTGAAGCCCAAAGCTGCAAGCCGGCGATGTGGGTTTGCCCGGGTCTGCCTGCTGACACGCACAATCCTCCCCGTGCGCCTCTGCGGGCCGCAGCCCAGACACCCTTTCCTCGTCTTCAGGGCGCCGGGCTCCGTCCCTGCCTCCCTGCTGCTCGGACCTACGCCCAGGCAGGGCTGCTTCTCTGGACCCCCGGCCTCCCTGGCTTCCCAGTTCCGGATCCCCATTCGGAGCCACCGCTCAGCCTGGCTTCTTGGTCACACCCTCTGGCTGGTCTCCTGTGTCTAGGGCTCTGCACCCCGTTTCCTGCCCAGAAGGGCAAAGGTTCCTCTCGAGGCTGTCTGGGACTAGGCCAGGGATGGCAGGGGCCACCGTCCCTCAGCTTACGCAATGCCCGCGGTCAACCCAAATGCCCGCACACTTTCTCTCCTTATTTTAGTTTGTTTCATTTTATTTTATGTAGAGACAGAGTCTCACTCTGTTGCCCAGGCTGGAGTGCAATGGCATCATCATAGCTCACAGCAACCTCAAACTCCTGGGCTCAAGCAATCCTCCTGCCTCAGCCTCCCGAGTAGCTGGGACTACAGGCATGCACCACCGCGCCCGGCTAATTTTTTTCTGTTTTTAGTAGAGATGGGGTCTCGCTCTTGCTCAGGCTGGTCTTGAACTCCTGACCTCAAGCAATCCTCCCAACTCAGCTTCCCAGAGTGTTAGGATTATAAGCATGAGCCACCTTGCCTGTCCTTGCCTTATATATTTTTTAATGGAATTGTTAGACATACAAAAATGTATAAAAGAATAAAATAACAAAACACACCTCCATGCCCACCATCCCGTTAAGAAATGAGATGTTATGGGTGTAGCCGAAGCCCCAGGTGACCCTGTCCACCCCAGCCCCGCCCCCGCCCAGGTGGCCCCTCACCTGAATTTGGATCTGGTCCTGGTCAGGTGCGTCTCTGCCGTGTGGCTGTGTGCGTCTGAACAATCTGTGCCTCGTCCTGTGTACCGCCAGCGCGGCGTCACTGGCGTCCTGCGGGGAGTCAGCGGCTGCTCTTTGCTTGTCCACACGGCGTGATGGCTTTGAGCCCTGTCCCCGCAGGTCTGCGGTCCATTCATCGTGGCTGCTGGTGCGAGCTCCTCTGCGTGGGGGATGGGGGCAGCGTCTGTCCTCGCCTCGGCCTTTTGGTGGCGTTGACGGAGGGTCTTCTCTGTTGCAGTCGCCGCTGGGAACGTCCCTGAGTATGTCCTGGGCATGCGGTTGTGCCGCCGGCTGTGTCTGCCGGGCCTGCTGTGCAGACCTAGCCGTTGCCACCCCCCGAGTGGCCCCCCCTCCGTGTTCTCCCACGTTTGCCCTCCTTCCTGTCTCAAGCAGCCTCCCGGGGCCGCCGTCTCCAGACTGCAGCCTCTGGCCAACCTTTGCCCCGTTCCCACGGCGCCCAGAGCATTTCCCCGGTTGGGCGAGCCTGAGCCTCCCCCGGCCTGCTGCCTGGTCCCCGCGGGGGTCCTGGAGCCAACCCCACCCCCCCCTGCTCGTTGCCCAGCAGGGTCCTGCTCTTCCTCCTCCCAGCAGCTCTGGGGGTGGTGGCCTCGTCCCCAGCCCCACCATCACGCCCTCTGTGCCAGGCTGAACAGTGTCTCCCCAAAATTCGTGTCCACCAAGAACCTCGGAATGAGACCTGGGATTTGGAAAAAGGGTCTTTGCAGATGTGAGTAGTTCAGGATCCCGACCTGAGCTCATCTGGATCAGGGCGGGCCCTACATCAGTGACTTCTCATAGGAAGAGGAAGACCGAGGCAGAGTGGAGGGACGCGCCTGTCACCGGGACGGCCTGGGCAGGGCCGGGAAGGACCCATCCCCCCCAGGGTCTTTGCAGGGAGCCGGGCCCTGCAGCACCTGGATTTTGGATTTCTGGCATCTAGAACCGTGAGAGAAGCAATAGCTGTTGTTTTAAGTCCCCCAGTTTGTGGTAGTTCATTATAGCAGCCGCAGGAGACCGGCACACCCGATGTCTCACCCACAGCAGGATCTCCCTAAAATACCTGGGGTCCCAGGTGTCTCTGCCCTTGCAGGGGGACGCCTGCACAGGAAGGTTCAAAAGGGCTCTCCCCGACCCCGGGCCGCCTGCTCCCCCCCCCGCACCAGCTCCCACCTCCCTCCATAGCCGTGGACGGGGCTGGGATGCTCTCAGGGCAGGTGAGCCAAAACAGCACTTTCTCTTTCTCTTTATTGTGAGGCAGGGTCTCATTGCCACCTGGGCTGGAGTGCAGTGGTGGGCTCAGAGCTCCCACTCCTGGGCTCAAGCGATCCTATTGCCTCAGCCTCCCGAGTATCTGCGACTACAGGCATGCACCACCACACCCGGCTAATTTTTTGTTACGTTTTGTAGAGACGGGGTCTGACTGTGTTGCCCAGGCTGGCCCTGAACTCCTGGCCTCAAGTGATCCTCCCAGACTGCTGGCATTGCAGGCGTGAGCCACCGCACCCAGCCAAAAAACTAGTTTCAAATAGGAATATCCTCTTCCTTTTGCCTTGGCTAGAGAGTAGCTTTCCCCTTTGTGTGCCTTCTGGGGAGGAAGTTGATGGAGAATTCGATGTCTCCAGGGAGGAGGGGGCCACAGAGGGGGCTGGATAATGGGCAGGCACCAGGCACTTGTGGTTATTTAAATTATGTAGGAAAAATGAAAACCTCGTGCCTTGGTAGCGCTGCCACATTGCAGGCGCTCAGCACCACACGTGGCTACCATGCTGAGCACGGCAGCTACAGGACGTTAACGTCACTGCCTAAAGTTCGACGGGGCGGCGCCGGGTTGGATCGTCCTCACCCTGGATCTTCGCACGCATTGCTCATCCAGAGATCAGCCGTCGGGCACCTACTGAGCAGGCAGAACCCGGGTCTCCAGGGAAAGTCACTGACTCGTGGAGTTTTACGTCTGCTGGGGAGAAGCTTAAACTCCAGGGCCCTCTGCCAAGGACCCCGGCCCCTGCACCCCCAGGCCCCCCTTGTCCCGCACAGGCGGCTGGGGGTCCCCTGCACAGGGAGCGCCAGCGCGGGCTCCGGGACAGATGGCTGAGCGCGAGGGCCGTCAGCGGTGGAGGAATTTGGCCCGTCTGGGCTGCTGCTCCCGTTGTCTTGGTTCCCTTCCACGCTGACCTGGAAGGACTCCCAGAGCAACAGGCCGACCTGCCGTCCGCACCGGCAAACCCTGCAGCGGCCCCAAGGGCCGAGAGTAGCTGGGTTGTGTTTGTTTAGGAACAGCCGAAGCTCGGGGCACAATAAAAAGTGAAAAGAGAAGATTCTGGAGAGGCATGCTGGCTGGGGCTGGCCTGGAGGGTCTTGGCCGGCTCTGCTGGCAGGTACGGCGGCCTGGCTGGGGGTGGAGCTCCGTCGTTTTTCCTTCAGGCAAGCAAAGTTCGGTGGTTGGGTCGGGATGAGCAGGAAGCCGGCAGAGCCGTCATTTCTGAAGTGAGAGGTCGCGGCGTCTCCCGCTGGCTTGGTGGTCATCGAGGAGGATTCACCTGCGCTATGGGAGGGGGCGGGGCCAGAAAGTCCGAGCCCAGAGCGTCAGGAAGTGTCCAGAGAGTCCCTCTCCCCACCTCTGCACAGACAGTCAAGGCGGTGCCACCCAGGAAGCCTCTTTTCCGGAGGGCCCTGCAGCCTGCAGGACGGGCTCCCTCTCCTGGACGGTTGGGACAGCCCCAGGGCCCCCTGGGCCGGTGGAGGGAGCTCAGGCCATGCTGGGGGACGCCTGGCACTTGTCCCCTCCCAGCCGGGCGTGGGGGGATGAAGATGTGCTTCATGGAAGGGGGCGGGGCACCAGCTCTCAGCGTGGTGTGCGGTGTGCCGGGGGGGGGGGGAGGGGGGTGAAGGGGACACGGCCCCCACTGGGCCTTGGTCACCGAGGCCAGAGAGGTGGGCAGGGAAGGAGGAGCCACCCGTACCTTTCACTTTTGTTTCCCGTGGGAGCAGGGGCTTAGTCCACAGATGCTGCCAGTTTGGAGGACGAATTTCCATGGAGGAGGAAAGTGTACACCCAGAGGCTCCCATGTCAGGGCTGTCCATGAAGGTGGGGCCGCGTTGAGGAGCAGGGTGGGAGGGGAGGGGCACCCAGGAAGGCTGTCTGACAGAGGAGGCATTTGACTGAGTCTCATAAAATAAACAGTTCCCAGGCCACGCTGGGGAGACAGGAACGGTTGTCTCGCTTCTGTCCGAGAGATGCCCCCACTTCCCCCTCCCCTGCCCGGGCCCTGGGCCTGCAGAGCCCCACTCTGCAATCCGGAGGAGCTTTGGACTGGCAACGATGGTGACGTCCCAAAGAAAGTGGCCCTAGGTCTGTTGGGGGTGAGGATGCCCTCCTGGGAACTGTCTGGAAGGAGCTGTGGGGTAAGAGTGCCTGCCCGGGGACGTGGGCAGACTGGGGCGGCCAGGAGCTGGGGCCCCTGGGTTGGCAGAGCCAGAAGTTCCCAAAGCCGGGGCCCTGAGGGTCCTGCCTCCCGGGGACAGCAAGCCCGGGTCCAGTTTGAGAGAAGCTGGTTAAACCACGCCAGGCTGGGCACCGCCGGACCCTCGCTGCGCTTAGTGCGCTAGCGTGCTTCAGATCCAAGACGGGGATAGAGTTTGACACGGCCACGGAAACCTCCCCAGTGTTCCCCGGAGCGGGGAGCCGCAGGGGGAAGCTGCTTTGGGACTCAGTGTGGCCTGGCCTGGTCAGTCCCCCCCCCCGAATGCCTGCACTGCAGCTGGCACTCAGCAAGTGCTGGGGAGTTGGCGTCCCCCCGCCTCGGCCCCCTACCCGGCCTGGCCCTACCCCACCTCTGCGCCACCTCTGAGCCAGCTCCTGACTGGCATGTGCCCCGGAGGAGCCAGTCGGTGCTGCCGGGTTTGCAGTTTCAAATTCCCCTGGTTGGGCCGGTGCGCTTGCAGGTCTAGGCCTGGCAGGGAAGTGGCCCTTGCGCCAAACCGGGGGTCAGGGCGGCGCCCGGCAGCCGCACCAGCTGCAGCAGTGATGCCCACGGCACGTGCACAGCGCATAGTAGGCGACCCTGCCCCCCGCCCGGCCCACTCCTGCTTCCACTCCCCTAAGCCCGGCCCGGGTCAGCAGCCTCTCAGCCCCCGAGGACTTGCCCGTCTGGTTTGCAGGGTGTCACGTAGGATTCGATGGGTTTCTTCTCTATGTTTTGTCTGTAGTTTCTAAATTTAACACAGCGAACAGATACGACATTTATAATCAGAAAGACCCATCAGGAATATTATTTCACAACCGGGAAAGAGATGAAATAGACAGACCAGGAGACCTCTGTGATTCCCACTGTTCTGAGTCAACGGTTGTTAGTGGCTGGTTTAACACAATGTTTTAGAAAGAAAGAAAATAACGGAAGACAGGCCAGGGCGCACTGGGGGTTTGGTCCATGGTGCCCAGCCCGGCTTCCTCCGCGGCTGCGACAAGTGACCAGGACCCGGGGAGGTCACACAACACAAGCTCGTTCTCTCACGGTTCTGGAGGCCGCATGTCTGAGTTGGGGTGTTGGCGGGACCCATCCCCTGGGAGGCTGCGGGGGCTCAGCCGTCCCTGCCTCTTCCTGCTTCCGGGGCAGCCGTTGCCCTTGGCTCGTCGCCGCGTCACCCCTGCCTTCAAGGCAGCACCTTCACACCCCTGGGCTCCGTCTCCGCCTTCTCCTCTGTCAGTCTCTCTCTGCACCCCCTCAGACCCGCCATGGCCTTCAGGGCCCACCCAGAAAATCCAGGGAGACCTCCCCACCCAAGATCCTTCTGGTGCTCTCATTTGCGAAGACTGTTTTCCCAAAGACGGTCACGTTGACAGGTTCTAGAGATTAGGCTGTGATACTTTGGGGGCCATCACTGGGCCCACTGCAGTGCCCGAGAGCCCCTGGGTCCCCCACCCTGGCTGAGACACCATCCCCCTTCCCTCCCCACGCAGGCCGCCTTTGCTGTTGGGGTTCTCTAGGAGGAGGGGTCCTTTGGGGGAGGCCGGCTGCTGGTTGGGTCTCCCAGAAGGCTGGACACTGTCTCCCCGCTCCCCAAGAAGATGCCCTTTCTGCCTAGGAGACCACTTTTGGGGTCCTGTCCCCGGCAGGGAGGGCATGGGGATTGCAGCCCGAAATGGTCTTCCAGGGCCTTTGGCTCTGTCATCTAGCTGAGAGCTGTGCATGGGCCTCACCTGGTCACAGGTAACTCACCTGGCTCCGTGGGGCAGGGGTTATAAACTCAGAGGCCTCCGGGGGGCTGGGCCAATAGTGAAAACTCGTAGAGGGACCTTGGGACCAGAACAAACTAGGAACTGCGTGTTTCCTCGGAAGGTCACCGCAGTCTCTGAGCCACCCCTGTGTGGCCAGGCGGGACGGCCTCTCTGATGTGGCCACACACCCTCCCTCTTTCAGCGGAAGCTGCAAATCTGCAGTTCTCGGGGAAAGCGCCTGAGTCCTACCCGTTGGCACGCATACACGCCTTCTTTGAACAGGCTTGGACAGACAGAACCTGTCTCTGTGTCTCAGGTTCGAATGGGTCCTTGAGGTGCAGGGAGCAGAGGGGTGGCCCCCGCCCCCCACCCTGGCGACACACACTGCAGCCCACGGGCCCCACCCAGGCTCTGACCACCAGGTGCTGGTTGGGGGGGAGGTTTGCCAGGTAGGCAGCCCCAGGGGACCCCAGGAAACAGCACTGACACCCCCAGCCGGGCCCCGAGTTCCCAGAGAGGCACGGCATCTGGGGAGGTCGGTGTGAGGAGACTTGCTCCCTCCCTGGGGACGGCTGGGAGCTACTGACTCATGAGTGTGTGGTCGGAATCTTCCAGGAAGTCCCTGTCCTGCTCTCCCTCCCGGCTTGGGCGGGGACTGCAGCTGCCTGTGTCTAACGGGACGGGAGGCCTTCTCAGGGTTCCTCCCGGGCAGGTGCTCTGGAACCTTCTCTCTGCCTGCCTGCCTGCCCGGGACACGGCCACCCCTCCCGCCCAGCCGGGGTGCGGAGTGCAGGGTGCAGGAAGGGCTGGGCCGGCCGGCCGGGGGCGGAGGCAGGCGAGGCAGGCACGTGGGAACTGGGCTTTTTAAAACGCTTAAACCCGAGGAAACCGTAGCATCGCGGGACGGGGAAAATGAAAGACTTTGGAAGTCGCCAGGAATCCGACTCTGTGAGTTGGTTTCCAAGAGGCTAAGTTAAGCATCTCCAAGTGGATATTAAAAAGGAGCAGCGAGACTCCGGCAGCGGCGGGAGCCGGGAGCGGAGGGAGGAGGCCGCCGGAAGCCGCTGGACCTCCGTGGCCTCCGCTCAGGAGGGACGAGCCTCAGCCAGCACAGCTCCCCGGGCCACCCTGGCCCTTTCCCCGGCCGCCGCTTTTTGAATTTCTCTCCTTTGCTCCCTTTCTCCTCCGGTTTCGAAGAGACAATGCTACTTCAGTTTGGAGCGCAAACATATGATCAGCACATGGAAATGTGGTAATTTGGATGCATTCGTGATTGCAACAGATTGAAGAAATTAGACCAGACAAAGAGTGTTTTTGGAGGAGGAGGAGGAGGCAGAAAGGGGGGGCGACGGGGGTGAGAAAGGGGACGCCAGGACGCCCGCCGCCTGCTGCTAAATATATCCGTAGGAATGGAGAGGGACCGGATCTCAGGTAGGCGCACGCCCCCCACCCACCCACCCACCCCTGGCCGCGGCCCGCCGGCCCCCAGGCTCGGGGCTCTGTCTCTGCTCGGGGGACACAGCACCCAAGGGTCGCTTTTGCTTGTTTTCGTGGAAACATTTCTTTTCCCTTTGACTGTTCTGAGTTGGGACAGAATGTTGTTCTAAAAGCTGAGCTCCGCTAAGTCTGGCTTTTATTTAAACTCTGCTCTCCTCCCCCCTGGCCATGTCTCCTTCCTTTCTCATGTGCCACCCCTGCGTCTCACGGCCACCGTGGGTGCCGAGACCCCGGGGCCCTGGGGAAGGTGGGGGGGACCTGCCCCTGGCGCTCAGGTCCAGGGCGGCGCTCGGGACGCCCAGGCGCTGGCCGGTGGTTGGTTTGTCCGCCGGGCAGCTTGTTGCTTTGCGGCCAGCCAAGGTCTGTCTTCAAGGCCGCCCGGACTCCTCCCTGAAGTGGCGTTGCGGTGCCTCCCCGGCGGCTGATTACAGAGGTGGAAGCTCCCGGTGCTCAGAGGAGCCGGCGTTTCTGGGAGTGTGCGCACGTGTGTGCGCGTGTGTGCACATGTGTGCACGTGTGGCCGTTCACGTCGGCACCCTGGGGGGCACAGACCCGAGGGTCCGGGGTGTGAGTTGAAAAATGAAGAGAAAGGAGGCTTCCCCTCCCCTGGTCACCCCGGCTGGGAAACTGCCCTCTCCGGGCCAGACCTCCTCATTCCTTCGCTCGGCGCCGCGGCTGCCACCTCCCCCGGCTGGCATCGGCGCCAGTAATGACCATGAGTCAGTGCCCGCCGGCCCGGCACGCCCTCCGAGCTGGGTGCTGGGGACGTGGTGAGCTGAGCCACACTCCAGGCTTCAGGTGTTCTGGGGCGACCGGTGGGTCACAGCAAGGCTGAGAATGTCACCCAAGTGCGGTCGGCCCTGGGCTGCGGGTTGCCACGGCGTGTGTGTCGGGGGGTCCCCGAGAGGCCAGAGGGAAGGAGCCCCATCTCAGCGGCCTCTCACTCCTGCTCCCAGGGCCACATCCTGATGCGAAGCCAGCACGGGCAGGGCGGCCGCTGAGAGGGGAGCTGCTCGGGGACCCGCCGACGGGGCGTGCGTGCATCTGTGCCCCTGCAGGCGGACCAGGCAGCGGGGACAGCCACGGGGATGGGCAGAAGGCGCGGCCGGTGGCGGAACCGCATCTTGTCTGTCTGAGCGCAGGGATATGGGCCCGCTGGGGTGCAAGGGGCCGGGCGGATGGAGTGGTCCTCAGAGTGGCACCTCCAACAGGGAGCCTGGGGAGACCAGAGCCGGGCCTGCTGCCGCCTCGGCCACCAGCCCCAGGAGGACGTCACTGCACCGGCCTGGCTGGCAGGGGCCTTGGGGAGCCTCGGGTGCAGCCTTCATCTCCTAGGCGAGCAAGCTAGGCCCAGGTGAGTGACGACCAGGTGTGAGGGCCAGCACAAAGGCGAGGGCCGGGAGGGGCTCCCGGGAGATTGGGAAGTGGTGGCAACGTCGGGAGCCTCCCGGCTAACCGAACGCGGGCTTCTCACGGGCTGAACACGCAGCCTTTGGAAGTGGCCAGGTGTACGCCTGGGGACGGCTCCCACGCCACTGCCCTCGGCCGGGCCGCTCCGCAGGGGAGGAGTGGAGTCCTTCACTCAGGATATGATGGGAGACTGGTACCCTCTACGGCATCCCCCTTTGGATACGTTTTCATGAAAGGAATTTATTATTTTACCCCCCAAACTCTGTTGCAAACTGGCTACAACAGAATGAAAATGAAAATCCCTGAACTATTTCCTTAACCTGTTTCTCATCCTGGTCAGACCCTAACTGTGGTCTTTCATTGTAACCGAACTCTTAACCAGCCAGCCCCTGGGAAGCCAGTTCCTGTCCAGTCCCTTCTGGGTGACCGTGAGCAAGTCACCATTTGGCTCTGAGCCTCAGTTTCTTAATCTGCGAAGTGGGGGAGTGTGACCAGCACGGCCCCCAGGCAGCGTCCTTTCCCTTCTTCTGAGCGTGTCCTGAGTTTCCGGGGCTTGCTGAGCTGAGCGCCTTCCTTCCCTCTGGGCACGTG
Source organism: Microcebus murinus (assembly GCF_040939455.1). Taxonomy (NCBI): domain Eukaryota; kingdom Metazoa; phylum Chordata; class Mammalia; order Primates; family Cheirogaleidae; genus Microcebus; species Microcebus murinus. The sequence continues at coordinate 59,167,997 of NC_134121.1, forward strand.
GCCCCGGTGGTGGCTGCTTCAGTCCCCACGTGTGGACAGGGTTCTGCCTGGCAGAGGCTGCCCCGCTGATCTACAGACGTGGCTGTGGATGCTGCTTGTGCCCTGCTGGGCTGGCATTTGGGGCGTGTCCACCCAGGCTGCCAGGAAGGGGTGGCGGTAGGAGAGGGTGTGGTCCCACCCTGGTGAGTCCGTGGTGGGCCACCAGCCTCAGGGGAGGGGCTTCGGCAGGCCCTGGCAGCCTCAGGAGCCCTTGGACCTGCCCCCTCGTCCCTCCCTTGGCAGCCCCAGGCTCCCGCCCGGTTTGTGCGCCGGGGGCTGGGGGCCCGCCCGGCCCTCTCTGGGGCTGTGGTCTTCCCCTGGGAAGAAGCTGGAGGCTGGTCAGCAGGGCTGGCGTGAGTCACAGAGCAGTGACTGGCCTCTGAGGCATGGAAGGCCGCTCCTTCCAGCCAAGGGTTGGGGCTTTTCTTTGGTTCTGGCCTGGCTTTGTGGCTTTTACAAATTAAGCAGTTTTATCTCGTTCCAAGAGCTCGTGTTTCAGCAGGGAGAGACTCTCCAAGAAGGGAACTTTCCACTGGGGAGCCGTCACCCGGCTCAGCTGGGCCCGGGCGGCTGGGAGCTGCAGGCAGGGGACGTGGCCGGCTCTGCACAGTCACGGTTGCGGGTGGGGGTCCCCGGAGGGGCCTGGCCGTGCTGTCACCGACTTCTGCCCCTGCTGAGCGTCCGCCTGACGCAGTGGGGCACAGAGCGGGGCTCAGCTCCTCCGAGGGCGGGCCCTGTGTCACAGGTGGCCGGGCAGCAGGAGGCCCCATGGGAGCCCCTCAGTCCTCACGTGTCCCTTCTGTCCCAGACGGTCTCTGAATCCCCTGGGGGACTCTTACCCTGGCCCGGATGGGTCGTGAGCTTGCCGGCCGCCTCTGCCTCTCTGGCTCTGCTTTGATGACATCTCCACGACAACGACGAGAGGCTTGGCCTGAAGCCCTCTGCACCCGCTCCCTGCTCTGCCCAGTGGGACTCTGGTCCCTGCAGTGGTTTCCTGGGGCTGCCGTAGCCCCGTACCACAGACTACAGAGGTTTCTTCCTTCACGGTGCTGGAGGCCGGAGGTCCGAGATCAAGGTGTTGTCTGGGCTGGCTCCTTCTGGAGGGAGAATCTGTTCCCGGCCTCTCTGCAGCCCCTGGGGGCTCCTGCAGTCCTTGGCGTCCTTGGCTTGTAGCCGCAGCCCTCTGGTCTCTGCCCCAGTCTCTCCTGTGTCCCCCATCTCGTCACTGGATTTAGGGCCCACTGGGCAATCCAGGGTGATCACATCTCAAGATCCTTAGCTTAATGACATCTGCAAAGACTCGGTCTCCAAATAGGCCACGTTCACAGGCTCCAGGTGGACACGAGTTTTGGGGGCCACTCACCCCGCTGCAGTCCCATGTGTCCCAATGCACGGCGGGGTTCCATGTCCCAGACCCTCCGCCGGCCCACTCTGACCTGTGGCGTGGCTGCCAGCTCCGGCCACGTGTCTTCCTGCTGCCTGCACGAGGTGGCCAACATTCGAGAATGTTGCTGACATGGAGCGCCCTGTCCTGTGTTTACTGCCCTTTCGTAAATCTTTCTGGAGACATGTCTATGCAGGCCCTTTACTGATTTTTGATTTGGATTATTTGGCTTTTTCGCTGTTGCATTTTGGGGGATCTCTGTAGACTCTGGATGGTGATGCTGTTTGTGGCCCACGATGGCTTCAGCCCCTGCGTTGCCTTTGCACCCAGGTGTTGGTACCCTTGCATGAGCAAGCGTTTTTAATTCTGCTGAAGTCCCTCTTACCTCTCTGTTCTTTTGTTGCCTGTGCTTTTGGTGCCAGGTCCAAGAAATCACTGCCGAAGCCAACATCGTGCAGCGTTTCCCTGTGTTTTCTTCTAGGAGTTTTGTAGTTTCAGCTCTTGATTTTGGGTCTTTGATCCAGTGTGGGTTAATTTTTGTACGTGGTGTAAGGACGGGTCCAACTTTGTGTTCCGGGCTCTTGTTCTGCTTCTTTTCTTCTCTCACACCCAGGCTGGCTCCACCAGCAATGGGGACAGCGGGGAAGTCCCGGGAGGTCCCCCTGGGCCTGGCCCGGACCACCAGCTGGGAGCCTCATGGCTGAACATGCTGCCGGGGAAGCCCTGCCGGGCAGGCAGAGCGGCCCTGAGGCCCCCTGTGCAGATGCCCCCTTGTCCTCATGGCGTGGAGTGAGACCGGCCGTGTGTGTCGGGGCCCGGGGGCTTAGCGTCCGAGGCTGGCGCCTTGCTCAGCCCTCGGGAAGCCTCTCCGTCCATTCTCCCGCTCAGCTTCTGCCGTCCGCCCCTCTGTCCGCTTCCTGCTCACAGGTGCTCATGCCCGGTGCCCTCTCCTGGTCTGACACAAGCTTTGTCCCGAAGCCACCTCCCAAACCTGTGCCCCAAGGCCCTCCCACCCACACGGACTCCACTGCGACTGACTCCTGATCAAACTCCCCGCGGCTCTCTCCCAGGAATGGTAGCTGGGTCCTGAGTGTCCCGGCAGGGGTGTGGGGAGCCCCCATGTGACGCACCTAAGGCCTCTCGTCCCCCTGCTGCCCCTGCAGTAACCCTCGTGCCTGGGGACTGCCACCCCGTCCCACCTGCCTCCCTGTTTTTCCCGGCTTTGGGCCCCTGACTCTGGGGCAGGCGTGGAAATCCGGAGTGTCCGCCACTGGCTCTCGGCGCTGGGGTGTCAGAACCTCCCTCCCGTGATCAGAGCCCCAGCTGAGGCTGAGGGTCTGGCCCATCCCTCGTAGAGGTGAGCAGGGAGCAGGGTCTTCAGACTTGGGGTGACCACAGGGGCTCCCCTTGCAACTGGCAGGCCTGGGCTGCTACCCGTCCCTCCCACCCCAGCTCCAGGCGCCTCCCTTCCCGTCCCTGGTCCCCATGGACTGGCCCTCTGCCTCTTCCCCTTCAGGACCGACCCCTCCACTGCTCCCCTGGGTTTCCTGAAGTTTCCTGAGATGGGGGTTCCAGGAGGCTCGCTGTCCCTTGGAGCCCTGCCGGTCCCAGCAGCTCCCTCTCCTGCCCCAGCGCTCCTGGGAGCCGGGCCCGCCCCACCTGCCGCTGTGGGCCCCGGGGTCTGGATGGCAGGAGGGGCACCCTTTTGAGGAGGTGAGGCGTGGGCTCACTGACCAGGGGACAGTCAACACCTCCAGTCAATGTGGGCCCTCAGCTGCCACCCCTCCCGCTCCTGAGTTCTGGGGCGACTCCCAGAGGTGGCTCGGGCCAGGCCAGGCCCCTGGCAGCCTCCCTGCATGCGTCCTCCGTACTTTCTAGAGGGGGCTGGTGGAACTTTCTGGAGAGGGCTGGTGGAACTTGGGGATGAGGGGATGCTGGTACGTCCAGGGTGGGGGCACCTGTACCCCCACTGCGCAGAGCGGATGTTTTGCATCGAGGGCCTGGCTGGCCTCTCAGATCCCACGTTGCTCGGCCACTGTGGGGTGCTGGGGGCAGAGGTGCAGCAGAAAGGAAACCACAGTCTCTCTGTTACGTGGCCTCGTCTTATGTGGCTTTGCTTCGGCCCATCTCTCTCTCTCTCTCTCTCTCTCTGTCCCCGCTGACCCTGGTGCTCATGCGCGGTGGCCTCAGTCTGCACTCAGCCTCCCTCGCCCAGCCCGCCGGTCCTGTTGGGTCCCTCCAGCCAGGAGCGGGAGCTCAGCCGGTGTCCCAGTGGGCCCAGCTCCCAGGGAACAGCCCAGGGCACTGCTGTTGATAACAGTCACGGAGCTGCAGTCTCAGAACAACTGGCTTCAACGTGTGTATAAAGTCGGGGGTCTTCACAGTGTCCTGGAGCTGATGTCCCGTGTCCCAGGGAGAGAGGAAGGGGCCGGGGCCTGTGCCCGCCTGGAGTGGGCGGTCCTGGTCTGGGCCCCTGTGATGTGTGCGTGTGGGTGGAGGGTGTCCACTGGGGACTGGACGCCGAGGTGTGTGTGGGGGGGTCAGTCCCATGCGTCAGTGCCCCTCCCCCTTTTACTGCAGTGGGGGCCCAGCCTGGGCAGGGAGGAGGGGGCTCGCTGTAGGAAGGGGACCCGGTGTACACGCCTTCCCCCAGCAGGTGGCGGTGCAAGCCCTCTGGAGCCGGCCGGCGGGTTGCGTTTTTGCTGAACTCTGGGGCTGCCAGGCTGCTCCCGGGGAAGGGGGGAGAAGAACCGGCAGCCCCAGAGCACAGAGGAGCCTCCCCCGGCACAGGCTGGGGCGCGAAGCCTTGGGATTCCTGTCCCTATCGGGCGGGCAGGGTAGGGGAGGGCTGGAAGCTCAGTTAGGCAGAAAGGGAAGGGTCTCTTGCCACCTCTTTTATTTCATTTTTCTTACTTTTTGGTTGATGTGTCTCAATCTCTCTTACATTTTTCCAACTTTCTACCATGCAAGTTTTCAAACACGTAGAAAAGATGAAAGATTGTAGCGTGGACCCCCACGCACCACCACCTGGAGGTTCCACAATGAACACTTTGCTGTTTGCTTTGTCACATGCACAACCGCCTTCCACCAACAATCCATGCTCTTTTTTGATGCATTTCAAAATAAGTTGCAGAAGTCAATACACAACATCCTGTAGACACTTCAGCTTGCATTTCGCTAACTAGAGTCCAGTATTTGTTTATGGTTCTTCTTTTTCCCTCGGAGATAAAATGTATATAGCATGAGACACACGGATCTTAAGGGGTTCTGTACTCGGAATTTTGCAAACACATACACCACATCCCGACCCTGATCGGAACACAGGACATCATTGTTGCCCCCGAAGCTCTTTAAGCCCCCTCCCCGTCTGCTGCTCCTGCCCCCACCTCTCCCAGGGGCAACCATGGTTGTGATTTTTTTTTTCCATCACGAGTAAATTTTGCCAGTTTGAATGCTTTTAAGATCTGTCCAGGTTTGGACATTCCACAGGGTTTTAGCCATTCTCCTGTTGACACAGCTGTTGTGATGAGTGTTCTCATGCAAAGCTTTCTGTGGACACGTGCTTGCATTTCTCCTGTGAATACTTAGAAGTAGGTATAGGGCAGGTATATGTTTAGTTTTGTAAGAAACATGCCAGATCTTTTCCCGAAGTGGCCATTCCATTTTCACACTCCCACCAGCAGTGGATGAGAGTTCCAGTTGCTCCGCGTGCTGGCCAACACTTGGTGCTGTCACTCTGTTAAATTTTAGTCCTTCTGGTGGGCGTGCAGTGGCATCTCATTATGGTTTTAATTTGCATTTGCCGATGACTAATGCTGTTCAGCACATTTCCATGTACGTACATATTGGTTATTCGTGTATTTTCCTCTGTGAAATGTCTTTTCAAATCTGTTGCCCATTTTGAAATTGGGTTGCTTGGGTTTGTCTTATTCTTCTGGATACTGGTCTTTTGTCAGAAATGTGTTTTGCAAATATTTTTTCCAGTCCGTGGCTTGCCTTTTCATTCTCTTAAGATACTTTTCTTATGAGCAAAAGTGTGTCGTTTTAACTTTAACGAAGCCGAGTTTAACAGATTTCTTTCTTTGTGGTTGTCACTTTCTGTGTTCCTTATAAGAAAACTGTGCCTACCCTCCCCCCACAAGTTGCAAAGATATTTACATTTTCCTCTAGGAGGTTTATAGTTGTCACTTTTTTTTTTTTTCTTTTGAGACAGACTCTCACTCTGTCACCCTGGGTAGAGTGCAGTGGCATCATTATAGTTCACTGCAACCTCAAACTCCCAGGCCCAAGTGATCCTCCTGCCTCAGTCTCCCAAGTAGCTGGGACTACAGGCATGTACCATGACACCTGGCTAATTTTTCTGTGTTTAAGTAAATGATCACTATATGTTAGTTTGCATTTTTGAGAATTTTATATAAATGGAATCATACCTACATAATCTTTTGTGTTTGGCTTCATCCACTTGGCAAGATATTTGAAAGATTCATCCATGTTGTAGGTATTAGTAGTTCCTTCCTTTTACCTGATCACTACTTGATCAATCCATATGAATGGATATACTTCATTTTGTTTATCCATTTACTTGTTAGACATTTGGGTTGCTTTAGGTTTTAGCTATTGAGAATAAAGCTGCTATGACCACGTATGTGCAAATCTTTGTGCTAACATATGTTTTCATTTATATTAAATAAATATCTAGGAGAGGAGAGGCTGGGTTGTATGGTAAGGGTATATATATTGCACTTTCCAAAGACAGTGTTACATAGTTTTTCAAGTTCCTGTACCATTTTACATGCCCACCAGTAATATATGAGAGTTCTAGTTGCTCCACATCTTTACTAAAACTTAGTTTTTAGAGCTGGAACCCATACTACTAAGTGAAGTATCCCAAGAATGGAAAAACAAGCACCAGATATATTCTCCAGCAAACTGGTATTAACTGAGCAGCACCTAAGTGGACACATAGGTACTACAGTAATAGGGTATTGGGCAGGTGGGAGGGGGGAGGAGGGCGGGTATATACATACATAATGAGTGAGATGTGCACCATCTGGGGGATGGTCATGATGGAGACTCAGACTTTTGGGGAGAGGGGGGGAAATGGGCATTTATTGAAATCTTAAAATCTGTACCCCCATAATATGCCGAAATAAAAATAAACAAAAAAAACCTTAGTTTTGTTAGTCTTTTAATTTTTTTTCTTAATTTAACTTTTTTCCTCCTTTTAACCCAGTTTTCTCTGACTCTGGGAAGAACTGGGAAGTGAAGCCTTGTTAGTCTTTGTAATGTTAACCATTCTAGCCTGTGTGATATGGTATTTCATTGTGCTTTTTTTTTTTTTTTTTTTTTGTATTTCCTTGGTGACTGATGACAATGCACGATTTTTGCAGATGTTTCTTGGTCATTTATATATTTTCCTTTGTAGAATGTCTATCCATATCTTCTCCTTTTAAAAAATCGAGTTGAGTCATATGTACTTTATGTACTTGGGACACAAGTCCTTTATCAGATGTATGTATTGTGAATGTCTCTTTCCAGTTTATTCTTTGCCTTTTTGTTTTCCTAACAATGTCTTTTAATGAGAAAGAATGTTTTTTTTTTTTTTTTTTTTTTTTTTTGGAGACAGAGTCTTGCTTTGTTGCCCAGGCTAGAGTGAGTGCCGTGGCGTCAGCCTAGCTCACAGCAACCTCAAACTCCTGGGCTCAAGCAATCCTTATGCCTCAGCCTCCCGAGTAGCTGGGACTACAGGCATGTGCCACCATGCCCGGCTAATTTTTTATATATATATCAGTTGGCCAATTAATTTCTTTCTATTTATAGTAGAGACGGGGTCTCGCTCTTGCTCAGGCTGGTTTTGAACTCCTGACCTTGAGCAATCCGCCCGCCTCGGCCTCCCAAGAGCTAGGATTACAGGCGTGAGCCACAGCGCCCGGCCGAATGTTTTGTTTTGATAAAGTTCAATTTATCAATTTTTTTCCAATAATGATTTATGCTTTTTGTGACATATGTAAGAATTCTTTGCTTACCCCAAGGTCAAAAAATGTTCTCCTATGTTTTGTTCTAGAAATTTTATGGTTTTGTATTCTATGTTTTGTTCCATGATCCATTTTAAATCAATTTTTATATATGGTTTGAGGTCAGAGTTGACTTTTTTATTTTTCTGTACTGATATTCAGTTCTAATACCATTTGTTGAACAGACATGCCTTACTGTGTTAAATTAACTTGGCACCTTTGTTGAAAATTATTGACTATATATGCGGGTCTCTTTTGGGACCCTGTCACGTTTTCTTGATATTTTGCCTACTCTTTTGCCAATGCTACATGTCTTGGATTAATGTGGCTTTATAGTAAGTCTGGAAATAAGGCCTCCCAATATATCCAAAACATTACTTTGAATATTTGGTCCTTTGATTTTTCTTATAAATTTTAGAAGTACCTTATAAAAGTCTACAGAAATGCAATGTGAATTTTGATTGACATTGTGTTGAATCTATAGATCAACTTAGGGAGAATTGACATTTTAAAAATGTTGAGTCTTTGGATCTTATAAACATGGCATTTTTCCCATTTTTAAATGTCTTTTCATATTTCTCGTTTGTCTTTATTTCTCCTCTTGCTACAGAATTACATTGTTTTGTAATTTTCAAGAAAAGGATCTTGCATGTTGTTAAATTTATTCCAGAGAACTTTATTTTTTGGCACTATTATAAATTAAATTATAGTTTAGTTTTGTTTTTAATTGTTTGCTGCTAGTATATAAAAGTAAAATTGATTTTTGTGATAAATCTTATATGCTATGACCTTACCCAAAGTCATCTATTATTCTAGTAATTGTTTTTTAGGTCTCTTAGGAGTTACTAAATCAATAATCACGTCATCTGAAATAAGTAGTTTTACTTCTTTCTTTCTAATCTTGATCCTTTGATTTCTTTTTCTTGCTTTGTTGCACTGGTTAGAACCGCCAGTACAGTGTTGAACAGAAGTGGTGGGTGCACATCCTTGCCTTGTGCCAGAACTTATACTGTCAACCCTAGATTTTCCATACATGCCCTTTGCGACATTGAAGAAATTCCCTTCTCTCCTTACTTTGCTGAGAGTTTTTGGTTTTTCCTTTTTTTTAACATGAATGGGTATTGATTTTGGTAAATGTTTTTTCTTTTCAATTTTTTTTTTTTTTTTGAGACAGAGTCTCACTCTGTCGCCCAGGCTAGAGTGAGTGCTGTGGCGTCAGCCTAGCTCACAGCAACCTCAAACTCCTGGGCTCAAGCAATCCTTATGCCTCAGCCTCCCAAGTACCTGGGACTATAGGCATGCGCCACCATGCCCGGCTAATTTATATATATATATATATATTAGTTGGCCAATTAATTTCTTTCTATTTTTAGTAGAGACGGGGTCTTGCTCTTGCTCAGGCTGGTTTCAAACTCCTAACCTTGAGCTATTCGCCTGCCTCGCCTCCCAGAGTGCTAGGATTACAGGTGTGAGCCACTGCACCCGGCCAGTAAATGCTTTTTCTGTTTCTATTGAAATGATCATTGTTTTCTCCTTTATTCTATTAATAGGGCAACTTACAATTATTAAGTTTTTGATATTAAACCAATTTTGCATTCCTAGAATAAATTCAACTTGGTTGTAATATATAATCCCTTTTATATATTGCTAGATTTGATTTTCCTAGGTTTTGTTAGGGATTTTTGCATATAGATGCATGAGGAATATTGGTGTGGCATTTCTTTGTTAGTTTGTTTTGGTAATGTCTTTGTCAAGATTATTTTGGCCTCAGAAAATGAGTTGGAAGTGTTTCCTTCTTTCTATTTTTTGTAAAACAGTTTGCATAAGATTTGGTGGTATTTTTTCCTTAAATGCTGGATAGAATTCACCAAGGAAGCCACCTAGATGTAGAATCTTCTTGGAAAGGTGTTTTGTTTTTAATCACAAATTCAATTTGAAATATATAGAGAGAGCTATTCAGGTTTTTTAAGTTCCTCTGGTCGTAATTTTGCTAAGTTGTATTTTGGGGGAATTTGTCCTTTTCATGTAAGTTGTTGAATTTTTTCACATAAAGTTCACAATACAGGCACACCTCAGAGATAGTGGGGATGTGCTTCCAGACCACTGCAGTAAAGCAAATACTGCAATAAAGTGAGTCACAAATTTTTTTGGTTTCCCAATGCATATAGAAGTTATGTTTATACTATGTTGTAATCTATTAAGTGTGCAGAAGCATTATGTCTAAAAAATGTGCATATCTTAATTTAAAAATTAAATTAGGACCAGGTGTGGTGGCTCTTTCTTGTAATCCCAGCACTTTGGGAGGTCAAGACAGGGGAGGATCATTTGAGGCTAGGAGTTTTTTTTTTTTTTTTTTTTTCTTTGAGACAGAGTCTCACTTTGTTGCCCAGGCTAGAGTGAGTGCCGTGGCGTCAGCCTGGCTCACAGCAACCTCAAACTCCTGGGCTCGAGTGATCCTTCTGCCTCAGCCTCCCGGGTAGCTACAGGCATGCGCCACCATGCCCGGCTAATTTTTTATATATATATCAGTTGGCCAATTAATTTCTTTCTATTTATAGTAGAGACGGGGTCTCGCTCTTGCTCAGGCTGGTTTTGAACTCCTGACCTTGAGCAATCCGCCCGCCTCGGCCTCCCAAGAGCTTGAGGCTAGGAGTTTGAGACCAGCCTGAGCAACATAGTGAGACCCCCCGTCTCTACAAAAAAATTAAAAAGAATTAGCCGGGCATGGTGGCTGTGGTCCCAGCTGCTCAGGAGGCTGAGGCAGGAGGATCAGTTGAGCCCAGGAGTTTTAGGTTGCTGTGAGCTATGACTGTGCTACCAGTCTTTCCAGCCTGGGTGACAGAGTGAGACCTTGTCTCTAAAAAGTAAAATAAAATTAAATTAGTAGATTTTACTTTATTGCTATAAAATGCTAACAGTCATCCGAAGCTTCAGTGAGTTGTAATCTTTCTGCTGCTGGGGCGTCTCGCCTTGGTGTTGATGGTCCTGACTGATCAGGGTGGTGGTTGCTGGAGGTTGGGATGGGCTGTGGCGATTTCTTAAAATAAGACAAAAATGAAGTTCGCTGCATGGGTTGGCTCTTCCTCCCGTGAAAGATTTCGCTGTAGCATGCGATGCTGTTTGACGGCGTCTCACCCGCAGTGGAACGTTCAGAACTAGAGTCAGTCCTCTGGTGCTGCTCTGTCAACTAAGCTTGTGTAGTATTCTAAGCCCTTGGTTGTCATTTCAGCAGTGTCCACACCATTTTCACCAGGAGCGGATTCTGTCTCAGAGAGACCACGTTCTGTGCTCGTCCACAGAAAGCCACTTCTCGTCCGTTAAAGCTTGATCCGTGAGGTGTGGCAGCAGTTGAGTCACATCTGCGGGCTCCACTTCTAATTCTGGGTCTCTCGCTGAGTCCACCACATCTGCAGTTCCCGCCTGCACTGAAGTCTTGAACCCCTGCGAGTCATCCGTGAGGGCTGGAATTAACTTCTTCCAGATGCCTGTTCATGTGGATGCTGTGACCCCCTCCCATAAGTCACGAGTGTTCTCAATGGCATGTAGAATGGTGAATCCTTTCCAGAAGGTTTTCAACTTACTTTGCCCAGATCCATCAGGGGAATCACACTATCTGTGGCAGCTGTAGCCTTATGAAATGTACTTCTTTTTAAATAATAAGACTTTCTTTAGTAATTTAGTAATTAGTAGTAAAAAACTACTAGTAGTAAGAACTACTAATGCGTAGAAATTACTCCTTGATCCGTGGCCTTGCAGGATGGATGTTGTGTTAGCAGGCATGAAAACAGCATTAATCTTCTTGTACGTCTCCGTCAGAGCTCGTGGGTGGCCAGGTACGTTGTCAACTGCGGTAATATTTTGAAAGGAATCTTTTTTTTTTCCTGAGCAGTAGGTCTCAACAGTGGGCTTAAAATATTCAGTAAAGCATGCTGTGAACAGATGTGCTGTCATCCAGGCTTTGTCTTCCCATTTCTAGAGCACAGGCGAGTAGATTTAGCTTAACTCCTACGGGCCCTAGGATTTCCAGAATCATAAATGAGCACTGGCCTCAACTTACAGTGACCCCCTGCATTAGCCCTTACCACGAGAGGCAGGCTTCCTTTTGAGGCTTTAAGGGCAGGAATTGTCTCCTCCTCTCTAGCGATGGAAGGCCTGGATGGCACCTTCTTCCAACATAAGGCTGTTTCACCCGCACACAGTGTGTTGCTTGGTGCCGCCGCCTTCATCGGTTGCCAGAATGGGATCTTCTGGACATCGTGCTCAGCCTCTCCCTCCGCGCTTGCTGCGGCACCCTGCACCTTGCTGTCGTGGGGACGGCCGCTCTCCTCAAGCCTCGCCAGCCGACCTCGGCCGGCGTCACGCTTTCCTCCTGCAGCTCCCTCGCCTCTCTCGGCCTCCGTGGAACTGAACAGAGTTAGGGCTTCGGCCAGAGCTCCGGGCTAGGCTTTGGCTTAAGGGGATGCTGCGGCTGGTTGGACGTGCTCTCCGCACCGCTCAGACTGTCTCCGTAGCAGCAGTAGGCGGTTTCGCTTTCTGCCCCTGGAGCAGCGCTGGAGTAGCTCGTCTGGTTCCCTTCTCTGTCGCCTTCACACCTTGGCTGACTGCTCGGCAAGAGAGGCCTGGCTGGCTCTTTGTCAGCTTGCCACGTGTCTTCCTCACTAAGCTCAATCATTTCTGGCTTTTCATTTAGAGCCGGAGACGCGTGACTCTCGCATTCCCTTGGACATCTAGAGGCCACCGTGGGGTTATTAATCGCCTAATTTCAATATTGTGTCTCAGGGAATAGGAGAGGAGAGGGAGGGAGATGGGGGAACGGCCAGGTGGCGGAGCAGGTGGAACACACATGACATCTGTGGATGAAGTTTGTCGTCCTCCATGGGCGTGGTTTGTGGTGCCCTGGAGCACGTACAGCAGTGACATCAAAGAGTACTGATCGCAGACCACCATGGCAGACATAATAATCATAACAACAAAGTTTGAAATACTGGGAGAATTACCAAGGTGTGATGCAGAGACAGGAAGTGAGCCCTGGCTGTTGGAAGAATGGCGCCGAGTCGGTAGACTGGCTTGACGGGGTTGCCACAAACACTCAGTTTGTTTAAAAAAAAAAAAGCAATATCTGCAAAGCGCGATAACGTGAAGTACAATAAACGAGGTATTCCTGTGTTCCCTCATGAGCATTTTAAAGTCTATGGGATCTGCAGGAATGACATTTCGTTCCTAATATTGGCAACTTATGTTCTCGTTCTCTCTCTCTCTCTCTCTCTCTCTCTCTCTCTCTCTCTCTCTCTCTCTCTCTCTCTCTCTCTTTCTCTCATCAGTCTAGCCCCAAGTTTATCAATCTGTAGATCTTTTTAAAGAACCAACTTTTGGCTTTATTTTTTTTCTATTTTCCATTTCCTTGAGTTCTGCTCTTATCTTCATTACTTCCTTCCTTCTGCTTGCTTTGGTGTATTAGTCGGGGCCCAGCCAGGAAACAGAAACCACACCAGCAACTTGTACAGTGACTTGTATAATGTAAAGTATTATTAACTGGTTACAAGGGGAACAAAGATGTGATATGGTGATATAATAATAAGTATATATTTGGTCTCTGCCCCTTCTCCCCTTATCTGGAACACACTCCTAAATCCCTTGAGATCTCGAAGGGGATGGGTGTCATTCTGTATGCTAACGAGGTGACTGGGGGCTCTTGCACAGTGTTGGCATGGGGGCCGGTTGCCAGGGGAACCGACCCTGCCATTAGAGGGTGGTTGGGAAGTTCAGCCCCACCCCAACCTCCTGGGAGAGGAGAGGGGCTGAAAGTCCAGTCGACCACCAATGGCCAATGATTTAACCATTGATGCCTAGGTAGTGAAGCCTCCACGAACATCCCAGGGACAAGGCTATAGACCTTCGGGGTGCCGAGCCCCTGGAGGTGTTGGGAGGGTGGCGTGTCCCTTCCCGCATACCTTGCCCTATGCATCTCTTCCATTTGGCTGTGCATTTGTAGCCTTTAAAAAATCCTTTGTGATATATCAAAATAGTAAGTGAACTGATTTCCTGGGTTCTGTGAGCCACTCTAGAAAATCATTGCACCCAAAAAGGGGTTGTGAGAACCTCCAGTTTGTAGCCAAGTCGGACAGAAGCTGTGGGTAACCCAGCGGCCCACCGCTCGGGATTGGGGTCTGCCGTTGAGGGCAGTCTCGTGGGACTGAGCCCCTAGTCTGTAGTCTCTGGGCTAATTCTGGGTAGGTAGTGTGAGAGTTGAATTGAATTTTAGGACGCCCAGTTGATGTCTGCAGAGAAGCTGAAAATCGCTGGTGTGGGGAAAAACCCACGCATCAGGTGTCAAAAGTGATGTGTTGAGTGTTGTGAATGAGAACAGAGAGATGAAGTTTGTTTTTCCCTGTATAAGAGGACCCTAAGGAATACAGAAATAGCAAATACAAGAAGCAGCTGCTTTAGAAGAAATCATAGGAGGAAAACATGACATTGGACTTGGCAATGCTTTCTTGGATATGATGCCAAAAGCACAGGCAACAAAAGAAAAAATAGATAAATTGGACTTCATCAAAATTTAAAACTTTTGTGCACTGAAGAACACTACCAGCAGAGTGAAAGGGCAATCCACAGAATGAGAGAAAATATTTGCAAATCATGGATCACTGTGGTCCCCAAACCCCAGGCGGTGGACTGGTCCTGGTCCTTGTCCTGTTAGGCACCTGGCCGCATCACCGCCTGAGCTCTGCCTACCCCAGCTCCCCAGTCTGTGGAAAAATTGTCTTCCATGAAATTGGTCCTTGGTGCTACAAAGGGTGGCGACTGCTGAATCAGATAAGGGATTAATGTCCAGAATATATAGAGAACACAACACAACAACAACAATAAAGAACAGGCCGGTTGCGGTGGCTCACGCCTGTAATCCTAGCACTCTGGGAGGCCGAGGCGGGCGGATTGCTCGAGGTCAGGAGTTCGAAACCAGCCTGAGCAAGAGCGAGACCCCGTCTCTACTATAAATAGAAAGAAATTAATTGGACAACTATATATATAGAAAAAATTAGCCGGGCATGGTGGCGCATGCCTGTAGTCCCAGCTACTCGGGAGGCTGAGGCAGGAGGATCGCTGGAGCCCAGGAGTTTGCTGTGAGCTAGGCTGATGCCATGGCACTCACTGTAGCCTGGGCAACAAAGCGAGACCCTGTCTCAAAAAACAAAAACAAAAACAAAAAAGAACACAACACAACAACAACAAAAAACCAATAGCCTGATTCAGAGATGGGCAAAGGACTTGAATAGACATTTCTCCGAAGAGGACATACAATTTTAGTGTCTGTGCTGCTGAAGCGAGCATCAAGGAAGACGCGCAGATGGCCAGTAAGCTCATGAAACACACGCGACGTCGCTAATCATGCAAATCGCGAAATGCAAATCAAAACCACAATGAAATATGACTTCATGCTCATTGAGATGGCCGTCATCCAAAAAGCGACATGTGTCGGCAAGGACGTGGTGGAACTGGGACCCTGTGCATTGTGGTGGGAACGTAAAATGGTGCAACTGCCGTGGGAAACGTGTAACGACTCCTCAAAATATTAACCTTGGGATCACCCTGGGACCCAGCAATTCCACTTCTAGGTGTACACCCCAAAGAACTGAAAGCAGGGACTTGAACAGGTGCGTGCACGCCTTGCTCATAGCAGCCAGCACTTTCGCATGGCCAAAAGGTGGACGTGACTTTGTGTCCAGTGACAGGTAAATGGACAGACAGAATGTGGCCCACCCGCACAGCAGAGTATTATTCTGCCTCAAAAAGGAAGGAAATTCCGACACATGCTCTAGCATGGGTGAGCTTTGAAGGCATTACGCTAAACGAGATACGTCAGACACAAAAGGACAAATGCTATATGATGCTTTTAACACACACACACACACACACAGGCACACTCGAAGCAGCAGTTACTACCTCTGGGGCTGGTGGAAAATCGGTGGGAGGAAGCGAGGAACTTGGGGCGTCCTCTCCCCCGCAGCCAGGCCTGGGGTTCAGGCCTTGTTGGTGCGTGTATGGCGGCCACAGAAGCCTGCAGTCTACTGGAGGCAAAAGTGTTCTTGCCAGAGGGTGTAGACGGCGAGTGACTCTGCAGGAGCAGCTTACTGAGCGGCTGAGAAACGTATTGGAGGGTGTGGGCGGCCGGAGCTGGTCCGCAGGCACTGCCACGGGGGCCCGAGGGGGCGCTAGAGCTGGGGCGGGAGAGAGACGGCCCCGCGCTCACACCGCTGGCAGCCGTGCCGCGGGAGGAAAAGGCTCTCCAGAAGCAGGAAGAGAAGCTGCTTCCTCTGCGTGGCACGGCAGTCCCCGTCCAGGGTCACCCCCCGTGGGAAGAGCCCACCGTGACTCCATCCCGCAAAGAGGAAGAAGGGTTTGTGAGGCCCAGCCCCGGCATCACACGGTGGGGAAGGATGGATTTGGAGCTAGGAAACGATAAGTGGATAACTGGCACAGGTTTCAAGTTTCTTTCTTTTTTTTTTTTTTTGAGACAGAGTCTCGCTTTGTTGCCCAGGCTAGAGTGAGTGCCGTGGCGTCAGCCTAGCTCACAGCAACCTCAATCTCCTGGGCTCAAGAGATACTCCTGCCTCAGCCTCCCGAGTAGCTGGGACTACAGGCATGCGCCACCATGCCCGGCTAATTTTTTTCTATATATTTTTAGTTGGCCAATTAATTTTTCTTTCTTTCTTTCTTTTTTTTTTTTAATTTTTTTGAAACAGAGTCTCACTTTGTTGCCCAGGCTAGAGTGAGTGCCGTGGCGTCAGCCTAGCTCACAGCAACCTCAAACTCCTGGGCTCAAGCCATCCTGCTGCCTCAGCCTCCCGAGTAGCTGGGACCACAGCCATGTGCCACCATGCCCAGCTAATTTTTTCTATATATATATTAGTTGGCCTATTATTTTCTTTCTATTTATAGTAGAGATGGGGTCTTGCTCTTGCTCACACTGGTTTCGAACTCCTGGCCTCAAGCAATCCACCCTCCTCGGCCTCCCAGAGTGCCAGGGTTACAGGCGTGAGCCACCGTGCCCGGCCTGTTTCAAGCTTCTTAAGGTAGAACCTTAGGCCATTGCTTTTAGACTTTCCTTCTTTCCTAATAGAAGCACCCACAGTTTCCCGCCGAGCGCTGTTTTGGCGGCAGCCTGCGTGGGCCGGGGTGCTGCGTTGGCATTACCCTGCCGTCGGAAATACTGTGATTTCCCTTGTGGATTGCTCCTTTGACTCCTGTTGTTTAGAAGCATGTCATTTAATTTGCAAAATAGTTAAGGCTCTTCCACATGTTGCAGAGCTACTGATTTCTATTAAATAATTTAATCTTCTAGTGGCCAGGAAACATATTTTTATAAGATTTCAGTCTTTTAAAATTTGAGACTTACGGCCTAGAGTACGGTATGTCTTGGTGAATGTGCTGTTTTCACTGAAAAAGAATATTCTGGGCCGGGCGCGGTGGCTCACGCCTGTAATCGTAGCTCTCTGGGAGGCCGAGGCAGGCGGATTACTCAAGGTCGGGAGTTTGAAACCAGCTTGAGCAAGAGCAAGACCCCCGTCTCTACTAAAAATAGAAAGAAATTAATTGGCCAACTAAAAATATATGGGGAAAAAAAATTAGCCGGGCATGGTGGCGCATGCCTGTAGTCCCAGCTACTCGGGAGGCTGAGGCAGGAGGATCGCTTGAGGCCAGGAGTTTGAGGTTGCTGTGAGCTAGGCTGAGGCCATGGCACTCTAGCCTGGGCAACAGAGTGAGACTCTGTCTAAAAAAAAAGAACATTCTGTACCTGCTATATAGTTACCGATGAGACCAAGGTCGTTACGGATGTGTTCTTCAGATTTTCTGGTGTTTGTTTCTCAGATGCCGAGAGAATGGTGTTTGCTGTGGTTTGAATGTTCGTATCCTCCAAAATTCATGTGTTGAAACCGAACCCCCGGCGCAGCGGCGTTGGGGGTTGGGACGTCCGGGAGGCGAGTAGGGCACGGGGGCAGAGCCATGCTGAATGCCATTAACGCCCCTGTGAAAGACAGAGCTGGTCAGCCCCTCGGCCAAGTGCGGACACAGCAGGAAATGCCGTCTTTGAAGCAGGGAGCTGGCCCTCGGCAGACACGGAACCTGCCGGCACCTTGGCCTTGGACTTCCCAGCAATAACGTTTTTGTTTGTAAATTTCCCCGTCTAAGGGGTTTTGTTACGGCAGCCCATGTGGACCAAGAGGGTGTTAAAACCTGCACCTGTGATTGCAGCATTGCCTGTTCCCCCTTCAATTCCTTCAGGATTTGCTTCATGCGTTTTGAAGGTCTTTTGGTGAGGACCGTACACACTTATTATGATTGCTCTGTCTTCTTGATGAATGGATGCTTTTATCATGATGAAATGTACTCCTTTTTCTCTGGTGACAATTTTTGTCTTGGAGTGAACTTTGATGATATTTATGTAGACTCTCCAGTCTTCTAATGCTTGCAAGGTACAGACAGTCCGCGACTTGCAAAGCTTTGACTTAACAATTTTTTCAGCTTTATGACGGTGCCAAAGCTGTCTGTGTTCAGCAGGAGCTGCACCTCACCTACCCATGCAGCCGCCCTCTTTTCCACTTTCAGTACAGTATCTAATAAATTACATGAGATTTTCACCATGTTATTATAAAATAGGGTCTGTGTTAGATGATTTTGCCCAACTGAAGGCCAATGTAAATGTTCGGAGGACTTTTCACTGTAGGCCAGGCTAGGCTGTGATGTTTGGTGAGTTAGATATATTAAATGAATTGTTTTTCCTTTTCTTTCTTTTTATTTATCCTTTTTTTAATTTTTTTTTTTTTTTTTTGAGACAGAATATGTCTCTGTTGCCCTGGTTAGAGTGTAGTAGCATTATCATAGCTCATTGGAACCTCAAACTCCTGGGCTCAAGTGATCTTCCTGCCTCAGCCTCCCGAGTAGCTGGGACTACAGGCTCTCACCAATACACCTGGCTAGTTTTTATATTTTTAATAAAGACGGGGTCTCGCTCTTGCTTAGGACTGGTCTTGAACTCCTGAGCTCAAGTGATCCTCTGGCCTCAGCCTCCCAGAGTGCTGGGATTACAGGTATGAGCCACTGAGCCTGGCCTTAAA
Source organism: Microcebus murinus (assembly GCF_040939455.1). Classification (NCBI taxonomy): domain Eukaryota; kingdom Metazoa; phylum Chordata; class Mammalia; order Primates; family Cheirogaleidae; genus Microcebus; species Microcebus murinus. The sequence continues at coordinate 59,186,551 of NC_134121.1, forward strand.
TGTATTTTTGACTTAGGATATTTTTGACTTAGGATATTTGACTTAGGATATTATGATAGGTTTATCAACCATAAGTTGAGGAGCATCTGTAGATCTTTTTCTAAACAGAAAACTTCCACTGTGTTTACACTTAAAATGCATCCTTTGTAAACAGCCTGTAGGTGAGTCTTGCCTTTTAATTCCTTCTGACAACCTCTGTCTTTAATTGGAATATTCAGACAATTTCTATTTAATATAGTTTGGATATCTCTGGGTTTAGACCTACTCTTTGGTTTTTATTTTTTGTGTCTTCCTTTTTTGCCACCTTCTAGGTTAATCATTTTAGAATTCCATTTTTAACTTATGTTTGGTTTTTAAATTATACCCCCTTGTATTGTTATTTTAGTAGTTGCTTTATGGATTCTAATACAAATCCTTTTCACACTTTACTTGGAATTAATATTGTATTCTTTATGGAAAAAGCATAAGACCCATCCAACCCTACGGGCTCCTTTACCACATCCCATCCTGTATGTGACAGTCGTTACCTATTTCTTGTATCTATTAACACACACATTTTAAACTAGACCATATGGTAACGAGACCGTTGCTTTCCAACAGTATTATGCATTTTAAAGAAATGAAGAGCGAAAGACATTCTTTGATGTTTGCCCACGTGTTTGCCGTGGACGAACGGCAGATTGCCCTGGGCTCTCTGCTCCTTCCTGGAGGGCCCGAGTCTCCACCTGGCGTCATTTCCCATCCGCCCGAAGGACGCGTCTGGCGTGTTTTGCACCGTAGCTCTGCTGGCAGCGGCTTTGCTTTCCTCGTCATGTATCTGCAGGTGTCTTTATCGCACCTTCCTTTTTGAGCGGCAGTTTCACTGGTCTCCTGAGAGAACGTTCCAGTGTCTGTGGCCCCCACGGTTCCTGCTGAGAAATCGGCGTTTACGTGTTGGTCGTCATTCCCCTGTGGGTGACGCGTTGTTCTTCCCTGGCTGTTTGCAAGACTCTTTACCCGTGCCTCAGTTGCTTAGCGCCCACGCTCAGGAAAGAGCCTTAAAGAACAAACGCATTCAGGTCTATTCCCTCTCCAAGTCTGGACTCTGACCAGTCCTACCTACCTGAGGGATTTTCCACGTGGCCTTCAGGCGGCTGTTCTTTTCACTACTTTGTCCGGGTTGTGACCTTTCCCGCAGAAGGACTGGCCGGATGGCAGTTCTCTGCTGCCAGGAGCGTGGCCCGTGGCATCACCGAGCCCGTGGCTCAGTTCGCAGTGGCTTCCCTGCTGTGAGGCTGCCACCGGCTCACCCTCCCTCACTAGGAGGGTCCAGAAAAGTTAGATTCCTGGTCTGAGCAGTCGTGGTGCCCTCAGTCACTGGCTAGACCAGGGCAGTGGCTGCCAGGTGGCTGGGTTGGAGGGGTGGCCCCAGCCCTGCACCCCTGGACTCTGCCCCTAGAAGCTGGGGTTTCTCACGGCTGTGTTAGGGTCAGGGGCCTCAGTGCCTCCCTTTTGTCCTTTTGTCACATTGCACCCCGTTGGGTCTCCACCAGGAGCATCTGCAGCCTGGGCTAGCCAGCTCCTCGCTGGAGGGGTGGGGCTGGGAGGGGAGCCTGTCCCTCCCCTTCCTGTAAGCTCAGGGCCCTGGGGTCAGCTCCATAGGGGTGCAAAGAGGGGCCCCCAAGAGGCGGAAACCCTCCCTTCTTTCTGTCCTCGTGTTTCTCAGGGATGGGGAGGAAGTGGTCCTGGCTAGGGGCTGCCAGGGCTGGACAGGAGGCCCGAAGGCCCACTGTTTGCTGGGCCTTCTTTCTCTGTGCTTGGGGAGAGAGACAGACAGACAGACAGACAAACACAGGCTCTGCACATGCTCTCCAGGAGAAACACCCCACTCACCAGAGCTCGAGGTCTGGAGGAAGCCCTGCCTCCCTGCCCCGCTGCAGCGCTGTGCGTGTGTGTGTGTGTGCATGTGTGTGCGCACACACACCCTTCTACAGAGGAAATGATTCACATCCAAGTGCAGAGGTGGGGATCAGAGCTGGCAGCACGAGGGTTAAAGGTGCAAAGAGGAGGAAATGGGTGGGGGTGAGGGTGGGAACAGGAGGTGGCGTGGATGTCAGGAGAGACGCCTTCATCTTCGTCCTAGGAGGGCTGATGAAGATGAGCAGGGTGCTCGGGACAGGTCTCCCGTCAAACTTCCAAAGTCCAGTCTTGTTCCTGAAGCCTGGGGTTGCGGAGTGAAAGGAAAGGGCTTTCCTCTTGGGGGGCACGTGCGCTTGTGTATACCTGTGTGCGTGTGCCTGTGTGTACATGCACATGTGCACATGCTTGTGTGTGCATGCGTGTGCATGCGTGTGCATGCGTGTGCATGCCAACAAGAGGATGCACACAAGTGCATGCATGTGCATCCAGCTCTCGTTTTCCATTTTTCTGTCTTCTTGACCACTAGAAAGAATTTCCCTGAGCCTCTCCACCCTTCCCCAGGCTGCTCATGGAGGGACACGCATGCGCACATGCACAAGCACGCACGCACACACACACACACACACACACACACACACACACCCCGAGTCAGGGGTGAACACTCCTGTGGATTGTACCTAAGCCTGGCAGGAAACCGGGCTCGGGAAACTGTAGGCCCCACCTTTGGCACAAAACCATGTTTTTGTTGCTGTTCATTCGAGGGAACAGAGAGTGGGCGTGGGGGTGGGGACGGCTCAAGCTCAGGAGAGTAGATTCTGCCTGCAGCAGTCGAGGGGCTGTCCTGGCCACTCTCGTCCCAAACTCTGCAGGGCTGGGGAGGCAGGTCTGCGGCCCCGGGTACCTCCCGAGGTCAGGAGCGGCCCAGCTCTGTCCCACGGGAGCTGCGGTCAGTGGGAAGGCTGCCGCGGAGCCGGCCCTCGGAGCCCTTCCCCTGCAGCCCTGCGCCGAGGTCAGGGGCTGAGAAGGCTCCACGCCTGGGTGGCACAGGGGATTAAGTCACCTGGGGATCCTGTTGAAGGGAGTGCAGGTTCCCTTCCCCCAGAGCCCCTGAGTCAGCCCAGGATGGGTCAGCTGGCTGCAAAAGCGGGCGGGAGGAGAGAGGGCCCAGGGCCTCGGGGCCCCATCATGGCAGGTGCTCGGTTGGCGGCCAGGCTGCTCGGGCCGTGGGACGTGGGAACATCTGCTGATACATCCGCTGATACTTGCTGACCAGGGCGGGTGGACATCCGTGTGACCCTGGGCCATCTGAGGCAAAATAAGGGAGGCAGACTGTGGCTGCAGCAGGGAGGGCCCCGTGCCCCCGCCCACCCTTGCCGAAGCCCTGCTTCAGTGTCCCGTGGCTGTCGCGACAGGCTTACAACACCGGGAATGTATTCTCTCACGGTTCTGGGGTCCAGAAGTCCAAAACCAAGGTGGTCTCTCCAATCTCTGCCCCCCCCACCCCCACTCCCGAGTCTCCTCTATGTGTCTCCGTCCAAACTGCCCTCTCCTTCCTCTTGTAAAGACACCGGTGATTAGCCTTAGGGCCCATCCTAATCCAGTGTGACCTCGTCTTACCTCGATTCCATCTTTGAAGACTCGGTTTCCAGGGGAGGTCCTATCCACAGGTCCTGGGGGGCGGGACTTGAGCTTGTCTTTCTTTGGGGGATGCAGTTCCGCCCACAACAGGTCCCACTGGCAGAGGGGGACCAGGGCCGGGCCCTGAAGGAGGGTGTGGATGGGTGACTGAGGGCCCTTGTGGTTGGAGGGCTTGAGCCCCCACCAGGGAAGGGACCCTGGAAGGAGATCACAGGGGACATGGCTGCAGGCAGAGCAGGAGTGACAGTCACTGGCTCCAAGTAGCTGGAGGGTCATCATGTGGAAGGGGAGCATTTATTTTGAGTTCCTCCAAAATGCAAAGCTAGTATCAGGTACTTGGAAGGAACTAGAAAGTGGAGCTTGACTCATCACATCAAGGGGTTTTTCTCACCATTTTCACTTTTTGACAGTGGTACAGGCTATTTCACAAAGTAGTGAGTCCCCCATGCCTAGGAGTATTCAAGTAGGGACCATGTGGACATTGTTCAGTGATACATAGAAGGGTCCTCTGTGGTCCGTGCAATACCAGGAGTCTGTGAGGGAGTGGGCTTGACCCGGCCTCCCGGGGAACTGGAAGAGGAGGCTCCCATCGGGCCCCACACACCCTGCCTCAGCATTAGGGCAACGCATGAGAGGAGGTGCTCTCCTTTTTTGGCTGCCCACGGGGACAGGGAGCTTGCTGCACCTGGTTCCTATGGAAACGGAGCCTCACCCTGGGCAGGTTCTAGGTAAGTGTGTGCAGAGAGTCACAGTACATGAGAACACACGCACGTGTGTTGCATGTGTGTGTACACATGCACGAGAGCGCATGAACACACGGACTTGCGGCAGCAATAAGCCGTGAGACTGGTCCCTCTAGGCTGAAAGATCCCCAGGGCTCCCAAGAACAAAGCTCCGGAGTCCGCTGCCCCTCCCGCTTTTGATGGGAGCGTCTTGCTGGGGAGGGCCGGCTCCTGACGCTCACCTGTGCCGGCTCCGTCTCAGCCTGTCTCCATCTTCTCCGTACTTAGCAAGCACACAGCTCGTGTTCTGCGCCAGGCACTGCTCTCAGCGCTCTGCAGGTATCAGTGCATTTTCATTTCGTGACAACCCTACAAAGTAGGCAGTGTTACCTCCCTTGTATAGACCAGGAAACTGAGGCCCAGGTTGGCCGGTCTGTCTGTCGTCTGTCTCACACACATTCACTGGCTCAGCGCCTGCAGGTTTCCCGCTGATCTGAAGTCCCTCCGGGGCTGGGTCTCCCCTGGGCCCTGTTTTGCTGTGGGCGCCAAGGAAGGTTCTAGTGGCCTCATCCCTCTGGGCTGGCCCAGCTCCCAGGAACCGAATTTCCCGAAATGCCCCAAATGTCAGGCCTGGAGCCTCCTCTTCCAGTACCACTGGAGGCCGGGTCAAGCCCACTCCCTCACGCCCGGCTGCGTGGGCGGGCCGGCGGGGTCGCCTGTGGGCTGAGGCTCCCAGCAGCTGTCGGGGAAGGAAATGCCACTTGAGCGGATCATTTCTCCTCCCAGGAAGCTTTGGGAGAAGCAGCTGAGGGGGCCTGTGGCCTCCGAGTGCCATGTCCCTGCCCCTGGCTCCGGGCATGACTCCGCCTCTGCTCGGGCGTTTCCCGGGGGCTGCGCGGGTGCCGTCTGCCTCCGCACACCTGTCTGTGAGGTCGCTGGCCCAGGCCCGGTGACAGGCGCTGGGCGCTTCAGTCCTGTCGCTCAGACGTGGTGGGCACGCTTGGGCGCTGCTGTTTTACAAGAAACCTGGATCTCAGAGAGGTTGAGTCACTTGCTCGGGCTCCACCAGCCCGTAATTGGCTGAGCCAGGGTTTCCGTCCAGCTCTGTTGGCTCCAAAAGCCCCGGTTCTTCCCATCGCGTTGGGCCCAGGGAAGGATCAACGCGTTTTCCACGAGCGGATTGCTCAGACGGTCGGTGCAGCTCAGCTCGCTGTAGCTGCTCAACAGAAGCGTCCAATGGACGGCCTGTGCTCTCGCTTCGACCCGCGTTGCCCAGAGCTGGTGGCTTTGGCCGATCCGCCTGCCATCTCTATTCCACAGCCCAGAGGCTCCCTGTGGGGCGTGTGACCTTGGAAACGGCGCCTTTCTCCATCCGGCGCTGGACGGTGGGTGTCTCCACGTGGCGGCGGGAGCTGCGGGGGTTACCAGCGCCCTGCTGCTGGCGGCGCGCCAGACTCCCGGGCGCGGAGCTGTGGGTGATTGTCAGCCACGTGTGTGCGGAGGGCTGTGCGGGCAGGCTCTGTGCAAATGCCCCCTCCCCGCCCCCCCCACCTCCGCCGGCCGCGGGGGCTGCTCTGGAACGCTGGCCGACCGACGCTTGCCGCGCCCCGCTGCTGTGGCCGTCCACTGGTGTCACGTGGCTGTGCCGAGGCCCCGAGGCTCGTGGGCTGGATGTGCATCCGGTGCGCCTCCTTCCCGGTGGGGTGGAGACCCCCAACCCACATCCGAAAGGCCTTCCGTGGTGAAGGACTCCAGTCCACCCGAGCAGAGCACCGCGCAGGGTGAGAAGCGCTCCGGCTCTTCCTCCCGCGGCGAGGTTCTGAGTTTCCATCCGCAGAAGGAGACCGGCAATCTGACTCTTGGAATCAGGCGGCGCCGTTTCCTCCGGGCCAGAGAGGGTGTCCCTAGACCAGGCCGCACACGCTGCGGGGAGGCCAGGTCCCCGTCTTGGGTGAGCAAGCCCAGACTGGGAAGGCGCGTTTGGGGGAGGCAGAGCTGGGCATGGCGTCACTCCTCCCGTCTGCAGACCTGCGGGCCCGCCGCCCTGCACCGCGCTCCTGAGCCGCACGCGGCGTCGGTGGTGGCCAGGGTCCGTCTCCCTGCCCTCGGAGGCCTGTGGGGCCTGCGGACCTGGCTCCTGCTGCTGTGGGACCTTTGTCGCTCATCGTGGTGGCCGAGGACAGCCGTGGGGTTGCACAGCCCTTGTCTGATGTGAGTCCCAGCAGCTCCACTTGCTGAGCTCTCTGCTCTGCACCTCTGCGCTCTCGTGGGGAAATGGGGCCCGACGGAGCTGCCTCTGGGGGTGTCTGTGAGAACCGGACGAGGGGATGGACCTTCCGCGTGTCCTCAGCAGGGCACTGGACACGTTCCCCCCTCAGGGGAGGGCTGCTCCTCCTCCTGCTGAGTTTCTGCTTGTTCTTTTTTTTTTTTTTTTTGAGACAGAGTCTCACCTTGTTGCCCAGGCTAGAGTGAGTGCCGTGGCGTCAGCCTAGCTCACAGCAACCTCACACTCCTGGGCTCCAGTGATCCTCCTGCCTCAGCCTCCCGAGTAGCTGGGACTACAGGCATGCGCCACCATGCCCGGCTAAGTTTTTCTATATATTTTTAGTTGGCCAATTAATTTATTTCTATTTTTTAGTAGAGACGGGGTCTCGCTCTTGTTCAGGCTGGGTTTGAACTCCTGAGCTTGAGCGATCCTCCCGTCTCGGCCTCCCAGAGTGCTAGGATTACTGGTGTGAGCCGCTGTGCCTGGCCCGCTTGTTCTTGTTCCTCCTCCTCCTCCTGCTCTCCCCACGCCCCCCTCCCCTGCTGCCTGCTCTCAGTGCCCCTCTCCATTGCCCCCTCCCTGCTGCCCAGAAAGGGTGGGCACCCTGCCCAGCGGGCGCCGGCAGCCTCAGGAGTCACAGCCCCCGGGGCGGGGGCTCGGGGCCCACTCGGTGGCAGTCAGGACTGAACGCTGGTGCGGAGGGGAAGGCGCCGCGGTGGAGGAAGCTATTGAGACGTTCGCCAGGGACTGTTTATGACTCAAGCCACTGGCGAGGTCACTAGAGCAGAGCTACAGAAGCTGCTGGCCAGACGCGCAGGAGCATCGGCTGGGGGGCCGGGCTGGGCTGCTGGGGGTGCTGACAGTCACTCAGCGTCTGTCACGTGCCGAGCACTGAGCCCAGAAGGACAGGGAGCTGGCTCGCACCAGCTGTGGAATCTTCCGGGCCCAGGTGGGGAGGGGAGGGGGAGGGATGGGGAAGCAGGCAGCCTTTGAGCCTTTAAGACACATGCGCTGAATACGTATCCTTGCGGTCCTGAGAGGAGGAAGAAGAGGATGCCGTCCACATGGGCAGAGCTGTAATTCTGACGCATCTCTGTTGGGGTCCACCCCTGCTCCAGCAGCCACCATGGCTCCCTATTACCTTTCTCCTAGGTACATTCTGTTGTGAAAATGTCAAACATGCAGCCGAGTTGGAGCGTTTACGGGGAACCCTCGTGGCTCTATCAGCTGGACTCTGGCATTGACACCGCGCTGCCTTCCCTTCCTCGCCTCTCTCCATCTACCTGTCCCTCCGCCCATGGCCAACATCTTATTTTTACTTTTTGATGCATTTCAAAGTCATCTGCGGGCTCTTCTGACCACTCCTGGAATGTCGCCAGATATTTCGGTCTCATTTTTACAATTTCTCACCAGCTACCTGCTCCTCGCATTCAGCCAGGACTTCTCAGGAAGCAGGCGTGCGGCAGGAGGAGTTGGGACCCTGGGTTCTGGCCCCGGCTCTGGCATCCGCAGCTGTGCGACCCTCAGCAAACCATTTTGCCTCGCCGGGCCCAGTTTTCAGACCTGCAAAAGGAGGGGGTTAAACCGTGTGTTGCGGCTACCGAGGGCTGCCACTTACCGAGCTGCTACCTGTGTTACTGCCAGTCCTTTCCGTCCAGGTGGTGGTGGTCCCAGTGCACAGGGGTAGTCAGTGGCATCTCAGCAAGGTGGTCCCACTGCCTGGCAAATGGCCACACGGGGTCTGCACCCAGGAGTCTGAGTCCTTAACACCTGCCGCCGTCCTGGGGCAGCTTCCTTCCTCCTCTATCCGGCGCACGTTGGGCTGTGCTGGTCCCTCCCAAGATCCATCTTGGCACGCAACCTCGCTGCGCACTCCCAGCCTCCTCCGGGCACGTGTTTAATTGTTGTTCACTCTGCCTTAATGTACGTGTTTGGCCTCTAGGAAGCCCAGACCATTATTTTTCAGTTTCAAACACTACAAGAAACCAACAAAACAAACCTCGGTTGAAATAGCCTGTTCATTTGTGCATTTATTGTGCCAGACTCTGCCGGGGGCTCCATGCATGAAGACGAGACCCCAGCCCCGTCAGCCTGGTGGGATGATGGGCAGTCTGGCTGCGGAACAAAGGCTAAAACAACAGAGGCTTGAGCAAGAGAGAAGTTCATTTGTCTCCTACGTCCTAGTCCCAGTGTAAGCAGTCACGGCGGCCCAGGGCAGCAGGGACCCGGTTAGTTCCTTTAGCGCATCTTCTGTCTCATGAGCCAAGATGCTTGCCCCGGCTCCGGCCAGCACATCTGCATTCCAGCCGGGGGAAGGAAAGAAAGGAGAGGGGAAGAGGCGAGCAGGCTCTTTTCTTTTTAAGGGCATGGCCTGAAAGTCAAACACTTCCACTCTCTTCCCACTGGCCAGAGCCTAGTTGCACGGCCCCTCCTGGCAGCAAGGGAGGCTGAGAATGTGTTCTCTAGCTGGGCAGCCCCGTGCACAACTACAGCTTCTGTTACTGTAGAAAAGAGGGCGCTCAGATCCTGGGGGGACACCTAGGGTCTATGCTACGTCCACCAATAGCTCCCCTCGTATGCACAGAGCTGTGGGAAAGGCCTGCAGCAGGGATTACCCAGGGAGAGAGAGTGGGAGAGCTCACCACGGAGGCGACATTTGCGTTGTGCTTAAGGGGCAAGAAAAATGTCTTCAGGTCAGGAATGGGAAGCGCTGGGCTAACGTGCTGCCGATCCAGGGCTGGGGCGGACTTTGCCAGTCAATCACGACGACTGTCCTTCTGCCTGAGCACAGAGGCAGCCTCAGATACCTGCTGCTTGTCACACCGGTGGGCGATACATCGTGTTGGCTTGCCAGCGGAGCCCTATTGCCATAGCCGTTGCACACAGCAAGGGCACGCTAGACATTTGCCTCCTTCCCAGGGAAGAGCAGGCTGGAGTTAGCCCTGAGCATGTCAGACGGTGCCGTGCGCCTCTCTCTTCCCACCTGCGTGTTCAGCGCGGTCAAGCCACCGTGGGAGCCTTCACGCCACGGGCATTGGCACACGTCTGCACCCTAGCCGGTGGTTAAAATTTTATGACTCGCCACTGTTTCAGCCTTGTTTTGTCTTTCACCCTCTCTTGATGAAAATCTTTCTGAAAGATTTGCGTACCAGTTTCTGTTTTAATAGGCGCCGCCTCTTGAACAGAGCTTGTCTTCCTTTCGAAGGTCTTGCTTTGCCTCGGCGTGACCTTTCTGAACGTCTGTTCCTCCTGCTCAGACCCGAGGCGTTGCGATAGCTGGGAGACCTGTAGGATTAACGGGGTGCCGTCCTGTTGTGTTCTGGAAAACTGAAGCTTGGCTGGCAAGGGGGGGGTGAGACTGTGAGCATTTGGGGAGGTGACGTGGTTCTGCACGAAGGGGACGGATGTTCTGTGAGTTTAGGTCCCCAATTGGACACAGCTGGATTTTTTCCTGGACAAAAATGTTGTAGATTATTCATAGTCAAGTGGCCAGTCTTCCCAGTGGGGGGGCCCTTGCACACCTGCTGGACCAGAAGACCACATGCTCCCTGTAGGCTGTCGGTTTCCTCCGCCCCAGTGTTAGGGTGGGCCAGGGGCCTGTCCAGATGTGCTGACATCTGGTGACTCGCTGGCCTCGGATGCCCACATTTACCTCCTCGACAACGATGCCCTGTGTCGCAGGCTTCCCTTGATTCCTGTGCAGTCTGTGCTCCAGATCGCGGGGTCCTGCAGCTCACAGGCAGATTCCCTGCCTCGCCCCACCCGCCCCGGGGGCCGTGCAACTCCAGATGTGCGCTCCAGACGGGGCCCCGGCATGGATGGGACGAGCCACAGACACCCAGACTTCGGGTGGCTCCCTGTGACCAGTATAGATGTGGCCCCGCCTGGGAATGTCCCCACCCTGTTCCTGAAGGTGAGAAATGTCTCCCTGCTGGAACACAGCTGTGCTGGGATGTCGGCCGTCTGGCTGGCAGGACCGCTGGGGCAGGGGCGTGGCGTTGCGGGCGCCTCCTTCCTCGTGGGGCTGCAGCTGCCCGTCGGGGTTCCCCGCAGCAGGAGAGCATGATGTTTGTCCCCCGTTGTTGGCTGTCTGCTCCGCGACACCGGCCTCCCGTCCCAGCTGCCCGGCTCCCGCCTCCCGAGAGGGTGCAGGGGGCGCGCACCTGTGCGTTCTCCGTCAGGGCGTGCGGTGCGGCATGTGCTCGCCGGGCTCCCCCGTCCTCCTAAAGGCCTTTCCATCCCCCGTGTCCGTCACACGCCTGCGGAGACCCTCACGGACGCCACACGGGCGGTCAGCCCTGAGTTAGAGGCTGCCCCGGGGACCAGGAAAACTGAGGGAGGGCCCAGAGGAGAACCCTTCTCCATGAGCATCCCAGGAAGGCTTCCTAGAAGAAGCAGCATCTGAGCTGGGACCTGAATCAGGACTGAGATTGAGCCAGGCCTGGGGGGCGGGAGGGGCCTGCCAGGCAGAGGGGACAGGACCAGGCAGGCCCAGAGGCCGGGCACCTGGCGGCCTGTGGGGATGCGGGAGCAGCCGGGCGTGACCTGAGGGCAGGGACAGGCGTGGGGAGAGGCGTTAGTGGCTGGCAGGAGAGCAGCGGCTGGTAGGGGTCCCTGGCCCTGCCAGGCTCTCACTCTGTGCTCAGCGGCGATACGAAGCCTCTCAGGGCTGTCAGCGGGTCACACGTATATTTTAGAAAGGTCGTCATGCCACAACAGCCTGGAGTCTCGGTTAGGGGCACTCAGACCCGGGCAGGGGCCCAGCCGGGAGCCACCGGGAGCTCCATGCTCCCTCCCCAGAGCCTGGAGCTAAGCGGGAGAAAGTCACTGGGTGTTTATGATTAATTAAAAACCAACAAACAAGCTGCCTACCTCCCGGAAACCTGCCTCTGACCTGGCGTGGTCCGGAGACCCACTGCCCAGGGGTAGGAAGGTGGCGACTGGCTCTCCGAGGCCCTGGCCTGTCTTGTTCCCGCTCTCCCGGGCCCGTTCCCTCCCAGTTCACCCTTTTGCCTCCCTGCCTGCAGGAGTCTCCGTTAGGACAGTCTGTCCCCAGACGGACAGGTCCCCAGCACCACTGAGCAGCCCTAGGGGGCCCCTCTTTGCTTCAGGAGCCCCCAGACACAGGGGCAGCAGGCGGGCTCTGGGCCTCTGCCGTTGGTGTTGTCCCTCCCCTGGTGGAGCCCGGCCAGCGCTGGCAGGCCGCGGGCAAGGGACCTCGGCTGGGCAAGTCACCGAGCCCAGTGACTCACGCTGGGGGAGGGACCGGCAGAGCATGGGGCGGGTGTGTTCTCAGCAAACCCATGAAGTCCCCAGAGGTCACTCCACTGGGGGGGACCAATGGCTCATTTGGGTTGATCTAGCTGCCGGCTGGGCTCCGGCAGCACTCAGGGTGGGGAAGATGCATTATCCGGGGAAAGCAGGACCAGATTGTCTGGAGGGGGCCCAGCCCGCGCCCGCTCTTCCTGCCTGCCTCCCACGCGGAGCATTCTGTTCCCAAGGCGTCCGCCAAGAACCCAAGGCAGAGTCTCAGGTATGGAGAGTGGTGTGGCTGCCGCCCTCTCCCCTGGGGTCGCTGTGGGGCACAGGGTGCGTTTGGCGACACAGAACCCCCTCTGCACTCTCAGGGGACCAGGGCCAGGGTGGAAACACCCAGCCCTCGGGGGCCCACACACGTCTTAGCTGTCAGCGCCGGAGGGCTTGAGCGGCTCCTCTCTGTGTTTCCCCGCCCTCCCACGGAGGTGTCCAAAGGCAGCCCGAGGTGGTCAGCGGAAGCCAGGACAGGGGGACAGGGTTGGGGACCTGCCAGCTCACAATTCTACCCCCAAACTTCTGTGGCTTCCCTGCGGAGGTCACTGAAGCCTGCAGGGATGGGCAGAGGCACCTAGGTGTCCCCCTCTCTCCCCTGGACCCTGGATTTTCCCTCTGAAGAAGGTTCTGGAGCACCTGGAGGTCCCGGGGCGCTGGCTGGGGCGGGGAGCAGAGCCAGGCATGCCTGCGAGACTCACTCCTCCACGTCGCGCTGCTAAGAACAGCCTGCAGCTTCCCGTGCCCAGGCTGATTCCAGAAACATCTCCTCACAGCGACCGTCTGATGGGAAACAAGTCCCCTCCAGGGCCCCAAAGTCCATCCAGGTCCCCGTAAAGAGCTGCCGGCAGCCCACACCTCCACATCTTCCCACCCGTGTATTCCGAGAGAGGGCGAAGCGGCTACCCTATTCCACGGGCAAAAGCTGCAGTCCGGCTGGCTTTAATTCTCTCTCTCTCTCTCTCTTTTTGTAAACAGCCCAAACTGGCCAAAGGTAGAGTGAGTGGCACTGACAGGTACTGAGCCCCCTGTCGCTGGAGGTGTTTGAGAGCAGGGTGGATGGGCAGTTGGGGGCAGGGATGGAAGGACGGTTCCAGCAGGGTGGCGGGTGGAGGATGAGCCCTGCAGCCCCTTCTGCGTGGGTGCGGAATGGGGAGGGAGGGCTCCCTGCCTGCCACTGCCACCTCAGTCCTCTTTCCTGCCACCTGCTGGGTCTCGGGGGTGGGCAGGGGCACTGTGAGAGCACGTGGCCAGCCCACAGAGGGCATGCAGGGAGGGGAGCTCTCTGGGGACGGCCGTGTCCTGGTCAGTGTGGTGACTTTAAAAATAAGTGCTTTCTTCTCTGCTTGGCTGCCTGTTGTTCCTGCTGACGTGGAACCAGGGCGGCTGGTGACTCAGCCCGTGTCCCCACGCTGCACCAGTGGCAAGCCGCCTGCAGCCTTGGACCCCACAGGGCAGTACCGTACACCGGGTGCCTGTTGGAGAGAAATGGTAGGGTGGCCAGGATGCCAATAGCCCCTGGGACAGCCTGGCCGTCCCTGCAGTCATGTGGTCTAGCCAAGTGTCCTTGCAGCCCTGGAGTGGCGGTGAGGAGCCTGCAGGCTGGCACAGCCAGAGATGCCAGAGGTGTGCCTTGGTCACCGGCTGCTTTGGGGCAGGGCGGGTTGCAGGCTGGCCACTCCTGCTTGGCCCCCATATGACTTTGGGGAGCCCCTGGGAGGGTCAGCAGGTCTGTCATCTGGTGCCTGTGGGGTGCTGCATCTCCCCTCACCCCTGCACCTCCCCTCCCCCACCCCTGCACCTCCAGCCTCAGGTGGTTGCTAGGGAGACGGGGATCTTATCCCCTTCCAAAGCCATGCCTGGGGGCTGGAGTAGGAATGGAGGGTGCTGGGTGTACAGAGCGCTTTGCCTGTTCCCAGGGCCTGTCTTCCCCTGTAAGCAGGTGTACGGTACACTTAAGTGCCCACCACAGGGTGGGAGCAAGATCACACCTCTGGCCCACGCCTAGCCATGTGCTGAGCACTCCCCACACGTAGCTTTCCTTTTGAGTCCGCTGCCTAGAGTCCCCCCAAGAGTTCAGTGGAAGAGGTAGGTCAGAGGGTGGACAGGGAATGATCAGGAAGAAAACACGAGCCGTAAAGAGCAGAGTCATCTTCCCCCCACCCCCCACGTCTGGGTTATAACTCCCCAAAGCTGGTGGCGGCATCCCAGGCATCTGAATGTAGCACCAAAAGCTCACTGGACGTGCAAACAAACAGACGGCGCTCAGGACCCACAAGCCAGGGTTCTGCTGGTGAGGGTCATCTTGGGGGGGGGGTCACAGTTTCCACCCAGTCCTGCCCTCTGTGTGAGCGGCCCCCACCCCCCTCGCTCCTGGGATCTCTCATTGCAGTAAAATTGAGAGTGAAACTGGAAGCAGGAGGTCTGGCAGTGCTGCAGCCCCTGGCCCTGCGGGCAGAGTCAGGAGCGGGGACTCCAGGCTGCTACCCCCGCGCTGGGGGAGGGGCTGGGGTGGGGGTGGGGCGCAGAGCGTTTGCCCCTCTGAAGGCCAGAGGCCAGGAGCCTCCTTGGGAAAGCATGAATTGAGAAGACTAATACTTTGTTTAAAAAGTCCCCTGCCTCAGAGATAAGAGCCCAGGCGGCTGTGGTCGGGGTTTGCTGTGAATTTCCTGCACGAAGCAGGCTGGGTGATAACCGGGAAGTTTGGGAACAGATTAGTCACGTGCTCCTTTGAAGCGAAACCTTATGGTTGCGTTTAAGCGGCGGGCCGGGCAGCGGCGTGATGGGGTTCTGTAGCCTCGCACTGGTCACGGCCAGACTGCACGGGAGGGGGCGGCCTGGGGGAGACTCAGTGGCCCACGGCCTGGTGCTGCACCTGGCACAGGTGACCCAGAGGGACACGAGGTCCTGGGTCGTGACCTGGATGCGTGGAGGCCGGGACGGCTCTGCTGGTGGCTGGCAGGCCCGCAGAGCGCAGAGTCCGTGCGCGGTCTGACAGCGTCCTCTGCCCCCTTGGGCCGATGCCCCGTCGGGAGTCACGAGACTCCGCCATCCTGCGCAAAAGGGAACCGCACTCGGTCATCCACAGGATTGAGCAGGTGTTTGGGGAGTCCCTGTTGCACACCTGGGGGTGAGAAGCAACTGTCCCCTGGGGTCTCATGGGGACACTGGGAGAGTCGCTCTGACGTTTAAGACTGGAGTGGTGGCCGGGCGCGGTGGCTCACGCCTTTGATCCTAGCTCTCTGGGAGGCTGAGGCGGGCGGATCGCTCGAGGTCAGGAGTTCGAAACCAGCCTGAGCAAGAGCGAGACCTGGTCTCTACTATAAATAGAAAGAAATTAATTGGCCAACTAACATATATAGAAAAAACTAGCCGGGCATGGTGGCGCGTGCCTGTAGTCCCAGCTACTCGGGAGGCTGAGGCAGGAGGATCGCTTGAGCCCAGGAGATTGAGGTTGCTGTGAGCCAGGCTGATGCCACGGTACTCACTCTAGCCTGGGCAACAAAGTGAGACTCTGTCTCAAAAAAAAAAAAAGACTGGAGTGGCGAGGAGGTGGGGGTGGGGGTGGGGGGGGACGTGGCTGAAGCTGTCCAGGTAGAGGGGACGGCTAATGCAAATGTCCTGGGGCAGAAGGCAGTGGCCTGAAAAACGGAGGCTGGGGGGGGGGGGAGAGTCCGAAGAGGGCAGAGGTCGGATCAGCCGGGTTGACTTAGACCTTGGCGATCTTGGCAAAAAGTTTGCACTTTATTCTAAGTGCAGGCAAGGCCGAGGGAGGGAACATCATCTGATCGGCTTTTAGGATCTCCCTGCGAGTGCGGAGTGGAGGGAAGAGAGAGGAAGCAGGCGGGCCCTTAGGAGACGGGGCAGGACCTGTGCGAGGGGGCGGCCGCAAGAGCCGGCCGTTCTGCTGTGAGGGGTCGGGGGGCTGGGTGTCCAACACAGCCGTTACTAAAAATTAAATTATATACAACTATCGTAATATGAGTTATATATAATTTATTAATTGTATATCAAACGTATATTTTAATAAAATATAGAAGACTAAACAAAGTATATGTAATCTTTAAAAACATTAATTTATATAGAATTATCCTATGACATAGCAATTCCACTTCTGGGTATATACCCCAAAGAATTAAAAGCAAGGACTCAAACAGATATTTGCACATCCGTGTGTTTTAAATAAAAAATTTTTTCTTTTGGAGACAGAGTCTGTTCTGTCACTCAGGCTAAAGTGTAGTGGCATCATCACAGCTCACTGCAACCTCAGATTCCTGGGCTCTAGCTATATCCTCCTGCCTCAGCCTCCAGAGTAGCTGGGACTATAGGCACACACCACCATGTCCAGCTAATTTTTCTATTTTTTGTAGAGACGGGGTCTCGCTCTTGCTCAGGCTGGTCTTGAACTCCTGGCCTCTAGCAATCCTCCCGCGTTGGCCTCCCAGAGCACTAGGATCACAGGTGTGAGCCATGGTGCTCGGCCTGCACATCCATGATTATAGCGGTGTTGTTCACAATAGCTCAAAGGTGGAAACAGTCCGAGTGTCCACTGAGGGATGAAGGGATGAAAACACGTCACATGTGCATACAATGGAATATTATGTAGTCCTTAAACAGAAGGGACTCTGACACCTGCCACAACATTGATGACATCATGCTACGTGAAATAAGCCATTCTCAAAAGACATATGGGTCCATGGAGGTGAGGGCCCTAGAGTAGACAGATTCATGGAAACGGAAATTAGCACGGTGGTTTCCAGGAGCTGGTGGGAAGAGAGAAGGGGAAGTTACTGTTTAGTGGAGACAGTTTCAGTTTAGGAAGCTGAAAAACGTTTTGGAGCTGGATGGTGATGATGGTGGTACAACGACCAGAATGTTGACTTAACGTCACTGAACTGTAAACACTGAGTATGGTTAAAACGGTAATTTTTTTTTTTTTAAGACAGAGTCTCACTTTGTTGCCCAGGCTAGAGTGAGTGCCGTGGCGTCAGCCTAGCTCACAGCAACCTCAAACTCCTGGGCTCAAGCGATCCTCCTGCCTCAGCCTCCCGAGTAGCTGGGACTACAGGCATGCGCCACCATGCCCGGCTAATTTTTTCCATTATATTGTTAGTTGGCCAATTAATTTGTTTCTATTTATAGTAGAGACGGGGTCTCGCTCTTGCTCAGGCTGGTTTCGAACTCCTGACCTCGAGCGATCCGCCCGCCTCGGCCTCCCAGAGTGCTGGGATCACAGGCGTGAGCCACCTCGCCCGGCCTAAAATGGTAATTTTTTTTTTTTTTTTTTTTGGTAATTTTTATATGTATTTTATCACAATAAAAATGCATTGCTTTACCAGAAAAAGTACAAGTTAAATTATATAGTAGACTTATATAAATTACTTGTAAGTCACTATACTTAAAACAGAGGTGATAAACACACAAAACTCATCACTTCCTAGGTTTTTTGCCTCATTTAACGATTGTGCTCTTGACATTATTTTCTCGAGGTGGTATCTACAGGTGGTCTCTACACCTGTAGAGACCACCTGTAGGAATGGCTACTACCCATTCCTCCCAACTTCACCTTCAGTAATGTCCTACTGGCGACTTGAAACTGGCTAAGGCGGGAATATTTACACCGTGGGATTAGGCAAATACTGCCCATCCGGTGCTGCTGCGGTGGTTGTAAACTCGGGACTGCTGGCTGTTACACGCTAGCGGCACAGCATTGGGGAGGACCGTGCAGACTCGCCTGCAGGTATCTGGAGGTAGAGACCCACTATGGCTTGGAGGTGGGGGTGGCGGGAGGAGAGGACTCCAGGGTGACGCCTAGATACTGGGCTTGAGTGACCAGGTGGATGGTGGCGCTGTTTGCTAGGATGGGGACTGTGGTCACTTAATGGGGCGACCTGTCCAAAGGTTCGCCGACCTTTCTCTGTTGCCCAGGCCCCATTTGCTGAGTAGCTTCCTTGCCAGTTCGGCGTCCCCAGAGGGCTGCACCTGGGAACGCTGGGTCACGGATACTGATGCACGTGCCAAGCGGCTGTTTCCGCCCGCGGGTTTCCTCCCTCCCTCTTTCCCATGCTTTGCGAGCTCCGTTCCAACTCAGCTGGACCTGGGGGGCTGCTCTTCAGGCCCGCCCCCTCCCGTTGACACTGCCCGTCCTTCCGGACAGCGCCAGCTGCCCGCAGCAGGTTTTGTGACTTGTGAGACGTCTTTGCAATACGAAGCTTTGGCCTAAGGAGTGATTCAGCTGGGAACTTAAGGTCCGTGTGGGTTTCCTGGGGCTGCTGTCACAAACCTCGGCAAACCGGTGGCTTCAGACAACAGAGCTGTGTTCTCCCGGGGCTGGGGAGGCTGGAAGTCTGCCACCAAGGTGTCAGCAGGGCCGCACGGCCTCTGAAGGCTCCGGGGAAGATCCTTCCCGCCTCTTCCAGATTGTCCAGCTGCATCACTCCGACCTCTGCCTCCGCCTTCCCGTGCCTTTCCCTGCGCCTCTGTGCCTTTCTCTGTCCCTTATGGGGACACTTATCCCGGGATTTTGCGCCCACCCTAATCCAGGATGTTCTTGAGATCCTTCACCTTATTTACATCTGCAGAGACCCTTTTACTGAGCCAGGTCTCATTCTGACGTCCTGGGTGGGAATATCTTTTTGGGGGTCCCCATTCCACCCACCGCAGGTCTCGCGGTGCACCTGTGGGGCAGGCCAGGCCCGCAGTCGGCCTTGCCTCCTCTCCTGACCCTGGGAGGACTCGCCGCTACAGCAGGCGGAGGCCTTGCGGTTCTTTTGTTCTTGCCAGAGTTAAACTCATTTTCCTCTCTGCTGCCGCTGGCTCGGCTTACCTGCCCGGCCTCTGCCAGGACCACTTGTCCAGCCCCAGGAGAGGGGCCGGAGTGTCCTCACCACCCCATCGCAATCGGGTCTCATTAAAACCCTGGAGCCCCAGACTGGATCCCGCCCTCAGCTGTGATCAAAGGACAGCCTGAGGGATTATTAAAGGGCTGGGGAAGGATGACTTTGCCCGAGAGAGAAGGCCAGAGAGAGAGAGAAGGCCAAGCAGCCGCTGCATTGTCCTGGAGTTTGGAAAGGGTAATTATGACTTGAAGGGTGGTGCCCAGCTGTTTCCCATCTCTTCTGTAGACAGGAAAAAAAAAAAAAAAAGGAAATAAATGATGTACAATTACAGTAGTTGGTTAGATACCAGGGTGAACTTCCTGGCTGGGAGTGTGGCCACGCTCCGGGTTGGGTTTCCCGAAGGAGCTTGGGAACCTCCTTACTTGCAGGTTCCTGGTAACTGGGCCTCAGCGGTTAAAATGCAGAGGGCGGAGGTCTGGGATGGAATGGGTGTGCGCTTTCTGGCCTCCCTCTCGCCATTGTCCTTGAGGTTCCCATTTTGGTGAGGCGTGCACCCTGGCGGGCTCCCCAGGGTCAGGAGCGTAGTTAAGTTTGGCTCCACTGTGCGTGGAGAGGAATAATGCACAATACACCAGCCCTGAGCTAATCTGCAAGAACTTCATGCCCGCTCTGGGGCAGAACAATCGCATGGGTGTGTCTGCACTCATCAGGTGCTTTTTATGAAAACACCGGAGAATCATGCTGTGTCCCAGGTTGGATGCTGTCCCAGAGACCCAGCATCTTCTCAGGGGGGCTGAGTTGTTGGGTTGGCTTTCTTAGGGACTGGACCCCCAAGTCCCCTAATGCAGGGGGAACAGGTGGCCCAGCAGGGGGTGGATGATCTGATGGGCCCAGGCTTTCCGACAAGAAACGCCCTGGGCTGGTGTGGAAGCCCCGAGGTGCTATTAATGGCAGTCAGGACCTGGGCTCCCAGGCAGAGGAGGGTGTGCGCGCATCTGAAATGTCTGTGGTTTTGCAGTTCCCATGTCCACAAACTCATTTGGTGGAAAATAGTTCCAAAATATCCAAAGCACGAGGGAGGGAGTGACCGCTTTTCTGAAAAAGAAAAGGACTCGATTTCATCTACCTAAAAAGCCCAGCAAACCTCGTGCGTGTTCTCCGGGGACCCCACTCCGTCCAAGGAGCGCCTCCACATGTCCCAGGTGGCCCTCGGGGCTCAGCGCCCCTGCACATCTGGGATCTTTCAGAGCTGGGGCGGGTGGGCGGGCCAGAGTGGGCAGTGACAGAGCCCAGGCCCAGGCTGAGCTCTCCCGCACTCCCATGCCACACGCTCGCTCTCAGGGCCATGTTGCAGGGTTGCCACCAGCTGTGGGGGTGTCATCCTCCGCTGCGAATTCTCGCAGACTCTGGCAGAGGCCTTGCGGCTGAGGTCTGGGTGCTGTGGAGAGTAGGCAGGAGGGGGTACCCGCTCCCCAGGGTGAGTGTTAGAAACACCACACGACGGGGTGGCCGTCGTGTGCCAGACCCGAAGGGCCCTTCCTGGGGATGCGAGCGTGTTGCTGCTCGGCGTCTGTGTCTGACCCATCGTCTTGTCCCCAGCACCTAGGACCTGTCTGCCGTGTCAGCAATAGCGTTTAGTCCCGCTTGGGCAGCGAAGTGCAGACTGTTGGCCCGAGGGAGCGGCCAGGCCTTAGGTCCCGGCCCTGACCTCGAGGGAGAAGTCCCTGGGCAGCTCCCTTTCCCCATCGCCTGCCTAGTTCCTTCCTTCAGACTTCTGAATCGCTTCCTCTTCGCTAGGTCTACTTTCTCCTCCGAGAAGGCCTGTGGAGGAGGGGGAGGTGGCACACGCCCGTCCTCTGGGCCAGCGCCTGCTCCAGTGCCCTGCCCAGAGGGTGCGCCAGCGTCCCTGGAGGGTGCCCTCGGTGGCTGGGGTGGGGTGGCCTCCCGCCCGGGGCCGCGAGGCTCGCCTGTCCTCCCAGCGCCCCTCTTTAGCCCCCAGGCGGGATCCCGCCCGCCGGCCGGGCCGCGCGCGCCGCCGCTTAACCCTCGCGGGCGCGGAGCGCGCGGAGGCAAACTTTGTTTAGCTGCCCAAATAAAACCTCCCGCAGAAGGGACTCTGCGCCAGGGGAAGGGGAGGAATCTTTTCCCTCTCGGCGCCCGCCCCCGCGCCGCGGCCCAGCCTCCACATCCGCCCACATCTGGCCGCAGCGGGGCGTCCGCGGGGAGGGGCGAGGCCTCGTCCGTCGCCGTCCCCTGGGCGCGGGCCAGGCGCGGAGAAGGGGGGCGCGCGGTCGTGTGCCCAGGACTCGCGGGTCTCCCGGCGGCCGCTCCGGCCCCAGCGCCCCAGGCCCGGCCTTGACGGGCGGGCGCCGCAGCCAGTGCGAGACGGGAGGGCCGGCCGCGGTGCGGGAACCTGATCCGCCCGGGAGGCGGGGGCGGGGCGGGGGCCGGGGCGGGAGGAGGCGGCGGGCGCGGGGAGGGCGGGCGCCCGCCTTCCTCCCCCATTCATTCAGCCGAGCCGGGGGCCGAGGGGCTCCGGCGGTGAGCTCTGCACAGCAGGAGCGCGGGCGCCGGCGCCCCAGCCAGCGCGCAGGGCCCGGCCCGGCCGGGGGCTCTTCCTCGCTGCCGCCCTCGCGCGACCTGCTGCCCGCCAGCCACCATGTCCGACCCCGCGGTCAACGCGCAGCTGGACGGGATCATCTCGGACTTCGAAGGTGGGTTCCTGGCCGGCCGCCGCGGGAGTGCTCGGGGGACCCTCTGAGCGGGCCTGGCGCGGGACAGGGGTGCGCCGAGGGGAGGCGGGACCCCCGCTGGAGGTGCCCTCTCGCCGAGAGCGCAGCGCGCCCCCCGCCCCGCGCCCTTGTTGCCTGCACGGAGGACCCCCGTTCGGGGGACCTGCGGGGACCGCGCGCCCTCACGGACCCGCGCTCGCCTTGCACACCGCCGCCCGGTTTCCTTCCTTTTATTGTTGTTTGTGTTTGCCCAGCGACAGCCACCTCCTCGAGGGCTCTCAGGGCTTCCTCGGAACTATCCGGGGCGCGCGGTTTCACTCCGGGAAATCGATCAGTCCCCTCCCGGGCGGCTCTCGGGCCCCCTTGGGCCGGGCGGCTGGATGGGGAGTAAGTTCTGCCTCGGACCGATTGGGCAGCCACGTCCGGCCGGGTGGACAGCCCTCCCCTCCCCCACGCCAATTTCGGGGCCGGGGCTGAAAGGAATCCCGGCCGGGCAGGGCCGCCAAGTTGCGCAGCACACGGGCCAGGAATACAGAGCGGACACGGACCAGGCCGTGGGGGGGGGTCCTGAGTGGGGTGTCCCATGGCCCCATCCAGGCCAGGGCACATCCTCATCTGCCTCCCGGAATTGGGCTGGGCCGGGCAGAGGGGGTCTGCGTGCGGGCACAGAGAGCATTTCGGCTCTCTTACCCCCGTGGGGTTCACGAAATGTGGAGAGGCTTGGGGGGCTTGTCCCTCCGAGCGTGGGTCTGGCGTCCCTGTCCCTGGGCCTGTGTGTGTGCGCTTTCGTGCGTCCTCGTGACTGCCGGCGCTGGGGCTCTTCGTCCTGGAGAGTAAATACGGCAGTCCGAAGGGAAGCTCACACAATAGTCCCCAGCGCTGCTGGGCCACAGTTTTGGAGGGGCGGGCCTGCCTCTGCCGGGACCTGGAGCCCCCGCCCCTTGGAGGGAGCGGAGGGGCTCCCGGGCAGCCGTGGGCAGGGACGGGGAGAGGCGGGGCTGAAAGGAGTAACAGACGTCCAGGTGCCCGCCAAGCCTGGAGGTGACTGGGCTGAGGTCCTCCTCCCTCCCCCCTCCCTGGCCAGAATCAGCGCTGGAAGCTAGGTGTCCCAAGCCAGGCGGTCCACATAGTCCACCTGGGGTCAGCCCCATCGGCAGAGGTGGGGGGGGGGCGGCGGGGGGGGGGGGCAGCCTCCAGGGGACCAAAGGCCTGGCTGGACTCCAAGCAGAGTGCCTGCGCTGTGCTTCTTGGCTGGGCCTGGCTTGGCCTGGGGAGGAGGGGTCTCATGAGGTGGCCAGTGGCCGGTACCCGCTGTGCCATGCATGAGATGTCCTGGCACCTACTTGACCAGCTCAGTGGTGGGAGCCTTTCTTCAGAATCTAGCACTTTCCATCCACATGGCCCAGAAAAAGGGAGGTCTGGGTCTGAGAACTGTGGTGACTTGTCCCCGGTCATCTGGGCTCATAGTGGGGTCTCCCTGGGCCTGCTTTGTTCTGCTCGGTCCTCTGCATTTGTAACTCTTCCCTGCCAACCCTCCTGCGGGGCCCTCCGTCTGCCTGGGTGCGGATCCTACATAAGATCCCAGGCGAGGGTTAGCTGACCCCTTTCCTATAAGTGCTGGTGGGGAGAGAGGAGGGGAGAGCCTGTCCCTTCAGGTCCTGTGCCCTGGGGACACTCTCCTCCTGGCCTGCGGGAGTTGGGGTCTCTGCTCTCATTCGCTGGCTAAAAGCACTGGGTCTGGGGTGGGGCTTCTAGGGGGGAAGGCACTGTTGGGTGGGAGGGGAGGCTGAGGTTTGGGGGGGGGGGTCCTGTCGGCCTCACAGCTGTTGCCATTCGCCAGTGGAGGCTGTTAGCGTCTCTGCCTGGGGAGCCCCGTGTGAAACTGTTCCTCCCCCACATGCCCCCGTCTGGAGACGCCTCTGCAGGGCCTCCCACGCCAGCTTCTTGACCCTCTAATTTAGCCCAAGACAATGGCCTCATTGACACCATCCTGGTGCAGCACTTGGCAGCCCTTTGGCTCTGGGGAAGAGTTCTCGGTCTTGGAGGGAGAGCAGCCTCGGTCTTCTGGTTCCCTGTGTGTGAACAATTTGCCTGGGGGATCTGGCCTTCGAGCCCCCCAGGCATGGAGGGTTCTGCACCTCCCACCTGGGCCCTCCCCAGTGCCCTGGGAACTTGGAGTGGAGTTGGTGGGCGGGGAGGGTGGACGGACAGCCTTGGACGGACGGATGTAGACGTGGGAAGGGGCAGTCAGAGGAGGAGGAGGCGGAGGGCGTGCCCGGCCACGGCCACGGGGGATGCGAGCTGGCAGCCTTTGAATCAGGGAAGGGAGAGGTCACCGCCTGGCCGATGGGGGAAGTCGGTTTGGGGGAGGCGGACCTTGAGGGAGAGTAGGGATTTGATTGTGGGAGGAAGGGGGAGCGCATTCCCGCCAGGGGCAGCCAGCAGCCAGAGAGGGGGCTGGGGCATAGGAGGGGCCAGCTCAAAAGACCAGATGCACCAGACAAGGAAAGGAGGGCCAGGCATGCCCGCGGGGAGTGCGGAGGTCCAGAGCGGGAGGCGCCCAGGCCTCTCTCCTGGGGGAAGCCCACCGGGAGGCCCCGTTTCTGCAAGGTAGGTAGAAAGGTAGGGAGGAAACTGCCGGCTCCTTGGCAGTGCCAAACGGTGGCCCGGTGGTTCCTGAGGCCGGCGGATGTGGCACCCGTCAGGAAGCACATGTTGGTTGCTGAGGGGTGGAGACTGCAGGGGCCACCCCCAAAGCTGGGCCAGGGCTGGGCCACAGTGGCTCTGGGGGGATTTTTAAAACGAGCAGATGTGCAGCCCTGGAATCCCCTAATGGGGCCAAAGGGCCCTGGTCGGGGTATTTCTGGGAGGTTTGAACTAGTGGCAGTACTCGGGGTAGGATGCATGCCCTGCAGGGCACTGGGCAAGTGACCTGGTTGGGGTCCGAGTGGGTGCCCAGGCCAGAGCAGCATGACACCTAGGGGCAGATGGGAAGCCACTGTTTGTGTGTGCGTGTGTGTGCGTGTGTGTGTGTGTGTGTGTGTGTGTGTGTGTTGTGTGTGTGCAGTAGGTGCTTGGAGTTAACCTTCTGCCCATGCTGCACATCCCAAGTGCGTCTGCCACCCCCCTGGGGGGCACCCTTCTCCCTCCCCCAGGGCTTCCCCACCCCTGCCCCCCTTGTGGACTGAGGGAGCCCCCGTTCCTGAGGGCGGGATTTTTAGACTCCGTTACCGAGGGGCCGCATGGGGATTCCGTCTGCTACTTTGGTGGGGTCTTTTGGGTTCAGGGACTCCCACCGCTCCCCAGGGAACAAGAGGGCACCACTGTTCTCCGTGGGCACACGCTTCCCGAACCCTGCTTGGCCCCGCCTTCAGGGAAGGTCTCGGGGCTCGGCAGAGATGCCCCATGTAGGGGCAAGGAGAACATTTAGTATTTTGCTGATGTAGTTTTTAGACAGTCTCATTTCCTACTTCTCCACGGCACAAACGGGCCTTGAGAGTACCGGGGCACCAGCCACTCCCCCGTCAGGGCGGCGAGGGGGTGACCCCTTCCTCTGTCTCCCTCCTGGTTGGAGGAGGGACGGCCACTGAATGGCACGGTCTTGTGAATGCGGGCCAAATCTGTTATCGCAAACACGATTACAACTCGGGGCTCTGTGTAACAAAAGCCGTTCCAAGTGCCAGCTGTTGGCCTACTTTCCTCGGCAGTGTTTGCTGTAACCAGATTTGCACACGGAGAAAGAATCCAAAAGTCCTTGATGTTTGTTGAGACAATCTGGCCTGAGACCCGGGCGCTCCGACCCCAGAGCTGTGTGACGTCTGGCCTTCTGCTGCCGCCCGAGGAAGACCCTCCGAGCTGTGTCCCGGAGGCAGTGCCGGCCCGGGAGGGGCTCCTGGGTGGAAGGACCACGGGGACAAGCCTGCTTGTCTGAGCACCTGGCACCTCTGGGGTGTGGGCGCTGATGATGGCTGGATCCAGGTGGCCCGCTCCTCCCTGGAGAAGGCCTGTTGCCTGGTGGTGGGTGCAGACCTGTCCCTAATTAGTGCCAGTGGGGCTCTCGTGTGATCACCGCTGCTTTTCAGCCGAGACTCAAGGCCTCCTGTGAGTAGCTTCTCCCTGGCGGGACCCTACGCTGGCCCCCAGGGGAGCAGGGTTTCTATGCCGGGCTGTGCTCTGCAGCTGAGAGGGCTGGGTCTCTCTCATGGGTCCCCCAGCCACTGGCGCCCCCGACTTGGTGCTCCTTGTGTCCAGAGCCCGCCGTCCCGACCTCGAACAAGTTCATTTAGAGCACCCAGGCGCCTTTTGTCTGGGCTGAGGGTGACCTGGGCCGGACGTCTGGGGAGAGGCAGGTGGGGGCAGCGCCAGGACACCCCCTCTGGGTGACCTCGGTCAGGAAATGCTTTCTGCGAGATGGGGCTCTCCAGGAAGGTTTTGAAAGAGGCTAGTGGGCAGAGTTTGCATCAGAGAGTGAGGGATACGGCAGCTTTGAGGTCACGCGGTGTGATGCTTGGGCCAGCCTCACTCCACCCTTTGAAAGCTGCATGGCTCAGGGTAAGCTTCTTAGCCCCTGGGCCTCAGTTTCCTCCTCTGTCAAGTGGGGTTAGAAACGGCTCTCTGGTTTTGCTTGGGGGGATTCAGTGAGATGCAGCGCGTGGCACGGGTCCTGCTTCATAGGAGAGTGGGGGTATCGCAAAGGACACTTAAATACTCGGATCTGGGTGATGGAAGGTCACAGGCCTGTCTGTCCCCACTGTGGGACAAGGCTGGACAGCGTGGTCACCACTAATTAGGGTAAGCACTGCAGACACAGGGAGCCACAGAGCCTGCCCAGAGGTCCCTCTGGGTCTGGCAGATGCCCAGGCTGCTGGCGAAGCCGTGGGAGCCCCTCGCTCTGCCTGGCTGACGTCCTGCAGGTCCCTCTGGATGGGAGGTGGTCCTGGTCTCCCCTGCCACCTCCCACCACCACCCCAGGGTGTCAGGGATGGGTGGCCCACATGCCCGTCTGCAGGGCCAATGCTGACAGCAATGGGGTGACTGGACTGTGAGGACAGGGTTGAGGTTGGCAGCCTGCCCTCGGCTCTGCTGGCCAGTCCTGTCCCGAAAGGGGGTCATGGCAGGGCGTGTGTGTGTGTGGGGGTGCCTGCTGGCGTGAACGTCCTTGTCCAGGAGGCCTTCGCCAGGGCCCAGTCAAGTGTATGCAGAGCTGGGCTTGGAGCTGGAGCAGTCCCTTCTAGGCTGGTGTCAAGGCAACGGCTAATGTGGCCAAAGCTGTGTGCCGCAGGGCCGTCAGCGAGCACCGCCGTGCGGCCTGGAGTGGCAGCTGTAGGGGACCCCGTCCTGGAGCAACCCCCTCAGGGGTCAGCAGCAGAGTGCCTGGTGCAGAGTGGGCACCTGCTCTGGTGTGGCATCTCCCGGGAAATGCAAACGTGCAGCTTGTGTGCTTGCCCTGTAGGAGCCAGGGACTTCTCAGCCTGGGGACTTGTGGCCTCGCCCGCCCCTCAAGAGGGAAGTGCTGCCGTACCCTGATACCCTGCCAGGAGAGCAGACCTGGGGTCCCCTCTAACTTTCTCCACCTCCCATTTCTTTTTTTTTTTTTTTCCCTTAAGAGATGAAGGTCTCGCTGTGTCTTCCGGGAGTGCAGTGGTGCAATCGTAGCTTACTGTAACCTTGTACTCCTGGGCTGCAGCGATCCTCCCACCTCGGCCTCCCTCCCGAGCAGCTGGGACTACAGACTTGAGCCACCTCCCGCTTCTTGTGTGCCCAGGTATTTGGGAGGTAACATCCAGAGGTGAGGCTTGGCCACCAGGGTCCAGCCCTGTGTCTCTGTTGCTGCCCCCTCGCCTTTGCCTGCCAGCTGAGTGCCCCTCCCTCACCGTGCTGGGCAAGGGGCTGGTATGCTGCCCTGAAGATTCTTCTTGGGGGTATGGCCAGGAGCACGGGGCCAGTGGGGAGCACCTGGGGACCAGGCTCAAGGGATCTGTGTTGGTCTCCAGACCTAGGACGAAGTCCCACCTTCCTGGCTGGCCAGCCCTGCCGTGTCTTTGCTGGCCGTCCCTGTGGGCCCGACCAGCGGGCTGATGGGGTAGGCCCTGCAGGGGGTGTGGTGTGTGTAGAGGGGTGGGGTGGGGTGAGGGGTGCCGGGCAAGCAGGGGCTCTGGCAGGAGACTTGTCAGGTTCTGGAGCCCCAGGAGATTTCATTTCTTAAAAATTCATCCTAGAAACCCAGCCAGAGAACTTTCTCTTGACAAAGCCACCGAGGAAAAATGGTCATACAAGTGGCTTTCTTTTTAAAGCCCTCTTGGTTTTTCCCAAATTTGGAGGCTCTCTGAGTTGCTTATGAGACTGAGCAGTCTGGAACTCTCTGGAACATGGTCCCAGAGCCTGAGGATTTGTCATCTCTCCAGCCAAACAGACCTACAAGTTGGACCCTAGACACCCCCAGGCGCCTGGAGGGTATTTCTGGGCCCAGGCTGTTTAGTTTGGTCTGGACAGAGCCTGGAGTCTCTGTTTAGACGGGACCAGCAGATGTTCTAGAAGCTTCGAGTTTGTTTTCGTGTTTAGAAGTGTTGCCAATGCCCAGAAATTGAGATGGAGGGGCAGGGGATGACCTGGACTTCACATGGAAAATGAACACCGAGCCCCGAGCCCACCCCGCCTCTGCGCAGGGCCGTGGGGGCTGCAGGCAGACTCCTCTCTGCCTCCTGTGCTCTCGTGTGTTCCCTGTCCACCCTCTTTCCCCGAAATTCTTGAATTTCTCTCTACACTCTTTGGCCTTCCGTCCCCCCTGGCATCTCTGGGCCAAGTGGGGAAGCTGTCATTTGCCCCAAACCCGGAAAACCAGGGATCTCGGCGGTAAACCCACCACAGTGTCCCCTCCCCACACGGCTTAGAAGTTGCCGTGTCCCAGGGCTGGGAGCCTGAGCCTTAGTCATGAGCAGTAGGACCTTGCGGACACTTGGAACAGCCTCCCTGGAGTCTCCCCCAGCCCAAGGGGCAGTGCCTGCCCCGCCCCCCTTACCTAACCTCACAGCCTTGGGGGACCCTGTGGGTGGGGGCTGCTCCCCAGGTGTATACATGGGAACATCACTCCCACATTTGCTTGTCTTCCAGGGCTCCCCAGGGCTCAGGTGGGGTCCTGTGGCAGGGGCAGAAGGGTGAGGGCAGGGAGAGGGGTTGTGCGTGTGACCCGGGTCTTACTAAAACTGGGACTGGGAGGTTCCAGGGAGCCGGCTCTCCCCTTCCACAGCGGCCACCCTCTGAGGGGCTGGGCCTCTCTGGAGCCCGGGCCAGGTCTTTCCTGCTGCTGCACCTGGTCCCCAGCCCCTAACCTGCAACCAGGGTCATGGCAGGTCTTCCTGGCAGACCCTTCCAGGAGCCCTGGCTAATAGCGGTGGGACTTGGCAGGTGGCTGTCCCCTGGGCCAGGGCCTGGGGGCCTGGTCTCCAGCACCTCCTTGGGAGACCCCCTGGGAATGAGGAGGGGGAGCCACCCGGGCACCCCACCCCCGGCAGGTTAACGGATGGACTAGTCTCATCTTTTTGGCTGAGAGAGAGGAGTCCCAGGCGCAGGGTGTTCAGCCCTGATGGAACCACCTCCCTCCCCCAGCCAGGGGGGCCCGAAACATGTTTCTGGTTGCAAGGTCTCATTCTCTATGCGGCCGGCCCCCCTCCTGGGCGCAGGAAGCTGGCTCTGAGCTGGGACACTTGGCCCTGCTTTCCACGTGGGTGGGCAGTTTCCCTGTGAGGGGTAGGCCAGGTCCCTACCCTGTGTCCCCCAGAGACTGATATCATCTACAGCAAAACGGACAAGTTTTCCTGGCTCCCAGCCAGGCCCGGAGGGGCGGCGCTCTACTGTCTGCTGCCTCCTGTCCCTCATTGGAGGTCAGGGGATGGAGTGCTTTGGTTTTTTCCTACAGTTCAAAATAGAGTGCTGGAATCCCTCTGCTGCCCTGCCCCCAGGCCCAGGCTGCTCGGTGGGGAGGGTGGTCCCTGGTGTCCCCCCTGAAGGAAGCCATTCCTGCTAGATGCCCTGGTAGTAAGGAAGATGGCTGGGAGTGGGAGAGGCGGTTGGTGGCTTATTCATTTATTTCGCAGTCGACTGAGGGTGCCGCTAAAGCCAGCTCTGTTCCAGGCACTGGTGGGCAGGTATGAGCCAGGGGAGGGTAGAACCAGGAAGGCTTCCTGGAGGAAGGGCCACCTAACCAGAGACCATGGCATGAGTTTGCCAGGTAGGGCATCAAGGGAGATGATGCTGGCCAGCTTCTCTTGCCCTCCCTCCCTCCCTCCCTCCCTCCCTCCCTCCCTCCCTCCCTCCCTCCCTTCCTTCCTTCCTTCCTTCCTTCCTTCCTTCCTTCCTTCCTTCCTTCCTTCCTTCCTTCCTTCCTTCCGTCTTGCTGTGTTGTGCAGGCTGGAGTGCAGTGGTGCAGTCATAGCTCTGTAGCCTTGAACTCCTGAGCTCAAGCGAAATCTCCCACCTCAGCCTCCCAAGTTGTGGGGACTACAGGCAGGTGCCACCACACCCAGCTAATATATTTTTTTTTTTTTTTGTAGAGATGAGGTCTCACTTGTTGCCAGGGCTGCTGTTGAGCTCCTGGCCCCAAGCAATCCTCCCACCTCAGCCTCCAAAGTGCTGGGATTACGGGTGTGAGCCCCGGTGCCTGAATTTCTCTTGCCACATCTGCAGACTTGTAGGTTGTGTGGCAGATCCTTTGTGCCCACTCACACCTGGCACAGGTGGCCCTGACACTGAGGGGGAGGTGAGGGAGAGGGCTGCTTGTGCAAGCATAGGTCTCAGCATGAAGAGGAGACTTGTCACAGCGGGGGTGGGGGTGAGGGTGGGGACTGCCACTGTGGGCTCCCCCCACCAAGTGGGGGTGCACTCCAGGGACATGGCCTTCGCAGGAACGCAGGTGGGAGAGAGGTGCTGGAAGTGTCAGGGTAGCAGGGTGGAGCAGGCTGCAGGTCTGAAGTGGCGGCTTTCCACCCTGGGCCTCCCTCAGAAAACCTCAGAAAGGGCTGCTTTGCTTTTTTTCTGAACTACAAAAGAAACCCTGGGCTGCCGGCCCCTCGGAGGTGGGGTGGGGGAGGGGATCCTTCATTCGCACCTTGGCGGCCAGCAGCTGCAGTGCAGAGGGCGGGGCAGAGGGCGTGTCCTCTCCCCGTCTGGCCCTGTCCCCAACCCCCAACTTCCCGCCCTGGAAACCCTGAAATTTGGGGCAGCTGGGTGGGGAGCACAGAATGGGGACCCTGGTGAGGGAGGAACTCTTCCCCCAGCCCTGGCTGCAGCCACAAATGTTTACATCTCTCCTAATATTTAAATGATGAAGCCGGGGCCCTGCAAACAGCTGCCCTGGAGCCAGCTGTCACCGGCCTCCCTTCCTCCCTCCCTCCCTCCGCCTTGCATTCTTTGTCTCCGACCCAAGTCCCGGCCCTTCCAGCTGTTCCCCCTTCACTCACAGGCACCTCCTCTGACCAAGCTTCGCCTATCATGTTTATAACCATTTCCTTTTGTTGCACCTACCGCGTGCCAGGCCCTGGGCTGCTGCTGTACGGTGGGACGAGGTCTCTCTTAATCCTCCCAGAGCCCAGCACGGTGGACCGGGCTGCAGAAGGGAGACCCAGATCCCCCGGGCCCCACACCTGCATCCGTCCATCACTGCCCGCTGCCAGGACCTGCTCCCTGGCCCCTGCCTGGTGCCACGTGACGTGACGTGACATGACGTGACATGGGCTCATCCTTGTCTCCCCTTGGTGTGCTGGCCCCTGCCTGGGGATGGTGGAAATCTCAGTCTGCTTGTCAGTGAGGAGCGGGGATGGCCGGGAGGTCCCGAGCTGGGGTCTGATGGGCTTGCCCCTGCCCAGTTCAGCTGGCTGCTCCCCGGGCCGTGTTTGTGAAGCAGGAATAACAAGGCCATTGGCAGGGTGGCGTGGGAGGGGAAGTGGGAAGGCTTCGCGCAGTGCCAGAAGCAGGACTCTGCTTTGAAGGCACCTTCCAAGGCCCAGGGTGGGTGTGGAGGCCGAGTGGCTCACGTCCGAACTCGCCCTGGTGCACGCTGCGACATGGATGAGTCATGTCTCTCTGCCTCGGTTTCCCATCTGTAGAATGGGGACAAGAGTACCTCTCTGTCCTCGGTGGTTACAAGGGTCGATTGAGCATGGGGAGCACTCAGGAAACCGAGTCAGCTGTCACAGACTCAGCGCAGCCAGCCGTGGTGGGACTCCCGCTCCCTGCCAGGCGAGGATTGGCAAGGGACAAGGATGGACAAGCCAGTCTCCTGCCCCCGGGAGGGCCACTGTGCAGCAGGGAGGAAGGTGACTGCTGCTCTCGGGCAGGGGACTGACCCAGCGGGGAGATCTCGTGGAGGCCAGCTGAGGACTGCTCCCCTCTCCTGCCTGCAAGACCTTGGGCAGGTTTTGGGACCTTGTGACCATACTCTACCGCCCTGCCCCCGTCCCTTTTGTCCTCAGTATGTGGCTGACTTCTGCATGTCCTTCGGTCTGTGACCGACCTCTGGGAGCTGAGCTGAGGTGGCTGAGGCTGGACATTGTCCTTGGGTGACTCCAGGAAGGTGGGGGTGGGGCGGTTTGTCTTGTGGGCTTCCTTCTCAAGGGTTCTCAGGAGCTGGTGGCAGATGGGAGGCACGTGGGGCCTGGGAGGGTGAGGGCCACACCTGGCTGCCCCTCAGGAGTACCTTGGGTGCCTGGGCTCACCCTGCCCTCCTGGACAGGGACCACCAAGAGTTGGGGACCCGCCATCTATTTTTAGCAAGATCCAGAAATGGCTGTGATGAACAGTCAGGGCTGAGGGTGACTGATCTGGAACCAGAGCCTCAGCACTCTCAAGGAATTTAGAGGACAAGCCCCAGAACCTGTCGGGATCTCACCGGTGTAATGGCGAAGGTACGCAGCACGGTGCCTCTGTGAGCCTGCTCCGAACACACACGTGTGCACATGAGTAAAACGAGTGGAAAGACAGTTGTCAAAATATTGACAGTGGTTGTCTGGGTTAGGGGTTTGTAGATTTTTTTTTCCTTTGTTTTTCTGTGTTTTGCAGATTTTCTGCCTTGTGCCTAACTTGCTTTTATAGTCAGGAAAAAAGGAATAGATGTTATTTTCAGAAGGTCATCGTCGGCTGGGCGCCGTGGCTCACGCCTGTAATCCCAGCACATTGGGAGGCCGAGGTGGGACAGGTGTTTGAGGCCAGGAGTTTGAGACTAGCCTGAGCAAGAGCGAGACTCTGTCTCTTCTAAACATAGAAAAAAATTAGCTAGGCATTGTGGTTCGTGCTTGTGGTCCCAGCTACTGGGGAGGCTGAGGCAGGAGGATCGCTTGAGCCTGGGAGTTGGAGGCTGCCGTGAGCTGTGATGACACCACTCACTGCACCGCAGTCTGGGGGACAGAGCGAGACCCTGTCTCTCTAAAATAAAAGTTCATTGTCAAAAAGAAAAACAAGTCACCCTACCTAATCTCTCTCCCTGGTTTGAGAGAAGCAGAGGACCAGAAAGTGACCAGTTCCCTGGTCGGTGGCAAAGCCAGGCGGCCTGAGGTCCTGGCTGGTTCTCTGGGGCTCCAGGTGGAGGTGTTGGGTGGAGCGACTTGGCTTTGTCCAGAGGGGCGCACCGCCTGGAACCACACCTGCAGGAATGTGGGCCGGAGCCCAGGTCCCCCACCTGGAGGGCGGGGGTGGGGGCTGGCCTTGCCTGTCCACTGCTCCTGGGCCCCTGCAGCTGTGCTGCATGTCGGAACTTGCTGGACCTAGTTGGTTCAGGAGCGGGTTCACTGGAGCTGGTGGCAGACCTCACTGTGGCCCTCGTGGGGTCATGCTGTGTCCGGGCTGGAAGGGACCTTTCCGTCTAACCCTTCCTGTTCGTCACCAGGAAACTGAGGCCAGAGGGGTCATTTGCCTGGCCCACGGTGGGGTGTGGGGTGCAGATAGCATGGGATGCCTCCATGGGCTCTGGGCCTCCCACACTTAAGACTTGGCTGAAATCTTCTTTTTAATTAAGAAAAGAATGGCCCTGCCCACAGCCCCGTGCCCTGCAGGCTCTTTCTCTCTCCCGCCCCCAGCCCCTTCCCGGAGAGGGGCTTGGGCTGGTGGGCTGGGTCCCTGCGGATGAAGTGGCTCCAGGGCAGTTTCCAGGTGGGTGGGGCTTGGTCCTCTTCCTGCCCAGCGTCCCCTGCTGGCCCCTGGTGTTGGGGACCAGGGCCTTCACCAGATGGGAAGAAGGTGGTGGTGATTGGCAGGCCTGGCCCTGCCTGGCCTGCAGGCAGGCCAGAGGTCAGGGGGCTGGTTGGTGGCTCTGGGCGTGGGGGCGCCCAGGTCACCGAGGGTTTGGAGTTTACTGTAAGCGACTCTTTCATTTTCCCTTCTCCCACAGGCCACCAGCAGGATCGAGGGTCCTCTGTTCGCAAGGTGTGGCTGGGGGATAATTATCTGTCCCCGGAGCTGAGCATGTGGGTGACGGACGGGTCCCTGACACCTGCCCGGGAGGCCTCTCTGGCTTCCCCTCTTGGAAAGCAAGTCCAGGCAGAGGGAAGGCCCTTTGCAGGGACCCGTTTCAGGCCGGTCACCCTCTGAGGGACGGGGCACAGTGCCACCCGGCCTGCATCAGGGGTCTGTTCTCTCCTTCAGGAGGGCTTTTCCTGAGACCTTCTGTGCGGGGCAGGTGAGCGCTCTGGAGGCCCAAAGAGCAAACGTAAGAGAATGAATTGCTGGCTGCCAGGCCGCCGCGGCTGGCCCCACACCTTACTGGGGCTGCAGGGCTGAGCAGGACAGCTGAGACGTGGATGTTCTGGGGACAGGGTGGTTAGTCCGGGGAGGCTCCCTGGGGGAGAAGGGTGTAGGGGGTGTTGGTAGCAGGCGGGAGGGAGGCGGAGCAGCAGGGAGCGAAGGCCCGGGTCGGTTTGCAGAGTTGCCTCGGCACAGTGCCACGAACTGGGGGCTGAAAACGCAGTTCTGGAGGCCACAAGTGCAAAACCATGGTGGCAGCGGGACTGGGTCCTCCTGGGGACTCTGAGGGACGTTCTCCCTCCCAGCTCCCGGGGGGCCTCGCCGTGCTTGGTGCTCCGTCTTCACGCGGCCCTTTCTGCGTGTGCCTCTGTGCTTTCCTTTTCTGTCCCTTATGAGGACACTTGTCCTTGGGCTTAGAGCCCACCCTACATCCAGGATGATCTCACCTCGAGATCCCTAATTACATCTTCAAAGACCCTGTTTCCAACTAAGGTCGCGTTTGCAGGTACAGAGAGCCAGGACTTGGACACGTGGTTTTGGGGTCGCTATCCAGTCCGTGCAGCGGCTGATCTTAGGGGCGCAGCGTGTTCTGGGCTTGGGGTGAGGGGAGTCAGTGGACGTCCCGTATGGTGTGATCTGGAGTGGCCATCGGCCTCCATGTCTGTCTAATGAGCTGTGGCGGGGTGCCACGTCCCACCCTCTGAGTGGCAGCGGCTCAGGAGGCGGCGGCTCCTGGGAGTGGACTGAGACGCTTTCTTCTGCACCTGCCCCCCCTCCGGCACCCCATTCAGATGGGGGTTGATGGCACAGGAGCAGCTGTCCCTGCCCTCACCCTGGATGAGTGTGTGCACTGGGCCAAGAGCCAGATACTTGTCACCTCTGTGGGCAGAGTCCAGCCACCCCATACACATGCTGCTGTGGAGGGACCTGACCTGGCCTGGCCCCAACTCCTACCCATGGGCAGGGCTTCTCTGTCCTTAGAGCCTGACACCGTACCCTGGACTCCTCAGTGGCCACCCCAGCCCCTCCTCCTGTCTGGGCTCCTGCCCTTCCCCGTGGCTCTGGGCAGCTCGCCGGGCTGGGGTGTGGACGCCCCGGGCTGTGCTTGGCTCTCAGGTGTGCCCAGGAGGCCACACCCCACTCACTTAGGTTTCCAGGGGTCCTCTCAAGTTCTAGGTGGGCTTCGTGCAGGTTCCCAAGGGCTTTGATGCCCCCTAGTGAGGCCCCAGTGAAGCCCCAGAGCAGGAGGGCCCTGGAGAAGTCCTCGCTCAGCTCCAGCTCGGGGCTGTTAGAACAGCTGGGCAGCCCCTCTTCTGCTCCTTGGCAGCCCTTCTGGAATCTTCTGTGTCCAGCTGTGGCCCTCCCACACAACAGACCCACCTCCCCCTCTGAGTTTTGTGCCTCCCTTTCTCTGCCAAACGCCTCGTGTCCTTGAGGAGGGGGACCGAGTCCCCCCGACTCCCAGGTTCGACAGAACACAGACTGGTTCATGCAGGGCTGTGTGATCGCTGTGGTCTGTCCTCAACTGCAGCCCAGCTTGGCGAGCTCTGGCTCGCACCGTCGAGAGTTGACCCCCGAGCTCCTCCCTGGCCCTGGAAGCAGCTGGCTCTTGGGTGCTGCTCAGACCAGAGCCTGAACTCTGCTCCTGGGGGTCACCGCCCCCTGTAATTAGGCCCCAGCGGTCTCCTGCCCGCCTGCGGGCCACGGCACAGAGCCCTTGATTAATGAAGGCTCCACCTGGGCCAAGTGGCCCCTGGTGTTAGGCACTTTGGTTTTTTTTTTTTTTTTTGCATTTTTTAAGTGCTTTTAACATTTTCCCCAATAGACAGTGGGGTTGGGGGGGAGGGGAGGTGGTTTCTCTGCAGGGCTGGGGCTGGGGACAGGGAAGGAATAGCTCAAATAGGAAGCTGGACCCTCAGGCTCACGCCCCTGGCAGCTCTGTCTGGCGCTGTAGAGCAGATACTGACACCTTCTTCAGGGTCTCCCATCCCAGCCCCGGTCCCCACCGAGCTAACCGTCATGCGGGAGAGAACCAGGCGGGCACAGGTGCCCTGCTGCAGGCCAGGTGGCTGTGCAGTTGTCCCAAGGCGGGAGCACTTGAGTGATCCCGGAAGATGGTCGGCGTTTCTCGGAGCAGCATTCACGGAACCTCGGGATCTGGGCAAAGTTTTGGAGTGTTTGGGGCAGCGGTTGTGGAACATTCTGGGCTGGTTGGAGGGTAGGGGCAGAGAAGAAGACCAAGAGATGGGTTGAGAAGGCGGCTGGGGACCCGTTTCTTGGGTGAGGGGCTGTCACACCTGGAGCCAGCAGCTCGCTTCTCTCTCCCTGGAAACAAGGGCAGAGAGCCGAGGGACGGCCCGAGGGCGTCTGGGGCCCCAAAAGGGTGTGGGTGGATGAACGCTCAGAGAGCCTCCACCTCTGGGACCCTGTCACCTTTGAGGCCCTCGGAGCTGCTGTTTGTGGTTTCCGATTTTGAAGTCAGTCACCTCCCAGGGGCTCCTCCTGCCTTCATGGGCTGCTGCTTATCAGGGAACCTTTGACCCCAGGAGACCTGAAAGGTTATCTGATCCCTCCCCTACCCTCAGGCAGGCCACACCTAGGCCCTCCTACCCCATCCGCACCTGGTCCAGGGCACTTCTGCGCAGCCTTTGGGGACAACAGGTCTCACCAAGCCCCGCTGGTGGCCCCACCGGAGCTGCATCTCGTCCCTACCGCTCAAGCCCGTTTCCCCGTGTTCGGTGCCTAGTGGCGCCAGCCAACAGCCGGCTTCCCAGAGCCGGGAGAATGACCAGCGCACCCACCCGATGGTGCAGATGCGCTGTGTTCCCGAGACTCTAATTTAGTAAAGAGAGAAGGAAGCCCAGCGCCTTAGAGTGACTTTCGAAGTCTGCCTGGAATGTCCCTGCAGCCGCCAGAACCCGGGCTCGAGGCAGGTGGCTGGAGCCAGCACAGAGAGGGCCTTCTTCCCGGGACAGTGTCCCGCAGGCTGGGCGGGCTTTCAAAGAAGAGGACCCGAGGCCCCACGCACCGAGGCTTCCTCGGGAGCGTTCAGCGTGGTGGTCCTGGCTCTGCTCTGCGTAAAGAGAGATTTCTTGCAGCAGAAGCTGCTACGTGGCTGTCCGGTGGTGCCTGTCTTGGCTGCAAGGCGGCTCCCTGACCCTGAGTGTGTCATCCCTTGACCCCTCTCTGATGGGACATAATACCTGCCCCAGGTAGGGTGACCATATAGCTTGCAGTCCCAGTGGGAGCACTCGGGAGTGAAAGGGGCGCCTTACATGATTACAGCGGGACACCAGGGACGAGCCGGGACCGTCCCGGGAGGGCTGGGACGTGTGGGCACCTGACCCGGGGTAAACGTGCGGGAAGGTCTGTGGCTGGCTGGGGCCACGCAGCAGAAGGGGCGTCGGGGCCCAGTGTGAGCCGGTGGCCCACAGCAGTGAGGGGCCGGGCTCCTTCCTGGCAGGCTGGCCCAACAGCAGGGCACCTGTGTCCTCTTCTCCGAACAGGCGAGTCGGTGGTTGGAAGTGGCTTCGGAATTGACAGACACTTGGGAAGTTGGAGGGGACTGGCCACAGTGGCCGTGGCAGGCTCAGGACCTGCTCCCCTGTGTTCCCCGTGTTCTGTTGGCATGTGGGCAGGCTCAGGACCTGCTCCCCTGTGTTCCCCGTGTTCTGTTGGTGTGTGGGCAGGCTCAGGACCTGCTCCCCTGTGTTCCCCGTGTTCTGTTGGCGTGTTCCTTTCCTGCAGCTGCCACGAAGTGCCACAGCGTGGGGCCTTACGACAGTGGAACGTGTTCCCTCGCCGTCCCGGAGCCCCGAGAGACAGTCTGCCCCTTGCTCTTCCGGGGTCGGGCCTCTGTCTCTGTCCCCACCTGGTCTGCTCCCCGGGTCCCCGTATCTTCTTGTGTCTGTCTTTTGTAAGGACGCTCAGCGTTGGACTAGGGCCCACCCTAAATCCAGGGGTGACCTCATCTCAGTAGAGCCCTTTTCCATATAAGATCACGATCACAGCTTCTGGGAGTTAGGACTTGGGCGTGTCAGTTGGGGGGACACTCTTCAGCCCGCTACGTTTGGTGGACCCTGGCTTCCACCCCCGTCCATGGAAAGAGCATCTTCCCTGAAACCGGTCCCTGGTGCCAGAAGGGTTGGGGACCGCTGCCATAGCAGATTCCGGAAGCCCCTCTTTTCCCTTCCGGAGGAGTGAGGGTGTGTAGCCACGCTGCTTGGGAGGTTGTTAAGAGAGCTTTGCCCAGGGGGAAGCTAACATCACGGAGTCGGGGAATGAGAGAAGTCCCGGAATTCGAGGGCCATCTGTTGATGGCAGCTGCCACCGTGCTGCCCGCCCTTTCGTGTCCTGCCTTGGGGACCGGGAGTTGCAGTGCTCCGTTTTTGGAAGCAGTGCTGGAGGCTGCCATGCCCGCTGGGCTGGGCGGAGGGCGCAGCGTGTGAAGGGAGGGGCTTGTTTTTTCCTCTTGGCCTCAACCTGGAATCCCACCGCGGGCAGGCACGGGGCGAGCACGGGGCAGACCTGCTCGTTCTCACATCCTCGCTGCAGAGTGGGCCGGGCCTCCAGGGAGGGGCGTGCCCCTGACGTCCAGGCCCTGGGGCACCAGAGGCAGAGAGAGAGAAACCACCTCCTAACACCTGAACCAGACAGTCATCAGAATAAATCAGACGGGGCAGGGTGGCAGCCTTTCCTGGGTGCCAGGGACACCCTAGTAAATGTCAGGTTCTCGGGGACACCTCCACCTGGGGCTCGGTGGGGACAGTGTCCACAGGCCTCGGGCCTTGGTCACTGGCCCATGTGCAGATAAGCCCAGGGTGACTGGCAGCCCTCGGCCACCACGCGGGCCTCACCATCCGAGCGGGAGCCCTCGGCAGAACGGGCCAGCCCCAGCGACGGTTCTCAGGCTGCTCGGCCAGCCACTGTGGCCCAGCCAGGCCTGGCCGTGGGAGGGGCAGAGAGGAGAAGGGGGTCGGGGAGAGGGTTCTGAGCACCCTAGTTCTCTCCTTTCCAAGCCCGGGGGAGGTCTGCAGTGACTGGCTGTGGCTCTCTAAGGAGGGAGAGCATCCTCCGCCTTTGTCTGGACTTTGCCCATGAACGTGGCTCTGATTCTCTGCCGGGAACCGGGATGGCCTCAGC
Source organism: Microcebus murinus (assembly GCF_040939455.1). Lineage (NCBI taxonomy): Eukaryota > Metazoa > Chordata > Mammalia > Primates > Cheirogaleidae > Microcebus > Microcebus murinus. The sequence goes on from NC_134121.1 coordinate 59,225,825, forward strand.
TGACAGCGCTGCTTCCTGACCTCCCCTTGCGGCCCCACACGGCCCCTCTGCGCCTATTTTTAAGCCCTTCCTTTTGGACTGTTTTGCTTCCTGAGAACACTCCCCTCCCCACCGCCCGTCGACATCCTTCTCCCTGTCCTGGGCCGGCCCCCACCAGCGCCAGTGGCCATCAGAAGCAGATTCTCAGACAGGGGTGCAGGAGGGGACCCCCGGGGATGCTCGAGTGATGGAATGAGACCGGGAGGGATGACGGCCAAGAAAAGCTGCATCCTCAAGCACATCGTGACCCGGGCACCCGGTGCTCAGCCCCCTGGGCAGCACTGGAAGCCGCAGACCTTGTCCCCAGGGTCAGCCCACCCACCCGGGCGGGGCGGAGGGCGCTGGGTGCTCACACGGTCACACACAGGGCTGCAGCTTTAACTCCTCCCTGCCGTCCTGGGCGTGGGGGTCAGGCGGCCACTAGCAAAGGCCCTGGGCAGGGAGGCAGATACAGGCCCTGTGACGTCAGCAGGTGTGATTGACAGCGGGAAGGCCAGGGCAGCCTCAGCCCTGCGAGGTGACCTGCACCTGGTGCATTTAATGTTTGTAGCAGGTGCCAGGTGAGGCTGCTGAGGCTCAGAGAAGTTTCCTGTGGCCACGTCACTCTCCCGTTGGGTCTCCTGCTCTCGGCCCTGAGATACAGAGCACAGCAGGCCGCCCACGTCCGGCTGGCACTCCAACCCCGAGGCTGGCCGTCCTTCAGCTCCTCATAGGCACAAGGGCCTTGGCTCCGCCTCCCGAGTGCTGGATAAGCAGGAGGGGGAAGAACTCCTCCCAGCCAGACCCTGCCGTGCCAGTGCTGAGGCCGACCCGACTCCCCTGCCCCCCACTGCAGAGAGTGGGGACCTGTACCAAGGCCAGGTCCCCGCAGGAGAGTGGGAACAGAGGGGCTGTCGGGCCAAGCCCCCTGGGTTGCATGTTCACGGGCTCACTCTGCGGGTCCTGAGCACTGTGCAGAGTTACCTGCCAGCCGGGGTTTTCCTGTGGCTTTCCCTGCAGGCCCGGGGCGGGGACTGGGAGGTGCCTCCTTACTCCCTGGCAACACCTCTCCGGGTTCCCTGGCCCCTATTTCTTCAGTGACAGAACTTGCTTTGCAGTTGCTTGGAAGAGACTCAGTTTGACCAGAGCTAGCATGCCCGGAACCTGGCCTCAGAATTTGACCCTGCACTGGGCAGCGGCCACGTTGCTCCCCGCTGGGGGAGCTGCATGTGCCCTGGGCTCTAGCATTTCTTTGCATGACGTCTGTCCTGGGCTGGATGGAGCAGGGCTTTGTGGCTCGCCTGGTCTCCCCTCCCAGACCTCGGTACACACCAGGAAGTGCTCGATCTGGTTTCAGGAGCTGGGAGCAGTTTGCCGGGCAGCCTGCGGCCAGAGCGGGGCCCTTAACAATGGTCCCTTGTGCACACGGCACATTCCTCCCTAACCGGGCCCAGATCCAGGCCGCTCCTGCTTCAGCCCCCCCGTGGTCACGGACAGGAAGGTTTGCATCTGGAGGGAGGCCCCGCTCTGCCTCTGGGTAGCCACTGAGACCGCAGGTGCTTGAGGACAGGAGAGGCCAGAGATGCTTTGCTGGGAGTGGGGAGGGCCGGGCGTGCAGTTACCCCACACCTCCCAGCTTGTTTGAGCAAGGTGCATTTTTCCAAAAGTGTCAATTGTTTTATTCCCTGAAAACACGAAATGACCCACATTTAGCACAGGTATCTCGAAACAAGGCAGGAAATTTTGTGCAATGCAGCACCAACTGCCGTTCTATGCAGAGCGTGTGTGTGCGTGCAAACCGCACATGTGTGTATGAAATGGAATTAGGATCATTGTTTGCATCTTGTAGCCTGCTATTTTTACTTAATACTCTCACCATTTCTCATCTGCAAAAATGTGATTTTGATGATGACGCAGGCCTTTGGCATATGGGTTTAGACAGTCTACGTAAACCTGGATGGTGTCCAGTGTTTGTGATTTTAAGGCTGATGCAAGCATCCCGGCACATAAATCTTTCTGTACTCGTGACGCCCCCGTCGGGGTGGCGGCGGGATCTCGTGGCTGTGCGTGTAAGTGCGGGACCCGGGGCATGTTTTTAGGACACTGGTGGGGGAGGGATGCCGGAGGGCCCCGTCCTGCCTGCCTCGCGACAAGTGTCTCCTGATGTTTCCCGGCTGGGTGCTGCTCGTGATGCCCTCCCCGGGAGGCGTTTGCACAGGGGGTGCCCTTTGCAGAGCCTGCCTTGGAATAGGATCGTGTTCGTCGCCAAATATTCCGGCGTACATCGGGAGTGATGTTATTCCCCTGAGGACTTCTGCAGCCATCTGGTCTCCTGTGTGACTCCAGAAAAGGGAAAAGGAGGCAGCTCTGGCTGCTCTACGCTCCCGTGAGCGGCTCTGGACCGGGGCCGGGCAGAGGGTGGTGACAGCACCAGCGGGGTGGGTGTGGCCCTGACCACCCAGCAGCCTGGAGCCTTCTTCTGTCCGGTGGTCCTGTGCAAGTGTCCTGGGGCTGCTGGCACAGATTGCTGGAAACGGGGTGGCCTAACAACGTGCACTCATTCTCCCGAAGTTCTGAGTCCAGAGTCTGAGATCAGGTGTGGGCAGGGCCGTGCTCCCTCGAAATGCTCCAGAGGAGGATCCGTCCTCACCCTGCCACTTTCTGGTGGACCCAGGTGTCCTGGGGCTCGGGGCGGCATCAGTCTCTGCCTCTGCGGTCACCTGGCCACCTCCTCCGTGTCTCAAATCTCCCTGTGCCTTTTTCTTATGAGGATGCGTGTCAGTGGATTTAGAGCCCATCCTAAATCCGGGGTGGTCTCATCTCGGGATCCTTCACTTGATTCCATCTGCAAAGACCCTTTTTGCAAGTGGGGTTGTATGCACGGGTTCTCAGCATTGGGACTTGGACACATCGAATGGAGCCACCATTTGACCCAGAGGGAAGTGACACCTCTCGGGCTGAAATGGGGTGAAGATCCGGGGCTTCCCTGCTGTGGAGGCTCATTCTGTGGGCCCTGAGGGGCTCCGGGCTAAGGTTACAGGCTGAGATCCGGCCTTTCGTGAGTTTTCTAGCAGCACCCGAGGCCCTGTGCAGGGATAGGGTAATGGAGTAGCCGACGTCTGGCTCTGTTCCCAGGGATCCAGACACCCCCCTGCAGCCAACCTCAGCGGGTACGATGTGGCCAGGGTGGCGTGGGTGGGGCTGGCGTGGACTGCGCGGGGCCAGGGAGGTTCTGGGAGGAGCCCGTGGGGGGCCTCCATTCACAGGAGGAGGAGGAGGCAGCGGGGGGACCTGCTTGTTTAGGGGAAACGGCATAAGCCAGGGTGGGCACCTCTTCGTTTGGGTGTCACCTTCTTGACACTCCGGCGGGGACGTGGTTTCCTTGGGAAGACGGACGGCCCCAGAGCGGAGCAGCCTCTCGCCTCCCTGCTCTCCCGGCACCGGGTGCAGATCGCACGCCGTGACGCGGGACTCGGGTTTGCTGAGTTCACTGAGCACTTGCCGTCCCGATGGGGGGCGGCTCCTTCAGCGGGCGCAGACACCTGGACAGATGATAGAGCCGACAGCAAGCACAGAGGTCAGTCGCGGGGTGGGGGGCGACGCCATGAAAAGACACGAAGCACCGAAAGGCGGGGGAGGCTGCAGGCTGCAGGGTGGGGGGTCGCTGGCGGGCGGGCGTGCCTGCGCTGTAGCTGCCCAGGGTGGCGAGGGGCGAGCCACACCCACACAGGCACCTGGAGGAAGGAGGGTTGCAAGAGAGGGGCCTGTTTCGGTTCCGGAACGATCTTCTCGTGCATGTGGGTCCGGCTTGGATGCATCCCCGCATCGGGACTGGAGGCTCAACCGAGAGCTGGGACCGGGGAGACCTTTGCTTTGCTGCAGGGTCTTAAACTGTGAGTCGGCAGTGTGGGCTGGGGCTCCGAATGGGCTCCCCAAGAGGGGCTCTCTGGGACTCCTAGGGACGGGGTCCTCTTAGAGAAACCTGGGAAAATCTTCGCCTGCCTACTTTCTGTTCTCCCACTCGGCCTCGAGGAACTGATGCCGAGAGGGACGCCTGGAGCCGGCCCCTCCCCCAGAGAGCACACTGGACAGAGGCGTGTCATCTGGGGACAGGCTGGACAGTGCGCTCAAGGCGGGGGGTGGACCAGGTGACCTCGGTGGCCCTGGGAATCACACGAGGACACACTCATGTCCAGGCCCCGAGCTTTGGACTTTCTGGCCAGTGTACGTGGGCAGTTAGCGCTTTCTCTGATTCCTTTTAGAATCAGAGCGGGCCTGCACACAGGGTCTGTCTCAGTGACAGCCCCCAGCGAGGGGCGCAGCTGCCCCAGGTCGGGAGCCCAGATCCCTGGCGCAGGGTCCTGTGGCCATTACCACGCCTGGAGGTCGCTGGCTGGGCCCACAGGCCATGCAGCCTCGGATGAGGTGTTGTTCGGTTGTACAGTGTGTGTTTTGCTTTGTGCCAGCATTTAAAAAGCAGGAGACAGCACGTCAAAATCCAGATTTCTAGACTGTCTTGGGGAGTCAGAAGCTCCGGCCACGCTGGGCGGGAGTCCCTGCAGGGCTGAGCCGGCGCTGGGCAACAGGTGCCCTTGGAGACTCACAGATGTGCGTGTGATGACTCTCGAGGTCCCTGGCTCCACGCGGCTCCCTACCGGGGAGCATTGACAGTCCCTGCCTGGCCTCTGGGGACGGTTGAGTCCAGTGATCCAGGATTTTGTCCTTTTGTGTCCACCAAGGAGGGGTGCTCACAGAGGGGTCCTCGCAGGAGCGCCACGCCTGGGACGCTGGCGGTGGAGGGGCCAGGGCTCGGGGGCTGGGCCTCCCCTGCCTCTCCCCTCCCCACCCTTAAGGGCACAGATGCCCCCGGCCGCCCACCCACCCAGCCACTCGCCACCCTCTGGTCTTCTAAAGGAAGGACCGTGCACTGCCAAGAGGTGGGAGCTGTGTTTGCATTTGGAGGAAAGGGGACCAGAGTGGGGTGTGCAGAGCGCAGTCCTGGACAGCTGTTGTGGGGCTGGGCGCCAGCTGTCCCTCCTCCCTGTGGGCAGGGGAGGAAGTGGTGGTGTCCCATGGGATCCCGGGTTCTGGGGGCTGGCGAGGCGGGGAGGGGCTCGGGGAGGCCCGGGGAAGGGCTGGTGACTGTTCCTGCCACGTGGGCCCCTTCCCGCCTGGCCCCTGTAACCCGGAGCAGCCGGCTCTCGTGTGGGGGTGGCAGCCACCCGGGCACCGTCCCCACTGCCTCCGAGGGAGCAGACCCCGCTGGGCTGCGGGGCGGGGGTCAGGTGGTCGTTTCCTTGTACGAGCTGACAGTGTCGCATGGGGAAAATGCAGGGGGGCGGGAAGACGGAGAAAGTGGGTGCGTGTAGACTCCACGGGGGAGCTGGACCACCAAGTGGCTGGAACTGTGGGCTTTGGCATCAGATTGATTGATGGATAGTCTAGCCCTGCATCTGACTGTCTGTGCCGTCGGGCCTGTTGCTCAGGCACCCCGTGCCTCGGTTTCCCCTTCTGCACCAGGGGGTAGTAGCAGGGTTATGGCAGAGTAAATGTGACAGGGTAAGCCCAGCACCTGCTGGCGGTGAAGGCTGCAGTGTCAGCTGCTGGTGTCGGGATTCACGTGCTGTCTCTGGGTCCGATTGGCTGTGGGGTTTGGTCGTTGTCACTATGGATGTGTCCCCTGCTGCTGCTGCTGCTGCTGGTGGTCGGGTGTGTGCCTTGGATGGGGGTGAGGAGGAGTAAAGAGCGTCACGACAAGGAGGTTAAGGCCCCTCGTGACCTAGGACGTTGCAGATGGATGCAGCTGGGGGGGGGTTGCGTGGTTTGCTGGGGGCCCTGGCGAGACGGAAGGGGCCGTGCCCGCCACGCTCCAGCCCGTGTCCCTCTGCCCCAGAGCTCACGGCTCCCGGTGCCTCTGCAGGTCAGCTAGCACGGGGCTGCCCCTCTTTCGTGTTGAGCGGTGAAAGGACGGGAAGTCCCCCGGGGCCCCGTGCCACCTTCCCCTGCCGCTGTCAGCGGGACACACGCCGCGTGTTCTCCAGCCGCCTGCTCACCGCCCACGCCCTCCTTTCTTTATTTTTCAGCCTTGAAAAGATCTTTTGAGGTTGAGGAGGTCGAGACACCCAACTCCACCCCGCCCCGGAGGGTCCAGACGCCGCTGCTGCGGACCACCGTGGCCAGCTCCACCCAGAAATTCCAGGACCTGGGCGTGAAGAACCCGGAGCCGCCAGCCCGCCATGTAGACTCCCTGAGCCAGCGCTCGCCCAAGGCCACCCTGCGGAGGGTGGAGCTCCCGGGGCCCAAGGCGGCCGAGCCTGTGTCCCGGCGCACGGAGCTGTCCATCGACATCTCGTCCAAGCAGGTGGAGGGGGCTGGGGCCACCGGGCCGTCCCGGTTTGGCCTCAAGAGGGCCGAGGTGCTGGGCCACAAGACGCCGGAGCCGGCCCCCCGAAGGTCGGAGATCACCATCGTGAAGCCCCAGGAGCCGCCGGCTCACCGGAGGATGGAGCCCCCCGCCTCCAAGATCCCCGCCGAGGTGCCCGCCGCCGATGCAGTCCCCAAGAGGGTGGAGATGCAGGTGCCCAAGCCAGCCGAGGCGCCCGCTGCCCCCAGCCCGCCCCAGCCCCTGGAGAATTCCGAGCCCACCCCCTTGTCTCAGCTGCAGAGCAGGCTGGAGCCCAGGGCGCACCCCCCCACGGCCGAGGCCCCACCCCGGAGCCAGGAGGGTGAGTCGCTGAGCAGCAGTGATCGCGGGAAGTGGGGACGGTGGGGGTTGCTTTACCTCGGAGCCTCGGGAAGGTGCTGGGTGTGGGTGGGGACACGTCCATGGAGACCAGGAAAAACCACAGTACGTGGGGTGGGGTCCGAAGACTCAGGGGAGGTGCTGTGGCTCTCTCTGTCCACTGGGGACGCTCTCAGTTGCCACAAGTGGGACTCGAATGACGCTCTGGGAAGAATCTGGCTTGCAAGGAGTCCCTTTACTGGTCCGTGTGGGCCGTGGTGGCATCTCTGCTGGGTGGCCCCCACAGCGCGGGCCTGCGAGGCCGGGCGGGTGAGGAGCGTGCAGGGACCGGGTGGGCTCGTGCCGGGGGTGCAGGACGGGGTGGGGCGGAGACCCTGGCACGGGCTCACACGACGAATCGCAGGCTGCCTGCAAGTGCCCGGGCTCAGGGAGGAGGGGACTTGTGTCCTGGTGAGTCGGAGGGTCTTCCTCCTCCTCACGCTGGCCCTCTGAGCCTGGTCTTCCTCTTCCTCTTCCTCCTCCTTGCCTGGGAGGACATGAAGAACCCCTTAGCCTCTGCAAGCTGAGATTCTCAGGGCTGTTGGGAAGGGGTGTCTGGACCGGGGGGTCCCACGATACCCACCCACAGCTTCATTTAGGGGTGCTCTTCTGGTGAGGGGCGGGACGTGAGGGTCTCTGGTCGTGTCCTCGGAGGGCTCAGGCTGCGGTTGTCCTCACGAGGAGGGCTTGCAGGGAAGTTGGTGCCGGTCCTGTGGGACACGGGGCCTGCTCGGGAACCCCGGGGCCGTGCGGCACTGTTCGTGGCCTTTCTCAGGAGCGACCCCGCCAGCCCCGCAGGGATCCTGGCTCCACGGGAGCCACGTTAAGCCGCCAGCTGGGTTATGAGCCCCTCGAAAGCTGGGTCCAGTTCTGGGTGCAGGACTCGGAACTCGGGGTACACGTTCAGCAAGTGTTCTTTGGGTTGGACAAACAGAACACTCTGGGCTTTTGCTTTACCTTTTACATTGCCGTGTCTACTTTTGGTGAAATGCGCATACCGTGAGATGGAGAAACGCAACGTTTGTGTGCTTCGTGTCTGACATTTCATTGGGCACGGCGTCTCCAAGGTTCGTCCGTGCCATGCCGCGGGTCGCAGCTTCCCTGCCTTCGCAGGCACCTGGCGTCCCTCTGCGTGGCCGCGTCACGTTTATCTGCACGTCTTTTGGTGGACACTTGGGTGTCAGGTGTTTCCAATTCTTTTGGGTCTTCCTGTCTGAACGGGAGCTCTCCAGTGCCCAGTGGACCCGGGGCCTGGGCAGGGCCGCGCATGTCCAGCCACGCTCCCCGCGCTGGCACCCGCACCTGGAAGCCGAGTTTGACGCAGCAGGTCTGGGCCCGGGACTCTGCGTTTCCTGCAGTGCCCGGCATCAGACTCCACTCTGAAGAGCCATAGCGGAGGCTTACGGGTCCCCCAGCCCTGAGTGTGAGTCTGTCTGTCCCCTGTCTCTCCACACTGGACCCGGCGGGACCACCCCGCCAGACGCAGCGACGGCGGCTGCAGGTGGCGTGGTGTCGGGGCAGAGGCACAGGCAGTTAGTTCGCAGAGCGGCCGGGGGGCTGCTTCCTCTCCCCTCGGCCTCCTGTTGGTCCAGGACCTTCGTTTGACATGGCGGATACCCCTCCCCCCAGGGTGACGCGTTCACACTCGGCTGAGTCACACAGGATGTGGCTGGGGAGGTGGCTGTCACTAGCCCCGTACAGAGGGTGGTGACAGCTGGTGCCAGATGCATGAGGAAGATGGTCCTGGCCCCGGGGGACGGGTCGGGGGGACGTCCATGCGGGTGCACAAGAACGTCTTGCCCCCACGGCAGATGCTGCCCAGTCCCCGTCTGTGCCGGGAGGCGGGCCCTGGGGGCGAGTCCTGCGTGAGGAGCTGCCCTCCAGAGCTCGCTGAGCGTGGGCAGGACAGACGGGGGCCCAGCTGCCGGGAGCGGCATGACATGGGGAGGGTGAGGGAGCCGCCTGGCCTGTCTGTGCCCAGCTGCTGGGAGCGGCATGACATGGGGAGGGCGAGGGAGCCGCCTGGCCTGTCTGCTCGCTTGCAAAGGGGAGAGAACGGCACCCCACGCGGCGTCCAGAGCCCTCGGGAGCCTGGTGCTCTGGGGCCGGTGGGATTTCTCCGTGGGACACAATGGAAATGTCGGAGCTGGGCGTCCCGGGCCCTGCTGCCCTCAGACAGGCGGGCTCCAGCTCTGCGTGCAGAGGGCCACAGGGCAAGAGTCCTGAGGGCCTGCACACTGCCGGCAGGGTGGGGAAGGCAGGGACACCTGAGGGCAGGGGCTTCCGGATGGAGGGCCAGGCCTGAGCTCCTGCCCGCCCTCCTCCAAGGCTGTGCGCTCTTCACCCTGCCCCCGGCTCAGCCTGTCCAGTCCCACCACAGATCCTGACACAGATCTGCTTCTCTCGGCCTCGCTCCTTGCCCACTCCTCCTGCACACCCGGCATGGCCGTCCCCTTCCGCCCCGCCGTGGGGCTGGGTTGGGAGCTCCCCGAGCCCCCACATGCACGGCTCTGATGGCTCTCTGGGATCTCCCTGGCCCTTGGGCCCAAGGCCCGGCTGGCATTGCAGGGGGGTGGGACTGGGGACGGAGGGAGCTCCCTGCTCTCTGAGCAGACACCCAGCCTGGCGGCTTCTACCCCCAGGAAAGGTCCGGGCTGTGGCCTGTCTCCACCCCAGGGCTGCGGGGCGCATGGGCGCCTTGGGCGGGTGGGGCTGCGGGACCCAGGGCTGCGCCTGCAGGGTGGCCGGCTCAGCCTCCCCTGGGCAGTGGCCCCCCTCGGGCTGCGCCACCAGCCAAGTTTCCCAGAGGCTGCCTTATAAGGTGGCACACCCGCTCCCTGGAGCGCCTGGGCCCTGCCTGCTCGGGGTGCTGCTTGCGGCCACGTGGAGGCCCGTGGAGCCTGGCTGAGCCCTGGGTGTGTTCCGGCTCCACCCCCTGAGCCAGCAGGTTCTGAACTGCCACCTCACCCCTGCCAGCCTCAGTTTCCTGATCTGTCAAGTGGAGGAGGGGTGGGGGCCTGCCGGCCCAAGACAGGCACCACACGGGAGGCCACGGGGGTGCCAGGGGCCGCTTGTGACCGGTGTGAGATCAGGGTGGGGCGGACGCCGCGAGTTCCCCACTGGAGTTTCCCTCTGACTAAGAGAGTCTAGAGACATTGTGGGCCGTGGGTGGGCGTTGAGGCAGGTGGAGGTCAGGCCCCCGCCGCTGTGGTGGGCGTGAGCCTCTGCACACTTGCTGTGGCCGGGCCGCCTTGCGCACCGTGCCTGGGTGCCGGGTCTGCACTGTGGCCCTTGTCCCGTGTCCCGGGTACAGAGCGGGGAGGAGTCTTGGTACCCACGGCGGGGCTGTGAGTGCACAGTGGGGTCCAGTGGGAAATCAGAGCACAGGGTTCCCGGGGACCCCCGGCGGCGGCAGGCAGGGATGGGGAGGATGGGCAGAGGCTTTGGGGACGAGGGGGCTGAGCTGGGTCAGAGGGTGAGGAGCGTCAGACGCTGAATCCCGAGAATGTGCTGGGCCCAACTGGGGAGGACACGGTGGGGCCCAGAGTTCCTGGTGGGGCACAGGGGGTGTGAGTTGGGGAGAAGCGGCCACCACGTGATTTAGGGAGGAAGGGCCCGGGCTCCACCAGGGCTCCATAGACAGCCCCCCACCCTGTGTTTACAGGACACCCCACTTTCCTTGGGGGCCGCTCTGGGCCCGTCCCTGGCTGTGGAGCCCCCGAGGGCGAGGAGGGCTGAGGCCCTTTCCCAGCAGGGCGCACGGCAGGGCCTTGCTAAGTGTGGGCGGCCTCGCTCGAGTCTGATGAAGATGCCTCTCTCCGCGCCTCCAGCACTTAGCCTGCAAATTTCTCCAGGAGCACGTTCCTGCCGGGCCGTCTCCCCCGAGGACCCCACTGTTCCCGGTTCCTCCCTCTGTCCTCACGCGCCCCACGTCCCCTGTTGCTTTGGGGTCGGGTCTGTTTCTCTTCCCCTCTTTAAGAACAAGCACACTTCTCCTCTGAGCTGTCCCTGGAGCTGCGTGCCCCCGTGCACGGGGGATGGGTGGGTGGGGGCAGGGGGGACAGGAGGGCCGGTGGGGGAGGACTGGCCAGGCCAGGTGTGTCTCCTTCAAGGTGAGGCAGGGTTAGGGGCAGCGAGGACAGAGTCTGGCTCCAGGGCCCGGGAGAAAGGCGCCTCCCCTCACAGGCCCACCCCGCTGTCCGTCACGCCCGGGCGGCGGTGAGAGGCCGCCCGGGGAATGTGCCGGGCAGCTGGGGAGTGCCTTAAATAGAGCAGGCAGCTGCGGATCGGGGTTGGGGGGGCCTGGAGGCGGGGTCCCCGCCCCGCCTCCTGCAGCTCTGTGGCCCTGACCACCCAGCCTGGCCCCAGGATGGAGCCTGGCCCCGCACACATGGCGCTGGGCGAGGCCTCCTCCGGGTGCTTGTCCCTGGAAGCTGGAACAGCTGCTGGGGGAGAGAGGAGCCGTGTCTGCACCGCCGCCGCCCAGGCCCAGGACAGCTGCCGGGGACGAGGTCTGCACAATGGCCTGGCTGTCCAGGGGGCGTGCCCGGCAAGACAGCTGTGCTCTGTGTGGCGTGGACAGAGGGCACATTCAGCCCTGGAGGAGGGAGGGCGCTCAGACTGCCCACCCGGGGTCTTGAAGTGTGGGCAGTCCCTGACCAGGCCCGGGATTCCGGCAGGCGGGCCTGGGAGGATGCCATGTGGTCCACACTGGCCCGGAGTGTCACCTGCCTGTCTGAGAGTGGCAGGGGAGGCACTTCCCTGGGCTGGACTCCACTTCCTCTAGGGGCTTTCTGTGGGTGTGATAGGTGGCCCCCACCCAGTCCAGGGGACCCCTGGGGCTCCGGGCTTTAGCTGCAAGGGCAGCCCTTGCCTGGGACTGAGCTGCTCCCAATTCTCTCTAGACACGGAGCACAGGGAGGGGTGAAAGTGGGGGTGGCCGGGCACTGTGGCTCACACCTGTAATCCCAGCACTTTGGGAGGCCAAGGCAGTAGGATCGCTCGAGGCCAGGAGTGAGACCAGCTTGGGCAACATAGCAAGACTCCAGCTCTACCAAAAAAAAAGAGAGAGAGAGAAATTAGCCAGTTGTGGTGGTGGCACCTGTAGTCCCAGCTACTTGGGAGGCTGAGGCAGGAGGCGCTTGAGGCCAGGAGTTTGAGGTTGCCGCTACAATGATGGCGCTGCACTCTAGCCCGGGCCACAGAACGAGACCTTGCCCCCCCACAATAGTAGAGGGGCTGTGGTTAAGGTGGGGGGAGGCATGGAGCTCCCACCCTTGGCTCCCCCCCTGCTGCTACTGGGGGCCCCAGGAGTCTGAGAACACGGGGTGGGGATCCCCGGTCCCGTCCGGCGCAGCTCAGAGAGGGGACGTGACTTGTCCACAGTCACGGCCACGTTTACCGCTCCTGGGTCAAGCTGGGTTCCACTCCGTGGCCTCTGGCGGAAAACCCTCCTCCCCTCCGGCTTGTCCCGGCCTGAAACTTGGAACCAGAAGCTTCCCTGGAGATCACCGACTCCATCTCCGTCCTTCCAGAATGGCCCACAGCGGTTGCAGCTTGGGAGTGTGGCAGGTTAGCACGGAGCAGCCTCAGAGGCCGTGCCCGCGTGGGTGGGGGGACAAGTGGCCGAGGAGGGTGGCTTTGCCCTTGGAATGTCACGGCTCCCGTCTCTGCCCTGCCCCAGGCCTGGGGACATCTCTTCTCTGTCCACTTTCTCATTGCCGGAGTGGCTGTCACTCCTCCCGCACAGCGTTGTTAGGATGAGAGCGATAATTCGTGAAGGGGGTGCTCTGGCGCCCGGAGATGCTTGTTAAACGAGCACATACACGAAAACCAAGCGCAGCCCTCACTGAACGAGCGGGCAGGCCCCGAGCAAGGTCCGTTCCGAGCAGCAGCACCTTGTGTCGTTTCCGGTCCCCGGGTCTGAGTCCTCCTCGTGCATGCCGCTGCTCCCGCCTGCGAGCGTGTGTTTGTTAGATGTCCTGCTCCATGTCCCCGGCTCTGCTGCCTTTTCCTCTTCTCACCCTAAAAAACAATGCACGCAGCCAGGCGTGGTGGCTCATGCCTGTAATCCTAGCTCTCTGGGAGGCCGAGGCGGGTGGATTGTTCGAGGTCAGAAGTTCGAAACCAGCCTGAGCAAGAGTGAGACCCCGTCTCTACTATAAATAGAAAGAAATTCGTTGGCCAACTAATATATATAGAAAAAATTAGCCGGGCATGGTGGTGCATGCCTGTAGTCCCAGCTACTTGGGAGGCTGAGGCAGGAGGATCGCTTGAGCCCAGGAGTTTGAGGTTGCTGTGAGCTAGGCTGATGCCATGGGACTCACTCCAGCCTGGGCAACGCAGCAAGACTCTGTCTCCAAAAAAAAAAAAAACAAAAAAACCCACAATGCATGCTCATTATGTTAGAAGAAAGAGAAAAATAAAGATCACATGAAATTTGAAAAGCAAGACCGTTTCTCCCCAGGGGTGGTCCACATGGACGGCGGGGCGGAATTTTGCACGTGCAGACGGTCGTTCGGGGCCCGTGTAAGAAGTCTACGTGTAAGTAAGTGTCACCGGCTTTCTGAAGGCGCAAAGATAGTCAGATTTCCGCAACTAGCTTTTGTTTTTTTCCCATCGAGTGCCAGTTTGCATTTGGCACTTGTGGATTTGTGACATCCCTGTTAAACAGCCGTGTTGTCGGCCCCGAGGCCCTGCCGGGGCGTCTAGCGCTCCGCGGTGGTCAGGAGGCTGCAGTGGACGTCCCCACGCTTGCACCCGCGCACACGCCACCCCGGGCCAGGACCTCGGCAGTGAGTTTCTGCATCAAAGGAGGTGTTGCGTTTAGAATTTGATCCGTGTTCCCAAATTGGCCGCTACAGCGGTGACACCAATTTTTAGTCCTGACACATAGAGCTCCTACGCCCCTCACCCCAGGCCGAGGAGAAGAGCTGTTGGGTTGATGTTTTATTTTGCGTGTATTTTTCGAGTGAGAGGGATTATCTTCTCATGTGTTTGCAGACCAGGACCCCACGTTCCCTTTTCAGTTGGGTTCTTAATCCATTTCTCGTTGAAATTAAAAAAATATATTTCTTATTTTTTTTTTTTTTTAAGAGATAGGATTTTGCTCTGTTGCCCAGGCTGTAGTGCAGTGGCATCATCATAGCTCACCGTAGACTCGAACTCCTGGCCTCGAGCGATCCTCCTGCCTCAGCCTCCCAAGTAGCTGGGACGACAGGGGCATGCTACCACATCCAGCTAATTTTTATTTTATTTTATTCGTGTTTTTAAAAGAGATTTGGTCTCACTCTATTGCCCCGACTGGTCTCAAAAATCTGGCCCCAAGTGATCCCTCCGCCTCACCCTCCCCAGTTGCTGGGATTACAGGTGTGAGCCACCATGCCCGGCTCTGAAAAATTTTTTTTTTTAAAGTTCTTTGTACGCCTTTATCATAGCTGGTACAAGTATTTTGGGTCCCCCCCCCCACCCCTAGTTGTTGACTTTTGACTTTATGGTGTGTTCTTCCAAACAGGATGTTTTAATGCTTAGGTTGTCAAGTTTCTTCTATTTCTTTTAGCTTTTGGAATTCACGCCCTGCTTAGAGGTCTCTTGAGTTCCAAAATTATAGAAAAGAATCTCGCCCATGTTTTCTTCTAGTGCTTCTGTGGTCTCATTTTTATGTGTTGAAATCGTTAATCCATCGGAATTTATTTTAAAGCCTGGAGGTCGGCTGGGATGTCTGGCTTTTGCATGGATGCGCGTACACCAGGGAGCTTGGCGTGTGCGGTTGTGTGTGTGTGTGCACGCCTGTGCTATTTTTATCTCCTTTGGTGTCAGTATTGTGCTGGCTTAGCAAAAACAGTTTGGACGTGTCTCTCTTTTCCTCTATGCTCTGGAACATTTTAAGCAGCAACACAATCATCTTTTTGTTAAAACTTTTAAAGAATTCACTAGTGTAACCATCTGAGCCTGATACTTTTGCAGGAGTCCAGTACTTTAAAAACTTAAAAAAATTTTTTTTGCCACGTGTCTATGAGTTTTGGGGTTTTTTTTCTCCCCCTTAAAGTTCATTATTTTTTTCCCTAGAAAAGCATCTTTTAGTCCTGTGGTCCTCAACCTTTTCGGCACCAGGGACGGGTTTCATGGAAGACAATTTTTCCACGGACCTGTTTGGGGGGGGGGGTAGGATGGTTTCTCGATGATTCGAGCGCATTACACTTACTGTGCAGTCAGACCTCTCTGTGCTGATGATAATCTGTGTTTGCAGCCGCTCCCTAGAGCTGGCATCTCCGCCTCAGCTCCAGCTCGGATCATCAGGCATTAGGTTCTCATAAGGAGCGCGCAACCTAGACCCCTCGCATGTGCAGTTTACCATAGGGCTGTGCCCCTGTGGGAATCTAAAGCCACCGCTGCTCTGCCAGGAGGCGGAGCTTATGCCGTGGTGGAGCGATGGGAGCGGCTGTGAAGACAGTGAAGCTTCCCCTGACCACCCACCCTATGCGCATCTGCTCTGCGGCCAGGTTCCTAACAGGCCCCCCCCACCAGTACCAGTCCGCAGCTAGAGGGTTGGGGACCGAAGTTTTAGCCTGCTTAAAACTGCTCGGGGCCGGGCGCGGTGGCTCACGCCTGTAATCCTAGCACTCTGGGAGGCCGAGGCGGGCGGATTGCTCAAGGTCAGGAGTTTGAAACCAGCCTGAGCAAGAGCGAGACCCTGTCTCTACTATAAATAGAAAGAAACTAATTGGCCAACTGATATATATAATATAAAAATCAGCCGGGCATGGTGGCTCGTGCCTGTAGTCCCAGCTACTTGGGAGGCTGAGGCAGGAGGATCGCTTGAGCCCAGGAGTTTGAGGTTGCTGTGAGCTAGGCTGACGCCACGACACTCACTCTAGCCTGGGCAAGAAAGCGAGACTCTGTCTCAAAAAAAAAAAAAAAAAAAAAAAAAAAAAAAACCAAAAAAAAAACTGCTCGGATTGCTGAGAGGTGTCCGCTTTAGCGCGCTCAGGGAAGGCAGTACGCAGAGGGCGTGACGTGCAGGGTCGGCCGGCGGGCACTCAGCAGCTGCCCCGGGCCGGCGCGCTCTGCACTGTCCGCAGAGGGCAGTGGGCAAAGATGAGCGGACCTGGCCTGTGTCCTGGGGCACTCCGTGTGCAAGCACGCGTGTGCAGTGCAGGGAGGCACGTGTTCTGAGAGGGAAGAGACCAGTAGGTCCCTGTATCCTGAGGAGAGAGCCCTTGTCCCCGCAGGTGCAGCCCTGGAGGAGGTGGTGACAGGCACTGAGGGCTCAGGCTATGAAGGGCCGTTGGGTTTCAGGAATCCTGAAAAGTTCGGAGTTGCCCAGAGAGCAGCTTCCAAACTCAATGTGGGCTTCAGCCTCCAGTAAAAAATACATTTTATACCACAAACCAGGACACACGTGTGTAGGGGTGTGTGTGCGCACGTAGGGGTGTGTGTGCGAAAATGAAACACAATTTCCATGAAATAATCCTTACCTTTTCCATGTGCTGGCCGTACTCTGGCATTTCTGTTCTCTCTCTGTCTCTCTCTCTCTCTGAGAGGGGGAAGTCTTTTCTTTCTTTTTAACTTTTTAAAGAAGCTTTATCGAAATAAAACTCAGCTGGTATACAATTCACCCATTTTACGTGCATAATCCTGTGGTTTTCAGTATATTCAGAGAGCCGGGCAACGATCACCACCACAGCCAATTTTAGGAAATTTCCATCACCCAGGAAAGAAACCCCACACCCTTTAGCCGTCACTCCTCTGTCCCCCCAAGCCCTAAGCAACGACCAGTCTACCTGCTGTCTCTATGGAGTCACCTGCCCTGGGCATTTCTTATAGGTGGGATCATGCCCTGCGTGGCCTTCTGCATCTGACGTTGTCACTTGGCGTGACGACTCCAAGGCTCGTCCACCTCTCTCTGTGGCTGAGTAACATTCCCCTGCGACAGGCCACAGCGCGTGTGTCCGTTCACCGGCTGACTGGCATTCACGTGCCTGCCGCCGTTTGGCTGCTGTGAACGTGTTCTGTCTAAGTTAAAATAAATGCTAGCCGGGCCCCGCAGTGTGGACCACCAGGCGTGGGTGGGTGGTGGGGCAGAGGTGGGT
Source organism: Microcebus murinus (assembly GCF_040939455.1). Taxonomy (NCBI): domain Eukaryota; kingdom Metazoa; phylum Chordata; class Mammalia; order Primates; family Cheirogaleidae; genus Microcebus; species Microcebus murinus. The sequence continues at coordinate 59,242,715 of NC_134121.1, forward strand.
GGGCCGGGCCGGTGGAAGCCGCCGCCGCTGGGGCGCAGCCTGCAGGGTGCGAGAGCAGGGCCCGAGCAGGCTCGCTGGATCACGTGCCAGGAATGTTTCCAGAAATCTTCAGAGCTGCTCTGTGCCAGGCACTGTTTGAGGTGTTGGAGGAATCCGGCGGTGACGTATGTCCTGAACAGGCAGGACTGCCCTGGAGCTCACGTGCGGCTGGGGAGACACAGGGTGGGGGCACAGGGAGGGGTGAGGAGGAGCCAGAGCAGGGAGGTCCGGCAGACGGGGGGTGGGGGGGTGGGCAGGACAGCCCCAGGGGGGACAGCGGCCGACTGCAAGGCCAGGCCAGTGAGGTCCTCATTGGGCCGCAAAATTTAAAGGGGCGCCCAAAAGCTTGAGCATCAAGACAAATAGTACTAGGCCGGGCGCGGTGGCTCACGCCTGTAATCCTAGCACTCTGGGAGGCCGAGGCAGGTGGATCGCTCGAGGTCAGGAGTTCGAAACCAACCTGAGCAAGAGCGAGACCCCGTCTCTACTATAAATAGAAAGAAATTAATTGGCCAATTAATATATATAGAAAAAATTAGCCGGGCATGGTGGCGCATGCCTGTAGTCCCAGCTACTGGGGAGGCTGAGGCAGGAGGATTGCTTGAGCCCAGGAGTTTGAGGTTGCTGTGAGCTAGGCTGACGCCACGGCACCCACTCTAGCCTGGGCAACAAAGCGAGACTCTGTCTCAAAAAAAAAAAAAAAAAAAAAGGACAAATAGTACTTTAATGCAATATTTTTAAAAATCAAAATTAGACCAAAAACCCTCTGTGATGAACAGCTATCAGAATTTTAAATAAAGACAGGCCTGAGCCCTGCATAGCCCTGCTAGATTTTGCTCAACGTGGAATTTTTCAAAGTTTTGATTTTTTTTTTAAAGATGTGTCCTTAAAATAGCATTTCACTTGATGCCTGAGGGTATTTTGGGGCACCCCCTTAAATGTCGTGCCGGGCAATGCCTCGCTTGCCTCATCCCGAGGGAGAGGGTGGGGGTTTGAGGGGCTTTGGCCCCGCGTCACCTTGCAGTCCCCCTGCAGTCCACCCCTCGTGGGGCAGAGCTCAGGGCTGGGCCCCGCCAGCGCTCGGGCCTCCTTGTTTGGCTCCCGGAGCCCGCCGCCTCCAGGTCTGCTTTGACCTGCCCTCTGGAGCCCACTGAAGCCTCCAGAGCTCCCCAAGCTGGCGAAAGGGCCCTTTTGGGATCGCTGTCCACACTGCCATTGGAGAACCGTGGCCCTGCTTCCCGGGCTGCGCTGCGAGACCTCGCGGGGGTCGCGTCTGGTCTAACCTGAGGCCTCGTGGGAAGTTGACCGTGGACAGTGCGGCTGGGGACAGGGAGGGCCGGCTGTCCCGTCCCCGCTCCCCTGTCTCCCGGGGTCCCGGTGGCAGCCCCTCCCGGCCCGTTCGCTTGCTGCCTTCCCGAGCCCAGCCTAGAAGGCGTGGGGTCCAGCCCCACTCGCTCTCCTGGTCCTGTCCCGCCTCCGCTGATGTTCCTGAGACTTCCCTGCTTCCCCTTACCTCTTGGCCGGACATAGACAGGAGGCCCCAGCGGCTCCCCAGGGACAGGAGGGGGCTCGGGCCGCCGGCCACGGTGGATTTCCCCTCTGTCCCTCCCCAGGCGGGTCACACCTGCGGACGCAGCTTCCCGCGCTGGCAGAACTTGGGGTGTCGGCTCCCTCCTGTGCACAAGGGTGGGAGGCGGCAGGCAGCAGTTGCCACGGTGACGCCAGAGCAGCACCTGCGTCTGGACTGACCCCCACCCCCACTTCCCCTGGGGCGGGGCGGCGACTGGCTTGTTGCCCAGCCCAGGAGGAAGAAGAGGGGGTCTGTTTTCCACTCCAGGTTACTCCCAGGGTGAGCCCTCTCCCAGTTGAGGTCCCGTCTCAGGCCTTCCCTGGGCCGTGGCTCCCTGCCCGGCGCTGACTAATGCCGCTGCCGGTGGGGAGCGCAGATGGTGAGGCGGCAGGTCCCTGTCACACAGGGCTCAGGTTACACGCGGTCCAGGCGCATCCCGGTGCAGCCCGGCCCCACGCAGCCGCGACTCTCCCACCACCCTCGTGCATTTCAGGGGGCCCCGGCCCTCAAGGCCCCACCAGGTAACTCCTGCAGGCTGGGTGTCTCGGGACTTGAGCAGACCCATGCGTTGGGTGCAGTGGGTTTGCGGCGTGGGGTGTGGCTGGGGAGGATGCCATGGGAGGAGAAGCCAGCCCTGGGGTGGGGAGGCGGGCGGACCCTCCCCCAGGTGCCTGGGCCACAGAGGAGCGTCACAGCCCTTCCTTGTTCCTGCTCCGAGGAGCCTTGGTCAGTCCTGTCTCTAGGGAGGGAGTCAGGCGGGGCCAGGCCGTGGGCAGAGCTGGAATCCAAACCCCGGCTTTGCCACGCCCGGCCGCGGTCAGGAGATGTTCCGTTCAGGAAATGAGGGGCAAGGTCAGCGAGTGGGAAGCTGAGTTCCCCAGTGTTCGTTCTGGCAGGAAGTTTGCCTCTGCCGTGGTTATGCATGCGTGCTCCTTACCATGCATGCGTGCTCCTTACCATGCATGCGTGTTCCTTACCATGCATGCGTGTTCCTTTCCATGCATGTGTGTTCCTTACCATGTATGGATGTTCTTTACCACACATGTGTTCCTTACCATGCATGCGTGTTCCTTACCATGCATGCATGTTCCTTACCATGCATGTGTGTTCCTTACCATGTATGCATGTTCCTTACCATGCATGTGTGTTCTTGGCGGGTAGTTCTGCGTGGGGCTCTCTGGCCACCCTGGCCTTGGTGCTTGCCCCATTTTAAACAGAACACCTGAGCAGTACCCCCATGTCTTCAAGCCTATGGGACATTTGGCTCATGGGTGGGTGATTCTGTTCGACCCAGAGGCCTGGGAATATTCAGCCTGAGTGTCAGCAAGAGTCCTCAGCGGGGCCTGGGGGCTGCCCTCCTGGGGAGTGCCCTGAGGCTCCTGGGCGGGCTTCCCTCCCACTGCTTGCTCCTCCCTCCCCCGGCTGTCTCCTTCCCTCTCCCCTACAGCAGCCAGTGGCGTGGGGACCCCCCCTTCCTTCTAGGACTTGGAATTAGATGACTTTCCTGGTCCTCGGTCCATCCAGATCTTTCTGGCAACAGTCTGTGAAACCCTTGCCCCAGGTGGGTGGAGAATGCTCAGTCATTGATGGCAGTGAGCATCCCAACTGCATGATCCAAAAAGGCTAGCTTCCTCTTCCCCGCAGCCAGGTACAGCAGCAGCTCAGTTAGCCCATTCTCCAGATGCGGAAGTCAAGGCGCTGAGAGCTTCAGCCGCCAGCCTGAGGCCCCCTGCTGTTAGATGTCTGGACTTGAACCCTGGCGTGGAGCCCTGGGCTGGGTGGAGCTCTCTACCCCTGCTGACCACCCAGCGCTGGGACACCAGAGTGACAGCACCCCAAGTGACAGCACGGTCCCCTGGTTGGGCCCCTGCCCTGACACTTTGGCCAGTGCCCACGAGCCCAGGTCCTTACCTTCTTTCTGGGTCTTTCCTCTGCTGGCTGCCAGGAGCCAGATGAAAGGAAGCCCCAGTTAGGAAGGAGAGACCTTGGTGTTCCCCTCTGCCTCCAGCCCCTCGGGGCCCTGGCTTTTGAAACGGGACCCTGGGGAGGGTGGGAGCAGATCGGAAGTCTCACTTCTCCCGGTCAAAGCTGCAGTCCCCCCAGCCCCTGCCCCCACTGGCTCCTGGTTTTCTTTGCTTCCCCCCCCCGTCCCCCCCCCTCCCCGTCCCCTGCAAGCCCGGCTGGATGCTGCTGGAAGCACCAACAGGACATGTTCTGGCTGGGGCAGGGGCGGGCTCTGTGCTTTCTTGGTTGGGAAGGGGATAAATGAAAACTTCCCCGCCTCGTGGGCTCCAGGCTGGCTGGGAAGGAGCAGGAGGCCGGCTGTTGTGCCACATTGCTGCAAACCTGCTGGGTTTGTGCCTGGGGCATACTGACCCTTCTCTTTGGAGCGGGGAGTGGGGATCAGGCTGAGCTAGGTGCGAAACGGGGCCCTGCATGGCGTCTTTCCCTGGGTATTCCCGCTCACCCTGTGGGTGCAGGTCGTCAGTGGGCGAGTCTCATCATTTTGTAGTCCAGATGCCCTGGCCAAAGGTCCCTCTCAGCCCCGTGGAGGTGTTCGTTTTGTGTTGTTTTAATATCGAGAAGGGGTCTCGCTATGTCACCCAGGCTGGTCTTGAACTCCTGGGCCCGATCCATCCTCCCAACTCCGCTGCCTCCCGAGTAGCTGGGACTGCAGGTGTGCACCGTGCCCCCCCCCCCCGTCCCCTGTGGAGTTTTAACCCTTTCTGGGTCAGCTCCCTGTGTTCTGGAACAGCACCAGGCTCTGTCCTGCGCCTCTTGGCTCCCTCCCGACATCGGCAGGAGCCTCAGGGGGAGAAGCAGGTGGAGCACTTGTTGTCACCTGGCCTCGGGGCCAGGATGGTAGTGGTGGCTGGCGTGGCTTCCTAGGAGGTCAGCCCATCTGCCCATCCTATTGCCTTGTTTCCCCATTTCTGATGTCTGGGGCTCCAGGGGCTGGTCGCCAGGGTCCTGGTGGCAGATCAAGGTAGGAGGAGCTGGGGCGAGAGAGGAGGGGTTGGGGGGGTCCTGGAAAACCATCTCGCCTCACCCCAGGGTCCCCCTCTCCCCAGGGAGCACCCAGGCTGATGGTCATGCTGGACCATACGGAAGCTGGCCCAGGAGGCTGCCCCTGCGGCAGGCAGGCTGCTGCTCCTTGTGCTGGGGGCTCTGCCCTGTCCTCCTTGGTCCCGGTTCTGCCCTCCTGGCTCTGGAAGTGCAGCTTCCTGGGCCCTACCCAGCCCTCTGGAACCAGGGTCTCTGGGGTGTGCCCCGGGTGAAGGTCTAGTGAACAATGCTGCAAGCCCCCTGGCCCCAACCCGTCTCCCCTCCCCACTCTTCCCCCCCCCCCATGGAATCCTGACACCAGTGTCAGGGACCAGGGGAGACCTGCGAGCTCTAAGGTGATGCCTGCGTCCCGCCCAGGCTGTGGGTAGGTAGCAGGTGGGAACATTCAGTCCCCCCTGCTTGTTTTGTCCACAGAATGCTCAGGAACCCCCTCAGGAGACTCTCCCACCCCCTCCCCCCAAAACAACAGCTTCCGTGCAGTGCTTTTGACCCTGAGAGGAAGTTTATCTATCTCGCCTTGCCCCAGGGATTCTGGGGGTGTAGCCTCCTAAAATGGGGGCCTCTCCTGGGGTGGGAGCAGGGGCTGGCCCTGGTCATGGCCCAGGGACCCCCATCTCTGCGCCCAGTCCCGGCACCCCCAACCCAGCGGCTCCCCTCCCCCGCCCGCGCTGAGTAATCCTTCCCCGCGCAGGGAAGCTTTTCCAGGGAGCCGGCTGACACATTTGGCCTCCGTTACCCGATTGAACAGGAATGAAAGCAGAGAGTGAGTAAGAAAGTGGTGGGGGCTGGGGGTTACGGAGCAGGGAGGTCAGGGAGAGGGGAGGAAAGATCTGGAAAGTCCAGACATGTGCTTTTCAAGCAGGTGCCAGCTATGAGCTCATCTGGAGGGTGGCCGCCGGCCCTGAGCCCTGCCTGGGGCCGGGACGGAACATTCCGCCAGGGGACGGGTCTTTGGAACGGAGACCTGGGAGCCTGCCCTTGGCTCACTGTCTGCTCTTGGAGGGCCGGGCGGATTTGTTTCCATTTTAGGGACAGCGCGGGGAGGCTGTCATTCCACTCCTCGTGTTTATTAATATTTCATTAATCATAAGTGACCACTTACTGTGCACTCACATACTCCAGGAGCTGGGCTCGAAGCTTATGTGCTTCATGGCATGTATCCGCACACCAGCCTGAGAATGCAGTCACTGCTTTTACTGTAGAGAAGCTACTGCGGCCCAGAGAGGTTGAGTAACTGGCCCCAGGCCACACAGCTGGAAGTGGCCGACCCCCCAGGCTTTGAACATGGCACTGCTTGACTCCAGAGGTCGTGATTTCTGTGCCACTGTTTCCGCCTCGGGTGGGGCTCCCCAGCCCAGCGGGAGGGTCCGTGACCCACGGGCTGTTCCATCAGGTAATACGGATGTCCCCGTGGCCCGTCTGGGTGGGAGGGGCTCCAGGGGGTGGAAGGGTACAGAGAACAGAGTCCAGCCTGCTGGGGCTCACCGGCTTGGCCCCAAGATGCCCCTTGAGAGCAGCGTGAGGTTGGCACTGAGCTGCTGGACCCCTGTGGGTTCCTTGCTTTGTCCTGGGACCCTCCGCCAGCCCCTCCCCACCCCCCAACGCCCACAGCAGGCTGACTTGTAGGTCAGGATCACAGAGCAGCTCTTTGTTGTTGACTCTGTCATGTTAATGAAAGGAAGCAGAGCTCTTTCTGCCTCTGTATCCTTTGGTGAGCCATTTCATGACTCAGTCTCTCTGCCTGTAAAATGGGTTGACTAACAAACATCGTCCTACTTTAGAGGGCTTTGGGGAGAATCAAATGAGAGGCGTTGCACACAGTCCCTCTGTAGAGCGATTCTGACCGGCGGGTTGCTGGGTCCCAGCTGAAGACCAGGTGTTTGTGTGGCCTCCACACTCGGAAGGACGCCCGGAGCTCCTGGGAGGCCCGGACCCGCTCCGCGTAGAAATCCTGAGCTATAAAGCGGGGTCACTAGGACTTCGGCAGAGCTGGGCGGGGATGAATGGCCACCAGTGGAAGTCTAGCTCCCTCCTCGTGCAAAGCGGGCGCTCTGCCAAAGTGAGCTCTCGCTCCGCCCCGCCCCGCCCCGGCCGTTCCTGGCGCCCTGCCCGCCCCCAGCCCCACGGACCTGCACCGCGTGGCCCGGGCATGGGAAGATGGGCCCAGCTGTGGGAGGTCGTGCGGCGGGGGCCTGAGAGTGAGCGGGGAGGCCTCCCAGGAAACCCAGCTGCGCAGGAAGCCGGGCCAGCAGCCTCCGGAAGCCTCCGGGCTTAGTAAGCGGGACTCCCAGGACCTGCCGCGGTGGGGCCCTCTCCTGCCTGCAGCTGGAGGCTCCAGAGTCCAGGAGGGGGATGTGACCGTGCCCCCAGGGTGCTGCTGTCCGCCTGGTGCCACTCTGGCTGCGGCCCCCTTTCCAGCCGTGGAGAGGCTGCCCTGGGGCTGCCCGGGCATCAGGGGAACTCAGCTGAGCCGGCTGGCCCCGCACACCCAGGGCTGGCCCCGCACACCCAGGGCTGGCCTGACTGCCAGCCCCCAAGTGGGGCTGTGTCTGCCCCTTAGGCACTGGGGCCTCAGCGCAAGGGACCTCCACGGCCTCTTTCTCTGTCTCCTGGGACAGGCAGGGCTCTCCCGCTCCCAGGGACCTGGCGTATACCGAGGCTAAGGAAAGGAACTCACCCATTCAGCAGATACCACCTGCCTGCTTAGGGTCTGTGCCCGGAGCCCGAAGTCATGGGGTTGGCCCGGCTCTGCCCGACCCTAGCCATGAGGTCCTTGGCAGGCCCAGGTCTCCTGGGGCCGAGGGTCCCGATCTGTAAGAGGAGAGGCTCGTGCAGGGTGGGGGCATTTGGCAAAGGGCTGGGACGGTGTTCACGGCTGTGAGAAGTTGAGGCTCGGCCTTTGGGCAGGCGGACGGGACACAGAGCAGTGAGTCGGGGTCCGACCCGGGAGGATCCCTCTGCACCTCCCAGTACCGGCCCGAGAGCTCGGCCAGGCGCCGGGCCTCATAGTCTGAGCAAACGGCGCCTTGGCCCCAAGTTCCCTGGGCCTAAGAAGTCTAGAAACCCTCTGGAATCTGAGTACTCTCTGTCCCCCTACTTGGGCAGTTGTCCCTTCTGATGTGACCACCTGCCTGCCCCCTGCAGTCTGCCCCCGGGGTGGCCAGCATGGCCCCTGTGCAGTGCTCTCCCCGGGCACCTGCATGTGGTGTTGTGTGCAGAGGGCCCCCCCGGAGGTGTGCGGCGGTGGGACACTGTGAGCCGGGGGGCCTCAGTGAGCTCCAGAGTGGGGAATCCGTTCAGGTCACTGTGTAGCTTACACCTGCTGCACTTGGGACACCCAGTCCTTCCAGTGTGGTGACCTGTGAGATCCGGCATCCTCTGGCTGCTTCCTGGACACAGGCCCCTCCTCACTGCAGGGCGTTCACCTTGCTCCTGCCCTCCTGGGAGGTCCGTCCCCAAATCGTCTTCTGGCCGCCTCGTTTGGGTCCCTGCTGAAGTGCCACCATCTTGGAGAGACCTCCCCTGTCACCCTAGCTAAAGCAGCCCTCCCATGCCCGGGGGTGGCTTTCTGTAAGGCGTGGATGGGTACCTGAGAGTCTTGTCATTTATTTGTTCCCGTGCCCTCCATGTGGGCAGGGGTCACTGGCCTGTGTCGTGGGTGCCTGGCATGTCATGTGTGCTCAGTAAATGCCTGGAGAGCACAGAGGAAGGAAGGCTCCATCTGGCTGGAGCAGTCAGGGAAGACTTCCTGGAGGAAGTGGTGTGTGATAGCCTTGGAAAGCAGAGGTATGTCTGCACGCAGACACCAGGATAGAGGCCAAAGGGGCCTTGTCGTCCTAAGTTAGCAGACGGTGACAAGGACCTGAGTCGTTGCTATTAAATGGGTTGCCCATGGTTGGCGCTAAGGAGTCAGAGAGAGAGACAGACAGACAGACAGACAGACAGACAGACACACCCCTGTGCTCTGCAGCCGTGCGGGGAGGCTGAGCCTGTGCTGAGGCCCAGGAAGGGAATGAGGCTCAGAGTGCAGGTCAGTGGGGGGCCCGGGCGCGGGAGCTGGATCAGAAGATGGGCAACCCTAAACCCGCCCGCCAGCCCAGGTGCCCTGGCGAAGACGAGGGAAGGTGTTTCTAGGGGACTAGCCCAGTGCAGGCGGACAGGACGGGACAGAGGGCAGGGGACAGAAGTTCCGGGAGGCTCTGGCAGGGTGAGTCAGGCAGAGCCACGGGAACAGAGGAGCAGGGCGGGTTCCAGAAGCCCCCCCGGAGGAAGTGGCCGGAGCCGAGTTTCCCCTTTGCCGTGGGAGAGGGCCCCACTCTCCTCCCCCAGTGCCTGGCTCTGGCCGTCGGCCAGGCACAGTGGGGACAGCCAGGCACAGTGGGCGAGTCCCACCCGAGGGCCGGCGCTCAGCCCGTGGTGCTGGGGGCCCAACGCTCTGTGTCGAGGGGAGTTCTGAGGCCGGGAGGAAAAACTTCCGCTGTGGATTGGCGACGTTAGCTCGGGTGAGGGAAGGACGGTGGGTGCCCGGTCGTGTCCTGCCTGCGGGGCCGAGAGCCCTGCCCGCCTGCTCTGCCCCAGGCCTGGTCGGGAGCCCACCGGGGCCGTCGGGCTGGAACTCGGACCAGACAGGCCGGGTTGGGGGACCTGGCCTGGACGGCACCTAGGCCGGGTCATCCTGGACCTGCCAAGGTTCCCGTCTGGAGCTGCTCCCGCCGGCTGTGTGTGTCGGAGCGCCCTGATCTGCCCGGGTTTGTTGAACCCGCGCCCCCTCCCCAGGCCCAGGTGGCCTTTTCGAGTCTGATTCATTTATTGTCACCGCCGCCATCCTTACCCCACAGCCACCATGCGGCCAGCCTTTGCAGAGTGCCAGCCACCAAGCTGAGTGCTCTCCTCGCGCCTCCTGTAACCCTCACAGCATCCCTGGAGGCACAGACAGGCTGAGCTGCTGGCCTGCAGTCACACGGCGAGTACCAGGCAGTGCCAGAATCTAGCCGGACCTCCGACCCCAGGCTCTTTGCAAGGCCTCGAGTGGGACCCTGGCAAGAAAGCAAGGTTTGAGGCCTGGCTCGGAGCTCAGGGAGAGTGGCCCGGCGGGCCCAGCGGACATAGCAGCCCTGGTGCGGGCTGAGCCATTGACAAAGTGCCGACTCCTATGAGTGCACAGTGTCGCTTGGGGGGACAGCCTCACGGTGGCAGGAGTGTGGGCTCTGAGCTACCTGCACCCACTGCACTCCTTGCAAACCAGGTGACTTCGGGTGCCCTCTGTTACCTGTCAGCTTCCTTATCTAGGAAAAGGGGAACTAATGGTTTCTCTCCCCCAAGCTGGGTATGGGGTACCACATTCCAGATTTGGGGAAAGCTGGCGTATGTCACGGGCTCGGCAGACGTTAGCCGCGCAGGCAACCCCTCGGTGACCATCTGAAGCAGGCTGTGTTGCTGTGTCCTCGTCTTGCAGCCACACAGAGAGGTTAGGGCACTGGCCCCGGGACACACAGCGAGAGCCCAGGCTGCAGAGAGCAGTGCCGGAAGCGGGGGGCGCTGCCGCCTCCGAGCACAGGCTGGGGGTGCTGTGGGGTCAACAGAGCGAGGCGTGCTTCCCAGCTGCCGGGGTTCAGCCCGTGAGTGTTTAATGAGCATCTACTTCGTGCCAGCACCGCGTACAGCTCGAGAAGACTGGGCGGGGCACGGAGGGAGGTTGGAGCTGCATCTGGGTTCAGATGCTGATGGGCAAGTTATTTGACTACTCTGAATCTGTCTCGTCATCTGTGTGATGGGGACAGATTTGGGGATTTCGTGGGGTGACGTAAGCAGCAGGCGCGTGGCAGCCCTGGGCACGCAGCGTGGAGTAAGTAGGAAGAGTAAGCGCTGGGCCATCACTGCCCGGCCCCACCACCGAGCCGGCTGGTGGGAAGGGGTGTCTCGGCAGCCCGTCATCCCTTGCGCCTGGTTACGGACCGTTCGCAGCTGTTTTGCGTCAGGTCTGTGTCCTGCAGCACATGAGAGGGGCCGAGCTCCCGGGGTGGGGCGGGGCGGGGGCTGCGTCTGCAGCTCCCGGGGCCCAGGCCGCCTTTGGCGGGGAGGGCAGGGGCAGGTGGAGAGGCTCGCTGACCGAAGCCGTGGGCACGCAGGCCGCGTGGCCGAGTGGGGCACTGGCTCCCTCAGGCCGGGACACGGAACGTCACCAGACGCCGGGGCCACAGTTTGTGTTGGTGGAGGGGCTGGCGGCTGATTGCGTTGCGGGGGGGGGGGTCTCGGCAGAGGGTCGGGGGGAGCTGGAAAGGCCAAGCGGCCAGGGAGGGAGAAGTGGGAAGCTGCTTCTCTGTTTTCTGGGCTGTGATCAAAAGGGGCGACCTCCCAGGGGCGTGTCTGGGGACAGTCTCCTTCCTGGAGGAGGAGGCCTCAGAGAGCTGGCAGGATGGGACCAGTGGGCTGGGGGGTGCTGGACGCGAGGCCGTGCCTGGTTTCCAGGGAGCTTCCCGTGCACCGGGACCTCCTGGCCTTGGGGGTGCTGGCCGCCCTCCCCGGCCCCTGCCTCCCCTGCACTCCGTCCCATCTTCCTCTCCCCGGCTGCGGCCGGTCAGTAGGGGGCAGTGGAAGCCTCAGCAGTCCTTGCAGAGGACTTGGCAGGGCAGTTCTTACAAATCTGTCCCTGGAAAGTCTCCCCCGTCACACCCCCGGCAGCTCCCTCCCTGACATTTTTCCTGGGGCTGTCGTGCCTGCATGGTGGAGGAACCCCACCGGGCAGCCGCAGCGCAGAGCCGTGTTGACACAAACCCTGGCTGAACCCGCATGCTCCTTGCAGCCAGCGGCTGATGCCTTGGAACTGGGGAAGTGACCTCACGGCAGGGGCCCGGGAGCGCCCACCACGCAGCCCCGCTCTTGGCTCGGGGAGAGGAACCGGCCCCCGGCCCCTCCGAGCTGCCCCGGAAGCCCCCAGCCTGGCGCTGGCTGCGTCTCCGCGGAACATTCCGTCCGCCTGGCCGGGCGATGCCAGCGGCAGAGGCTAGAACTTCGAGGCAGCGTCTGTCTTACTGATTGGAAGACGGCCTTCGTCTTTCATGACTTGGACAAATCATGCCTGCCCGGGACAGAAAAATTTACTTGGAAAAATTAAAACGATCAATGATAATTGCATCCTACAGAAGCCTGTTAACGTGGTGATTCCTTTGTCCTTTTTTTTTTCTGTATATACTAATACAATTTGTTTTAAAAAACAAAAGTGGGATTGGACGCATCTCCCTGCCCGGTGCAAGAGTGCCACCTGCCTTGGGGGTCTCCATTCTCCGCACTCCTTGCCCAGGTCCTGCCCACCCCCACGTTGCTGCAGGAGGGGAGGGGAGGTTTAAAAACCCAGCTTGTGGCTGGTAGGACTTTCAGCAGAGGGTGGCCCCCAGCTAGGGGCGCAGGCAGGAGGGAGCCCCCCGAACGCTTCTCTCTGCTTGTCTCAGGGTTGTGCGTGAGGCCGGATGAATTCAAGAGCCCGGCCAGGCAGCCACCTTACCTGGGCTCCAACCCTGGGCCACGACCCTTCGTGGGCATGACCTTGGCCAGTGTGCTCAACCTGTGTTCCCTTCTGTGAAACGGGCTAATAGAAACGCCCACCTTGAGAAACAAACACGTTCGTAGAACAGAGTGCGGAGGATGGGCCCGGCGTGGCGTGCGCCACCTGTCAGCGCTGCCGTCCGCACCAGCCTGGCGGTGGTGGACGTGGCTTTGGTTGTGCCTTCCTCTTGTCCCTGCTGTCCCCCCCCTCCATTGGCGGGCTTTCATTCGTTTGCTCACCCGTTTATTCTCCGGCCGAGGCCCCCGTGTGTGCGGGGCTGGCGCTGAGACCTGGGGTGGAGAGGGCAGGGGCCGTGCCCTGCTCCCCGGGCCCTGCATTTGCAGTTGCGACGTGGGGTCCTCCTTGGAGACTGGACCCGTGGGCCGCCCCACCGCCCTCCCCTCGGGCCGGGGGGGACTCGGGCCAGGCCAGCGTCTCGCTCCGTGCCCGCTTCCTAACCCGTTAGAGGAGGAGAGAGACAGGAAGGCCGGGAGGGGGCTTTGCGAGGACCATGGCGGATGAAGTGTTGGGAACGGGGCCTGCCGCGCTGACTCAGTGCCGGCTTGGTTGTAGCTGCTGTTCTGAGAACGTGCTTGGATTTCTGGACGCAGGTGACCGTAGAAGGAATGCTTTTGCTGGAAGCCACCGAGGGGGACCGCCACGGCGGTGGAACAGAGTGCCGGTGTCTGGCGGGTGCTGGTTCTTCAGGTGGGGCCCCCTGTCCCCGTGCGGAGGGTCCCCCCGCTCTGCCCGCTGAGCTCTCTGCTGCTCTTGCAGGTGCTTTTGGCCTCGAGTAACAGGAACCCCGACTCGGGGTGGCTTAAGCGCCACAGAGAATTCGCAGTCACACGGAGCGAGATGCGCTGAGCCCGGGCAGCTCCAGGATGTCTCGGAGGACCCGCCCCCCACCCCTGCTGTCCCCAGTCATGGCGTCCCCACGGCCACAGGATGCTGCGGCACACGCCGCACAGCCAGGTTCTAAGGAAGGAGGCTCCCTTCCTCCGAGCCAGGGAACCTTTCTCGCGTCACCGGGCGGCTGTGCCTCCAGCCACTGGCCGTTCGTTGGCTGAGACCCGGCCTGTGGCTCCTGCCGCCAAGCACAGGGTGGCCCAGGAAGAACAGAAAGGGGGTTGCCAGGACGGGGTGCGGCTGGACGAGAGCAGTGACTGCTCGGGTGACCCCCTTTGATTCGGGACAGCAGGGAAGGGGCCCCTTCACTCAGGCTGGTGCCCCAAGTAGATCTGGTGCCCACACACCTCGCCGTGTCATTGAGAGGCTCTCGTGCCCGTGGCAGCCAGAGGCGTGGGGCCCAGGGCTTCCCACCCGAGGTCCCGCAGGGCCACGCCGGAAGCAGCAGCTGCGTCCCCCAGCACCGACCTGGCTTTTGAGGGCCTGGAGTCTGACCTCCGGCCAGGCTGCGGGTGATCGGTGGAGGAAGGGGGAGGGGGGGCCGGGGCTCTCTCACCCACCCGCGTTCCCCGAGAGTTAGGCCAGGAGGGCACCCCCGTCCTCTCCTCCTCCTCGGGGTCCCGGCCCACCCTCCGGCCTGTGATGTGGCCTGTTCACTTCCCCTGTCTCCCCATCCCCCTTCCCGCATATGGTGCCGATTAAGTGCTTCCGGCCTGGTGGACGGCGGAGAGGGGGCGGGCGGGCCCCCAGCCAGGGGCTCCCAGCACAGAGGCTCTGGCCTCCAACAGCGAGGGTTTTGTGCGTCTCGGGTGCGTTGGAAGTACCATGCTGCGGCTGTCGCGCGTGTGCCTGTCTCACCTTTGTCACTTGCTGTCAAAGGCCTCGGGGTCCGGTGTTTGTGGGCCGGCGCTCTCTGGGGGGGCGGTGTCTCCAGGAGGCCGTGGTGGGAGAGGCAGGGCCCCTGCGCCCCTGTTCTCTGTAGAAGGTTCCCTGGAATATGGCTGTGCAGCCTGGTGGCAAGGCCGGCTTGGGCTCTGGCTCCAGGCCTGGCTCCGGCACCTGTCAGCTGTGTGGCCCGGGGCCCCGGGCGTCACCTCCTGCACCTCATGTCCCCCTGTCCACCCCACAGAGCCTCCACGAGCATCGCAAGGGTTGGTCCTGGTCTTCCCACCGCTCTCTCGGTGGTCGCGGGTGCCGGGGTAAGCCCTCCGTCACCTCCTGCATCTTGCGAATCCTTGCCTGGCCCGCTGGGTCGCTGGCACCTGAGCCGTGTAGGGCGGACTGCTGGCTGTGCACCACAGCCCGTTTCCCCTCCGGCGGGCTGGGCAGCGGCAGGGCCCCGCCGGCCTGCGGGACCCTCCACGGGCTGCAGACAGCCCCGCGCAGTCCAGACAGCCCTGGCAGCGCCTGGACCTCGGCCCCCATCCCACCCAGCCTCAGTGCACCCCGCCCTGTAGGGCTGGCCTCTGCGCTCGTGTGTGGGGCAGGGGCTTGACGGGAGCAGGGAGGGAGGCTGCAGGCCTGATGGAGGCGGGGAGACGGTTCTGCCCTCTGGCAGCCGGACCGTGGGGCAGACCCGGAGCCTCTGCTCCCTCGTTGGGGAGGGTGGTTGGCCGCCGTCACCTTGGAGAAGGGGGAGGAGCCTGCAGAGGACGCAGTGGTGCTCGCCCTCCACCTGCCGGGGGTCAGGCTGCCGGCCTGGCCCTGGCGGCCGTGACGGGGCGGCGATGCCCGGTGACGGTAACTGGGGCTCTGTGTGGGCCCCGTGCCGCCTTGAGGGCTCTTCACCTGGAGCAGGCACCTCCCTTGATCCTCCCGGCAAGGCTGTGAAGTCGAGTCTGTTGTTATTCTAGGTTCACAGATGAGGAACCCAAGGCACAGAGAAGTTAAGTAACCTGACCAAGGCCACACAGCAGGTGGGTGTGGCAGAGGGAAGGCTCGAATTCAGGAAGTTTGGCTCCAGGCTCCCTGTCCCCAGCCACTGCCATTCACCTCTTGGGCCAGCCCTCTGACGTGGCTCCCTCTTGCAGTGGTGGCAAACCTGAGGCACAGAGAGGTGCAGTGACTTGGCCAGGGCCACGCAGCGGGTTAGTGGCTGAGCTGGAGCAATGTCTGCAAAATAGCAGTTGGTATTAATAGGTGAGCGGTTTTTGGCCACCTTTGCTCTGGGCTGTCACCTCCACCTTGCGCCGTCCCAGGGCCGTCAGCGTGTTCCTCCCTCGTGGGTGTGGGGTGGGTGTCAACACGAGCAGCGCCAGTTTGCCAGCGCCACCCGCGGGTGCCCGAGCATGGCCGTTCCGGGCCTCTGTGTCGTCGGGAAGGCCGGAGCTTTGAGCAGGGCTCCCACCTGCAAAACCCTCGCGCCGCCTGCCTTGAGATGCCAGGCCAGAGCTTGGAGATGTGCCGTGGCACCGAGGGAGAGCTAGCGGGGGCTCCCTGAGCCCCGAGGCCTGTGCATGCATGTGTGTGTGCACATACGTGTGTGTGCGTGCGTGTGCACACGCGTGTTAGCATGTGTGTGCACGTGCACGCGGGTGCTCTGCTGACGCCCGCCGGGATCTGACTCGCACAAAAGAGTTAACAGTGGATGCCGTCTGTCCGGCCCTCTCTCCGGCTTTCCCAGGGAAAGGGCGGGAAGGCGAGGCTTATCTTCAGAGGAAGGGGTGGGTGGGAATGCAGGGTGCTCTTCTTTCTGCACGGCACCTCCTGCCTCCTTGCATATTTAATTCCGCGGACTTCTGCAGCCCAGCTATTCCGAGCGGATCCAGAGGGTGGAGAGAGGCTTCCAATAAGCAGGGAGGGTGGAATGAATGTGAGATTCATGACTGAGATTTGGCAAGGCAACAGCCTCACTTTCTCCCCCGAGATGGGCTGGGGCGGGGCTGGAGCTAGCAGGGCTGGGGCGTCAGGCAAGGGCCCCTTCCTGGGGGGAGCTGCTTCCCTGTGCTGTAGGCCCCTTCCCACCCCCGCCGGTGGGCGCTACCTGGCCTCTCCGGCCCTGCCACCTACACCGCCTGCTCTGCTGCACTGCCCCTTGGTGGGGCTGGGGCGGAGGTGGGCGAAAGCCGGCCTGGTCCCAGGGGTGACTGAAGGCCCCTGGGGGCTCCTGCAGGGTGAGCTGACGTCCTGGCCTTGGCGAGGACACCATGGGGAAGGCCGGGTGGAGGCTGGGCGTGAGGAACGTCCCCAGGCGTCTCTTAGGTGTGACTGCCTTCTGGAAGCTGGGCTTGGGGCTGAGCAGCGGGGCGCATGAAGCCAGTGGTCCCTGCACAGGACACAGACCTACCTACCTGGATCGAGCAGATCACCTGGCCTGCGAGAGGCCCAGGGAGACCAAGTTACTTCCCCAAGGCTGCACAGTCTGGCCAGGCCCGGAGCTGGGTCAGTTGGCGTCCCCTGCCTCGACATCCCCGTGTAGCACCTGCTGAGCGCCCGGCCTCTCGAGGATTCTGGCCTCCACGCTCCAGCAGGGCCCTGCGAGGCAGCGAGGACGCCGGATGCGGAAGTGGGTGGCAGCAAGAAGCCGGGAGGGAAGCGCGGCCCCTGTGGTTTGGCCGGAGCTGGGACGCGTGGCCTGGTTCCCAGGGACGGAGCTCTGACCTCCCCACTGCGCCCGACCCCACTGGTCACCCCCCGGGGCCCGCCCGTGTGCACACTGGAATGGCCTGGGCTCGGCGAGAGTAAATGCATCTCGCTGGGCAAGTGGCACTTTTATGGAAGCAGCCGTCCCTCCTGAAGGAAAGGGGCTCTCCGTGCTCTTGGGGGTCTCTGCCCCCCAAGGGGACCAGGGGAGGCGTTGTGGACCACTCTGGCCGCCTAATGGTTCTGGAGGGGGGGGCTTCCCCCATCACCCCCAGTCACCTTTCTGGGGTGGCCGAGGGCCACGCCGCAGAGCCTAAGTGAGCCCCAGCAGGGTCCTGGGAGGATCGTCTGTCGGGAGCCAGGGATGGAGCTTTGAGGAGGATCTTGCTGTTCCCGACTACTTTCGGGTGCTTTGCCTACAGTCCTGCTCCCTGTGGACACCTCCAGAAGCTGCCCCAGGTCAGAGGTGACACTGGGAGCCCCTGGCTTGCACGGTGACCATGGCTGGTTCTTGGCGTGTGGCTCCGTCCCTCGCTGCACATGCACTGAAGGCGGTGTCCTCTGCCGTCGCCTGTGGCCGAGCACGTCCAAGGAGCCCCCCACCCGGCGGCTCCCGGCGTCACGTGGGGCCTGACTGTTGGAGGGGCTGCTGGGACGAGGACAGTTCTTATAAGACTCTGCGACGAGGGAGCAGATGCTCACAGAGCCGTCCCCGGGCAGGGTACCGCTCCAAGTGCTGCATACACTCTGCCTCTCTCCGCAGGGCCGCCCCGGCCCGCTGTACGGATGACGGGGGGCCCCTCAGCTCTACTGGTAGAGCCAGGACTTGGGCCTGGGCAGGCGGGCCCCAGGTCTGCGCTGCTACCCTTCCTCTCCCCCTGGGCCCTGGGTGGTGGGAGTGGCCGAGTAACGAGCCCCAGGGGTGCTGAGCACCTCCCAGTCCCCAGCACCTGGGCAGGTGCTAGGTGACAAGGTGGGGAACAGGGCTGCAGATGGGACGAAGGCTGCTGATCAGCTGTTAAAATAGGGAGGTTACCCTGGAGCAGCCCCTGCCATGGCAGCGCGGTGGGCGGACTCCCAGGGGCGCAGCAGCGTGGGAAGGAGCCAAGTAGTGCGGGTGGGCGGGCGGGAAGCACAAAACATTCTCTCTGGAGCCTCCAGGGAACGTAGCCCTGCGACACCTGGTTCCTGCCCCATGAGACTGTGTGGGCCTTGGGGCTCCAGAGCTGTAAGAGGACGGGTGTGTTGCTTGAAGTCACTGGTGACTGTGGTCACCGTTTGCGGCGGAGTTAGGAAGCGGTGCTCCTACCCTTGCAGGATCAGGAGGAATTTCCTTGTGTGTCTCAAGCCCTGGAGAGTCCGGGCTCCCCCGGACCGACCGTTCCAGCTTCGCGGCCGCAGCCGGGCTCCCCCCGGCCGGGCGGGAAAGGAGCAGCAAGACCGTGTCCCCTTTTCACAGTTGAGGGTGAGGGTGTGGGCCGGCGCACACGCTTCGCGTTTGTGCAGCTTTTTTATTTTCCGGACTTAAAATTCTGCAGCCGGAAGAGGCTTCAGAGTCATCTGCTTGCTTTGCAAGTGAGGAAACTGAGGCCTGGGGAAGCCAAGTGACCAGCCCAGGGCCATGCAGGGAGGTTTCCCAGCTCCTGGTCGGGAGCGACCCTGAGCGAGCAGATGGCATTGGCAGGACCTGGACGAGTGGCTCCCTGGCCTGAGTGCTGGGGCCTCTGACCACTTCCTGCAGCAGCCAGGTGACCCGCCACCTGCACAGGCCTCTCCCTGCCTCACTTGCAGCCCTGGGAGCCCCAGGGACCCAAGGACACTCTGGCCTGAGGGCGGGGGCCCGAGAGAAGGGGTGGGAGTGCTGTGGTCCTGCCTTGACCCCCGCGCCCTGCAGGTGCCTTGTCTGCCTGGGGCCCTGTGGACCTTGGTCCGTGGGTGTCCCCAGCTTTACCTAGCGGTGACCTGTGGCCAGCAGCTTTTGAGAGCTCAACTCCTGCCTGTGGCTGTGACAGTCATTTTCTGAGCTGAGTGGGGATCAGCAGGCACATCCCCCTACCCAACTGCTGTGACCCTTCCATCCCGGGGGCTGGTACACAGCCCAGAAGGGCTTCATAGCACCTTAAGTCCCTCTCCCCAGCCTCACGCCTGCTGTCAGAACTTCCTGAGGCTTGCCTTCTGGACTTGGCCTGCAGGGTCCCCTGCCTGGAGGGTCCTCCTTTAGGGCTCTTTAAGAGTAGCCTCCGAGGACTGTTCTCAGAAGGCCCTGGCCACGTGCTGCCACACGGCCCTGCCTGGTCCCCTTTGTGCCAGTTGCCACCGTATTTTAACTTTTGTGTCTCCTCCCTGAGTCTAAGACTGGAGCCGGCCGGGCCTATGTCCGAGGGGCACCCTGGGTCCCTGCACCGGGCACTGCCAGTCCAGGGGGACCCTCGGTATGGATGCAGGGAGTGAAGGAATGAGCCCACAGAGTTCCCACTTGTAACTTGCATTTCTTGTTAAATACTGGTGGCATTTTACATCTCTAAAGAGAACTTGCCCAGAAGATCTTTCCGGCGCCTGCACCTGCACCGTCAGGGTTTTTAGGCACAGGTACGGGAAGGGCTTCGTCAGTCAGTGAGCAGCTTCTGCCTATTCCCTTTTCCGCTTCCAACTCAGAGCGGGCCTGGTCCCAAGCCGCCAGCTGGGCCCTCCCTCCCGGCTGGCTCCCACCCACGCCGCCCACGCTCCGGCTCGGGGAGGAGGCAGGAAGGCGGCAGGCGGCATTTGGATCTTTGGATCACCTGCCGGGGCCTGAGGTGCCAGCTGCACACGTGCCGCCTCCCTCCCTCCCCACCCCGCCACGCTCCCTCCCCCCTGCTCGTGGTGAGCGCGCACCCCTGCCCCCCCAAGTTAAGGAGTTTGCCACAGTCACCAGCCGACCAGCGCGGAGCAGGATTTGAACTCTGTCCTGCCCACCTCCCAGCCGAGAAGCCCGGAAGAGACACCTGGTGGGGTGGTGGAGACCCCCAGGGCCCCCGGTGGGGTCGGCAGCCCCTGGACAGCAGGGTGGGGCTGGCACAAAGGGACACCCAGGCGTGCAGAGTGAGCTGACGGGGAAGGTGGCTCAGCGGCCCTGTCTCCGAACAGACAGCCGCCGAGGAGCCGTTCAAGCTCTGGCCGGCTGGGAGGAGGAAGAGGAGGGAGAGCGCGGGGCAGGGCCAGTTTGGGCCCAATTCACATCAACTCCTCAGTTTGCCGCGAGTGACGGCTCTACCTGCCCCAGCGTCTTTGCCTTTCGGACCGCCCCCCGCCCCCAGGAGCAGGTCTGGGGCTGACGGAAGTCCTGTGTCAGATGTCGGGAGGAGCCTCAGAAGCCACCGGAACTCAGGTCTGAGACCGAGGCCCCCAGTCTGGAGGGAGAAACAAGGCTCTCTCTTTGGCTGGCGGTTTTCTGCCCCGTCATGAAAACAGGCCCGGAGTGGGCCGGCCCCTCCTGGCTCGGGCGCTCCGTGTGGTTTTCAAAGCGCTTTTACGCCGTTAACGCACACCATCCTCCCCGAACCCTGTACAGGAGGCAGGATGCTCGGACAGCTCCTCTCAAGCAGCCCAACGGCAGGTGGTCGTGTTGCCCTCGACTCTTCGGGGCGAGTAAACTGAGGCTCGGGGTGGTTATGACGGGTGTCCCAGGTCACCTGGCCATGCAGCTGCAGAAGAAGCTGCCTTTTGTGCACCTGCACAGCCCAAGATCCGCTTTCAGTTTAAACGTTACGCGTTGCCTCGGAGAGTGAACACCTGCTGCCCCGTCTAGCCCCGGGAGTAAATGTGTACCAGTCCCGTTTCCTCCCCCCCACCCCCCCGGGGCCTGGCCAACATCCTCCTGGGGTGGGGGCACCCTACAGTCTTGCCTTCACAGACTTGGAGAATCAGAGCTCTAAATTGCTGGCCGAGAGTGGGGTAGGTGAAGATCCGCAGTGAAGAGGGAGGATTTTTTTTGTAGGTGTGGGGAAGAAAAAGTTTTTCCTCTACCCTCTTAGGTTCTTTGTTTGGGGGCATGCAAATTAAACTGACAAAAGATAGATTAACAGGAGAAAAGACAGATTGAATCACATGCATAGGGGGATTCACAGAAAAATGTGACTCGAATGGGCAATTAGAATTTGGACCCTATGTACGTACCATCTTTTTTTTTTTTGAGACAGAGTCTCGCTTTATTGCCCAGGCTAGAGTGAGTGCCGTGGCGTCAGCCTAGCTCACAGCAACCTCAGACTCCTGGGCTCAAGCGATCCTCCTGCCTCAGCCTCCTGACTAGCCAGGACTACAGGCATGCGCCACCATGCCCGGCTAATTTTTTCTATGTATATTAGTTGGCCAATTAATTTCTTTCTATTTTTTTTTTTTTTAATAGTAGAGACAGGGTCTCGCTCTTCTTGCTCAGGCTGGTTTCAAACTCCTGATTTCGAGCTATCCGCTCACCTTGGCCGGCCTCAGAGAGTGCTGATTACAGGCGCGAGCCACCGCGCCCTGCCCCTATGGCCCCTATGTACCATCTTGATATGGGGGAGGGGGGTGGATTGTGTACTTACAGGAAACAAGTGACTTTTTGGAAAGGTAAGTAGCTCTTAGGAGATGACCTGGGAGGAGCGATTGTTAGTCTGATTAGGTGTGGTGTGAAGAGCTCTCATTTCCTGTGACCAGAGTCAGTCTTCCCCGTTCCTCCCAGGGAGGGGATTTGTGACAACTGAGTTCTTTCGAGCGCCGTAGAGGCGAAGTGGGTGGCTGCTTTTAGGCAGATGAGAGATGTCAGCAACTTGAATACCTTCTGCTCCCAATAACTTTTATGCCTCAGAGACGTATTGTGGACCCCTTGATGGGTGTCTCTGTCCTGCAAGGCAGGTGGGGGGTGACGTGTTCCGGCCCCACTGTGGGCCTTCCTAATAAAAATCCCAAGTATTGTCTGTCGAATTGGCCAGGGCTCCTTGCTGTCGTTCGGGCAGCAGGAACTGCGCGGATCTGCTGGGTTTTAAGCCCAGTTTTCTGTTTGAGCCAAGGATTTTGTGCTGGGTTCGTTTCAGTTCCGGGGCAGGAGCCAGAGGATTAGGCGGGGAGGAAAGGACTAAGCCTCAGAGTGACAAGAGCTGCTTTAGACAGCAAAGGAGCCACTGGCCCCCACCGACCCTGCCCCCCCCCTCCCCGTGTCTCTTAGGCACGGTTAGCTCTAAATTCTTGCCATGAGCTTGGTAGGTATGCATGTGTCTCGGGTGTGTACATGCGTGTGCATGCATGTGTGTGTGTCCATCAGTCCCAACCAACAGTTCTCAACCTCAGCTACACCTCAGATACCAACCCCCAGATTAGTTAAGCTAGAATTGCTGGAGTGGGGCCCAGACATCTATATTTTTAATTTAATTTTTTTTAAAAGACAGGGTCTCTCTCTGTTACCCAGGCTTGAACTCCTGGGCTCAAGCGATGTTTCGGCCTCAGCCTCCCAAGTAGCTGTGCCCAGATAACTATTATTTACTTTCTTTTTTTCGTGCTTTTGTTCATTTTCTTTTTGTATGATGTTCTTAGATTTCCAAACTTTAGAGTTGAGCATTGATAGCTGTATTTTTAAAATGCTCCCCTTGGGAGGGTGCAGTGCCACCAGGATTGAGAACCCTTGGCTCCACCAAACCTATTTCCAGGAGCCACACAGACATCCTGCACCTTCCTCTTGCCACCTCCCCGCCACCCCGGGTCTTGGAGGTCAGTCCCCTCTAAACACCAGGCCACTTAATTGTTTGACTCAAGACCCGCTCATCTTAGCTGCCCGACGCTGGTTTCCGCCGTTGTCATTGGCGGGCAGGGTGGGGAGGAGTGTGGCACCCCCTCCCCAGGAGACCTCTCGGGGCCGGTGGCCTGGCACTGCCGGCAGGCGAGGGTCATTCTTGAAATCGCTGCGGAGCCTGGCGGTTTTGTTGCTGGGTGTTTAGGTTTTGTGGAGAGTTTGCCGTCTGGGGACACCTGGGACTCCTTGATACTGGATGGGGGTTGGGTCGTGCCCGGGGCTACGGCTACAAAGCGGTCATCACCTGGGAATAATAGACCACAGCCAACTCTATTATTAAAAAGTAAGGTCATGGCCGGGCGCAGTGGCTCACGCCTGTAATCCTAGCACTCTGGGATGCTGAGGCTGGTGGATCGCTCAAGGCCAGGAGTTCAAAACCAGCCTGAGTGAGAGCAAGACCCCGTCTCTACTAAAATTAAAAGAAATTAATTGGCCAACTAAAAAATATATAGAAAAAATTAGCCAGGCATGGTGGCGCATGCCTTGTAGTCCCAGCTACTCGGGAGGCTGAGGCAGCAGGATCGCTTGAGCCCAGGAGTTTGAGGTTGCTGTGAGCCAGGCTGACGCCACGGCACTCTAGCCCGGGCAACAGAGTGAGACTCTGTCTCAAAATATATATATATAATAATAAAATAAATAAAAAGTAAGGTCACGTGTTTTAATAAAAAGTCATACTTTAAGGGGTCATCAAAGAACTTATAAGACACAGTGTTGATATAATCATAACTTTTCAAGAGCAGGGAAACAGGCAGATTGAAGGTGCCTGTGAGCAGATGAAGCTGATGGGATGTGGTGAGCACTCCTTAGACAGGAAGAAAGGGGCCCGCCCGCCACCGAGGCCCCCAGACGGCTGCTGGGGCCTGCCGTCTCGGGTCCACCGGGTCAACTGGCAGTCTCCAAGTCAGGGTGTGGCCCTGGGGGTGGTGGCTGCGTGTGATGGAGGAGGGGGGCGGGGGTTCTATTAGGTGGCGTTTGGGAGGCTGTGGGCCTGGCTGAGAGTGTGGGGTCCCTAGAAAAGAGCGGGAATTCAGGCTCATAGACGGTTGTCCGGATCGCAGGGGCCCTGAAATGCAAGGGCAGAACTTGGACTCCGACAGAGGAGCTGTTAGGGAGAAGGAGGGGCAAGGCGGGAGGGTCGTCCAGCAGGGCCCTGCGGGGGTGCGGGGGTGCGAGACAGGACCTGTGTGAGCGGCCATCGGCAGACTGGCAGGAAGGGGCTGACTTGCCTCGAGGGCCTGCGGGACGTCTCGGGGCGGGGCTGGAGTAGGCACCTGAGTCCCAGGACGGGGAGGGCTGAGCGGGAAGCTGGGGACGGAGGTGTGGCGGCCCCAGGAGACTAAGTGGAGGGTGAGGAGGGGCTCCTGGGAGCTGTCCACACCCCTGCACTGGGGAACCGGGTGGGGGTGGGTGGACCCCGCTCCAGGACTAAGAGGTCAGAGAGGGTGGGGCTGGGCATCGGCCACGGGGCGTTTTTCAAGAGCCCAGTTTTAGCAGCAGGAGGGGCAGACGCCAGACGGCTCGGGTTGAGTGAGTGGGTGGGTGGTGGGAAGACAGAAGCCGCTGTGTAGACCAGCTTTTAAGAGGTTGTGTTGTTCAGACAGGGAGCGAGTCCACAGTCTGAGGAGGTAGCTGGGTGGAAGGAAGCAGGGGCTGCTTGTTTTTGAGACCGGGGCAGCCTGAACGTTCTCCCGGGCTGAGTGAGAAGGAACTGGAGAAAAAAGGAAGATGTCCCTGAAAGTGACAAAACAGCTGGCCCCCTGCAGGCCGCTTGCTCCCACCACGCCCACCTGGGGACCCCAGCCTGCCCACCCCGGGGACAGCAGGGGCTGCTGGGAAGCTCCCAGCACCTTCTCCAGGGGGGCCGCGGGGAGGCAAGTGGTCTGCCCTTGCCCGCCGGCCCCCGGCTGCACACCCTGCCCGCCCAGCCCTGCCCCATGCTCTCGGCACGGCCCCGGCCCTCGGCGCGGAGCGAGGGATGTTTTTCTTGGCGTTCATGGGAGCATCTGCTGCATCCCACAGGGGTGTTGCCCAGGGTGGGTTGGAAGGAGTTGGCAGGAAGGCTGAGCTTTGTGCTCAAAACCTGGCTCCTCGGTGGCCAAGAAGCCTGGTGGGAGGAGTGCGGGGTCTGGGAGCTGTGCGTGTGTGTGTGTGTGTGTGTGTGCGTGCACGTGTCAGTGCCTGTGTGCGTGCTCACACGTGTGTGTTGGCGGATGGTGGGGGCGGAAGCTCTGAAAACCGCAGCCTCTCTTTCCTGCTGCTGCCATGTCGCTGGCGCTACAGCAGCGTGTGGGTGTCCCTGCGTTTCCTGGCAGGTGTCAGCCTCGGGGACGGTGCGGTGCCCTTCTCCCAGCTGGCTGGGTTGGTGGTAGACGGAGCCCCGACCGTCCCCTGACTGTCCCCCGCGGCTTCCAGAGCAGGACCCTGCTGCAGGGCAGGCTGCCCGAGGCTGCCACCTCCCCTGTGACCCTAGTGTGGGGAGCATTGTCATGGGGACAGTGGTGTTGCTTGAGGGCGGGTGGCAAGGACATCGCAGGGGCCTCTTTCAACTGCTGCCAGCCTGGCCCCCAGCAGAGGGCACGTCCTCAGCGTAGGGACCTGTGGCTCAGCTTCAGGAGCAGCAGCCTTGGAAAATCGGGGTGGATCCCACCACCGGGGCGCTGGAAGGGATCATGTCCCCACTCACTGGCTGCCTGGCCTTGAGCGAGTTACCTCCCAGCCCCGAGTGTTTTCCCATCCGTGCAGGGAACCTCCCGTCACCGAGGGCCGAGGTGTGGATGGGGGCCGTGCTTGCTAGTCCTTGTTGCAGCTGCAGGAACCACCGCCGGCTCAGAAACTCACTCTCTTACGGTTCAGGAGGTCAGACGTGTGAGGTCACCTGGCTGCGGTCACGGTGTCGGCCAGGCTGGTTCCCTCCGGAGAGGACCCATCCCGCCGCCTCCAGCTTCGGTGGCCGCCCTCGCTCCCGCACCCCTGCAGCCTCTGCCCCGGCCATCGTGAGGCCTCTGCTCTGTGCAAAACCTCCGTGCCTCTCCCCTCTACGGCCACTTGTGATTACATTTAAGTCCCCTCTCTTCGTCTCGAGACCTTCAGTGACACCTGCAAGGCCCCTCTCACCAGATGTGGGAGCACTCACAGGCCGGGGAGGGGCAGCATTCAGCCTCACGATTCGTCGTAGGGGCCTTTGGGTTTTAAGGTATAAAACAGTAAAACAGACAGGCTTAAGAAAACAAAAGGACACACGAGATCCATTTTTAAATGTTTTTTATTGTGTTCAAATACACAGAACATACAACTAACATACAATTAGTGGCACTTGCGTACACTGGCAGAGTTGTGCAACCATGACCACTGTCTAGCGCCAGACTTTTTCATCGCCCCGAAAGGAAGCCTCACCCTCCCTCCTCTAGGCCTTGGCAGCCACCACTGTGCTTTCTGTGTCTCTATAAATTCTCTTTTAATTAAGCGCAATTCTGTGCAACTTTAAAATAAACAAACAGCAGCACGATGAGTTGGTTATCTAGGCCTCCGGAAGGGCAGGAGTGGACGGGCCACACTCTCCTCCTCGCCTTGCTCCGCTCTGGGGCCCCCACCCGAGTAGCCCTCGTTGCAAATGGCCCCAGAGAGTTTCATAGCCCCCAGCCTGCAGGATCTCTAAGCTTCAGGGCCTGCCACCCCAAAAAAGTTCCTAACTCCACACTCCTGGGGGACATTCCAGTGGCCTAGCTCACCCATTCGAGCCAGGCCCGCTGCCTGTGAGCCGGGGGTTCTTCCAGCCTGAGCACCTGTGAGCCAGGTAAGTGGATGGGGACACCAGGCAGAGGGATGCGCTGGCAGCGGCAGTGGCTGATGTCGTTGGAATAGTCTGAGTGATGCTTAGCAGGTGTCTAGCAAGTCGGTGTCTCAGGAGAAGCTGTGCTCTTTCTCATAGTGACATCTGAGAGAAATGTGCCCGGGGTGTCCCCAGGAAGGGGGCACTGATCCAGGCAGGGATCGGTGGCCTCAGCACTGTGTTTCACCGAGCCATGTCCTGTCCACCCCTAAGTGTGGCCTGAGAGGAGCCTCTGGGAGGCTCAAGTGACAGCCCGGCCCACATCAGCACTGCCGGTGATCTGGTGTGATCCTGGGATGACATCGAGGGCTGTGGGGTCCCACACAGTAGCCAGTGGCTGCAAGTGCTGCTGAGCCTCGCAGTGTGGCTGGTCCCAGTCGAGAGGTGCCCTGAGCGTGACGTGCACACTGGGTTGCAGAGCCCGAGCGAAGGGAAAACAGTCTAAGACATCTCCGTCGCTTTTGCATCGATCGCATGTTGAACAGATAATGTTTTGGCTGTTATTAGGTTAAGTAAAATATATTCAAGTTAATGTCACCTGTCGGGTGACACTGCATTTTATAAACGTGGCAGCTAGAAAAGTCACAGTTACACCCGTGGCCACAGTGGATCGGGGGGCAGGGAGCACGCTTCAGGCTGCGGTCCCGGTGCCGAGTGTGGCTGAGCGGCAGGGACTCCGAGAAGTGCCTCGGACGGAAGCCCCGTGTGGGGGTAGTGGCCCGGCCCGGGATTCCCTCTCCTGTGGTCTGGAGACCTGTCGGCCCGTGACTAGCCAGGGGGCACTGTGAGAGTGGCGGCCACTTGGCAAAGCACCCACGCTGCCACCTCCCAGGTCAGGAATCGGGGGAAGGAGGCCGGGCTTGGAGGAGGCCGGCCGTGCACTGGAGTGGGGTGGTGGCCCTGGGAGTGGCCCGTGGGCCCAGACAGCTGGGGGACAGATGGAGGCTGGAGACAAAGAGGAGGAGGTTCAGAGGAAGATCTCTGCCCACAGGGGCAGGCGTGGGGTAGAGGCCGCATGTTTGGGGCTGGTGTTGACCTGACACCTGGCCAGACAGGAGTCCCTCCTGGCGGCCTTGGTCCCTGGCTCCTGCATCTGCCCTTCAGGGCCCGGTGGGCCGGGCTGCAGGTGGCGGAGAGGACAGACCCTCCCCACGCCCTGTCCTGGGGAAGTCGGCTCTGGGAGGAAAGGGAAGCCGTGCATTTTGAGTGGTTGTTCTTCCTGATCTAGGCACGCATGTCTTGCTTTAATTCTGGGAACTGGAGTTGAGGGGTGCCCGTTTTGCAGGAAGGTCAAAGTTCACAGATGTGGAGTGACGGGCCAGGGGGCCTTGGGTTCCAGTGTTTGACTCAGAACCACATCTCTGATCCACCACCGGCCTCCCTCCCGTGAAGAAGGGAGCAAGGACTGTGACGTGCAGTCCCTTCGCCGACACTCTGGCCGGGTGCCCAGAGACCGGTGGCAGCAGCTCCTCACGGCCGTCCAGCATGAGCGCAGGGAGGGTGTCCCCAAAGCCGTTAATGACAGATCCCCAGACCAGGAGGCCTTTGGGGGAAGCCTGGGCCTCAGGGCTGGGGAGCAGTGGGGTCAGAATGGCCCGTGACCGCTGCTGGGGACAGCGGGACAAGGCGAGCCTGCCTGTGTGGCCAGTGGGAACGGGAAGGTGGGAGTGTGGGGAGCCCGGTGAACACCAGCCTCGCAGGGACTGGGGCGTGGGCACGGCCTTGCCAATTCAGCTGTGGCCCTAGGAGGGGCCCTTCCCAGGCGCCACCAAAGGCTCCTTTCCACCTGAACTGGTCACTCCCTGCCCCGGGAAACGCCGGGAACCAGCCCCTCCCAGGCATTCTCCCCTAGAGTGGGAGTGGCCGCGTGCTGGGAGTGACTCACTTGGGGCCAGAGGTCGTGGCCCTGAGCTGGGTCTGGCAGATCCCAGGGTGCAGGCCCAGCCCCGGCAGGGTCAGCTCCCTCCTCCAGGGACCCCCTCGCCCATGCCCCACCAGGTCCCAGCACATCCCAGAGGCCTGCGGGAGGGGCGAGGCAGAGACTGACTCACTGCCCCCCCAGGGGCTGGAGAAGCTGGAGGAGCCTAAACTAGATCCAGAGGATTCTGGAGGCTCCAGGAGAGCAGCTCAGGGTGAGCACCCCCTGCCCTGCCCCACCCGTTGCTCTCCTGCTCCCTCCTTGGCCCTGACATGGTCGGGTGGTCTGGTGGCATAGCATGCCTGGGTAGGTGCACCCCTGGGGCACTGCCTGCAAGCCTGGCTGGGTGGCTCGGGGCTACAGGTCTGCATGGCTTTCGGGACCCGCTGGCCCTGGGGCCTGAGAACCAGGGTGTGGCGATGTCTGAGCAGGTGGGGGCACAGGGAGAGAGGGGCGCCCGAGTCAGGTCCTGGCTGGGAGGAGGGACGGCGGCTCTGCAGGGCCACAGACTCTGGCCAGCCCCTGAGGGCAGAGCAGCCTCTTCCCAGTTGCTTCCTTCCCAGGGACCATGTCACTTTCCTTCAGGGGCAACCCCGTCCCTGCAGGGTGACTCTGAGGCCGGCTCCTTGGTGTCTCTGCCCCAGGGTCGCTGCTGCAGCGGGGCGCCCCTCTCCTCTCCGCCCACGCCCCCGCCCTGCCCCCTCGGAGCAGCTCCCCGCCGAGCCTCCCTTCCCAGGCAGTCGCGGTCCCTCCCTACCTCTGCTCTGCGCTCTGGGAGGCTCCTTGTTCCGCGGCCACAAAGCCCCTTTGATCCTCTGCTCGGCTCCGAGCCATGTGACCCGGTGGGCGGGCCGCCGCGCTCGGCGTCCGGCGCTGCCGACTCTCTCCGCTGCTGGGTGAGTCTCGCTCCTTTGTTCTCCCCAGCCCGGCACCGCGCTGGGGGGCCTCCAGGGGGTGCGCCCCCACGGCCGGCCGCAGCAGCGGTGGGGCCGGGAGGCTCGCCGGCCTTGGCCCGGGCCTCGGGCGGCAGGACAGCCCCGGGTCCCCGGGAGAGGGGTGGCGGGGACGGTCTCCACGCGGGGACCAGATTTTCGGTCGCAGAACAGAAGAAAAGGGCTTTGTGTGCTCACAGCTATCTCTTTGTAAATATTTGGCCAACTAAGCCGAGTGGTTAAGTTCTCCTCCTGTTGGAAGTTTCTTGGAACGCGTTTCCCTTTTGCAAGGGGCTTCCCTGACTTTCGGGAGGGCCCGGAAGAAATGCGAATTGGCCGCCGCTTTCGCTTAAAATTGCTCCGCTCGGATGCCCAGATCATCAGCCCTTGGGCTCTTGAAGACGGCTGCGGATTAGTTTCCACCGACACTAGAAGCGCAGGGTGCCGGGGGCGCCACCGGCTCTGGATTCCTGGGATGTACTTGGGGTGTGCAGGGAGCCAGCGGGCGGGGGTGTTGCCAGGAGGGCTGCCGTGCATGTGCCCTCCTGGAGAGTGCAGTGTGGGTGTCTGCCCCTGTGAGCAGGGCATGAGGGCTCTTCAGCTGAGCTGGGGCGTTGGGGGAACCCTGAGACCAAAAGCCCCGCAGCCAACGCCGAGTGTGGCCCCTGCACCAAAGCAGGGCGGGACGAGGTGCTTCGGAGGCAGTGCCATCCGCAGGGAACCTTCCTCCCAAATGTCCCCTGGGGACTGCCGCGGCTCAGCCTGCTGCACTTCATCCCTGTCCCTTCTCTCTTTCCTTTCTCATGTGGAATCTGCTGCATTTCCCTCCGAGGTGCGGGGAGCATCCCTCTGCTCACCGAGGAGAAGTTTGAGTTCTTTAGCTTGAGGGGCGTGCGGCACCCGGAAGCGGGCGGGCCGTGCGGTGGGTTTCTGGCGGCTCTGCTCTGGACAGCAGCATTGGAATTTGGTTGGGATCCCACACGGAGAACCCGTTATGGGAGGAGGAGGTGGAACAGTCCCTCACGGCGGGGTGTGGCTGTCCTCCACCACTCATGGTTGCTCTACCTTGAGACTTAACGGGCCTCCTGGTGTTTACATAAATGTCATTCTGTTGGGCCCGGCTGCTCCTGGCCACCCAAGGGGCTCCTTTTCAGGAAGTAGGAAGAAGAAGGTGTTTGTGTAACCGTCCAGGGGTGGGGCCAGCACCTCTTTGGGGTCCCCTTTGGAGAGGTGTAGGGCTCTGGCTTCTTGCATCTCTTGGGCTGAGCCTGGCTGCAGGCGGCGGCCTCTGGTGTGGCTCAATTTTTTAGTGCCAATTTCTGGGGACCCGTGTTGTCGCCGGTTCGACAGCCCCTGCTCCTGTGGGCGGCCGGTGCAACAGTGATGGGGCCAAGTCAGCCGGCGCATGGGGAAGGAGGGCCTACTGTGCGCACCGTGGGGCGTGCGGGCCGTTCTGAGATGGCGGAGAGACGGGACTCCTGTCCCGAGGGGCCCTGTTCTGGCGGGAAGACTGTAGCAAGGGCCGTGGCCTGACCACAGACGGCCCCAAGGCAAAGGTGGGCCTCCTGGGGCCTGTGGGACGGTCCCTTGAGCGCAGATCCACTGCCCTGGACTTCGAGGACTGGCTCCCCAGGGGCTCACCCAGGGGCCCTGCACCCATTTGGGCAACCAGAGTCTCGGTGACGGACTCCCCACCCCCAGCCCTGCCCTCCCCCACTTCCTGTTGTGCCACAGGCCGTGCTGAGCTGCTCTTCTGAGATAGGGCGAGGGCCCTGCAGCCCCCACCAGCCTGGGGCAGCGCTTCCCTGCTGGTGTCAAAGGTCTCAGGCTCTTTAAGAAGCTGGTCACCATGGTCACCATGGCCAGCGCACTTCCGTTATCTGATTCCCTGCACATTTCAGCCTGTGCCTGCGTTCCCAGCCTTCCCATCCTACCCCGGTGTCCCTGGGCTTCCGCCCGCTCTCACTGGCCGAGTGCGTGGGAAGAACAGCTTTATTCTAGCCTGTGAGGGCAAGGGCTGGTGCTTGCTCAGTGCCCACCCCACACCCCTGGCTGGGGTGAGCTGCAGGGGCTGCCCCAGCCCCCACCGTAGCATAGATCCTCCACACGGCCGGCCGGGCCTTGCATGGGGGCCGGACGTGGCCTGGGGCTGGCGGCCCTCGAGGGTCTTTGGGGAAGATGCTTCCTGCAGAACGTGTGGCCCTTGGCTGGGCCCCCACCCCCGGCCTCTGCCTTCCAGCCCTGAGCTTTGATTGTTTGTTGAGCGCCAGCCTGGGTCCCGGGACAGGCAGGGACCTGCTCCCGTGAGTTCCGTGGAGCCTTCGGAAGCTTTCCCAGGAACGCTCCCCGGGGAGTTTGTTTTACGAGGAATCGGCTGGGATGGAGTGGGTCTAATTACAGGCCAGAGAGGGTCCCTCTTGCCCCCGCCTGGGAGGTGGGGAGGTTCTGGCACACTCAGCGCCCCAGACCTCTGCCTGCCCAGCTCTGGGGGGGGCTCCTTAGGAGCCTTGTGGGCCTGCCCAGCTCTTGGGGGGTGCTCCTTAGGAGCCTTGGGGGTTGCCGTACCCTCCCCCCCAGGCTCTGAGGGCCGCAGGAGGAGAGGGGCTTGCAGGAGAGGCCCCCTGGCGCCCCGTAGCGCTCCCACATGGAGTTAATGATCTGCCTGCTGGGAGGGGGCCAGGCCTGGGTTTTCCTGGGGGGTGGTCAGTGCAAAGGGCCTGAAAGAGGAGGTGACAAACCCAGCTGCCCCCTCCCTGGCCGGCTGCCAAAATTCGATTTGTAAATGCTCTCGTTCAGGCTCAGTAACTGCGTGGTGGGCAGAAGCACCCCGAACTTTCTCGTCTTCCTCCTGAAGCTGGAGGCAGGGGACAAGGCTGCACTTGGAACCCCAACTCTGGGTTGGGCTGGTGGGGGCCGACGTCACCAACACTGACCCCTGACCCCTGCATGGCCTTCGGGAAGCGGCCGAGGGGTCCTCTGCTCTGTTGGTGAGCCTGGCCTGCAGCAGCCCCTTCCTGGGCCTGTGCCCCCCGCAGGGCCTGCCACCTCCACCCCCTGGCCTGCCTGTGGGTGCCCAGTGACTGGTCATCTGAACGGTCACTGAACGGCTGTCCTTGCCTGTGTCCCCAGTGGAATGTGCACACACGTCCTCCCTCCTCCCAGATCCTTATCTCTTATCTTATCTCCTGGCTTTCTCCCAGGTGCCTGTGGCCAGGGACCAGGAGATGCCAGGACAGACTCAGCCCTGAGCCTGTGCCCTCTCCTGTCCCCTCTCCCACTAGCACTTAGGTGGCGACCGTGTCTTATTTGTCCCTGTGTCCCCGTGTGATAGGTGCTGGCACAGTTAAAGTTTGAATGAACGAACGGTGACCACAGACTGTCAACTCTTATCCAAATACTTTGTGGTTCCCGAGAGAATCTCCGCTCTGCCCCTGCTGGGCGCTGACTGGGTCTCCTGGGAGCGCGTTAAGGACACAGGTATAGGAGCAGCATTTCTTCGGGGATTCGAGCGCGTCCCCCCGCCCCACTTCCCCTCCCCTGTGAGAAGTGGGGTCCCCGGGACGGCACTGATGTCCTTTGTGCCTTGTGCACAGAGGAGATGGGCCCATTGCCGGTGCGAAGACCGAGGACAGGCCGGACGGTGGCCCTGCTGAGTGGGGGGAGAGCTGCCGCTGTTTGTAGCTGGGGCCGGGCTGGGGGAGCGGCACAGACCCCGGTCAGAGAGCCGCGGAGGAGGGGCCGCGGCCCCCCGGGGCACAGGGAGCTGTGTGGGGAGCAGGTGCGCCCCGGGTCCTCCTGGTCTTGCTCCCCCGCACCAGGGCCCACGGTGGCAGAGGGCGCCATGTTGGGAGCCGCCGCGGCCAGGCGCAGAGCACACGCCCTGCTGGTGTGTCACTGTTGTCCACCAGTCCGTGGTCCCGCTGTCTGAGTCCTCGGCGCTGGGCCCCGTGGCCAGGGCCAGAGCCCCATGGCCAGTGCTGGACTCCCACGGCCAGTACCAGGCCCCAGTGACCAGCGTGGGCTCTCTGGTGACTTAGTGAGAGCACAGCTGAATGAAGCCACCACTGAGCTGGCCTGGTTGTCCCTGTGGACTCTGTGGCTCAGTGAAATGGAGACATCTAAGAGGAAATTCAATGATGGCTACACAGGGCCTGGTGCTGCTTGGCACCCGGTGGCACGGTGTCACCTGCTGGTATCCGCAGAGCCGAGGCCCTCGGCCCTGGCTGCCCACGGAGAGCCCCACGTCCAGGCTGGTCCCCTGGGACCTCTGCCAAGCCCCCGAGCTCCTGGTGGCCCAGCAGGCCCTGGTGGAGAAGCAGCACTGTGTGGGCCATGCCTCGGGCCCCCAGCCCTGGCGGGGAACTTAGCTGCAGCCCCCTGCGCTCCCCCAGAGGTGCCCCGTTCCTGAGGGGTCAGCTAGGCGAACCCCCGTGTGGGAGGCCCGGGGGACCTGAGCTGGACGTGGAGTGAGTTTGGTGTCAGGCGCTGGGCCTGGGCGGGGCACCCTCTGAGCCTCTTCTTGAGCAAGGAGGGCGGGTCCCGTCCCAAGTCCCATCCTCAAACTGTCTAGCTGAGAGTGGTGAAAAGGCAAGCACCCTCCTCCCTGCCTTCTGGAATAGTCCATAGGAGTGGAAACTTGGTTCACACTGAATTTCCTATCTAATAGGGTTCAGCGTACACGCCCAGGGGCGGGAGGGGAGGTCTCAGTGGTCCTCGGCGTGCCCGTCCCTCCAACTGTCAGCGAGCAGGGAGGTCACTGTGAAGTGTTTAGTTGGTGAGTTGGTTGGTGACATAGAGAAAAAATGACTTGTTCGTTATAAACAATTAACTGGTGAGTGAAGGAGGTCGAAGCTGACTCAGAGCCACGTCCGCTGTCCACCCCAGCCCAGGCCGGCTCCCCCCACGCAATCCAGGTGCTGCCCTGCAGCCCCGGCCAGAGCCCCCGGGGCCCGCCCTGACGGGGGCTGGGTTTTGTGCCTCCTTAGAGGTGCCGCAGGAGTCCCCAGTGAGGGCCGTGGTAACGTCCTCCAGTTGGCGCCCTCTGGCTCTGCAGGAACATGTCGTGTTGGGCTCTCGGCAGAGCCGCTGTCCGCCCCGCCCTGGCGTCTTCCTCCCACTTGTGCTCCGGGTGGGAAGGGGCCCGGGCGGCGGCTGGTGGAGCAGGGCCTCTGCCCCGCACGTCAGCCCCGCGGCGCCCTGCGCCCAGGGTGGGCCTCCGCCGGTCACTTAGTGCCCCAGCGGGGCTGCGAGTCCTCGGAGTCAGTTCTGAGAGCAGAGCCTCCAGGTGGGGCCTGGCGTCCCGGTGGGACTGGGGTGGCTCGGGGTGAAAGGTGGAAGATCGGGGAGCAGAGGGAGGGCGTGAGGCTCTGGCGAGGGTCCTGTAGAGACAAGAAGGGCAGGAAGAGGAGCAGACTTCACCCTGGCTGTCGCTGTGGCCGGAAGGCCTGTCTGCGAGGGAGCCCCGGCCCAGGTGCCAGCCCGGCCTCCACTCACTGGGCCACCGCAAGGCCACCGCAAGACGCCGGGGACTGGGCCCGCGTCAGGAGGCCCCTGGCTCCTTCCAGCCCCTGGAGCCCCTAAGAATTCGGTGAAGTTGGTCGATGGTGCCGGGAGGCAGCCCGCACGTGGGTGGGCGGACGGCTGGTTCCGTTTACTAACCACGTGGCCTTAGATGTGCTTGTCACCCTCTCAGAGCCATTTTCTGTCTGAAAAGTGGAAAATGGTGGTTTCCGCTCCGTGGCACCGTCGTGAGGCCGCGGGGAGGTGAACGGCTGAGGCGAGGCCTGGGCGGGCACAGAGGCCACTGCAGCTGCTCAGTCCCGCCGTGGGGCAGCCCCGGGCTGCTTGGGGGGGGAGGGGGACACATGCAAGGTGGGCCTTCCGGAAGCTTCTGGTTTGCTTGGGTGATGAGCACATACCTGGTTCTCAGGTGAGGCGCCCCAGGAAGGCCGGGACGCAGCAAATTGTGGGGCCCAGGAGCATGTGGGATGCCTGCTGGGCCTGGGCCCTCGCATTTTGCCAGAGATCGGGGGGGGGGGGGGGGGGGGGGAGGGAACAGGACCCTTCTGATGTGGGGACAGTGGGAGGACAGGAGGGGAAGGTGGCTCAGCGTTCTGGGTGTGGGGGCTGCAGAGGAGGACTCCAGGCGTGTCTCCCCCACCCTGCCACATGTCCAGGAGGCAGTGAGGGAAGGCCCCGGTGGCCCCACCCCCCAGCCTGTGCCTGCTCCTGCTGCTGCTCAGGCCACCTGGGTGCTGCCACCACTCGGCACCCCGGCACCCCGTCCCCCGCCGCCTGCTGCCACCCACCTGGGGAGAGCGGCCACGGGCGTGGAGTCCTTGGCTCCCTTCCCGCCCTTCCCAGTGTCCTCCCCAGGGCTAACGTTGACCTGGACCGCCTGGTCCTGTCTCCCCAGACTCCTGGGACCAGCCCAGAGCTCAGCCCCGGCCAGCGCCCTCCTCCCCCATGGGCCTCGGAAGGAGAAGCAAGTGCGTGACCTCTCTGCGTGTGCCTCGGTTTCCACATCCTTCTGTGCTGCCCATTCCTAGGCTTGTGGGGAGACGTGACCCAGAGAAGGGAGCCTGGTCCCCTGAGGGGCTCAGGTGTTGGTGGGTGGGGCGGGGGGAGGGCAGCCCCCGACCTGTGCGTGCACTGAGCTGGCTCCGCCCCAGGTCACTGTGGGGCTCGCCAGGGTCTGCTGGGGAGGATGGAGCTCGAGACACCAGCCAAGTGCTAACGTTACAATTAAACCTGAGCCGCACGGGCCTGCGCCGCCCGCAGAGTGGGGCTCACTTGAACTTTCCCTCGTGCACCAAGCTCCTGGCTGGCCTTGTTAGGGTTTGGGATATGTGGAGGGAGAGGGCTTCGCCTCTTCCAGGTTTGGAGTGGGTCCCGCCAGAGATGGCCCGGGACCCTCCCACCGCCACTGCCCTCCTCTTGGCCCTGCTGGGCAGTCCCCGCTCCTGGTGCCTTCAGCGGGGGCTGTGGGGGCTGCCAGGCCCGGGGCCTCGCTGCCACTGCCGTGCACGGCTGGTTCTGGAGTACGGGAATGGGGTGCAGAGCTGGGTGTCTTGGGATCCGGTTTTCCCTTCTTGTGCCTCCTGCCCAGGGACCTCAGGGACGCGCTGAGCTAGACCTTTCCTGCTTCCGACTGGCTGGAGTTTTATCGCCACTCCCGTCCTTTCAAGTTGGGGTTTATGGCTTCGTTCTTTACTTAAAAGGAGTCATTCTGTGATGTAACAGATCCGGCACGGGGCACCCGGGGCCCATTCGAAAACCCCTGGCGAGGCCCCTGTGTCCACCGCAGGGTGTGAGGAGCAGGCTGGGGCAGGGCGGGTGCCAGGCGGAGGACCCCCGCCCGCTCGTGGCTACAGGCCTGGAGGGGGGGCGCTTGGAGCCAGGTGCCACCGGGATTGCCATCGGGCAGCGTTTCTGGACCCGGCTGGAGGCAGGAGGCTGGGGACACCCGGGCAGGAGGGCACAGGCCCCACTCCCGTTTGTGGGGGAGGGCACACAGCTCACAGCTCTTTGTTGCTGTTGGTGTTTTTAATAATAGTTTTTTATCGCGATGTGATTCACATACCATAAAATCCAGGTCTTCAAAGCAGACAATCCTGCAGTTTCAGTATGTTCGCAGAGTTACTCAACAGAGCCAACAGAAGGTGCGTGTGTCCACATGGACAGATTAAAGAGGTTTATAAGGAATCGGCTCCCCTAATTGTGGGGGTTAAGCATGTGCCAAGATTCGGAGGGTAAGCCAGGTGAGCTCAGATCCAGGGGGCCTCGGGCGTCCCGCCCCAAGGCTGGCAGGCTCACGACCAGGCGGACCCTGTGTCAGTTTGGGTCTGAAAGCAGGAAAAAAAGCGTATATTCCGGTTTGAGGCGTCAGGCAGGGGGAGTTCGTTTGCCCTCCTCGGGAGGGTCAGTCCTTTGGGTCTGTCTGGGCCTTCGTAACAAAATCGCAAAGGCCCAAATAGAACAAAAGCTATCCCAGGTAAGCGAAACCTTTTCCCTCTACCCATTTTAAATGCATTGGCAGGCACCCTGCAGATTACGCCGACAGACAGCGATTAGCGGGAGAAAAGCATGCCAGTGTATGTGATGCAGGTTTTACCTGGCTTCGAGAGGAAGCAAAGACCCAGAGAAATTTATTCTAGGTTTAACGAAGAGTAACGTGATGGGACACGAGAGTGTGGGCTCAGAGCGCAAGCTGGGGATGCATCTGGATCCCTCTCTGAGCCGCCCCTCCCCCCATCTTCAGAAATAAGGGGGCTCTTTTTCCCTGGGTGTGGGGAGGGCACCTCTCCCATGAGGCCTTATGACCTGCTCCAGAGAAGGAGGAGGTCAGGGAGTCCTCCTTGTACCTGCCATTTCTCACATCCCTTCAGCTTAGAATAGTTTATGCCAGGGCACCGTATTTCGGGGTATCCTGTTCTGAACCCTCCTGCCTTCAGCTGATCGGAGGAGCCCCACCCACGTTAGGGAGTGAAATCCACATTACCCGGCTAATCCACTTAAAGGTTAAACTCATCCAAAAGCAATCGACAGACACACTCAGAATACTGTTTGACCAAATATCTGGGCACCCCATAGCCCAGTCAAGCGGACATGAAATTAACCATCTAATCCACTGTCTAATTCCAGCACACTCCGTCATCCCGAAAGGAGCGTCCCAACCCATTGGCATTCACTCCCCATTCCCAGCTGCCCCTCCCAGCCCTCGGCAGCCGCTAGTCTGCTTCCTGTCTCTACTAATTTACCTGTTCTAGATACTTTATATAAATAGAGTCACAAAACGTGTGGCTTTTGTGTCTGGCTTCTTTCACTTGGTGTTGTATTTTCAAGGCCCCTCTACGTTGTGTGCTTGTACTTGGTTACCTTTTTGTGGCTGAATGATGTTCCCCTGCGGGGATAGACTACATTTTCTTCCCCTATTCAGCGGGGTGATGGGATCTGCCCTCGTTTTCACTTTCGAGTGTCATGACTAGTGTCGCAGTGGATGCCGGCTCGCAGGTATTTGTGTGAACGTGTGTTTTCATCTCTCTGGGTAAACTGGGCCGTGTGGCTCAGCAGACCTGCCTTCGGCCTGTGTTGGGCCTGTTGTGCCGTCCCGCACTGTCCCCTCGGAGAGCTCGTGCCGGAGTTGGTTGTGCAGCTCTCCCGAGGGTGCAGGGAGCCAAGCATCCCTCCGTCTGGGGTCTGCGGCGAGGAGCGGAAGGAAGCATGCATGGGCTGGGGCGTGGGGCGCACAGAGTAGCCCTTTGGGTCTGCAGCTGGGTCCTGGCCACTAACTTCCAGTTTCCTTTGGCGGCTCAGGGCCCAGAGGAGTCAGAAAGGGGACCTGGGAGTCTTCTCTGCAAGAGCCCCGGAGGCGTGGGGTGGGTGAGCCAGTTGCGGAGTGAAAGAGGAAGTGGGGCAGAGGGCGTGGGTGGGTTTGGTGACCCACCCCGTAGGGGGCTGGGACTGGGGGAAGTGACTTTATTTTTCTGAGAGGACTTCCCTCCCACCCCCCAGGCCAGCCTCAGCCCAGGGGAGATTGGACCTTCCTGGGGGTGAGGGGCGCCCACAGGTCTCCCAGGGCCGGAGTCTGGGGGAGCCACGGGCCACAGCGTTTCTGGACTGTTGTGTGTGTCACACATGAGGCAATCTGTAAAACGTGTGTGCCGTGCCCGTTGTCCCTTTAAACCACCACTCAGCATGCCAAGCGAAAGCC
This sequence comes from Microcebus murinus, assembly GCF_040939455.1. NCBI lineage: Eukaryota > Metazoa > Chordata > Mammalia > Primates > Cheirogaleidae > Microcebus > Microcebus murinus. Next base: position 59,281,618 of record NC_134121.1, read on the forward strand.
CCCACCCGCCCGCTCTGTGTGCCCACCGCTCCCCAGCTAGCGGGCTCATGAGGGGTGCAGCCTGGCCTGGCCATGCTCAGGCCTAGGCCAGGCCCCCTCCCCTTCCCAGGCCCTCCGCGACTCTCCCTGTCCCAGGGAGAAATTAACATATGAATGTGGCTCCTTCCCGGAGCTGAGGAGCTGAGGGCGAGGGGGCCTGGGAGGGGACAGGCTCCCACCCTTGGCTGGCAGGTTCCGGCTTGGCTGCCTGAGTCCCAGGCCACTGAGTGGAAGAAGCCGGGCACTTCTTCCCGCCCGGAGGTCATTGGTCCACAGCAGGTCAGTCCCAGGCCCTGGGTCCTGGGGGGGAGGAGGAGGAGTGGAGGGTGGAGGATGGGCTGGCCAGGCAGGCCTGTGGGATCCTAGCAGCAGGAGATCCCCTCATTTAACTTTGTGTCTTCCGTGGTGTTCGTAAGGACACAGTGTGACTGCAGGTCAGTTACTTTGGTCTGATTTCCAAAGGCTCAGCTGCTTAGGGCCGCAGGCTCTGCGGAAGGCAGAAGGAGGGGATGCCTTAAGTGGGAGCGGCTTGTAAACTGTGAAGTGCTGTCCACAGTCAGCCCAACAGTTGGTGCTCCTTGGGTGCCCAGCTCAGCCTCCAGGTTCGTTAGTGCCTGGCCAGGCTCCGTGGGGTCAGATGGGGTCTTATCCGTTTGGGGACTTCCGCAGAGCCCCTGCTCGTGTCTCGGTTAATAAACCCCGTTTGCCAGTTACCTGGGTGCCTGTCCAGCGTGGCTGGCCATGTGTCACATCTCTGGCTTTTCCTACGGATGACACGTGGGTGGACACTGGGGACAAGTCACCTTGGGCCGTGAAGCCTGTGACTCCCAGCTGGCGTCTCAGAAGACACCAGCGGGTAGCGTGTGTTCCGGGCAGCGCCTGTCAGGTGACGGGGGGGGGGGCCCTCCTCAGCGTGGGCAGCGGCTCGGCCGAGGTCTCGGCGTCTGGACGGAGTGGGATGCAGGCCCGGGTGTCTCCTTGAGCCCCCGGCCACCAGCACTTCCTGTCCTGCCGTCCGAGCCCTTACTAAGCGGGAGGGGGTTGGGATTACGGTCCCTGGGCACGGGCCAGCCAGTCCCTGCCCCAGGAGGCGTCCCGTCCTCACTGACCATTTCCTGACAGCCCCCCCCCGCCCCCCGCTGTCCCAGGACATCCGTCTGTCCTTCCTTCCTTCAGCCTCAGTGCTTTGTGGCTCTGCAAGGATGATGGAAACCGGAAATCGTTAACAGCTCATTCACATGCCGCCCGGGAGCCGTGGGAAAGGACGCTGGCCAGCAAGGAGGGAGCAGGCGTCACCTGGGTGGGCCAGGGCGGGGGTGGGGGGGCTGCAGTGGTGACCGTTGGTCCATTCATTCGTGAGGGCATCTTACTGGGCGAGTGCAACGTGACAGGTTTACCCAGCAGCGAGCGAGACAGACCCAGGGAGCCCCCACCCCGTGGGGGACGCGTGGTCTGGCCAGGGGAAGGGACGGAGGGACCCGTATGGAGTCGCATCCCGGGAAGACCAGGGGGGAGAGGACGTCAGGGCAGGAGGAGCCCTGCGGGCAGCTTGCCGAGAGCCACAAGCTAGCCAGGGAGGGGGTGCATGCTGGAAACTGGAGAGCCGGGCAGGGGGTCCTGTGCTTTATTAGCAAAGACTTCGAGCATTTACTGTGCCCGGCACCGTACTATGTGCTTTGTAAATATCTCACCGGGTCCCCGGCGTGCGGCACAGAGAGGTTAAGTTACTTGCTCAGGGTCACACAGCATGTCCAGTGGTAGGACAGGGTTCCGCCTCCCTGGTGCGATGGAAACCAGTCATGGTTTCGTGCAGGGAATTGATCCGATTGATTTAGGGTTTAAACTGTCCCCCCTGGTGCTCCGAGGAGAAAGGACTGGGTGGAGGCGGTTAATGGCAGTGGCTCGGGGTGGAGATGGCCCTGGAGCTGGGCAGCCCGGCGACCACCTGGAGGTACATTGGGTGAAAGCCGATGGACTTTGGGGGGCTGGACAGGGGGTGGGCCCCAGGTTTCTGGCTGGAATAACTGGGATTGGGGGGAGGCCTAGAGTCTGGGGCGCGTTCAGTTCGAGATGCTTTTTGGACACCCAGACTTGACATAACGGCGCCCAGCATCTAAATGGTGCAGGAGCTGTCGGGTGGGCGCGTCCGGGCTGCGGACGGCAGGGAAGGCGGAGCTGGCCGGCGAGGGCCGCGGCGCACCTGCTTCTCCCTGCTGCCCGTCCGCCTGGGCTGGGCGCCCGGGCACTGGCAGCATCCCCCGGGCCATGTTCCGAGGCGACAAAAGTGGCTGTCCCGCGGGCTGCAGGCAGCTGCCCCGCACACCGCTTTCTCCCAGGGAGGGCCTGGGGCAGTCGGATCCTCGCTGGACGGGCCACGTCCGTCCACCCGGCTGCCATCTTTCCACCCTTCCAGCCATCCACCCCTCCCCCATCCTCACAGTGGAAGTCGCCGGGGCCGTGCGCCTGGAAGGTGCGTCGTCCTCAGCTCTCGCAAGGCCCCTCCACTCTGTCGATGGGTGCCCGTGGGGGAGCAGGGGGCGGGGGTGGTGCGGGACGGGGGTCTTTGTTCCAGACGCCCTGCTGGGAGGTGGGCATGGTCCGGGAGGGCTGCATGCACACGGGAGACTTAGGAGGCCACCTGCCATGTAAGGGCCTGCGGGGTCCCAGGCGGATGGCCGGCACTGTGGGCCCCCTGCTTCCGGCCCTCCCCATCTCTCCCCCATCCTCTTGGGTAGGAAGAACCCCCCAACCTGGGGCAGGGCCTGGAGATGGGGAGAGGAAACGGCTCCGGGGTCCCACCTCTCCCAGCCCAGAGGGGTGCTGCCCGGATGGGGCACCTGCTGCTGCCGGCCCCGCCCCCACCGTCCCCCGAACCTTGCTGTGTGGGAGCAGACGGTGCAGGAGACGTCTTCCTCCCTCTGTCAGAGGTCATGTTTTCAGGCTCCCACTCAGGGCCTAGGAATCTGCCCCGCCCAGCCCCTGCCTGCCCTGCCTCAGCCTTCCCCTACTCTCCGAAGCAACCTGGGCATCAGGCAGCCTTCCACCGTCCCCAGGGCCTGAGCTGGTCTGCGCAGGGCATGGCAGTTGCTTGATATCTTTGGGGGAAAAAGCTTTTTTCCCACTCAGCTCCTGGCAGGGGACACCCTGCTGCACCCCGGAGACCCTTGGCTACTTTGTGTTATTTCAGATGATTTCATACGTTGGGGCGGGCAGAGCCCCCAGCCCTGTCTGCGTGTCTCCACTGGGGTCTGGTGTGTATCTGCTGACAGCCCTGCTGATAGGAGAGGGGGCAGGGAGGGGAGCTCTGCCCCCCAGGGGGACATCCCAGATAAGAGGAAATTCCGGCCTGCTACACATGGCCAGTGTCCACCGTCCCTGGGGGAGGAATTTTTCTTTTTAAACTTTGCAGACATTTGCCAAGAACTAACGGAATCTCTGTGGTCATTTGGCCACTTCGGACGCGGCCAGAGGGCTGGCAGGGGCTGGATCTGGTGATTGCCGTGGGGTGGGGGCCGCTCCTGCTGGAAGGTTCCTGGGGCGGGAGGAGGCGTGGAGGCACATTCCCCAACCTGCCTCTGCCGGGGACCAGCTCCAGCGGCCTCTGGGCCAGGCAAGGGGGCGGCGGGAAACGCAATGAAAGATAAACCCGGGCGCAGGAAGCCGGGGGTTCACCCGCGGCCTCCTTGCCCGCAGCCCCAGTGCCGGTGGGAGCGGCTTCTTAGGAAGAGAATGGCGACGGTTTGCAGGTTGGCGCCCACTCTGACCGGAGATTGATGTCTCAATAGGCCGGAGCCGGGTGCAAAACTCCGCAGGGGAGGGGTGCTTGCGAGGGAAAGAACAGAGAGGGGCTCTTGCAGGAGGGTGGGCGGTGTGGCGAGCCTGGACTCTGTCCAACCCCGACTTTACCGCCGGGGGCCGATGGAAACCCTGCGCCTGCAGAAATGCGAGGCTTCTTGGGATTCTTTCCTCCACAATAGACGAGTTTGCTTTGAAGTGCTTGGGAGGGCGGCTAGAGCTGGAGGAGCTTGGCGGGCAGGAGAAGTGGGGACTCCTGCCCCTGCCGTGGGGCACCCCAGGCCCCTGGATGTGCGGAGGAGTCGGACCGGGACTGGCCCGTACAGCCCCGCCTCTCCCGGGTCCTGCAGGGTGGGGGGTCTAGTCCCCTTCTCTGCCTTGTGGCTCCGGGAAAAGGAGAAGCCGTTCGAAGACATTTGCAAGGAAACCCTAAAACTGCAATTTTGTTTTAAGTCTTGGAAACAGGAAAGAGCTCCGACTGGGAGAAAAACGCAGCTCTTTGCAAAATCCTTGTCCTTCTCCGGAGGGGCCGGGCCGTTGCGCTCCGCGTCTAAGCGGGAGGGCAAAGTCTCAGATTTCCGGCGTCCTGGGTGCTTAACCAGACGTTGAGGAGACACTTCCTGCCCCGGACAAAGTGCGAAGTGTGATTTGATTTGGAGTTACTTAGCAAATTAGATGAGCCATGTGCGCTTTTAAAATTCAGTCCCTGATCCTCGCCTGCACAAATTTGCAGAATTTGGTCATTTATATTCAGCGTTTCCATTTTTAGAAGAGAACAGGAAGTCCCCGTGACATTTACGGGGCGTTTGTAGTAGCTAAGGAGGGGGGGTGTTAATAGGAACACAACACGGCGGAAAGCAGAGTTGAGGAGCGGGGAACGAGCCTGTTTTCAGAGCCTTGCAGAGAATGACAGTCCACGTCCTCTCTGCCCACCCCCCTCGAGTCCCCTGGTCTCCCTGGGCCGGCTGGTCCTGCTGCCGCTCCAGCCTCTCCAGCCTCCTGCAGGCTCGGGGTGGAGACCAGCTGGCCATAGCCTCCACCCTCTCCCCGTTCCCTGTGTTTCTCGGACTAATTTCCCACCTTCAATAATAATTATTATTATTATTTTTTGCTTTCCCTCCTGTTTCTCTGCCTATGGAACCCAGAATTTCTCTGTGTGAGTTGACGATGCAAGTTAGGGTGCTGAAGGTAGTTCTCGTGAGTAGTAGTAGGTAGTTCTCGCAAGTTCTCGTGAGACCAAGTTAGTTTTTAAATTGGGCTCTGCTGACCTTGGGGTTCTCTGAACCCACCCTCTGTGTTGTCCAGATATATTTGTGTGGGTATCTGTCTCCAATATGTACTTCCCTTGCTTTTCATCAGCTTCTGAAAGAGGTTTCTGACACAGAAGTCCTGTGCCACTGCATCGGACTGTGAGTTCCTTGTGTGTAAGACACGACTTCCAGTCTGTCGGGAAGTCTTGGCTAATAAACATTTGAGTAACTGAGCTTCGCGTTCCTACGTGTTGTCACTGCTTCCATCCGGACTGCTCTCAAGCCTGTGGGGTCAGCCTTTTGTTACTAGGTCGTAGGTACTCAATAAATATTACTGGTTACATGAATCAGTGTTTTGGTCTTGGTCCACTAGGACCCTGGTATCATTTTCCACCATTGTAGTTTATAGCCGTTTCTTTAACATTTTGTTCCGGAGCAGTTCCTTCGCCGGGGCCTGCCCGCCTCTGCACTTGTGCGCGGTTTCCAGCCCTGTCGCCTTCCCACTGCCGTTCCCTTCACCTGCGTTTCCCGAGCAATGTCTTCTCCCTCCACCCACTCACTCGTGCCAGAAGCGAGGAGTCACCTTTGAGGGCCCTGTGGATTTTGTTAGGTCAACCCAGGGTGGCTTCCTGGAGGTGGAGTTTTCGACTGAGGGGAGCATTTCCGTGTCTGCCTTTGGCAGAGGCCCGGGGTCTGCTCGGCCTCCTTCTTTGGGAGGTGGGGCCTCTGGTGCCCCGGTGTTTGTCAACAGAAGCACCAGTGTCCTGGGAAAGCCACGGGCAGCCCTGAGAATCGGGGGCCCCACACCAAGCCCAGCAGCTGGTACAGGCGGCCTTTCTCCAAGTTGTGGAAATTAAAATGCTAACGCCCCTTGACAGGCCTGGGCATCCCCAAACCCTGGGAAGAGTCGTGACCGTCCTCACTGGTGGCCTGCAGGGTGGGGTCCCCTCCTGGCAGCCGAGGACTGTGCCCCAGCTCCCTGCACCTGCTCCCTGCGCCTCTGGGTCTTGGCTGCGGGGAACCCTTCAGCCTTTCCGTGGGGCTCAAGGACCCAGGCGGGGAGGTCACCTGCCCACCACTCGCTAGGTCTGTGACCCTCATAAGTGACAGAAGCACTGCTGGCCTCAGTTTCCCCGTCTGTGAAGTGGTTTAATAACAGTGTCTGCCTTATGGGGTTGTCGTGACGCTCCACGAGTTAGTTCGTGCACAGTATGTGGAATGGAGTGAGCACAGAGTGAGCCCAGTAGACGTTGGATTAGCGATTGGGCTTCACATGGTTCCTTCGTTTGTTCATTTATTCATTCGTTCAACAAACTTCACCGGGACTAGCTATGAGCCCAGCGCCGCTCTGAACAAGGCAGTGCGGGAGTGAGTGTGACACACCAGGTCCCTGGCTTCATGAATCCTCCGTGGGGGACGCGGTGAGAGGAAACCACACAGGCCATTTGTCCACCGCACAGGTCATTTGTCACGTGCGGTTGTGGGAGGCTGTGTGGACGGGGCAGAGTGCAGGCTCTGTGGGGGGGAGGGCAGGCCTGGTTACCAGGCAGGACTCGTCCCAGGGGTGGGCTGGGACCCAGAGGGCTTTGCAGGCACCCAGGGAGATAGGAAAAGAGAAGCCAGCGAGTCGGGTCACTCTGTCCCCCTGCGTTACTTGCATGGGGACTCATGCACCTGTAAGAAGCCCCTTGCAGGGGACCGAGAGCAGCAGAGGTGTATGGAATCCGATGTCCTTGCATGGGCTCCAGGTGCTTTGGGGCCTGCAGATGGCTGTGCAGTGGCAGGCAGGGGTGGTCCTGGGTCCGGACTCCAGGGAGCCTGGGGATGGCGGGAAGGAAGCTGCACGGTGGGGCAGGGGGGATGCCAGCTGGAGACGCAGCAGCTTTCTCCCAGGCAGACGCCTGGACGGCTGGCAGGGTGAGACCAGGGCCCCTCGTGCCCTGACGTCTGGGCCCTGCGTGGGTCCACCTGGATCTGCTTGGCCACCCTGGCTCCCCTGCCCTGGCCAGGTGGCCAGGCATTCTGCTCAGGTGCTGCGGGAGGTGATGAGCAAGGTGTCTGGGGATGTGGACATTCGGTCCTGGGTTCTAAGAACTGCGCGCGGGTCGTATCGGGGTGAGATCGGGATGGCATTGACTTTGCCCCGAGAGCTTTGTCCTGCGGGTTCAGGTCCAGCTGTCACTCGGGTGCCACGTGGCTGCCCCCGGGAGCTGGGAGCCATCGCCCCCGGAGCTCCGCCTCTGCGTTTGGCCAGCAAGGTTGATGGGACTCGTGTGGACATTTCCAGGATGCAGGCAGGCAGCATGATAGACAGGGAGAGACGGGTGGCCCCGGGCGACGGTTTCTAAGTCAGCCTGGAGAGCCTGCCAGGCCATGCCTCCTCCCTCGGCGCCTGGCCAAGCGGGCCAAGGTCGGCTCTGACGCTGATGAAGTGTAAGTGCCCCCAAAATGTGACATACCCACTGGCCACCTCCTCCTGGGGGCCGTCTCCTAGCCAGATGTGTGTCCCCAGCCCCTGTCCAGAAAGCCACAGGCAGCGATCTGATTCTGTCATCCTTGGCAGGCCCTGGGGTGGGAGCGAGGATTTGTCACTTGGTGCAAATGTCCACAGATGGTGCAGTGCAGGCTCAGGGCCTGTGTATATTAACAGCCCTGTTCTTCCCCCCTTAGACCCACTGTCACCTGGGAGGAAGGAGGGAGCAGGTGGGAGGGAGCAGGGAAGGAGGGAGGCACCTGGGAGGAAGGAGGGAGCAGGTGGGAGGGAGCAGGGAAGGAGGGAGGCACCTGGGAGGAGGGAGGGAGCAGGTGGGAGGGAGCAGGGAAGGAGGGAGGCACCTGGGAGGAAGGAGGGAGCAGGCCCCTAAGATGGGCGGAGTCACAGGCCATAAGATCAGCTGCCACCAGCCTGTGGAGGAGGGGGCTCTCCTGCCAGGGAGAGGCGAATGGGACTGGGACATGGCGAGGCCTGGTTCAGAATGGGAACCTGCAGAGAGAAACTGTCGAGGTCTCCTGCCGCAGGCACCTCCAGCTGGTGGCCAGCCCCAGAAACATCCTCGCTGGGAGATGACGGGGCACTTGCCCGGGGCGCTGGCTGGAGTGTTGGCATCTGGGCTTCAGCTGTCCTCTGGGCTGTGGAGCCGGCTGGCGGGCACTCCGGGCACAGTCGGGGTCTTTTCAATTAGTTCCACTAGAAATGCCTTCCTGCCCCTCCCTCCCTCCCTTCCTTTCCCCCTCCTTCCTTCCTCCCCTCTTTAATTGAGATATAATTCTCATACCACGCAAATCACCCATTTAGAGTGTGCAGTTCAGCGGCATTTATTCGTGCCATTGTTTAACTATCACCTCTAATTCCAGAGCATTTTCACCTCCCCGAAAGGAAACTCCATACTCAGCAAACAGTTACTCCCCTGACCCACCCCTGGCAACCACTAATCTGCTCTCTGTCTCCATGGACCTGCCTGTTCTGGACATGTCATGTAAATGGAATCATACAATGTGTGGCCTTTTTCAAAGTTCGTCTGTGTTGTGGCTGAGTAATGTTCCACGCGGTGGACTTTTCACTGTGTTTGGTTTATCCACGCACCTGCTGATGGCGGGGTAGCTGTTTCTTGAGTAGCTGCTTTGTGCCGCTGGCTGGGCTGGAGCTGGGCTGGAGCTGGCTGGGCTGGAGCTGGGCTGGAGCTGGGCTGGAGCTGGGCTGGAGCTGGGCTGGAGCTGGGCTGGGAGCTGGGCTGGAGCTGGGCTGGAGCTGGGCTGGAGCTGGGCTGGAGCTGGCTGGGAGCTGGGCTGGAGCTGGGCTGGAGCTGGGGCTGGAGCTGGCTGGGAGCTGGGCTGGAGCTGGGCTGGAGCTGGGCTGGAGCTGGGCTGGAGCTGGCTGGAGCTGGCTGGGAGCTGGGCTGGAGCTGGGCTGGAGCTGGGGCTGGAGCTGGCTGGGAGCTGGGCTGGAGCTGGGCTGGAGCTGGGCTGGAGCTGGGCTGGAGCTGGCTGGGAGCTGGGCTGGAGCTGGGCTGGAGCTGGCTGGGAGCTGGGCTGGAGCTGGGCTGGAGCTGGGCTGGAGCTGGCTGGGAGCTGGGCTGGAGCTGGCTGGGAGCTGGCTGGGAGCTGGGCTGGAGCTGGCTGGAGCTGGCTGGAGCTGGCTGGGAGCTGGGCTGGAGCTGGCTGGAGCTGGCTGGGAGCTGGCTGGGAGCTGGGCTGGAGCTGGCTGGGAGCTGGGCTGGAGCTGGCTGGGAGCTGGGCTGGGAGCTGGGCTGGAGCTGGCTGGGAGCTGGGCTGGAGCTGGCTGGGAGCTGGCTGGGAGCTGGGCTGGAGCTGGCTGGGAGCTGGGCTGGAGCTGGGCTGGAGCTGGCTGGGAGCTGGCTGGGAGCTGGGCTGGAGCTGGGCTGGAGCTGGGCTGGAGCTGGGCTGGAGCTGGCTGGGAGCTGGGCTGGAGCTGGGCTGGGCTGGAGCTGGCTGGGAGCTGGGCTGGAGCTGGGCTGGAGCTGGCTGGGAGCTGGCTGGGAGCTGGGCTGGAGCTGGGCTGGAGCTGGGCTGGAGCTGGCTGGGAGCTGGGCTGGAGCTGGCTGGGAGCTGGCTGGGAGCTGGGCTGGAGCTGGCTGGGAGCTGGGCTGGAGCTGGCTGGGAGCTGGGCTGGAGCTGGCTGGGAGCTGGCTGGGAGCTGGGCTGGAGCTGGGCTGGAGCTGGCTGGGAGCTGGCTGGAGCTGGGCTGGAGCTGGGCTGGAGCTGGCTGGGAGCTGGGCTGGAGCTGGGCTGGAGCTGGCTGGGAGCTGGGCTGGAGCTGGCTGGGAGCTGGCTGGAGCTGGGGCACACCACTGAGCAAGGCACGGCCTGGGGCCTCAGGAGCTTGCAGCGCAGTCAGGAAGCATGTGGCCTATTTCCCAGGCAGGCAGTCCAGGCAGAGCAGAGTGAAGGGACTTGTAAAGGGTCACTTGAAGCCAGGACCGGAGCTGAGGGCCCCTGACTCTCAGCCACGGAGCCAGGAGGGAAGCTCTGCTTTGACTCTTGCCCGGCTTGTCCATCACCGTCCAAACCAGAACCTTCTGAGACTCAGCCAGGGCGGGAGTAATGCCTAGGCCGGATACGAGCAGAGCGGGGACAGCGGGGACTCAGGCAGATGCTGGCACACTCGTTCATAGCAGCGTCACTCACAGTGGCCGAAAGGTGGAGACTACCCACCTGTCCACCGATGGATGGAGGAGTGGGTGAACAGCTTTGGAAAGGGAATTCCAGCACATGCTACAACACGAATGCACCCCGCAGACACCGTGCTCTGAGAAATAAGTCACAAAGGACAGATACCGTATGATCCCACTCGTGTGAGGTCCCCGAAGAAGCAAGCTCACTGAGAGTGAAAGTGGAACGTGAGCGCCGGGAGGGAGGGTGGGAGCGGGGTTTGATGGGCGCGGTTTCTGGCTGGGACAGTGAAAAGGTCCTGCACCTAGATAGCGGTGGTCAGGACACACGCCGCCAGTGAGCTTCCTGCCGCTGCGTCGAACACTTAAACATGGTTAAGATGGCAGAAATTTCAAGGTATTTATATTTTACCCCAATAAAGAAAATAATTAGGCCGGAGGGAAGGCGTAAAGCAGCGTGTAAGGTGGTCACTCGGGCTGTCCTTCTATGGAGGAGGGTGGCAGCGTGGCAGCAGTGACGTCACCTCGCTCTGGGACTCTGGAGAGTGAGTGGCTCCGTGGATCAGGGCTGAGGCCGCCCCAGGGGCTGCGGCCAGCCCCCCAGAGCAAGCCTGGCGCTCCCTCCTCAGAGTGAGGCTCTGGGAAGCCAGGGGCCTGGCGGTTTGCTCTGCGGCCCAGGGAGGTGGAGCCTGTCCCCCAGGTCTTTCCCAAGCAGAATCCCGGGCAGCCAGGGTCACTGAAAAAGAGGCAGGCCATGCTGTGTGGTCTTGGATAAGTCACTTAACTTCTCTGAGCTCAAGTATTCCACTTTAAAAACAATAGGTTTCCTTCTTGTCCTGCTCCCTGCCAAGAGTGCCGTGAGAGGGGCCTTGGGTAGAAGCACGCAGCCTTTCGGTTTGCTGCTAAGAGCCTCCTTTCCTCATTCATAGTATTTGGGGAAGTTTGGGTGCAGAACAGAAATTCAGGCGACAGGGCCGTGGGAGTGGGGACGAGGACCCAGCCGGGCAGCGTCCCTGGGGGCGGCCGTGGAGCGAGTCTGACCGTCCCCACGGCCGGGCCGTGGGTGAGCCGGGGACAGCAGAGCCCACCGCTGCCTTCCCGGTACCGGACTCGGGATCCTCGGGCAGGGAGGTCCAGCTCCTGTGTCCAGCGCGATTTGGAGATGTCCCCCAAGAGCCTTCGCGCCCTGCGGCCGGCGTGGGCCGGACCGTGGCAAACCACGGCGTGCTGTCACAGGCCCATTCGTTCCCCGCGTGGTCCCGGAGTGTCCCCTCCGCGTGGAAAGCTCCCGAGACGCGTGTTCGGGTGATCCAAGCAGGTCGACTGACGTCCTCGCTGGAGCCCAGGTGTGCGGGGGGAGCACGGATGTGAATCGCGTGTCGCAGAAGTGAGCGTGAAGTTTCAGGGTTGATGAATCCGAAGGAGGTCAGAGGTGGCCCAGCCAGTTCCAACGGCGTTCCAGAACAAAAGAAAAACCCCTCTGCGGGCTCAGCCTCCCCGTTGGTGGAGAGTAGGTCGGTCCAGGATTCGGCACTGTCCAGTGGCGTTGCCATGGGCTACGTGTAGCTCTTTAAATTTAAATTAATTAAAATTAGATAGAAATTCAGTCCCTCAGTTGGACTGGCTCAGTTTCAAGTGTCAGAGGTCACATGTGAACACGCTGTGGCAGTTCCTCAAAAAATTAAAAATAGAACTAACTACCATATGATCCTGCAATTCCACTTCTGGGCATAAATTCAAAAGAATTGAAGGCAGCTCTCAGAGATATTTGTACCCTGCGTTTATAGGAGCGTGAGTCACAGTGGCCAACAGGTGGCAACAGCCCACGTGTCCGTGGACAGGTGAATAGACACATGAAGTGTGGTCCGTCCCTACGAGGAATGGCATTCAGCCTTTAAAAGAAGGAAATTCTGACACATGCCACAACACACGGGTGAACCTTAAGGACGTTATGCTGAGTGGGTGAGCCAGGCACAAAAGGTACGTGCCGCGTGAGCCGCTCACGTGGCCGGAATGGTCAAGTTCACGGAAAGTGGCGTGGTGGTGTCCAGGGGCTGGGGGAGGGTGGGCGGGGAGCTTTTTAATGGGGACAAACTCAGTCTTGGGAGATGAAGAAGTTCTGGAGTTGGTTGCACAATATAGCATGAGCGTGCTTAAACCTAAACCGTGCTCTTAAAACAGTTAAGATGTAAATGCTATGACAACTGAAAGGAAGAGTCGCGTGTGCCAGTGGCTACCACGTTGGATGGCGCAGGGCATCGTCACGTGTGGTGCTGCCTGAGCACCCCGGGGTCCGGGGGGCCGGCCCGGAGGGGGCTCTCCGTGGAAAGCAAGCGCTCAGCCGTGTCTGCGAGCACGGGGTCTCTGCTTTTCCCACGTGGGGGTCCTGAAGTTCAGAACCCAAAACCTCCCAGCCCGGGGACGGGCCCCCACGGCTCCCCAGGGAGGGCTGCAGGAATGGGCTGTCACCTGTGCAGACGGCCAGGGGCTTCCCTGCAGCCGAGGAAGGACGGTGCTGTTTTCATTATAGTTTCTCAAGCAGGGCCCCTGGCGGGCAGGATGTTTGGTTTGGTTTGAGTTTCGGCAGCCAGCGCTGGTGCCTGCGGAGGGGCCCAGCCGGAATCCGGGTGACCCTCCCTCTCTCCGGGCTGCAGGGCCTGCTGGGGGGTGAGGGAGAGTTCAGGGGCTGCGCCTTCTGCCCTGGAGGCTGGAGGAGGAGGGGGGCGGGGAGGGGGCGGCCCCGTCCTGGGCAGAAAGGCGCCCAGACCCGCCACAGATGGAAGCAATTGTGGGTCACGTGGGGCGGGCTGAACTGCCGCCCCGCAAGGCAAGGCCCCACGTCTGGCTCCAGGAAGCGGCCCCAAAGCCACTTCGAGGGCCAGATGCAGCGCTGTGTGTCTTTGTTTATTTAAAGATGCTGGAAGCTCGGGAGAAGCAGATGCCCGGAGCCTTCCAGGGCCGCCTCTTCCCAGCCCGGGGGCGGCAGCTGGCGCCTGGGCCCCTGGCCTCAGGGAGGATTTGTGGACCCCCTTGGCAATTCCTGGCATTTTGTATATGTTGTATTGCTTCACTGCCCCCCAACTCCATGAAGGAGGAATGACGGGTGCCCTGGAGAGGCTGAGAGGATGGGGAGCCCAGGAATTGTCTGCTTGTGAAGATAACCGGCCCCCCACCCCCTTCTGACTTGCCGGCTCAGCCTCCTCTCTCGCCTCCTGCCCTGCCTGCCTGGGCCTCAGGAGGGGAAGGACGGGGAGGGGAAAGGAGGGGGCAGCGTGCTCCCCCCACACCACCACTCATGGCTTGCACCAGCTGGGGACACAGGGGCTCGGCCACGTGGGCTCAGCTACACGGGCACGTCCCGGGTTGGGATTTCCCCAGGAAGTGGCAGGGCGGTTGGACGGGAGCCTGGAGTGGGTGGCCAGGCAGGGCGAGCTTGGAAGGCTGCGCCCACCCACCCTCCGCCTCCAGGGCCCACGTCCCTGGTCCCTGCTGACATGGGGCTCTGCTTCCCCATGGATGTCCCCGGGGGGTGCCCTGTGGAAGGAGGACCATCTCAGGGACCAGCCACCCCCTTCCCGAGGGTTGGTGGGAGGGCCCGGGCGAGGAGGTGGCAGCGGCACGCTGTGTGGTCCCTTCCTTTGAGCTCGGGGAAGGGAAGAGAGACCTCGAGGTCCTGACCCTCCCAGGAGGCAGGCTGAGCAGAATGGCCCCGTTGGCACGCAGGGGTGCGGGGAGAGGCTGGGCCACTGGAGCAGGGAAGGGGCCGGAGGAGCACTGCGGGGAGCTGAGCGGGGCGTGTCGGGCATGCTGAGACGGGGCGTGTGTGCTCTCTAGCCAGACCTCCGTGGGAACTGACACCTCCTGGATGCCTTGAGCACCCGCTGGGTGGAGCCCCTCGGGTCTCCCGTGGGCACTTCCTGGGGGTCCTGCCCCAGCCCCAGGCCTCCTACCAGTAGGTGGACTTCTGCCGTGGGCACTTCCTGGGGGTCCTGCCCCAGCCCCAGGCCTCCTACCAGCAGGTGGACTTCTGAGGGCAGAAGGAGGGGGGACTCTTGCTTCTGACCTGCAGACGGAAGAAGCTCCAGTTATTTTGAGAAGTTCAGCCCCGCTGCCCATACACAGGCCTGAAAGCAAAACCTGGTCCTTACCGGCCGGCGTGCGGCGCCCGGGTACCAGGCAGGAAGGGCAGAGGCAGTGCTGGGCCCCCTCTCACCTGCCATCCCCCCGGGGACAGCTCTGTGTCCAGGCGCCGCGCCTTCCACCCGAGCACTCCCGCCTGCCCCCGGGACGTGGTGGGTTACTCGGGATTGAATGCACAGCCCGACTGGGACATGGTAGGAGGGGACAGGTGCTGCTTCCCTTCCCCCTTTCACCAGAGGGCAGATGCGAGACCGTCCCTCCCCTGTGTCCTGGCTCACGGGGGCCTCTAAGGCCTTTGAGCTGCGGCAGGTGTTGCAGCTTACCTGAGTCAGGTGAAGGAGAGAGCCACGTGGGGGCCGGGACGAGGAGCACTGGCCACACTGTCCAGACAAAGGCAGAGGAGGGTTCCGGGGTCAGCCCTGCCCGGGAGCCAGGGAGGGCCCGGGGTGGCACAAGTGGCAGAGAGATTAAAAAGCACGGCCCAGGCCGGGCGGGGTGGCTCACGCCTGTAATCCCAGCACTCTGGGAGGCCGAGGCGGGCGGATTGCTCGAGGTCAGGAGTTCGAAACCAGCCTGAGCAAGAGCGAGACCCCGTCTCTACTATAAATAGAAAGAAATTAATTGGCCAACTAATATATATAGAAAAAATTAGTCAGGCATGGTGGCGCATGCCTGTAGTCCCAGCTACTCGGGAGGCTGAGGCAGGAGGATTGCTGGAGCCCAGGAGTTTGAGGTTGCTGTGAGCCAGGCTGATGCCACGGCACTCACTCTAGCCTGGGCAACAAAGCGAGACTCTGTCTCAAAAAAATAAAAATAAAATAAAATAAAAACCGCGGCCAAGAACCGCGTGATGGAGCCGCCCGCTGGCCTAGGCGCAAGAATGAGGCCTGCGAGAAGCCCCATCACCCCTGACCCCTCCACTCTTCCTCCTCCAGCCACTGAGGCAGCTCCCGGCTGCGCTGGCGACATGGCCGACACCCCCAGAGATGCCGGGCACAAGCAGGCGCCCGCGCCACGGAACGAGAAGGCCCCCGTGGACTTCGGCTACGTGGGGATCGACTCCATCCTGGAGCAGATGCGCAGGAAGGCCATGAAGCAGGGCTTCGAGTTCAACATCATGGTGGTCGGTGAGTCCCCGTCCCGGAACCCCCGCGGGAACCTGCCTGGGCACAGCTCCTGGGCTCAGTCTTCCCTCCTGCGAAATGGGCCACAGGCCTGGCTCAGTGACGCGTTGCCAGTGCCCGGGAGGGGGTCCACGGCCGCCACGAGCTCCTCCGTGGGGCCTCTGCCCTCACATCAGGGGCCCCTGAGATAGCTAGTTAAGCCCGGGCGGGTCCCCCGTGAGTGCAGCTCTGCGACCAGTGACATCGCCTTGTGCTTGGACTTCTGTGGAAGCTTCTCCCAAGCTCTGGCTCCAGCCTGGCTCCCCTGACACCTAGCAGGCCTGGCCGGACACCCAGGAAGAGGGGCCACGTGACTTCAACACCCACCCCCCTCCGTGGCCCTGGAGAGCTGGAGGTCCCCAGGGGGGTGGTCCTCGATCAGTTGGAACCAGACAGGGCGAGGGGGCCGGGCTGGGGTGTGCAGGGGGCCGCCTCTTCTTGCCGAAGCCCCTCCAGCCCCATTCAGCCCTCGCAGTAACCCTGGGAGGGCCGGGCACCCCGATTTCCAGGTGGACGAGGTCCCTTGGTTCACAAGGGCAGAGGGAGGCAGAGGCACTGTTTTGACTCCCCAGACTGTGCTCTGCCCCCTGCTCTAGGGAGGGTCTGGGGCGGGCTCCACGCAGCCCAAACCCTCAGCAGAGGTGAGCCCGGCCTCCTTCTCCGCGTGGCGGCTGGGCAGCCGTGAGCCAGGCCTGTTTCCCCAACCTCTGCCAGCTGTGCGCGTCCTTCCCGCCCAGCTCTGCGGGTGCAATCGTGCACCTGCCTGGCTAGAGGCTTGCTTTCCTCCTCTGTGCCGCCCTGGACTCGGGCTCCTGGGGCGTCTTGGTGTCCTCTAGCTGCTTCGTGTGTGGCCTCTTGGGCTGGGAGTCCGTGACCGGCCTGACCGCTCATAGCCCACCACGCTCCGGTCGTCTGGACGCTGGCGGCTCGCTTTGTGGGAGGGCGCAGGCCGTGGCCAGGCCGTGACTCGCCCGTGTGGGCCAGACAGGGTGGGAAGGACCAGGGGACCTCTAGGCCTGGTGTGTGGCCCAGGCCCCTTCTGGAGCTTTGGCCAGGAGGAGGGGGAGAGCTGGCCTGGCCGCCCCCGCTGCCTCCCGCAGGCTCCTGCTGAGCCCCCCGGAGGCCTTCCTGGAAAACTCAGGGGCACGAGGGCGTCTGACTCCTCCCAGGCCCAAGGGTGTGGCTGGCCCGGCACTGGAGCCTGGCCGTGTGGGTTTGGAGGGTGAAGGCCCCAGGCTCGGCCTGCCTGGCGGGCACCGCGGGATGTTACTGGGCACCGCCGGGTGGGGCGGAGGGGCCGCGTGCAGGCCCTGCTGGCCCCCTCTGCAGAGCCCACCGACCGGCCCGGTTCCTTCCCCAGGGCAGAGCGGCTTGGGGAAATCCACCTTAATCAACACCCTCTTCAAATCCAAGATCAGCCGGAAGTCGGTGCAGCCCACCTCGGAGGAGCGCATCCCCAAGACCATCGAAATCAAGTCCATCACGCACGGTCAGCGGCCGCGGCTGGCGGGGCACAGAGACGCCCCTTCCTTCCCGGAGCGCGGGTGTGAGGGTGCCCGGGTCGGGCTGGCCCAGGTCCCCTAGCGGGGGAGGGGGGGACCCACTGTGTCCTGCCCCCCGGGAACGTTGGGGCTCCGGGCGGACCCACCAGGGCGAGGGGTCGGGGTGCTCCGGGCTCCCGTGGGGCCATCACACTGGCTCCCACAGACACCCGAGTTTTCCACCAAAAGCCTCGGGCGGGCACCGGGCTCACGGCACCAGCCTCCGTGGGAGCCGGTCTCGGGAGGCTGTCTCTCCGGTGTCTCCCTGCGGCCACTGCAGCCCTCCCGGGGGCACCCCAGGCCTGTGGGGTTCAGAGTGTCTGGGCGGGTCCTCGGCCCCTGACTCGGTGCCGTGGTTCTGCAGACATCGAGGAGAAGGGCGTCCGCATGAAGCTGACGGTGATCGACACGCCGGGTTTCGGGGACCACATCAACAACGAGAACTGGTAGGCTCCGGGCCTCGGGCGGGGGGCCCTCCCCCAGGAGGAGGAGCACTGCGGGGCCCTGCTCACACCCAGAGTCGGCGCGGGGGTGGGGGTGGGGAGGACTCCCCGGCCAGGGGGCTGCAGGGGCCTGACGTGCTGCTGAAGCCACGTGGGTTGAGGGTCAGAGAATTCTGGACCAGAGCAGAGTTACCCCTGCCCCTCCCTCACCCGCCCCAGAGGTCAAAGGCCAGCCCGGGGAGGCTGGTTCCGGAGACCTAAGATGAGGCTGTGGCGTCTCCGCTCAGAAATCCAGCCCTCCCGGGTGGTGCATGGGACCCGCCAGGGGGCCGGGTGGGAGGGTGTCCCATCCGTGCGAGGGCTGACCCGGCCCGCCCCCTGCAGCTGGCAGCCCATCATGAAGTTCATCAACGACCAGTATGAGAAGTACCTGCAGGAGGAGGTCAACATCAACCGGAAGAAGCGCATCCCGGACACGCGTGTCCACTGCTGCCTCTACTTCATCCCCGCCACCGGCCACTCGTACGTCCCTGCTGCGTCCCCTGTCCGGTGGTGGGTGGGTCCATCCTGGGCTCCATCTCAGAGCTGTCTGCCCTGCCCGAGCACAGAGGGACCGAGTCGGGGGCTGTGAAGTGGCCGGCCTGCCGTGCGTGCCCCGGGGGCCTTGCTCTGACCTGCACGCAGTGTGGCTTCCTCCCCGCGTCCCTGCCTTTCAGCCTGTGCCGGGGGAGCCGAGGACCAGGCCGGCCCTGGGCTGTTCCAGGACTCAGAGGCCTGCGCCTCGGCCCGCCCTGCTGCTCAGGCCAGACCTCAGCCAGCCCCGGCAGGGGGATTGGGACCCTGCAGCCGTTGCCCTTAAAGTCACCTGACCCTTGCGCCGGGGCCCTGCCTCACGACAGGAGCCCCAGGAGGGATCAAGGCGTTCGTAGGCGAGAGGGAACGGCACCATCCCAGTGGGGCTGGACCAGGGCTGCTGGGGGCCGAGGCCCCTTTCCTGCTGCCCGTGCCGTCCGCACCTGCAGATGCACCCGGATGGAGGGCAGCAAGGCTGGGCAGCCACGGCGCCCTGGTAGTGGCCCTGTCCACGGCTGCTGGTGTTGAGGTGCCCCCAGCGCCCGGTCCTGCGGGGCAGGGGCGGCTTTTCACTGTCTTTACTTAAGCAGCTGCCTGGAGCCCGCCTCTCCCCAGGCCGAGTCTGTGCCAGCCTATATTGCTGTCGGGGCTCTGCTCCAGCAGGAGGGGGTGCCCTGTTCAGGGGCTCTGCTGCCCCTGCCTGCCACTCTGTCCTTGCATCTCTGGCCCCAGGCTCACCCCTGACAGCCAGCGTGTCACAGGGGCAGCCGAGCCTGCCTCTGCCCTCCCCATCAAAGCCTAGCACGCAGCAGGACGGCCATCTGAGCCCCTGTGTGGGCACATGTTGGGGACAGTGGGGAACTAGGACCTCATGGCTAAGGGTGCTCAGAGTCAGCCACCCTCCCCCCAGCCCCTGTGCAGGGGTGCTGCTCATGTCTGGGGCCTGCCTGTCCCCTTCCCTCTGTCCCTCCCTCACTGCTTGGCTGGGCTCAGCCCAGGGCCTCGCCAGCACAGGCCCCCTCGTGAGCCCCGAGCTGCCCCTGCCTTGTGGGGACCCTCCCTCGTTTCCCCGTTTCCCGCCAAGCCGAGTGCCATCCCGCCGTCTGTTGCAGGCTCAGGCCCCTGGACATTGAGTTCATGAAGCGCCTGAGCAAGGTGGTCAACATCGTCCCGGTCATCGCCAAGGCCGACACGCTGACCCTGGAGGAGAGGGTCTACTTCAAGCAGCGGGTAGGGCTCGGGGTGGCCTGGACAAGCCGTGGGCCGGGCAGGGCCACGCAGCCCCGGGGGCACGGCCGGTCGCTCTGCACAGGCTGGTGGGTGCTGGGGGTGGTCCCGGGAGGCCCAGCTCCCCTCGTCTCCGTGAGCTTCCCGTGAGGTCTGCTCTCTCACAGCCTCCCAGCCGCAGGGTCTGGGGTTGGGGAAGAGCAGACCAGGCGGGCGGCGACCCTCCCTCCCAGGCTGCGGAGGGGCGTCAGGCACCACCCGCCTGGTTCTTATTAGATGCAAGGGAAACCCCAAAGGGACGGTCTCTGCAGGGGGCGAGTGGCTGCTTCTCCTCTGCCACAGTCCGAGGCAGCGGGAGGGGTGTCCGGGCAGGAGGGCGAGCCCCGGGCAGCTTCTTCCCAGGGGTGGCTCGTCAGACCCGCCTGGGGAACGCTTAAGCCCCGAGGTGCCTGGGCTCCCGCAGAGGCGCCCCGAGCCACCTGCACGAGCTCAGCCCCCAGCCCCGGGCCAGGCGCCAGGGATTTCCCAGCATGCCTAGGGAAGGACTGTCCACTGCACAGTCAGGGACAGGAGCGAGGAGCCCCGGGAGGCTCGGCTCTGTGCCCGGGCAGACGCGCCGCTGTCGCTGGGCTGCGCCCGGGTGCAGGTGGTTTACACGGCAGGTGCGCGCTGGGCTGCAGGAGGGCTGGGGGCTGCACCTGGGGGGTTTCAGGAGGGGAGGGCTTGGCAGCCCTGAGCTATATTTCCTTGCGGGTGTGAGGAGCTGGGGAAGGAGCACAGGAGCGGGCCGGGGGCCGGGAGCCCTCAGGACCTGCGGCGTTGCTCACCGAGGCGGGTCTGCAGCTGACCCCTCCCCTTGGGAGGCGCAGGAATGGGGGACTACCAGGGTCACAGCCCCAGAGTCCCCCCCTGACCTCAGCCTCGTGGTGTGGAGGTCACCTGTTGGGCAGATTCCAATGGGTGGGCAGAGCCGGCCTCGGGGACATGCCACCTCTGTCTCCCTCCACAGATCACCGCGGACCTGCTGTCCAACGGCATCGACGTGTACCCCCAGAAGGAGTTCGACGAAGACTCAGAGGACCGGATGGTGAACGAGAAGTTCCGGGTGAGTGACCGCACCGGGACCCGCTCCCGGGACCCTCGATTCCTGCTGGAGGGCCTGGCGGGGTGGGTGTCCCGCCCTGTCTAGGGGCTTTGGGGGACGTGGGGAGACGGGGCCCAGGTGTCCACACCGGCCCTCTCAGGCCAAGGTCTCTGGCCGGGGGCTCAGGGCAGCCCAGGGGTGGGGGGACGGGCCTTTCCACACACGTGCCCAATGCCACCACCGCCCTTTCCAGGAGATGATCCCGTTCGCCGTGGTGGGCAGTGACCACGAGTACCAGGTCAACGGCAAGCGGATCCTGGGGAGGAAGACCAAGTGGGGCACCATCGAAGGTACTGCCGAGCCGGCCCGGTGCAGCCAGCGGGAGACAGGGTCATAACCGTGGACCCAGAGCCCTGGGAACCTCGGCTCTTGCATTGCCCCGCCCAGTGGGAGGGGGCACGTGGCTTGTCCAGGGGCCTCATCCCAGTGTCCCGTGGGTCAGGAAGATATCCGGGGAGGTGGGTGCCGGCTGTTTCTCAGGCAGCTGTGTGACCCCGGACAACTCGCCCAACATCTCTGGGCCTAGGTCTGTCCAGCTCTGGGAACCAGACGGACCCTCGGACCTGCCCCCTGCAGAAGTTCCCAGGACCCCCACCCCGCAGTGTCCTGTGGCTGCTGTAACGAATGACACAAACTGGGGGCTTAAAACCGCAGACGTTTGCTCTCCCAGCCCCTGAAATCGGGGCGTCAGTGGCAGGCGGTTCCCTACCGGAGGCCCTGGGGGAGAACCCTCCCCGGCTTGTCTCCTCCGGGTGGCTCCCGGCAGCCCTTGGCGTCCCTGGGCTGTAGACGCGTCGCTCCGATCTCTGTCTCACTGTCACAGGGCCGTCGTCCTTGTGTGTCTCTGTGTCTCCCTCTCTCCTTACGAGGACACCGTCATCGGACTTAGGGCCACCCTAGGTGGATGGTCCCATCTGGAGATCCTTCATTAAGGCTTTCCACGAGCTCACAGCCGTGGGTGGCAGGGTTGGGGCTCAGATATGTTGGGCACAGTTTAACCCACGATGGTGTTGACACCCTGGGCAGGCGTTCTTGTACTCTGCCTCTCTGTTCCTTTCCTCCTCGACAGAACAGAGGGAAAGGGGAGTGCAACGTGGGAGGGAAGCCACGCTGTGAGAGCAGCTTGGCTAAAGAGCCCAGTAGGGGAGGGAGCGGGAAGCCGTGGCTCTGTGAGTTTGGGGTGAGTCTCTCAACCCTCCAGGCCTCCGTCTGCGCCATCCAGAGTGGCGGGTCTCTGCACCAGGGCTCTAGTAAGTTGAGAGGATGTCCCACGGACCACTGGAGCTTTGGGCGAGCAATTGCTTTAAGAAACTGGTCATGGGCCGGGCGCGGCAGCTCACGCTTGTCATCCCAGCACTCTGGGAGGCCGAGGCAGGAGGATGGCTTGAGGCCGTGAGTTGGAGACCAGCCTGAGCAAGAGCGAGACCTCGTCTCTACTAAAAACAGAAAAATTAGCTGGGCGTGGAGGTGTGCACCTGTAGTCCCAGCTACTCGGGAGGCTGAGGCAGGAGGATCGCTTGAGCCCAGGAGTTTAAGGCTGCAGTGAGCTATAATGATGCCACTGCACTCTCGCTGGGTGACAGAGAGAGACCATGTCTCAAAAAAAAGGTTATGGTGACAGCTCCCAGGCAGGAAGCCCTCACAGAGCCGACTCAGATGAGGGTTATCCCATGGAAAAGTCCGAGCCAGCTCCCTGTAGGGTCGGCCCCCTCCTTGCAGGGAGGAGCTGCAGCCAGGCAGAAAAGCTGCCAGGGGTGCCAGAGCCCTGCAGTGGTCGCCCTGGAGTTAGGGGGAGGGCGTGGAGAACACGTGGGCCCCTCTCTCTTGGGGTCTGCCCCCTCCCTGCCGCGCCCCTGGCGGGACCTACACACGGGAGCTGGCAGGCTGGGTGCGGGCTGGGTGCAGCCTGGTGTTTCCCAGCGTCTGTCTGCACGGTCAGGCTCTTCCCTGGGCCACTCCCCTTGGCCCCTCCTCTTCCAGTTCCTCTCTTCCTCTGCCCAAGGAAATCTGGCTGTTGAGGAACCTTTTTAAGAAAGGCACGTTTCCGAGGCCCGCGGGGGCGGGGCGGGGCGGCCCGAGGCTTGGCGGGCCTCTGCTGCCCCCTGGTGGCCATCCCGGTAAGGGACGCTGTCGGGGGGAAAAAGCTTTGCCAATTGTGGTTGTCACATCACCAGTGGCTCACGTTAGGAGCAGTGGCCCCAGGGAACTGTAGGGACGGTTCCCACACCCCATGATGACCTTGGCGACTTCCCCAGAACACCAGTAGGCTTTTAGACCAGGGACCTTGTAAGTGGAAACCTGGCCGGAGAACCACCCACTCAACTCACCTGGCAGGTGTGGCTGTGTGCACTGTCTCCCGGGACCTCTCCCATCCTTAGAGACCACCTGTAGTTAACCAGGAGGGAGGCAGGAGGGGGAAACTATACCTTGAACTCACCTTGTCCTGTCCTGTCCCCGAGGGGTGGGTGACATCATCATCCCCATTCTGCAGATGGGGAAACTGAGTGTCAGAGAGATGCCAGGATGCAGAGATCACACCCTCGAACTGTGAGCTGCGAGAGCTTGGTCCTTCCTGCCAGCCCTCGCCGCCGCGCAAAGCTAGATGAGAATGCGGGTCCGCCGGCGGCAGGGTCTGGTGTGGACACAGCCGGGGGGGGGGGTTGGCGTGTTGGGGAGGCCCAGGCAGGAGGTGACCGGCACAGAACCGAGAGCTGGGTGGGGTGGAGGCAGGTGGGCTTTGCGTGGCCTGGCCCTGCCTGCAGGCTTGTCCAGCGAAAACCCGACCTTTCAACTCTGAGAAGAGCCACGTGGCTCCGTGACGGGGCGGCCGGGAGCCAGGTGTGTGGGTTCCGAGTGCTGCTGTGGCCTCGGAGCTCTGGAGCCTGGGCAGACACCTCCTGCGCCCTCCAAGCCCCCCTTTCATAAGACGACAAAAGCGGGTTTGTTGGCTGGGCACGGTGGCTCACGCCTGTAATCCCAGCACTCTGGGAGGCCGAGGTGGGCGGATTGCTGGAGGTCAGGAGTTCTAAACCAGCCTGAGCAAGAGCAAGACCCCGTCTCTACTATAAATAGAAAGAAATTAATTGGCCGACTAATACATATAGAAAAAATTAGCCAGGCACAGTGGCACATGCCTGTAGTCCCAGCTACTCGGGAGGCTGAGGCAGGAGGATCGCTTGAGCCCAGGAGTCTGAGGTTGCTGTGAGCGAGGCTGACGCCACGGCACTCACTCTAGCCTGGGCAACAAAGTGAGACTCTGTCTCAAAAAAAAAAAAAGCAGGGATGTGGTAGATACCTTGCAGGGCGTGTGCAGTGTGGACGGAGGGCACCTTGCAGAGTAGCTCCTGACACCTGCCTGTTCGCCTTCTCTGCCCCTGGCTAGAAGGTCCCGTGTTATAGGATAATTACGCAGACCTGGCGCTGTGTGGCCATAAGTTACAAATCACAGCAATAATGTGACCCTCTGCGATGGCCACCAGCGTGCACCTGTGGTGGACCCCCCACCACATCTTCCTGCGTCCCCTAGAAGTGACCGCTGTCCCGAGCTGGTGCCTGTCACACCCTTGGGTTCTTGTGTGCGTGTGACGTGTGCGCCTCCCTGAGCGTGCGGTGTTTGGCTGCTGGCTCCTGAGCTTGACGTGAACGTAGCCCGCAGTGCGTGGCCTCGTGCACACATGTCTCCTGTGCGTGTGCCCTGAGCACAGGTGTGGTGGGTGGGCCGTGTGGGAGGACACCCAGGGGCCGCAGGTTGCTTTAAAAGCCCTGCTCCAGTCCCAGCCCCTACCCGTCCTCAGGGCTGTGACTTCTGGGACGTCCCGCTCTTCCCGGGAGCCTCCCTGGTCACCCCGGTGGTGCAGGGGCCCCACTTTCCTCACGGTGGCTCTCCCACGCTCTCTGCTTGGTCGCGTGCCACCTCCCTGCTAGCCTGGAGCCTTCTGGAGAGCAGGAGCTGGGGCTGTGTGGTCACCCCAGTTCTCACCTGCAGGGCAGGTGACTCCCCCCTCCCCGCCCCCACCCACCGGGCTGTCCTGGAAGCCACTCTCAGCACCAGCATCAGGGGCAGGAGGGCTGGGTGGGGACCAGGGAAGGGCCTGGGACACTGAACCTCTGCTGTCTCCTCTCCTCAGTGGAAAACACCACACACTGTGAGTTCGCCTACCTGCGGGACCTGCTCATCAGGTGAGACGCGGGGCCTCGCAGTTCTGGGCGCAGGAGCTGACAGTCTGTGCCCCTGAAGGCCCCCGAGAGGGGCCGATGGCCGTGTTAGGGGCTGGGGGGGGGTCAGAGCCCCTGGGCAGAGCGGGCGCGTCCTGCCCTCTGCCTGCCCTGCCCTCTGGAAGACCTCAGAACCCATTTTCTGAATTAAAAAATAAAAAAAACCCACGTGGAAATAAGAGGCGAAAACCTTTTTTTAGCCCATATGAGGTCACCTGGGTGGCCAGGCTGCGCTTTGACCCACCGAGGCCTGGGCCTGTTGGTCAGCAGGTGGCTACTGAGGCCTTGGCAGGTGGCAGGGGCGTCCTCCACTCCGTCCCAGCAGCCTGTGACCCCGGCCCCTTTGACCTGGCCGAGGCTTCTCCTTGGTCCTCGGGCCCAGGCAGGAAGGGGACAGCCCCGGTAGAGAGGAGCAGGGCGGCCCCGGAGCAGCGCAGAGGGTGGGGCCTCCTGCCGGTGCCAGGGCTCCCGGCCTCTCTCAGCCTGCGGGGTGCACGCTGGGAGTGACGGCAAGAGAAGGGGCCTCCAGGGTGGCCGGGGGAGGGGGAGTGACACCAGCCACGCCCCATCTCGGAGAGCCTGGGCCTTGCAACCCCCATTCCTTGTCTTCCCTCTTGAGCCCCCAGGGAGGGAGAGTCTGAGCCCAGGACTTTCTTTCCTGGGGGGCAGTGAGGACCCGAAAAGGGAGACCCGTAGCTAGAACACGTGTGCCCCGGGAGACCGACCCTTGCCCGTCACCTGTGCCCGGGCCTGGGGGAGCCGCCCGCCCGGCCATGGCGGGGGCTGGGGGGCTGGGCGGGCAGCTGTCCTGTGGCCCCCGCGCTGACCCGTCCCCCCCCCCAGGACGCACATGCAGAACATCAAAGACATCACCAGCAGCATCCACTTCGAGGCCTACCGCGTGAAGCGCCTCAACGAGGGCAACAGCGCCATGTCCAACGGCGTCGAGGAGAAGGAGCCGGAAGCCCAGGAGATGTAGACGCCTCCCCCGCCCCGCCCCGCCCCCGCCCCCGGGTCCTCCTGCCCACCCCACTCCCCGGCCTGCCCATTGCCCCATTTTATTTTATATCATTTTGTCCGTTTGTCACCGTTCTCCGCCCCTCTGACACGCGGCCACGCAACAAGAGAAGGTGTGTCCTCCAGAGCGCGTCTGTCCTTGGCCGGCCGGTGCGGCCGCGGGCTGGGCGGCCTCCCTGGCCCTGCGGTCTGGGGGCAGCTGGACTGTAGCCGAAGGAGGGGCGCGAGGACCCCCTGAATCCACACGGCCCTCCGTCCCTCTCGGCCACGGCCCCCAGGGCGTGCCCAGGGGAGGGTGGAGCCGGCCGGGTGGACCGGGACCCCCCCACGGCCCCCAGCTCCACGGGCGATCACCCAGACCACGTAACTCAGAGAGCGCCTGCCCCTACCCTGCTCCCAGGGGAGGCCAGAGAATCCCACAACCTCAGTTGCCGCCTGCGTAGACCCGGCGCGGCCCCTTGGCAGCCGCCCGCCCGTGAGCCCGTCCTGGGGCAGAAAGTGCCTTTATCGCAGCCGTCCACGCGAGCCGCTTGAGCCGGACAGGCCGGGTCGGAACGAGGGAGGCGTGTGTGTGTCTGCACCTCCCGCGTCCCACCGCCGTCTCTACCTCCCGCGGGGCTGCGGGGGCTGCTGGCGTGCTGGGACCCGACTGAGGACGAAAGGGAAGGGAAAACGGTGCGCCCACGCCACCCCTGATTTTTGGGGAGGTCCAAGCAAGTGAATCTGGTGGAGGAGCTGAGGGAGGAAGCCGTGGAAGGTGCCGGAAGGAAGGTTGGGGGTGGGGGCATGTGGGCCGTGGCTTGGGGCCGAAGTGGCCCCAGTGCCCACACTGCCCTCCTGACTGGGGAAGGGTGTGTGTGTGTCCGTCTGTCTGTCCAGTCTGGTTTGGCCCCAGACTGGGCGATGGTTCCCCTGAGCTCAGGTGGCCCCTGCAGCACTCACCCCTGCGTGGCTCTGGCCTTGGTGGCCTGTGCACCTGGGGAGGTGGGGGCCGGGTGAGCCTGGGCCCCTGCACCCAGGAGCCCAAGAAGGTGAGACGAGGGGTCGGTGTGCACAGCCCTCAGCCCAGCTGCTGAGCACAGCCGGCCCCCTCTCCCTCTGTCCCCAGCAGGGGACCGGCAGGGTGTCATGGCGTGCACAGCTGGGCAGAGCCTTTTCCTGCCCTTCCTGTCTTGCTCCCGCGGAGGGGGAGGGGCCGGGCAGGAGTCCACACAGGTGCAGCACCTGCCTGCAGGCACTAGGCTGGCTTCCTGTGGCCCAGAGGGGTGGGACAGGAGCCATGGTGCAGGCTTGAGGGGCGTGCACGTGTGTGGGGGGCCGCTGTGTTGAGCGTCTTGCCCCCTCCCCACCTAAGATAGGAAAGGCCCCCACCAAACCCTTCAGCGGGATAGTTTACTTGCCAACTCGCCACGTTTTTGCCAAAACCAAGATTCAAAGGAAGTGTCCATCTCCGGTGCCAGGGCCCGGCCGCGGGGCGGCGGGTGGCAGCGTCCCGCCCGGCTGGCTTCGCTTTCCCTCTCTGTGCCGGACCTGGGGACCCGTTAGCTCCCTCAGGCTCTGTTCCGCAACGGCCTTCTGCTCGGTGCCTCCCGAGAAAATCGTCTCTTTTTGTATAAATGACTAAGTGTTGAAAGTGTATTTCCTGAAATAAATGTCTCAAATGCAAACCAGAGTGAGGGTCTTTTCTGCCCCGTGGAGATTTGGCCTCGGGACCAGGTGGGGTCAGTTGCAGGCAGCGGCGAAGCGGTCAGGGCAGGGTGGATCTTGAATTAATTCATGCTCCCGAGAATTGACACAAAAACAAGGACTCCCTGGGAATTTATGGCCCCAGGGCGTTTCCTAGACAGAGCACTTGCACAGCGAGATGACACCGAGTGATGGAGATGACACCCAGTAGTGATCGTTGCGGAGTCATTTAGTCTACCTGGGGGTCGGGGGGAGGTTTCAGACACTTGAGACACACTCACTGGTGCAGAATACAGAAGAGAGAATAGCAGATCTTTGCGTTTCCATTAAAGGCAGGTCTGAGGGGCTTCCTCAGAGACTGCCGCCTCTCGTTAGTGTGTCCTTGAAAATAAGTTTCTCTCTTGCTTTTTTTTTTTCCCCCTGAGAGACAGGGTCTTGCTCTGTCACCCAAGCTAGAGTGCCGTGGCGTCATCACAGCAACCTCTAACTCCTGGGCACAAAGGATCCTCCTGCCCCAGCCTCCCCGGTAGCTGGGACTCCAGGTGTGCACCACCACAACGCCTGGCTAATTTTTTCTGTTTTTAGTAGAGATGGGGGTCTCGCTCTTGCTCAGGCTGGCCTCGAACTCCTGAGCTCAAGATCAAGAGGTCCTCCCACCCCAGCCTCCCGGAGTGCTGGGGTTACAAGTGTGAGCCGCAGCGCCCGGCCCCCACTTTTTCCTTTTTTTGGAATTTAAATCTATTAGGTCAAACCCCATGAGCTGGTGAGTATTTGACATTTGTTTGATGCCAACGTAACTGGTTCTGGGAGAACTTGGCCCCAGATGGACGAGAACCCGGGGCATGGGCGAGCGAGCTTTGCTTTCACACGCACATGGGAAGAGGCCAGGGCGGCTGTGGACCGGCGCCCTGTGCAGAGGTGGGTCACCTGGGTTCCTTCTCCCACGGGTCCTCGTTTCCTGCAGATGCCGTAACGGACGGCCCTAACCTGTGCGGCTTAAAACAGCAGAAATTTATGCCCACAGTCCTGGAGGCCAGACGTCCGAGATCGGGTGGCCTCGGGGCCCTGCCCCTCCCAAAGGCTCCCGGGAGGACCCTTCCTGGCCCCTGGAGGGCCCCAGACTCTGCCTCCATCTGTTCATGATCTCACCTTTTCTGTCTCTACAAGGACGTTCTGTTAGGATTTAAGGCCACCTTAATTCAGGTGGATGTTATTTAGGTCTTTAATGACATCGGCAAAGGCTCTATTTCCAAATCGGGTTGCATTCTGAGGTCCGAGTGGACGTGAGTTTGTTGTGGGGGACGCGGTTCAGCCCCCCCACTCCCCCTTCCCCAGGTCCACACGGCCGCAGAGGTGGAAATGGGGAAAGCCCCGACGTGGGACTCGGGAGGTCTGGGTTCCAGGCTCACCCTGCCACCAACAAGCTGGGGGCCTCTGGGGCGTCTCGACCTCTCTGGGCTTCCCCTGGCTCAGTCGACCATCCCGGCTGCTCCAGATTTTGGAGAAGGCAAGTGGCTTTTGCCTCCAAATGGGCCAGTGGGCACTGGCCCTGTGCAGCCCCTACTTTGGGATTCTGAGTTGTGTCACTGGCTATTGCCGTGGGCGCAGGCAGGATGAGAGGGGTGGCACTGGGGGGGAGTTGCCAGCCTGGAGCCCGCCTCCCTAGGGCCCTCCTGACTCTGAGGGCTCAGCCCCACCCCACCTTGGAGCTCCCCTTCCTCCAGACTGACTGTCCCCACTTTGGCCCCTGCTGTCCATCCCTGGGGTGTAGGGAGCCTGGCCCTCCTCACCGCCACCCTCTCCGAGCGAGGCCCTGGGAGTCCAGCTCCTCCTCACTCGGGCCAACGTGGCCGGCCCAGGGGCCTCCTGTCCCCATCCCACATCCAGCCGGCTCCCTCACCCTTACACCGCGGTCATCATTGACCGGACTGACCGTCACCTCTGCCCAGCCACCCTGCACCTCCCATCCCAGTGTTGGGGGGACGCCCCACCCCACCAGGCAGATCTGCTGTGGAAGCAGGTGGCCAGCCACCCCAGTTTGCCTGAAAGTGAGGGATGTCCAAGGACAAGGGAGTTTCAGTGCTAAAACCAGGGACGTCCCGGGCAAAGTGGGCAAGTTGGTCGCCCTGTGTAGGACCTTCACAGCACTCTGCCCCTTCCTTCTCCCACCTCTGGGAGCCCTGACCTCCTCATGCCCATTCGGCCCAACAGGCTCTGTAAGGGGTCATGTGATCCGGGCCGGGCTGTCATCAAGGGGGGGCCAGCCTCGTGCACCTGCCGGGGAGCAGTGAGGCTCGTGGGGGCCGCGGAGCCCTGTGTCCTTGCCTCCTTCCCTGTTCTGGGCCACAGGGTTTGAAGCCAGAAAAATAAAATCGAAATGCAGCCTTTGGGCCTTTCCAGACCAGCCTTGTGCGAGTCCTGCGGCCCGGGGAGCTCGGGCCGGGCTCTGCGGTGGGTGGGCTGCACCTGCACGCTCCTGGGCAGGGAGCCAGGTGGGAATCGGGGACCTGCTAGGAGAGGGCCACACTTGGGCCTCCTTTTGGGTCTGTATTTATGGACGTCTCTCCTCCCATGTTTTACACACTACTCTCCGGCTGTAAAAGTAGCGTGTACACTTGTGGAAATGCCAGAAAAATACCCCATGAAGAAAATCAAAAGTCCCCACAATGCTGCCCCTGGGGTATTGGTCTCTGGTCCCCTCCTGGTGCAGTGTCATTGTCATTTTCATAACGGAGAAGCAGCGGTCCCCCCTGTGCACGGCTTTGCATCCTGCTGGGTCTGGTTTTGGGGGTACTGGGGTGCTGGGGGCTTCCCAGGAGGCCTGGGAGGGGAGGCAGGCGGGCGCTGGCTGGAAGGGGGTGTGGAATGGGTGCAGAGGTCTGGGCCAGGCCCCAGCGTGTCCGCCTGCTCCCGCTCACGCCCAGCAGGGAGCCCGGGCGAGGCTGTCCTGGCGGGGGTCCTGGGAGCAGGCTTCAGAGGAGAGCGCCCCTCCCCCGCTCACCCCTCCCCCTCCCCGTGGAAGCCTCTCCTGTCCTTCCTTCCGCGGGGTTGGGCCAGCTCTGGTGTCCCAGCGGTGGGGGTCTGTGCAGGGCTCGGGCTCATTTCCTGTGTTGGAGCCGGAATGCCTTCCAGATGTTCACGCTGCCTGAAGGCGTGGCCGTGAGGGGCGGGAGAAGCAGCTGTCGGGGATGCCGTCTGGCGCCCACACTCGGCACACGGCAGTCGCTGACTACAGGGTCCCCTGTGAGGGGCCAGGCCGGCCCGCCAGTCTCCCCTCGGAGGACACCCGAGAAACAGGGAAAGGCAAGGACAGCAACACGCACGGAAACCCACGGCTGCCGGCAACCTGCTTACCTGTGGGAGGTAAAAACAATTTTTTAAATACATGTGCAAAACATTTGCTATTTTTGGTTTTCCAAAATGAAGGTTGGTGGTGCATTTCCTTTGGTAACCTGCGTTGATACTATCAATAAGCATTTTGGTTTTGAAGACAGGATTTTAATAGCTATACAGTGCTCCATGGTGTAAACATATCTTATTCAATGAAATGGCGATTTCTAAGTTTTTGCTCTTGTCACCAGGCTGCAGTCAGAATCCTGGTGGGGATCCGTGTGGCCAATGGCCGAGCTGTCCCTGTGTCCCCTGCGGGAGGAGAGAGGTGCCTGGTGCTTGCAAGCTTGCTTGGGAGGAGCAGGAAGCAACGGGAATCACGCAAAAGCCCGCGCCAGGAGGGCCTCTCGTCGACCAAGAGATGAGAGGAGGCGAAGGACTGGTGTCCCCGCGTCCCCACGACCCCCTTCCCTGCCGTCCCATCTGTGGTCTGCACTCAGGCAGAGCGTGCTTTCGAGGTCTTGCCGAGCCTCAGAGTCACACAGCCGAGGGGCCCACAGAGCTGGGAGGGCCAGGGCGCAGCCATTCCTCCGGCCCCAGTACGGAAATGCCCGTGTTCCGGCACCTTCCCACGCAGACTCGGTCGTGCGCTTGGCATCTCTTGGATTTGGGTCCGTGTGAAAGACACCAGGGGGGTCACCCCTCGTAGACCAGAGTTCAGAGCAGGGTGGGCCAGGGGACGGGGCTGAACGCAGACACAAGAGCCCCTGGGCACTGCTGGGGGTCACCCCTCGTAGACCAGAGTTCAGAGCAGGGTGGGCCAGGGGACGGGGGCTGAACGCAGACGCCAAGAGCCCCTGGGCACTGCTGGGGGTCCCCCCAGGCGCAGGGGACCCAGCACAGTGGAGAGATGTGGGATCAGGAGCCCAGGGTCTGGGCTGGAGCCCTTGCGTCTGCCCCTCGCCCTGGGGCCTGGAGCAGCTGGCTGAGCCTCAGTGAGCTCGTGTGACACACAGGGATTACGACCACATGGGTCACATTCGACACTGGGGAGAGGCCAGAGGGAACCTCGGGCAGGATTCATTCCGCCCCAGCCCAGAGCTGCCGTGAGCCAGTGCCTCCCGCTCCGGGGCCTGCCTCCGTGGTCACGTTTTCTCCTCCCGACAGCCCTGAAAGGTGGGCCCTGCAGCCTCCCTTTCCCGCTCTGGCTGAGCCTCGGTTGATGTTTGTCCCCAGCCTGGGCCCTGGGCCCCGCACCCTCTGCCTCACGCTCCCAGCAGGGCCATGCGGCATTGTCCACTTTAGCTGGGCAGGTGGCTTCGGGGACATTGACACAGATGTCTCTGATGCCCTGCTGGCCGGCCCTCCGACTTTTATACACCACCCCAGCGCAGTTTTGCTTTAGCTAGGCCCCTGTTTTCCTGAATGTGTGTGTGCACGCGTGTGTGTGTGTGTGTGTGTGCACGTGTGTGCACATGTATGAATTCCGCTTCTGTCCCTACTCGTGACTGAGTCTTGGCGCAACCCTCGCTAGCGTTGCGTGAGACCATGGGCGCTACGGTCTGAATGTGCCCCCCCAATTGATACGTTGAAACTTAGTGGACAGTGTGATAGTAGGAAGAGGTGGTCATGTCGTGAGGGCAGAGCCCTGCGAACGGCACCGGTGACCTCATACGAGAGGTTGAAGGGCGTGCCCCGGTCCCTTTTGCCCTTCCGCCTCGCTCTGTACGAGGACACGGTGACAAGGCGCCGTCTTGCAAGCAGAGAGCAACCTTTACCAGACACCAGACCTGCTGGCACTTTGGTCTTGGAATTCCCAGGCTCCAGGACTGTGAGAAATACGTGTCTATTATTTGGAAATTAACGGGTCTGTGTTATTTTGTTATGGCAGCATGAATGGGGGGCTCAGACCACAGGGCATTTGATTGGTTCCGTTTTGTCACTTTTTGGTCAAGCTTGTAGTTCCGGGATTTCGGCCAGCCCAATTCCTGGGATTTCGAATCCCAGGAAGCCAGGCACCGGGATTTCGGCCTGGCTTCCTGGGATCAGAGGTTCTCCCTGGGCAGTGCACGGAGCTGAGTTGTGGGAACTAGCATGGCAAAGTGTGCTTCCCATGCCCAGTTCAGCTGGTCTGTTACAGCACGGGCACAAAGTAGCTTTGGCGGAGAAGGGAGAGGGGTGCGTCCACTGCCTTTCTTGAATCTATTGATTGAGATCTTTCCGTTTTGGAAAGCTCTCAACAATTACACCTCAGCTATTTCTCCCACCTTCTGTTTCTTCTCCCTCTGCGTCTTCAATTTCGTGTACGTTAGACCACTTGATACCATCTCACAGTTTTAGACACTCCGTTCTTTTAAAAAAAAGTTTTATTTTATTAATTCTTTTTTCTCTTTGGGTTTTAGTTTGGATAATTTCTGTCGGCTAGTCTTTAAGATCCTTTCAGCCTTGTTGGTCTTTTCTCCTCCTGTGTCCAACTGCTATTAAGTCCATCGCACAAACTGCTTGTATCCCGTGTTATAGCTTTCATCTCTAGAATTTTCATGTGGTTATTTTTAGGGTTTATCTGCTGAAATTCCTATCTGTTCACAATGCTGTCTACTCTTCCCACTAGATCTTTAAACATCTTTATTTTAGTTAATGTCCTTGTCTAGCAATTCCAACACCTCGGCCATCTGTGGGTCTATTTCTATTGATAATTTTTCTTCTGATTATGGGTGACATTTCCCTGCTTCTTTGCATGCCTTATAATTTTTTCTTTACCCCAAATGTTGCATATAAAAAAGGCAACGTGTAACATAAATATATTTCTGCTGGACAAAGAATGAGCCATTTCTTCAATCAGGACATAAGTGTGCGGGACTAAATTCATCTAATAGGCAGGTGAGTTGGATCTGGGCGTTGATGAAGCTTTAGTTGGACTCACCACATCATTCACTTCAAATGATTTTGAAGGTGTAATCAGGTCTTTCCCTTAACCACTTCGGTACCGCGCTCACCGGCCGCGAAACCTCGCCCGCAGCGGCGCTCACGGTCCGCACGACAGTCTGCGCTGCGCATTGACGGCGGGTCCGTTTTGCTCTCGTGTGATGAGGAAAGCTTGAAAGCACCGGAAGCTTGTTTGACTTTGCAGGCAGCTTTACTTGTAATGTAACTATCAGAATAAGTGACATATACATATAGGCTTTTATTATGTTGTTTTTCAATGTTCACAATTTTATTTTGATAAGTGAATAATTGGAAAAGTCGTATCAGGGCTGTCGGCTAAAGTCGACATGCGCGTTCATCAGTGGCTGTCGACTAGAGTCGAGGCTGGTACCGAGTGGTTGAGTAAGTGTTCGGGAGAAAAGAGAAGAGGGAGGTTGGGAAAACGTCATGTGTGTCTATGTAGAAAAGGCAGCAGGAACAGGCCTGTGTGCAGAGGGGGTGTCAGCGGGCATGGAGCATGCGCCATGGTGTATGGAGGTGCCTGAACCCGCTCACTTCAAAGACCCTGAAAGAATCCTCTGGCCCCCAAATCAATTGGCCGTAGGCCACTGCTGCTTCCGCGGATTCACAAATGCTCCCGTCCCAGTGCTACTTCCCAGCCCACGTCCACACGCCGCACTGTCTCCGGGGGATCCGCCATCAGGAAACAGGACCTCTGTGTCCTGGCCTCACCCCTAAGGGGGGCTCCCATGAGCGACCCTGCTCAGCCCCTGCCAGACTCCCGGAGCGAGCGTTCCAGCTTTTGTCAGCTCCAGGCAGCCCTGGAAAACCGTGGAGGCTGAGGGGGTGTGTGTCTGATGCACGGAGCTCTGCAATTTAGCAATTACCGTAACCCACACTTGCAATTTAGGGGGTTTCTTATAATTCTTCTTTGTGCTCTTTCTCTCTCTGCGAGAAGTCTGCAGCTTCGACGGCTTCCTGTCTAACGCGCGGGGGCCGGTGGTTGCCCCTCCCGCCGCCCGCCGGCTGCCGGGCGCAGGGGAGTGTGCAGGTCGCGTCTGTGCCGCTTTGCGGGCGTTGAAAAGGTGGGTGCCGTGTTCAGGCTCTCCAGGAGGAAACTGCACTTGCTGTAAGACACTGGGCTAAAAGGACAATAGACACCTTCCACCTTCTGTTCACTGCTTGTTTGCTGACCGCAGGGCATTATGAGTATATTATGGGATGCAGAGGAAAAAGACAAAGAGAGCGGAAACCTGAGTCTCTCAGCTAGGACCCGGAACAGGTTAGGGCCTATCAGGGGCAGGCTGAAGTAAAAATCACTGTGGGGGTGGATGCATGACCAGTGTGTACACAACTAAGTTATAAAAAGGGGACTAACACACAAAGGAGGGTCCCTGCCCGGAGAAGAGGCCACTGCGCTGGCACTCTGGGGGCTCGGACCCTAGCTCGAGCTAGACAATAAAACTCCTTTTGATAATTACAGCCTCGGTGACTCTGTCTCTCTGTCCTGCGGCCTTGCGGATCTCGAATATAACACTTGCGTCTTCAAATCCCCCAAATGCATCCTCTAGTCTGGTCGTCAGTGTGGGCCAAGCCTGCCCTGAGGCGTCACCTGCGGACTCTTCCGGGTCCTGTGGTTAGGACAGTCTTCCGGCTGCCTCCTGGCTGCACCGGTGCTGCTTGTGCCCCTCGGTCTTCGTTCACGCAGTCACCTGTTCCTTCACTGCAGGAGTCCGTGTCTGCCAGGAAAGGCGATGGCTGTCTCGTCACTGTGTCTGGGACCCTACGTGCTGTGACAGAGTTGGCACCGAGGCGGGCACCCGAGTCAGACGGAGCTGCGAGGGGAAGGGATGGGGGGCAGGTGGTGAAGGACGCTGAGGGGAGAAGCGGTCCCCAAAGCACACGAAGACTGAGCTATTGATAGATGCTTCCAGAAGCTGGGCTTAAAACAGAGACAAACTGGCAGCAACACCATGTCCATCAATGGGAGAATTCCGACATATTTGTACAATGGAATTCCGCCTGGCAATTAGAGAATGAACTACGGATACACGTAGCAGCCTGTGCGACTCTCGAAGGCGTTAGGTTGAACGGCAAAGCCCATTGCAAAGGGCACGTGGTGTTTGATTCCCTTTAGGATGAGCTTCAGGCAGAGGCAGATCTGATCTGTCGTGATAAAACCCAGAGCTGTGGTGCCGTGGGGAGGCGGGGATTCGGTGAAAGAGAACTGTCTGGGATGACAAGAATAGTGCATGGGATTCTGGTTGCATGGCTTTACACGTGTGTCAAAACTCACTGACTTTTACACGTAAGGTCTGTGTGTCTCACTGAAGGTAAATTCTGACTCAATAAAAACTAACCAATAAAAGAAGCAAAAAAATCTAAACGTCTCCATCTTTTTATAGGGGATTTTAATCCATTCGTGTTATTTGTGACTTTTTTTTTTTTTTAGAGACAGGGTCTCACTCTGTCACCCAGGCTGCAGTGCAGTGGCAGGATCATAGCTCACTGCAGCCTCGAACTCCTGGGCTCAAGTGATCCTCCTGCCTCAGCCTCCTGAGTAGCTGGGACCACAGGTGTGGGCCACTGTGGGGCGCGGTGTCAACGCCATTACAAGATGGCGCCTGTTTCCGGCTTTGCCTAGAGCAGTAAACAAGTTCACCGCACGCGCAATTGTCGGTTACCCTGTGGCGCAAGCATGCAAATGAAGGATCCTACTATGGACCAATGCTTTGGCGGCTCGACAGCTGAGCGGCCTATCCCAGCTTAGGGGTTGTGCTTCTAGGGTATATAGCAGCCTGCGTGCTGCCGGGCTGGGTCTTCCGCATCATGTAAGTCTAAAGGGAACCCCATTAAAGCACTGTCAGAAGAACTCCAGTTGCCGCGTCTTCCTTGCTGGCGAGGCGGGCGCGACAGGCCACCATGCACAGATACTTGTGACTATTGATAATAATATGTTTGGATTTATTTCCGCTTTCTTGTTTTATTTTTTAAAACATACTTAACATCCTTTCTTGTTATTTCTTATCTTCCTTAATAAGAATTAGGTTTTGAATTCACCTCTAAATTCAACTTTGTACCCCATTCTTCTCTAAATAATATGCAACGGGTTCTGGCTGAGCTCCGGCCCCGCCCACCCTGGCTGTCCCGTGAGGTTGCTGCGCACACAGCTCCTGCCCATCGGTAGGAAATTCTCTCCCTCTGCCCGTGGTTCCTGTTTCCTAGATCCAGTGCCTTCTGGAAGCTTCCTGAAAAGTGGGGCATGAGAGGTAACTTTCCCGAGACTTGGCCTGGGAATGTCTCTCCCCTGTCTTTGCACTTTGACGGAATGTGGACTTGTAGTTGTAAAGAATTTCTTGGCTGGGTGTGGTGGGCTCACGCCTGTAATCCTAGCACTCTGGGAGGCCGAGGCGGACGGATTGCTCAAGGTCAGGAGTTCGAAACCAGCCTGAGCAAGAGCGAGACCCCGTCTCTACTATAAATAGAAAGAAATTAATTGGCCGACTAATATATATAGAAAAAAAACGAGCCGGGCATGGTGGCGCATGCCTGTAGTCCCAGCTACTCGGGAGGCTGAGGCAGGAGGATCGCTTGAGCCCAGGAGATTGAGGTTGCTGTGAGCTAGGCTGACGCCATGGCACTCACTCTAGCCTGGGCAACAGAGCAAGACTCTGTCTCAAAAAAAAAAAAAAAAGAAAGAAAGAAAAGAATTTCTCTTAAAACGGTGAAGGCACGGCTCCGTCATCCGCTGGGTCCCCCATCGCTGTTGTGAAGTCCAGTGTCACTCTGCGCGCTGGCATGTGACCTCCTTTCTCTCTCTCTCTCTGAAGCTTCTGAGCCCCTTTCTCCAGCTCTGGAATTCGAAATATCATTACGACGTACTTTGATGTGGCCATTTAAAGTTCGCTTTGCTGGGTCCTTGGTGGACCTTTCCTTGTCCTTGTGAGTCAACCTGGGCTGATCTGGCCATCGGAGCTCTCAGGTTCTTTCTGGTTCCTTCTGGTGGGTGGCGGGAAGAAGTCCGGGCCAGTGAGGGCTGGACACTCCCTCGCAGCTGTGCCACCGGATCACGACAAATGCAGACGTAGAACAAACCCTTCCAAGTGTGCAAATATTTATTGAACAAACACGCAGTGTCAGCAGGCACGAAACAGTTCATACAACGTGACCCGTAAGCTCGATGAGCTCCCGGTGTCTCTCTTTGATTTGCTCCAACTACACCCCGTCCGGATGGTCCCTGTGCATGAGACAAGCATTCCGGAGGTGCAGGTCTGCGTCCTCTGGTCAGAATCACGCAATCAGAAGTCCTCTTAAGCCAAACGCCGAACCTGGGACCCACTGGGGGTGGATTCTGGCGTCATCCCTAAGGGTGCAGGTGAGATGACAGGTCTTGCTGGCTCACACAAGGGTGGGTCTCTTTTTAACAACTTCAGCCAATATATCTGGAATAACTGTAATTTCACTAGTGAGAGCCCATTTCTAACAGGTTAATTAACAAGTCATTAGTTTCACCAATAGAAATCTATTTTGATATCCAGTATATTATTATTGATTAGCGAATCTCAGCTGTTGATTCTGTTAAAATCTGTGCCCGTGATTTGTTTTAACGGGGCCTGGTGAGACAGAGACACAGACCCAGAGATGGTTGTCATGGAGGAAGAAGTTTACACTCACAGACCCCCGGGCATAGGAGGCATGACATGGCATGCCACACAGGGACACATGGGAAGGACCAGGGTCGCTCAGGAGGCTGGGGGAAGGGCAAGCGCAGAGCACGACCCAGAGCGTTTATTGGGGTTCCTGGGGGGAGGCACGTGCGAGGCGGGCTCTGGGCTACTGTAGGAGTGCTCAGGTCTTAGCGCCGGGATGATCAGGGCAGGGGGAATATTGACTTGGGTGTGAGTTTGATGAGGGAGGTGGTGGGGACATGGGCTCTGGACTGATTGGCTTGAATACCAAAGGTGCACTCGTAGGGAGTCATTTGCTCTCTCTAGGAGTGAGCTAGCCCTGGGAGGACAGTCTCTCCACCATCCACACCCCCAAATGCCAGAGCACCAAGAATACAGAAAAATGGAAAATGTAGCCAATACATGGAGATTCCTTCAGCAAAAGGGCTTGTCGTTGCCACCTGTGGGGTGTGACCCTTTGTGTTGTGAACTGTCCCCACCCTGGTCGGGACAGTCCTAGGGCAAGTAGCTGACCTAGAGTCAGAACTCGGTCAGCTGGCAGGTGCATAGCGTCACTCTGAAGTCACTGATGGGCATGGACACGCCACACCACCTGCCCACCCGCCAGCGCCAGCTCCCTGGCTCTGAGCGATGCTCTTGCAGGAATTATTTTCTAATTTCTTACTGTCCGTTTTCTCTGCTTTCTCTTTTTGAACTGGCTATTAGTTGAGCATTGACTTCCTGGATTGACTATTTAATAATATCGTTGTATCTTTCCCACTTTCCATTTCTTTGCCTATTTGTTAATTGTTGAAGATATTTTCAATGACATCTTTCAACCCTTCTTGTTAAATTTTAAAACTTCCTACTATCATGTTTTTTAATTTCCAAAAGCACTTTCTGATATTATCTAATTATTTTTTAAATTGCCATTCTGTACTTGTTTCATAGATTCAACATTTTCTCTTATCTCTCTAAGGACAATAATTATAGAGTTTTGTTCTTTTTTATTTTGGGGGTGGGGTAGGTGGAGATATTACATTTAAATCCAACAATACTAATCACTACATTAAATAGAAATGATCTAAATCATCAAATTAAAAGGCCGAGATTGTCAGACTGGATAAAAAAGAAAGACCTACAACTTTGAGAGGCCAAGGTGGGAGGATTGCTTGACGCCAGGAATTTGAGATAAGCCAGGGCAACATCGTGAGATCCCATCTCTGCAAAAAATAAGAAAAATGAGCCAGGCATGGTGGCGCGTGCCTGTAATCTTAGCTACTCTGGAGGCTGAGGCAGGAGGATCCCTTGAGCCCAGGAGTTCAAGGTTGTGGTGAGCTACGATCACGCCACTGCACCGCTGTACTCCAGCCTGGGTGAAAGCTGCCCCATGTCTGTCTCCCCAGGCGACAGTTGCAGCCTTAGAGCCAGAGTCCCTGAGCTCCTCAGCCCATCCGGCCATATCAAGGCCAGTCTCGACACTGGCGTTGGGTTCCAGTTGCTCAGACCCCTTCCCTGAACCTGGTGTCTCGCTGCCGCCTCGTTCCCTGGTCTTCCAGTTGAGGTTCCGCCTTGAGCGGGACTTAATTCCCTGCTGCCTGGACCTGGGCCTCATGCCTTTGGGGACCTCTGGCTGACACTGGCTCCCTTCACTGCACCTGCCAGCTACCTTCCTGTTCGCCCAGTCACCCGGCACCCAAGCCTCCGCCAACACCCTGGGGGCAAGGTGCCGTGTGCCCTGGGCTCACCCCCTTCCCGCTGGAAGCACCAGGGTGGCTTTGACAATGTCCCGGAGCCACCTGGCAGTGCCCACTGACATCTGGGCAGTTTAAAGCTCAGGCCCTTCCTTGATCTTCTAGTCCAGTCTCGCATTTCTCCTCCTCGCCGTTGTTTTGCCGGGTTTCCATCTCAGTAGCTGCTCCCTCCCGGCTCAAAGCCGGAGAGGGAGGGTAAAGCAGCTTCTGCAAATATTTAGGAGGAGGACAATCTGCCTGCGGCCGGCAAGGACTCTTCTTGCAACACTCAGGCTCGGCACTGTGGACAGAAGGAGCCAGGGGGCTCTCGGATCTGCAGGAGGTTCCCTGCACGCTCCGGGCTCCGGGCTGAGAACAGCCATGGCGGCCTGTGAGAAGGATCTCAAATCCCTGCCTGGAGAAGATGGCGGCCTGAGCCCAACCCCACTCCCCGCCTCCCGCCATGCGATGCCAGACCCAGTCGGTCCCCCCACTGTCCTCGTCTGTCACGGTGCCAGAGGCTGTAAATCTTGGGCAGCCGCGTCTGCTGCTGCAGGTGGACCTGCCCCCGCCCAGCCCTGCAGCGGCTGCGTCCCAGGCAGACACAAAGGGCTGCGGTCCTGCCGCTTCCCCTCCCTCCCCCGCGCGGATCTTCATGTAATTAATTAATATCACGTTCATCAGGGCTTAGTGCATGTTCTCGTAATAATATACAAGGATTAAAAAAAAATCCTACCAAGAGAGCACTAAGAGGTTCCGGCTTTTCTGGTCTGAGAGTGAATACAATGAGCCCCCAGGAAAATCCTGGAAGGTTTCCTGCATCTCCCCTCCCCAGGGACGGGCTGCATGCTCACCGTGGCCACCACTCCTGTGTCCCGAGACACTACGGCCACCCTGGAGGGGGTGGCTGGGCCGGGGATGCCTGTGGCTGCGGCTGGCGGTGCCTGGGCTCCAGGTGGGTCTGAGCCTGGGGCTGGGCCCTGCAGGATGCTGAGGGTGGGCACTGCCGGTCACTCTGTCCCTCCCAGAGCCACTTATTTGTAAACCACCCTTCAGGCTCCACTGTAGTGTGGGGGCTCCCGAGTGCCAATCACCCTGGGGGACAAGGGGGAGAGGACAGGTGGGCCCTTCCGGGCGTATATTTTGCTCTTTGACTGGAGGGAGAGGACCTCGGTTAGAAGACAGGGCTGTGGAGGACACAGGTGTTTCTGGACAGCGGGTCCCATCTGTGCGCCCAGGGGCAGCATCCAAGCACGAGGCATCAACGCTCGCGGCTCCAGGCGTTCAGAGCCTGGACACAGCCCGTGGGCCACGTGAGCCGTCCTGGGGGTGGGAAACCGAGGGGCCAGCCCAGGGCTCTGCCCTGCACGCCCTCCGCACAGAAGCCCCTCTCGTGCTGAGCACGTCCCTGGGGCTCTCGCCCGCTTTGCAACAAAGCATGGCCGTTTTGCGAAGGGAAGAACAAAGAGCCGGAGGGAGGGGCACCCAGAGTGGCAGTGGCCACGCAGCATGTCCCGTGGTCGCCCAAGAAGGGGGTGAGCCAGGCAGCTGCCAGTGCCCTGGGCAGAAGGCAGGTGGGGGTTGGGGGGAAGGCAGAGGCCCCTGCCTGAGCTCTCCATGCTCCCCTGCTCCTCTCTGGACCCAGTACAGGAGAGGAGAGGATGCTTTCCTCCTTCCCCAGCCTCCTGTCCCCTGCTTTTTATGTTCCTCCCTTTTGCAAGGCTTTCTGTCCAGCCGTGGCCGGGAGGGAGCCGGGCAGGACCACCGAGTGGAGCAGGGGCTGGGGTCCAGGCACCTGCGGGCTGCCTTGGTGTGGGGCTTGAAATGCCCGAGTGGCAGAGGTGACGCTGGTGCGGGCTGGGCTGTGCGTGCGGGCGGAGGCTGTCGCAGATGCCAGTTTGGAGGCGCTGCGGTGACAGTGACGCAGTCCCCTGGGAAATGGGTGCCTCCCTCCTTTTCTCTCTGCTGCCTGGTTGGGCTGGGCCGGGCAGGAAAGCCGGGGTCCCACCTGCTCCGGCACAGGGCTCTTGGTGGTGGCAGCTGTTCCTCGGGCCCTGGAGGGCAGCGCCGTCTGCCCAGAATCGTCACGGCGGCTGTCAGTCTCTCTGTCCACCAAGGCATGGCCCCTGGAGGCCTGGGAGGGAGGCAGAGAGGAAGATGTTTTAGGAGAGCTGGCGATCTGAGCTGACACCTGTCAGGTAGGCGCTGGCCTCCTGCCCTCGTCCCCCCGGAGAAGCAGGGGAAAGCCGGTCCCTCGACGCCGAGCCTGGCGGCTAACGAGCCCGCAGAGGGGCTGCCCCGGGGTCACCGGGCGGCAGCGGCGGCACAGCCCCTGCTCGTCAGGCCCTGCAGGGGTCTGCCCTCCCCCCGGCTCCCGGCCACCTCCTGCCTCTAATACTGACCCTGGAAACCACCTTCCTGCCTCCTCCTCAGGATAGTTCTTCATGTCCGGAACATTCTGGGCTGTTCTCTCTGCCTTTGAAACATTTTTTAATTTATTATTTTAAAATACGCCCTCTAGCGTATTTATCCTTAAAGGCAAAGCCAGTAGCTCGAACCAGGTGTCCTTCCAGCAGGGCTCTGGGCGCCGCCCAGCTCGGGCTCCAGGCAGCCCTTCCTTCCACTGGGCACCGTGGGCTGCTGCAGAGGAGCGTGTCATGGGCGGCGTTGTTCCCTCCCCAAATGCATCTATCAAATCCCTAACCCCCAGGATCTCAGGATATGGCCGTTTTTGGAGAGGGAGCCTTCAAAAAGGTAATTAAGGCAAAAGGAAGTCCTCAGTACTGGGTCCTAAGCCAACATAACCGGTGTCCTTATGGGGAGATTAGGGCACACGTGTGCGCGCGCGCACACACACACACACGGATGACCACGTGGAGACACAGGGAGCAGAGGACAGCAGGGCAAGGAGAGAGGCCTCAGCAGGAACCAGCCTGGGGACACCCCGGTCTCAGCCTGCTTCAGCCTCCGGAGCTGCGAAGACAGGCGTTTCTGTTTAGGGCGCTCGGTGCTTTGTCACGGCAGCAAACGGAGACAGAGTCGGTCGGACGAGATGAATCCACAGTGTGTCCCTAGAGATGTCTTCCAGGTCGCCAAATCCACCTGCTCCGGCGGGGAGGAAGCGCTGGCAGGTGCTGGAGCTGGAATTCACCGGACGGGTTCATTAGCGGTTCTCCCGCCCTGCCCAGGGCATTTCCTGCACTATGGTTATATTTTCCTAAAACGTGCTCTTCTAGAAAGGTGTTCATGCAACAGGGCAGCATTTAAACACGCGTTTGGAAGCCGCCGTGAGCACGCTCGCCTGTCAGGGTGGGGCGGCTTTGCTCACGTGTTTCCGGTTGGCTGGATAAATAACCGGCTTCCATGTTGTTGTTGTTGTTGTTGTTTTTAAAGCCCACCCCCTACTGTAAGAACGCATTTACCTTTATGATAATGTCACGTCGCTCTCATTTTTAGCTACTAATGGGGATTAAGTTATTCCAATAAAAGGCAGAGAAATGAGTTTCAGACCGCTCCCCCCCCCCCCCCCGCCCCCACTGTTGGGAAGTTTGATGCCTTTCTGAGATCTCCAGAAGCAGTTGTGAGCGTTTACAAACTCTGGCCGCAGCTTTTTGCATCTGCGACCCACTTGCTGATAGGGTCTCCTGCTGGAAGGGGTCAGGGGGATGTGGCCTCTGCGGTCCGTGTGGTCACTGGGTGGGCGGTGCAGAGCCTATGTGCCACACCCCAGCACAACTGCTCCGGGGGGCTGGGGCAGCAGTGGTCACTAAGTCCCGTGACATGGAAATGACGCCTTCTGGGCAGACATTGGTGCTCAGTGCTATGTCCCCTTGACACACGTTGGAGGCTCCCTGGCCAGAGTCCCCCTCCTGGATGCTGTCATTCCTGGAGAGTCCAAATTCCCAGGGAGTCTAGGAGGGTGCCCCTGCCGTGGCCACACGGATGTTCTGCCCCATGCAGAGGACCAGAGGGCCCCAGCAGCCACAGTTTCTAGGAATCTCAACAGGAGCCCACCGAGTAGCTTGAATGACACAGACGACCTCAAGTTAGATTTTATTCTGTGCTGTGTTCGTGCCGAGGGCGGCTGTGTTGGGCGGCGCAGACGCACCGTGGTCAGCAAGACTATGACGTTCTCTGCTGTCCACTGCCAGGGCAGAGATGGTGCGGAGTTCACATCATCGCCACCAGCTGCCCCTGCAGGAGCTCAGAGGACACCAGAGGCTGGTGGTGACGACGGCACATTCGCAAGGTGACAGCCGCAACGGTGGCAGTGACGATGGCTGGGTTAGTAGCTCAGCCTCACAGCTGGGTCCGTGTCTTGCAAAATCACGTGGTCTCAGGCGTCCTTCCAGCCAACCCCCTCTGCTCACGGGAGCCTTTGCGATGACGCCTGTGGCCAGAGGTGCCCTTGGCGTCCCGCAGATTCCCACGGCACTCGGGGGGCTTCTGCCCTTGCAGGTTATGGCGGAGCCCTGCACCCCTGGAGGGGTCTGGGGGGCTGGGCTGACTGTCCTCCTCACAGCCACCCTCCATCCGTGCTATCATTG
Source organism: Microcebus murinus (assembly GCF_040939455.1). Taxonomy (NCBI): domain Eukaryota; kingdom Metazoa; phylum Chordata; class Mammalia; order Primates; family Cheirogaleidae; genus Microcebus; species Microcebus murinus. Next base: position 59,326,182 of record NC_134121.1, read on the forward strand.
GGAGTTGGCACACGGCGCCCTCCTCCTCCCAGCTTGCTGGCCGGGCTCAGGGGAGGTGCTGTTATTGATAGTCTCTCCCTGGGCTTTTTCAGGCAGAGTGATTGCATGAACAGAGGAAGCTGAACTTGAAGGAAACAGAAAAAAATTCCCGAATAGTAAAAGCAGGCAGGAAAGAAATTCTAAAGTTTTAATTCTCCTTAACTAGACTTTTTTTTAGATAGAGGAGAAAAGCATTTGCACTTGGAGTTTAAATCCAAGCCGTTTTGGGGGCCAGGGGGGTCTAATGGAAGGGGTCTCTAGGGGGGTTGGAAAGATGAGCCTGTTCCAGGGAAGTCTGTGTCAGGCATGCAGTTCCAGGGCCAGCCAGGAGAGGGCGGCCCAGCATCCCCTGTGGGCTCACCTGCTTGGGGGAGGGGGCCTGGGCAGCAGGTGCCTCCCTGGACCACTGCCCCAGCCAGGTGTTTCCAAAGAGCTATGAGGGCTGCTTCAAACAGCCTCAAGATAAAATCAATCACAATGTAAACCAGGTGGTATCTCATTGTTTTGCTTTGCATTAGGGAAATGCAAAGCAAAACAATGAGATACCACTTCACACCCACTAGGGTGGCTTACAATTTTTTTTTTTTTTAAGGAAAATAACAAGTGTTAGCAAGGATGTGGAGATGTTGGAACCCTCATGCATTGCTGGTGGAATGTTACAATGGTGCAGTTGCCATGGAAGACAGTTTGGTGGTTTCTCAAAAGGTTAGACACGGAATGATCATATGGCCCAGAGATTCCACTTCTGGGTATCTCTCCAAAAGACCTGAAAGTGAGGATGGAACAGATACGTGTGCACCAGTGTTCATGGCAGTGCTGTTCACAATAGCCCGAAGGTGGAAAGAACCCAAGCGCCCATCTAAGGATGAACGGAGACACAAAACGTAGTCTATGGGCCGGGCGCGGTGGCTCACGCCAGTCATCCTAGCACTCTGGGAGGCCAAGGCGGGCGGATTGCTCGAGGTCAGGAATTTGAAACCAGCCTGAGCAAGAGCGAGACCCCGTCTCTACTATAAATAGAAACAAATTAATTGGCCAACTAATATATACATAGAAAAAATTAGCCGGGCATGGTGGCGCATGCCTGTAGTCCCAGCTACTCGGGAGGCTGAGGCAGCAGGATCGCTTGAGCCCAGGAGTCTGAGGTTTCTGTGAGCTAGGCTGACGCCACGGCACTCACTCTATCCTGGGCAACAGAGTGAGACTCTGTCTCAACAACAACAACAACAAAAACGTGGTCTATGTGTACAATTCCATCATGAAAAGGAACTCGATTTTGACCTATGCTACGGACCCAAAAACATCATACTCAGTGAAATAATCCAAACACAGAAGGACAGATCTTATGTGAGGTCCCTCGAGCAGGCAAATTCATAGAATCAGGAAGTAGAACGGCGGTTACCGGGGCTGGGGGTGGGGGGTGGGAAGTTGTTTAATGGGGACCCAGTTTCTGTCGGGGCTGATGCAAAAGTTTTGGGTATAGCGGGCGGTGATGGCTGCGCAGCGCTGTGTGTGCACTTGCTGGAATTGTACTCCTACCAATGGCTAAGATGACAAATATTATGTTATGCATATTTTACCACAATTTTGAAAGGAAAAAGAAAACATGGCAGAGAGTTACGGGGACCCCGCCACTAAATCTTATCTGGGCCCCGGCTGAGAAGCGCCTTTCTGATTGGCTGTCTTGGGAGGAGAGGTCAGGGGGTCTGGGCTGCCTGAGAACCCCGGGGTCTCCACACTTCTCTCATCAGACAGCAGCAGGGAGTTTTGTTAGCAGAGAGTGAGCCAAAATGCATTCTCTGCACACAGAACCCCATTGGGCTGAGAACTCCAAAAGCCGGAGCGTGGTGGTGGGGGGCGGTGGGCTCCGGCTTCACCCCTCCCCGCCCTGCCTGCATTCCTCCCAGTCTGAACCAGACAGCCAGGGAAGCTGTGTTCAGAGGCCCGGGCCCCCGAGGTGTCTCTTTGGTGGAAGACAAGGAGTCAATGTCCTTGCCTGGGGACGGGAGGGCCACTTGTCACTTTGGGAGTGCGGATGTGAGGGTTGGGAGTGGCCCCTCAAACACCCACCCTTGGTTTCCAGCGTAGCCCAAGGGGGTGTGTGATCAAAGGGTCCTTTCTGCTGTATACAGTGGTGCCTTTACATTAGCCACGTGAGGGGAAAATTTAATTTGCAATAAATCTGCATCACAGTGGAAGCGCGACTGCTCTAGTGGTTATGAAAATTAATTCCTTATCCTAAACATTATCATAAAGCTTTTAAAATGAATTGGCTTGTGGCTGGGTTCCTGGCTTGGGCCATTATTAGTAATTAGCGTAATCAAATAGCATCCCCTGTAAGACCTCCCCTCTGGGCTCCAGCCCCCCGCCGGCCCCCCACCCCAGCCCGCAGTGTCTGGTCAGGTCTCCATGGGGACCACCAGGATTGCAGATGGGATGGGGGAAACTGCCCGCTGACTTCAGGGGCTGAGAAAGATGTTTCCCTCCGAGTCCTGAATGGTCAGTTTTGCTCATTGTTCTTTCTCTTTCAGAGAACTGTGCATTCCTGAAAACACCGTATCTGTTTTCCTCCTGCAGGGACCTGCTAAAGGGTAAGAGTTTTGACACCTGTTTGGAGGGAGGGCGCCTTCACCAGGGAGCCAAGGGGGCTTCCGAGGCCGGGACCGCCTGCGGTTGTCTGGGAAACACTGTGTCCGTGGGCACGGGGAGCCGCTTCTCTCCCCCCGAGGGGCACGTCTGTAGGTTTCAGCAGTTGTCCACAGGGGACCCCGTGTCCCAGGTAACAGTAGCTAACATTTATCGAGAAGCAAGACCCACTAGACCGGCTGAGGTGTCTAACCTGGTGTGCGTGGACCTACTGGGGTCTATGAAAAGAATCCAGGAATCCCAGGAATTTGGATGGGACCAATTACCATCTTTATTTTCAGGAAACTTTACTGAAATTTAGCATTTCCTTTAACTTTAAATAGAATCAACGCAACACAGTAGTACGCACAGCTGTTTCTCCACCGCACTGAAGTTGCTGCAGCTATCTCAAAATAGTCTGCACAGCCATCACTATTTAGAAATTGGGGTGGTTTTTAAATCAGCAGCCGAGCTTTATTTAATGCACACGTATTATTGCATCTCAATTAAAAAAAAACATTTTAAGAACTGGGTTCTAATCCCATTGGGTTCCCATGTAATTCTATGCATTTCATTTTACGTATTTAAACAGACTCGGAGAAGGGCTTCACCGGCTGCAAGGGGGCTCCTCGGCAGAGCCGTGGTCTAGACTCACGGGTGTAGACTGGAGCAAGCGTGGGTGTCTGAGGTCAGTGTGCAAGTTGGGTCTGTGTTTGAAGCCCCTTCTTTCACTTCGCAGCTGTGTGGACAGTGTCCTGGTCCCTCTCTTTGGAAAGGAAATCACCACCACCACGCAAGGGTGCTGAGAGAGATTAACAGGCTGAGTACCACAGGTGAAGCCGTTAGGGCAGTACCAGGTGCTACGTGGATTAACTCATTCAATACACCTGCACCCCTATGAGGTTGGGTCCTATCATTACTCCCATCTTACAGATGGGGAAATTGAGGTTTATTGCAAACAAATGCCCAAGGTACACATAGCCCCAACCATTGAGCAGGAGATCTCATGTGCAACACCATATTGTCTTCCAGATGGTGGAGCCCTCCAGGTCGGTGGAAGTCATAATCTGGATCATACGGAGTCTGGAGGGCGGTCTCCAACGTCTAGGCTCCTGGAGCCCTCGTTTGACCTTGAGCTCTCACTGGGTGCTCACAAACACGTGCTAGTGACCTCCCACAATGGGACAGTCGTGTCCGTCTATGGCGGGCGATGCTTGCTCCTTACTGAAAGTGGAGTGGAGGTTAGGAGCCTGCAACTATGGGGTTCGGGAAGCCCGAGGCTCAGCTGCTTGAGTCACTGGATCGCCAGGTGAGATGGGCACCCTCGTTGCGTCCCGTGATGATGGGGCTAATGGCATTGGCCATGATGACGGTGACTCTCATACACCATGCCCTTTGAGTCCCCACCATGTGTGAGGTCCTGGTGCTGCCCGAGGGGCTTACAGCCAGGGGGAAAGGGCCAGGAATGTGGTCCTGTCTTACCCCATCACAAAACAAGGATGAGAATAAGACCTGCCCCCAGAGAGGTGCCAACCGTGGGCAGCAGGAAGTTGCGACGATGAACAACGCACTTTAGGTTCTCAGTGCAAACTTGGCTTGGTGGGGCTTGCAAATCCTTGGAGATTCAGACCAGCTGGGCAGAGGCAGTGTAAATTAATCTGAATCAATATTAATATAAGATATTATTAGACACTAGGATTTTAAAAAAATAATAAAAAAATGTTAACATAAGATATTAATAACATTGTATTTTTGTCTGTTTATCTGGCTGTGTGGGTTTTCCCAAATTTGGGTGGGCCCATTGGAGATGGTTTGGCCTAAAATAGAAAGCTTACTTTCATAGGATTCTGTTGTGTCTGAGAACGTGCCGTGCAAGACTGTGATCTTTAAAATCTGTCCTGGCCTATTTTCCGGCGCAGTTTGTGACCTGTCTTGATGAAGGCTCCGTGTCCATTTGTGAAAACCAAATGCTGCTGCTGCCACTGACTCCTTTGGTGCTGTCGAATGAACACCTAATTTGTGCCGGGTCCCCTCGCTCCCCTGTGGAAAGCCCTCCGTGGCCCTCTTGTGCCCTTAGGAGACGGCCCCTCTCCTTCGTCTGGTTGACAAGCCCGTCCTTACCTGCCTGGGTCTCGGCCCCTCCCCTGCCCCTGCCTGCCGAGCGTCCTGTGCCCCTGTTTCCCCAAAGCACCAGGCGGCTTTGCCTTGTGCCGCGCCTTCCTCCCGGGGCTCCCTCCGCTCTGGCCGCACTGGCTGATTTTCTCTCTGGCTCACCGCCGCCCTTTCTTCATGCCCTCAATGCACCCACTGCCTTCTGTGTGGCACCCCTGCTCCTACAGGTGGGCACAGCCAGGGCCTCCGTGCCTCGCCCTGGCTGTGACAACTCATCGTGACACTCAGGGAAGGCCTGGCCCCAGTCCTGCCCGCTCCCTGCTCGGGGGAGGACGCACTGAGTGAATTCCCTGCTGCAGAGGGACCCTCGGAGCCAGACCCCGTGTCGGCAGGGGCCCGGGGATCCTGGGGTCCAGCCTTCCTGATGCCCCTCTGGGTTGTGGTTCTTCTGCCTGCCCCTGTCCTGGTCCCTCAGTGGTTCGTGGCCAAGCCACGGGACTGGGAGCTTTGCTGCTCTCTCTAAGGATAAGGGGGGAATTCGTTTGAGAGCAAGGGGCAGTGAAGGCTCCATGAGAATTTAAGGTGACGATCTCCGGGACCTGAGGAGAGTGGGTCTGACAGCCGGTGCTGGCTGCAGGGACCCCGAAGGAGCTGCGTGCCCAGGTGCCCAGCCGCGGCTGACCCCCGCGCCTGCAGGGACCAATTAGAATTCCTCTTTCTGGGCTGGGCTCATTTGCATAGACGCTGGACCAACAGGAAAAATTTTCCAAAAGGCCTCCTAGTCTTCATTAACTTAAAAATGCCCTTTGTTTTTTTTAGCGGGGAGCTCAGGTGTGGGTCCCCAGGCAAGCTCTCCGGGACTCCTGGGGCTGGGTGGGTGGCGTGGTCCTGCCCTCCCCTCCCTCCTCTGCAGCTCGCTCGTAATTATCTGTGATGTCTCTGTCCAGACTGCAGCATCGTTCCTGCAATGCCTAGCGCGGAGTAGGTGAGTGAGTTGCTCAGTGAGCCAACGGATTTCCTTACAGGACACCTGTCTGCACCCTGGGGAGCCAGACCCCGAGGCAGCCCGGCCCTCCCGCAGAGGCCGCCAGCCTGCGCTTCCTCCTCCAGCTCTTCCCGCGGGTCTCCGCTGCTTTCCGAGCGCCTCCCCTTAAGGAGCTTACAGCTGAGCTGGAGAGATAAGACGTGAGTACACGGGAAGATTATTTTTATTTTTGGAAAGTTGGATGTTTTGAGCCAACGCCGTCCCATGCGGCTGTGGGATTAGGCTGGAGGCAGGAACGTGCTTATCCAGTTCGGAATCGCTGAAGAGTCCCAGAAAAAGGCCTACGTCTTCACCCTCTTTTATTTCTAAAATCCCGCAGAGAGTCTGGGTGCGCAGGTTAGCCGGGGAGGAATGTCGAAGAAATGTCCGTGCTGTGTTGGAGCAAAGAGGTGGGGAAGACAGTGAGTGGGGACTTCCAGGCGGCGCCAGAGGGACTGGCTTTGGGGGCTCAGTGTGCTTTGGGGGGGCCCTGCTAATGCCATTCGTGGGTGCACGGCCTTCCATGGGCTGTGTGCACAGCTGCTTCCCGCGTGGACGGCGGGGCGTGCAGCCTCGGAGTTGATGATCCGAGTGGCACAGGCTCTGCCCGCTCGCAGGTGCTGCCTTTGTTCCAGGGAGCGTGGCAGAAGGTGCCAGCACCTCTCGCAAGGAGCAGAGGCCCCCAAAGCCCGAGGCAAATGCAGACAGCACCTCCGCGGGGAAGGGCACGCGGGCTGCTGGTGTGGGAACCCGAGACCTGGCTCACGTTCCCCAGGGGCTCCAGTTCAGCTCCCTCGGGATCCTGGCAGCCCAGGGGCAGGGCAGTGGCACCGTGCGGCCGGCAGGTGGCAGTGTGGAATCAGAAGCCCGGCCTGCAGCCGAGGATCAGCTGCTCCCAGTCTTGAGCCGGGTCCTGGGAGCCGGGCCTGCAGCTGAGCAGGCTGGGAGCCCGGCGGGAGCCCAGAGGGTCCTCCCTTAATTTAATCGCCCCGTGCGCTGAGCCGGGGGCGCGCCTGCGATCCTCCCAGCCTGGGCAGCCCCCATTGTGCCGGGGCTCTGGAGTGCTTATGAGCTGGGCTGAGAACACACTGATAAAAAGTTAATTTCTATTTGCTATTGCTCAGTAATTGGGTGAACATGAAAGCAATTAAATATTAAAACATACAAACAAATAACTAAGTCACTGTAATTAGCCAAAGTTTGATCACTGTCATATTTATTTAGGAAGGGGTGATACGTCTCATCAGGTGACACTTTAAATACCCCGGGCCTCGCTGCTGTTGTCTTTGGAGAATGCTGAATAATATACAAGGAATTTAATTAAGCCCTGCTGTAAATCAGCTGTGATGACAGGGAAATGACAGCCACATGTTGAAATGAGAATTAGTCCACAGCAAGGGATATTAATTAACTTTTTCTGAAGGCCTCTGGCACAGAGTGGCGTTAAAAAAAAAAAAAAGCGTTAGCCGCAGCAGCTTTGACTCGGGGAGGGGACTGCGCCTGTTATTATTTTTGTAATCATCATTATTATTGGTGGCTTGAGTTTCTTCAATGGCCAAAGCACGGCTAATCAGGGCGGCAGGCAGAGAGATGAAACAGCTCTTTGCCCGGGACCCTCGAGATGCAGGCAGGAAAGGATGCCAGGGAATGAGGGGTCCCTTTGCAAAGCACGAGCATTTTCATAATGGCGTGATGTTATTTCGTCGCAGGTTTGGACGTGGGGAGAACAGGGAGAGCGGTGTTGGGAATCACAGCTGGGACCCCGGAAGCCATCTCTCCTGATGCTGCTCACCTTACGGGGGAGGACACGGGGCTCAGGCAGGTGCACTGATTTGCCCGAGTTCACGGGGCCCCAGCCCTGCAAGGAGGTGGCCACGGAGAAGTCGCTCTGTCATTCTCGCCATTCTGAATACAAACTCCTGGCAGATAGGGAAGGAGGCTCCATGGGTCAGCGAACTGGACCCTGGGCTGGCGGCTGGGGTCGGCGAGACACCTCCATGCATCCTGGGGCCTGGCAGCTAGTATGACCTTACCTGGCCCAGGTGACTTACTCCCTTCCTTGGTGGATGGGAGCACAGTCAAGGGACGTGCACTTGCCTTCCACCCAGAAGTACTGGGACTGCGACGTGCCTCCAGGTGGACACAGTGTCTGTGCAGAGCCCCGGGCATCGCTCGAGTAGCTATTAGCCAGAGCAGCCCCACGTGGACCACAGACTGTCACGCTATTGGCTCCCTGGGCGGGTGATGGACAACAGTACCAGCCAATCAAGAGCTCAGAAGGGTGGGGTGTCAGTTGCAGTAGAGATAGTCCCAGTAGATCCTGACACCGTATATAGGCAGCTGTATGCTTTCTGGAGTGTTCTAGAGCATCTCCACTGCGTCCTACAGAGGTAGGAATCCGGCCACGAAGTGGTTACAGGACACAGCCCTTATTACCCTCCGCAGGTTGGAGGTGGCTGCTTTGGCACAAAAGCCTGATGTATGTGGGCATAAACGTGTCCCCAGACCCAGGGCCCTCACGGTCCTTAGAGGGAGGTGGCTGGAGGCAGGCGAGGAGGTTGTGCCGAGAGCTCTCTTGGCAGGTCCGAGATGCGTTTGCGTTACGGGGAGAAGCACAAACGTCCTGTTGGCTGGCCTGCAGGGTGTTATCTGGAAGGTCAGGACTTAGCAGCAGCTCAGCTTAATCCTCGGGGCCAGCAGTCCTCGGTCTGAGTCACTGGCACAGAGGCAGAGGGACCGTGGCCTGTCGTGGGAGCCCATCGTATCCGGGCCAGCCGGAGCCTCAACCAAGGCCACAGCACTTTTGCCATTTCCAAACTGAGCTCGATTGGAATCAGAATTAAAGGTTCAAGTCACTCTTTGCACCCTAAGCCGTGGGGCCTGTCTGCGGGGTTCCAGAGCTCAGGTGTTGTGAGCTGCAGGTCTTCCTGGGCCTGAAGGGCCAGGGTAGGGAGAGCCCAGGGAGGACAGGAAGGATGGGGGGACTCCAGCCCCACGTTTCCTTACCTGGTGACCTGGGAGTTCCCTTGTGTAAGTGACAATAGTTAACAAAGAGGGGTGCTGGGGCCACATGTTTGCAGCCACAATCTGCAAGATGCTGCACACTGTCAGCCTGCCTTGGAGATTCACAGGCTCCTGAGAGCAGTGAGACCCTGAGCCGTCCTGCACTTCGGAATCCTGCTTGACTTGGCTCAACAGCGTGAGTCTCGAGTTTATATCACAGCCGAGCCCACCTCCCGTATTTCTCTTGTGTTCATGGAACACTGTGGTGGACAGACTCGTGACCCCCAAAGGTGTCCACGTGCTAATCCCAGAGCCTGTGAATATGTCACCTTAGGTGGCAAAAGGGACTTTGCAGATGTCATCAGGTTAAGGACCTTGAGGTGGGAGATCATTCTAGATTATCCCGCTACCTAATCCAGTCGTGAGTCCTTAAAAGCAGACGACATTCCCTGTCTGGCCAGCGGGAGCTGTGACGATGGCAGAGGCGTCAGAGAGATGCAGCATGGCTGGCTGTGAAGAAGAGGAAGGGCCCACGGGACGAGGCACGTGGGCGGCCGCTAGGAGCCGCGAACGGCAAGGAAGCAAAGGCCCCCTCGAGCCTCCAGAGGGAGCCCGGCTCTGCCGACACCTGGATTTCAGTGCAGCGAGACCCATGCCAGCCTTCTGACCAAAATAATTTGTAAGATAATACATTCGTGTTATTTTAAGTGACCTGATGTGTGGCAACATGTGACAGCGGCGGCAGAAAAGGAAGACACGCACCTGCTAACGTGTTGGCACCATTTTGAGAGACGCTGGCCAGAAACCCAGCTGAGCAATCCAGAGTGACTGTCCTCTCTGATGTACGGGGCTCTGGGGACAAATCCAAGTGCACAAGACACACTTCCTGTCCCCACAGAATTTGCGTGTCACCTGGGAAGTCAGGACAGACACACGTGGAAGAGAAATACCAACCGATTGTGAGGCACAGTGACGTAAACTGCAGACTCCGAGGCTAGGGAGGGGCGTGGGCACACCACCCCCGCTGGCTGTCTGGGAGGCCACACTGCAGGAAGGAGCTTGGCCCTTCCATGGGGGAGCCCCGCTCTGACGGCTGCGAAGGAGAACCGGGTTTTGATGTGGGGGTGAGCTTGTGCAATGGGGCGAGATGGCCCTGGGAGCAGGACTGGGAGGGGACCAGGGGGGCAGAGCAAAGGCTGAGCTTCCCCCCAGTGTCCTCGCTCCAGGTGTGCGCCCAGGTGGCTGCGCTGACTTTGGCATCTAAGAACGTGCTGGCTTTCTGGAAGATGCTTTTCCTCTTTCTTTCCTTGTCCTGAGGCTTCCGTTTCTGTTTCTGTAAGTTTTTCTGCAACGGGCCTCAGGATCTAGGGGAACGCATGCCACCCCAGTGTGGGCAGCCTCTGTGTCCTCGGGCCGGGGAGGAACTCACCGCTCAAGGCCACAGTGCACACAGAGGCCCTCGCAGGTGCTGTGCCTGGGGGTGGCCCTTCGCACAATGCCATGGGGTTGGGGGCTGGATCTTTCTCTTCCTCACTTATTGGCCTCATCTTGGCTCAGAGAAGGAGTGGCTCCAGGTGAGTGATGGGTGATCACTCTCAGCCTGATGACGCCTGGTCCAGGAGGGGGACGCCCACTCTGTCCGGCCGCTGCAGGAGAGAGTGGTGGCTGGTGGTTGCCAGGCCTCTGCCTGCTAGACCAAAAGCCTCTGCCAGATGTTGGGGTGGGGTGTGAGTTCACACAGGAGCAGTTGGGACCCTTCTGACGCCGTCACACCTGGCAAGATTCACCTGCAGCCTCCACACCTCCCTCCTGGCTGCACCAACACTGGTGAGCCTGACTCCCGTGCCCCTGGCTGGGCAGTGGCGGCCCCGCCCACCAGCTCTGCCCTGCCCACAGGCATCCTCTGCCTCAGCATCTCCCTGCCTGAGTGACAGCCCGCCTGGAATTAACCCCTTGCTGTCCCGGGTCTGTGCGATGCCCTCTTCTGGCCATCCTTTCCCCTTCCCGTCCTTTTCCTCAGCACGGCTGTGGGATTCTGAGGTCCTGGAAGAAATGGACACCAGCCAACCAATTCCAAGGTGGAAGAGGTTGGCTGGGCCGGGCAGGTGTGTCCTGCTGGCTCCCAGCACTGACCGGGGCTCTCCTCTTGGCTGAGGATCAGGTGTGGGTTCTGCACCTGCTCCCTGGGGGTGGGGGGGCGGTTCTGTAGGAATGGGGTCTGGGAATCCGCAGTTTTCAAGCTCTGCAGTTGATTCTGGCAGACAGCCTGGAACGAGAACCCAGGCATGGCTTCTGGAAGGAGCCAGCCAGCTCACAAAGGGGACACTTCTCTGCCCTGGCAAGAGCACTGTTTTGGGAGCACAAGTGTCAGACTCAGACCTCTCTGGGCTGAGTCCTGGCTCTTCCCTTCCTGATCATGTGACTTTGGACCAGCGACTTGACCTTCCTGAGCTTCAGCGTGGTCACTAGTGAAATGAAACTGATTCCTGGAGTGGCAGAGCCCGCCCGAGGGTGCTTCATTGATTAAGCAAGGGTACTGGCGGTAGGAGCAAGAGGGGCCCTGGAGCCACAGGCCGGGGGAGTTCAGCAGGCTGCTGGGCTCTGGGTGTCTCCTCACCTCTCTGCAAGCTCCTTCCTCTGCATCCTGGGCCGTGGTAAAGGCACAGACCAGCCACCCAGGGAAAGATGGAACCTCTGCACGTGTCGGTTCCCCGGGGAGGGACTCTTCAGCTCCTGGATCCTTCACCTGCGCATGGTGGCCTGGGAGCCTCGCCTGTCCCCACGCCGGGGCAGCTGGGCAGCTGACCCGTGGGCTTCCATGCAAGCACATGTCCCACTGAGGAGCAGCGAGTGCCACGTGGAATGCTGCAACGGGAGCCGGGGGTGGAGGCATGTCCTCCCCAGGTGACGGTGAAGCCACTTAATATTTGGAGGCTAGACAGGATGGTGGCAAGAAGGCGGTGGGCCCCAAGCACAATGGGAGTGGCCTGGGCATCGTCCCCTGCTGCGCTCCCATGCTTGCACCCCAGGCGGGGGCCACCGGGGCCACAGGAGAACTTTACCCTAAACGGAAGGAAGAATTACTTTTCCAAGGGCTCTGAGCTTTGCACGCCTTTCCTTAAATGCACGGGAGAATTTATTTATCCTCAGTGAGACTACACGGATGTCAGAGGCTGGGGACCCCTTCCAGGCTGCAGTGCAGGTGTCACCAGGCTATTTGCTCATGAGCCTGGCAGGGCCCAGCCAGGCGGGCCGGCTCTTGTACTCAGACCACGGCCGGAACAGACTGCCCGTGACAGGCTACTGCCAAGTGGCACCTGGCACCCCTTAGGTGGCCCTGATTGTTGTCCTCCCAGCACACGGCCCAGCCTACTTCTTCTCTGTGCGGCCCCATTTCCCCTGTTTAACCCTTTTTCTTCCTCCCTCCTCCTTGGCACTTGAAGAGGCCCTCTGTCCCCTTCTGCAGATCCCACCTTCCCAGCGGGTGGGCCCCAAACCTCCAGGGCAGGGCGCCAGGGAGCAAGGGGGACTTAGGGGTGTGAAGATCCCACCCCAGCCTCCAAATGCAGAGCTTCAACCTGCAAGCAACATGTTTTTTTTTTTTTTCCTTAGGAGAAAAACAAAGGGATATGGGGTTGTATAGACAGTCCAAACACCGCATCTATGGAATACATCATTTAAAAAACAACTTGAGGCCGGGCGCGGTGGCTCACGCCTGTAGTCCTAGCACTCTGAGAGGCCGAGGTGGGAGGATCGTTTGAGCTCAGGAGTTGGAGGCCAGCCTGAGCAAGAGTGAGACCCCTGTCTCTACTAAAAATAGAAAGAAATTAATTGGCCAACTAATATATATATATAAAAATTAGCCGGGCATGGTGGCGCATGCCTGTAGTCCCAGCTACTCGGGAGGCTGAGGCAGGAGGATCGCTTGAGCCCAGGAGTTTGAGGTTGCTGTGAGCTAGGCTGACGCCACGGCACTCTAGCCCGGGCAACAGAGTGAGACTCTGTCTCAAAAAAAAAAAGAAAAACAACTTGAGTATGACTAATATTAATTATTTGACTTGGCATTAGCACCCTGACTTGATACACAAGTCCTATCTGTGGATAATAAATATGTTTGACAAATTTACATTTCAACGAGATCAATCTGATTGACTTTGTTCTTTTGTTTTCCGGTCAGGGAGACTGAGATACAATTTGCTTACAATGTAATTCACCCTTTTTTTTTTTTTTTAATTTCAGGATATTATGGGGGTCTGTGACTTTAGATAAATGCACGAGTCATGTGGCTAACACACCAAGTGAGATATGACATGACACAGCTCATTTATTCATCCACAAATACTCCCTCATGCTCCTTTGTGGACAAAACTTGCCTCCCCTGGGACCCCGGAAACTAATCGTCTCTGATCTTTCCATATAGTTTCCCCTTTTCCAGAATGTGATAGAAGGGGAGCCACACAGCGTGTGGCCTTTCAGTCTGGCTGTGTCTGCTCAGCATAGTGCATTTGTGATCCACCCAACATGACGGGAGTTTGTCTATTTTTATGGCTGGGTAGTGACCTCTTGTGTGCATGTACCTCAGTTTACCTACTGACCAGCAGAAGGACATTGGAATGTTTTCAGTTTTTTTTTTTTTTTTTTTTTTGAGACAGAGTCTCGCTTTGTTGTCCAGGCTAGAGTGAGTGCCGTGGCGTCAGCCTAGCTCACAGCAACCTCAAACTCCTGGGCTTGAGCGATCCTTCTGCCTCAGCCTCCCGAGTAGCTGGGACTACAGGCATGCGCCACCGTGCCCGGCTAATTTTTTATATACATATCAGTTGGCCAATTAATTTCTTTCTATTTATAGTAGAGACGCGGTCTCGCTCTTGCTCAGGCTGGTTTTGAACTCCTGACCTCGAGCAATTCTCCCGCCTCGGCCTCCCAGAGAGCTAGGATTACAGGCATGAGCCACTACGCCCGGCCGTTTTCAGTTTTTGATCATGGTGAATAAAGCTGCCATAAACACTCACATACTCGTTTTTATGGGAACACGCCTTCCTACAGTGGGTCCCTGGGCTGTATAGTACGATTGTGCCTGACTTCATGTGAAACTTCCACGCTGTTTCCAAAGCGGGCAATCCATGTGCATTCCCGCCAGCAACGAATGAGAGAGCCCACATCCTTGCCAACACTTGCTACTTTCGGATTAAAACCACATATTTTTTTAGCCATTCTAATAGGTGTGTCTCATTGTGGTTTTAATCTACATTTCCCTAACAACTAGTGATGAACATCTTGTCGAGTGTTTGCCAGCTATATGTCTTCTATAGCGAATTGTCTTTTCAAATATTTTGCCAATTAAAAAAAAAATTGGGGTTATTATCATATTAAATTTCAAGAGTTCTTTAAATATCCTAGATACAAGTCCTTTAACAGATATGTTTTACAAGTATTTACTTCTAGTGTGAGGCTTATCTTTTTTCTTTTCTTGATAATGTCTCTCAGCAAGGAAGTTTTTGGTTCTAAAGAGGTCTAATTGATCATTTTTTTTTTCTTTAATGAATGGTGCTGTGTGTTTGTGTCTAAGAAGTCTTCCCCTAACCCAAAATTTTCTCCTGTGTTTTCTTGGAGAAGTTTCAGAGTGTTGGGTTTTACATTTAGCTCCGTGCTATATTTTGAGTTAGTTTTTACATATGGTACCAAGTGTGGACTGAGATTTGTCTTTCTTGCATATGAATGTCCAGTGGTTCCAGCACCATCCCCTGAAAAGACTGTCCTTTCCCCCCATGGAAACCCTTTGCCCCTCTGTGGAAAATAAATTGACCACACTTTAATAGTTTTGAAAATTTTGGCTTCGTACCTAATGACGATGTGATTTGAAGGTCTACATCTAAATTGTTTATTTCAGCACTTTTTCATGGTGGTCACAGGTGAAGATGACGCCTCGTGAAGACGTGGAGAGCCAGCCAGAAGAAGAGGGTCGGTGGCTGGGTCTATTCAGCCAGGACACTTGTTATTTAGTCCCACTTAACGATTGTGTCGAGGTTTTTTTTTTAAATTGAAATTTGGTGGTTTCATGTCCATCTTTTCTCAGTTGTTCTCGCAACCCTGAAGATTTTGTATCTTTAGTAAAGGAGTTCAAAACCCATGAGACTCCCCCTATGGAATATGTTTAAACACACGTTAGGAAATTGCTTCCAGGCCAAGTATGCAGGTATGAGATGTTTTTGAAACAGGCGACATTGTATCTGGCTGGAATTGTGTCAACTGCACGGTGCTGAGGACGTTCCGCACAAGAACCACGAAATGTGGACCAAGCCACATGCTGGTGCCACGCCACTCACAAACATCGGTGCTACATCAGTTCTTTGTAAAATGCAGTTTGTTCCACACTTAACAGTGTTTGGATTTTCTGTATAAGCCATAGCCTGTTTATTTTTCTAACCTGCAAAATAATGTTGACGGCAGGCTGCGTTTTGAGGCTCTTTGTTTGGAGATGGGGGCATGGCGTCCCCGAGCAGGTGTCCTGCGTTCCCTGCTGTTTCCCGCCGTCCCTGGGACATTCCTGGTGCTCTTTCTTTGGGGGGCTCAGGCATTCCCGGGGCTCTTGCTTCTTTCAATCCTGCTCCGTTCCTCCTTAGGGGCTCCCAGGGCCTCCTACAGGACAGGAGCAAGGCTGGCCTTGACCATCGAGGCTGAACGGAGAGGACAGTGCTGTTCTCTCAGTCAGCGAGCCCTGGGGCTGCCAGTATTCGGGGCTCTGGTGGTCCCTGTGTGCAGCCTTGCTGGGAGCCAGGCCCCTTTCCTGGTGTCCAGGAAGTAGAGGCACCCCAACCCGCCTACCTGTCAGCCACACGCGAGTGGTCTGCAGACCCGAGTGGGCTTTTCGTGCCGCATCCTGAATCAGGCCTTGCACTTTTGCAGGGACCCTCTCAGCCCTTTATTCTATGAGCTTGACTGGGAGCCCCTGGAACTCACGACACCAAATGCAAACTTGCTTTCCCCTGGGCCCCAGGGACCTTTTGGGCTTTTTGTTTTGTTTTTCCCTGTACAGTGCTTCCATTCTTGGAAAGGTGTCCTGGAGTTTCCACTGTTCCCTGGCTTTGACGGGTTCTTCAAACCCTGTGAGCTCCTCAGTGCCCAGCCGGCACTTGAGCGCGACTTCTGCCAACCCTGCCAGACTAGCGGCTTAGGCAGCCTGGAGAGAGGCACCCTCAGAGTGTCCACGCTCCTCCCTCTTGGATGGGATGTGGCCAGGGAACGCAGAGGTCAAGCAATGAATGAAGAGACCTCAGTTCTCCATCTCTGGCACCACCGAGGGGCTGGGATCTGCTCTGGAGGGGGCAGCCCTTGGCATCTCCGTGCCGGGGAGGGATCTCTGGCTTCCTAAGAAGTTGGCTGCAAGAGGAGGCTTCTCTGCTTGGGATGTCTAGATGCTTCCTGCTGTTGTCAGATGGAAAAAGCAGATCTTGGAGCTGCCCAGCTTTTGAAGAACTGGCCGGACTGGAGCTACCAGCTGTAGCGTTCCTTGAGGCACCATGTGGGTGCTGGACGCAGGGCGTTCTGATGCACGGGAACCACGGCAGCCGTCATGTATGTGTGTGCATGTACACGTGCGTGTGCATGTGCATGTGCATGTTTTTATCTCAACATCTCAAAGTTCTGTCTCCAGCAGGTCTCGGGCGGTTGCTAGCAGCTCCCTGGAGCTCCGTGCTTTTCTGGTCATGTCCAGTAAGAAAGAGAGAGCCTCTTGGTCCCAACATTTCACGCACAGCTTCTGAGCGCCACAGTAACTAGCGTGGATCAGTTAACATACCTACCTTTGAACCTGTCACCATGCAAAAGGTTGGGGAATTCACTGATCAGCTTAGCCTTGGTCCTGTGCTGTGTCCCTGAGCCCAGGAATGGGGTCAGCCTCTTCAGGCCCACAGGATTTCCAACTTGAGAAATGGAGGCTGCTGGGAAGAGGCCGTGAATGCCAGGGAGGCAGCCGGCAGGTGTCTGTCTCACGAAGGTGGGAAGACCAAGGACAGGTGGGGGTCTGCAAGGTGGGGGCCGCAGGAGCAGGGCTACGGTCCCCTCAGCACTGGGGCAGACGCTGGTGAGTGTGTGGCATGCCAGGGAGGGGCAGCGTCATCCATTCAACGCCAATACACAGGTGGCCTTGGTCCGGGCGCCGTGCAGGGGTGGGAGGGAACACAAAGATGGGAACCAGCCTTGGCTGCAGGAGCCGGTCCAGGGTAGCTAGTGGGAGACTAGCCCCCCCCCCCCCAGTTCTGCCCCTGTGGCTGTGGTCTCCAGCTCAGCCCCTTCCTGCGCTGGGGTGTGGCTTCTGTTCAAAGCAACACTCGTGCACAGGAACAGGTCCCAGTGAGGGGAGCACTTGGGGGAAACAACGCCCTCTGCCCCACTCCCTCTCCAGACACACTTGGCCATTTTACTTCTTTGAGAGTTTACCTCTGTAATTCTAAACCAGACACTTTCTTTTAGACAGGATCTTTTTTTCTTTTCTTTTTCTTTTTCTTTTTTTTTTTTTTTTTTTTGACACAAGGTCTCACTCTGTCACCTGGGCTAGAGTGAGTGGCATGGCGTCAGCCTAGCTCACAGCAACCTCAAACTCCTGGGCTCAAGCAATCCTGTTGCCTCAGCCTCCCAAGTAGCTGGGATGACAGGCATGCGCCACCATGCCCGGCTAATTTTTTCTATATATTTTTAGTTGTCCAGATAATTTCTTTCTATTTTTTTAGTAGAGACGGGGTCTCACTCTTGCTCAGGCTGGTCTCCAACTCCTGAGCTGAAACGATCCTCCCCCCTCGGCCTCCCAGAGTGCTGGGAATACAGGTGTGAGCCACTCCACCTGGCCCATCTTCTTTTCTTAAATAATAGATTCAGTCAATAGACAGCATCTTTGGTTTGACTGTGGACGTGAGTTTCTGGCCCGCTCTGACCACATTCCTTTAAAGCACTTGACAGCTAGCATCTAATTTTCTATTGTCTGTCTTTGCAATTTAAACAATTGTATTGATAGAAATGCTTCTACTTCTCACTTCATTAACATGAGGTTGTCTGCTGGGATAGACGGCGTGGACTTCCTTCGGGACCCAGGGCCAGGCTTTCTGGTTTCAAACCCCAGAGCCTCAGTTTTCTCCTGTGAAATGAAACTAACAATCAAACCCACCATCTGGGGTGTTCGGAGGATCCAGGGCCAACGCACAGCCAGGGCCCCTCCAGGTGGGGACCTGTGATTGGTTCCACTGGCTGCCACCAGTCCAGGGGCCACAGCCCCTCCACCTGGGCCTGGGAGGGCTGTCCCGTCCGGGGACGCCAGTTGGGCCAGAGCCTGAGCGTTCGGCCCCCCTTGTGCTCGAGATCCTCCGAGGGGGCGGGGAGAGAGAACACCCCAGGGCGCAGGCACACTCAGATGTCCTCCTGTGGACCCAGCGCCGCCGCTGTTAAAAATAGAACCGCGCTCTGCAGAGAGATTCTCAAATGACACCCACCAAGTGCCTATTAACTCATCAAAGTGGTGATTCCAAATTGATTATTTCGAGTGTAAGACATAATAGCATGTTCATCATGGAAAATAATTAGCGGTGGAGTGGGGCCGGCGTGGCCTGCTGCCTGCCTGGCTGACTCCCCCACCCCGCAGCCGAGAGGGAGGGGCGGCGGGCACGGTGGCTGGCGCGGTGCTGGCTTTCCCAGGGGGTTGGTGACTTAGGGTTAATCCTCACCCTGCCGCCCAGGCCCTCCCTCGGCCCCACTGGCCCAGCCAGGCCCTGTCCTGGGCGCGGTGTGGGGCTCCCCAGCCCCCGGCCCCCTCCAGCTCTGCCCGGCCGGCCTGTCCGTGCTGGGCTCCCCCGCGAGGAGAGGGCAGTGGCTGGCCGGGCTCCAGCGCGAGCCTGGGTTACGGATGACACACGTTTCTCACTTGCCGAGAGAGCGGGCAGCCGCCGCTGCGCACCTTCACGCCGTTTCCTTGGAAACCAAATTGCTCTGGCAGCATTCCACGGACACACACGCGCGCGCGCACGCACACACACGCCTGCACCCCACAGGAAAATCAAGTGCTGCGGGGAGCCGCCAGCTCGCTCCCCCTCCCCGCCCCCCAGACCCTCATCCCCCCACCACCCACGGTCCCCAACCCAGGCCCAGACCCCAGGGCGGGATGTGGGAGATGCCCACCCCCTGGGGACGGGAGACGAGGCGTCTCCTGCAAGAGCGGCCTGCGTCTGCTGAGGCGGCAGATTGAGCAAGATGTTTATGGGCACTTGGATGGGAAAATGGCTCCTGTGGGTGTGCGCAGGGCCCGTGCTGGTGGAGCGGGGGCAGGGCGCGGGAGGCATCCCAGCATCCTTTGAGGGGGGCTGTGGGCCAGCTCTGCGTGCTGGTGGGGGCGGGAAGGCTCCGGCAGCTCCCCTGGCTCTGCCCCTCCCAGACGGGCTCTCTCCTCCCTCCCCACCTGCCCTCGCTGCCTTCCATGCCCCAGGGAGAAGCCTCTGGAGCAGGGAACATTTGGGGAGAGGCTGTTCTCGTCCCGATGGAGCTGTCCCTAGACCCTCTCCAGCCCCAGAAAGCTCATTCTCCCTGCTCAGCTCTCTGCTGGGTCCGTCTCCTGGCCTTGCCTTCCGCCAGAGAGAGCCGTCTCCCCAAAGTCTGGCTGCCTTCCCTGGGCAGCCCCCACGCCATGCCTGGCCGATGCAGGACACTGAGGTCCGGCCACCTTGCCTCGACTGGAGCAACTCTGCACGCCCCCTGACCCCCAGCTCCAGGGCTGCCCGCAGCATTGGCTCGTTGGGGCTGCATCGGCAGCTCGATGCCTCCCAAACTCCTCACGCGAGCCTCCATCCCCGAGCCAGCTATGGTGACCGTGACCGTGGCTTGGTCTATGGTTGTCGAGCACCTTCCTCCCTTCCAGCCCTCCTTCCAAAATCCCTCCGACACCTACTGTGTGCCAAGCACTGTGGCCGGGACAAAGTTCCTGTTCTAACGCAGAGCGTTCCAGGCGGCAGAGATGGAAAGAAACCAGCAGTAACAGCAACGTCAGAGAGACAGAGAGAGGTGCCTGTGCAGAGGTAAAATGGGGCGCTGGCCAGCAACCGGCAGGGGCTGGGGGGCCACCGTGTGCGGTGTGGCCAGGAAGGCCACTCTGAGGACATGACAGTTAAACTAGAACCTAAATGACAAGGAGCCAGCACTGTGAGGAAAAGGATGAAGAACCTTTCAGACAGAGGAAACGGAAAATGCAACAACCTCAAGGCTGAACAAGCGTGGCACATTCTAGGCACAGAGGAGGGGGCGTGGAGAGGCAGAGGGAGGTGGGGTGGGGCAGGGTCATGGGACACTGTGGCTAAGCCAGATGTGATTTTTTTAAAAAAAATTAAGTCCTAGGCAGGTGAGGTGGCTCACGCCTGTAATCCTTAGCACTGTGGGAGGCCGAGGCGGGAGGATCCTTTGAGCTCAGGAGTTCGAGACCAGCCTGAGCAAGAATGAGACCTGTCTCTACTAAAAATAGAAAGAAATTGGTTGGACAGCTAAAAAAATAAAATAAATTTAATATATATATATATATATATATATATATATATATATATTAGCCAGGCATAGTGGCACATGCCTGTAGTCCCAGCTACTCGGGAGGCTGAGGCAGGAGGATCGCTTGAGCCCAGGAGTCTGAGGTTGCTGTGAGCTAGGCTGGTGTCATGGCACTCTAGCCCAGGCGACAGAGTGAGTCTCAAAAAAAAATTAAGTTCTTCTATTGTGCTAAAATATAGACACATAAAATGCACCTCTGTGTCCTTTCCAAAGGGGCAGTTCAGCGGCATTAAGTACGTCCACACTGTTGCGCAGCCATCACCTCCATCCAGCTCCAGAACTTTCCATCCTCCCAAACTGAAACACAGTTCTCGGGAAACAACAGCTCCCATCCCCCGCCCAGAATCACCGTTCACCTTCTGCCTGTGCACATCGTGCTGGCCCGGGAACCTCGCAGGAGTGGGGTCATGCAGCGTGTGTCTTTGCGTGACTGGCTCATTTGGCACAGGTCTTCAAGGCTCATCGGTGCCGGAATTCCTTCTTCTCCACATCGGCACCCAGAGCTTTCACTGGGGTCTGCTCATGCAGGCACCTTCTGCCTGGCAGGTACCGAATTTCAGACTCCCAGAAGGAAAGCAGGTGTTCTCCACGAACCACGTTTCTTTGCACAGATAGTCTAGGCACGGCGAGCCGCCCCCGGTCAGCTGTTCTCAGGGGTGGGGTGAGACTCCTGCCATCCGTGCACCCAGGTGCCACCAAGGGCCACCTCCCGAGCAGGAGAGTAGCCCCGGGCCCGAAGTGGCAACTCTTCTCCGTGCAGGAGAAGAACACCGTTTTATTGGGAAATCGTTTCCTTTCCGTGCCCAGGATGTAGTGCCTTTCAGGGTTTTGTGTCCTGCCAGCTGGCAGCGGGTTCCAGTGGGAGTCTGAATCCGTCTGGGTTCTTTCCTGGCCCAGAGGAGACCTGACGTCTCGCTGAGAAAGTGTGGAGTGAGGGTCGCAGGTTTGGTTTGCAGGATCTGCAAAGAGCTTCGGCCCCTTCCCGAGAATGTGCACATACCTGTATGTTTTGTAGGGTCCACGGGCCCCCGGGGCTCCTCCAGGCACCTGGGTCAAGCCCCTACATGGCTCTGGGACTGTAGGCGGGACTCCTGGGGAGGGGCCGCCCACAGGTGGGAGGTGACACTTCTGCTTCTCCCTGGGCGGGAGCAGCAGCACCACGGCCCCTTGTCCCCTGGAAGGGCGGGGACCCCAGTGCACCAGCCAAGCTCCACGTCAGAACGGAGTCCCCAGCCTGTCCCAGAGCATTGAAGGCCGCCTCCAAGCTCCCCGTGCTGAGCACTTGCCCCGTCTCGGTGGGAGGGGCAGATACGACTGTGACTCCCAGGGCAAAGTGAGGCAGCGGGGGCTCATTGTCCAGCGTCAGACACGACTGGGACCCCGGCCGTCTGGCTCCGGGGCCTCAGCCCTCGCACTCCCCTCCAGGTGGATTCTTGCCCGGGAGCGCCCTCAAGTAGGAATCCTCGGCCGTCTTCCCCAGTGGCATCCGGCCCTTCCCGGATGCCCCCAGTGGCATCCGGCCCTTCCCGGATGCCCAGCCCAGAGCTGCCCCTCCCTGTGTCCCTCAGCACCCCCACTGCCTCCAGGCACCGCCAGAGGGCAGCCTTGCCGCCGGCTTCAGGGTTTGCTTGTAATCAGTGACATGTGGTTCCTCCACCTGTTACTCTAGGTGAAGCTGCTCTACCCTCAGAAACTGAAGGCTTAGGTCTCTAAAAGCAATAGTAGTAGTAGCAGCAGCAGCAGTAGCAGTAGGTAGTAGAGGAGTAATAGTATCAGTAGTAGCAACAGGAGTAGCAGTAGTACTAGTTGCAGTGATTAGGTAGTAGCAATAGTAACAGCAGTAGTACTAGAAGTAGCAGGAGTAATAGCAGCAGCAATAGTGGTAGTAGTGGCAGCAGGAGTAGCAGTACTAATAAAAGGAGAAGGAGCAGCTGTAGTAGTAACAGTAATAGGAGTAGCAGCAGCAGGAGTAGCAGTAGTACCAGTAGCAGTAAGTAGGTAGTAGCAATAGTAGCAGTAGTACTAGAAGTAGCAGGAGTAATACCAGCAGCAATAGTGGTAGTAGTGGCAACAGGAGTAGCAGTAGTAGTAGTAGGAGCAGCTGTGGAAGTACTAACAGTAGCAGCACTAGTAGTAGGAGGAGGAGCAGCTGTAGTAGCAGTAACAGCAGCAGTAGCAGCAGGAGTAGCAGTAGTAGTAGCAGGAGGAGGAGCAGCTGTGGAAGTAGTAACTGTAGCAGCAGTAGCAGTACTAGTAGTAGGAGAAACTGTGGTAATAGTAACAGTAGCAGCAGGAGTAGAAGTATTAGGAGGAGCAGCTGTAGTAGCAGAAACAGTAGTAACAGTAGCAGCAGCAGTAGTACTGCTACTAGCAGTAGGAACAGCTGTAGTAGCAGTAACAGTAGTAACAGTACCAGCAGGAGTTGCAGTACTACTAGTAGTAGGAGGAACAGCTGTAGTAGCAGTAAAAGTAGTAACAGTAGAAGCAGGAGTAGCAGTACTACTAGTAGTAGGAGGAACAGCTGTAGTAGCAACAGTAGCAGCAGGAGTAGCAGTACTGCTAGTAGTAGGAGGAGCAGCTGTGGTAATAGTAACAGCAGCAGCAGTAGTAGTACTAGTAGTAGGAGGAACAGCTGTGGTAATAGTAACAGTAGCAGCAGGAGTAGTAGTACTAGTAGCAGTAGGAGCAGCTGTGGTAATAGTAATAGTAGCAGCAGGGGTAGCAGTACTACTAGTAGTAGTAGGAGCAGCTGTGGTAATAGTAACAGCAGCAGCAGGAGTAGTAGTACTAGTAGGAGCAGTAGGAGCAGCTGTGGTAATAGTAACAGTAGCAGCAGGAGTAGCAGTACTAGTAGTAGTAGGAGGAACAGCTGTGGTAATAGTAACAGTAGCAGCAGTAGCAGCAGGAGTAGCAGTACTACTACTAGTAGGAGGAGCAGCTGTAGTAGCAGTAACAGTAGTAACAGTAGCAGGAGTAGCAGTA
Organism: Microcebus murinus; assembly: GCF_040939455.1. Lineage (NCBI taxonomy): Eukaryota > Metazoa > Chordata > Mammalia > Primates > Cheirogaleidae > Microcebus > Microcebus murinus. The sequence continues at coordinate 59,349,538 of NC_134121.1, forward strand.
CTACTAGTAGTAGGAGGAACAGCTGTAGTAGCAACAGTAGCAGCAGGAGTAGCAGTACTGCTAGTAGTAGGAGCAGCTGTGGTAATAGTAACAGCAGCAGGAGTAGTAGTACTAGTAGTAGGAGGAACACCTGTGGTAATAGTAACAGTAGCAGCAGGAGTAGTAGTACTAGTAGCAGTAGGAGCAGCTGTGGTAATAGTAATAGTAGCAGTACTACTACTAGTAGTAGGAGCAGCTGTGGTAATAGTAACAGCAGCAGCAGGAGTAGTAGTACTAGTAGGAGCAGTAGGAGCAGCTGTGGTAATAGTAACAGTAGCAGCAAGAGTAGCAGTACTAGTAGTAGGAGGAGGAACAGCTGTGGTAATAGTAACAGTAGCAACAGTAGCAGCAGGAGTAGCAGTACTACTACTAGTAGGAGGAGCAGCTGTAGTAGCAATAGTAGCAGCAGGAGTAGCAGTACTAGTAGGAGGAGGAGGAACAGCTGTGGTAATAGTAACAGTAGCAATAGTAGCAGCAGGAGTAGCAGTACTACTACTAATAGGAGGAGCAGCTGTAGTAGCAATAGTAGCAGCAGGAGTAGCAGTACTAGTAGGAGGAGCAGCTGTGGTAATAGTAACAGTAGTAACAGCAGCAGCAGGAGTAGCAGTACTAGTAGTAGGAGGAGGAACAGCTGTGGTAATAGTAACAGTAGCAATAGTAGCAGCAGGAGTAGCAGTACTACTACTAGTAGGAGGAGCAGCTGTAGTAATAGTAACAGTAGTAACAGCAGCAGCAGGAGTAGCAGTACTAGTAGGAGGAGGAGGAACAGCTGTGGTAATAGCAACAGTAGCAGCAGTAGCAGCAGGAGTAGCAGTACTAGTAGGAGGAGGAGCAGCTGTGGTAATAGTAATAGTAGTAACAGCAGCAGCAGGAGTAGCAGTACTAGTAGTAGGAGGAGGAACAGCTGTGGTAATAGCAACAGTAGCAGCAGGAGTAGCAGTACTACTACTAGTAGGAGGAGCAGCTGTAGTAGCAATAGTAGCAGGAGTAGCAGTACTAGTAGGAGGAGCAGCTGTGGTAATATAACAGTAGTAACAGCAGCAGCAGGAGTAGCAGTACTAGTAGTAGGAGGAGGAACAGCTGTGGTAATAGCAGCAGTAGCAGCACTAGTAGGAGGAGGAGCAGCTGCGGCTGTCATAACAACCCACCCAGCCCCACGCACCAGCCCGTCGCCGAGCACGGAACACAGTCTGTTCAAATCCCCACGCCCCTTTGGGAGACGGTCTCTCAATGCCCCCACTTAAGGGTGAAGAAACCGAGGCTCCGAGGGGCCCGCTGGCTCGGGTCCAGGTGGGGTGAGAGCTGGAGCTGAACCCAGCCTGCCGCCCCCCGACCTGACTCCCACCCTGAAGCCACGCCGTCTCCATGGGCCAGCGCACGCTTGGTGCTCAGTGCCTGCACGTGTGGCCGGGAGCGGCCCTGGAGAAGGGCCCAGCAGGCCCCCAGGCGGGCGGCGTTAGGAGACGGCCCACGCGGCCCTGCTCCGCGAGAGTGGGCTGTTTCCGGGGGCGGTCCGAGCCTGGTCCTAGGGGAGGAAGGCTGCTCTCGGCCGCCCCTGGTCCACGCCACTTCCTTCTCCAGGGATGCTGTCGCGGCCTTGCCACTCTGGGGCACTGCCCGTTGGCCAGCGCGATATCGCAGGCAGTCGCTAGTAAATTCCTTTTGTTCTTGACGGCTCTGTCGTGGTGACATCGGTTCACGGGAAGCCCGTGATCCCCCAAACGTGGGCTGGCGCATCGGTTCGCCATGAGTCGCCTCCTGGTGCTGACGTCTTCTCGGGCACGGGCCTGTGGTGGCCAGGCAGACGTGGGAGCCTGGACGCCGGCTGGAGGGTCATTCCTACCTCCCCGCCGGCTCGCTGGGTCTCCGTCCCTAATGCCCGCTTTTCACTCCTCTCCACCCTCCCTCTCCTCCTACAGTCACGGCGGCTCAGAGAGCGGAGTGAGGCTCCCGCCCGCACGCCGGGTACAGGCGGAGCGTGGCAGGAAGCGGGGTCCCTCCTGCTGCCGTGGAGCCCCTGGCAAGCGCGGTTTCCAGAACAGTGCCTCCCCGCTGCTCTGCCCCGTCCTCTGCGAGGAAGGGTCCACGCCGTTCCTCCTGCTGCCCCAAAGATGGGCTCCTTCGCCCAGGTCGCTGTGAGCCCCACCCCTGCTCCTTCCAGACCTGAGCAGGTGTGCGTGGGAGTTAACGCTCCAGGTACGCCAGAGGTGCTCAATCAATGCCGGTTAAATGGATTCCTGCTTTCCTTGGCGCTCCTGGTGGCCAGGATCCCTGCTGTGGCTTCTTTAGCTAATCGTCCCTGCCAGGGGGCGATCAGTTTCCATGGGGCCGTGGGAGGAGGGAGCACTGGCCTCAGGGTCACTTCCCTGCTAGAACCATCAGAATACGTCTCGGGGTCTCGGGTCCGATAGGCCACAAACGCCACACGGGCTGTGGTGTTTGCATATTCTGTTCGCTGCAGTGAACCCAGCCCATTGAACAGTATGTGGCACATAGTAGGCCAACAGGACTGAGGGCCCAAGGGAATGCCCCCGAGATACCCCCCAGACCCCTGTCTTTGCCCATCTTTTCCTTCCATATTTTTTTTTTTTTTTGAGACAGAGTCTCACTCTGTTGCCCAGGCTAGAGTGAGTGCTGTGGCGTCAGCCTAGCTCACAGCAACCTCAAACTTCTGGGCTCAAGCGATCCTCCTGCCTCAGCCTCCCGAGTAGCTGGGACTAAAGGCATGCACCACCATGCCCGGCTAATTTTTTCTATGTGTTTTTATAGGTGCCCAGCAAATTTCTTTCTATTTTTAGTAGAGACGGGGGTCTCGCTCTTGCTCAGGCTGGTTTCGAACTCCTGACCTTGAGCAATCCTCCTGCCTTGGCCTCCCAGAATGCTGGGATTACAGGTGTGAGCCACCGCGCCCGGCCTCCTTTTCCCTCCATTGAAGCCGTCTGTGTCAGCGTGGGCGTGGGAGGAGCCGGGGGCGGGGCAGGGGGCTGTGCTCTCTTGACCTTCACCTGCGCAAAGTCTGCTCAGGCCACTGCCTGCAGCCACCCTGCCGGGGGCAGCCCCTCGGGAGGCAGCTGCGTCTCATCTCTGGCTTGCGGGAGCCCGCCGCGCCGTGGCTGCCGAGACCCTGGCTGGTGGAGATAACGTTTGACAAACGGGGTGAGCACGCCGTCCCCCCCGCCCTGCGTTAGATACCGGCGTTCTTTACGGCGTTGCGCAGGTAGATCATTCTTGGCCGTAAATTTTCTTATCTCCGGTGCTTTTCCAATTACGGATAACAACAGAGAAGCAGTCACTGGTTTCTAAAAGGTCATCAAGATATAGAGCCCGTTTGGGGAGCCAATGACTCACGCAGTTGGCGTGTGTAAATCTGGGGAAGTTTTATGCACAAGTCGGACGGGAAATGTAAGTGGGATTCATAAAATATATGACGATTTACGGTGCCTCGGCTGATGAAAATTGCCTTTCCCTCTGCTGTTTGTGTGGGGATTGTTTGTTCTTTCCGGGGCCTTCACGCTGGCCCGTGAGCCAGCGAGGCCCCCTGAAGGCCCTGCTGGTGGCATGCTAAGGGTGCGGTGACAATTAGTCGCAGCGCGCCACGGAGCACAGGCTGGAGGAGGTCTTAGGGGCCGAGGTTCCTTTCGGGCACTGGGGACGTTCCAGTCTCGCCCTCCTGCCGTGGCGACTTGGTGTCTGCAGGGACGGAAGAAACACGTGGACACCCAGCCGGCCGGTGGGAACGGCGTCGTCCTTCAGAGACCTGGGGCTGGGACGCATTGGCCTGGCCCAGCGTTTCTCGCCGTGGCTTTGAGGCCACCTGCGTTGGAACCGGAGTCAATTCCCAGCCTCAGAGAGCTGGATTTATGCCAGGGCCAGGTGGGAATCTGTGTGTTTCAGGAGTCCCGGGTGTTCCCTGTGCACATGTGTTTGAGAAACGCCGCCCAGCACTTTGTCTTCCCGCTTGTGGATGAGGGGGTCTGGGTCCAGGGAAGGAGAGCGGCACGGTCGGGGGTGCCATTGGCACCCTCTGCTGTCTAGGAACTTAGAATATTATGGGAAGGAGAAGCATCAGGACCCGTGAGGCCAATGCAACGAGCTGCAGGTGCGTGGCATCCCCACTGAAGCCGCTAACACGCAGGCCGGTTAGAAAGTGCCGGCCGGGCGCGGTGGCTCACGCCTGCAATCCTAGCACTCTGGGAGGCCGAGGTGGGCGGATTGCTCGAGGTCAGGAGTTGGAAACCAGCCTGAGCAAGAGGGAGACGCCATCTCTACTGTAAATAGAAACAAATTAATTGGCCAACTAATATATACAAAAAATTAGCCGGGCATGGTGGTGCATGCCTGTAGTCCCAGCTACTCGGGAGGCTGAGGCAGGAGGATCACTTGAGCCCAGGAGATTGAGGTTGCTGTGAGCTAGGCTGACGCCACGGCACTCACTCTAGCCTGGGCAACAAAGTGAGACTCTGTCTCAAAAAAAAAATAAGGTCTAATTTCTCCTGCAGACCTTCGGCAACCCGATGTGCCGTCTGTGCAATGACGTGCTGGGAAGGGGCTAACAACTGGCTCTCTGGGGGCAAACAGCCCCGACTTGTGGCATCTACTTCACTGGCATGGAGTTGGGAGGAGATACGCAGTTTGGCTCCCGCCGGCTGGCATGACCGGGCTCCAGCACACGCCTGCACCTGTGTCCCAGGAAAGGTGCTGAGACGTGGGCAGGGATGGAGTGGGGCTGCAGGAGGAGCAGGCTGGCAGGCCCTGAAGGTCATGTCCAGGAGGGCGGCTGGGGTGGGCAACCCTGTGCCAGGGAGGTAGCCGGGCCCAGCTCTCGGGGGACAGGGTGGGCAGGGACCCACTGTGCAACACTGTCCCTGGGGCGGGTGAGGGGACGGTGGCCCTGCCACCTGGCCTCAGCACCCAGGGCTCCAGACCACAGCCAGAGGCCTCACTGCTCCTGCCCCAAAGGCAGGGAGTGGCCTGGGGTTTCCTTCTGGACCAGAGGGACACTTCCCATCAGGACACCCTCTCTGCCCCTCCCGCCCCTACCTAGCTGGGCCTGGGGAGGGGTGAAGCACGGGCCCCTCGGCCTTGCCTTTGAGACCCCACCTCCCACGAGGGGCCTCCACTTCCATTTCCGTCTGCTGTCCCCATTCCTTCCCCACCCAGTCCTGTGCTCTGGGTGTGGCCCAGCGCCCCACACAGCAGACACTTGTGCCCTCCCGGGTCTCGCTGGGGCTGGGCTCCCCCCACCATCCTCTCCCGCCCCTGCTTCCAGGTTGTGGAAACCTCCGCCCTCCTAAAGGCCTCTGCCAATGTCACTGCTTCACGGGGACCTGCCTCACCCCCGGGCCAGGGAGAGCCCTCCCTTCTCCGAGCCCAAGACCCTCCATCCCCTCCCCTCTGCACTGGTGCCCTGAGTGGGGTGTGGCCCTTCCAGGGCCGTCGCCGGCGCCTCCCCTCTACCGAGCCTGTTTAACTTTGGGATCCCGGGCCAGGCGTCCCGCTCTTCTCTGTGACTGCCACCGCCTTTGGGCTGCAGCCTGGGACCTTGCTGAGGTCTTGCTTTAGTCCTAGAGACCAAAGCGTAGTGTGTCCCCTCTGGCAGAGATGGCTGGCGCTTCTGGGATGCTGGCCAGGACGGGCATCTCCTAGGCTGATCCCCACCAACCCCGGCGACATAGCTGCTCTAGACAGGTCCGTCCTGCCCGCCAGGGGCGGAGGCTCACAGCGATGGCGGCCTGGGCCCGTGTCCCCCTTTCTCCAGGGCCTCTCAGTTGTGCCCTTCCCAGCCCTCTGAGACACCACCCAGACAGGCTCCAAATCCTTTTGCTAACGCCAGGCCGAGAGTGGGCTGTGGCTTTACCTCGGGGAGTGATTTGGTGGAACGTGTTTTGGGACCGGCTAGCGCCACGCAGAGACAGCACGTGAGCCGCGCTGCCAGCCAGAGCCTTTCCCGTGGGCCGGGCAGGGTCCCCCCCCCCCCCGGGTCCCCGGATGGGCCCGTGTTGGCCACACCTGAGCATGCCGTGCGTGTCTGAGGTCACTGCACGGGGCTTGGTCCTTGGGCAGTGGCCTCGTTCTTTCATTCTTCCCTCCACGCTTCCTCGCCTCACTCTCAGAAAGGAGACCAGAGTGACAGTGCGGAACACACCGCAGGCCCCAGAGCCAGGGGCCTGGCTTCGGTCTCGGCTCTGACATTCACGATCTGTCTGCGTGACTTTGGGCGGAAGGTTGAGGCCGTCTGTGCCCGTGCCATGGTCCGGGCAGCGGGGACAGCAGTGATCTGTGTCTCTAGGCTCTGTGGGCCTCCGGTGAGAGAGCAGACATGACGTCCTCAGAGCCACGCCGGCACACAAGGCAGGGCACCGTCTTCGGGGATCGTCGTTACCGCGATCATCTCTGTTTGCTGAAATTAAGTCAGAACACACAGGGGAAGCACCCAACGTGCCCAGCGCACAGTAGGCACCTTATACATAACTGCTGCCTGCAGGGGTCCCGGAGGAGCAGCGTCGGTGCAGGTTTCCTGCCCGTGCACCCAGCACGGTGCCGGGCGCGTAGTAGGTCCTCTGCGGTGGAGCCCAAGGATCAGCCTGGGCGCCCTCTCCTCCTCCTCTGCCCACCCCCAGCCCCCCGTCTCTCAGCCCTCAGAAGGCAGCGGCACAGGTGGCTTCCAGGGACAGGTTCTCTGATGCAGGGGGAGGTGGCGGGAAGTACGGGCCTCGAGGACACCAGCGATCTGGGACCTTGGAGAGGGGCGTTCGGTTTTGGCAGAAATGGAGACGTGGCTATTTGGAATTATCCTGTTTTAACAACCAGTTCAAAAGCAGGGGTGGCAGGGCAGCACCCCCGACTCCACTACGGCCCTTGCCCCCCTGACGGGCACCCCAGCCTTCTCCTCGGGGGGTCACGGCACCCTCCCCCACTCCCACCCAGGGCTGGAGCGGGATCTCATCTGCCGGACACGCCTCCTCTGGGGGGTGGGTGGAGGGGACCCACTGTCCCTCAGGCCTCCTCTCCGGGACAAAGGGCACCGTGAGCGCTGGCACACTGGGTGACCAGACGTTCCTGGCCGGTGCGCAAGTGCGTTTATCACGCGGAGAGTGACAGAGAGGGAGCAGTGTCTGACACGGGATGACAGAAACACAGAACGGTGAAGGCACGTGGGGGCAGAGACATGGTGTCATTTCTCAGCGCGATTTTCCTCCCTTTAATGTTCCCATAGATTACGGGACCCGACTGTCTGACGGCCTATGGAGTCAGGGCGTGAGGTTTTAGGAGAGGGAAGAAAACAATCGTGAACTTTCTGTCCTACAAAGGCCCTCGCCGTCCGCAGAATGCAAAGCTGACTTTGTTTTGCTTTCCTTGGAAATGTTCTAAGATAAATAGGATTTCCTAACCTTCTGCATGGAAAGAAAAGAGGCCTCTGCCTTGGACTTCCCTCTTGCGTGGAAGGAATGAGGGACGTGCCTTCTCCTTCCTCTTTGAGGGAGATTTGAGAGGTTCTTTTCTGGAGCAGCAGGGACTGAATGCTAAATACTTCTCAAAATCGGCCGGGCGTGGTGGCTCACATCTGTAACCCTTGACTCTGGGAGGCCGAGGCCGGAGGATCGCTCAAGGTCAGGAGTTCGAAACCAGCCTGAGCAAGAGCGAGACACCATCTCTACTAAAGATAGAAAGACATTAATTGGTCAACTAATATATAGAGAAAAAATTAGCCGGGCATGGTGGTGCATGCCTGTAGTCCCAGCTACTCGGGAGGCTGAGGCAGGAGAATCGCTTGAGCCCAGGAGATTGAGGTTGCTGTGAGCCAGGCTGACGCCACGGCACTCACTCTAGCCTGGGCAACAGAGTGAGACTCTGTCTCAAATAATAATAATAATAATGATAATAATAATCTTTGGTCTCCCCCAGTTTTCTCTCCTTAGTCCTGTGACCAGGAAGGTCGGAGGAAAGAGGGCGAACCTTGTCTCCCAGAGGGACTCTGTCCCGGGCCACATGTATCCCAGGGCCCAGCCTCAGGTCTTGGCCCTTTCCATGAAAAAATCTTTGTTGAAGAACCCCACTTCTTCTTTGCAAGGAAGAAAAAAGAAATAGAGACCAATGTCAAATTCAAGCGGGGGCCAAGAAGCACGTAAAGAGATGCTCAACTCTACCAGTCGTCAGGGCAATGCAAGCCAGACCCCAACGAGGTACCACTTCACTCTCCTGAGGACGGCTAGAATCCAGACAGATGGTAGCAAGTGTTGGCGAGGACGCGGAGAAGGTGGAACCTCACGCCTCGCTGGTGGGAATGTAAAATGACGCCGCCTATTTGAAGAACAGCTTGGTGGTGCCTCAGAGAGTTACCCATAGAATTACCATATGACCCAGTAATTCCACTCCCAGGTATAATGCCCAAAGAACCGAGGACGGATATTCAAATAAATATTTGTCTAAGAATGTCCACAGCAACACTGGCCACAGTAGCCCCAGACTGGAAGCAACCCAGATGCCCGTCAGTGGCTATCTGGATGAACAGATCGTGGTCTAGAAATACCATGGAATGTTACTTAGGCATAGAAAGGAAGAATGGAGTCCTGACACGTGATACAATGTGGATGAGCCTCGAAACATTGTGCTGAGTGAAAGAAACCAGCCACGTGTTGCACGATTCCCTTTATTGAAGTATTTGGAGCAGGGCAACCCACAGAGACAGAATGCAGATTGGTGGTCGCCAGGGGTTGGAGGAAGGGGGAGGGGAAACGGGGAGGGGCTGCGGATGGGTACGGGGCTGCCTTTTGGGGTGAGAGAAATGTACTGGGACGGAATAGAGGTGGCGGTTGCACAATGCTGTGAATTTGCTAAATGCCACTGAATCGTTCACTCTGAAATGGCTCATTTTAGGTTATGTGAACTCCACCTCGGTGAAACACACGCATATCCGTACATGTCTACGCACACGCCAGGCCGAGAGGCGGGCTGGCTCAAGGGGAGGGCTGTGCTTGGGTGAGGGGTTGGTTGGTTTTTCTTCCTTCCTCCCTCCGCCTCAGTAACCGAGGTTTGGGGAGAGTGTCCGGTTGTAGCCAAGTCCCCCTTGGGGTCACTGTGGGCAGAACCAGGAACCCAGGGGACATGGAATGGCACCCCACCAACCTACGCACCTTCTCCCAGCCACAACCCCCCATACGGCCACCTGCCCGCACGTCTGGGCCCTTCCCCAGGGGGTGAGCAGTAGGTAAAACCAGCGCAGTCAGGTGTCGGCAGCCAGCCGGGCGTGCGGGAGGCGTGCACGGCCCCCAGCAGGCTGTGGTGTGTCTGTCTCCGCCCATCCGTGGGCTCTGAGGCTCTGGTCACTCTTTGCCCTGCCCCAGGGACGGGCCTTCAGGCCAGCTCCATAAACGGTGTCTGTAGAGGGACGGGTGAAAGGTCTTGGTGGCATTTGGGTCTCAGGCAGCCGCTGGGCCTTCCTAGACCGGACTGTGGATGTTCCCCCCGAGGCCAGCCCTGGGAGTGCTCCCGAGAGCCGGTCCCGCTGTGGGCTGGATCTGAGAAGGCTCCGGCTGAGGGCCCGGGAGGAGCACCACGCCCCCAGCGGGGCCTCTCCTGCCCCGCGAAGGCTGCATGGGGCCTCGGCATGTGCTGCTGGCGGGACCCAGGAGGCAGAAGTCACTTGCAGCTGCCGGCCCACCTGGCCTCGCCCCAGCCTATCGCCCCTGCACCCTGATTGCAGTCTTCTCAGGTGTCCTCTGGTGCCCCTCCTTCCTCCACGATGCCCTGCCTTGCTCCCCTGTCCCTGGCCAGAACCTCCAGGAGGAGCTGGAGGCAGCCGCTGGCTGACCTGGGCTCAGCCCGGGGTACCGCCCGGCTTGGCTGCGGGGGAGGGGCGACCTGGGAGGGGCCCACATAGAGCAGTGCTCGGACAGTCCACCAGATCCGGTGAGCCCAGCGGGACGGTGTGTGCTGGCCACACCGCCCAGAGGAGGACTGGCTGGTTCCACAGGCTCCCCAGGTGTAGGCAAGACTGGGCCTGACCCTTGACCTCCTGGGCCTTGCTGGGGGAGATGGAGGGAGCCCTGAAGGCAGAGACGCTTTCTTCTTCTGGGCTGGCCCAGCCTCTGCTGTGGCTATCCACAGATTTACACTTTTTAAGCATAAACAAAAGCTCTGGCCCCGTCTGGAACAAGAACCAGAGAGGAGTTCAGGAGGAGCTGGGCCATCCCGGGGGGCAGGGAGGGCAGGTCCCCACCACCCAGGCCCTTCTGGACTGGAGGGGCTCTTGAGGTCCTGCTGAGTCCCTCCCTCCTTGCATCAGCCGGGGAAGGGTGAGCCCACAGCCAGCGCCACCACCCTCTGAAGCCCAGGGAGCCGGTGGGACATGGAAAATCTAGCCAGGTCTTCATCTCTGCAGCCCCTGCCCCGCCCCCACCGCCCCCAGCAGTGGGAGCCGAGTAATGCCTGGGCAAGGGGGGTAATGAATTCCAAAAGGCCACGTCCCAGCCTCCTCGGCCCTTTGGCATGTGGCGGGGCAGGGAGGCGAGGGGAGAAGTCCCCCTGAATAATCCCTGTCCCGGGGCAGGATCACCCCAGCCCCGAGACTCCGGGCACCTTCTCTGCGCGCATTGTCTGCGCCAGCCAGGAAGAGGGCGAGGCCAACTTCGTTCCTGAATTCGCGCCGACTTAGAGAAAGAAGTGGCCCCGCGTGTGAAGGGCACCCAATCAATCTGTTGCCCTCGCTGCGTGAAATCGTGTTTGTGCCACTGCCTATCTCGCCGGGCGCAGCTGGGCTGTAAGTCACTGGCGATAGCATTCTTTATGCCGCGCCGTGTTTATGCACGGTGCCTGGGAAGAGGTGATAGAAATATGCAGCGATATGCAAAGGGGCGGGGAGGCGGGGGAGGGGGAGCAAATGCTGGTTGCCAGGGCAACCGTGGGGCTATTTTGGGCATCGGATTTTGCGGATGATGAAAACCGTTTTCCTGCACCGGCTGGACTGTCCCCTCCCCCTTCCCGGAGGCAATAAATGCAGAGCGGAATATTTAGGAAGAGGATGGCTTAATTTCTTAATTAAAAATTATTATATATATATATATATTTTCCCTTCGCCTCCTTTAAAAACGGATGAAAAAAAAAAGTCTACGGGCGTTGATAAGCGTTCTCGAGTGGAAGGCAAGCTTTCCTTCTGGTGGAAAGAGATGTGTGAATAATTTACTAATCTTCCCCGATGCCTGCCACCTCCCCCACCGCACACGTCGGCGCGTCTACCTACACCGACTGAGCTCTGATAAACTCCCCGAGCAAAATCCCCGCACTCCGGACCTCGGCGTAATCTCAAAGCCTCCAGGTGTTTATGAGCAAGCTGAATCCTAATGAGGCTCGGCAACTTGTGTTCCACGGAGACGCCTCCACCTCTGGGCCTGGATGTCCCCGAGACACAAAGGCTCGGGCGAAAGGGCAGGATGGGCGTTGTCCTGCTCCTGCACCTGAGACACAGGTCCCTTCCCAGGGGAGGGTTTGCCTGCTGCGGCCGCTGAGCCGTTTTTATGAGCCGGTCAGCTCCACGCCCGGGGCGGCGAGTCCCATCCGATCTGCGCCATGCTCCCCCCCCCCCCCCCCCCCCCCGTGTCCGTAGGGAGGATGAGCCGTTGAGCTCCAGCCCTGCTGCTTCTCCCTGTTGTTCGTTCCTTCAGGGGTTCTCAAGGTGGGACCCCTTGACCAGCAGCGGCAACTGCAGCATCACTTCGGGACTTCTTAGAAATGCAAAATTTGGGGGTCCCACTTTAGAATTATGAATCAGAAAGTGAAGATGGGCTCAGCATCTTGCACTTTAATGGGCCAGTGGTGTGATTGATGCTGTTGCCGTGGCAGCACCCAGGTACCTATCGTCCCACCCCAGCGCCAGCCACACTCCTGTCTCGTGGCTGCAGGTGCCCAGGCAATGGGTGCGGAATGAACGGAGCTGGGGAAGCAATCTTGGAGTGCGCCCCACCCCCACCAGCCTGGCTGCTGTCCACCCCCCGCCTGCCCCCCAGCACGCTCTGGTGTGTGAGGGGAGGGCCTCGGACGAACCAGCAGGTGGGCTCCCCGAGCTCACGGTCCCAGATCTGGGGTTGCAGAGAGGGGCTCACGGCGGCCTCGGTTGCTTTCTTCTCTGGGCAGCTCTCACTGCCCAGCACCCCTCCGGGACAGGCGGCTGCCCCTGGGAACTGGACACCCAGACATCCTCCCCCTGCCTGCTGAGCTCTGGTGTCAGGTCTAACGCATGCTCCTGGGTCCAGGGAGCACATGCAGGCCAGCTGGGTTCTGGAAGATTCCGTAGGTGTCAGAGTTGGTGGGACAGATGCACCTGGCTGGGGGCGTGGCTCTTGCTCTGTGGTTGGAATGGTTCGCGCTACCAAAGCACAGCCTGGTGTCTCTGGCTTCCTGACAACGAACCACACCGTGGCTCTCGCTGCCCCCTCCTGCCCCTGAAGACATCCTTTGTGGGCCAATTTTGGGGCAGCTCTTCGGGATAAATTCGGGGAGAAGGTGACTGGTATCTTCAGACCTGGACACTTTGTGTGTGTGTAGAGGGGGTTACTTATCATTATTGCTCTGTGCCTGAACAGAGGGACAGGATTTATGCTTTGGGTTTTTTTGTTTTGTATTGTTTTGGTTTTTTTTTTTTTTTGAGACACAGCTTCGCTCTATTGCCCAGGCTAGAGTGCCGTGGCGTCAGCCTAGCTCACAGCAACCTCAAACTCCTGGGCTCAAGCAATCCTCCTGCCTCAGCCTCCCGAGTAGCTGGGATTACAGGCATGTGCCACCATGCCCGGCTAATTTTGTCTATTTTTAGTAGATAGGTCTTGCTCTTGCTCAGGCTGGTCTCGAATTCCTGTGCTCAAGCAATGCTCCCACCTCAGCCTCCCAGAGTGCTAGGATTATAGGCGTGAGCCACCGCACCCGGCCTTATGCTTGGTTTTTAAAACAAACTTTTAATTGCATATTATCCAAGTGATACTCACATAGAAAAATTGAAAAATATAGAAGAGTACAAAGAAGTAAATAAATGACCTATACTTTTTCTCTCTGGAGATAAAAGATGATCGTTTTCTGCTTTATTTGTTTGACTTCCTCCCTCCCCCCACCCTCTGTTTATTTTGTTTTCACTAACTTGAGATCATATTGTATTCCACTTTCCTTGGCTACCATCATAATGTGAGCAGTTTTTTTCCATTTCCTTAAATAGTCTTCAATGCACCTTTCTTTTTTTTTTTTAGTGGCTGCATAATATTTTATAGTGTGGATGTGCCATAGTTAAGCTTTTATTTGTGTGTGACAATACGTTATTTTCCGTGTCTCTTTCAGGCCAGGAAAGTGGCAGCTTGTGATTTTAATCCCAAAGAAAGCCCAGAGCTGAGCAAGGGGCCCGGCCAACCCCTTTGTCTCTGACGAGGGCATTTCAGTCCACGCGGGAGGAGGAGCCAGTCCCTCGTAGGTGGGGACTGAAGTTAGCTTCTGTGGTGACTTCTACCTCCTCCAGGGCGAGCGGCAGCATGTGGCATTTTGGAGGCTGGCAATGAGGTCAATGAAGTGCAGTAGAAGTCTGTGCAAAGCTTCCTTTTAGTGCACTAGAATGCACCATCGCAGGGAAAATCGGGGAGGGACACGAGCAGGCAGGGCCCACGCTGCACAGGCCCCTGTGGGCACTGACCACCCTGCAGGGACAGTGCGGGGGAGGGGGGAGCGTCCGGCTGGGGCCTCGTGGTCCTTGGGCAGACGGAGCTCTGGGGGGGGGTGCTGCTGGCAGGACCCTTTCCACCCCCACGGAGAGCGGCAGAGATCAACCTGGACTCTCGGCGACATTTCTGCTCCATGTCCCCTCTGTTTTGGGTCCACACGCCTGTGAATGAGGGCGGTGGAAATGCAAATCTTTTATTTTTTTATTTATTGTATTTTATTTGTTTATTTATTTAGAGACAGGGTCTCACTTTGTTGCCTGAGCTAGAGTGCCGTGGCGTCAGCCTAGCTCACAGCAACCTCAAACTCCTGGGCTCAAGCGATCCTCCTGCCTCAGCCTCCCGAGTAGCTGGGACTGCAGGCATGCGCCACCATGCCCGGCTCATTTTTTCTATGTAGATTTTTAGTTGGCCAATTAATTTCTTTATAGTAGAGACAGGGTCTTGCTCTTGCTGAGGCTGGTTTGGAACTCCTGACCTCGAGCTTCGGTCTCCCAGAGTGCTAGGATTACAGGCGTGAGCCACAGGCGTGAGCCACCGCGCGACCCCGGCCAAATCTTTTAAATATTGATTTATAAAATTGGAAAGTGAAAGTCAGCTTGCACAGTGAGGTCTCCACCTGCTGCACTCTGTCCTCTTTGAGGACACCTCTAGTCTCTCCGAGGCTCTCCTTTCGCAAGACTTTGGGCTTGACGCTGGTTTGCAGAGCCCTGTGGGATCCACTCCCGTTCTCCCCACGACTCCCGTCACAGCCGCCTCTGCCCACAGGGAGCCCCCAAACTGCAGGTGGGATCAGACAGCACTCGCACCCGGGGGCCTCTTCCTCATAAGCGGCTATATCCCCAGAGTTGGTTGCCGTGGTCGCCGGAGCGGGGGTCTCAGCGCAGTGGACGTACGTACCAGTAGCTGCGTCGTGGGCGCCTGTCCTGTGCAGCTGGGGCGTTGGCAGCATCCCCGGGCCCTGCCCCCTCGATGCCAGTAGCCCCCACTCAATCATGACACCCCAACGCGTCTCCAGACATTGTCAGTTGTCCCCTGGGGCACGAAATTGTCCCCAGTTAGAACTACTGACCCAGATCAGCCTTTTCCACCCCGTACTCTGGGGGGCCCGGGTTTAACGGCATGCCAAGGGGTTTTCTCCGAAAAACAGGGTTCCGAGGTCAGCGGCGTTTGAGAAGCCGTGAGCCGAGCGAGGTTTGCAGGCCGAGCAGGGCTCTGCTTCCCCTCCCGTGGGTCCCCGTCTCCTTTCTCCCCGTTAGCTCTCAGCAGAAGGGTGCTCTCCTGTGACTTTTTTTCTAAATCGTCTTCATTTCTCGGCAGTTTTATTTTTATCGTTTTTCCCTTCCGCTTCTCTGTGTTTTTCCATATCACAAACCATTTCCCCTTCTCTCTCCTGAGCTCTTGTATCTCTGATTTATTCTTTTGTTTCATGGAGGTTATTGCCTTCATTATGAATACGGAGTTTGGCCGCATTTTTCATTGTTCACCGGCAGCGTTTCTGTGTTGTCCTGTGACCGCTCTGTGGCCCTGCTGGGTGGCTTCTGGGGACCCGCTGCCTGGAGCCTGGGGTGGGCACAGCCCTGGTTGGGCTCCCGCTGGTCCCTTCCCCACCCGCCCAAACGTCTCCGCCGCTCCTCTTGCCCTCGGGCTCGGCGCTTTCCGGTTCTGAAATGATGTCATCCTAAGGGTGACAAACCATGCTCATCCAGCGTGTGACCAGAGATAACTGGGGAGGAAAACACCAGTGTTCGGCTTTACTAGAGACTCACTTTGGCCTGACTGTCCCATTGCTGAGTCTCAGAGACCCACAGCTCCGTGGGCAAGTGACTAGTGACGGCGCGGCCCTGTAATGGCGGGCGTTGCCCCCAGAGGGGACCCACGCCAAATGGGGACATTCTCAATGGCGGAAGTATGTGTCTTTTCTCTTTCTTTTGGAAGGACACCTGTCCCGTGGGTTTAGGGCCCGCCGTAGTTCCTCTGGTGTGACCTCATCTCAACTTTCATTACATCTACAAAGGCCCTATTTACAAAGTAGCCACACTCATAGACTGAATCTTTCTTGGTTTATTTTTGAGACAGAGTCTCACTCTGTTGCCTGGGCTAGAGTGCCGTGGCGTCAGCCTAGCTCACAGCAACCTCAAACTCCTGGGCTCAAGCGATCCTCCTGCCTCAGCCTCCCGAGTCGCTGGGACTACAGGCATGCGCCACCATGCCCGGCTAATTTTTTATATATATATCAGTTGGCCAATTAATTTCTTTCTATTTATAGTAGAGACGGGGTCTCACTCTTGCTCAGGCTGGTTTTGAACTCCTGACCTTGAGCAATCCGCCCGCTTCAGCCTCCCAGAGTGCTAGGATTACAGGCGTGAGCCACTGCGTCCGGCCCGACTCTGAATCTTGAGCCATGGATTCTGGGAGAACCGTCCGGCCCAGTGCACCCTTGTGTAAGGACCTGTGCGGTGCGTCCCAGTTGAGGCCGCGCACTGCGTCCTAGTCCCTGCGTATTGGGCCCAGGCTCCCCCAGCAGACTCTTCACAAACACCTCCTGAGCTGCCCACCCCATCCTCTTCCTCAGCTCCCCTCTGCCACCGCCTCCACCCAGCGGGCGCGCACTCCGCTCTGCTCCGCGCTTCCCCTGAGTGAATTCTCCTCCCAGCGCGGTTGGAGCGTCCTTGCCGAACCCCTGTGGTCCTCGCCTTTGCCCTGCCTGTTCCAGCACGGCCGAGGCTCTGGCCGCACCGGGGTTCTCGCCACCCGTGGAGGGCAGCGGGGGAGCCCCAAGGACTCAGCGCCTCCGGGGAGCAGCTCCCAGCCAGTGGCCGGTGGGAGTTAGTGGAGGGACACCCCGACTTTCTGACCCCTCTGGAGAGATCACTCCAAGGCACACGTGAATGAGGCCACTTTCCAGAGTCGCCCTGCTGGAGGGTTAAGCTCCCTCTGCCCACAGAGTAAGCATGTTGGACACTCACCCTTCCCTGTCCCATGTCCCCAGGCCCGACGCGTGTTTCCCATGAGCCCCTTCCGGACGGACTCCCCGAATCCCTTCGACCGAGCACACGCCAGCCCTTGCCGTGCCTGTGCACTCCCAGCATGAAACGCGTTCTCCCAGACCAGCTTCCCTTCCTCCTCCTCCCAGCTCCCGAGCACGGCGTGGGCTGCACGCTCTCCCCAGGACCGCCGCGTCGCAGAGGCCACGGCCTCCTTCGGCCTCTGGGTCCTCCCGGCTGTCTTCTCCGCCCTGCAGGCCTTGCGCTCTGACGCGTTTGTGTTTCCTAACGGTGTGGGGCGAGCGGCCGTCCTGGCTTGCTCAGGACGGACGGGTCCCCCTGCGTGCAGGGCTCTCGGTGCTGAGCCAGCCACCTGGTAGTGAGGACGCACAGCTCCCCCGTTCACAGCTCCCAGCTGTGCTTCCCGTTTGAGCTCTTGTCCCTCTCTGTGTCCTCTTAGCTACCACAGGGTTGAAATAGATAGATACGACACGTCCCGGGCAGCCAGCGCAAGCGATGTTCTGCTCTTCAGTTTCCGCACGCGACAGTCCTGCTAGAAAGGTCTGCACGTCTCTCCTGAACACAGCGCGTGGGGAGAGGGGGGCGGGCCCCGACAGGTGGGGGATGTCGCCCCAGTCCCTCTTGACTCCCAGGCGGACAGATGCCATTCTCCCCGGCTGCCACCCTCTGCCCCGCTGGCCTTAGGAGAGGCCCCAGCTCCAGAAGGGGAGGGGACTCCTGGGAGTGGGACCCCCACACCTGCTCCCCCCAAAAGCAGCCCCGTGCCGTGTGCTGATGCAGTTTTCCGGCTGCATCAGCACATACCTCAGACGTTTTTGAATCACAGAGGTCCTATTTATATTACTGTTATGGCTCTATTTCATGAGTTGTATATAATTTGCATTTTAAGAACTGGGATCAGAATTTTAAAGGGTTTGAAAACCTGATCATTCCGAGATGTGCGGCGAGCTCGTCCGTGCAATGAGGTGGGATTGGCGGGAGACGGTGCGGCTTGTCCGGCAGGTGGAACTATCACCTTCGATTCAGTGTATCCATATTATTATTATTATTTTTTTTTGAGACAGAGTCTCGCTCTGTTGCCCGGGCTAGAGTGCCATGGAGTCAGCCTAGCTCACAGCAACCTCAAACTCCTGGGATCAAGCAATCCTCCTGCCTCAGCCTCCCGAGTAGCTAGGACTACAGGTATGGGCCACCATGCCCGGCTAATTTTTTTCTATGTATTTTTAGTTGGCCAATTAATTTCTTTCTATAGTAGAGACGGGGTCTCACTCTTACTCAGGCTGGTTCTGAACTCCTGACCTCGAGCGATCCGCCCGCCTCGGCCTCCCAGAGTGCTAGGAGTGAGCCATCGGGCCCGGCCAATGTATACATATTATTAATTTGGAATTTATTTCTCCTGCAGACTATGTCTGCATTTCAACAGGCTAGCGGCTAGAAAAAGTCACCGTGCCCTGAGAAGCTGGTTCGCATCCTGAGGAGCACTTCATTTCACGTGATAAAATTAGTTCCATTATAGATAGAGTAATTGAATCCACGGAATTGCTAAAATAATAATTGATGGGGGCTACCTTATGAATTGCAATTTCTTTGGAAGTTTCAATTTTTAATTAGTTCTTTTAAAAATAGAAATAACATTCACAGAAATAGAAAACTACAGAAGAGTATGAAGTTATGAGTAAGAGATCACCCCTCTTCTCCATCTTTCTGCAGTTCCCAGTCAACCACTATTAACAGGGTCCTGAATATCCTTCCAGAAATTGAGTATGCATAGATAATTAATATGTATGTTTTCTGTGTTTGTAAAAAAACCCAATTAGAATCATACCCTGTCTGCAGTTTTGGCACTTGTTTTTTTTTTTTTTTTTTTTTTTGCAATGTAATAAATCTTGGACAACTCCTGAATAGCTGGGACTACACACATGTACCACCATGCCCAGCTAATTTTTAAAAAAATTTTTTTGTAGAGACAGTGTTGTCCAGACTGGTCTCAAAACTTCTAGACTCAAGTGATCCTCCCTCCTCAGCCTCCCAAAGCGTCGGGATTACAGGGGTGAGCCGCCATGCCCGGCCCTGTCTTTATTTTAGAGGAATCTCCAGACTGTTTTCCACAATAGTTACACCATTTCACATTCGCACCACCAGCGCAAAAGCCCAATTTCTCCACGTCCTCATCAAAACTTATCATCATTTTGATAATGGCTGCCCTAGCAGGTGGGAGGCGCTATCCCATCGTTGCTGTGATTTGCATGACTAGTGATGCCGGGCGTCCTTCATACACTTGCTGGCCATTTGCGCGTTCACGTTGAAGAAATGTCTATTCAAGTCCTTTGCCCATTTTTTAATGTAGTTACTTGGGTTTTTTGCTACTGGATTGTAGGAGTTCCTCATATATCATGGATATTCACCCCTTATCGGATGTGTGGTTTGGAAACATTTACAACCACTCCACAGCTTGCCTTTTAAAATTTATGCTTTTCATTGACGATAAAAGGGTATATTGCGTACAACATGGTGTTTTTAAGTACCTGTGCATTAAGGAATGTCTACATTGAGCTAATTAACATAGGCATTGCCCCATATACTTATCATTTTGTGGCGGCGAGAACACTTAAAAACTACCCTCTCAGCAATTTTCAGGAATACGGTGGATTCGATAGCATTCCACTGTGCATATAAGCCACATATTTAAGCTCCATTCATTCACTGTGGACACTGAGGTGGAGTCCATGTGTTGGCTGCCACGAACGGGGCCACAGTGAACACCGCAGGCAGGCATCTCTGACATGCCGATTCCATTTCTTTTGGATGTGCACCCCGTATGGGATTGCTGGATCATATGGAGTTCTATTTTTAATTTTTGGAGGAACCTCCGAGCTGTTTTCCAGAATGGCTGTGCTAATTTACATCCCACCAACCGCGTGCACAAGGGTTCCCTCTCCCCACCCCCTCGCCGGCACCTGTTAGCTTTTGTTTTCTTGACAACAGTGATTCTAACAGGTGCAAGGAGCATTTCTCCCCCATGTATTTATTGGCCATTTGTGTGTCTTCTTTTGAGAAATGTCTATTCAGGTCCTTTGCCCATTGTCTAGTTGGGTTTAGTTTTCTTGCTATGGCGTCGCAGGAGCTCCATGCAGGCTGTGTGTGTTGAGCCCTCACGAGACGTGTGGTTTGCACGAGTCTGTTGCTGCCCACTGCCCTTGCTGTCGGGATGGGGGAGACCTCCTCAGCCGGGTGGTGCCGGCGTCTGGGACGCAGGGCCCCCGTCTCGCCCCACAGGAGGCCTTTTCACTCTGCCGATGGTCTCCTGTGCTGGGGCCAGCCGGCCTTTTGGAACTGTAGCCAACTTTCTACTCTTGGCGGAGTCACTGGTGGCCTGAAACAAAATGTATTAATAAGTGCATAAAAGAAGCGTCCTCCACGGGGTGAGAGCCACTTCACAGTGTAAAACCCTCTGTCACATGGATCACCTTTCCATCACGGGTTTGTTTGGAAAGCGTCACGTTAGGCCAGGCTGTGCCCAGGCTGTGCCCAAAAGCAAAGCCCAGATGTGCTTCCCACGGAAACAGGAACACATCTGCATTTGGGAGGGGAAAGATCGGTGTCCACAGGAGCTGTTCTCACCTGTCGTCGAGGCGTGGATGCAAAAGACCATCCCACAGCGGTGACTTGCTCGTTCACTCCGACACGCATTTACTGTGTGGCCCCTGCCCTGGGCCCTGAGGGTGTCGCCGTGGGAAGCAGGTGCTTCCTGCCCTCAGCAGGGTTAGGTTTCTGTGGTCCCCAGTGCCACAGAGCCTGCCCCCCAGTTTCCCCACCTGGCCAGGTGGAGGAGAGGCTTGGAGAGAGACCACCCAGCTGCTCCAGTCCTTTCAATTGGCCCTCCCTAGCCCCAGTGCCACCGTAGCTACCACAGAAGCAAAGCCCCTGTCATGCTCCCAGGAAGCTGACATCCGGGTGAGCAAGAGAAGAAACTCTCATTAACCAGGGTGGCATAATTGCTCCCACAGGGAAAGTTCTGTTGATCCGTGCATCTGCACTTGGAGTGCACAGGGGTCACCTGGGAGTCTCGTTGAAATGCAGCTTCTGATTCAGGGGGTTGGGGTGGGACTTGGGACCCCGAGTTTTCCAGCATGGCCAGGTGGTGCAGCTGATCCGGAGCTACACTTTAAGAAGCCAGGTCGAGCTTCCTGACCAGTGTGGAGAGGGGCCGCAGCAAGCTGTGGTGGGGGCTGCCCTGCACCGTAGAGGCGGGACAGGACAGAGGTGGTATGGCTGGCTGAGGCCAGCATGCCATCGGGCAGGGGTGGGGCTGGAGGAGGGACAGGAGGGGAGGCCCCCAGGCCCTGCCCAGGCTGCAGTCATTCTGCAAAGAGGTTTTCACTTTCTTGACCTTCCATTTTCCTGGGAGCAGACATCTGACAGGTTGCCTCAGAAGGTGAAAACCAAAGGATGCATGAACTGGGACTCACCTAATTCAGCCGGGACTTCAGCAGAGACAGTAAGGGTCTAGCAGGGGTGGGTGAGGTGGGAGAAGAGCTTTCTTAGGCAGCCAGTTCCTGCTTGGATGGGAGTGGGGAGGGAGCAGCACCTGGCAGTGGGGTTTCTGTGACCTGCCCCGGACCTGTGGGGTCCTCTTGCCTTTGGGTACCCAGTGGGGCCACACACCATCCAAGGGCAAAGTTTGTGCTTTTGGAAATTTCTTTCCAAGGAAGCGATTAGCCAGCCAGACCTGTTGTCCTTTTGCAAGCAGCAAATTACCCAGGAAAATGTAATTACCCATTGGCTTTGTTATTAGCGCACAGCTAAGAAGATTGAAGCAATCGCCCCTTTCATGGCATTTCAAAGCGCACTCACACGATGCATCCCTGATATTAAACACAATGAGACTTTTTTGAATTCAATTAAGCATTTGCCTACTGTGACTCTTTATTCATCGCAAATTGTCTCAGTAAATAATCTTCATCAAAAGTCAGAACCAATCCCCATTAGTTGTTTAGATTAATTAATGGGTCCCCCCGGAGCCACCCAAATGAATTCAATTTGAACGTCAACAACTTGGCGATGGAGTTTCCCAGGTTGGCATTAAGACAATATTAAACCTGCAATAAGTCACATTTAAAATGTTAATTCAGAGAAGCTCTCCATTTAGAGCATTTAATTAAATCCTTAAATAAACTGCATGGGCTCAGTACCAGATGGTTCTGCATTTTCATTGCAGCACAGAGCCTTGAAGTCATTGTGGGAAGTAATATTGGAGGCGCGGTGAAGATAACCAGGATATATAGAGTAATAAAATCTAATCTCGTTTCCAGCGGGGAGATTCAGTGTATGTACACAACCCGGGCTCAAATTGTAAGTTAATTACATTAACCCTGGTGTACTCCAGGATCTGAGCAGCCAGAGATGAAATTAGTCTTTTTCCTATCATAAGATTCTTTTCAACTTCACTATATTAATTTTTAGCCAAATACTTACTCATAAGGAAAATTGAAGTTAATGTAACCAAAGATAAAGTAATGCAGCCTTAATATTCTGAAGGGATTATGGAGACCCGTGAAAATACACTCTGCAAATATCATCGGCTCCGGGTGGATTTATGGAGTTGGGGGGAGAAGAAATGAAGATGCCAAAGAAGACCCTTGTCCCCAACCCCTTTCTCCCTCCCAACCCAGGGTTAATAAAAGACCTAATCTAGGAAATTCAGTGCCGGGGACCAAACCCTCTCACAAAGGCAGTGGAGGTGTCTGCTGTGGGAAGGGACACATGGCCCCAAGAGAAGTCACTCTTTCATCTCAGATGCTGCGGTGGGGCCCAGTGTCACCTGGCAGAGGATTACCTCTATCCGCCCCTGGACCTAAGGCCGCACAAGGCAAAGGTGAACTCACCTGCAGGCCATCGGTTTGCTTAGTGGATCGCTTGGAGTTAATGTATTGTGGCTTGCTCTTGGATTAGCAAACCCCTTATGTTTTGTTTTTGGTTTTTTTTTCAGCATATTATGGGGATACAAATTTTAAGGTTTCAAAAAATGCCCTTTTCCTCCCTCCCCCCACAAGTCTGAGTTTCCAGCATGACCATCCCCCAGATGGTGCACATCTCACTCATTATGTATGTATATACCCGCCCCCCTCCCCCCTCCCACCTGCCCAGTACCCTATTACTGTAGTACCTATGTGTCCACTTAGGTGCTGCTCAGTTAATACCAGTTTGCTGGTGAGTATATGTGGGGCTTTTTTTTTTTTTTCCATTCTTGGGATACTTCACTTCAAACCCCTTATCTTAACTCAAGCATTCCTTCCTACTGACTCCAAGCCTTTAGACAAAACTTTATTTCTTTAACCGATTACAAATCAAAGTATCTCTGAACCCACCTATAACCTGTAAGCCCCCTCCCTTGAGACGCCCCGCCTTTTTGTGCCAAACCAATGTACCCCTTCCATGTATCGATTTATGATTTCACTTGCAATTCCTGTCTCCCTAAAATGTATAACCTGGTCACCGCAGGGCCACTTACTCACGGCTTCTTGGATTTGTGGCTGCCTGGGCCATGGTCCCTCACATTGACTCAGAATAAACCTCTTTAAATGATTTTTTGGAGTTTTGTTGTTTTTCTGTTAACATAAGCAAACCCTAAAACCTTGTCAAGTTTGTCTCAAGAGTAGTTTCCTGCTCCTAAAATTCCAAGCAAAGCAGGAAATGAATCTCCAACAGCCTCCTCCCAGGAAATGGGTCTACCAACACCTGCACTTGACCTTTGATCCTAGCCCTCTGGCTGGTGCTTGGGTGACCTCTTATCTTCCCAGGCTGGACTATCCCTCACCCCTTCTGGCCCTCCCACTCCAATCTGGTCTTTGGTCTGAGAGAACTGATGGACGCAGCCTCAGGGATCCATGCAGCAGGCATCTGCCTGCTCCGGCTCTCTGGGCTACTGAGCTTGCACCCAGGTCCCTTTCCATCCTGGCCTTGACTGTTACACTTGGGCTTGAGGATCTCCATGCTGAGGTGGCTCAAAAGTTTCATCTGGGCCAGGCACGGTGGCTCACGCCTGTAATCCTAGCACTCTGGGAGGCCGAGGTAGGCAGATTACTCGAGGTCAGGAGATCAAAACCAGCCTGAGCAAGAGCTAGACCCCGTCTCTACTAAGAATAGAAATTAATTGGCCGACTAATATATATATATATATAAAATAAATTAGCCAGGCATGGTGGCACATGCCTGTAGTCCCAGCTACTTGGGAGGCTGAGGCAGGAGGATTGCTCGAGCCCAGGAGATTGAGGTTACTGTGAGCTAGGCACTCACTCTAGCCTGGGCAACAAAGTGAGACTCTGTCTCAAAAAAAAACAAAACCCTATGCTCTAATGCAGAGTTGGTTATTCCATTTCAGGCCAAAGTGAACCCAGGAACAGCGTGGACCCCAGAAAGGAAGCAGCAAACAGGCCCACCCCAGCTATTCTGGGAGGAACCCAGAAATTGCTCTCGCCCCACTGGGCTGATGTCTTACCAGGTGCCTGGTGGGGGCCGGACTGAATCGCTAGCAAAGCCACCCTATCTACTATTTTTAGCTTGGGATGTGTTAGCCTTTTTTTTTCTGGAATAAACAGCCTGCCCCCCCCTCCCGTGTCTGGCTCTCTGGGCGGCCAGGGCAGCTGAGGCAGCTCCCTCAGGCGGCCCTGCCCTGCCTCTGCCTAAACATGGTGCTCGTTCCCTCTGACCTTCTGCAGACAGCCTGCCCTGAGCAGCCTGACCCTCCTCTGCAACTGGAGCAGGTACAGGAGGGCCCGGCCGGTCTCTGGTCACATCAGTGCCTCAGCTTGCAGCCCCTGCAGCCACTGTGTGACAGTCACATTCTCCAGCAAGCATGGGGGGCGGGGACCTGGGTACCTGCTACAGATGCTTCCTGGGGGCTGTGCAGGCAGCAGTGACGGAGAGGAGAGGGGCTGGCCGACCTGGCACAGCAGCCCCGTGAGCCCAGCAGTGACCCACGCGGTGACGGCAGGCCCCAGACCTCCACAGGGATGGTGACGCGCCTGGTTATCCTCGTCGCGCTCTCTGGGGTGGTCCCCGGTGATGTCTGCCTGAGACGCCAGCTGCATCCGGATTCGCCGGGACAAGGGAGAGCAAAGGTGTAGGTGCTATGTGTTGTGCATTTTGTTTTGTTTTTGAAGCACAGAAACAGCATGAGCCTCAAAACCTTTCTCCAAAGAGCGCAGTGAAAGCATCCGGCACGTGGCTGGCTCCGGCCTGAGCCTGGTGGATGGCCGAGATTTCTTCTGCCCCACTGTCACCTCTGAGTTGCCCCGATCGCTCCTCCCGAGCAGGTCACCAGCCCGATAGCATGGCTTTGTTTCTGTCCCTGTCTCGCTGCCCTGCCCATCACTCCAGCTCCCTGGAGTCACCTCCCACCTAAACTACCCACACCGAGGCCTCGTCTCAGGCAGTTACTGGGGAACCCCAGGCTGAGGCAGAGAGGTCAACCCGCCTGCAGCAGGGAGACCGAGAGGTGCCAGGGCCCCCAGGGCCACCTGTGTTTGCCTGCCAGGCATCTGCCCTCCGTCTGCAGCACCAGCCCCCGCCCAGCTGTCGGTGAACCCTCCCGGTGTATAAGGGACACAAGGAAGGCGTGATCTAGGCTCAGCAAGCATTCCTGGAACACCCACTATGTGCCAGACTCACTCACCCCACACAATGACCCTACGGAAGAAGCGTCATCACCTGGTTGTGCAGATGTGGGGACTGAGGCCCCAGACTGTCAGGAGAGGTCTGGAGGCCAGGGTGCAGGAGTCCAGGGCTCCTGTCCTGGACCTCACGGGGCTGGACCCAGCTTGGGGCCTCCCCTGGTCTCCTCCAGCTGAGACTGGATCTTCTGTGCAGCACCCGCCACTCGCTCCCTCCCCGGGCACCAGCCAGGCCGGGTCATTCTCTCTCCGACTCCTGAGCAGCAGCGGCTCAGGCTGCCTCAGTCCAGCCGCCCCTCCTTGCTCAGCGGGAGGTGGATCCTCCAAAGCCTCCCCTCCCTCGACTCCGCCCCATGCCACCGCTCACAGTGACAGCGCTGGCTGCCCTTCCTGCCCTCTCAGATCCAAAGCCTCACCTTCCAGGGCTGCCCCTGCCCACCCAGGGCGCCTCCCCGCTGAGAAGATGGAAGCATTAAATTCTCCACCCTCTTCAGAGGTCATTAGCAGAGCGCAAGTGCAAATCAGTTTTATTTTACTTCTGCAGGTTTGGCCGAACAGTGACTTGTGGCCCCGCCGGGGAGGGTGGGGCTGCTTTCCTGAGGCTCACCCTTGCCTCCTTGCCCTTTCCTCTGGCGCCCTCATGATTCTCACAGTGTGACAAGCTCCCCAGTCCCAGGGCCAGGACACAAGGCCGGCCTTGTGCTCCTGCGGGGAGGCGGGAGCGGGCTGGAGGGAGGCGTGGAGCCAGCACGCTCTTCCCTCCCGGCCCATCCAGGGTCCAACACGTTCAAGTTCATTGCAAAGGGCCTTTGGGATGAAAAAGACTTCTCCTACTCTTGTAATATGCTTTGTCTGAGAGTCACGATGAAATATCTTTTTCTCTAGAACATTTTAGGTTGTTAAAAGCATAAAATCAAACTGACGGTCATCAGGTCATTATAAATGCTCCCCCTGGTATTTGTGCTGGAGACGGTGGGACCCAAACTCGCCTTTCCGAAATGTGCCGAGCGAGCCTGGTCCCCAGCCTGCACGATGCCGGCTTTCCGAGGGGCCCGGGGTCTGAGCCTGTGTGGGACCCGGTCCCAGGGGGCATAGGCCCACACAGAGGGGCCCACCCTGGCTCCGAGGAGGCCTGCAGGGAGGCCCCGGGCTGCTCCCAGCCACCTCTATAAATAACCAGCTTCAGGAATGAATGAGGAGTGTGGGCTGTTTGTACAGGTTTGTGTCTTCGTTTTTCCAGTAATCCAGCTGAGTGCTGCTGGGCCAGGGCCACGGCCAGGAACGGGCAGCCTCACATCTGCCACAGGCAGAGAACTTGCGAGGGGCCGGGCCAGCTCTTTCCCTGCAGTTCTGGAAGGGACAATGGGGGCGGGGCTGCCAGCTCGCCTGGCTCACGATGCCTGGACGGTCTGGCACCGTGGCCGGCACGTGACTGTGGTTATCTGGGGCAGGCAGCGGCACCCAAACCAAGTGCGTCTCCCCCGGCTGATCCTCTGCCGACACATCTGGTAAGCATCAAAAGGAGACAGAGAACACTGCGTAATGGGAGCCAGCCCGGGCCATTCCAGGAGTCCCTTATGGAGAAAGCCCTCTCTATGGGGTCTGAACTCTTCTGCTCTTAAGTAACCGTGTGCATTTCTTTCAAGCAGCCAGTGACCAGCCAGCTGAGCGAGCTGGGAAAATCAGTGGCGGCCGGGTCCCGACTGCTCATCAGTGACATGAAGTTCGTGTGTGGATGGGGTGGACGGGGCTGTCTCCAGCCCCACTTGGGTTCATCCCGGCACCTTGACTGCACACCTGTGCGTGCCAGGTTCCGGGCAACCATGGGAGTTTCGTGCCTCTGGGGTGCCAGTGCCAGAAGTGGGATCTTCGGGACCCCGTGGGTGGATGTGTGGAGGGGGAGAAGTCACGAAGATCAAGGCAAGGCTGAGCCTGCTCAGAGGACCAGATGGCACAAAAGCCACTCGACATGACACATCCCTGGGAAGGGAGGGAGAGAGCCGGCCCTGGAGAGAAGGAGAGTCCCACGGGAGGAGTGGACAGAGCCTCGTGGGGGTGTGGAGGGGGACGCTCTGTCTGACTTGCGTAGAGGGATGGCACACAGCTCAGGTCTGTGTTCCGAGGATGGGAAAAGGCTGGGGGGCCGGCACCCTGGAGCCTGTGGCTGTCACTTGGTGCAAACTGCACCCCCCCCAACCTCCGCTCTGAACCCTTGGCCTTGGACCTCCCTCATTCTCCTTCCTGAGCCAGTCCTGACCCCCCAGCCCCTACTCCCTGGCTTCATGCAGTCTGGAAGTTTCTATTGCATGCCCCTGTGCTGCCGACGCACTCACTCGTTGTTCAGACCTGGTGTGGATCCTGACCCCACCGCACGCCCGCCGTGGGCCCTGGCCTTCCTCCCCAGCGCCGCTCATGCTCCCCGGTTGGCGTTGCCACTTCTCGCTGCTCTGGGGAAACACCTCCTCGGTCTAGCCCAGCCCCCAGCTGCACCCTGAGCACAGACCCCAAGACAGCCGCCCCAGACCCAGCAGATGGCACGGGCGGTGCAGACGAGACTGCCAGCAGGAGAGTGACCGTCCCGGCCTCTCCCTCCAGGGCCAGAGGAATGGCTGCATTTTGTATAGGAGCTGGGTTCGTGGAGCGGAACAGCAAGCGCTATTAAAGGGGAAGAAGAAATAAATGGAGACACGGACAGCCAGAGGCAGAAAGTAGCTACATTTTTACTCTAAGGGAAAATGAGGTGGTGAGAAGGCTTTCATCCCTTGTTAGTGACTTGTCCCCGATTCTCCAGGTGACAGCACGGCGGGGTGCTCAGGCCGGCCCTAGGGGGCTGGCAGGAGTCGGTGAGCCATCGTTGCTGTTGGAGTTCATGGTCAAATGGTGCAAAACAGGGCTTGTTCCCCAGACCACAGGCATTTGCCCGTGCCCAGCAGCGTCCTCTTGAAGTCCACCGTGAACTCCACTCCCTGTTAGGATATGGAAGCATCTAGAGGGTGACTAAGGGCGTCCCTTTAGAGCTCAACAGACTGGGGCCGGGGGTGGGGGGTGCCCATTCTGCCATCCGCCAGCTGCGTGAGCTTACCTGCGTTTCTGCACCGAGGCCTGAGCTCCTGCGCCTGTTCAAGGAGGCCAGAGCTGGCACGCGGCAGGGCTGTAGACGGGATGGAGGAGATAAAAGATGGGGGGAGCTCGGCGTGGGGCCGTGCGCGGACAAGCACACAGCAGGCGGCATCTGGCGCCGTTAGTGCAATCGTTCTCGTGAGCGTGTGGCTCGAGAGGACCCAGAGCAAGAGGTGCAGGCGCTGGAGGGGCTGCGGCAGCGGAGGCCGGCCCTGGGGGCACAGAGGTCCCTGATGTCACGGGTGACTCGAGCGTGGTGGAGAGTGTGTGTGTCGAGGCGCCGCCCGGGCGTGGGTGTTGCCCGCTCTGGGGATGACGTCCTTGCGTGGGGGCCTCCTTGCCACACGGGCAGCCCTCACTTCCGGTGGCTTCTCCCGCCTTTGACTAATGGCTGACCTGACATCTTTCAGCGAGTGACCTTGTTGCAGCTGGTAATTCAAATATCTTTCAGTGTCAGAAATAATAAGCGCCGCCGTGAGATGAACAAGCAGAGCTTAAGTTGAGCGCAGATTAATGGGGTTTTAATATTCCTAATTTAATCACTCCTTTCTGTCGCACTGTGGGCAACATGATGTAGCAGCTAATTATTTTTTTAAACCATGATGGGGATCTTTCCTAATCAATTTTATATTTCACATGAATGAAGGGAGGGCGGTGATGAATGAGGGAATAAATCTCACCAAACAGGCACAAGCACGCGACCGGTTGCAAACACGGCGGGATGGGTTTTTTCTTCTCCTGCAGTAAATTCTTCAGGGATGGGATGGGGCACGATTTTAAGTCTCATTCTGAAAAGGGTAGATAAGTTGAAGTTTTAAAAAGTGTGTTGGTTGAAAAGTCATAAGCACACGAGTTTTCATAAAGTAAAACAGTGTGTACTGATAAGCACACATGGCATTTCCTATTTGCTACAATGTAGACTAGCAAGTGTAGCAGCCTTCATACCGCCTGCAGTGTATATGGGCAAGTACTGGGTATTTCGTGTCTGTTACAATGCACACTCACAAGTGTAAGGGCATCGGATGGTTGTTACACTGTATACTAGTCAGCTTAATTCACAGCTGCCACCATTCACAGGGAGCATCCCAGGGTGGTGAAAGACGCTGACATTCATGTCAGAAAAACGCGTGTGTTTAAATACCAGCACCGGCCTATACCATGTGGCCTTGGGCCTCAGCTTTCTCATCTTTTAAATGGGTGCAGAGATGCCCCTTGGAACACTGTGAGGGCTCAGTGTGTGGGTGCACGCAGCACACTGCCTGACATGTATGCGCCCCCAAATCTAACCTTCATTCTCACGACACTGGACGTTGTCTTAGGCTGCAGTCCGCAGAGGCAGCCCTGAGAGGGGTATCCCCACAAAAGAGGTGTGTTAGAAGGTGTTCCCCAAAGCAGAGCAGTGGAGTAAGGACTGAGAGGGACCAGGCAGGGGGCAGGCCACACAAGGGGACAGTATCAGGCCAAGCCCATGGCAGTGACCGGGTCAAGCACAGTGAGTCTTGGAGGTGATCACACCCCGGAATGGACCCACTTAGGGGCCTGGGAGCTGAGCGTGTAGAACTCACCCTGTCAATCATGGCTTAAAGACATGAATTCCCTTCCGGTCCTCCTGCCAGGCAGACTCCAGTGTCGGACGCCCTCCCAGCGAGAGGGCTGGCATCGTCTGCGCAGTGTGCCCGAGATTGGTGAAGGGACTCCCTGTGACAGGGGTGGACGTGGACAGCAACCGCCCAGGACGTGGGTTGGCCACCCCTGGTCACACATGTGGGTGTGGACAGGCACAGACCACTGGCCAGGTCAGGGGCTGGGTGGGTGAGATGTGAGTGTGCACCGCAGGAGCTGTGGGTCCCCAAAAGGCCTGGGTGAGCCCTGAGCACCATGCTGCTTTCCACAGGGAGCCCAGGGGCAGACTGCAGGACGCCCCAGGCCGAAGGGCCCCCATTTAAGGCTTCTCATAACAGTTGAGCAGCTTTGCTAGTGTTTTCATTCATTCGTCCATCCATCCATCCATTCATTCAACCTTTATTTAGCAAACGCCTACTGCTGGCCAGGTACTGTTCTAGGCAGGAGGTGTAACAGTGAACAAAAATTAAAAAAAAAAAAAAAGAAAGTCCTTGTTTTCATGGAGCTGACATTGCAGAGAGAGGAGACGGGCAACAACAACAACAAAACACATAAACACAGCACACAGAAGGCGATAGTTTCTGTGCAGGAAAGCAAAGCGGGAAGGGAACAGCGGCCAGGGCTGCATAAAGTCACCACTTTAACCATTTTTAAAAGTACATTTCCACGGCATTAAGCACACTCACAATGTCGTGCGACCATCACTGCTCTTTAGTTCCAGAACTTTTTCGTCACCCCCATTGGAAGCTCTCTGCCCATCGCCGCCCCTCCCCACCTCTCCTCCCCCCGATCTACTTTCCGTCACTACGGGTTTGCCTGTTCTGAATGTTTCGTATAAATGGAATCGTACAACATGTGGTCTTTTGCAACTGGCTTCTTTCACTGAGGCCCCGGGTTTTTAAGGCTCTTTCACATGGTAGCACGCGCCAGTACTTTGTTTCTTTTTTTTCTCTGCATTTGAATTTATGTTCTTAAATTGACAAATAAAAATTGTATATATCTATGGTGTACAGCATGATGTTTTGAAATATGTATACGTTGTGGAATGGTGAGATTAGGCTAATTAACACATGCATTACCTTATATGCTATACACACACACACACACACACATATATATGTTTTGTGGTGAGAACACTTAAAATCTACTCTCTTGGCAATTTTGTTTCTTTTTAAGGCTGCATAATATTCCACTGTGTGGATGGACCACACTGTTTACCCACTCGTTTATAGAGGGCCACTTGGGCTGTTGTGAATAATGACACTATGAACACGCGTGTGCAGGCATCTGTCAGAGTCCCTGCTCTCAGTTCCTCAGGGGCATAACTGGGTCACGCTGGTGACCTGGACTCGGGCAGCTTCCGTGGGACGCTGGGGTGCGAGCCTGAGCGGGCTGCCGGGAGGGGAGGGGAGGGAGGAGCAGAGACGGTGAGCGCTCACAGCTCTTTTGGGGAGGTTTGCTGTGAAGGAAGGGGTGAAATGGGGCAACGGCTGGAGGGGAAGACAGGGCGGAAGAGTCTGGTTTGGCTTTTACAACTTGAGAAGTGACGTGTGCTCATGCGCAGATGGGATGGTCCCACGGAGAGGGATGGCCGGCAGTGGGGTGCAGGGGGGAGAGGTGCAGGGCACCGTCTCAGCAGAGGTCGGGCGGGGCGTGGAGGGGGGCTGGCCCAGCTGGAGCGGGAGGGAGGGAGATCCGCAGGGAAGTGGGCGCCAGGTGGGCGCCTCGGCTTTCTTCTAACTGGTTCCCTTCCAGGGTTCAGAGAACGCCCCTGACCTTGGCTGACCTGCTAGAGACTGCAAGATTAAGGTTAAGGACTATGGGCCAGTTGGAGACCGAGACCGAGACTGGGGTGGGTGGAAGAGAGAGACACACACACAGATGTCAATCCTCATGGGTTTAATTCTGCAAAAAGAGGCGGCCTCAGCCTTGGCATCAGACCTGCCTTGGGACCCGGGGTCCTGTTCTCTGCTGCGAGCTTGTCTTCCTCAATAGGAAAGAAGTTGGAAGGAAGTGAGGAGGGAAGAAGGGCCATGCTGTTAAGATTAAAAATAAACAACAGGTGCAGGATGACGGGAAGAAAATCCCAGGCGGACTGCCGGTCGCTGGGCGCTGCCAGAGCACTGGGGCCGCCGCCCTCTGCAGGTGACAAGGACGGACATGCACACAGTGCTTAGTAATTTTTAAAAAATATGATTCTCCCACATGCATTCAGCTTTCTTTTCTTTCCTTTTTTTTTTTTTTTTTTTGAGAAAGAGTCTCACTTTGTTGCCCAGGCTAGAGTGAGTGCCGTGGCGTCAGCCTAGCTCACAGCAACCTCAAACTCCTGGGCTCAAGCAATCCTGCTGCCTCAGCCTCCCGAGTAGCTGGGACTATAGGCATGCGCCACCGTGCCCGGCTGATTTTTTGTATATATATATTTTAGTTGGTCAATTAATTTCTTTCTATTTTTAGTAGAGATGGGGGTCCCACTCAGGCTGGTTTCGAACTCCTGACCTCGAGCAATCCTCCCGCCTCGGCCTCCCAGAGCGTGCGTTAGCTTTCTGAACTTAGTTATTATTTCGACTTCTCTTCCCCAAGCTTCCCGATGGGAACTGAGGCTCAGTGCTGTGGTTTGCCCAAGCACGCACGCCGCAGAGTGGCAGAGCCCGGCACGAGCGGGACCAGGGAGCGGGTACAGCCCCCGATTCTTCTCGTTTCCTCCTGCACTTGGAGCCCATCGCTTTCCCATCTGAGCGTAGAAGTTGAGCATAAACACCCCTTGTGTCTGGTTCCCTTTGTTCGGGGAGGTCATTTAAAGGCCTCCACATGATTCTATTAAAGCTCTTGTCTCCCGAGTGAATATTTGAGGCCAAGTTATAAACTGTCGCAAGGGGAGCGGGAACATTGGCCTCGCTTGGATCCTCCTTCCTTTGCCTCGAGGAACACCAGAAGGGAGGAAGCACTAGCAGAGAGGGAGCAGTTTCCTGTCCTTGCCCACATGAAGGCAGGGGCCCGGGGGCCTGGGGGCCCGCCCCACCCTCCCGCTGCCAGAAGGGAGGTTCTGGGTCTTGGGGGGGCGCAGCACGATGGCTCTGTCCTTTCTTTCCACGGGCTTGCGGGTCACAAACTCAGAAGGGATTTGTCTCTGAGCATTCTTCTCCCTTGGTTTTGAAGACATTTCAGTTTCAAGGAAATTGAATCCATGTGTGTTTGGATTAATTGCTTAACTCCTAAAAACATTGTTTTGTAAGAGCAATTGGAGGGCCAAAGAGCTTTTTAAGTTGCTTTCCACCCGTTTCGCGTGGCCCCAGTTGGGGGCCCGGGGGCTCTCCCGCGCCAGCCCTGAGCTCAAAGCTGGATGGCGCTAGTGAGAAATTAGCCGTCCACGCCGTCTTCAGTTTGCCCCCAAAGAAGGAGGGCTTGCTACCCTCGCCCTGGAAGGGTAGCCCCCTGGTCCTGCGGGATTTCTGGGCTTTGGAGAATGCTGACATCTTCTGCGGTCTTGCGTTTCATTTGAGATTTCCCTTGCCTGGGTCTCCTTCCCAGAGCTCGTGGCTTCTCTGAGGGTTTAAGTTGCAGGGGATACTTCAGGCCCCCAAACGGTGAACTTTGTAGTCCGCAGGACTCTGGAGGTCTAGGAGGTGCGGCTGAGGCAGGAGTCATGCCCTCTGTTCTAGAAATTGCTCTGCCATTTGGGCATCATGACTGATCTATCCTCTATTGCAGACTGAAGGGGAAGAACTCATCCTCTTCAGTGGCCAAATCCACCAGGAGGCTGGGGGGTAGCTAATGCCCAGCCTAGGAGCCCTCCTTTCTCTTACGTGCCTGGGCCTCAGTTTTCCCATCTGTGAAATGGGAGCAACCCCGACCCCAGGTTTGTTCCGAGAGCTAGTTTCTTGGTGCTCCCAGGCCTCAGGTGAGCAGGTGTCTGCGTCGTTCATGATGCTCATTAAATCCCCCTGGATTGATAAACTGCTCAGTGGGGGTGCAGATGGGTGTGGGCTGTGGTGGCAATGTGGGTGTCCCCTGGGGTCCTGCACTGGAACCCTAAGGACCCAAAGAAACCCACCTGTGCCCGGGCACAGGGCAGGAGGCTTTCATGTCCATCAACATCTTGATTTCCCCTCAGCAACTTGACACCAGGACCTGGCTTCTAGCAGCGTAGAAAGGACGTCCTCTAGGGGCTCAAATATGCGACTTCACTGGCCAGCAGGTATTCAGCACGATGTCTCTGCCCCAAACCCTGTGCCCCTTCACGTTAATGGCACAATCAGAAGTTCGTCTGCGATGACACCTGCAGGGGCAGCTCTGTCCTGACTCCTCAGAGTTAGTGCAGGTGTCGCAGCTGAAGGGCTCTGTCCCCCCAGGGCTGCCCTCACTTCAGACGGTGGCCACAATGCAGGGGTCTCAGGCCATGCACACTTCTGACCACCTGGCTACAAATTTAGGTGTTTCCATGACCCCCTATGGTTCCCTAATTCGCTGTAATGACCCACAGAGCTCGGGAGAGAATTGCGATGGCAATTTTATTACGGAGAATGCAAATCAGAGGCAGCCAGAGGGCGAGGTCTGGGAAGGTCCCAAATGCAAAGCGTCAGGTGCTCAGGACGAGGCTAGAGGTGTGATTACCAGCCAGGGGCTCACACAAGCAAGCTTCAGGTGTGCAGAGTTTGGCTGGGCTGTCGTGGTGCGGGCACGGCTCACGGCACAGCCTCCCTCTCCCCTCCTGGAGGCGGGAGCGGGGCCGCAGCCCCCGGGTCACGTGGCTGGTCTCTCTGGCAGGGTCTGCCCCTGTGTGAGTCACTTCCTTGGCAAGGATGGTGTGGCCCACGGCGAATGACAAAACTGTGCCAGGGGTTCCGGGCTGACCTCCCAGGAGCGAAGGCCAGCCAAGCTCTTGGTTCTACAGCAGCGGTCCGACCGTGCGCTCTTCCCGCCCCTTGCCTTTGGATGCCCCAACTCAGTGACTCTTGCAAAGGGGTCCCTAGACCCAGCTGGCTGAAGCCACACCCTCGGTGGCCTGCAGGGACAGCAGTGGAAACCTTCCGAAGAGGCCACTGCGATGGCCAAAGTGAGTGCTTTGTTCCGAAGGAAGTTCGAGCCCAGGTTCACGTGGCCATAGCGAATTCTTCAACACGTTTTTATTTTTAATCATGAGATTCCCCTGAGCCCTTTTTGTCGCGGTTGCGTGATGCTCTGTTTCAAGAGTAAAAGGAGGAGGCCGGAACAGACAGGCTGACCCTCACTCCGCGTCCTGCTTGAGCTGCCCCCCCCCCCACGGTGGGACTCCCAGCTCAGCCCAGCACTAGTCGCTGCTCAACAGGGACCCGCTGGGGCTCGGGGGGAGCAGGCACCAGCCCCCGCGGTGGGACACCTGCGGCCGCCTCGTGCGGAGGGTGAGGCTGGGGCGCAGACGCTGAACGAGGATTTCAGTTTGGTCGGAATATATGTTTTCCACGTCAATCCCGAAAACAGTTCCAGCGACTGTGCTTTGCCCGGTGGGCTGTGCCTCTGCGCCCCGTGTCTTTATCAAGCCCCAGCGTCCTGCCCCACCAGCCAATGCCTGCTCTGTGGGGCCACTCGGCTGCGTCCACGGGCCGCAGAGCTAGGGAACCTCCCCGCCCTCCAAGGGTGCTGCCTGGGGTGAAGTCGGGTGCGCTCCAGGGCGAGGCTAGGCTCGCTGTCGTCTAAGTGGACACGTGTAGGACTTGAGAGTCTCTGAACTTCGCCTGCAGAATCTGGTGGGAATCCCCGCTCCAGCCAAGTGGACGGGGCGACACAGCCACCCCATGATCACCCCGCTCTGTCGCCTGGTCTGAAACCTCCCTGCGGCTCCGCCCCGCCCGAACCCGGGACCTTTCCGAAGAGGGACTTTGTACTTCTTCCGTGTGCCGGGAATTTTAAAATGGCATTTAGCCCAAAGTGAGAGAGTCCTGGCCTCATCTCTGCAAAATTGTTTTTTAAAGGGAGGGAGCGGTACTTAATCATGCACAGAGGGATTATCCGCCCGCATGTCTGGCCCTCCTCACCCGGCATGTCCCAGGGCAATTGCTCTCGCCTGGTAGTGGGGTGCCCGCAGGGGGCTCCAGCTAATTTGAATATCAAGTCTGATAGGAATGTAATTAGGAAAGGACCGGCAGAAAATCTGGGAATGTGTTTCTAAAGTCGGATAAGCCACGATGTGCCCGGTTTCTACTGTGCACTCAACTCTCTTTCGGGGCCTTGCGCAGGGAACACACGCAGGAGAGACACAGAGTCACAGACTCTGCAGTGCAAACTCGCGTGTCGTCGGTTCAAGCCCCACGTGTGTGAGGCTGACATTCTCTCTCTCTCTCTCTCTCTCTCTCTCTCTCTCTCGCACATGCACACGCACACACACGCACATGCACATGCATGCGCACACACGCACACCCCACGCATGCACACACACACATACACACATGTACACACACATGCACACACACACATGCACGCACCTGCTCCTGAGATGGTCCCTGCCCAGGCCTGGCCAGCTGGCGAGCTCCGTCCTCGGGGTTGTGGTGATTTATTCCTAAGTAGGTGACTCTGTCTCTTGTGAGTCAGGCCAGGGTCCTCGGCCGGACGCGAGGAGGAGAGGAAGGGCTTCTTCTCTTCTCCTGGGCTGGCTGGGCCGTCTCTGCTGCCACCCGGGTGGAGTCCGTCTGGAAATGAGTCTGTCTCTCAACAGGACAGCAGAGCTGAGGGACAGAGAGACGTTCCTGAGGACAGAGTCTGCACATCTGCGTCCAGCCACCTGGAACATTCTGGACTTTTTACTTACCTGAGCCAAAACCCTCCTCTTCCCCTTTTTTAACTTCAGCCGGTTACACGGGTCTTCAGTCCCTCCGGCATGGCGTCAGGTGGCTGCCCCGGGGCCGGCCCCGTCCCTGTCTCGGGTCCCCTGCCTGGTGTCAGCGGCCCCCCCTGCTGCAGCCTCACTCCGAGTCCCCACCCTCTCCAGGGAACCGCACCCAGCATGTCGGTCCTTTTGAGTAAATCCTCGTTGTCAGCTGAGCTTTAAAATAACCTCGCCCCAAACCCTCTCCCGCATGTGGTGGGACCCCGCACCCCTCCCCAGCTTCCCGTGGCCTCGGCACAGGGAAGGGGAGTAGCTTCCGTGTCCCCCACGGTCCCACTTTTGCTGAATGGGCCTCATCACGGCGTCCCCGACAATATCCCCATACGGTCCCCATGACCCAGGAACGGGCCTGTCTCCCCGAAACGTTCACACACGTGTCCATGTGTGAGCAGCCGCGCAGAACGTTCCGGCTTGAGAAGGAGGGAGGCTCCCCCCACAAAACCTCCAGATAAACAGCCCCCATTAAACATGACGGAGCCCCGTCCTGAGCCGCCTTTGGCCTCATGAATGCAATATATCTCTCCGTTTATTTAGTTTTCTTTGATTTTTTTTTCCCATCAGCATTGTGTAATTTTAAGCATAGAAATCCTATACCTGTTTTGTTAGATTGATACCTAAGTATTTTTTTCTTTTTTATAGTCATTGTAAATGGTATTGTAGTTTTAATTTTAATGTCTCTTTATTACTAGTATATATAACTATGTTACATTTTTGTATGGTTATCTTATATCTTGCAACTTTGCTAAACTCACTTGTTAGTTCCAGGAGTTTTATTTTACTTTGAAATGTCTTGGGATTTTCTACATAGACAAACATGTCCTCTATTAACAGGCACAGTTTTACTTCTTGCTTTCAAATCCATGTGCTTTCTATTTCCTTTTCTTCTCTTATTACACTGGCTAGAACTTCCAGCATTGTGTTGACTGAGAGCCATAAGAGTGAACATTCTTGCCTTATCCCCAATCTAAGCAGGAAAGATTTCAGTCTTTCACTAGTATGATGTTAGCTGTTGGTTTTGTATAGATGATTTTTACTAAGTTGGTATCAATAGACACCAGTGTTCCTGTTTTTTCTGAGATTTTTTTATATTTTTTTATATATTTTTTTGAGACAGAGTCTTGCTTTGTTGCCCAGGCTAGAGTGAGTGCCGTGGCATCAGCCTGGCTCACAGCAACCTCCAACTCCTGGGCTCAAGCGATCCTTCTGCCTCAACCTCCTGAGTAGCTGGGACTACAGGCATGCGCCACCATGCCCGGCTAATTTTTTCTATATATATTAGTCGGCCAATTAATTTCTTTCTATTTTTTTTATAGTAGAGACAGGGTCTCGCTCAGGCTGGTTTCGAACTCCTGACCTTGAGCAATCCGCCCGCCTCAGCCTCCCAGAGTGCTAGGATTACAGGCATGGTGAGCCACTGCACCCGGCCCCTGAGATATTTTTTTTAATGATCATGGGTGTTGAGCTCAATCAAATGCTTTTACTACATTGATCATTATGAGCCTGTGCTTTTGTTCTTCTTTAGCCTGTTAATATGATAGAGGACATTTATTTTGGAGATTGAATCAAACTTGCATCTTTATAATAAATCCCTACTTGGCCATGTTGCATAGTTCTTTCAATATATTGCTGATTTCTATTTGTTAATACTTTGTTAAGGATTTTTGCATTTATATTCATGAGGGATATTGGTCTGTAGTTTTCTTTTTTCTTCTTCTTTTTTTTTAGTATGTCCTTTGTGTGGTTTTGGTATCAGGTTAATACTAGCTTCATAAAATGAACTGGGAAGTGTTACTTCCTCTTCTGTTATCAGAAAAAAGATTGTGTAGGATTGGTGTTAAATCTTCTTTAAGTGCTTGCTAAAATTCTCCCGTGATACCATCTATGCCTGGAGATTTCTTTATTGAGACTTTTAAAATTATTAAATTAAATTTCTTGAATGGATATGGGGTTGTTTAAATGATCTATTTCATACTGAGTGAGTTGCAGTGGTTTGTGTGTTTGTTTTATAAGAAAGTGGTCCATACCATCTAGGTTGTCAAATTTATGTGGATAGAATTATTCCCAGCAGTCCTAATTATCTGTTTATTTAACAGTATTTATTATGCACTGAAATTTCTCTCTCTCTTGGCCAGGCGCAGTGGCTCACACCTATAATCCTATTAATAGCATTTTGGGGGAGGCCAAGGTAGGAGGATCGCTTGAGGCCAGGAGTTCCAGACGAGCTGGAGCAAGAGTGAGACCCCATCTCTACAAAACATAGGAAAATTAGCTTGGTGCGGTGGCATGTGCCTGTAGTCCCAACTACTGGGGAGGCTGAGACAGGAGGATTGCTTGAGCCCAGGAATTTGAGGTTGCAGTAAGCTATGACGATGCCACCACACTCTAGCTCGGGTGACAGAGCAAGACCTTGTCTCAAACAAAAATTTTTTTTCTCTTTCTTTTTTTTATCGTGGTAAGACACATGTGACACAAGCTTACCATATTAACCCCTTTTATGTGTACAGTCTACGGCATCAAGTGCATTCACATTGTTGCGCAGCCATCACCAACATCCATCGCTAGAACTTTTTCATCTTCCGGAAATGAAACTCTGCTCCTTCTAATCAGTAACCTCCGTCCCCCCTCCCCAACCCCTCATAAACACCTTTCTTCTTTCTGTCTCTATGAACCAATACCGTATGTATTTCATTTAGGTGGAATCATACAGTATTTGTCCTTTTGTGGCTGGTTTGTTTAACTTAGCATAATGGTCTTCAAGGTTCATCCATGTAGTAGCATGTGTCACAGTTTCCTTCCTTTTTAATGCTGAGTAATATTACGTTGTATGGATGCGCTCACTACACTGGGCTTATGTATTTATCTGTTGGTGGACACTTGAGTTGCATCTGCCTTTTGATAATTGTGAATATTGCTGCACTAAACATGGGTGTGGAGATGTCTGTTCGAGTCCCTGCTTTCAATTCTTTTGTGTATAGACCCGGACATGGGATTGCTGGATTATATGAAATATGGTAATTTCTCATTTAAGTGTTTGAGCAACTGTCACACCATTTTCCACGGTGCTTGCGCCATTTTACATTCCCACCGGCACGCACAAAGATTTCAATTTCTCTACCTCTATGCCAACACTTCCTATTCGCTGTTTTTCCTAATGGGTGTGAAGTGGTAAGCCGTTGTGGTTTTGATTTGCATTTCCCTAATGATTAGTGATTGATTGATTACCTTTTCGTGGGTTTATTGGCCATTTGTATATCTTCTTTGGTGAAATGTCACTGATGATGCCTTTGACATCTTCAGGGTCTGTAATGAAACCTCCTTTCCTATTTGATATGGGTACTTCGTGTCTTCTGTTTTTACCAGACTTGCTAGAGATTTGTCAATTTTATTGATCTTTCAAAGAAACAGCTCTTTGTCTCAAAAATGTTGCTTTGTTCTGTTTTTAATTTGATTGATTTCTGCTCCTGTCTTTATTATTTCTTTCCTTCTGCTTGCTTTGTTTTTTTCTCTCTTAAAATACAGCAGCCACTTCATCCTGTACCAAGGATGCAGGGGAGCAGGACATCGGACTTCCCAACTGCGTCTTCCCAGGAGCAGCTCTGTTTCAGCCTTGCTAGAATCCCCAAGAAAACTAGAGCCTGGGGGTTAGGTTCAGTACTGATTTTTTACTGCTTAGAAATACTTTGCATTTATTCAAAGAGCTCTTTCAGAATCACTTAGGTACAGTGGGCTTTTAAGACCATGTATTTCCTTTATGCCTACACAAAAAGGAAAACATAAGCAAAGCAAATGGTTCAGAGATTCCTGACACCACTTCACATGCAGAGTGGGGAATGTCCACCTTGTTCGCACAGTTTTGTCCTCAGGGTCATGGAGAGCATTTGTCGGGCAGCATTTCTTAGACGGATTCTCCACGACCACTTCCGGGGTTTTCTTC
This sequence comes from Microcebus murinus, assembly GCF_040939455.1. Taxonomy (NCBI): domain Eukaryota; kingdom Metazoa; phylum Chordata; class Mammalia; order Primates; family Cheirogaleidae; genus Microcebus; species Microcebus murinus. The sequence goes on from NC_134121.1 coordinate 59,390,481, forward strand.
CAAGCCCCCGACGCCTGGATGGCTGCACACCCTGGCACTTGCGAAGAGACACACGCTCAGGCAGTCAGCCCTTCCCCGGGTCTCCCATCTGACCCACAGTATGAGGACACCGATTGTGAGACACACCCCAAGCTCAGCATCATTAAAATCTGGGAAAAGAGTGAATCTTACAGTTAATAAAATACGATATAAATAATCCTTCCCTTTCAATTGTTTTGAGTCGTTTTTACCATGCATTCAGCTTCCACGTGAACACGGGCCTCTCTCAGCTCTGCTCTCCTCTGTTGCCACGTCAGTACCCAGCACCCGCCCGGTCTGTTACCATGGCTGCGGGACAGGCCTTGGTGACCAGGGGCACGTCCTCCTCTCTATTCCTGTTGTAGGGTTACTGGCCTACCTTCATTTTTATTTTCCTGTATACATTTTAGAACAAGTTTATCAAGTTCCCTTAAAAAAAAAAAATCTAAGCAGAATTTTGAGTAGGATTGCATCATGTTATAATTAATTCATAATATAATTAATAGCAATGAATCATATTATAAATTAATATAAATAAAGCTATAACTAATTTGCAATATAATTAATAGCAATGACTTGTATTATAAATTAATATAAATAAATTTATAACTAATTTATATAATTAGTAGTCATGAATTACATTATAAATTAACATAAATAAATTATATATTATACATTAATATAATTTAATTATTACATTAGTCAATTCATATTAGTTTATTATAGATTAATGTAAATAAATTATGTTATACATAAGATATTATATTAGTATGATTAATACACACATTTATATTATAATTTGTTAAACACTGACATCTTTATAATAAGTCATCTTACGCAAAGAATGGAATGTTTCCTTTTAATTCAGATCTTGTGATTTTTTTTTTTGAAGTCATGTTTATTGAGGTATAATTTACACACAGGAAAATACACTCTTTCTAGGTGCACATTTCTACGAGTTTTGATGAATACGTATAGCCGTGTGGCCCGACCACGATCACGCTACGAATATGTCTGGGATCCTCCCTTACCTGGGGGAGCCGCCGCCCAGGTGTTGGCTGCAGCCTGGCCCAGCAAGGAGGTGGGGAGGAGTCCACGAAATCCCAGGAGGAAGGTTTGTTGGTGGGGGCGGTGGGGCCGAGATTTGCGCAGGGCCCCACATGGGCTTTTTGGGCAGAATCATTCTGCTGGGGGTCGAGGGGCCGAAAAAGGACTCAGCTTTGCCCGAGTCACCACTGGACAGATTCCAAGCCGCTCTGGAGGAATGAGCCAGCTCTTTTCGGCTTCCCACCTCAGCAACTTTGCATTTGTATCCTTCCCCCCAGTTCCCAGTCCAAAGTCGTCGTTGGTGGTGGTGGGGTGTGCGTGTCTGTTTTAATGCCAACCTCCCTATGTTGACTTAAGAGGGGGAAAGATTTGTCTTATAGTCGCGGCCATTTATTTCCTATCCTTTTGCTGTGCTGCAACAGTGCCTCAACGCACATCCTTGGCGGTTTATATACTGCGTTTCCAAACATCTGGTGCGACTCGTCACAAAACGTACTGTTACTTTATGCGGCACCAAAAACGGGAAAAGATGCCGCTAAGCACAGTGCGCCGTGACTGTCATTCGTTGCGAGACACACACGTTTCAGAAATGCCAACACGTGCGTCTCGGCATGGACGAACCGCGGCGTCTTGGCTCCCACGTTGGAGGAAGTCTGTGGCCGAGTCTTCGGCGTGCAGGTGCTGGGCCGGGACGTGAACGGGGTTCTCGGGAAGGGCACAGACTGGGACCGCGGACAGATAACTCCACACCGCCCCCAAAGGGCAGCGCCAACTCACGCTCCGTGCGAGAGACTGTGAAGGCGGCGAGTGCCTTCCTCAGCTGCTCCTTCGGCGAAACATTTTCGGTGGCTGCTGTGACACATTCCCACACACGGCCTGGCTTAAAACAACGGAAATTAATTCACGCACAAATTTGGAGGCCAGAAGTCTGAAATCACGGCGTCACACTCCCTCTGAAGGCTCTCGGGGACAATCCCACTTTGTCGCTTCCAGCTTCGGGGCCCCAGGCACCTGTTGGCCTGTGGCTGCATCACTCCAGTCTCTGCCTCTGTCTCCCACGGTCTTCTCCTGTCTCCGATTCTGCCTCTCCCATAAGGACACTTGTCATTGGATTTCCAGTCCACCTGGATGATGCCGGATAATCTCGTCTCAGCACCCTTACCGTGATTACCCTTGCAAATGAGTTCGCATTCACGAGTTCCAGGGGCACATGTTTTGGGGGTTCTCCACTCAGCCCACTACAGGGGTGACTTGCCTTGGGCGCCTGCCCACTCCTCAGCTCCCCAGCGTCCAGTTCGAGGCCGGCCACGGTGGCCCAGGAGCTGAGCAGACGGCTGGGGTGGGCCTGGCTCTGAAGAGGCCCCATGTGCCCCAGCATGGCAGGCGAAAGTGAGGCCCGGGTGAGAGGCGGGCAGTTCTGCAGGCGGCGGGGGATGGGCTGCACACAGGGGACAGAGGTGAGGCTCAGTGGAGGCCCAGGCAGCCGCCAGCCTGACCGCAGGCTTTCAGGGCCTGACCCAGGAGGCCCGTGTGTTGGGCCAGGGGCGGGCTGGACCCGGGGGTCGGGAAGCCCCCTCCGGAATCAAGATATTTCCAGCTAAGACTTAAGCCCCGTTGGCCCCAGGAAGGCCTCCCTCTCCTCACCACCTGCAATGGCTCCTGACCTCCTAAAACCCCTCATCTCCTCCGGGGTCACGTTCGCCCCACTCCTGATAGCTGCCTGCAGGCTGGGCTGTCACACACTGTCCCAGATGGGTGGCAAGTCTCGATTTTGCCGTGGACGTGGATGAAAACAGTCCCTGCCTACAAAAAAAAAAAAAAAATCCCTGTCCTGGGTGAGAGAAACGAATGTAAATGAGAACCAAAGACAGCTCAGTAAGTGCCGTGGAGACACGGGCCGAGTGGTGCGTGCGGGCGCCTGGGCTGGTCCGTGCACTCCGTGTGCTGCACCCCGAGTGAGGAGGAGGCCGAGGCTCCGATGGGGGCAGTGCCTGCCCAGCTGCGTGGCCATGAAGGGCAGGGCTGGGGCTCGGTACAGCTCCCTCTGCCTCCCGTCCTGCTCTTTCTGGAAGGGCCCAAGAGGAAGAGAGGTTGGCGGGCGATGCCTGGTGTGAGGCGGGAGGGGAGGACGCAGGTTGGGGCTGGGGGATCCCCACTGGGTGCCCCCTGACAGTCTGGGGCCCCCCAGAGCAAAGACTGCCCCGGAAAGTTCACCCGAACGGCCCAGCTCCTCGGCTGCCTCTGTGACAGGCACCTGCCCGCAGGGTGGGGCTCGTGGCAGGGCCCGACGGGAGTTTCCTGGGGCTGCTGTTGGGAATCAACACAACCGGGCGGATTAAAACCCTGCACATCTAGTCTCTCCGAGTCCTGGAGCCCAGAGGTCTGGAATCAATGTCTGCAGGCCGTGCTCCCTGCAAAGGCCCCAGGGGAGTGTCCTCCCTCCTCCTCCTCCTCCAGCCTCTGCCCTGTCCTCACAGCCTCCTCCCGGTGCCTCCTTAGGACACCAGTCTCTGGATTTAGGGCCCACTCTCCTCCAGTGTGACCCCATCTTAACTAACTGCATCTGCAAAGACCCTATTTCCAAATAAGGTCCCCTTCTGAGGTTTTGGGTGAGCATGAATTTTGGGGGAGAACGCTGTCCAACCTGGTACTGTTCCCACCCAGAACTGGAGGGGCTTCTTGGAAGCATGGTTTAAACTGGGACCTGCAGGGGCCGGAATGGGGGGAGTGTTCTAGGCAGAGTGTTCTAGGCAGAGGGGCCAGCCCGTGCAAAGGCCCAGGGGCCGGAAAGCAGGAAGCTGGTTTAGTATGGTTAGAACATTCTAGAAATGGGAAGGGGTGGGGTTACATGGCAGGCAGACCGCCAAAGTCAGCAGGGCCGGACCCGGAAGGGGCCTCTAAGTTCTGGAATCTGGCCTTTCCCCTGAGCCATGGAAGGGCCTCACTGGGAGTCGGGGGCAAGTAGCATCTGTCCTGCCTGCCACTGAGGGCACCGTGTCCCCTCCCCCGCCCCATGCCCGGCCCAGCTGAGGCAAGTCTCAGAAACACAGCTGTCTGTCATCAGAGGGCCAGCCAGAACCCACCAGGCGAGCAGAGGATGGGGAGGGGCGCAGGGGCTGTCGCTGGGAAACATCCCACACCAGCTGCCCCGCCACCCCAGGCAGGGCAGGGAGCTCTCAGGTACGGAAGGGACGCCCTCGAGGGAGGCCGAAGCCACCGAAGTGTGTTCATCCTTCTCTCCGGTGGGAACGCAGGCGGAGCCGGTCTGAGATGTCCGGGCAGAGACTGTCTCTCTCGCTGGCGGATGGGGCGGCCCCACCTGCCTCTCTGCGCCCCTCTTGCACCCTAGGGGCTGGGGCTGTTTGCAGAGCCTGAATCCCTTTCCTTCTGGGTGGCTCAAGCCGCCTTCCAACCTGGGCTTCTTCCTGCTGCTGGATTCCAACCTCCAGAGTGTCCCGCCTGGGGTAGGACCAGACCCAGGCCCTGCCCCCGACTGGCCCGGCAGCCCCTCCTCTGTGCCCCCCCCCCAGGAGACGTTTCTGGGGAACCGTCGGCAGCAGCCACCCCCACAGCGCCAAACTGCAGACCCCAGAGCCCTGGCAGCCGCCTCCCCGCTCGGAGAAGCAGGTTGCCATGGCAACGCGCCAGCCTGAGCACCTCCATCAATATTCCAGAGTCTGCCTAAGACTGCCGAGCCTGGCCCCCACGCTGCTGCCTTGGGGTGGGACGGAAACCGCGGGGTTCCCGCACAGAGGTGATTAAGCAGGAGGAGAGGAGCTGGGTGAGGAAGGGCTCCCAGACAATCACAGCAAATGGCTATGTCTTTTGCAAGTCAAATCCTGAGAAAGCAGCCAGAATTATGTGCTTGGTGGGGATGGCAGAGGATGTTCCTGGTGCCAGTTGGTGCCTGCTGGGCTTTTGCTCAGGGGGTGTGGGTGGAGGTTCTGGATCCGTCTGGGTTGTGTCAGGCCTTGCTGACCCACAGGGGCACCCCAGGCTGCTCTGAGGGCAGGCAGCCATCTGTGGGCAGGAAGGGGCTTGTCACTGCACACAGCCAGCTGTGCAGACCTCAAGGGATGGAGAGCAGTGGGGCAGGGTGGCCGTCCCGCCATGGCCTGCTCTGCCATTCGTGGAGAAACGTGTCCCAGCCTGAGCCTGCGCCCAGCACCAGAGGAGAGCTCGGCAGCCTGTGCAGAGTCGGGTTTGCAAAGGGACAGGGAGGGCCACGGGGTTTGCAAAGGGACAGGGAGGGCCACGGGGTTTGCAAAGGGACAGGGAGGGCCACGGGGTTTGCAAAGGGACAGGGAAGGCCACGGGGTTTATAAAGGGACAGGGAGGGCCACGGGGTTGGCAAAGGGACAGGGAGGGCCACGGGGTTTGCAAAGGGACAGGGAAGGCCACGGGGTTTGTAAAGGGGCAGGGAGGGCCACAGGGTTTGCAAAGGGACAGGGAGGGCCACGGGGTTGGCAAAGGGACAGGGAAGGCCACAGGGAATGGGGTTTTCCCTGTGGCTCCCCGCTCTTTCTTGGCATGACCTGGTCTACAGGGAAGACTGTCCCTGAGCAGGGGCCACCTGCTGAGTGGGGTGGTGAGTTGCAAAGGTTGAGGTGCCACGAGGGGGGAGGCAGAGCTGGACCACCGACCCCACCATCCCCAGCCTGCTTCATCACAGAGTAGCTCTGAGCCTCTCGCCGGCATGACCCGGGTGTAAGTCAGGGCCTCCCGGGCTGTTGAGCCAAGGGCACAGGGGACAGAGATGTGGCTGGGGAGTCACCACTGGAGGTGTGAAACCCACCTTGGGGGACCAGATGAGAAAACTCCTTGGTACTTGAGATGGTCCCAGGGGTCCCATGCAGGCGGAGCTGGGCGTAAGGTGCAGAGTCATCCATGCTGCACCTGACCGTGACCAACCCACGTCCATGTATGTCTGGGTTTCCACAAGACCCAAGCCGGTCCGTGTTCGTCCACACAGACGCTGTCACGGGCGTCCAGTCCTCCGGGCCCACGTGGTGGGGACAGCGTCTCCCTCCTGCACACTCTGCGGTCGGTGGACTCCCTCCCTCCCAGCCCCCCGTGTGGCAGGTGCCCAAGCACAGGTGCTGAGTCCTTTCTCCAAGGAAGGGCCCGGCATAGCTGGGGGGGGGGCAGGCCCTCTCTGCAGGACATCGCCACAGAGAGAGGACAGGCAAGTGCCTTGGGTGTTGCGGTGGCTTCCTGCGGCTGCCCTACCCAATCGCCATAGGCTGGTGGCTTAAAGTGACAGAACTGTGTTCTCTCTCGGTCCCCGAAGCCACGGGTCTGAAGTCAAGGTGTTGGCAGGGCCGTGGCCCCTCCAGAGGCTCCGGGGGAGATTCTGCTCTTGGGCTCTTCCAGCTTCTGGGGCCGCCTGCATCCCTGGGCTTGTGGCCGCATCGCTCCAATCTCGGCCCCTCTCTCTCCACGGCCTTCCACGGGTCACTCCTCCCCCGCTGTTCTCACACGGACACTTGCCTCCGGCTTTAGGTCCCGTCCAGATAGTCCGGGACGGTCTCACCTGAGACCCTTTTAACTTCATTAAGGGTCTGCAAAGACCCTTCTCCCAAATAGGGTCTTATTCAAAGGTTCCAGGCGTTAGGACATGAACATCTCCTTTTGGGGCCACCGTTCAGCCCCGCAGGCATGGAGAGCAGTGAGCTCCTCGGGGGTCCCAGGCTCCGAGTCGGTGTGGAGGGGCTGCGGTCCCTCCCTGCCCGCCCTCCCTCCCTGCTCTCCCCGGGCACCCAGGTGTTCCCTCCGCAGGACCCCACCTGGGTTTGCTCTTTCTAAGCGGAACCCATTTCCCCACATCCTTGCCTCCAATAAAATGACCGTCTTCTGCATCCTCTGCAGGGAGCCTGACGAGTCACTCTGTCTGCCCGCCACGAAGGGGGAGCGTGTTCTGCGTGTTCCGAGCTGCGGCCTGGGTCAGCTCAGAGCTGCCGTAGCCGCGTGTCAAGGTCAGACCCTTTGACCTCCCCCCCTCCCCCGATCTTTCCCACCCACGCCGTCAGCGTAACAAGGACCTGTGCTCTTTTGACTGAAAAGATAAGTCTCTGGAAGGCGGTCTCCTCCCGTCCCGATCCTGGCAATCTCTCTCTGCGATCATAACAGACTCAATTATTTAAATTTAATTTGTTAGAGGTTTGATGTTTAATTTGAAAGACCTAATGAATGATTAACATTTAATAAATAATAAAATTTGATATCTATTAACTTGGATTTAAATATATAAATGATTTAATTTCTTCATTCAATGCCTATTTTTAAAAAAATAAAATAAATAAAACAGACAGGAATTACTCCTCCGTCATGCTACCCGGAGCAAGCTCAGGGCACAGCCACAGCCCCGTCCTCTGTGGGTGGAAATGGCACAGGGTGGGTGTCCTGAGCCCCAGGCCGGGAGGGAGAGGAGAACAGATCGAGAGGCCGTGGGGCGGTCGGGTGGAGCGGCCGGCGGCGGGGCGGTCACCTCCGGGCTCCCCCGGACCCAGGAGCAGCAAGTTACAGTTTCGCTACATTGTGTCTTGGACTAACGGATCCCCCGGTGGGGGCCGCTGCAATGGGGTGGCCCCACCAGGGCAGGCGGCAGGGGGCTGTCTTAAGAACAAGGCCACTTGCAGGGGAGATCAAACTGCGCGCAAATAGACGCGCCGTGCTTTCTATTTGAATATTAATTGGCACTGATATATGGCGTGTGTCTAGTTACACCGGCAATTAGTTACCAACGAGGTTCTGAAACGCCTGCTGCTCCCGTAATTCTGGTGCGGAGGCTCCTGAGAAGCGTGCCGGAGCTGTCCCCGAAGAGCCAAGCTAACGCCATCCTTGCGGTGAAGGCCGGTGTCGCCCCGAAGACCAGCCTTTCCACGAGGACAACCCACGGGACTGGCTGTAACCACGGCACCCGCTTAGGAGGGAGCCTCTGGGGCTGGGGAGTCCTGGGGCCCCCTGGCCGCCCCCCACCTCTCTTTGGTTCAGGAGTTTAAGGAGAACAGGGGAGAGTGTCCCCCAATTTCTCACTCTCCCAGGACAGGTGCGGCTTCCCTCAGGTCACTCTGTTCTTGGAGGCAGAGTGAGGCAGCCCGGACGTGGGGCCTGGTGTTCTGGGCAGATCTTCTGGGCAGGGAGCGTCCCACACGCTGGGTCAGTTGTGGCCAGGCAGGCGGCAGCTGCCAGGGGTCCCCCAACCCCAAGGAGATGTCCTGTCCCCAAGCAGATCCCCCATCCTCAAGCAGATGTCCTGTCCCCAACCAGATTCCTCGTCCCCAAGCAGATGTCCTGTCCCCAAGCAGATCTCCCGTCCCCAAGCAGATCTCCCGTCCCCAAGCAGATCCCCTGTCCCCAAGCAGATCTCCCATCCCCAAGCAGATCCCCCGTCCCCAAGCAGATCCCCCATCCCCAAACAGATCCCCCAACCCCAAGCAGATGTCCTATCCCCAAGCAGATCCCCCGTCCCCAAGCAGATCCCCCATCCCCAAGCAGATCCCCCGTCCTCAAGCAGATCCCCCGTCCCCAAGCAGATGTCCTGTCCCCAAGCAGATCCCCGTCCCCAAGCAGATCCCCGTCCCCAAGCAGATCCCCGTCCCCAAGCAGATCCCCCGTCCCCAAGCAGATGTCCCGTCCCCAAGCAGATCCCCTGTCCCCAAGCAGATCCCCATCCCCAAGCAGATCTCCCATCCCCAAGCAGATCCCCTGTCCCCAAGCAGATCCCCTGACCCCAAGCAGATCCCCCGTCCCCAAGCAGATGTCCTGCCCCCTCGGGCGAGGTGGTCCCAGCAGGCCCAGCCTGGCGTGGGCTCCTGTGGGCTCATGTCGATGTGCACTCACCGGCCTCCCCGCTGGACGGGAAACCCTGCCCCGCCGCGGGTGTCCTGCCCCGGCACGCAGCCTGGCACGCAGTGGGCGCTCAGTGTGGGCAGGCGGGCGCCCGAGAGCGGCAGAGAGAGACACCGGGAGCCCAGGAGCCTCCGATCCTGCAGGAGGGGAGGAGGGACGAGTAGCTGAGCCTGTCGCAGAGGTGTGGGGCCGCTGCCCTCTGCTCTCCCCAGCTCCTCCTTCCCGCCCCAGCCCCCCACCCCAGACCCGCTTCCCTCTGCTTCCCGGGGGACCCCAGTCCCAGCAGGAAGGGGCCCAGGCCCGTGGGCCCTGCTGGAGGAGGCGGAGAGGGTGACTGGCGGGCGCTGATCCTCCCACCTCCTCACTCTCCGCGGCCGGCTCGGGCTGAAGGATCTCGGGGAGTTTTAAATGGAGGAGAAGGAGCATTTCTGATCTCATTTTCCAGTATTTCAGCTGCGCCATAATCTATTTACCACACAATTTGTGTCACTTTGATAAGCGGCTGCTTCGAGACTGCATTTATTAAAATCAAGAGCGGGGACAGCTTTCAAGTCTCTCAAGAATTGTAATAAATGTTTGAAATTAGTCATTACGGTGTTTGCCATGGTTCATATCATACACCCCATCGCGGTGACAAACGATCACATCTCGCGCGCATTATTTTTGGGTGACGAGGGTGAAGGCTCTGCGGTGACACTCCTGCTCGGGGCGCAGGCAGGGGCGCCAGGGGCGGGAGCCCATCCAGGGGCAGCCAGGGTTCCCCCAGGGCCACCGCCGGCTCAGCCCCCCGAAATGCTCTTCCAGCCGAAGCTGCGCACTTGAAACGCAGTGAGCTGGCCCAAGAGGGACTTTTCTCCCCTTCCTCTTCTCTCCTCCCATAGAGACTGTCATTTCATTCCCCCCACCCTGCCCGGCGGGGCCATCTGAGGACGTTGTCACTCTGCCGATGGTTTGCCACTTTCTCTGGGGGTTTTGTAGTCACAGGAAGTAGCCCTGGCCTAAACCATGTCCTGTTCTCAAGTTCAAGCTTAGCAGGGGCTGGGCCCCAGGCAGGGGCAGGGAGGGGGCTCGTGGCTGGAAGATGCCTATTCGGAGAGCGCAGGGGAACTGGCTCAGAAAGGGGACTCTGAGAGCCTCGGGGCACCTCTGTGGCATCTTCTTCTTTTTTTTTTTTTTGAGACAGAGTCTCGCTCTGTTGCCCAGGCTAGAGTGAGTGCCGTGGCGTCAGCCTAGCTCACAGCAACCTCAAATCTCCTGGGCTCAAGCGATCCTCCTGCCTCAGCCTCCTGAGTAGTTGGGACTACAGGCATGTGCCATCATGCCTGGCTAATTTTTTCTATATATATATTTTAGTTGGCCAATTAATTTCTTTCTATTTTTAGTACAGATGGGGTCTCGCTCTTGCTCAGGCTGGTCTCGAACTCCTGAGCTGGAACGATCCTCCCGCCTCGGCCTCCCAGAGTGCTAGGATTACAGGCGTGAGCCACCACGTCCGGCCGCCTCTGTGGCATTGTGTGGTTTACAGTGTCAAAGGGACCGCTGGTGGCGAGGACCAGTGTGCGGAAACCATCGGTGTTGGAGACCAGCCGAGAACGAGGCTCCAGGCAGCTGAGGCTTGGAGCCAGGTGGGTGTGGAGGTGGGGCGCTGGGGAGCCACGTTTTCTAATCCACGGGAGGTGGGGGGGCTTGCCCTCTGGGGGGTCCTTGGGGCTCAGCAGGCGATGCCTGCTGCGGGAGCCACCCTGCGGGCCGGCCCCCTGGGGGAGAAACCGAGGGGGACCCTCGGGAGACACAGAGACGGAGGGTCTCAGGGTGGCCGGGGTGGTGTCACCCTGGGTGGTGTCATGCTAGGTGACAGGCTTCTATGTCCCATGGGGAAATGCACGTGAGCTGAGTCAGTGTTCAAAGGCTGGCGCAAGGAAGTCCTTTCTGTCGTACAAACGGCACCGGAAACAGGCCTGAGACGTTGAGAAAGGGCCGGAGCTGGGCAGCAGCCTGCAGTCCTAGTGTGAGCTGACCTTGTTGTCCTGGGGGGTGGGGGTGTGGGAGGGAGAGGGACAGGCAGGGACTTTAACCGGAAAGCCACCGGGAGCCGGGTCTGGGCCCTCCTACACTCGCGGTCCTCGCCGTTCCCAGCTGGCGTTCCTTCCAAAGACTCGGACGGCAGAAGAGACGTCTTCTTTACAGCAGTTCCGTATGTAAAGAAGGAGAAACAAAGAAAACGTTTCTGGGGTGATCTGATCTTAAAGGAAATAGATGCTCGTTGCAGAAATGTTGGGAAGTACAGAAAAGAATAGACACAAATCGTATTTTTTAGAAAGAACCACGGTTCTCCAAGCCGGGGGTGCCCGGCCGCACCGTGGCGGGTGTGTGCTCCTCTCTGCTGTGTGTGCAGTTTGCAAGGCCGGGTTTGGCTCTCGGGCTGGAGCTCTGTCCCTGCCTGCTCTGCCCTGTGCCTCCCCCAGGGGAGTGAGTCCCATCGCTTGGCCAGGGTGGCTGCACGCCCGGGGCGGTCCCCGCAGACTGAGGACTGGAGCCCTGGGTGCGGCTCCTTGGGGTTGCCCGGGCAGGGCTCCCTCGGGGGAGCCGCTTGGAGGCCGCAGGTTCCAGCGCACGCTGCCGTCGGGCCGCCCTCCGCAAGCCCGGAGGTGGGTTGGCACCCACCGTACCCTCGAGACCCCGTGGGAAGCGGTGCCTAATGGCCACGGTCAGGCCTCCAGTCGGCGAGATCCGAAAGCAGAACTAAAGCGTGTCACCGTCTTGGCCTAACCGGTCTGCAGCATCATTCCAGAGGGCCGCTGCGGCCGGCACCGGGACCCCTGCAGCTGCCGGGCTAGCGGGACACGCCCGGGCCTTGTCAGCGCCCCCGGTAAGTTAGCTCGGGCCGTTAGGAACCAACATCCATGGGTGCGCCACTGCTCATTCCCGTCCGTGGCGTGTTCCCATCTCCCCGGTTTTTACCTACTGTCCTGTTCCTCCTCCCGGACCGCAGGTGGGAGCCCAGGTCACAGTTGGTCCCCACGTTGCCTTGGGCTCCCCAGGCTGTGACAACGTCCCAGTCGTTCCTTGTTTTCCACGACCTCGGTGGTCCTGTGGGCTCCGAGTAAGCCGTTTTGGGGAATATCGTCTGGGGGGACTCGTGGGACACCTTCCTCCAGGTTAGACGGGGATGGGCCTCAGGTAGGAAGAGCACAGAGGGAAGGGCCCCTTTCATCACCCCGGCTCAGGGGACACACCCTCAGCAGGTCTTGCACGGTCCGTGTCGACCCTGGTCACCTGGGTGGGGTCGCGTCTGTCGGATATCCCTGCTGTCAAGTCCCCGTTTTCACCCCGTTCCTCCCTGCGTGCTTCGCGAGGAAGTCGCTCTGCACGGCCCACACGGAGCCACGGGGAGCTCTCCATCTCCTTGGGCAGATACCGACAGAAATTAACCGGCTTCCTCTGCAAGTCAGATGTGTCCATTCTCCCCCGTTTATCTGTCTGTTTAATCATTTCTTTATATCCATGCAGACTCGCAGATATTCATTTCATACTGTAGGGCAAAACCCATTGCCGCGTTATTTATTTTGTTTTGCTCACGTTGGTCCAGCCCTGGCTCCTGGGAGCGCTTCCCCTTGGTTCCTGTGTCTCCCTGGCATATTCCACCCATCAATGTGGGGGTTTTAGTACTTCCTTATTTTCTGGCATGCAAACACGCTCCAGACTCATTTTGCTTAATTCCAGGCTCAGTGGGAGCATCAGCCGTTTGTTTCTCCCGGGAGCCCTGGTTCTTGCTGGGGAAGGGGGTTCAGACCACGGTCTGGGTGCAGGGAGTGCTCAGGGCCACGGGGACGTCGCTGGGACCGTCTCTGCTGCCAGAACAAAGGATGCGTGTGTTTGTGCAAACCCGTGTATGTACACGGCTACAGACGTTTCTTGCTGTAACTATCTATGTCTATGTGAAGCGTAGTTCACGTTAATAAGTATAAATGTATGTATTAAACATGAATTCATAGCGATCTCTCCAACTCTAATCCATAACTGCATGAATCATTCTAACCTTCTCCTCCTGTCTGTCGGTAATTTTCCATTCCAGCCACGGGTGTGCAGTAAAATATTTGGCTGGTATCTTCCCCTGATTCCTGGGAGGGAGCCTCTAAGCCAGGGGTCCTCAAACTTTTTAAACAGGGGGCCAGTTCACTGTCCCTCAGACCAGTGGAGAGTACACACCATGGGCCCGGGACCAGTCGGCTGCTAAGCAGGACAGGCAGCTGCGTCAAAAACACCCGGCGGGCCGGATAAATGTCCTAGGCGGGCAGTATGTGGCCTGCGGGCCATAGTTTGAGGACGCCTGCTCTAAACTCTTGAACTTGCAGTGATAGAAGCATCTTTGCTATTCCTGGCAGGCCTCTTGGACTATACCTGAGTTTCTGCTGAGAAGGTCACAGTGCGTGGGGGCCCCTAGAGAGTTCATACCAACGATTGGGCACGGGGGCGGCCACACCAGAAGGACCAACCGCGTGATTAAAAGGTTGGCGGTACCAGCCCCACCTCCGGGGAAGACTGAGTCCCATCCCTTGGCCAGCGATTCAAACAATCATTCCTGTGTAATGAAACCCCAGGGGGATCCCTGGTAGCCAAAGCTGGGTAAACTTCCCTGGCTAGCCGCGCTCTGCGCACTGCTAGACATCCGTGGTCCGGGGGAATGATGCGTCCCGACTCCAGAGGGAGAAGTCACAGAGACTTCGCGTTCGGGGCCCTCCCAGACCTTGCCCCGTGGATCTCTTCTGTTAGCTAGTCCCGATTTGCATCTCGTTTGCTATAATAAAACTGTAACAGCAGGTAGCACACTTTCCTGAGTTCTGCGAGTCCTTCTAGCAAATTACCAAACCTGAGAGGGTCATGGGGACCCCGGGTTTGCAGTCAGCCGGGAGGGTGGCCTGGGAACCCCCGAGCCTGTGGCTGGTATCTGAAGTGGGGCCGGTCTCTGGAGGTCGGCGCCCTCCGCCTGCGGCGTCTGACCCAGCTCTGAGCAGCTAATATCACAGTTGCATTGCAGACGCGGCTTCTATGCCTGCCGCCCGCTTGCTTAACGGTTCAGGTCCAGCGCACACGGCTGGGGTTCAGCACTGCTGACCCAGCCTCACCAACCCCAGCACAGAGCTGGCGTGCAGCCCCCATGACCTCTAGGCCTGCAGACTCTGCTCCCTTCCAGAGTGCCATGGGTCACCTCTTCTCCTCCACGCCCCGAGGTGAGATTGTTCCCTACGGCTGTGACAGCAGTTGTTGGTCACATTATGCATTCCATCTTGGGGTGCCCCAGCCTCCCAAATGACTTTTTAAAAATGTGCATATGTTAAGGTTCACTCTTTGTGCTGTAAAGTTCTACCGGTTTGGGCAAATGCACAGTGTCATGCACCCACCGTGACAGTGTCATGTAGAATAGTTTCACCATCCTAAAACAGCCTTGTGTTTCCCTTCAGGTTTTAAGACATCATGTTTATTAAGGCATAATTTACATAAAATAAAATTCATCATTTATAAGTGTGCAGTTTAAAACATTTTGTAGAATGTATATGCCTATGTAACCACCACTACAATCACGGTATGGAACTTTTTTTTTTTTCTTTGAGACAGAGTCTCACTCTGTTGCCCGGGCTAGAGTGCCATGGTGTCAGCCTAGCTCCCAGCAACCTCAAACTCCTGGGCTCAAGGGATCCTCCTGCCTCAGCCTCCTGAGTACAAAAAGACAAAAAGACACTACAGGCATGCGCCACCATGCCCGGCTAATTTTTTCTGTATATTTTTAGTTGGCCAATTAATTTCTTGCTATTTATAGTAGAAATGGGGTCTCTCTCTCTTGCTCAGGCAGGTTTCGAACTCCTGACCTTGAGCGATCCTCCCGCCTTGGCCTCCCAGAGTGCTAGGATTGCAGGCGTGAGCCACCGCGCCCGGGCAAGGTATTGAACTTTTACATCCCCACCAAGATGTCCCCTCATGCCCCTTTGGGGATGGCTCTTCCCTGCCCCCCAGGCGACACTCCTCTGCCTGACGTCCCTGTCAATTTTCTTCTCCAGAATTTTGTGTGGACTGAATCATAGGTTAGACGAACTATTGTGACCTGTTTCTACCCACAGAACACTTTGGCACCAGATGCGAGGGGTTTTCCACGCCAGCGACCAGGTCTCCAGCTCCCCAGCCAGTAAGCGGACGTCCAAGGATTCAGTTCCACCGAGGCACTGAACACCCAGAGTCGGTGTCAAGCCCTGCAGGTGGAGGTCTCAGCCCCACAAGGTCACCCCCGTTGCAAGCACTGGGCCCCCGGCACACCCACACTTCTGCGTGACTTGGCTGTGAGGCCAAGCGTTCCCCTGACCCCCTCTTTGGGCTTGATGATTTGCTAGAGCAGTTTACAGAACTCAGGAAGAACAGCTTGCTTATGTTTACCAGCTTGTTGTAAAGGACGCGATTCAGAATTGGCCAAATGGAAGATGGGTGTAGGGCAGGGGATGTGGGGTGAGGCTCGGAGCTTCCATGCCCTTCCAGGCACGCCCCACCCCCGCCCCGGCACTTCCTGTGCTCACCAACCTAGGAGCTCTCTGAACCCCATGGTTGGGGGTTTCATGAAGGTTTTACTGCATAGACATGGTTGACTAAGCCACAGGCCATTGGTGATGAACTCAATCCCCAGCTCCTGTCCCCTCCCTGGAGGCTGGGGGGCGGGCTAAAGGTCCAGCCTTCTAATCACATGTTGGTCTTTGCAGGGCCCAACCCCCACCCTGTGCTATCCAGGGGACCCTGGCCCAGCCCCCACCATGCACTATCCGGGGGACCCTGGCCACCAGCCACCTCATCCACATACAAAAGGACACTCTGATCACTGCAGAGATGCCCGTGGTCTTAGAAGCTTTTGTGTGGGGAGCCGAAAGACACTCCCCTCGCTCCTTTCTTTTTTTTTTTTTTTTTTTTTTGAGACAGAGTCTCACTCTGTTGCCCAGGCTAGAGTGAGTGCCGTGGCGTCAGCCTAGCTCACAGCAACCTCAGACTCCTGGGCTCAAGCAATCCTGCTGCCTCAGCCTCCCGAGTAGCTGGGACTACAGGCATGCGCCACCATGCCCGGCTAGTTTTATATATATATTAGTTGGCCAATTAATTTCTTTCTATTTATAGTAGAGATGGGGTCTCGCTCTTGCTCAGGCTGGTTTCGAACTCCTGACCTTGAGCAATCCGCCCGCCTCAGCCTCTCAGAGTGCTAGGATTACAGGCGTGAGCCACCGCGCCCGGCTTTCCTCGCTCCTTTCACTCCAGAAATTACTGGGGCTTTAGAAGCTCTGTGCCAGGAACCAGGGATCAAGACCAGACTGTATTTCTTATTATATCACAACATCACACTGCCTTTTGCGTATTAAGCTGTGAATATCTTTGGCTCTTCCTCTTAGCGCAATGTGTTTGAGATGCGGCCCCGTAGTTTCGTGTGTCAGCAGGTTTCTCCTTACTTGCTATGAAGTAACTTCCGGCTTACAGATGTGCTGTACATATTTAATATATTTACCAGATAACAGATATGCACACGTTGCTAGTTTTGGAATATGCCCAATAGAGCTCTCCTAGCATTTCTGCTCAGGTCTATTCATGGACACGTTTTCATTGTTCTTAAGCTGGGATTTCTGGGTCATATAAGTGCATGTTTAGCTTTGTAAGAAACTGCCAAGCAGTTCTCCAAAGTGGCTGCAGCGTTTTACACCCCACCAGCGACGTAGGAACCCCCTGCCTTCCAGTTGCTCCACATTTTCCTCAACACTTGGAATTGTCAGTCCTCTGATTTTAGCGTTCTAGCAGCTGTGTAGTCATATCTCATTGTGGTTTTAATTTTCGTCTCCCCGATTAATGGTATTGAGCATCTTTCTATGTGCTTATTGGCCTTTTTATAAAGTATTAATATTTAAAAAGTTAAATTATTATAAATGTGCAACTCGTGGAGCAGGCATTCTAGAAGTTCATGGTGTGAAGAGTGGAAGTGCCTTCCTCTGCTGCCTGCCTCCTCCCTGTGCGGTGGCCACTGTCCCCCAGCCACTGGCAGGGGGGGAACCTGCCCCCTCCCCGCTGCTGCCCGGCTCTCAGCTCCAGGCCCCCAGGGGCTGGGAATGCCCGCAGCCTTCCTGCCTGGGGGACTGCTGCCTCTCTGGAGATCCTGCCCCGAGAAGCTGCTCCCAACGCCCATCTTGGGCAGCCCTTCCTCCTGTTCCCCGTGGTTCTCAATCCCCCTGCCCTCCTTCCTGGCCCACGTCACAGCCACACATTTTTGTGGATCTAGAGATCATCTGGTGAACGCTCAGCTCCATTCAGCCCAGACCATGGCCCCGAGGGCGGGATGGGGGGAGCACTGGATCCCAGCTCCCAGTGAAGGCAGACAGCACAGAACACTCAGGCGAGCAGGCAGGTGACCAGGGGAGCAGGCAGGTGACCAGGTGAGCAGGCAGGTGACCAGGTGAGCAGGCAGGTGACCAGGTGAGCAGACAGACCTTCCCCATCATAGCCAACACCTCTGCTCCAGGCCTCCGTGCCTCTTGCTCCCCTGGGGCTCGTGTCCTGCTGGGGCTCCTGCCAGTTTCTGCGTGCCCAGGCCTCCCGCCAGCACTTCACCTGGGCAAGGCCCTGTGCCACCCAGAACGTGGGGGCTCAATGCCTGAGGGGACAGAAGCCAACGTCTGGCCCCCTGCCCCGCCCCCCATCTCCCGATCCAAGCAGCAAATTGCTCTTTTTTTTTTTTATTTTATTTTTTATTTTATTTTTTTTTTTGAGACAGAGTCTCACTTTGTTGCCCAGGCTAGAGTGAGTGCCGTGGCGTCAGCCTAGCTCACAGCAACCTCAAACTCCTGGGCTCGAGTGATCCTTCTGCCTCAGCCTCCCGGGTAGCTGGGACTACAGGCATGTGCCACCATGCCCGGCTAATTTTTTATATATATATCAGTTGGCCAATTAATTTCTTTCTATTTATAGTAGAGACGGGGTCTCGCTCTTGCTCAGGCTGGTTTTGAACTCCTGACCTTGAACAATCCGCCCGCCTCGGCCTCCCAAGAGCTAGGATTACAGGCGTGAGCCACAGCGCCCGGCCAGCAAATTGCTCTTAACAGCGGCCACCTGGCTTTCTGAGTCCCTCCACCTGCTCCTGGGGCCCCCTTCTCAACAAAATCCCCCCCACCCCCCCACAGGCCGGGCTCGGGCAGGCTCAGCTTCCGGGTCACCCAGGCTTAGATACAGATTTTTCATTCTTACCCTTGGATTTTTACCCACAAAGATGTGTGGGCTTCTCTGAGGAAAGCCCACTTTGTAGCCTTTGTTTGGGGGTGGGGGGCACCCCAGGTTTTCCACTGGGTGTTCTCCATAAGAATCGCTGTAACCGCACCTGCCGGTTTCCTTTGAACCTCCCTTCTCTCTCTCCGTGGCTGCTGCTTTGCCTTTTTCCCTCTTTTTATCCCTTTCTTGGCTTTCAAAATCGTCTCCCAGGCACCGGGCTGCTATTTAAACATGCAGATCTCGGCTGCTGTTTTGCATGAACGAGTGACCTTGGGTAGAGCCTGGCAGGATGGATGTGCCGGGGCTGCGTTTAATCACCGAGAGCAGCCCAGCCTTGAGAAACCGCAGAGACCCAATTCCCCAGCCTCTGCCTCGGATGGTAATGAACTTCTGAGAAATAGCTAATCAATAAATTGAGCAAATAACCTGGGCAGCTAACCCGCTCTGGCGGGGCCTTAATTACAATTGCAGAAATACATGGGGGTGGGGGGACGCGTGGCTGGGGGGGCACCCGTGGGGCGCTTATCCTTAACCCCTGATTTCGGGGGCGGGAGTCGGGGGATGGGGAAGTGATGTTCTCCTCTCCGGGGAGGGAGGGTTGGGTTTAAGACGCTGGGGTTTGATTTCTGGGAAGGGAAGAGGCAGGGGTTGGGTGCTCCGGCTCTTTCTGCCTTCACGGAGCTGGGAACATGGAGGGTTTTCCCAGCTGGGCAAGACCCGGCACCTTGGAGGCCGCTCCCTGCTCCCTGCGGTCCCTGGTTTGGAAATTTGCAGGTTTGGGGTCACACCATGGTGGCTGTGGGGGTCTGTGCTGGGTCCCCGGAGGCAGCGAGGAGCAGAGAAGAGGCTTCGGACGGTGGGGCGGACAGGGCGATTCTGCTGTGATCCTCTCTCCGCCTGGAGACCCTAAAGCCCGGCTCTTGGGGTCACTGTTAGGGCCAGCGAAGGGTGGGGCAGCCCTAAACCTGGAGGGGAGCCCCTGATGTGGTACATGCTCTCCCCTGCCCCAGCCCCAGCCCCAGCCATGCGCTGTCTCCTGTCCCCATTGTCAGTCCAAGGCTGACTCCCTTTGGGGGTCTTCAGGGGTTAGGTCTGCCAAGCGGCCTGCTGGGGGCTCCCCCCCCAGTGGCTCAAAGGCCCCCAGGGTCATGCCCCCTGCATACCCTCCACCCCCCTCTACAGACACCTTGCCCCCCCTCCCGGACACTCCTGCAGGCTGGACAGAGGCTACACGGTAGGGCGGGGTCCAGCCTTCTCCCCCCTTGGTCTCCTGGTGACCCCCACCTGCCCCCTGCACCCTGGACAGGCTCAGCGGGGTGGGAGATGGGCGGTGCTGTCGGCCTGCACTGACCCCCACCCCCAGGGCTGCCTTGAGAGGTGAGCGAGGAAGTGAGTTTGAAAACCAAAAGGCACCTCTCAGCTCTGGGAGGTGCGGATCACAGCGCCCATCTCCCCCGGCTGAGAACCCACCAGGTCTCTGCACGCCGCGGGGCTGCCGTCGCCCCCCAGGACAGGAGCTTACTGCGCACTGCTCAGCTGGCCAAGTGACCCGCCCGGAAGCTGCTCGAGCCAGTGGGGTCGTCCTGGCCCTCCTGGGTCCACTCTGTCCCGGCGGCTAGTGCCCATAAATTAATATTTTATTTTTTAAAAAACTAAAAAGCGTACAAGGCCTATTTGACTATTGCAGAAAAATTAAAATTCAGATGAGCAAAGAGGAAAAGAATGAAATGTGAGTTACCCTGGAGCCCACCACCCACAAAGGGCTGCTCACGCACTGTGCTACAGGTTCCAGTATAATGTTCTCGGGCTTTCCTGCTCCCAGCTTTGTAGTCGCGGGAGCTGGTGTATGTGCCTGCGTGTGAGAGTGTGTGTGTGTGTGTGTGTGTGAGAGAGAGAGAGAGAGAGACAGGAGCAGGCAGCAGCAGCAGCAGCAGCGAGAAGCAAGATGCTGAGACGCTGGGTCGTGGCAAGCCGCCTGCCTTGGGGCCGGAATTTTCCATGGCAGTAAATAAATCCCCTCTGAGCGGTGGCAGGCGCAGAGGGGACATGAGCGAGGTGCCAGCGTCGGCGCAGTGTTTACTGCACAGATAGAATATTTACAGCTCCATCTTTGGTGTGAAATGTGGCTCTTCCAGACCCCGCGAAGGTCACCGGAATGTCGGGGAATTTATGGGTGTCTTATAGCACATTTGTGCTGGCAGGAGAGATGACAGGATTCTGCACCGCCGTGCCCAGTGCAGAGACATCCAAAGTGGGAAGACGGGAGCAGCTGGCTGGGGACCAGCCCCGCCCCCCGCCCCGCCCACTCGTGCCCGCGCGCATCCCAGTTATCCGTGTGCGTCCCAGTTATCCGTGTGCGTCCCAGTTATCCGTGTGCGTGCGGAACATGTGCTCCTGCGGGCGGGGGAGGGGCTAACGTGCACAGAAGGGAGAACAATTAGAAAAATCATGAATCACGGCTCTGCTTCTGCTTCTACTGCGAGGGCTAATTATTTCTTGGTTTTACATGAGAGCTGGCGGGGTCCCCAGTACATCGTAGTTCTAGACCCCAGCCTCGCAGCAGTGAAGCTAGGGGCCTTGCGGACAATGAAGCAGCTCGCTGTCATTTTCAACTGAGGGTGCCAAAGCCTGGGGAGTTTCTGTTTAACGTGAGTGCCCGTTGCTAGCATTTGAGGGGGTCACTTTGAAGGTTGCCTCTTGTGCACCTCAGGGGGGGTCTGGGTCTGGCTCCTGTCTGGGGGTGGGGGGACACGGGGGTCGTTCCTAGCTTGCTCGGCTGCAGGCTGGCCCTTGTCACACACGTCTGCCCGGCCGCCTCACTGGGCGGTGGGTTCTCCGGCTCGGGCACTGGTTGGATCCTCTTGAATTTGAGGCGTGCGTCTGTTTGTTCGTTTGCCCCACGTGCCCCCAGGGAGGGCATCCTAATTCGAGAGTCTGTGGCATGGCCCTGAGGCTGCTGAGCAGAATACGACAAAGGCCCCTCCCCAAGGAGTGTCCACCTTGGGGAAGGCGCTGGGACCTCTGAGACACAGGCCGCGCGTCCTGGTGGTGCTGACAGCTCTGCCCCAGCGGGCCGGTGCCCTGGCGCTGTCCTGGCACTGTCCCTCCCGCCATTCCCCTTCTCCCCTTCGGCTGCACCATCTGTGAAGGCACGTGACCGAATTTAGGTGAACTTCCATGACTCCAAGTCGTGCCTCGTCCAAGGAGGAAACAGCCAACCAGCCCGGAGCCCGAGCCTGCTGCTGACGCCCTGGAGCGCGGCGTTGGCGCGGAGACAGCTTGGAGACGATGGTCCGAGCAAGGGAACCGAAGTCCAGGAAAACAAACCAAGACGGGGGTGGGGGAGGCTTTCGTCCCTGTAGACTGCCACTGAGCAGACACGGGGGAGCGGTGCAGTTAGATGGCCGACGAAAGCCGACACGAGAGGGTGCAAGTACGATCAGAATCGGGACGGTTGTACAGTCTCCAAGCGTCTCCCACACGCCGCTTACTAACTGCAGAGAGAAAAGAGTGACTCGCCGTGGAAACACCCGGCGCAACTCTGCGATCGAGGCCAATCTCGGTGGCGTGGGGACACAGGGACGGTGTGTCCCTCCCGGTAGGACACTCTGGGGAGGACGCACCATCGCTTCTGCGGGTTCCCAGCAGGAATGCAAAGCCGCATCTGTCCGATCGCCGAGAAACAGCAGGAAAATGCGGGCTGGGGGACGTTCTAGGAACAAGTGGCCCTTGGCCTTCAACAGTCTTACGGCAAAGGGACGCAGGGGGCGGCTGGGAATCCGTCTCAGCCCAGAGGACAGTGAAGAGACAGGGAAACGCAGCTCGGTCTCGCCTCGGGTTCTGGACCTAGCAGCTCCTGGCGACGTCGGCATTGTTTGGATAGCTGATGAAATCTACATAGGGACTGCGGGTTACGCAGTGACACTGAACCAACGGCAGATTTTCGGGTTTTGATCGTTGTACTGCGTTACGTAAATGTCTTTATTCTTACGGAAATGCACAGTGGGCGTAACCAGAGACGGGAGCCTGACGGCTCCAACTGACTCTCAAGACGCTCGGGAAGAAGAGAAGGTGCGCAGAGAAAGAGAGTCGGTGGGAAAGCGTGAGACGGAGATGAACGGACGGGGAGTCCGGCGGAAGGTCATGTGGGAAGTTCCTGGTGCAACGCCCGCAGCTTTTCTTAATTTGAAACTATTTCAAAATAAAAATTTACTGAAAACCAAAACGTGAAAGCAGCTCCATAAATCGTGAAACTTGAATTGGTCTTAAATCAAAACCTACCTGATTTGGGGTCTGTCGCGTTCCCTAATCTTATAAAGTTGATCTGTTTGTTCACAACCGTTCGACGTAACCATAAAAACATGATTCCAAAGGAGCGCTGTGGGTACCCGGGCCGCTGAGGTTGCTTTGCTCTTTCTCCTCTGAGTACTCGGGTAGCAACAGAAACCCAACCTCCAGCTACGTCACCTGGCCAGTGAAATATCGTCCCAGCTGTCCCCTAAACCGAGTCAGTGATCTCTCGCTTCCTTCCTCCCTCCCTCCCTCCCTCCTTCCCTTCCTCCTTCTCTCTTCCTTCCTTCCTTCCTTCCTTCCTTCCTTCCTTCCTTCCTTCCTTCCTTCCTTCCTTCCTTCCTCCCTCCCTCCCTCCCTCCCTCTCTCTCTCCTTCCTTCCTTCCTTCCCTCCCTCCTTCCCTCCCTCCCTCTCTCCTTCCTTCCTTCCTTCCCTCCCTCCTTCCTTCCTTCTTTCCTTCCTTCCTTTCTTCCCTCCCTCCCTTCCCTCCTTCCCTCCCTCCTTCCTTCCCTCCCTCCTTCCTTCCCTCCCTCCCTCCCTCCCTCCCTCCCTCCTTCCTTCCTTCCTTCCTTCCTTCCTTCCTTCCTTCCTTCCTTCCTTCCTTCTAATTTAGCCTCCAAACTGATAGTTATTTCAATGTGAAGAATTGCTTCCTCCTTCTTGCTTTCTTGGCACCAATTTTTCCAGATAGAAGTGGAAGAAACAGTCTTGAAAAGTGCTCAGTGGGGAAAAAAAAATAGGAGAGTTGAAATTAAATATTGTAATGATATAAAACAGTAAGCAGCTCTGCTTGACAGCTCTGACAGCAATTTGTTCCAGAAAACAGCATTTATGATGTCAGTCCTATAAGGGAGTATGTTTGAATTAAAATAATTATGGCTGATAGCACAACAAAGATTCCTTGTAGTCAATCATCCCTCACAAATACCATGGGCAGAAACTTCCTGGTGGCGGGAAAAGTCTCTATCGGTAGGAAGCAGAAGCAATGGAGCACTTCCCAGAGGCCCCTCCAAAAACCCGGATGTCCTCCCGGAAGCCAGAGTGCTTCACTCTCTAAAGAAGCCAGTGTGTTGGGGACTGAGCAGTTGGGCCCCTGTCCCTCCTGGGATACAACACACCCTGCTCTGGTCAACTGTTCTGATGGAACTGGCTGGCTATCTAGATGTTCCCTTGCAGACAACCCAAGCTAACTCCCTTAGCTGCCATCCCTTTTGCAATCCTGAATTTGAAATTACAAAGGGTCCCAATTCGAATTTGGTGCCACTCAGAGGACCTGGCCGAGACGCCTGATGCCCAGAGACACTGTGGTCGGTACCCACAGGTAGACCTGGCTTGCTCCTGCTGTTTAGCATTTGACCCTTCCCTGAGTAGACATCCCGAGAGGGCCACCACTTGGCACCATTTAGGCTCGAGGGAGGTTGCTGGGTTTGGGACTGAAAGCTCCGGGGCTTGAAGGGGTAGTGGTGGGGAAGGAGCGGGAGGGGGTCAGAGGGATGGGGAGGCAAGCAGAGGAAAGGGGCGTCTCCTGGGGCCTGAGGCTGGGCCCTGGCAAGAGGGAGCCTCCTCCGTCCCCTCGCTCAGCTCCGTGCTGGCTGGGCAGGGCGGAGCTTGCAGGTCCCCGCCCGGATCAGAGCCCTCCACGCATGCTCCACCCTCCGTCCTGTCCCCCACCTTCCCTGCTCCCACGTCCTGGACCTCTCCTCGCAGCCCAAGCCGTGAAGTGCAGTCCAGGGCCCGTTTCTCTGCATGTCTCAGGATTGGCGGGCGTGGCAGGGCTCTCCTGCACCTCCCTCTGCACTGGGCTGGAATAGCATCCCCCCGAAATTCACATCCGCCCAGAACCTCGCAACGGGACCTTGTTTAGAGTGCGGGTCTTTGCAGACGCAATGGAGTTAAGGATCTCTAGACAAGATCATCCTGGATTTAGGGTGGGCTCTAAATTCAACGACTGGTGTCCTTATAAGAGAAAGGAAGGGATGTTTGGGATATGGAGACACAGAGAGGCTGTGCGATGATGGAGCCTCTGGGAGGCTGAGGCGGGAGGATCACTTGAGCCCAGGAGTTCAAGACCAGCCTGAGCAAGACCGAGACCCCGTCTCTACTAAAAGCAGAAAAATTAGCCAAGCATGGCGGTCTACATGCCTGTAGTCCCAGCTACTGGGGAGGCTGAGGCAGGAGGATCCCTCTCTCAAAAAAGAAAAAAAAATCACCTTCTCTGGACCCAGGCTGGGTCCACAGTGAGTAGACCAGGGCACCCTCTGGCATCCACGTGACTGTGGGCGTGAGTAAATCGAGCGTCATTCTCGTTATTTCAACACGGCAACTCTCGCTCTTCCGCCGGTTGTAAACCGCGCTCCTGGGGCTTTCGGGACGCCCACCCTTAGCTCTTAAAATTAAACGCTGTTCCTTTTACAGAGCCACGGAAGTCGCCCAGGAAGACCCATAAAATCGAATAAAAGTGAAAACTTCAAAAGGCTTGTAAAGGGCAATCCAGGAGAGATGTTGGATGGCGGTAGCAATGCAGGGGCCCGCTGGTGGGGACCGCCCCCCAAGGACACAGAAGCACCTCGAACGTGTAACGAACGATGAAGAGGGAATCAGGGAGTCATCAGGTGGAGGATCAAAACCCAACGTCCCAGACGAGCCTGGGTGGCGACTTCAGGAAGAGTGAATAAACCGGGGGTAAAGAGCGTGGGCCGCCGCGACCTGGGATCCTGATCAGGGGCCGCTGCTCTCAGTTTACCCTGGCGGTTGGTGAGGGGGGCATGAACGCATTTCACGGCCTTTGTGGACACCAGATTCTGGTGTCGTCCACTAAACGCTGTTTGTACGCGTCCCTTGTCACTAGACGTCGGGGCAGTGGAGGTCATGTTGACCTCCTAGGGCGACTGGAGCCAAGTGCCACAGCTGGGCGGCTTAAACGGCAGAAGGTCACCGGGTCGCAGTCCTGGAGGCCGGAGGTCTGAGATCACGGTGTCACACGGCTTGCTCCTTCTGAGCCCGTGAGGGAGGACCCGTCCCGGCCTCCCCCCCCCCCACGGCTTCTGGTGGTTTCTGGCATCTTTGGTGTCCTCGGCTTAGAGAAGCATCCCCCAGACTACTGCCTGCACCTTCATGCGGCTTCCCTCACATGCATCTCTGTGCACAGACGTTCTCTTTTCGTAAGGACACCAGTCTTGTTGGATTAGGGCCCGCCCTGGTGACCTCACCTGAACTCGACTGTGTCTTCAAAGACTATTTCCAATTAAGGTCGAGTTCTGGGGCATCGGGGGTTAGGACTTCAGCATGGGAACTTTTGGAGGACATGATTCCACCATAACAGAGGGGGACAGGGAATTTCTGGTTACTTTTGCTATGTAACAAACCGCCCCCAAACTTAGTGGCATGAAACAGCAGTTGTATCAGTTGTGTGCATTGGCGATACTGTGCTCTAAACCTCTTTGGGTCAGGAGCTTGGACAGGACACGGAGGGATGACTTTCCTCTGCGCCGCGTGTCTGGGAGGGGTGCTGGCTGGGCGTGGCTCAGCAGCTGGGGGCTGGGATCACCTTGACACTGTCACATCTGGCAGTTGGCCGGGGCTTCAGAGTCCCGACAAGTGGCCTCCTCGCGCTGCCTGCACTTCCTCGCACCAGGGCGGCCTCAGGGTGGCGGGACTGCTCACCCAGCCGCTCACGGCTCCCACGGCGAGTGTCCCAGGCAGCGGGCGCAAGTGGGGTGGCCTTTTGTGACCGAGCCTCTTCTGCCAGGTGCCGTGGGTCCAAGCCCGTCACTAGCGGGCTCAGGTTCTAGGGGCAGGAACGCAGACCCTACCCATGTTCCTTAATGGAATCTGACGCATGGACGCGATTTATGACTGCTAGGTTAGGGTTAGGGTTAGGGTTAGGGTTAGGGTTAGGGTTAGGGTTAGGGTTAGATCCCATGACGCATGCGGTGTCTGATGTTCACTCATCCGCAGGCATTCGTGGGTGCCGGCGATGTGCCAGTCTGGGCGGTTCCCACCCTCGAGGAGCCACCGCCTCGTAGGGGAGGGGAGGCAGGTAAGCGCACACTTGCATTGTCACCGAGGAGCCCCCCAGGACGCAGGCGAAGCTCCCCCAGGTGTGGAGAGAGTGAGTGACAGGCTCTCTGGATGGGGCAGCATTTGACACAAGCCCACAGGGGGACCCCGGTGAGCACCGCAGCCCCCGGCAGCCCCCAAGGGTCCCGGCCCTGTGACCGCAGCCTCTGGCGCAGAGCCGGGAGGGGCCGCTGGCCGGACACGGAGGCTGCGGGTGGGGTCGGCGCTCACAGAACCAGTACTCTGCAGCCGTCTGCCTCGCCAGGGGTGGTTTTCCCAATGGTGGCGGCAGGGGTGAGAGATGAGGGGCGCGTCATGATTTTCTGCAGGTAGAAATGCCACGGGCAGGCTCCAAACGTTGCCCGCGTGGGGAGTGGCGAGAGAGTTTTAGATTCCACGCGCTGACCCGCGGGATGGGGGTCACGTTCCTGCTCTCCCGAACTCCCTCCCCAGCACCCAGAACCGGGCACAGCACGAGTGCAGTGGAAGGAAGGCCCTGGGGCTTCAGAAGCCGGTCAGCTTCTGGGAGGGCCCCCCGGGCTTGGGTGCTTGCCAGCCGAGAGGTGGCTGATTCGCTCATTCGCTCATTCACTCGTGCATTCGTTCAGGACGGGCTTTCCGAGCTCCCCTGCACTCGGGGCGCTGTTCTACGCAGGGAGGCTCAGCAGGGAGGCTCAGCAGGGAGGCTCAGCAGGGAGGAGGACCGGCGTCTGGATTTTATTCTGAACGGGACGACAGGTCCCGTGTCAAGTTTCCAGTCTGGGACGGAAGCCCCTGCCGGAGGGGCAGGTGCGGGGATGCGGGAGTGAGCACGCCCAGCCCAGCACCACGGGAGAGGGCCCGCGCCTGTTTACGTGTGGGTGTTTGTCGAGCGGGCGGTTTAATTATAGCAGCGCTATGCACTGGCTTCCCATTAATAATGCAGTGAATTTCAGCGGCAGATTAAATTCTGTAAAGGAGCAAATTGCCCAGGAAAGTGAAGTAGCGCCGTGGCAGAGGACAATCAGTACATTATAGGTCTTTTATTAGATAGAAGCCCACGGCAGTGGGCAGATGGGCTCTCACGAAAGCGCACATATGAGAAAAATGGGAACTGCATCAATCAACGTATCAAAAGCACTTAAAGGAAACAGGCTTGTGCTGAAGGTGGCAGGGCTAGGGAAGGGCTGGCTGGCCCAGGAAGATTACGGCTCAGGCAATAGCACTGGGGCTGGGCGGAGGCTTAGCTGTCTGTCCAGAGTTCTAGTAGTTAATGGGCCTTTAGAAACTTTACTTTTTTTTTTTTTTTTTTTTTGAGACAGAGTCTCACTTTGTTGCCCAGGCTAGAGTGAGTGCCGTGGCGTCAGCCTAGCTCACAGCAACCTCAAACTCCTGGGCTCAAGCGATCCTCCTGCCTCAGCCTCCCGAATAGCTGGGACTACAGGCATGTGCCACCATGCCCGGCTAATTTTTTTTTTTCTATATTAGTTGGCCAATTAATTTCTTTCTATTTATAGTAGAGACGGGGTCTCGCTCTTGCTCAGGCTGGTCTCGAACTCCTGACCTCGAGAAATCCGCCCGCCTCGGCCTCCCAGAGAGCTAGGATTACAGGCTTGAGCCACCGCGCCCGGCCTAGAAACTTTACTTTTAACAGCAGTGTTAGACCTGTGTCATGACGCAGTGTTAGGGGAAGAGCTGGCTGTTTCTTGATCCATGCGGCATTTGACGCCAGACACGTACTGCAAAAGGGAGGCTTGAGCTCAGGCTTCTTGGTTCCACCGCAGTCCCCGTGGGGGAAGTGTGTGAGAGGGAGCAGCTGCCCGGCACCCTGGTGGGGGGGAGGAGGGGGGACTAGCACAGGCCTGCCCTTGGCCAGAGGGGCATGAACCCAGCCCAAGCATCTCTGGGAGATCCTGCTGGCCTTGTGTTGCCACTTGGAGGGAGTTTCTAACAAGGTGCTGGGGGTCAGGTGTGGGCGGCCCAGCTTGCAGGTGGGGCGGGGGGCAGGTAAGTAGAGCTGACCACAGCAGGGTGCCTCAGCCCCCAAAGGTGGCGATGCTGGTGTGCTCTGTTCACTGATGTCTCTCTACTCCGGAGAACACGCTTGGCAGAGAGTAGGCACTTGATAGATATTGGTTGAATGAATGAATAAGTGAATGGACCTCCCAGTAGCGGGAGATATGATAGGGTCCCAAAAGCATCCTCCGGTTTCATTCTTTCTTTCCTTCTGATCCTAGTCCAGGGCCTGCATGACATACTCTTGCCCTGAAATTCTAGCTGTCCCAGCCAGCAGGGAGGCTGACCCCACCAACCGCGTGGCGCTCTGTTCTGCATCCACCGTCTCCGGTCAATCCCTCTCCCACGCATGCGTCCTGTGCCCCTGCACTTTCAGCTCCTTGAGAGCAAAGAAAGGTTTTGTCCCTTGGTGTCCCGGGGTCCTAGAGAGAGGCATGCATACTCTAGGGCAGGGTCCTCAAACTGCGGCCCGAGGGGCCACATGCGGCCCGCCGAGGACATTTATCCACCCAGCCAGGTTGTTTTTGCCGCCGCTGCCTGTCCTGCTTAGCAGCCGACTGGTCCCGGGCCCACAGTGCGCATGTGTGGAATGTGCGCCGCACTCTCCAATGGTCTGAGGGACAGTGAACTGGCCCCCTGTTTAAAGGTTTCAGGACCCCTGCTCTGGGGCCACACAGGAGCATCGCTGGGACTCAGGAAGAGAATGTTAGAACGTCTAGTTCTACTTATTTTTTAGTGTCATGTTTTAAATTTTTCCACTTGTGTGTATGTGTTTTGTAATGTGTGTCCCGCCAGTTAGTCTAGGGCAGTGGTTCTCAGCTGGGGGCAGTTTTACTGCCAGGAGACATTGGGCAATGTCTGGAGACGTTTTTTGGTTGTCATGGCTCCGGGGAGGGGCTGCTACTGGCATCTAGTGGGTAGCGGCCAGGGATGCTGCTAAACACCCTTCCGTGCACAGGACGAGCCCGCACTGGGAACGATCTGGCCTCAGATGAAGACGGTGCTGAGGTTGAGACACTGGTCTAGCAAGTGATTTAAGAAGTCTCCTTGTACCTTGATTTTAACAGCTATAAAAACAGGATTAGAATCATCCCTATCCCACAGGTATTTTTTTTAATGAAGTGAGTGAATACATGTGAGGCATTTGGAACCAACATTAGCCCTCTTAGCTGTGCAGGTATGAATTGACAGATAATTGCATAGACATTGTGGGTGGTGGTCAGGATTTTATTCTAACAGGGACACACTGTGACAAAGGTGGAAGCGCTGAGATAGATGGATAGATGATGCTGGACTCAATACACTAAAGAACACTTTTTGAGCAGCAGGCATTTGCTGAGTGTGCTTTAAATGCTTGGACTCATTAACTTTCTTAATAGCTCTACTGGGTAAATAGGTAGGCGCTCAATAAATATCCGTGGCCAAACAATTAACATTAAGCTAAATACAAATGCCTGAAGATTGTCGTAGGTGACACTTGCCCTGACGATTTGGAGGGGAGATTGACTTCATCGGGGTACCCGGAAGCTCTCGTGAAGAAGCTGGAAAAGCGGGGGTGAGTCATGGGGACGGTTGGGGGGTCCTGTGAGTCTCCAATGTCAGGCCAAGGGGTGTGGGCTGCAACTGCAGAGAGTGCGGATCTCCAGAGGGTTTTTGCACGAATTTGTGAACCACGAGGAGGTGACGTGCTTGCTTGGAGATAACCCTAAAATACGCTGGGGCTCCATGTGACCAGGTCTCTTTCTGGAGTCAGAAGAAATAATTCAGTAGCTAAGAGTGATTAAAACTCGCTACCTGCACGTGCTAGCTCCTGATAGAGGGAGCTGGGTTTAGGCTCTCGGCGGCGCTGGTTCTGAGTCCCCGCGCCGTGGGCACAGCAGCGTCGTGCAGAGTCCAGTTCCTGCTTTATCCCAGACGAGGCTCGGAGGGAGGGACGCGGGCTGTGCGGGGAGCGTCCTGGGAGGTCCTGGTTTCTAAACGCCTGCAAGGCGGGAGGCTGAAGTTCTCTCCTCCCTGGGCCGAGCGCATCTCGGCGGGATACCGTCGGCGTCTCACCCACGGCTATGCAGGGCCAGCCCCGTCTGTACCACGTCACCGGGGACGCGGACGCTCAAGTGGCCGGCCCCCTGGGGCGCCGGGGCCTCTGCGAGGGAGTCAGGAATTGTGAGAGTGGGGTAGACTGCGAAGGGTCCCCCAGGACCTGCTCTCCTGCCCACTGGTTAATTCTTAGAAATGCCGTCCTTATGCAGCAAGTTCTTCTCCCTGTTTCACTGTGACGCACAAGGGGCCCATTAAGGCACAAGGTGGGGAACTGTGGTCCGGCCCCAGCTGCTCGCTCTCTCTCTCTCTCTCTCTCTCTCTCTCTCTCTTCTCGCTCTCTCGCTCTCTCTCTCTCGCTCTCTCTCTCTCGCTCTCTCTCTCTCTCGCTCTCTCTCTCTCTCTTCTCTCTCTCTCTCTCTCGCTCTCTCTCTCTCGCTCTCTCTCTCTCGCTCTCTCTCTCTCGCTCTCTCTCTCTCGCTCTCTCTCTCTCTCTCTCTCGCTCTCTCTCTCTCGCTCTCTCTCTCTCTCTTCTCTCTCTCTCTCTCTCGCTCTCTCTCTCTCGCTCTCTCTCTCTCTCTCTCTTCTCTCTCTCTCTCTCGCTCTCTCTCTCTCTCTCTCTCTCTTCTCTCTCTCTCTCTCTCTCTCTCTCTCTCTCGCTCTCTCTCTCTCTCTCTCGCTCTCTCTCTCTCTCTCTCTCTCTTCTCTCTCTCTCTCTCGCTCTCTCTCTCTCTCTCTCTCTCTCTCTCTCTCGCTCTCTCTCTCTCTCTCTCTCTTCTCTCTCTCTCTCGCTCTCTCTCTCTCGCTCTCTCTCTCTCTCTCTTCTCTCTCTCTCTCTCGCTCTCTCTCTCTCTCTCTCTCTTCTCTCTCTCCTCTCTCGCTCTCTCTCTCTCTCTCTCTCTCTCTCTCTCTCTCTCTCTCTCGCTCTCTCTCTCTCGCTCTCTCTCTCTCGCTCTCTCTCTCTCTCTCTCTTCTCTCTCTCTCTCTCTCTCGCTCTCTCTCTCTCGCTCTCTCTCTCTCTCTCTCGCTCTCTCTCTCGCTCTCTCTCGCTCTCTCTCTCTCTCTCTCTCTCTTCTCTCTCTCTCTCTCTCTCTCTCTCTCTCGCTGGAAGCCGGCACAAACCGCAGGCCAGGGACGGCTCCTGCCGGGTGGAGGGGCAGCCGTGGGGACGCGGCAAGGAGCCTGGGCCGGCCAGACAGCGACGGGCGAAGCTCCCGTCCCAGGGTGAGCTGGCCCCGGCTCCTGCTTCGGGTTCTCGGCAGACACGGACTGACGAACCGCAAGGGAAGACGAGAGGCCAGCGTCAGCCTGTGCCGCACGCCCCTGCTGCAGCAGCAGGGATGAAATCACAGGCAACCCAGGTGGCTGTTTTAGCTCAGTGCGGGGACAGCTGTGAGGAGCAAAGGTGATTGTTTTATGCATTCAGCCATCAGAGAGTCGGGGAGCCCTGCTCTCACATGCTCGCTTTCTAATCAAGAGACGCAGTATTCTGTTTGATTGGCAGCCACCCGGGACAGAGTCCCCAGGAAGGAAGTCACCGGTCCCTGTGATCCCGGAGAGGGAGGGAATCAAAGGCAGCGGGAGACGCTGCCTCCTGCCCTCAGCACGGCCCTCCTGGGACCGCACATCCATTTGCTTGTTTAGACTTCAGATCACGCACCGGGTGCTTCAGTCATTCACCGGTTGACTCATTCATTCATTCATTCCTAATGCATTCTTTGTTTTTCTCGTGCATCGACTCACTCGACTCACTCACAACTTTCCTTACTCGCCGTGACGGCTGTCATTCATCGAGCTGCCGATAGCACAGGCCTTGCAGAGCAGGATCAAGGCAACAGTGATGCCCTCCGTGAGCTCCCTGGGTGGGGGGAGGCCATTGTTCTCTGGGCTCCCCATCCTCCCAGGCGAGTCCTGTTCTGGTCACGTGGCCAGGGCAGCGCGTGGCCACTGGGAGCACACACAGCGGCGTCTCCTGCAGTCGCTGAGCACAAGGGC
Organism: Microcebus murinus; assembly: GCF_040939455.1. Taxonomy (NCBI): domain Eukaryota; kingdom Metazoa; phylum Chordata; class Mammalia; order Primates; family Cheirogaleidae; genus Microcebus; species Microcebus murinus. The sequence continues at coordinate 59,423,050 of NC_134121.1, forward strand.
TCTCCTGTGTAAATCTTGAGAAATCCTGTAATCAGATAATGTATGTCTTCCAGATTGTTCTTTTTCGAAGATTGAGTTATTCTAGGTTCTTTGGCTTTCCGTATATATTTTCTGCTTATCAATTTCTAAAAGCAACAATCCTTCTGGGATTTTAATTGGGATTGAATTTTTATCTATAACTCCATTTAAAGGGAATTGGCATTATAAAATATTGTCTTTCAATTCAAAATTATGGCATATGTCTTCATTTATGTAGGCCTTCCTTGTTATCGCTCAATAATTTTTATAAAATTTCAGTATAAAGTTCTCACATACCTTTTGTAAATTTATTCCTGAGCATTTTATTGTTTTGATCCCACTGCAAATAAAATTGTGTTTAAGAAATCATGTTCTTACTGTTTCCTGCTAATATATAAATATTCAATTGGTTTTTGTATAGAGAATATATATCATAATACTTTATAAATTCATCTATTAGATCTGATAGATTTTCTAAAAATTATTATTCCTTGGGATGCGTAAACAATGATGATTGTGTAAACAATCATGTTTTATCCAATCTATGGATAAAAGACAGTTTTACCTACTCCTCTTTAATCTGATGCCTTTTATTTCTTTTTCTTGCCTTATTGCACTGGCGGGAAATGCCAACACAATGTTGAATTGAAGTAGTGAGAAAGGACATCTCTGTGTTGTTCCTGATCAGACTTTCACCTTTAGGTGCTATGTTAGCTGAAGAGGTTTTTTTTGTAGAAGAAAAAAACTTTAACAGGTTGAGGGGGTTCCATCCTACTCCTATTTTGCTGAGAGTTCTGTTGCGAATTGATGTTGAATGTTGTCAGATTTTTTCCTGCAACTATTGAGATGATCGTATGATTTTCTTTTTTAATGTGTTAATATGGTGAATTTCATTGATTGATTTTAGACTATTAAACCAACCTTGCATTCTTGAGGTTAAACCCTATTTGGTCAGGATATATGATTCATTTTATATACTGATGAATTCGTTTTTCTGAACTTTGTCGAAAAGGATTTTGCATCTGTGTTCATGAGGAGCATTCGCGTATACATTTCTCTTATTGCAATTTCTTTGTCTGGTTTTTGTTTTAGGGTAATATTGGCCTCATAAAGTGAGTTGAGAAGTATTTCCTCCTCTTACATTTTTGGGAAGAGTTCATGCAGAATAGGTATAAATTCTTCCTTAAATATTTGTCAAATTCACCAGTGAAGCCTTCTGGGCCTGGGTTTATTTTTGTGGTAAATTTTTGACTGAAAATTCAACTTTAAAAATACATATAGAGTTATTCATATTATCCTTTTCTTCTTGAGTGAGCTTTGGTAGTTTGTGTTTTTCAGGGAATTTGTCCATTTCATCTAAATTGTCAAATTTATTGGCATAAAGTCATCCATAATTATACTCCCTATTATACTTTTAATTTCTGTGGGATCTGTGATGATGTTCCCGCTTTCATTCCTGATATCAACAATCTGTGTTTTCTCTACTTTTTTCCTGATCCGTCAGGCTATAGAGTTTTTTTAAAAGCAATTTTAATGATTTTTAAACATCACCTTTTGTTTCCTTAAATTTTCCTCTTTTTAAAATACTATTTCATTTAATTCTGCTCTTTATTATTTTCTTCCTTCTGCTCACATTAGGGTTACTTTGCTTTGCTTTTTTCTAGTTTCTTAAGATGGATGCTTAGATAATTAATTGGGGGCAGTTCTTATTTGTAATATCACTGGCTTTGAAATGCTACAAACTCTTCTCTAAGCACAACTTCCACAACTTCTCCATCACAGAAATTTTATATATTGTGTTTTCCTTGTCATTAAGTTCAAAATATATTTTAATTCTTCTTATGATTTCTCCTTTGACTCCTCTGTTATCTAGGAGCGCATTGTTTAATGCCAAGTGTTTGGGTGATTTTCCAAACATATTTCTGCTATTATTTTTCAGTTTAATTCCATTGCTCTCAAATACTTTGGTACTAGTTTTTGTTATATTCATCTAAATATTGTTGAACCATGTTTTAGAACACAGTTACATTACTTGGAATCAATTTGATTCTTGGGAAATAATTTATTAAGTTTTGTTAGGGTGCAACCAGCATAGCATTTATTCTAGGGCTAATGTGGCATTAAATTACCGCAAGGCAGTGCTGAAGGGCAGAGTCCCCAGAAATAATTTTATTTTAGTATTTATTATTTTTATTGTTTTATTATATTTTCTTGCATTTGAATGTTATTTTCACTAGATATAGAATTCTGGGTCAACAGTTCCTTTCTTCAGCCCTTTAAACATGCTATTTTTTGGCTTCTGGTTTTTCTCATAAGAAATCAAAGAGATCAATGGTGATTATTTTTTTTTTTCCTGCATGCAATGCACTTTTTTTTTCCAGGCTACATTTAAGATTTTCTCTTTATAACTGCACAAGCTTCAGGAGCTCTGTGTAGCTCACAGCCCCCTAATCACAGTTCTGTGTTGGGCCTTGTCTCAGTCTTCTGCCAGGCACAACCTGCTTAGAATTGGGACAGAAACTCAAGGAGACTCTATGCCAATTTTGGGGCCCCCTCTTCATAGCTTCCCCTACTAGGGTACCCTGCCCCGCAGATTCCGGATTCCTCGGCAACCCTGAACGCTGGTCTCTGCCTTTTCTACTCGACGATGCCATGGCTGTCTGTTTGGGCTCCACATACCCATGCCTCATCCGGAAATGCTCCCAGGCAAAAGTCCTAGGTAAAGGTGGACCTTACCTGGCACGTTGCCATTCTCTCGTGGATCTCAGCCCTGCACCGTATACCGTCCAAAGCTTGTGGTCCAAAGCCTGCCCAGAGTATAACTGCTGCTTTACTTATTTTATCCAATTTTGTAGCTGTAGGTGACAGAATGCTAAGTGACACCCATTATTCTGCCGTGACAAAACCACCGAATCTCTTTCTAGCTGTAGAAATGTCATTGCTCAGAAGCCATCTCCCCTCATACTTACTTTACCTCTAGTTGGCCAGAGTGGCACCCCAAGTTCATGCCTAAAACAGTCATGGACAAGGTGAGTGAAATCACTCAGGCTGGGGTTGGGGGTCCCACCTCCCTAAGAGCACGTGTTGTCCAGGCCCTGGTCATCATCAGAATCTGTGAGCGAGCAAGAAGGGGACAGTGGGCATGGAGTGACCCAACAGTGCTGCCTCACTGCCGTCCTTCAAGTTTCCAGTTCCCAGCTCCAGCCTCGGGGCAGCCCAGCTCTGCTCCCACACCCGTCCTCGGGGGTTTGTGTCTTCAATGTAACCTTCTGCTCTGGACTGAATCATGTCCCCCCAGAGTTCCTGTCCACCCAAGACCTGTGAGTGTGATCTTATTTGGGAAAAGGGTCTTTGCAGGTTTAATCAAGTTAAGACGAGGGCACGCTGCAGTAGGATGGGCCCTGATTCAACCACTGGTCCGTATAAGAAGAGGAGAGTTTGGACACAGAAACATGCATGGAGGGAAAACAAAGTCAGGTGCAGGGCGGGTGGCATGCGAAGGCAGAGGCGGAGACTGGAGTGAGGTGTCCACAGGCCGATGAACACCGAGGGTTGCCACCGGAAGCTGGAGAGAGCAGACACAGTCTCCCTCTAGGGCTCTAGGAGGAGCCAACCCTGATGACACCGTGGTTTTGGATTTCTGGGCTCCAGAACTGGCAGTGTTGCGGCAGTGTGTACAGCTAGTGTTACAGCCCTTGTTACAGCTCTCTTCGTGTCTTCTGATGTCCTCCCTCCTTCCTGCCCTTCTGCCCCTGCTTTTATACCCTTGGTAGGGCTCAAGAAGCATCCAATCAACTACAAGCTTTAACATCCAATCATCAACAGGCTTTAACATCCAATCAACAACAAGCCTTAACATCCAACCAAAACAGTGGGATTCAAAAATTACCCAATCAGGATCACGCAAGCAGCCTGGCCGGAAACAGGCTGCAGCACCAGGGCCTGGGGCATTCCGGCTCACGGGGTCCCGGCGTCCTGGAGGCACTCGGGGTGCCTTTAACTGGCCAAGCACAGCACTGGCCCCCAGAGATGCGGAACTACTGGGAGGCGGCAGTTGGCCACGTCCCGGCACCCGACATTTTCCACATCAGCAGAGGATAAATTTCTGCTGTTTTCACCACCCACAATTTGTAGGACTATGTTAGAGCAGTCCCAGGAAGCTATGCCTTTCAATAACATCATGGCATTTTGTTGAGCTGGTTTGAGCAGATGTCCGTCGCTTTGGTGAAAACAAAGGAAACTCCTTAGCCATGATGCTCCTCTTTCCCCTTCAAACTTGTTGGAAAATTCCACTTCCTCCTGACCGGTGAGTCCACACAGTGCCCTCCCCAGCGCCCCTCTCTCTCACCAGTGACTGACTGTTGCCACCCACACCTCCTTTGCTTTCTGCTGCATGGCCACCTCTCTGGGCCATGCTACAGACCCCGAGGGACACCTGCTCTGTCATTCTCCACGCCAGCATTCCGCTATTGGCACCCAGAGAGGCCAGTGTCCTGGTGCCCCACTCGGCGTGCAGTGGACAAGCACTGTGATGGTTAATTTCATGTGTCAACTTGCCTGGGCTAAGGGATGCCCAGGTAGCTGGGAAGACATTATTTCTGGGTGGGGCCCTGTGGTTGTCTCTGGAAGAGATTAACGTGTGCATCAGTAGGCTGAGCAAGGAAGACCCGCCCTCGTGGATAGGTGTGGGCAGCACCTGTCAATCCTCTGAGGACCTAAATAAAACACAAAGGCGAAGGAAGAGCAAACTCTCTCCTTCCCCTCGAGCTAAGGCATCCACCTTCTCCTGCCCTGTTGTGGGAGCTCCGGGTTCTCGGGTCTCTGGACTCTGGAACTTCCACCAGCTGCAGCACCAGGTTCTCGGGTCTTCGGCCTCAGGCTGGGAGTTACAGCGTCGGCTCGCAGGCCCTCGGACTTTCAGACTCAGACTGAGCGACACCAACCCTCCTGGGCCTCCAGCTTGCAGGCGGCAGGTGGCGGGAGTTCTCACCCTCCATAAATGTGTGACCCGCCTCCCGTAATAAATCTCTTGTATATAGCTATACATATCTACCTGTGTACCTACCTGTCTATCCACCCATCTCCTGCTCACTCCGCTTCTCTGCAGAGCCCTGACTAATGCAGGTGCCCTGGGGAGGGTTTGGCGGCTTGGAAACCTCTGGGCTCTGAAGCCAGTCACCCAGATAGAGCCCAGAGAGGCCGAGCCCCCCCCCCCCCCGAGCTGGGGCCTTTCTCACGCTCCAGTCCCGCACGCATGTGGAGCCAAGTCCCCTCATCCGCCAAAAGCAAACTCAACGTGAAGGGCCCCTGGGACCCAGGATTATGGACACTTATAACTAATGCCAAATAAACAAGCCAAAATTATATGTAATTACTCCTGGAGTCATTTACTCATATCAGTAATTGACCTGTGCATTCTTTAATCTTTAATGCTCTTTTACAATTCCGCCTCGGGGAGTCATCACGGTCATTGACGTTTGTCATGGGGAGGACTCCAGAGGCACCGGGCTTTGGTTAAGATGTCTTGAAAGGAAATAACCAATTTAGGACGACATGACTTCCGTGGGGGGAAGAGGCACGGGGTTGGGGGGCTCTGTAGCTGCCTGCATTTTCCTGGGTCAGGACAGCAGGGGTGACGATGACGACGATGATGATGGTGGTGCTGTCACTAGGGTTTACTGATGGCTCAGCACGATTTCAACGAATCCTTTTAGGAAATCTTTAGGATACTTGGTATTATTGGCTGCATTTTACTGGAGGGAACTAAGGCACGGAGAAGTTAAATAACTCGCCCTAAGACACACCGCTGTGAGATCCTGAAGCCAAGTTGGACCTCACATCTGCAGAAGACTCAAACCCTGACCCTACTGGCCCATAGGGGCCGAGACCCCTGACCTTACTGGCCCACAGGGGCCGAGACCCCTGCCTGCAAAGCGCCCCTCCAAGAGGTTACAAAAAGCCTCTCTCTTAGCCTCCTTCTGTGCTGGGCTGGAGGAAGGGAGTCAAGCTGAGTGCAAGTATTTTTCTTCTCATCTCCTGAACACAAAAATGTGAACAGTTCGCTGACTGTTTATTTTACCCCTTTGAGTGTTTAGTGTTAAAAAATAAAATAAAAACTGCACAGGGCTAGTTTCGTGTGTGAGTTACCAATCTCCCCAGGAGCAGACTGGAAACTTGGTGATAGCAGACCGATTTTCTCTGGGTGGCCAGCTCGGCGTCCAGGCACCTCCTTTACAGATGCCCCGTGCCACTTCCCCTCTGGCCCGAGGTCCAAGTCCCGAGGTCACTGGCAGGAGGAGGCTGGGCAGCGGTTCCTGCATGTCTGGACCCGGACCCCTCCCCTCTGAAGGTGTGCTCCGGACAGGGCCGGGGAGCGCAGGCTCCACCCAAGTGGCACTTCGAGGCCCGAGGTTGGGTGAATCCCAGAGTCTGCAGACTTTACCCGGGGCTCGCGCCTGCCCCTGCTCGCTGGCAGTGCCCTGGGGGGGCTCCCAGCCACACCGCTCCTGCTCTGACCCCAAAGCCCAGGTCCCCTCCCCTTCCCAGCCATGGGTGCCTACACCCCACATTCCTCCTTCCAGCCTGAACCCCGACAGCTGCCTTTCTCCCCAGCCTCAGGTCGAATCACCCGATTCCTTCTTTGCGCTATCCCTTGAATTCCTCCCTCCCTCCCTCCCTTCCTCTTCCATGTTGCCAGCTCCCTCCCTGGTCTCTACCCCACCTCTGGGCTGAGACGCTCCAGCGAGTCCCCACACCAGCCCTGCGCCCTCCTTGATCAGGGCCCACCCACCACGGAGCACATGCCGCCGGCCAAAGCCACAATGCCACCAACCCGAGCCATGCCCAGGCGGGACGCCTGCCTGTCTGATGTCACTTAACAGCGACATCCTCTCCTCCCGGCTCAATTTTCACTCAAGTCCCCCCACTCGAGGCTCTAGCTCCGTGTCCCCCTCCCAGCCGCCCCTGCAGCTCCTCCCTGGAATTCCTCAGGAACGTGGAGCCCGGTCTCACTTGATCATTCCCCCGAACGTGGAGCCGGCCACTTGATCATTCCCCCGAAGCCAGGCCCCTGCGTCCCTCGCCGGCCGCACGCTGGGGAGACTGCAGCCGCTCCCGCTTCACCTTGCGCCCGCCTCGGCAGCAGCCCCGGCTGGGCAGAGCCGGCACTCAATCAACGCCCGCCTAATGAATCGGCTGAATAAATTAATTTGGGGCTCCTTTTCCAGGCCTCCTGCTTGGAGGGGGAGGCCGCCTCCCTGACCTGTGGGGCGAGGACCCCCGAGGGTGGCACGGGGCTCCCACGGCCTGGCCCCGGATTCCGTTAAACCACGAGGGGGAGGGAGGGCTCACCCAGAGAGCCGCCCGCCCCGTCTCAGGCTGTTGACCGAGGCAGGAAGAGAGGGGAAGGTCTGCAGCTAATCGTCCTTGTGCATTAATCACGGCGTGCTGTGGGGGCGCCGTCAGAGTGTGCTAATTCGGTAATTACCGAGGAGGGGGCGTCTGCTCCGTAACCTCGGCCTTTGTCATTATTTTTTAACTGCAACATGACATGAGGGAAGGAGCGAGGGATTCCAGCCCCATCTGCAGCCGGTCCCAGCACCGCTGCGCTCCTCCTCGGGGCCGGCATCCCTGGGCGTGAGCGTCCGGGTGAGGACACTTGGGGGGACCCCCGCAAAGGTCTGCTTTGTGGGGAGACGGGGCTGGAGCCCACGCTTCATGACACACTGACCACCATGGCCAGAAGATTCTAGGCCCCCGGGCCCGAGCCCTCCCTGCCGCCTGGCCTGCAGCCCCAGTGGCCTTCTTTAATGGGCTGGGGGTTCCCCAATCCCTAGATGGGGTCTTCTTCACTAACCCCTGCACACCTGGTACCCTTGATTGTGTCCCCCTGCTCCCTGACGGTTGAGACACCAGGTCATACTGGGAACAGCCAAGCCCCGGGGGTGGCTTTGTGCTAAATCGAGCTGGGTGGCGTCGGCAATGGGTAGGACAGCTGTGCACAGTGCACGTGGCGGGGGGGGGGGGTGCTGCCACCCACCAGGCCGGGAATTCCGTCTCCTCTGCCTGGAGAGCCCCGCCAGGCTCGGGTGTCCTGCCCCTCCAGCGCCCCCCAGTCTCTGCTTTCTCCGGACTCTGCTGCTGCAGAGCCAACGCTGAGACTCCGAGCCCCGCTGGACTCCTGCGGCGCCTGACGACTTCGCTGTCTTTGGCTGGGCTCGCCCGTTTCCTGCGAGCCTCTCCCTCTGCGGCCCGAGCACTTGGGTGTCGGGGACGGACAGACCCGGGTCAAAATCTCAGCAGGAAAGCCGAAGACCCCACAGTGGAGGAGTGGCTGCTGTCACTGCCGGACCTCTCTCGCTCCGCTCCGCAGCTCTGCCCTCCCGGCCTGGGCAGGATTGGGCGCTGGGGCACTTCCGAGCCAGAAGTGGTTCTCACGTGCAGCCAGGCTGAGAACAGGGTCTCTAGGATGAAGTTCGGGGTCCTCCTCAGGTGCTGTCCCCGACCTGGCCCAGGTCTGTCGTCCCAGCCCCTTTCCCTCCCTCGTCCCCCACATATAAATCCCATCAGACCCGGCCTGAGCTATTTCACGCCTCAGTGCCTTTGCACTTGCAGCTGCTTCTGCAGCAAAGAATCCCTGCGACATTCTGGAGGTGTCCATCAGCCCTGCAGCCGCCTGTTGGCTCGTCGGCTCCTGAACGCATTAGCCCTTTATGTTCACTGTCTCTCTTCCTCCTTCGGTGCGAAGAGCAGATTGTATTTATCTGGAACCATCCTTGTTCTGTGTATTTCTTTTTTTTTTTGAGACAGAGTCTCGCTTTGTTGCCCAGGCTAGAGTGAGTGCCGTGGCGTCAGCCTAGCTCACAGCAACCTCAAACTCCTGGGCTCAAGCGATCCTCCTGCCTCAGCCTCCCGAGTCGCTGGGACTACAGGCATGCGCCACCATGCCCAGCTAATTTTTTCTACATATATTATTTGGCCAATTAATTTCTTTCTATTTATAGTAGAGACGGGGTCTCGCTCTTGCTCAGGCTGGTTTCAAACTCCTGACCTCGAGCAATCCTCCTGCCTAGGCCTCCCAGAGTGCTAGGATTACAGGCGTGAGCCACCGTGCTTATTTTGATCATTCGTTGTTTGGCTCTGGTAACGTGGAAGGACGGGTTGGGGGGGAGGCGACTTTGGTGCCACCGAGACCTAGGTTTGCATCCTTAGTTCCGCCACTTACATTGTGTGGCTACGGGCAAGTCACATAAAGGCTCTGAGCCTCAGTTTCCTCATCTGTGAAACACACGTGTCCACTCAACCCGTTTTTAGTGAATAGCTACTGTGTGCGGTGCATTCCAGGCGCATCTTCTCAGTTAACTTTTGGGGCAACCCTGCGAGACAGCACGCGGGCGCAAGGATGGGGCAGGGTCCACTCCATCCTGGCGGGCACAGACCTTGGCCAGACTGCTTCGCAGCCCCGAACACGTCTGCCGAGTCCTCGCCGTGCGTTTTCTCCTCGGAACCCTCGGAACGTCCCTCTGAGGTTGGCACGGCCCTGCCCATGTGACAGACGAGGACGCCGCCTTGGCAAGGCTGGAAACCTGTCCTAAGCCCCACAGCTCACAAGTGGCGGGAGGATTCGCACCTGGATCCGCACGGCCCAAGGCCACGTGCTTCAAACTGCTCGGCTGCGGGAGACAAGCTGCCCGCGGCGTCTACACGGAGCGGCGCTGGCAGGCCGCCCAGAGCGGGCCGGGAAGCGCAGGCTTGTCTGCTGTGAAACTGCTCCCGTCAAATTGTGGGAGAGGAGCCACCGAATGAGCCCTGCGCGTTTCCTTCGCTCCGAGCTGACACGCCGCCCGCCTGGGGACAGAACTCGGTGTCAGGAGACATCGGCCGGCCACGGTGACTCATCGGGCCCTGCCCCGTGCCCCGCCCCTCAAACACCAGACCCGGGGGACTCCAACATGCTGCCAGGCTGGCATGCCCTGAATACACATCTCCCATGAGCCTGAGCTTATTTATTAAAAAAAAAAAATTAGAAATACTTTCTTACTGAAAAAGTAACACTTGCAGAATATAAAAACAAAATAGTGAAAAGAGGTATTTGATTAAAAGTACCCTGCCCCGCACCCCAGGGCCCCAAGTCCTCCTCCTTCGAAGCAACTATTGAGAATTTCTTGTGTATCCCTGCAGAAGTTCTTTGTGTGCATGCAAATCATGTATGTCTGTGTATCTTTATACACACTGTTCTGCGTGCTTCCTTTGCAAATAACATGTGTTTGGTATCTTTGAATGCCAGCACAACAGTTTTACTGGCTGCGTAGTACTCCACTGCCAAGACTGGGTTTATCTGACAGTCCCACCCTGATGGGTGCAGGGGCATTTCATAGCATTATTTTGTTCTTTCAGATACTGCTGCATTTAACATTCCTGCACAGGTATCTTTGAACATGTGTCCAAATATGCCTGTCTGTAGCATACCTCCTAAAAGCAGAACAGATTTTACTCTTGCTCTGGAGGTCCTAGCAAATGGAACAGAAGATGAGAAATAGAAATAAGAGTCCCACAAATTAGAAAAGACAAGACAAATCTGTGATTCCTTGCAGACAACGGGATCTTCTACCTAGAATATCCAGTGGCAACAGCCGACGAATTATTGGGACTGATAAGAGAACTCAGCGAGAGGAGGCTCAACATAAAAAATATCAATTGTCTCCGTGCACTCCAGCAATAACCGATCAGAAAATGTAATAGGAAAAGAGGAGTGGGGAGGGCTGGGCCCAAAGTCCCCTACAGCAGTGGTTCTCAAACTCCCGGCTACTCGGAATTGCCTGGGGGGCTTGTCAAAATTCGCACTGCCGGGCCCCACCCCCAGTTTCCAGCCAGCAGGTGCAGGCTGGTGCCCGGGAATCTGCATTTTAACATGCTCTGGGCGATGCTGGTGCGGCCGGGCTTCGGGCCCCTGCTTTGGGTAGCCAGGACCGAAAGGCATCGTCCCTCTTTCGGCTGCAGCTGGCAGCGTGTGAGGGGACAAGCCCCACTCCCCGCACCTTCAGCAGGGCTGGCTGCGATCACAGCCTTTGCCGCCGTGCCAGTTGGATGATCTGGGCGAAAAAATCTTCTTCTATGGTTTAAATGTGCATCTCTCTAACTAAAAACGAATGAGGCCAAGCGTCTTCCCACGTGTCTGGCATTGGCCTCGATCTTCATGCCACCAGATGTTAAAGGGACAGCCACGAGTCGAAGTAAACTCACAGCACCAGATGGCAGCGCCACCTCCCCTGGGGTCCCGCCACCCCTCCCGCCACGAATCCAAGGCGGGAAGGGACCTTGAAGGCCCTCCCCACCCCCGCCGGCCAGTTCCTGCCTCCAGGAAGGCTGCACTCTGTGCTGGCGGGAGGCCAGCACGCACAGCCCTCCTAAGAGCATTTTCCAACGTTGAACTGTCTTTTTGGTGGCAAGAGTACAGAACTCGAATCCAGAAAACCTAATATCTCGAGCCACAACGTCTTCACTGAAAACGCAGAGCAATGCCAGGCGGGCAGGTACATTGAATCGCAGCCAAGGTAGCGTCGCAGCCAAGGGTTTTATTACATATTTAGAGCAACGCGTTGACACTCGGGAAATAGGAAGATGGATTGGAGGGAGCCGGAGAGCCATCCTGGGCGAGGCGGGGGTTTTCATGCCATTTAAGTCGTGCGTTTTGAGCAACGCACCCTGGCATGTTTGTTAATAAAGACACAGCGCCGAGGCAGCACGGAGCGCTCTTGTTTCAGCCCATTGTGTATCTCCAGAGAAATGTTATTGGAATCATATTGCATTTTCAGGTCTGGTGAAGCTGCGGTAATATAAGCATTTTATGCAAATGTGTTGTGGTGGGAAGAGTGGCATGCGATGTCCCATAAATCTTAGGGTAACCAGAGCCCTTGTTACTCCCGTTTTAACGCACCCTGCTAGGAGGCAATCACTTTGGACCGACAAACTGCCTTTCAAAGAAGTTTGTCTCTGCTTGCAGTTAGAGCTTGTTTCCTGGTGCAGAGACCGACGAGGTCTGATGACAGGCGGCCCAGCTGGCCGTGAGCACAAGGAAGGGGTGAAGGCTCACCTGCCCACCGTCCACACATGCCTCCTCCCTTCCCCCCTCCATCCGTCCATCCCCGTCTCCGTCTGTCCATCCCTCCATCTGTCCTTCTGGGAAGCCAGATCACGTCACCGGACAAGAAGGGCTCTGGACTAAGGCCCTGGAGCTATTTCCGTTGATAGAGTCTTAGCTCTGCTGCGTCTGACCTGGATGACCCAGGGCAGGTGTCTTAACCTCTCTGTTCCAGTTTGCTCATTAGCATTGTGAAAGTTGTCAGAATCAAACTGGAGTCATTTGTTTAAAAAAAAAAAACAACCCTGATGAACAGAGCAGGGGACGGCTGTGAAGAGAGGGTTCTCATGGGTAAATGCCTGATAACAAAACTATCCCGAGAGACTCTGCCAAAACCACAACCTTGCACAAAAGCCACCACAACCTTATGAAAAAAATAATTCCACAGAGACATCTGCCCAGAAACTACCTGCCCATCCTGGCGTCACCCTTCTTACTGATCTTTGTAGCCAAGGATAATCATTTCGAAACGATTCTGCAATCCTCATGTTTCCTTTAAAACCCTTTGTCTCCCTCTACCTCCCTGAACATGCATGTGGTTTGCTACGGCACCGTGGACATTTCACGTGAATGGAATCACGCACCACGTGGCTTCTCCTGTCTGGGCTTCTTCCGCTGAGCGTGACGCTTGCGAAGCCCACCGTGGGGCAGCCGGTTCCGCTCCGTTCCTTCTTACGCCCGAATGACCTCCGCTGGGCAGACATTTGGTTTATCCGTTCCCACGTGGGATCTTTCAACCTTTTGGCTGCTGTGACCGGTTGCCATCGTTTTTCAAATGTGACTGATTCTTTGTTGTCCTGTGGGTTCTCTGCAGGACCAAGGCCTCGGGAGGGCAGGCGGTGGGTCTGGAGCTCTGGCCGTTGGACCCCCGGGGCTCACAGAGCCCTCCCACTGGGTGCGGGTGGGGGGGACGGTGGGGGAGGCGCCCCCACCCTAGCCTAGAAGGGTCCGGCCCCCGCCTGCCCACCTCGCCGATCCTCCCCAGGCCCACGCTGGGGAAGTAACAGCCCCCCCATCTTATCCACTCCTTCGGGGCAGGGACAGGCCGGTGCCCCCCAGGGCTCACTCTCCAGCCAGCGCTTCCCGGACCAAGTTATGAGCACAGCCCCGGGAGGGCCCGGAGCCCCCACCCCCACGCCCCACCCGCAGCGGGGCTCGGGGCAAGCGGCCATGCGCACGGGGCGAGAGCGGATCTGCGGATCTGCGTGAGGTGGAAAGGCGGTACGGGGAGTCCCCAGGAGGGAAACGGTGGCCAGTGGGGTCCGTGGTCTCCAGAGGCATGAGGGAAACACGGCTGTGGCTGGGAGCCTGGTCCGAGTGAGGAAGCCAGAGGTCTTTTCTTTAAAAGTCTTGCTGATGTGGTATCTTCAAAAATCAGCGCCCTGTGGCTATCGATGAAGATTCCAGGCAGAGAAGGCTGCTGTCCTCCGGGGAATGTGGGTGGCTGGAAGCGCTGAAAGTCGGTGGTTTGACTCCCATGTGTGGACACTGGTGCTCTCCGTTTAGTGGGGACCAGGTGACGAGGACCAGAGAGCCCCCCTCGATGCCCTGAGACGGAGACTGAGACAGGCACTTCCACACGGCGCCCCATCCCATCCCACTCTGCTGGGCAGGTGTCTCCCATTTTGCAGACGAGGAAACTGAGGTTCGGAGCAGATGAGTCATGGCCGAGCCCACCCAGCTCCCAGCGCTGCATTTAAACCCTCCAGAAATTGCGAGCTCAGCTCACTACGATGCATCCTCCCTGGACGGAAGAGATGAGACTTCCCTTTCCGGGCCCTGACACGGCTGTCTCCATCTGCCACGCTCTGGGCTCCAAGAGGGCTGTGTGGCCGTCCACCAGGAAGAGCCCACGGCGTGGGACAGCCCACCCTGCTCCTGCCACGCCAGGCCACGGGGACGGGAAGCCCTCGGTGGCCCTTGGCCCAGCAGGCTGCGGGCTCGGCGAGGGTTGCAGCCTCTCTGATGGCGCTAATTTGCAGTGTGACGTTCTGCTGCCTTGAGGTTGCAAGGAACACGTATAAATTACCCCACCGGTGCAATTAACTGTTTGTCCAGGCTAATTGCCAGTGTTAAATCTTGCTCAGTCACAGTTTTAAAGCTTAATTTAAAACCTCTATCTTTAATAAATCCATACTCCCTCCCACCAAGGGAGAAAAAATAGATTTAATGTGTTTCGTCCATTTCCTTGTGTAGCAAGCCCAAGTTATAATTAGGCGTGTGCAAAGCGGATGTTTCCACGGGCGACAAGCCTGCAGACCGCTTCCACTGCTCTCCGCAGGTCTTTGGGGTGGGGGTGTGCGCTTGTCTTTGCTCCCCTGGGTAAATTCCTGAGTTAGGAGTTATTGTTCTGAGACCCCTGAGCCTCTGTGGCACCCCTTCCCGGTCACAGCGTAAATCTGGGCTGTGTGCTCGGAGGTGAGGGAAGAATGCATTCTGGGCGGCCAGCCGGCAGGGAAAGCAGCCAGGAAGCCCCTCTACTCTCAGCCAGGAGCTGGGGGCAGCCGAGGAGGGAGGGAGGGGGTGAGGGGCTTCCCGCCCACAGGGCGCCCGCTCTCCCTGAAGGCTGATGCTGGGCAGGAGTGGGCAGGGGCAGCAGCCTCTCCTTCCTCCCACTTCTGTTCCCAGACCTCCCTGCAGAAGCCGGTGCGGTTGCGCCTCCCCGCCCCGTGAAGCTAGGAAAATGCAGACAACCAAGGCAGAGGAGGAGGGAATTCAAACTGGAGCTGCCAAGAGCCCCCGCCTCACCCTCTTCTTTGTCCCAGGGGAAAGTGAGACCCAGAGAGGGGGAGTGACTTGTCTGAGGACACACAGCTGGGCTGGGTGGGGGCAGAATCCCAGGGGTCTTGGCCCCCCATTTCCTCGCTACGCATTCACGACCAAGCTGACAGTCCGATTCATGGTTCCAAGGGACACACCTGGAGGCGAATTGTTAATCATACTTACTACTGACCACATGTATCATCTATAGCTAGGCAGGTGCAGAGGGTGTCCTCGAGGGAACAGTGATGGGAGAAAGGACAATTAGGAGTCCAGGCCTGGGGGCAGGGCGTGGACCAGGCAGCAGCAGACGGCTGGAAAAGAGGGGTGTGCAGCTCGGGGGAGAGACAGCACATGGTGGGCGGCTGGACTCGGGCCTGGGGAGGGCGAGGGAGGAGTGGACGATGACCCAGGGCCCGAGCTCGGGTCGAGGAAGCAAGCGGTAGCAGTGACTGCCAGGAGCCCGCGGAGGGGGCAGGTGTGATGGGGCAGGTGAGCTTGGCGACAGGTGTGCCACCCACGGGCTCCTGAAAGGTGGGGCCATTCCCACCCCAGGTGTGTCCCCCCCTGCCCCCAGGCACTTCCTCCCCTGCCCCCCACCCAGCACTGGGTCTGAAGCCTCCCCCTGCCCATGTCCCCCTGCTCCCTGTCCTTCATCCCTTGCAGGCAATTGCCCCACCAAGTCTCTTGCACATCTAGTTCCTTCCTGTCACCTGCGTCCCAGAGGCCCCAAAGACCAGCCTCCCGTGGCTCAAACAAGCAGCTGCTGGGCCCCACTCCCTTCTGGGGCAGCCAGACCCTCAGCCCACCCTCAGAGGTACAGCCGAGACCTCTTAGGTTTCCAGAGCCCCTGCCAGGTGCCCGGTGGGGCAGTGGGGCCATTCAAAGCAGTGACAGGTGGACCAGTGACCCCTACTCTGGCTTCATGAGTCAAAGGTACATACACGGGGACGATATGCCACCTGAAGTCACATCCCGGGTCCTGGCTGTGAGCTCCTGCCCTATTTGCCAGGAGAGAGAGTGCCCCCCACGATGGGCACCCCAGGGGGCTACTGCCTGGGCCCCTCCCGCTGGGAAGCTGAGGGGAGAAGAGCTGCCACCGCTCTGGAAGCTTCTGTCCTTTCTGCGCCAAGGACTCTGGGGTGTGGGGGCCCCCAAGGCCCGGGCCTGGGCCCTCTCCTTCCTCGGGAATCTTAACATCCCCCACCTGGGCTGATGCCCCTGCGTCTGTCTGCGACCACCCGTCCAGCCTCCGCAGGGTCGGAGGACGGCGTGTCCCTTTCCCGCCTGTGTCCTGACGAAATGTCTTCTCTCCCGGCCTGTCCCGGCCTCCGGGGCTCCGACGACGCTTGGCGCCCTTGGCCTGGGGCTGCCGCGCTCCCGTCTCTGCCCCGCCTGCGTCTCCCCCTGTGGCTCTCTCTGCCTTCTTTCCTGTTTCTTGCGAGGACTCTGCCATTGTATCTAGGGCCCACCCCAATGCAGGATGGCCTCCTCTCCAGCCTCACCTTCATTACCTCTGCGAAGACCCTTACTCCGAATAAGGGCCCCTTCTCAGGTCCCCAGCACACGGAATCTTAGGGAGGCCACGGAAGGAGGGGGTGACGGGAGCAGTGGAGCCACGGCCCGGCTGGTGGGCGCCTGCTTGTGTCCCAGCGGGGCCCAGCAGAGGGGAAGTGAGCCCCCCACCGCACACCCACCCTTTTCTGGGGCTCCCTTAGTGCAGCCCCTTCTGGAGCCTTCCACCCTCTCCATTTACCCACTCACCCCTGCTGGGGGGGGATCATGCCGGCATTTTTTTTTTTATTTAATCAAGTTATTTTGAATAAAGGATGCCGGAGGTCTTCTTAAGGCAGGTGATCAGGGCTGAGCAGGCGGCAGAGAACAAAAGATGATGCCGCAGCCACTGCTGCCACCGTGGGAGCCGGGTTGATGGAGCGCGGGGGAGGGACGGAAAGGGGGAAGGGGTTCTCCTCCTACCACCAGGCAGGGAGGAGATGCCCCTTCCCTTCCCTTCCCTTCCCTTCCCTTCCCTTCCCTTCCCTTCCCTTCCCTTCCCTTCCCTTCCCTTCCCTTCCCTTCCCTTCCCTTCCCTTCCCTTCCCTTCCCTTCCCTTCCCTTCCCTTCCCTTCCCTTCCCTTCCCTTCCCTTCCCTTCCCTTCCCTTCCCGGGAAACTGTGGCCGAGATTTAATATGCAAAGGTGGAGAGGCTGCATCCAGGCGCATCCGCTGCTGCGGCATGGCATGCCATATTTCAAACAAAGAATGCACAACAAAGGGCCGGCCGGCGCGGGGATTGTCAGAATTCAGCGGTGGGAGAGATTTATCTAAGCTGAGTGGAGGGGCCCGTGACCTTGGGTTTGAGAGCTTTAAAGCGAACAGGCGGCTGTTGAAGATGGAACAAAGAGATGCTTGTGATTATCATTATTTAATATAATGGTCTTAAACGGTTAGGAGGGGGAATTCGGTGGCACGAGAGGATTGTTTTTTATTCCAGGAGATGTAAGGAAGATGTGATGGAGGGGAAAGCAGGGGGGAGGAGGGAGAGATTTCTGAGATGAAGGGGAAGGAGAGAGAGTGAGCCAGAGAGGGAGGAAGAGGGCAGCAGGCGGCAAAAAGAAGGACTGGTCCCCTCCCCTCCCCATCCTCTCCCCCTCCCCATCCTCTCCCCCTCCCCATCCTCTCCCCCTCCCTTCCCTCTCCCTTCCTCTACCCCCTGCAGGTTCAGCCTCAGCCCCAAAGAGCAGGAGGAGGGTAGCTGAGAAGGAGGTGACCAGCCTTGTGCCAGGGAGGGGCTGGGCCAAGAGGAGTGGGGGCTTTGGAAAGCAACAGGGAAGAGGGACTGGGACCTGTCACAGCCTGGAGATTAGGGGGGTGTGGTGGGGTAGGTGGCTTCCCCAGGTTGGGGGTCCAGGGCTGGGGGGATTTGGGCATCCTGTTCAGACAAGCCTGGTGTGGGGAAGGGGGTGTGTGCTGCCTGGGGGTGGTGAGGACCAGGGCGTGGAAAACAGAGGCTGGTGGGGTCCTTCACCGGGGTCCCCAAGAAGGCGGACTGCACCCCTCCTGCAGGACCCCTGGAGTGCTGATGCTCCCAGCCGCTATGTGCAGGGGGCGGTGGGCACAGGGGAAGGTGGCTGGGGGGGGGCCGCCTTGCTGCCTGCCATGGCCAAGAGCAGGGTCTGGTCCCACCTGTGTGCCAGGCTCCCGCCAGGTGCCTGTGGCTTCCTCACTTTCAGGGGGCCTGTCTCCTTCTGTTTGGAACTTTGTATTCTTTTTCTCAAAAGAGTCCCCGCTCCCAAATCGGCTAAGTTTCCGGTCCCACTAAGACAAGGTCAACTTGGTGGTCTTCGTGGCCTATCCAAGGTGGAGAAACTGCAGTTCTCCCTGGAATGTGCCGGAAGCCTGGCTCCCAGGAGCTGAGCGGCTCAGCAGAGCTTCAGAGCAAGCTGGGGGTGGGAGGTGGGGCGAGTGGGCAGCAGGAGCAGGTTCTGTCCGGGTACCTGGGACGCCCTGCTGAACTCAGGTGGACCAGCCGGGGCCCCACGTTTCCTGCACTGGGTGCCAGCCGGCGGGGTGTGCTCCCCAGGAAGGGCCCTTCCTCGCACGGGAGCTGCCCAGGCCCTGAGAAACCAGGGGAGGAGAAAGTGGAGTCGGGAGTCAAACTCGAGAGTGGATGAGAGGGCACGGGATTCCCAGCCCAGTCCCGGGAAGCCTGCACAGTGCACTGACTGTCCTCGAACGCTGGCCTGTCACTGGGGGCAGGAGAGGCTCACAGGCCTTGGGGACAGGAGAGGTAACTGTTCTTTTTCTCCTCCCCTCCCCAGGGCCTGGGGCCTGGGATCAGGAGAGGAGTAAGTGGTCACAAACAACCCAAGCAGCTGGGGTGTCAGCTGTGGGACCCTCATGGCCCAAAACTCCAGGAGACCAGGACACAGGACGCTGGTGGTTGAGGGCACATGGAACGACAGAAGCACCTAGAGGGGTGCTCCCCCCACGCACAGGGAACGTCCAGTGCTTTTTGGCGGGTGACAGCCCGGGCCAGAGTCAGGGCCCCTGGGCCAGCCCTGCCACCTACTTGAGGCCCTGGGCCTCAGTCTCCTCATCTGTGAAATGGGGATAAGCATGGGACCCACCCATGGAGTGACTGAGACACTGCGATGAGGTGGTGCATGAGAGCCGGCTCTGGAGGGCACCGAGGGGTCTTCTCACCCATCCTGTCGCTGCCTCCATCACCCACGGCTTCGCCTCCAGAACCGGCACAAGAGCAGCCCCCTCTGCCAGCCCGGGAGAAGCCGAGACGCCACGGGGCATGGGCGCCTTCGCTACCTCCTGCGTCACTGAGGGCCTGGGTTCAAGGCTGCACGAGGCTGGGCTGGGAGGTGGCTGGGTCGTTGGGGGCTGTTCTGCAGCCAAAGAGAAGCCCCTGCATCTCCCAGCCTCCGCCTCTGTCTCTGTCCTCCCCGACTCCCCC
This sequence comes from Microcebus murinus, assembly GCF_040939455.1. Lineage (NCBI taxonomy): Eukaryota > Metazoa > Chordata > Mammalia > Primates > Cheirogaleidae > Microcebus > Microcebus murinus. The sequence goes on from NC_134121.1 coordinate 59,442,435, forward strand.
ACCGGTGTCCCCGGGGCACGTTTCCAAAGCTACTGGCAAGCTGTGACCGCGATATTCCAATTCGTATCAGGTCTTTAGCTGCTCTCTTGGCAATTGGTCCCTGACACAGACCATTCCTCCAAAGGGACTCTCTCCAGACTGGTCATGAAAACTCCCGCTTCTGGGGAGAGCTGAGCGTGTCTGCAATTCCCCCCTGCTACCGGAAGATCTTTCTTCTCATCTAACGTGCCAGACTACAGCCTCAACTTATTTCATGTTCTGCTTAGTGTTCACTCACGCCTGCTTAGCAGACTCTGATGGAAGGAGTTTATCAATCTCTTTTTTTTTTTTATTAATTATTTTCTTTTTTTTTGTTTTCTTCCTAGATGGCAATGACAGACTATATCAAACTCTTAATTCTATCTCTGGACCCTTCGCTCCCTTCCTGCTGCAGGGGGGCCCCAGCCCCCAAGGCAGGTGCTGGGGAACCCTGGGTGGAGCCCCTGGCTCGGCAGTCGCCCTGGCCTCGGCAGGATCGGGCTCCGAGGTCCCCTTCCCGACACTCCGTGTCGTTACTAAGAGATGATGCAGGTCTTAGAGCAAGAACCCTTTGGCTCTGGGAGAATCGTGTGTGACACTTTACATATGGATCAGGTAATTAATGGGCGCTCCGATTTCCTCCGCCATCACATACAGAGGGTGAGGACGGCGCTTTAATTCCAGATAATTAAAGAGCGATCGAGTTCGGAGGCTGCCCAGGGAGGGCAGCTGCTGTCATTAACGCCCCCAGTCCCCTCCGTTCTCCACACCCCGCTGGAACCGCGGGGCCTCCGCTCCCCAGGGACAGCCGAGCCCCAGAACCCACGGCTGCTGCCGTGCAGTTGAAGTGGCCGCACCTGCTGTGCTGCAGCTTACAGAACGCGTGTGCGCACCTGTGCACCTGTGCGCACCTGTGCAGGTGTGCACGTGTGTGTGTGTTGGGGGAGGAGCCCCAGAGTGGCCGGTTCAGAGTAGCCACACGCGAGCCTAGCAACCTGCCCCCCGAGAATGTGCCGGGCTCAGACGGCTGCTGCTGCGGCCACCAGGGGAAAAGAGAGTCACGCTGTGCAAGGCGGCCTCAGGAGGGCACGACGTCCCTGCTTCAGCCCCAAGAAACTAGACTCCCAGGACGTATGAGGGGGCCGTGCCTGCCCGGAGCTCAGCGTCCCTGGGTCTCAGAAGAAACGGCAATCCTCACTGCACGAGATAAAGACAGTCCTGTGCCACGGGCCATCTATTCCTGCCGCTCGCCAGCCGCTGGTCCCCATGGGAGGATGTGCAGGGTGGACGGGCGTCCTGCGGCGAAGCCAGAGTGGCCTCCCGGGGAGAGGGGAGCTGGCCAATTGCAGCTGAGGGGACGGACAGATCTTCCTGGGGCATCTGTCACGCTTCCCGATGAATGTCAGCCCTCGAGCTGTGAGACAGGACCTCCCAGTGCCCGCGCTTCTTTGCCTGGCTCGGCTCCTTCCGGAGGTCTGTGCCTGTCCATTCCCACAAACACTTACGGAGTGTCTGCGAGGGGCTGGGCAGGCCCTGGGCCAGTCTCGGGCGGGGGGGGGGTGTTGCTGCACAGAACAAGTGTGAGGGCAGAGGGGAGAAAGTTCTGGAAGTAGCCCAGGCAGCACCGGGTGGGGTGGCGTGGTGCAGGCAAGGTCCGGAGCTGGGGTCTGTGGGGGGAGGGGTGGGTGTCCGGCAGAGAAGGGCAGCAGGAGGGAGGGAGCCGGAGCAGGGAGTGCAGCAGGTGTGATTGTGAGTGAGCCCAGATCTGAGCACACGCAGGCCGGGATGCGCCCAGGTAGCTTCGCTGATAGGTGCCCTCTACCTGCCTCTGCCCCACCTGGCCCTGGCCATTCTCCCTGAAGGCACCTGGCCACACCTGTTGGGAAGACCCATGAGAAGTTCCAGGGGCGGGCTGGCTACCATTGCCTTCTGTTCCCCCCAGATCAGGACAGGGTGAAGTGTTCCCTAAAACCCTTCTCCCTAAGCCTGGGTGCGGGGAGAGTGGGATTAAATACATTCATGATGTCATACGGCCATCACCACCGTCCACCTCCAGAACTCTCTTTTCATCGTACGAAACCGAAACTCTATCCCTATTAAACACTAACTGCCCCTTCATCCCCCTGCTCCCGGCCCTGGCACCGCCCTTCTATTAACCACCTCCTCGCTGACACTTACTATGTTCTGAGTTTGTGACAGGAGCGGTCCTAGTGGGTGGGAGGAGGTATCTCGGTTTGCATTTCCCCGATGACCAGGATGTTGAGTCTCCACTTGGCAGGGCGCTGAGTGCTAGGTTGGTGGCTTCTTCGCTCAACACTTCGACTGCTTCACTCCACGCTCTTTTTGCTCTCGCGGCTGCTGCAGAGACGTCGGATGTAAATTTCGTCTCTGCTCCGAGACAGGTGACGGGTTTTTTCCCCTGGCGTTCTTGTTTTCTTTGTCTTGATTTTCTGTAGCTTGAAAATGATATGCCTAGGTGTAGCTTTGTTTTGTTTCTTTTTTTTTTTTTTAATTATTTTTTTTATTTTGGCATATTATGGGGGTACAGATTTTAAGGTTTCAATAAATGCCCATTTCCCCCCCTCCCCCCAAAAGTCTGAGTCTCCATCATGACCATCCCCCAGATGGTGCACATCTCACTCATTATGTATGTATATACCCACCCCCCTCCCCCCTCTCACCTGCCCAATACCCTATTACTGTAGTACCTATGTGTCCACTTAGGTGCTACTCAGTTAATACCAGTTTGCTGGTGAGTATATGTGGTGCTTGTTTTTCCATTCTTGGGAAACTTCACTTAGTAGTATGGGTTCCAGCTCTAACCAGGAAAATATAAGATGTGCTATATCACCATTGTTTCTTAGAGCTGAATAGTACTCCATGGTGTACATATACCACATTTTATTAATCCATTCTTGGATTGATTGTTTTGTTTCTTACATATACCCTGCTTGGTGTTCTCTGAGCTTCCTGGGTCTGTGGGTTGGTGCTTGACGTTAATCTGGGGACATCCTTGTTGCAAACGTTTCTTGTGGACTTTTCTCTTTCTTTTGCTGCTGGTTTTCCCGTTGAGCCCATGTCATGCCTTCCGCAGTTGTTCTCGGGTATTCCCTGCTGTTTTCTTCAGTCTTTGTTCTCTTCGTTTTCACTTCTAGGAGTTGCTATTGATACATCTCAGGCTCAGGGGTTCTTTGTTCAGCCCTGTCCAGGCTGCTAAGGAGGCTTCATTTGTGTTACAGGGCAGCATTTGCTTTTGGTTCTCTCTTGGGATGTCCATCTCCACTTAGGCTGCCCGCCTCCTCTCCCACACTGTGTACCCCACCCATTAAGGCCTGCAGCACCTTATCCACCGTTGTTCTGAATTTCCAGACTGGAAATTCCAACATCCCCACCATGTCCGGCCTGATGCTTGTGCTGTCTCTTTGAACCATGTTTCCTTGGCTTTCTCTGTGCCTTGAAATTTCTCCTTGATTGCTGGGCATGGGGTACTGGGTGCAAGGAACTGCCGTGAGTGATGTAGTTATGTGGTGGGAGCTGTGGGGGTGGTGGTGTCTGCAGTCCCGTGGGCAGGTGAGGCGGGAGCTGTGTGTGTGGGGTGGGGCCTGCAGTTCCGTGAGCAGGTGAGGTGGGAGCCGTGTGTGTGGGGTGGTGTCTGCAGTCCCGTGGGCAGGTGAGGTGGGAGCCGTGTGTGTCATGGTGGTGTCCGCAGTCCCGTGAGCAGGTCTTTGTCTCCGTGAGCCTGTGCTCCCAGACTGTGAACGTCACAGGTGTTTCTCAGGGTTTTTTCTCTCTGCGTCAGGGGACGGGATGGCTGGAGGGGCTGGAGGTGGCGTTTTCCTTCCCCAGCCCAGCGGGCTCTGCTAAAGCCCCAGGAGGCAGGGCTGTGGCTCACTCGTGTCTCCCGAGCACACACCCTGCTGAGAAGAACGGAAGGCGCTGGAGTATTTCCAAACGATCCCTTTTCCCCTTCCCTGCGGGAAGGACGATTTCTCTCCAACAGTTACTGTGAAAACCTACTCGAGCTCCCAGGGGGGTAAGATCCACAGGGCCCGGGCCTCCCCCCAGCTGGAGCTCGCCGCCCTCACACCGTGCTCGCGGAGCCTCCGGGCCTCAGCAGCTCCAGCCCAGGTCCGCGCCTGCACCTGCTTACCCTGGTGGCTTCTGCTCCGGGAGGTCGTGACCTCCGTGTCCACCCGTCTGTCTCTCCGGTTCCGGGGCAGCAGCTTATCCTGTGACTTCATTTCTCTTATGGGTCCAAGAAGAATTGCTGATTTTTCACTTTGCTCAGCTTTTTACTTGTCGCTAGGGCAGCGGAGTGGCAACCTGCAAGCTCCTTAACCTTAGGACGGGACCCGGAAGCTCTGTCTCTTCCCTCTGGGCGCCTCTCTCTGTGTCCTGATTTCCCCCTTTCCAAGGACACGGGTCATATTGGATTAGACCCCACCCCAATGACATTACCTTAATTAATTACCTCTGTGATGACCCTATTTCCAAATAAGACCACATACTGCGGTCCTAGGGGTTGGGGCTTTAACATATGAACGGGGTGACACAATTTAGCCCATAACAATATGCACGTGTCACACACGTGTGACATCATGTGTCACATACAGGTGTCACATCCACCACCTCCCGGAACCCCACAGACAGCCTCCTGACGGGCTCTTCTGCTGCTGCACTCGCCCCACCGTCCACCCTCAGCAACCAGAACGATTCTCTTAAGCAAGAGCCAGAGCCCAGCTCTCCCCCGTCCCGCCTCACTCCGAGTGACAGCCACGGGCCTGCCCGGCCTCCTGCTCTGGAGGGTCGGTAACCGGAACAGACACGCTCAGCAGCTGGCAGGGCTCCGCCGTCCTGAATTCAGACCCACTTGCCACCTAACAGCCCGGCGCCTCCAGGGACCACCTGTTAGTCTTCTTTCCTTCTCTGCTGGGCAAACACGCAGCGGCCCTGGGAGGATGAAACGACGAATGCAGCTCCTAGCCCAGGGCCTGCCTAGAACACAGCGGGTGTTCTGGAATCCCAGTCTCCACCCGCCCTTTGAAAATCCCCACAGTGTAGGGGACAGGCCGTGTGTGCTCTGCAGGGTGCGTGAACTGTCACCCCCAGTCCTGCGCTGTCTTCCAGCAGCGTCTCCTGGGGCTCTCCCTGCTGCTTGCGTGTTGCGAGTGTACGAACTGGCCACCCTCTGTCCCTGCAGAGGCCACGGCGGCGGCAGGCCCGGCGATTTAATTTGGAAATTGCACCGTTCCAACGTGTCAAACCCCACCGCTGTGGCTGCCTTTGGCACGCACGGGCACGCACGGTCCAAGCTGCGGGTCGCTTGCCAAGTAAGCAAACCCCGGGCAGAGGCACCTTTGTGCCCCGTCTCCAGGGGACTGCGAGGTGGTGGCGGCTGAGCGAGGTGATTCTTCTCCCCAGGGAGAAGCACACGGCACGCCCCTGAGAACTCGTGCCCGCCTTTATCAACACGGGGCCTCCGCCAGTGCTGGCACGGTGCTGGCTCAGCTCTCCGGCTCCGATGTCTGGCCTGGAGTGATTCGTCTTGGCACCGCTGCCAGGATTCTGTGAGTCAGTCGGCCACAGGCTGCTGGACGCCCTCAGAGCTGGGGAGCCCCGGGCCCCCTTGGGGGCGGTGCCCAGGACGCCCAAGAAGTGGCCACAGAGCAACCCGGCCCCGCACATGAGCGTCGGCCTGGCCAATCGAGACCCGGGCAGCTCGAGCCACTCGTCCCAGGGCATCACGGCCGGTTTGCTGCAGATGTCGGATCGGGCCCCCCGCAGAGCAAGCCCATGGGCCTCCTGGGCCCTCAGAATTCCTGCTCCTGACACACAGACATGTTCCTGGCCACTCCTTCCTCCCTGCCTCCTCTACTGACCTTCCTTATGGCCAGAGGGTTCTGGAGAGTAGGAAGGGAGCCCTCACACTCAGGGGCCATCCCACACAAGCCCGGCAAAGCTGCCTGGACTCCGGGGTGCCCAAGTTGGGAGGGCGGGGTCGCAGGGCAGCTGCGATGTGGGAGGGGTGGCCCTGTGCACCCACAGCCCTTTCTGTCCCTCAGTAGTCTCACTGCCACCAGCTGGCCTGGTCTGGCAGCCCGGGCTCCCCCAGGCCTTCCTGGTCCAAGCCACCATCACCTCTCACCCAGCCCTAGGCCTTGCCCGTCTGGGCCCGCTCCTTCGCGTTTGCTGCCCTGGAGCCAGTCCAAGTCGAATCCTGAGATTGCGGCGTCTGCAATGATTCTCCATTTATCGGAGGCCTGAGCACTGAGCTTCTCGGTTTTATCAGCCTCCGGGAGAAAGGGAGACTCCTGGGGCCAGGGTGGGGTGCGGGGCCGGCCAAGGGTTTCTGCAAGGCGGGACTGAGACAGGAGCACATTGCAGGACGAGGAGGGGGAGGGGAGAGAGGCCGCAAGGGCGCTGCCAAGGGCCTCGGGAGAGGAAGGGCTGGTGGGGAGTTTCAGAAGAGGCAGCTGGAGGTGGGGGGACCCCAGAAGAAGCTGCACGCTGAGGGGAAGGGACTGGGGGTGGGCCCCACTCTACATGCTAATCTCTGCTTCTCAAAACTTCTCCGAGAACACTGGAGCTTATTTCCCATGAGGGACTCTGCAGAGCTGGGTGTCCCCGGGCACGGCCCCGTGGAACCCATCGGAGCACTTTGTGTGGCTTCGATCAGCCTGGATTGGGAAGCCTCCGGGAAAAAGGGAAAAGTCCCCCCCAGAATCGCTCTCCCGCAGTCAGTCCTTATTTCAATCAAGAAGCCGTAATTTCATGTATTTATATTCTTGCGGGCTGTGTGGTTTTTCTTCTTAAAAATTAAGCTGTCCAGTTGCCTCTTTGCATAGTCAGACATACCGGTGGGGGGCAGACGCCCTGGGAACCCCTCTCGCGACGGTTGCCAAGCGGAGGGAGGGAGGGAGGGGCCTGGCCCAAGCCCTGGGCCCTGGGTCTGGAGGGCTGGTCTTCCACGGCCCCTGCCAAGGTGGCAGTAAGCCCAGGGGGCCCTCACCAGTGCGGGGCCTTCCCTGGCCGCCAGCTCTGTGCACTCAGCCCCTCCCAGCCCTACTGGATTGCAAAGCTGGAGGCCGCCACGCTGGAGGGTAACGGGCCTCTTCCCAGGGTCCCTGGCTGATCACCTGGAACCTGGGTGTTTGCACCACGTCCGCCGCCTCCCACCGGATTCTGGACTGGAGCCTGCTAGAACCCTGGGGGCCCCTCCCTGAGCCTTTCATTCCATCCGGCTCTAAGGAGTCTGCAGGTGGAAGCGCCGCCTGCCGACCCCCCCCCACTCCGCTTCACCCAGCATCTTCTCCCGCCCTTTCCCGTTGGTGTTGCTTGTGTTGATTTGCATGCCATTTTGCTTGTGGTCTCCATGGCAACAACTACCAAATGGCCTAAGGATAATGGGGGGGGGAGGTTGACTTTACAAAATGAAAACAGTGATTCCGCCACATGTTTGGCACAGGGTGGCAGCCCCTCCCCCGCCCGTCTCCGCTCAAGCCCTTGGTGCCCCTCGCCCCAAGGGCCTGGTCCCTGTCTTCCTGGGTGGGGGTAGCAGGAGGCAGCATCCTGCAAGGAGCCACGTGTCTGGCTTCCGAACAACGGGAACAACCGAGGGAAGCGGGAGACGGGAACGCCAAGGGCAACCAGGACCCTCTGGGCACATCCCTATCTTATGGCAAAAATTCCCATCGTCCATCCTTGTTCCTCTTCTCGCCACGTCCTTCCACCCTTCCCAGCCTCCCTTCCACAAAAGTAAGCAGCAGCAGCAGCGGCAGCGGCAGCTTCAAGTCTCGGGCCTGGCTCGGGGGTCCAGAACGCAGGGAAATAGCTGGGTAATTGCTTGCACGTGTCCCGTCTGAGCTGTTTACAAAATGCAGTCACAGCCGTGAAGGAGCCCTCATGGGGCCGGACGCCAGGCCGGGGACGATTCCTGTTTAAAGATGAGCAAAGTGACGCTGAGCGGGCCACGATGGGCAGACAGGCGGGGGCGGGGGCGGGGGCAGGCCTCCCCCATCCTGAGTGTCTTCTCACAGTGAGCTGGAAACCTGTTCTCTATTTTGAATGTTTTACATTTGAGTTGGACTAGACTCTCCCCATTTTATTTATTTTCAAAGCGCTTTCCCAGATAAATTCTCGTTTCCTAGCCCCACAGCTCTGTGAGTTCAGGAGAACTACCCCAGGCAGGGCTCCTGCCCGGGGCCCTGAGACGTGGGGAGAGGGCGGTGGGAGGACATGCCGTGAAAAGCAAAACACGTCGCCTGGGGAGCAGGACCCAACCCATGCCGGATCATTTGCCCGGCAGATGCAGGGGCTGAAGCCCAGAGAGCTGCAGCAATGCTCCTGAGCCCGTGTGTACACAAGTCAGTTTCCATTAGCAACAGATGTGGCACAAGGAGGGCCCCACCTGATGAAAACCTTCCCGACTCTCCCCTCTGTCCTGCAGAGGGGCTTCTCAGGCTTCTCACAGCCAGGCTGGTAGTTAAAATTTAAAAAATCATGGGATGGGGGAGGCAGGGGGAGGGGGTTTTCGGGGTGCAGGCAGAGAGGACCTACGCAGCAAGGAGAGTACATGGTGTGCTAGGTTAAGCCCAGCCGGGTTTAATTTAGGGTAGGAAGAAGCAAACTCCAGCCCTCCACCTGTTTTTGTAAATAAAGTTATTGGAATAGAGCCAGGCCAGTCTGTTTATGTGTAGTTTATAGTTGTTTCATGCTACAATAGCAGGATGGCTTACAAAGCCTAAAATATGTACTATCTATCCCTTTAAGAAAAAGTTTTCTGACCCCTGGTTTAAGGGATTAATCTCAGGAATGTTCCCAGGTTCATTTTTTTTTTCTTGCCCATACAACTGAGTCACCCATCATCCAAGCACTATCTGCCAATCACTGTTGCAGGAGACCCTGTGCTGAAGGAGGGCTTGCTGGACCCCCGCTGCGTGCTAAGCACTAAACAGCCCAGGACACACACACAGAAGGAACACAGCAGCCCACCCTCAAGGGGTCCACAGGATCCCAGGAGGCTGTAACCAAACACCTGGGCACGGGGCGCAGCACAGAAGGTGGGCAGATGATCCGCTGTGGGCTGGGCTGGGCGGCACAGGTGGGGAAAGGCTGCAGCCGTTGGGGGCTTCCTGGTGAAAGTGACAAGTTACTACGTCGTAAAGGGCCACTCGCTGGTGTCAGAGAAGAGGCTGAGCGTGCAGGATTTGGAAAGACACACGCGAGCACCCGGCTTTGGATAGGTGGAGTCTGAGGTGCTGGTGACAGATCCAGGTGGAGATGAACCAAATGTTATGTCACCTGTGGGGGCCCAGAACTCAGGGGAGAGAGTCCAGAGATGCGGAGTTGGGGGTGATTACTGTGTGGTTGGGGAGGTAGAGATGCTGCCTTCGTGGTGATGGGAGTCTTTAGCCAACAGGTAGAAACGATTTTCTCTCTCTATGAGCAATCATAGCACCTTCAGTTGGCTGCTCTAAAGAAATTTCAATATGTAAGTGCCTGGTGTCTGTCTGTCTGTCTGTCTGTCTGTCTGTCTCTCTCTCTCCCTCTCCCTCTCCCTCTCTCTAACTGTAAACACCGAGACTTTGGCTGTGATAGAAGACTTTTCACAATTTACCATCCCACCTTAAATATAGCAAACTACATAAAACAACTAAAAATAGCAAACTATATAAAACAATGGTTTTCAGACATTGGCCCACAGGTGTCTCAGAAGAGTGATCTCTGAAAGAGGAGCAGCAAATGATATGACACGTACAAGTGCCCCAGATGACAACCTGGAGAGACCCTCCAGACCACTGTATAGGTAGGCGGAAGCCACACGGTGTCCGGTGATCTCACTGAGTTAAGGAGATAGTGTTCAGGGTTTGGGAGAGTCAAGGCAGCTAGCTGGACTGTGTAGGGCAGAGTAGCAGAGAGGACAGAGCTGCACACAGAGAACCCCAGAGATCTACAGAGGGTTCCCCTGAAGCCTTTGGCTGAATACTGATCCAGGGCATCCGTGTGAAAGTATCACTGAGGCTGGGGAAAAGGAAAGTAGCAGATAGAACAATCCCAGCAGCTCACACAGGCTGGAGTATACCTCATGTATCCTATAAGCAGTAGAAAGACCTCCTAACACAGGACATATCAAGGAGAGTCCTCAGACAGGCATTGCTTCAGAAGAGGGACTAAACTAGCCCTAGACGAAAGGCTGGTCTAAACCTGCAAAACAAAGCTTAAAAGTAATCCTTGAAAAAAAAAAATCAAATAATTTCCAAGTAAATTATCCAGGAAAAGGGTCCAAATATATTTAAAGGAATCATCGCAGGAATTGACAATGTCTGGAATTCAATCAAAAATTATCAGACACGCAAAGAAGCGGGAACTAGGCCCTATAACAAGAAGAAACGCAATGAATAGAAACAGACCCAGCAATGACTCAGATCCTGCATTTAGCAGACAAGGACATTAAAGCAGCTGTTATAAATATAACTTATATGTTCAAGAAAGTAGAGGAAAGCATAAGAATGATGAAAAGAGAAATAGCAGACATATTTTTTAGAAGTCTCAATAAAACTTTTAGAAGTTAAAAAAAAAAACTAAGATGAAAAAATACTACAGATAGGATGACCAACAGATTAGACACAGAAGAAGAAAGAGCAGTAAACATGGAGACATAGAAATAGAAACAATTTAAAATGAACTAGAGAGAGAAAACTAATTGGGGAAAAATAAAGCATTAGTGAGCTGCGGCACAATATCGAGCAGTGTAGCATATGTATAAGAAGAGTCCCAGCAGGAGTGGAGACAGGGGGAAAGGCAGAAAAATTTGCTGTGAAAATTAATGACCAAAAAATTTTTAACAATTTGATGAAATCAATAAGCCACAGATCCAAGAAGATTAACAAATCTCAGGCAAAGAAACTACACCAAGGCACAACATAATTAAATTGTGAAAAAAAAAAAAAACAGTGATAAAGAAAAAATCTTACAGGCAACCAGAGAAACAGACAAAGTACACAGACACATGCACATATAAGGATGACTGCAGACTTCTCATCAGAAACAACACAAGTCACAAGACATTGGAGCTGCGTGGTTTTTCTTGTTTGGTTGGTTTTTGTTTTTTGGTTTTTTTGTTTTTTTGTTTGTTTGTTTGTTTGTTTGTTTGTTTGTTTGTTTTTTGAGAGGAACTCCCACTCTGTCATCTGGGCTAGAGTGCTGTGGCATCGATCTAGCTCACAGCAACCTCAAACTCCTGGGCTCAAGTGATTCTCCTGCCTCAGCCTCCCAAGTGGCTGGGACTACAGGTACACCACCATGCCCGGCTAAGTTTTTCTATTTTTAGTAGAGATGAGGTCTCTCTCTTGCTCAGGCTGGTCTTGAATTCCTGACCTCAAGTGATCCTCCCACCTTGGCCTCCAAGAATGCTAGGGTCACAGGCGTGAGGCACCATGCCCAGTCTGGAGCTGCATCTTCAAAGTACAGAAAGGGTGGGGGAGTGACAATTTAGAATCTATACCCTGTGAAAACAGGTTTTAAAAATAAAGACTCTTTCAGACATATAAAAGCTGAGATAATTTATTACCAACAGATAAGTACTATATGAAATTTTAAAAGAAATACTTCAGGCAGAAGGAAAATGCTGTCAGATGGAAATTTAGATCTACACAAGGGAATCAAAGATGTCAGAAATGAAAAACATTTGCAAAATAAAAAATAGTAAGATAATGATTTTATGTTTTAAATCTCTTTAAAAGATGACTAGGACAAAAATAATAACAATGTACTGGGGTTTATCATGTGTGCTTTTGAGATTCACGCATGTTGTTGAATGTATCAATAGTTCACTGTTTTCATTACTGAGTAGTATTCCATTCTATGAATATACCACAATTTATTTGTCCATTCACTAGTTAATGGAAATTTTAGATGTTTCCAGTTTGTAGCAATAATGAATAAAATTGCTATAAGTGCTCACATACAGTTTTATGTGGGTATATGTTTTCACTCCTCCTGGGCAAAAACTGAGGAGTAGAACTGCTGGGTTATGTGGTAAGTGCCTATTAATTTTATGAAACACTGACAAACTGCACCACGAAATGGCTGCACCATTTAGCGCCCTCCCTGGCAAGGCATGAGAGTTCCAACTGCTTCCCATTGTCACCAAAACTTGGCATTAGCATCTTCTAAACTTCAGTCATTCTAACATACATATGGAGTATATGTATATGTTTTGCTGCTCTTGTCCCATTGTGGCTTTAATTTGCATGTCCCTCATAATTAGGGATGCTGGGCACATTTTCATGTGCTATTTGACATTCATATGTCTTCTTTGGTGAAGTGTCCGCTTAAATCTGTTTGTGGGGAGGGGGTTTTCCTCTTCTTATCGTTGAGTTGTGAGAGTTCTTTGTACATTCTGAACACAAATCCTTTATCAAATATATGTTTTTGCAAATATTTCCTCTGAGTCTGCGGTATGTCTGTCTTTTCACAGTGAGGAGAAAAAGATTTTAATTTTTGATAAAGTCTAATTTATCAACTTTATATCTTGTAGTTTGTGCTTTATCTATTTCCTATCTTTGCCTAAGCCTAGGTTGCTAAGATTTTTTTCCCTGTCTTTTCTTCTAGAGTTTTTATAAGCTTTAGTTCTTATATTCAGATCTAAAATCCCTTTCAAGTTAATTTTTATATATAGTTTGAGATAAGAATTGAGGCTTTATTAGAAATTATGGTTATCCAATTGATCCAGCACCATTTGTTGAAAAGATTATTCTTTCTCTATTGATTAGCTTTGGCATATAGGTAGAAGTAAAATATACGATAATAGCCAAAGGCTAAGAGGATAAATGGGAGGACATTGTTTTAAGGTTCTTAAACCACACGTGAAACAGCATAACATTATTTGAAGGTAGACTTTGATAAAAAAAAAAAAAGGTATATAATGTAAACTTTAAAGAAACAATGTTTTTGAAAAAGGTATAATTAATAAGCCAACAAAGGTAAAACAGAATCATAAAAAATACTAAATCTGCCCAAACAAGGCAGAAATGGAGGGAAAAGGAAACAAAGAACATCTGAGACAAATATAAAACAAATAGCAAGATGGCAAATTTAATCCCAACCATAGGAACAGTCACATTAAATGTGAATAATCCAAACATCCCAGTTAAAAGGCAGAGATTGTTCCTGCAGGGGTCGGGGGAGAAAACCTCGATATCATTCATCCCCTGGGAGCCAAAATTCCACAGGAGAGATGGTAGGGTCAAGACATGGCGTTTAGGAAATTGCTTGTCATCCGGGTGGGACAGCCCCTCAAATCTAGCCATGAAGCCCCTGGCAGCAGAGACATCGCAAATTAAATAATCTCCTCCATCTTCCCAACACCACCCCTTCCCTGGGAGCCAGGGGCGAGAAACCTTGTCCTCCGGTTCCCAAATGACTAACTGGGGAAAGAAGGGGTCTGTGAATCAGTGGAAGGACAGCCCCTAGGTCTGCGGACTTTACGTGACAATGCGTGACAAAGGTTAAGCTGGGGAGAGGGGAATTACAAATTGCAAGTTCAAAGCCGGTCTTGCCGTAGCCCAAGCCCTGACAGGATGGTTTCCCGGTAACCAGATCAGAACAGCGACTACAGGGCCCAGCAGAGCAGAGCCTTGAAATGTTAAATAGATAGATAGATAGATAGATAGATAGATAGATAGATAGATAGATAGATAGATAGATAGATAGATAGATAGATAGATAGATAGATAGCAAGCATTCAAAGAAAGGGTAGATGAATTCAGATTTTTCTAGAGGTCTGTCCTTGACCCCCATTCTGGTCAAACAGCCTTCCTCCAAGCTTCCCCAGCCCTCTCTGCCCCTCCCCACCCCCCAGCACAACACGCCCCACATTGAAGGGATTCTGACATCATCCGTGTGCACACCTGTGCTCCGTGCACCTGGGGAGGGGGACAGTCTTACCCAGCTGAGCCACCGCGGGCTCTGCACGGTGCCTGGCACACACACAGCAGGGCCTCGATAAATATCCCTCGACTGGGTGACAGTCCCCATAGTCGGCAGGGTTTGTGTTCGCCTCTCTTCCTGGGGCTCCCCGTAAGCACAATGTATGTGGATTTAGGCTGCAGTCAAAACAGTCGAGTGGAATGTAAGGATGAGTTGTTTTTGTCTTGTTTTGTTTTTGAGGTACGCGGCCAGTTGCTGAAGCCCGGAGCGTCCCTGGCCAGCAGGACACCCTGCAGTGACGGCAACCCTCGTTGTCACTACGGCAGCCGCCGGCCTTGTGGATAAGTAGGAGCGGGCCTAGCGCGCACGAGGAACTGAATTTTAAATTTTATTTCATTTCAGTCCACTCGAGTTTAAATCTCTGCATGCGACTAATGGGCTCCGTGCTGGGCGGCCCGGCCTGAAGGCTGTTCTCACCCTCCGCCTCTGGGGCCCGCTCTCCTTCCTCGCGGAAGTGCCCGGTAAGGGCTGGCTGTTGGGGACAGACCCCCATCTGTTGAATCGGCAGGTGCAGGCAGGGAGAGGGCAGAGCTGACCTCCCAACAGCTGGCTCTGCTCCACCCCAGCCCCGTCCCCTGTCCCCCACCTGCTCCCCAGGCCGGGCACGTGGCGCTGCCTTGGACCCTTGGCACGCAGGACCTCTCTGCTTGCCAACTCCGCCCCCGCCCCCCCTCCCTCGCTAATTAACTCAGCGGCAGCAACTTGTTTCCCTTTGCCAAGACCCGGAGACGCATCCTGGCAGGCACCAGCCGACTGAGTGCTCTGGAACAGACCAGCGCTGCCGGGCACCGCCCCCTTGCTGGGCGGCCGGCAGCCTCCCCAGCCCACCCGACAGCCTCCGTCCCCGGAGTCCGCTGGCTGGCTGGGGGACAGTCCCTGGGCTCTGGGATTTGCATGTTAGTTAAGCTGTGAGTTGAGTCATTGCTGGCTGGGTTCTGGCTCCTCCCGGGATCCAGCTGGGGACACAGGGATGTCTCCATCCCGGGAAGCCTGGCGGCCAGCCCAGGAGGAGGGGCCGAGCGGAGAGCGAGCGGGAGGAAGGAGGCTGGTGGGCAGCTCCGGGGCCTCTCTTCCCCCACTCTGCCCTCTGGTTTCTGACGGGCACAGCCGCTCTCCACAGAGAGACGCTGAAGCTTGGGAGCAGGGAGAAGCCTGCTGCTCCCCTCCAATTATCGGGGGGCTCCTACCTGCTCCGTGAAAACCCTGGCTCCCCTCCCTCCGTCCCGGGTCCTGCCATGGGGGCATCTGTCCTTTAGTGCAGGAAGGGCTCACCGGAGGGGGTTAGCAGACACACAGATTTGGGGCCCAAGCCCACCTACTATTACAACCCCGAGATCTGGAACAGAGTCCAGGACCCTGCATGTTCAACAACCCCCCAGGGTGGTCCTGGGGCTGGCCACCCTGAATCTCCCAGCTAGGCGGGGGCCAGGCTGCAAGGGACCCCTGCGTCAGGGCATCCAGGCCCCAGTGGGACAGACAGATCAACGGAAGCCAGAGGCAGAAGAAGGCCCTCCCATGGCAGCCGGGTGGAAGGAAGAAGAGGAAACTGGCTCCCGGGCCTCCCTTCATCCCACGGCCAGCATGACGCATGACGAGTCCCTCCCCTGACCCTAAATGTGCAGGGATGTGGGGAGGGTCCACCCACCCAGGAGCTACCCAGCCTGTCTCTGCAGCCGCAGGTGGGGCTGTCTGTGCTCGCCTCGAGCCTCCCCTCAGGGATGAGGCAGAAAACCACCCAGCCTTGGCCCCCCCCAGCCCTGCAGGTGGGCGGGAAGCCCTGCCCTGGCTGGACCCCCAGACAGTTCCTCTATGCAGAAAGGGCAGGCCCAGCCCTGCAGGACCTGAGAGAGCCGCCTGCCCTCCCTCCCCTTCTTTCCCCTTAAATGGCCCCTGGTGGGTGTCTGCAAACCAGGGCTGGGTCAAAATAAACACTGGGAGCCTGGCACTGGAAGCCTCTCTCTAATATGCATGGAAAAGGGAGGGAGGGAGGGAGGAGGGAAGGGGAGGAGCAGCCAGGGAGGAGGGAGAGGGAGAAAGGGCAGGAAGGAAGCAGGGGTGGGGAGGGAGGGGTCATCTTTACTGATGGTGGAGCAGAGAGAACCTTGAACTGGAAGCCGGAAGACCCGAATGTTGGTTCTTTCTCTCTCCTTAACTGGCAGCAACCCCCACCCCGACCTTCTGGTGGGGGGAGGGCCCTCTCCCCAGGCCTCAGTTTCCTTCCCTGTAAGGCAATGGGGGCCCAGCTTTGGCATTCCAGGATGCGGCCTTCCTGCTGCAGCACCAGAAGCGGCTGTCAAGGCGCTGGACTCCCTCCCAGGGAGGCGGGGGAGGGAGCAGGGGGGCAGCCGCCTCCCAGCCCCGCGCAGGTGAGGTTCATCCATAACGGCAGGAAGGGCTGTCAGGCTGCGTCTGAGGCCGCCAGGGGCCCGGCAGCCTGCCGCGCGCTTTGTCATAAAATACGTTGTCACCTGGGGAAGAGTCATCACGGATGAAGTATTTCAGGAGACAAAAACAAGAGGGGCATTGATTTTTCCACGAGGTCAGACAACTTCTGGGAATCGTTGTAACTCAGTTGTCACTGCCTGTCTCCCTGAACGTCCTCGCACCCTGCACCGCCCCAGCCCCTGACCCGGCGCGGCCCCTCTCCCCGTCACCTGCTGTTCTCCCCAGACTCCAGGGACCTCGTCGGCCGGCCGAGTGGGTGCAGGGAAAATCTCCTCTCTGATTTGCCCAAATTGGCTCTGGGGAGGGGCTGTGCTGGTGAGCAAAGCCTGCGTTTGTTAAGTTTATGACACATGCCAGAGTGACCTGCCAGGGCCCCGGCCCACAGCCCAGCCCCAAAGAAGATGGAATGTTCTTAAAAGACAGCATATTAATAGAAGGAAAATTCGAGGTCTAATGAGGCCCACAGATCAGGAGTGGTTGCCTCTGAAAAGCTAGTTTGTCGCTCACAGTTCCCAGAGGACAGGGGGCGGGGGGTTGGCACGCCACACAGGGCCACGGGGAGCGAGGGGAGACATGTGGGCACGTGGTTCTGTAGGAAGAGACAGGGGAGGCAGGGTAAGCAGGCTTAGGATTGGCTACTTTGAATAGTTTCAGCTGGCTCCAGGGCGTAGGGCTGTCTGTGATTGGCTGGTGGCTGGCCCCAGGTGATCAGGGCAGGTGGATCGAGTTCTGGAGTTTGAGCGTCTCCTTAAAGAGTTGGTTGGGAGGTGCGGGCTCTGAGTTGGTTGGTTTGTATCTGAAAAGCTCGTGCCCAAGGCCAGCTGTTTCCTATCTCTAGGGATTACCCGACCCCAGGGGTACATGTGGGGTTCCTCAGCGCCCGGGTCTAGGTCTAGGGGTACGCCTGGGGTCTCCAGCGTCAACAGAGCCTCACCATCAAAATATAGAAACTAGAAGTCACAGGCAATACGCAGTGAAGTGGCTCCCGTGTTTGCAGATGGAAATAGGGATCCATACAGTGTGGTGGGCACTCAAGCAGAGAGACTCTAACCTTTTATGGGCTGCAGTGGACCTTTTCGGGGACAGAGAGAATGCTGTCATCATGAGCTGTCCAACACAATGGCCAAGAGCTGCGTGTGGCTGTCAAGCACTTGACATACAACCAGTCCGAACTGAGACGTGTGTACCTGTAAAACCCACGCTGGAGTTTGAGGACTTAGTATGAATAGAAGATTGAAAATATCTCACCAATAATTTTTACGTCGATGATATGTTGAAATGATAACGTTAGGTATATTGGGTTAAGTAAAATATATTATTAGATTTAAGTTCACTTGGTTCTTTTCACTGTGTCTGCTAGAACATGTCCTGTGAGCCCTGGCAGGTCGCTAGATGGTTTCAGGGTGGGAGCCGGTCGCCAGAGAGACCAACCCTGCGATGAGAGGGTTGGAACTTTGGGTCCACGCAAGGTCCAGAGCGGGAGAGGGGCTGCGGAGTGAGTCCAGTTGTGCAGCCAACGCTTAGACCAGTCTCACGTGTGTAACAAAATCACACCAGCACTCTGGGCACGGAATTCTCTAGGGAACATCGCTTCCTTGTTAGATACATGACTTGCAAATATTTTCTCCCATTCTGTGAGTTGCCTTTTTACTCTCTTGATTGTGTCTTTCGATGCAAGTTTTTACTGTTCATGAAGCATAATTTTTCTGTTTTTTTCTTTAGCTGTTTGTGCCTTTGGTATGATATCTAAGAAATCATTGCCCAATCCAGTGCCATGAGGCTTCCCCTTGCTTTCTTCCGGGACTTTAACGGGTTCCGCTCTTACATTCGGGTCTCTGACCCATTTTGAACTGATTTTTGCATGTGGTAAGGATCCAAATTCATTCTTGTGGATGTGGATACCCAGTTTTCCCAGCTCTGCTTGTAGAAAAGACATCCTTTCTCCATCGAATGGTCTTGGCTCCCTTGTCAGAAATCATTTGACCATATGTGCCGAGGGAATATCCTGGAATCACACCGTCTTTCCATTCTATTGTTTTGGGCTATCCATCTACGTCTATGCCAGTGCCACACTGTTTGGATTACTGTAGCCTTGCAGTGAGTTCTGAAGTGCAGGGCAGCTTCCTGGTTGGCGAGCACGAGGACATGCTGGGGAGGGGCTGTGTCTCGATTCCCCAGGGAGGAGACATGGCAGCTCCACGCCAGGGGCCCCCTGTAACTGCCCTCTGTGTATCCTTCATAATAGACCAGTGGCCATGAGTGTAGCACATGCCCATGTTCCGTGCGTTGTTCTAGTGAATTACTGAACCTGCGAGGGTTGTGGGAAGCCCTGAATTGGTCTCCAGCTGGTCAGAAGTGAGGGTGGCCTGGGGACCCCCGACTGGCATCCACAGCGGGGCAGTCTTGGGGAGGTCTGAGGACTGACTTGTGGGGTCTGACGCTAACTTGGAGCGGTTAGTGTCGGAACTGAATTGCAGTCCCCCCAGTAGGGGTAGAAACGCCTTCTTCACTAGGTGTTTGTAAAGATTAAACGGAGTAATATGTGTAAAAACTCGGCAGCGTGCCCCGCTCATACCAAAGACCCCAAGGATGGTGGCGCTCACGTTTGATTGTTTTACCAAACGTCGCCTTCTGCTAACGGAAGACCCAACTCCAAAACCTGTCCCGGCCTGAGTGGCTACGGGACCTTGGAAGAACCAAGTCTTCTCTCCGGGCCTGTGTTTCCTCATCGGTGAAATGAAGAGACCAGAGAAAATCACGTCTGAGGCAGCCTTGGGCCCTAAGATCTGCGATTTGGCGTGCCAAATGATACCTAACGGTGTGCTTTCAATCTCGAAAATATAATATTCTGCGGTACTCCGGGCCTCCTCGTTAATAACGAATTCTGGTTCAAGAAAGAGGTTCATTTCCGTGGAAAACCGTAACTGAACGGCAGTGGGCCCGTCTGCCCCGTGACTGATGTTGATGTTCCAGCTGCAGGCGACACCAAGGCAGGTAAAGCACCAGGTGAGAGGGCGCCCAGATGGCAGGTAAAGCACCTTGAAAATCTCATGTCACGGAGGCCTCTCCACCCTTAAGAAGGAGACTGTCTGTTCTCAAGACTCTAGATAACCAGGTGCCAAGTAACCGGGATTTGAGCGGGACTATTCAGCGGGCCCGTGCTCAATAGCCACCGAGCCCAGCAGGTTTTGAAACGCCGTGCAAATTGTCCAAGACCAAACCGGCCTCTGCCGAGTGGATTAAATGTACTCCGTGGCGTTCAGATCCTTTTAGGGCCGTAACGGTGTGCTGCTCAGATACAGGAAGCTGCTTGCCCCTGTGGAACGCCGTCTCCCAGATCTCCCCAAGCCCCCAGCCCCGCTGTCTCGCTCGGGGCTGCGTCTTCGCTGCCATCGCCCATGGCAGCCCGCGTCCTTTCTCTCTCATTCGTTCTCTGGTCTCGCTCCCCGGGGCCCTGAGGCCCCAAAATGTTCTTGGCTTCCCATCCAGGCTCATGCCCTGTGCAGGGGCCGCCTCCCCCCACCGTCCCCACCCCGAGCCACTGCCCTGGGCCCACTCCCGGTCGGTCACCCGAGGCCTGCAGGGCTGGGCCCCGCTAGAGCCGACCTGCCAAGCAGTTGCTCCCTCTCCCGGAGCGCTTGGTCTTGCCTTTATCGCGGCCCTGCCATCTGCATTGCACTTTACCTGTTCGCGTGAGCACGTCCCCGAGCATGTGGCAAAGACTTCCAGTGCACGTACAACGGGGCGTCAAAGTCTTAGAACCCAGCAGGGCCGGCACTCCGTGAATGTCTGTCGAATGAATGAATGACTGAATGAATGCACGGTCCCGGAACACGCGAAATCGGGGTGGTATTTGCAAGGCTGGCGTGCGGGAAGGACATTACCTCCAGAGGCACCTCCACGCTCTCGGCCTCACCGGCAGCGAGAAAGGGGAGGGTCTCACCTGGGGCCGAGTGGGGGCCGGCTCCGTGCAGCCTGTGCTTCTCTCGTGCGTGCCGTGCACAGAAATGCCGTCTGGTATTCTTACTTTTGTTATTTTGTTGTTTCAATAGTGGGCACATGAATGGTTTCCTCGTTATGTGACAGTGTGGCTGAGGGAGCCGAGTCTTCTTCTCACCTTCCAACTGTCACTGAAATCACACGGTTGGAGTGAAATGGCGCCGTTTTGCAAAGTGATCGTACGCGCATGCTCTCATCCAAACCTCACACGGCTTTGTGGAATAAATGGGTATCGGCTCTTTTTTTTCCGACAGTCTCACTCCGTCTCCCTGGGTAGAGTGCAGTGGTGTGATCATAGCTCGCTGCAGCCCCCAACTCCCAGGCTCAAGCGATCCTCCTGCCTCAGCCTCCTGAGTAGCTGGGACTACAGGTGCCACCACGCCCAGCTAATTATTTCCTATTTCTGGGAGATGAGGTCTTCGCTCTTGCTCAGGCTGGTCTCAAACTCCTGAGCTCAAGTGATCCCCCCACCTCGGCCTCCCAGAGAGCTGGGATTACAGGAGTGAGCTACCAAGCCTGGCCTGGGTATCGGGCCTTCCCCAGCCCTCCCACCTTAGAGAACTTGCTGATTGCCCAGCCTCCCACCCCCAAGGCAGACCTCACAAGAGCTGGTCCAGCGCATCTCTTTCTAGCTCCATGCTCAGTGGTATCACCTGGTGGTGTGAGATGGCCTTGCCGGGAGTGTTTACACCGCGGTCATTGGCAAAGACCTGGTGTCTGTCCTGGGCCCCCCCTGGGCCACCTCCCTCCCTCCTTCCCCCAGCTGGGCTGCTCAGAACCCTGGGGCTCTCTGTCTCTCAGAGAAAAATGCACCCTTTCCTGGAGCACCACCCAGCAAGAGCTGTGCTGGGCTGTTCTAGAAAGGGGGGGGGGCTGCCAGCCTGAGACAGACAGAGCCTCTCGGGGAGGGGCGGGAGTCAGCGGCCGGGGTTGAGCTGTGTGAGCCCTCGAGCTCATCCTCTCTCGCGTGCGCCTTCTCCAGCACCTCCTTGTAAATGCCAGTCAACCCTCACGCCCCTCGCCTTGCATTATTCAGCGAGGAGAAGCAGATTAAAAATACATGATGGCATTTCCCAGGGCGGATCGCGGAGCATCGCAGGGGTGTTTATCGAGGGTCCTTGTTCCCACTGCAGCGTCTGAGATGCAAGGCATGCTCCCCTCCCTCCCAGCCCCGCAGCCCCACCCTGCTCCCAGCACCCCCACCCCCAGCACCCCTCACCCCCAGCCTGCCCACCCCCAGCACCCCCACCCCCAGCACCCCTCACCCCCAGCCTGCCCACCCCCAGCACCCCTCACCCCCAGCCTGCCCACCCCCAGCACCCCTACCCCCAGCCTACCCACCCCCAGCACCCCCACCCCAGCCTGCCCACCTCAGCCCCCTCCACCTCCCCAGCACCCCCACCCCCAGCACCCCCACCCCAGCCTGCCCACCCCAGCCCCCTCCACCTCCCCAGCACCCCCCACCCCAGCCTGCCCACCCCAGCCCCCTCCACCTCCCCAGCACCCCCCACCCCAGCCTGCCCACCCCAGCCCCCTCTACCTCCCCAGCACCCCCCACCCCCAGCACCCCCACCCCAGCCTGCCCACCCCAGCCCCCTCCACCTCCCCAGCACCCCCCACCCCCACCCCAGCCCCCTCCACCTCCCCAGGCCTCGCTCCCGTGTCTGCTGCCTGGGAAAGGCAAGACCGGCTCCTGCCAAAGAGGCGAGGCCTTTGTGCTTGACTGAAAGAGACGGGATTGATTTTCACTTCCCCTTGCCTTCTGTGCTTTGAGGTGCCCTAAAGCCAGGGCATTTGGGAACAAGCAGAGAAATCAGATCCCCCGTAAGAGGGGCTTTCTGGTGTGTAGCTCCGAGAGGATTAGCCGCGCACCCTCTGCTGCTTTGAAACCCGCTTTCGCGCTAGGCCCTGTTGATCCTCGGGTAGGACAAGCCCCAGCTCCCCTTCCGTTTTAGGGAAATGTCTAGGAACCTTTCTTTTTATAGGGGTTTGTTGCAGTGGAGGGGGCGGGTGCTCCAAGGCAACTCGGGCCATGCTGGCTCTGTCCCCACGGTGGGTCCTCTCTGTTTCCAGGCCCTGCTCAGACCTCCCTGACTGACAGGCCAGTCATTACTTTCCCTGAAGGCACCAGGAGGGGAACAAAGGCCCCTTGTGTCCCAGGCAGGGGTCCCTGGGGGAGGTGTGGGGTCACCCGGGCAAGGGTTCTGGGCTGTGGATTCTTCCTGCATGCACAGCGTGCTGGAGCCAGCTCACGCCGGCTAACGAGAGCCAGTTCTGCACGCCCCTCTCCAACTCCAATCGGAGCCATCGCGTTGGCAGCTGCAGCCGGCCGGGCGGGAGCATCTGCACCACGGAACCGGCCAGCAGCACCCTGGGCGTCTGCTCTTCTGGAGAGCCGGGTGTTCGGCATTTAGCAGCGCACCACCTCACGCCTGTGTGTCCCCCTCCCCACCCCAGGGCTGACGCCTCTGCCGGGCACCGCGTGGACCCAGCCAGGCCGGCACTGAGGAGGAAAAGCCAGGGGCGTCTCTGCGCTTCCCCACAGCGGAGCTGGAGCTTGGCGCGGGCGTCTGCATCTGTCCCGGCTGATGTGGGTGGGCACTCCTGCGTCAGGCCTCCTAGAGCCCCTCCGCCATGCTGGCCCCAGGGGGTGAGGAAGAGGAGAGAGAAGGAAGAGGCCCACCGAGAGACGCCTGCCTCCTTCCCCTACCTCCACCCAGGGTTTTGGGTCCATGGGGTATCGGGCGTCCTGCCCACTCGGGGCGTGCAGGGAGGGGCGTGCAGGGAGCCGCTGCTCCCTCCGGCAGGTGAGGCCGGCACAGCCTCACCTGTGCGTAACCCCAGAGGCAGACACCGGCCGGGCCTCCCCCCCTCAGCTGGCCATCCCGGGCAGACCCCTCAAGGCCCTGCCTCAGACAGCTCCAGAACTGAACCCCAACCTCCTCAGACCTCCTCCCACAGTCTCCCCAGCCTGGACTCTCTGGGGCAGGCCTGCTCCCCAGGAAAGAGCTGCCTCCAGCCGTGCCTCAGCCTCCACTGCTGTTGAAATTGGCTCCAAGAAGACATTTGCATGAGGTCCGGGCCGTCTGGGGCTCCTCCTCAGAGACGGTGCCAGGGAGAGCCCCGGCGCTGGGAAGGAACAGCAGACAAGAGCCCGGCTCCACGCTGGGCCGCCCACGGTGGATGCACTCCGCCTGACCTGCCCCTGCTGCCCCCAGGGACGTGGCACTTCTGCCAGGGGACGTAGGCCCCACCTGGGGACACAGGGGAAGGGTCAGGGAATTTAGCTCGTTGGGTCTTGCCCTCCCCGAGCAGCCCGTGAGGGCTCCAGCAGAGAGCGGGGCACACCAGAGCGTGGACCGGGACGGCCAGCTGGGGGACTTCAGCCCAGAAGGAACAAATGATGTCTGGCTTTTCGTCTCCTCTGGCCACACTGACCCAGAGAACTGTCCCAGAGCAGTAAATCGCCTGCCACTCTCCAGGCACAGCGGGTGCTGGCCCAGCTACGAGAGCTTCCCGGGCTCACTCCAATTACAGGGAGGCGCCAGCCAGGCTCCCCGGAGGGAACAGCCCCGGCAAAGCGACCCAGTCTCCACCAGCTCCAACCATGCCCCCTTTCAAATTAAGGAGGCTCCAAAGTCCAACGATGGCAGGGAACACGTTGCCTCTTTAAACCGGAGAATCTGACTCCGCTCAAGGGACACCTGTGACTGCCTCCAGCCTCCCTCGAGCTAAAACATGCTATGCTCTCTCTCTTTGCTAAATGACGCTCTCAGATTGGCGCCGGACCTGGAGGGGGCCCTGCCGGAAAGCCCCAGAGTGGACCCTCTTTGCAAACTCTGAGCCGCTAATTGGTTTAGGAACACTGAGTGAACAGCTACAAAGGTTTCGGGGGGATTAATATCAAATAACGTGTCCCCTTGGCCTGGGGAGCCCTTGTGAGGGTACAGGGGGCAGCAGGCACTGTTAATTTCAGCCCGTGGCACGACAGCGCCGTTAGGATTCCATTTGGTAACGAGGCTTCCAGAGCCCGAGCCAGCCCACGGAGCCAAAGGACGCTGGAAGAAAGCCCTCCCCGCGCCCTCTCCCTCGGCCGGGCCTTGCACGCCGGGAAAGAAGGAACTTTCTGCTGCTTAGGAGCCGTGTGGCTCGAGGCAGATCGCTTAATCATCCCGAGCCTCGGTTTGCTCATTTGTAAAATGGAAAGAAAGATCCCGGTGAGTCATCACGAGGACGAGAGGCAGAGGGAAAGTGTCAGGCTGGGAGGCCGCCGTGGCAGGTGCTCGGCACCCCGGGGGCCGGTAGCTATTACGACAGTGCCCAGCTCTGGGCCAGGCACATGGCAGGTGGCCGGTGCATACCTGTCGGCCACTAGATGCCCCAGGAACTGGATACTCCGGCAGAGACAGGGCCAGAGTGGGGTGGGGGGGTCAGGTGGGCTTCCCCAGCTGGGCCAGCAACGCCCGCAACACCACCCCCAGCAAAGCCCCAGAGCAGCCTGGGCCCTCGTCCCTCCACGCGACACTGAGCCCAGGTTTCAGAGCGGCGGGAGCGAGGGGCAAGGTCACCAGCTCAGCAGATGCTGGGGGCAGAGAAACGGATCCCCGACGTCTCCCACATGGGCGCCCTGCAGACAAGCCTTGGGGACTGACGTCAGGTACAGCCTGGCGAACCTCCCCACGGTCCCTTCCAATGAAGTGGACTTTCTTTTATCAGTTATGTTCTCCAAATTCTAAAAATGAAAGATGCTTATTGTAGAAAATCATAAAAGCATAAAAAGCAATAAGAAAAAAAAAATGCCCCCACCCTATGACTCCTCAGAGACAGCGGCTGAAATTTGCTGTGTGTCTCCTTCCAGGCTCTGTTCTGTGTGCCGGCTTTTCAGGAGCAGAAGTACCCAGCGAGCGGCAGGAGCCAGCAAACCTGCGGCCGCACCGGAGAAGCACTTAGAGGCCTCAGAACCGCATGCGTCCCTGCCTTGCTCCCCAGCCTGCCCCGACACCGACTCCCTGAGCCTGAGATACACAAACCGTCTTTTCGAACGACTTTTTGAAAGTTCCCTAAATGAATCTTACGTACGGCCACATTTGGAAAACAATGTCCACTTTTGTGTCTTGCATTTTAACTTGATGGTAAAAATAGCTTTCAGAGCCCTGTGTTCTAGGTCCTCACGTCTCCTGTTAGGGTCCCTTTCCGACCCTAAAATGTAACCTGTTAGGACCTGTGTGCGTGGGGCTGTCAGGCCGTCAGCGCGGCAGGGCCGGCGTGTCCAATGGGCTCTGGACACCAAGTCAGATGCCGCTGCCCGGGTAGCAAAGTGGTCCCAGCCCCACAGTCATCCTTCGTGGTGGCCACCCAAACATGCATGCATTCATTCATGTGTGCCTTCATTTATTCGTGCAGTGGCTGCATCCTGTTGCTGTCCCGAAAGCCCTGGGAGCAGCTGCCTTTCACCTAACACTAAGTGACTCGATCAAGATACGCCACGGAATTACAGGGATGCCTCAATTCGTGAACATTCCTTGAAGAAAGTTTCTCGTTGATAAAGCTGTCCTAACTAAAACGCGTCTCCATGACGCCGCATGCACAGCGCTGGCCCCAGCACAATGGCGGACAAACCGCCGACTGCCGACTCGCTCGGAGGTTCCAGCTTCTCTGAAAGTTCTGGGCTGGGAGACGGTCGCTGTGGACAACACGTAACTTTGAGCAATTCCGTGTAAAATTATTTCGTGCCACCTTGGGCTTAGCAGTCTCGGCTGGGAAGAAGGCCTGGGCCCCAGGTCCCGGGGGGCCCCGGGACTCCCTGGCGGAGGGAGTGTCCTGCAGTCTGGCTCCGCACGGTGGGGGGCACGGGCTCGGGAGCCAGAAAGACCCGAGTGTGACTCCCTCCTCCCGGACTGTGGGGCCGAGGCACTTGGTGGCACTTGGGGAGCCGGTTCTCTCGTGGGCGCAGTGGAGACCCTGACCCTTACTTATTTTAGTGACCGTGCAGCTGACAACAGTGGAGTGTCGAAGTCTCCGCATAGGGCTTATACACAGCTGGTGTTCAAATGACAGCCTCCCGTGTCTGTCTGCTCCAAAAGCCGAAGACACGCTGGCACACGCCACGGCTGGAGAAGCTCTTGCTTTTGGATCACGGCTGGCCTTTCCGGACACTCACTCGGAGGCTCCCGGGCACCAGGGTGCAGGTGGGGCAGGCTGGCCGAAGGACGCCGACCCACCCCAGTGACCCCGGCGATGCTAATGTGTAACCAGGCGAGGGGACTCCTCCCCCGCAGCAGAGCAGAGACTAAGTGCCCCCCACGCCACTCATGGACCCCAACTCCTCAGAACAGGCAGCAGCCCCCAGACCCACCCACTGCACACATGGGGCCAGAACCCCAGAGAGGAGAAGGGGGCACACCCCCAAAGCAGGAAGGCAGCCTGGGGCCAGCAGGGCCCTCTGTCACGTGATGCTCAGAGGGCAGGGGTATGTGAACCCCTGGACCGAATTGCACAGCCCTGGTTCTCTCTCCAAGCCCCGTGGCGGGGGACAGAGGGAGAGTACACCAGCCAGTGCCTAGCAAGCGGCCTGAGGTCCCCAACCCCAGCTCCCCACACGCAAGGCAGTGCAGAGGGAGCCGGAAGGGAAGCCCAGCACCCCGCTGGGCAGACTGATTGAACACTGAGCCCCCCACTCAAACGAACAGGCATGTCCACACCCGTGACGTGCAGTCTAGAGCTCTCCTTCCTACTACGGGGCCCCCCACCCAGCACCTAGCAGCTGTGCAGAGCTGGGGTCCCCCTCTTTCAGGTGAGTGAAAGCCGCCTACTCAGGCCGACAGTGTGCGTTGGTGCCACGTGGCCGGCTGCTTCTGCATTTTCACACGTTTGTTAATGGAAGGTCACTGGAGGTCCGGTTACCGTGTCAATAACCGAAGTGGCGGGTGGGCAGGAAGCCCCCCATGACGCAGCGCCGAGGTGTCACGGTGCAGCCTCAGGCCTTGTCGTTCGCCCAGCATTCAGGCCTCGCTCCCCCAAGCACGGCGACGGGAAGGACTCGGCCCGGCCCCATTTGAGCGCCAGTGGGCCACTTCTCCCTTCACTTGTGCGTGACCGGAGTGCATTCAGCTGCCCCACCTCCTCCCTCCACCATGCTCCGGTGTCCCTGAGCCCACAGGGGTAGGACATGGGGACACTGGCCACAGGAAGCAGGGCTGTCCACAGTGCGCAGGTGGAAATCGCAAACCTCCTCCACCTTCCAGCTCCTTCTTTGCTGCCTCTGAGCCTCCCAGAAAATACGAAAACAAAGAGCCAAGGAGCCTGTGGCCTCCCAGAGTCCCATGCGGGAGGTGCTAACCGCACAGTGGGGGCCAGAGGTGCACGGGGAGAGCAGGTGCAGCCCCAGCCCCCACCAGAAATGGGCCCGAGGGATGCAGGGGCTGCTGCAGGCCGGCAGCCCACCCCAGCGAGGGCCAGTGTGCCTCCCGGCATCCACAGCCAGGTGCGGTGGCCTGGGCCGGGCTGCCAGGTGTGGGCCACCTGTGCCTGTCTGCCGGGCGCCAGGAGATGCTGAGCAGTAGAGACCAGCCTCAGGAAGGTGGGCCGCTGGCACACATGGGGTTCCCGACCTTCCTGCAGGCTGGGGGCTCGGGCCAGCACCATGCACCAAGGGCAGGAGGCAGCTGGCCCGATAGCTCTGTCGCCCTCACGGCGGAAGGGCCGCCCGGGCCTCCCTCCTGTCCTCTGTGCAGAGCTCGTTTAGGGCCCTGAGTAATGGCGTGTTGTCACTCGGGTGTCTGCAAACGAGATACTGCGTCTCCCAAGCCTTCCCTGGGTAGATAAAAGCTAATATAAATAACGTGCCCGCATCGGGCTCTGGCTCTGCCTTTGACTAGAGGGCACATGCTGAAACAGTTGATTAAAAATAAATAAAATTAGGCTGTTCTAGTTCCTCCAAAGATAAAGGCAGGAATCCTCTCTGTGCCCAGCCCACCCGGGGAGCTCTCGGGGACGCGGCGGCGAGCTGGTTACAGCTGTTCACGGCTGCGGTGATTTACACCCGTGTGCAGGCATGGAGCAGGCAGATACGTGTGTAGCCAGTGATCGTACGTACACAGGGTCCTCGCATGTCGGGAGAAATGCCTCCCAGAGGAAGCCGGGCTTCCCGCCCTTCCCGTCCGGAGCGGGAGGGTGGGAGGCAGGTACCCGGGGAGGGCTGACAGGGCTGTCCCGGGACCAGGAGGCAGGGACACAAAGGAGCCCAGCCTGACCTTCCTCTGCCCTTCTGGGAAGTGGTGACAAACGCCAATGCTGAAAACTGCCGTTGTCACCCCCGTCCCCCACGGCACCCTCCACCCCAGGCCTGCACAACAGGAAGACCCCCCTTTTCTCGGGCTCTGGGTGGGGGTAGGAGGAACAGACCCTCACCTTTACGGGCAGACCTCAGACAGGGGGCTCCGAGCTGGTTGCATGACCCGCTGGTGTGGCCGGACTCGGCCGAGGGCTGGAGACGCCCGGAGCAAGCAGCTCGCTCTTACGTAATACGATAGCAGTGTGAAGACGTGGCGATACAGTGACGCTAATGGCTGACATCTATTGCCCACTTACTGCACGGAGCAACCGCAGTGCACGGCCACGTGTGCATGACCACCTGTGACCCTCACAAGTGCCCCCAGCGCGGGCTCCGTGGGCACAGCCACGACCGGAAGACGAGCTTCGGAGAGGCGGAGGAACGAGTGGAGGAAGGGCAAAGGCTGTGCCGGGAACCAGCCCCTCTGGGAGCCCTGGGGAAGAGGGAATCCTTCCTCACGTGCTGGGTTTGCTGTGCATTCAGGAGACACTCCGTGAATGCTCGTTGAAGGAGGTGTCTGCCATGCAGACGATTTATAGGCTTTGTGAGCACGTGCTGTGCTTCCCGTTTCCAGATCACGAGTCTACCACCCTGCTCATCTCAACCTCGCGCCGCTGACCCCGGCTCCCTGTTCTCTTGTCCCTGAGGAGCTCGGGCTCCTTCCGCGTCATAAGCTGTGTGGGCTTGGACAGGTCTCGTCACCTCCCCGGGTCTCGGTGAGCAAAACACAGGGGTTGCGCTATGCTAGGTGGAAGGGGCCAGTCACAAAAGACCACGCATCGTGTGATCCCATTTCCGTGGAGTGTCAGGAAGTGGCAAACCCACAGCGACAGAAGGCAGGTCGGCGGGCGCCAGGCGCTGGAGGAGGAGGACCCTGGAGTGACCGCCAATGGGCAGGAGATTTCCTTTCCGGGTGACGGAAATGTTCTGGAATTTGATAGAAGCAGTGGCTGCACAACGCTGAGAATGTACTAAGTGCCACTGAATTGTTCACTTAGAATGGTTGGTTTTACATTATGCGAATCTTACCTCCATGCAAGAGGCGAGAGGATTCCACGAGCCCCTGGCAGGTGTCACATTCCGTGGAGATGCCCAGGCCTCATCACGGCACCCCATTACTGCAACAACTCCCCCCATGCCTCTGTTAGTGGAGAGGAGGGCTCCACTGCGTATTTGGTGCCCAAAAGCAAAAGGTAAAAGCTGTATGGGGGGCGGGGAGAATGTTCCAGAATGTCAGAGAAGGGCCATGGTGGTGTGATCGCTTCACTGAAGAGTGTGGGCTGCTGAGAAGTGCACTGGGGGGTGGGGGTGCTCAGGGGAGGAGGACGGCCCAGGGGGCTGGTAAGCCAGGGGCTGGGGGTGCTCAGTTCTCCAGGGCCCAGGGACTGGGGTCCCATGCAGGGGACAGGGATCGAGGTGGAGGCCACAGCAGAGTTCAGATTGGCCAGAGCCTGGGGCGAGGGGCAGTTCAAAAGCCCTGACGACTCTTGCACATCCCAAATATCCCGATTTTTGCTGTCACGCCCCGGGGTGCTGCTCGGAACAGCGTGACATTTCTCGCAAAAGGTTAGGGCTGCCTCCCTAAGCATTCCCAATTCCCTCAATGACCCCTTCGTGGATTAGGATGGACTTCTTGGATCTACATTTACACAGCGTTATGTGCCCAGAGAGGCTTCCCGGGAGCGCGTGGTCATTCGTCGCTGCGACCCAGACCCTCAGAGGTACGGAACGCATCCTTGCCCGACCCCGATTTCCCTTTGAAACTCCTCGATGAACACACGGGCGGAGCGTCCCTGCTACTTCCCACCTTCCTTCCCAGGGGTCGAGAGCCAGAAAGAGCAGCCGGCAACCCACTGAGCAGGTCCAGCACTGGAGCCCTGGCCACGGGCAGCCCCGCGTGGGCCGTGAGGGATCGTGGAGCCGCCTCTGGACCCGGGACGAGGACACGGAGCCGCTTCCGGCTGAACCTGGAACCAGGCCTGACACGCTTCCCTGCTCAGCTCCCTTTTCCCTCCTCTGGTTTGTGACGATGAGGACACCAGCCTGGCTCTGCTCTGGGAAGGGGGACCAGGGACAGCAGAGTTTCCGTCCTGCTCGGGCCGGAGGGTCGGCAAACCCCAGAGGGAAGGCGGCTCGCTCTGCCGTGCCTGCCCAGCACCTGGCCTCGGAGGTGGCTGCACTTCGCTTTCTGTTTGTTTTAAAAGTTGATTATCCTTTTCTTCTGCAATGACAGCAACCTATGTAACAATGGAAATGCTAGAACTTACGGAAACCACAAAGGAGAGAATGAAAACCCCTCTTCTCCCATCCAGAGGCGTCTTCCCTAGCACTTTGGGGGACATCTTTCTCTATGGATGCAGGGCTGGCTTCGTGCACGTGGGGCCATGCAGCGCAGGGCTGGCGTTCAGAGGGACCCGCACCGGGATTGTTCTGCTGTCAGCGTCTTGGGATTCTCAATCATTTTTTTTTAAAATAGAGATGGGGTCTCGCTATGTTGCCCAGGCTGGACTCCTCAAACTCCTGGGTTCAAGCGATCCTCCTAATGACGCGGAAAATGTCAGGCGCCGGGAGGCAGCAGCTTGCCACCTCCCCGTTGCTCCGCATCTCCCCGGGCCAGCACTGCGCGTGGCCGGTTGGAGGGCGCGCTGCTAGGGCCAGGCCCCAAGGTAGAGCCGCCGCCTGCTTCTGGGCCCTGCTCACTGACGTCCACTGTCCAGGCCGTACCCGATGCTGGGCAGCCTCCTGTCATCCCGCCACGCTGCTCGCATGATCCTGATTGGGTAATTTTTGAATCCCAGTGTTGCTGATTGGATGTTAAAGCTTGTTGCTGATTGGATGTTAAAGCTTGTTGCTGATTGGATGGTAAAGCTTGTTGCTGATTGGATGTTGAAGCTTGTTGCTGATTGGATGTTAAAGCTTGTAGTTGATTGGATGCTTTTTGAGCCCTACCAAGGGTATAAAAGCAGGAGGAGAAGAAGGAAGGAGGGAAAAGATCAGAAGGAGAGCTGTGATGCTTGGAGTGCTGAGGGTTCCAGAGGAATAAAGGCTATTCTCTGACTCTACATGTGCCACTCAGTTCTTTTCCGGGTTAAGAGCTGTAACACTAGCTGTACTCATTGCGGCAACATGCCTCAGCTTTCCGAGTAGCCAGAGCTGGGACTGCGTGCACATGCCACTGCACCCGGCTCCTAAAATTCTCAATCAGTTTTGAACAAGGGAACCTGCATTTTCGTTTTGTGCTTGGCCCTGAGAATTATGTAGCCAGTCCTGGATTGAAGTTTTTAACAGCAAAATTGAAAGCGTATGGTGTTTATATGATTTTAACGCATTATCTGGGTTTATTTAAGATAAAACTTCTTGGAGTGATGTATAAGTAGCTTTAAAAAAAATCGAATTGTGTAAGAAGTCCACTAGACTGGAAGTGCCCGGTATCTGAGGGCTGTGTGCCCCTCCTAGCTCCTAGCTCAGCACCTGGCACAAGGTGGGTGAAATGGGCAAATGAACAAATCATAGACTGTTGGACCCGAGAGAGCATCTAAGCCCCTCAGTTCTCAGACTCTATTCCAGGAACCCATGCTGGGAGGGGAGGGGTGAGGTTGGAGCTGGGGTGCTGGAAGGGTGGTGGTGGGAGAGGCTGCCAATCTCCCCACTGCAATCGGAAATGCTTTGTTTCTGTGTATTCTGTGTAGTGGAGTTCCAGGCAAGGTTAGAGTGGGTAAAAGGGTTCCACTACAAATGAACAACCACAGCAATCTGGCCCATCCTTTGCTTTTATAAATAAAGATTTATTAGGACACGGCCACGTCCATTCATGTGCACATTGTCTCTGGCTGCTTTCGCTGTACAGCGACAGAGGCTCGAAGTTGCCACGGAGACTTCTTGGCTGGAAAATCCTTAAATATGTATTATCCGACTCTTTGCGGAGAAAGTTCACTGGCCCCTGATCTAGTCAAATCCTCCCATTTTATAGACGAGCAAACTGAGGCCCAGAGACGTAGTCAAGGTCACAAGTTAAGAGAGTCGGGAGCTGGGAATAAAACGTCAGTCCAGAGAACTCTTGTGCACAGAGAATTCCAAGAGCCACCCTCCGCCCCGACAGCTCACCGCCGGGGAACAACAGACCAGACCTACTTTCCAGCTTCTCCAAAACTGTCTGCAGGGGAGAGTACTGGGGCTTCATCTCGTGCCTCACTCTCCCTGCAGTTCCCCAACCTAGCCCGTTGCTTCCTCTGCGGGAACCTTAGATAGATCAGAAGTGCCATCTCCCGTGGCTTTGGGGACAGCTCGGAAGAGAAAGTGGGGCGCCCATAAGGCAAGGACAAATTCTGAACAATGACCCTGCCGACCCCTCTCCTCCCTCTCCTCCTTCTCCCCCGACTTTTTACTTTACGTAGAAACATCCGCGGTCTCTTGGCCTTGGAAGTCGGGTCTGCCAGTCCCCGCGCACGCACCAGTGAACAGGGCTCAGGCGCCATCAGTAATGAGCCGGGCTCAGATTTGCTGGTGGCGGAGAGACCTTCCGAGAAAGGAAACGACCACACAATGAGGACCCCAGCGATACTAGTGAGCAGACTAAGCGGAGCGGGCACGCCGTTAACACCGGCTTGGCCAAACAACTGCGTGCACGGGGAGCCCGTCTGCAAAAGCAGAAAACAACTATGAACCCGCCACGGCGGCTTTGAAAGGAGGGCTGTGAGTTTCCAAAGCCCGCGGGGACGGCGATATTGCCCGGGCAGACCCAGCTTGGGGGAAAAGGGTGACTAAGCTCCAGGGCTGAGCAGGCAGCACCACTGCGGGGACAGGGGGTGTGTTTGTTACTCATGCCAAAGCGCGTGCTGAGCCTGCAGCTGCACCTGCTCTGAGCCCGTCCTAGACAGCGGCGTCCCAGTGAGGCGCAGGAGGGTCAGAGAAAGTCTTCGGACTTGAGGATGAACGGGGGCCTGTGTGGCTCTGCACGGGTTACTACACCTCTCTGGGCATCAGTGACTCATCTGCGGTATACATTTATCTCCAAGTATTGTGAGGACAAGAAATTGCCGTGGGCATTTGGCTGGAAGGCATGGAACACTTTAGGTTAAAAGGGGTATCTCTACCCAGCAGAGATCATATAAGCGTTTTCATAACCTGCTCTGAGGGTGACCTTCCCGTTGTCCACCCATTGCCTGCCTCCTCCCACTGCCACCTGGGCTTGCCGCCTGCAGGGACATTTCTGCACCAACAGCAACCCAGGCCAGGCCATCCCAGCGCCTGCCCAGAGGAGCGGGAGGGCAGCCCCTCTGCCTTCCCGCTGATTTCTTCTGCAGTGGGCTCCAGAGAGGGGCCCAGCCTCACTCTCGTGCTAACCTCCGCTCTAGAAACACCTTTCCCTCCTCCACCTGGCTACAACCCCAGAACCCAGCATTTGAGTCACCTGCCCTGGGAAAGCTTCTTCACCGCCTGCCGCCCCAGAAGGCGGGCCGGATTCTGCGGCCTCCTTGCGCTTGCTGCAGACTAGCTGTGCGCATAGGGTGACGGGAGCAAGAACGCAACCTCTGTGAGGACGGGGACCGTCCTTGAGGCGTCATTACTGCCCCAGCACTGAGGGCAGCCCTGACACCTGACGGATACCCAGGGAAACCTGACAAGGCACCTCGTCCCCGTTGTTCCCCCAACACCTGGGCTCTGGATCAGTTGGGGACTAGTCAGGGCTCTCTGGAGCAACAGAACCAGTAGGATGGATGGTGGGTGGATGGATGGATGGGTGGTGGATGGATGGATGGGTGGTGGATGGATGGTGGATGAATGGTGGATGGATGGATAGATGGATAGTGGATGGATGGATGGGTGGATGGATAGTGGATGGATGGATGCGTGGATGGTGGATGGATGGATGGATGGGTGGATAGTGGATGGATGGATGGATGGTGGGTGGATGGATGGATGGATGGATGGTGGATAGATGGATGGATGGATGGTGGGTGGGTGGATGGATGGATGGTGGGTAGATGGATGGATGGATGGATGGATGGATGGTGGATGGATGGATGGATGGATGGATGGTGGGTGGATGGATGGATGGATGGATGGGTGG
Organism: Microcebus murinus; assembly: GCF_040939455.1. Taxonomy (NCBI): domain Eukaryota; kingdom Metazoa; phylum Chordata; class Mammalia; order Primates; family Cheirogaleidae; genus Microcebus; species Microcebus murinus. The sequence goes on from NC_134121.1 coordinate 59,477,288, forward strand.
ATGGATAGTGGATGGATGGATGGGTGGATGGTGGATGGATGGATGGGTGGATGGTGGGTGGATGGTGGGTGGATGGATGGATGGATGGATGGATGGATGGATGGATGGATGGGGAGATTTCCTACGGGAATGGGCTCACGCCATTATGAAGGCCGTGAAGTCCAGTGACCCAAGAACAGGGAAACTGGCAGTGTGACTTAGTCTGGGAGCCAGGGAGGCACTGGTATAAGTCCCAGAGTCTGAAGGCCCAAGAGTCAGAAGCCCTGATGATGTCCAAGGGCAGAAAAAGACGGATGTCCCAGCTCAAGGAGAAAGAGGAAGAGAGAGAGAGTGAGTTTGTCCTCCCTCTGCCTCCGTCTGAGCCCTCGGCAGATCGGACGGCCCCGAGCACACTGGTGAGGGCAAATCCTCCGACTCGGTGCACGGATTCAAATGCTGCTCTAGGGAATCACCCTCACGGACACGCCCAGAAGCAACATGGCGGCAGCTGTCTGGGCATCCCCTAACCCAGTCGAGCTGACACATGAAATTAACCATCACCGGTTGCCCGCCCTGCGGCCAGGAGCCCTCCCCCGATCCTGCACTCCGTTCTTGTCACGCTGGCTGCAGGAAGGGGCAGGGGAAGGGGGGCATGGCGGCTCCGTGCCTGTTTGCACTTGGTAGCACGGTGGGCTGTGTGCGCGGGGGCAGCGCCCGCGAGGGCTGTTTGTTCTGGGAACGGCTAATCCTTGTGCAAATTTATATCCTGAATCTTTAATGCAGCTCTGCCGACCAGAGTCGCCGCACCGCTCCCCCGTGCAGCGGGTCTGCCTCTCGGAGCGCTCGACTCACGCTCCCGGGGTTCTGGAAGGACCCGCCCCCCACGTGCTCATGCTTCCTAGAACCCCAGGGCCTCCAGCTTCCGGGGGTGCTGGCCCCGGGCCAGGGCAAGACGAAAGCCCTGAAGGACCAAATCGCGTCAATAACGGCGCTGACCGGTGTTTGTCTCCACGCGCTGTGCAAAGAAACCACATCACACGGCTGTGGGCTGTGCGTGGGGACCTTGTGCTCTTCCGTTTACGGGTATTTATTTCTAACGTAAGTTGGGTGTCGGCCGGGAGTTGAGCAATCTGAAGCCAACGCAAACAGCGCCGACCGTGCAGGAGTTCAACGCTGACACCCGGGGGACATGCCCTGACGAGGACAATGGTGCACAGAGGGCAGCTGCCCTGGGCCAGCGCCCTCAACGCCACGACTCTCTCCTCCAGCGGGAAAAGAACCTCCCAGGCTCCCCCCAGGGTGTGCTGGCAAATGATCCACGCCCACCCCCCACCCCCACCCCCAGTGGAAAGGAGCTGATGCACAGCGTCTGCCGATTCCCGTGGTGTAAACGCTCCCCCCACCCCCGCCCCCAGCTGATACCGAGCTGCCCGCATGCGGCCGAGTCTGTACAAGGCAGCCGCAGCGCACCACCGAGCCAAGCCAGCTTTTACGCTACTCTGGGTCTTGTTCTCTTTTCGCTGAGCTGCAAGGAGGAGAACTAGAAACCTTAGAAGGAAAAGCAGGGTCTTTCACCAGAGAAACAGTGAACAAGCAGCAGAAACCTGTGTCTGCCAGTAGAAGGGCAGAGGACTGGCCAGAGACCATCGGCAAAGACAAAAAACTGTCCGGGAGCCCCGAACATCCCAGCCCGAGGCAGCAGGGCCGGGGGGGGGGGGGGCTCGGACGGGCAGGCCCAGGCATGGCATGGGGAGCCGTCTGAAGCTGGTGCCCTTGCAGGAAGAACAGCGGGAGCTCAGTTTCCCTATCTGTAAGACGGGGTGGGGACCACACTCCCTGCAGGGGGTTGCCAGGAGAATTAAGCAGCAGACGCCTCCCAACGCCTGGCCCTCCGTGTGTGCTCACCCCGTGGGGTCCTAGAGAGGCAGATCCCAGCCGGGGGGAGGCGGGGGCACCAGCAGGGGGATGGGACCCGGCTACACACAATGCACCTTCTACCGAGGGACCGGGGGATGGGAGGCGCAGACCCCAAGCCATGGGCATCGCTCAGTGGCTGAAGAGTTTACCTCCTGCAAGAGGGGCAGGGGCATCAGAGGGGCGTGGCAGAGCTGGCAGCACAGCACCGAGCCTTGCAGGATGGGACAACTGAGCCTCGCACACACAGCAGGGCACAGGACAGGATGAGGGAATCTAGAACACAATGGGGGGGGAACACAGCACTGGCTCTCTCTCCACGGGGCGCAGTGGGCCAGCAACTGCTCGCCACAGCTCACGGTAAAGTCTCGACCACTCACTGGGCCACAGTTCCCCAGACCGAATTCCCTGGAAGACAGCAGCCCTCGGGTCAGCAGGCGTCTCCCAAAAGGCACCTGCCTGCCTGGCAGCAGCCTCCCTGGGCTGCCCCTGCCGTTCCGAGTCTCCGCTGAGTGCCAGGCCACCCCACCTACCCTCTAGTTCTCACTATGGTGTTAGTGGGTGCTGGTGAACGAATGCCCTTCTCAGACGTCACTCTTGCATTTGGAGCTGGGTCTCTCAGTGGCCTTGCCCAAGGAAAGCAGAGTTGGCAATTCCGGGTAGGCGAGGCTCTGTGACAAGGAGCTATCTGGGGCAGTCTTCCCAGCCTCTTCAAATGACAACGCCCGGAAACAGTCCCGTCGCCTGCTCAGGGACGGGCACCCTCTCCCTCGCTCTCCCCTTCTCTCTCCCTCTCTCTCCCCCTCTCTCTGCCTCTCTCCCTCTCTCTGCCTCTCTCTCCCTCTCTGCCTCTCTCTCCCTCTCTCTGCCTCTCTCTCCCTCTCTCTGCCTCTCTCTCCCTCTCTCTGCCTCTCTCTCCCTCTCTGCCTCTCTCTCCCTCTCTCTGCCTCTCTCCCTCTCTCTGCCTCTCTCTCCCTCTCTGCCTCTCTCTCCCTCTCTCTGCCTCTCTCTCCCTCTCTGCCTCTCTCTCCCTCTCTCTGCCTCTCTCCCTCTCTCTGCCTCTCTCTCCCTCTCTCTGCCTCTCTCTGTCTCTCTCCCTCTCTCCCTCTGTCTCTCTCCCCCTCTCTGTCTCTATTCCTCTCTCTCCCTCTGTCTCTCTCCCTCTCTCTGTCTCTATTCCTCTCTCTCCCTCTCTCCCTCTGTCTCTCTCCCTCTCTCTGTCTCTATTCCTCTCTCTCCCTCTGTCTCTCTCCCTCTCTCTGTCTCTATTCCTCTCTCTCCCTCTGTCTCTCTCCCTCTCTCTGCCTCTCTCTCCCTCTCTCCCTCTGTCTCTCTCCCTCTCTCTGTCTCTCCCTCTCTCTGCCTCTCTTTCCCTCTCTCTGCCTCTCTCCCTCTCTCCCTCTGTCTCTCTCCCTCTCTCTGTCTCTCCCTCTCTCTGCCTCTCTCTCCCTCTCTCTGCCTCTCTCCCTCCCTCTCTCTCCCTCTCTCTGTCTCTATTCCTCTCTCTGCCTCTCTCTCCTTCTCTCCCTCTGTCTCTCTCCCTCTCTCTGCCTCTCTCCCTCTCTCCCTCTGTCTCTCTCCCTCTCTGTCTCTATTCCTCTCTCTCCCTCTCTCCCTCTGTCTCTCTCCCTCTCTCTGTCTCTCCCTCTCTCTGCCTCTCTCTCCCTCTCTCTGCCTCTCTCCCTCCCTCTCTCTCCCTCTCTCTGTCTCTATTCCTCTCTCTGCCTCTCTCTCCTTCTCTCCCTCTGTCTCTCTCCCTCTCTCTGCCTCTCTCCCTCTCTTCCTCTGTCTCTCTCCCTCTCTGTCTCTATTCCTCTCTCTCCCTCTCTCTATCTCTGTCTCTCTCCATCTCTCTCTCTCTATCTCTCTCCGTCTCCCTCTCTGTCTCTCTCCCTCTCTGTCTCTCCCTCTCTCCCTCTGTCTCTCTCCCTCTCTCTGTCTCTATTCCTCTCTCTCCCTCTCTCTATCTCTGTCTCTCTCCATCTCTCTCTCTCTATCTCTCTCCGTCTCTCTCCCTCTCCGTCTCTCTCCCTCTCCGTCTCTCTCCCTCTCTGTCTCTCCCTCTCTCTGTCATCCCTCCCTCTCCTCCCCTCTCTGGACCCCCTGGGCTGGCTGCAGTGTGGCAGAGTCTGCGGGGAGAGGGACAGGGCCCGGCGTGGGGGAGGCAGCGGGACCGCCCGGCCTGCCAGGTGGGACGATGCCCCGGCCGGTGACATCGCCGTGAAGGCTGGGGCGCTGTTCCCCTCGGCGCCCACCTCCCGTGGGCGGGCTGGGTGTCTCCCCCATCCGGGCTGGCCGGCCGCGGCTCTCCCGCCCAAGCGTCTCGGGTCTGTGACGGGCGCTCCTGGTTCGGCTCTCGCCCGCTGCTCACGCAGCCCAGCACAGCCCGGGAGCACGAATTCCTTCCCACCTGCGAGGACGCAGACCCCAGGGCTGCGGACAGCACCCCCGCCGGGCCCCGGGTGACCCAGGGGAGACGGCTTCTGCCGGCCCACCAGCCCCTGCGGCCGGGACCCCCAGAGCTGCCCGCCTGCCGGGTTCTGTCCCCCCGCCCGGCCCAGCGCAGCCGTCTAGTCAGCGTGATTCTGCGCTACGCGGGCTGATTCGATGGCCCTTCTGCGGCCCCGCTGGCGGCGAGAAGCGCCAGCCAGGAATTTGTTTTGCCTCAAACTGGGATGTTTAACCCGGGGGAGAAATCCCTGCTCACCGCCTTCCCGTTACTGCTCTCCCCGCCGCGGACGGCCGAGCGGAGGGGCCGTTTGCGGGGACGGTTGGATGGAGCCGGAGTCTGTGGCGGGAAATGGCATCTCTTGTGGCCACTTAGGAGAAAATAAACCGCGGGCCAGGCAGAAGCTGGGGCCCCCCCTGCGCACAGAGGCTGCTGGTGTCGGGCACGCCTGGCACGGAGGGAGCCCCACAGGCCACAGCCGGGCACAAACCCCACCGCGCTCCCAGTGGGGCCGGTGAGTGCCAGCTGTCTGTGGCCCGAGAGGCCAGCCTGCGTCATCGGGGTGGTCTCTGCCGTCCGAGAGATGCACCAGGGAGTGGGTGTTTGGTAGGGGTGCAGAGTGGGGGCCTTGACACCAACAAACTTATCCTACGCCAGGGGGTCTGGGCTTGACCTTGTCCCTGCTTACCAGCTGTGTGACCTTGGGCAAGTGACTTAACCTCTCTGAGCCTTAGGATCCTGGTCTGTAAAATGGGCATGAGGACACTACCTTCCTGGCAGCATGGGTTTCAGAACCGAATGAGACACAGGTGACCTGCCCAGCACAGGCCCTGCAGGCCCTCCTGTGGGCACTGCCCACCCGGCCCCGCCCCTCACCTTGGCCAAGGGCACCTCGGGCGTCAGGGCTTGGGCGGAAGTTTCCAGAGTCAGACAGACACACCAGACTTCACCGCCTGCCTGGGTCGCCCGGGAGCTGTGTGCGTGGCTCTGGGCAGACCCGTCCTCCCTCTCAGAGCTTCAGTTTCCAAACCTGTAAAACAGCAACGCTCCTGCGGTTGGCCCCTTATCAGCACGGGTTTGAACTGCGCGGGTCCACAGATACGCGGATGGATTTTCTCCTGCCCCGGCCGCCCAGGGACAGCAAGACCAGCCCCTCCCCCTCCCCCTCGGCCCCCTCGACGTGAAGACGTGAGAATGAAGACCTTTACGGTGATCTGCCTCCACGTACTGAGTAGCAGATACGCTTGCCTTATGATTTTCTTAACACCAGTTTCTTTCCTTAGCTGGCTGCGTCGTAAGAATACAGCATCTAGGCCGGGCACGGTGGCTCACGCCTGTAATCCTAGCACTCTGGGAGGCCGAGGCGGGCAGATTGCTCAAGGTCAGGAGTTCGAAACCAGCCTGAGCAAGAGCAAGACCCCGTCTCTACTATAAATAGAAAGAAATTAATTGGCCAACTAATATATGTAGAAAAAATTAGCTGGCATGGTGGCGCATGCCTGTAGTCCCAGCTACTCGGGAGGCTGAGGCAGGAGGATCGCTTGAGCCCAGGAGTTTGAGGTTGCTGTGAGCTAGGCTGACGCCACGGCACTCACTCTAGCCTGGACAACAAAGCAAGACTCTGTCTCAGAAAAAAAAAAAAGAATACAGCACCTAACTAACACGTGTAGCAGCAACATACAAAACGTGCGTTCATGGACTGCTCACGTTACCTGTGAGGCTCTGGTCACAGCAGGGTACCAGCCATCACGTTTTGGGGGAGCCGAACCTCATACTCAGGTTTTCGACCCCGTGGGAAGCCGGCGCCCCCCACCGCCTCCCGGGCGGCCGCAGCGCAGACGGCGGCCGTGGGACCGGACGTGGAGAAAGGGCGTCGCACGCAGGGACAGCCCGATCAGCGGAGTCCCGAGGACCGCGCCCAGCGGAGCAGACAGGACCCCGGGGAACCCAGTACCTGAAGGCGCGCCCGGGTGCGCCCAGCTGTCCCCGAAGGCGCACAGCCGCTGGGCGTCACCCGCTTCCTGCGGCCAGTCGCGCCCCAGTTCGTCAGACGCCACTTGGGCTTTTGCCGCCCCCGCCTCTCTCGAGCAGCTGGGTGGAGAGCGGTGCTTGGATTATATTTGGGCGTCGGAGGAGGGAACGGGGCGTTCGTGGGCGGTTTGTCGGGGCTGCCGGCGTCCGGACGGGGCAGCGTGGGGGGCCCGCGGTGTAGACGCACGCTCTGCCACTCACACGGGCTGCTGCCGCAGTAGCCCCTTCGCTTCAGGGACCAGCTCGTCAGTGACGGATGAGACTTTAATTAAAGTAATGAGACGTTCATAACGGTGGTTATCTCCAAAATTAGGCCTCTTGGCAATTATTCCTGGGGAACGTTCCCCGGGTAGATGGCTCCCTTTCTAGAACAAATGCGGGGAGCGGGAGGGGCCTCTGCACCTGCCAGGGATTTTCCCAGCAGCCCCCAGGGAGGTGATGCGTCAGCAGTGGGCCCGGTTCCCCTGAGGGCAGGACCGGGCCTCTGCTGAGCTTTCTCCCCAGAGGAGCCACGGTTCAACGGCCCTCAGGACCTGGCTGGGTCAGAGGACACCAGAAGCCCTCAGAGAAGGTGCCTTTGGGCTCAGAACCCGAAGATCTGGGTTCAAGTCCTGCTCTGACAGTACTTGCTGGTTCTGGAACGTGGAGCCAATCCCTGTCTCTGAGCCCCGTTTGCATTTGCAAAATGGGAGGAAGACCTCGTGGGCAATTGAGGAGAACAGATGAAATGAGGTCTGGGAGGGTACTTTGTAAGCGCTGGTGCACCAGACCCCGATAACGTGGCCATAACGTGTTTGCCATAGCACATTCCAGAACAGTCCTATTTAAACTCCAGGACGGCCCCTTCCCTGCAGTGGGGCCTTTCTCCTAGAAGTATCGGCTATGCGGGTTACCAGCACTGCGGGGTTTCCAACAGTGTGGGTGGCCGTCTATTAAAACGCAAACAACCTCTCAGACCCAGCAGAGCGCCGGCCCTAGGAACCGTGGGCAGAAGCTGCGACATGGGCCCTGGCCTTCCTGGGCAGGAAGGTGTGATTGTTGCCGTTTCATGGAATTCCCTGGGCGTGGAGGCACAGTGACCACAGTGACTGGCCCGTTTGCGCCCATAGATGGCTCCAGGACGGAATGACACTGGTCTGTGAGGACTGCGCCGCTAGCCTGAACACCGTGTCACTTAACACCCAAAGTCACAGGACAAAGTCGGGGCTCCAGCAGCATCCCCCCGAGGCCCCGCCCTCCCTGACCCCCAATTCACACAGCAAAGCGTAGAACCCAGGCCTTTTGTATTTTGAGGCTTTTGTACCCATCCAAACGTTAGCAATTTTTTTTTTAATCAATGGCAATTTTAAACTAAAATTTATTAAAAATTTACCGTGTGCCAGGCAGTAGTTTAAGTACTTCTGCACCGTCACATCAAATCCTCGTAATAACCCAGTGAGAGTTATTGTTGATCCTGTTTAATGGACGGGCAAACAGGCACAGAGAGGTTGAGACATTTCCCCAAGGTCACACAGTGATGTGGGCCCAGTCCTCCATCCCCGCAAAGCCCGTGCTCTAACCATTAGACCGCACTGCCACCAACCCCGATTACTCATGTAGACGCTGATGGTTTGGCCCCAGCTCCTGGCTTGAGGGCGGATACCAGGTAAACTGGGGTCGCTGCTGACCTAGCCTTCCTGGACTTCTCCAGGGTCTGCCCTCCCTCCCTGCCCCCACGCCCCCCTGCCCGGCCTCTCTGGTGTTTCCCGCCACACCACACCGTCAGTTCACACCACATCTGTCCCTTCCCCTTCCGGGGTTCCGGGGCCTCCCAGAAGTCAGGCTTCCGTTCCCACAGGAAGGTGTGAACAGGCCACTCTGACTGCGGGGAAGGGAGGTTCTAAGTGCAGGTGAACAAGCCAGGTGGGGCCTGCCCTCGGGGAGTTGACACACTGAAGGGCGCCCAGTACCCTGCAGCCCGGGACACGCTGGCCATCTGAGGCCACCTGGCACTGCAGCCAGGGGCCAGGAGCGGCTGCCCACCTGCTCGTCCAGCAAGACGAGGTCCTGGGAAAGGGGGCGGCCCTGGCAGAGGGGAGGGGAGCGAGCTGAGCAGCGGCGGGCAGGAGAAAGGACGCAGCAGCTGCCAAGGGCTCCGGCACGGCCACTGTGGCTGCTACCTGCTTCCCTCTCCCTGGAGCTGGCTGGGGTGGTGCTGGGCCCTCGGGGCTCCTATGCCAGTGGTCATGGCCTGGGCTATGGGCCGGGCCAGCCCTGGGGCTCTGCCAGGAGAGGCAGGAGGACCAATGGCAGGGTAGGGGCGGACTCTCGCCTGGCAACAGCTGCCAAGACATCCCTGCTGGGAGCTGCCCCTCCCACCTCCTCTCAGGGCCCTGGCTTTGCACACGCAGAAATTCGGGAGCTCTGGCTCGGCCAATCCTGTAGGAAGTGGGACTGCTGGCCGGCCAGGCCGCTTGGGAGCGTGGCTGTCATGAAGCTGGAGATGCCCCTTACCTGTGGCCAGGGAGGGGCGTGAAGTCGGGACTGGGCCTGACCTCCTAGCACATGGGTGGGCTGCTCAGTGCCCGGGAAGGCTGTTTCCCCGAGCCACGGCCGCTGACTCCCCAGGACAGGAGCCGGTGCACGGGGCCTGCAAGACTCTGCCCAGGGGAGAGCCCCCTCTACAGGCAGGTGCTGGCCGGGGGCCCCCAGGAAGGGCCGCCCCTAATGCCCCTTCCCCAGGACTGGAGCCTTATTTTCCAGTAGCTCCCAGCCTCTGCCAAAAGAAACTTTCGTGTCTCCGGTGGGCCTGAGGGCAGATGCTCCTTCTCTGTCTCATTATTCCTCTCCCAGGGTTGCCGCCCAAAGACACGTGTTTCGGCCAAGCACCAGGGAGGCGGCCAGAGGCCCAGAGCAAGGGCAGCACCCGCAGCACCCCGGCAAGGGGCCTGGGGCAGACCAGCCCTTGAGAGCCCGCTGCGGGAGCCCGCCGGGGGCAAGCCCTCCACGTCTGTGTCTCTCTGGGCTCGGACAGCGCTGGGGGCGCCGAGCAGGCCCTGCCGTGGTCCAGAGAGGGAGGGGCATCCAGCGGGGGCTGGACACCTTGACGGGAGAAGGGGCTTCACCACTAGAGATGTGATCGGGGAGGCTGGTGCTCAGCCTGGCAGCAGGGGGGGCAGGGAGTGAGGGGACAGTCACGCCCATCTCCCCAGCAGCCCCCTCCGTCCTCTCTCCTCCCTTCCCTTCCCCTCCTCTGCCCTCCCCTCTCCTCCCCCGAGCTAGCAAGACCTGGTGCTGGTCCTGGCGGGAAGGGCCGTGCTCACGGCCCCCTTCTCGGGGAGAGAGCCGCCTCCACTCTGCAGGGGTCTCAGAGAACACCCCCAGCCACCCAGCCACCCTCGCTCACAAACCAGCCCTCTGTGTCCAGGGCTCCTGCTGACCTCTCCGCTCCAGCCGGGTGGGGGTGCCAGGGTGGGGTGGAGGGGGCTGACTCACAGCCCCCCTTTTGTTGCCAGTGCCCAGATTGGCTCTGGCCTTGCAACAAAAACCATTTTGCAACTGGACCCTCCACCCACCACCCCCGTGTGCCTGGCCCCCAGATGCAGGGGGAGGGGGGAGGGGAAGAGGCACAGAGGACCCTCAGGGGTCTCACCCCCTCTATGACCTCCCTCCTTGCCCCCGGAGCACCCACGAGGCACACCCTGCGTGGACCCCTGCCCCCAGCCCCGGCTCTTGACTCCCCAGAGCCCCCCCACCCGCCCCCGCCTGCCCCCCGCCTCGCTAACTTAGCACAGCGTTATCATGAGCTGGCTTTCTTCTCTTGTAGTCAAAATCAATGACAATGACAGAGTTATAAGGCAAGCCGTGGGGAGGAAGAAGAAAGTGCCGGGTGTCAGGATCGATGCAGGAGGCAGTTAGAGGGCCCTATTAGGATTTCAGTCGCCTTAGGGCGTGCGGCGTGCGCAGAGCGGTGTGATGTCAGGGGACCCGCTGGCAGGCAGGCAGCCGCGCACCTGTCATTAATGTGGAAGGCGCGACATCGCAGCTATTAGTGGGGGGGGGGCGCGTGGCAAAGATGTCTCAGTCACAACACGGGGACCAAGAGCGCCACCGGGGAGGAGAAGGGGAGCCCTCAGGGTCTGCCCTGACGCCGGAGCCCCGAATTGGTGTCTGGGAGAGGGGACCTCCGGAGGGGACGCTGACTCTCGCAGGCGGGGGGGCCCTGGAGCCCGTTGTCCTTCCCCCGCTGGCAGCTCGCCACGCTGCTCACACTACGCCCCGACCTTCGTGGGCTCCGTGCACCTCGAAAGAGAGGAGGACTTGCGGGGGCGGGGCAGACAGATGAGCCCCACCACCCATGCAGGAAGCTGGGGTCCTTGTCACCTTGCCACGGTCCCTTTTCAGCTTCCGCCCAGAGAGAGGGCTGGAATACGGCAGCGTTGACCCCTGCCCCCACATCCTTCTCCTGGAGAGAGTGGAACAAATGGAGTTGTTGGGGGTCCCCCCCATCAGGTGAGGCAGCAGACGTGGCAAAACTCAGAGGCCCTGGACTGTCGTTACCAGGTAGTTCAGGTAAGTAACTCTGCCCCCGTTTCCTCATCTGTAAAATGGGGGTGCTGATGTCTGCTGCTGGGAGGCATTAGGGGCTGGATGTAGGACCCGGTGCAAGTGGCGGGGGCCCTTGTTGATAAAGTATTAAGTTGGGGCGGCAATCGTTATCATTAAGGGTCATGACACAGGCCCTCTGTGCCCGCGCGGGTCACTGCAGGTGCCACAGACGGACAGGTGCCTCCCAGGCCGTGCACATGACCGAGGGAAAGAATGAAGCTCAGTGAGCTGGGAAAGGGGCCCGATATTTCCTAGAGATGGTGGCTGGGCCTGGCCAGGCGTTGGGGAGGGGACCCCTGTGGAGCCACAGCAGACCCAGATTCCTGCAGCCGCAGTCTTGCCCGAGAAGGTCCCAGGGGGACGGCCGAGGGCAGGCCCGGCCACCCTGGTGAGTGAAATCAGGACGGGAAGCGCCCGGCACCCGGCTGTGGGGGTGGGAAGAGGTGGTGAGCAACACCCCTGCCCCCATCCCGAGTTCCCACAGCGGGTGCCTGGACGGATGCTGGTAACCATGACGACGGGAGGCGTCGCCATGGCGGCGGTGCCTGTCCTCAGGGTGGCTGGTTTGGAGGTGGGAATGCAGTCTCTCCTCCCCCTCCTCCCACCTCGCTCCTCCCAAAGAGGCGACTTCCCCGCCATCCCCGAGCACCCTCGGTTCAGTTCCTCCGCGTGCTGGGGGAGTTCTTCTGTTTCAATCGCCACCCTCCTCCCGCTGAGCCGCAGGGCTGTGGGCTCCTCCTGGCCGGTCCCGCTGCGAGCACGGGGCACACACCCTCCACGAGAGAAGGCAGGAAAGGAAGACAAGGAGGTGCCCACAGCATCCGGAAGGCTCCGAGGCAGAGATAAGGCCGGAGCAGGTGCCAGCGGGCTGGACGGGCAGAGGAAAGTCACGCCCCTGCCCCTCGGTGCCCGGCGCCCGGCTGGGCGTCCCTGGCCGTCTCGGTGAATTTTCACAGGCACCTTTCATGGAAGGGTTTCTTGTCCCCGTTTCTCAGATAATAAGGAAACAGGTGCAGAAAAGCCCAAGAACCCACCGGGATCCACAGAGCAAGAGGCAAGTGCAGAGTCGGAATCTGAACCTGGTGCTGCAGCAGCCCGATCGGGCCACCCCTGCGTCCCCTGCCCGCCCCATACCGTGGGCCGTGGCCCCTCACTCCCACGCTCACAGAAGCCGGCCCCACGGGGAAACGCACCCAGAGTGGAGAAGGCTGGGATGGGCCTTGGCGTGGCATGTCGCGTGGCTAATATATTCCCGTTAAATAAATACATTTCGCTAATTGGATTACTCAGACAGAATAATATACTACTGGATTTCCAACATGATGCTAATAAATTGCGTGAAGAACTTAATCACGTTAGCATCCCGAAAGCTTGTAAGAGATGAAATGAGAAAATCAGGCGAAGTTGACACCCAGGGCTTTCCGGAAGGTTCCAGAACTCGAGGGGCTTCCGTGAGCTTCCCTCTGCCGGGGTCTGCGACTCGGAGGCTGCTGCTGCTGTGTTGGGGGGCTGGGGGGCTGGGGGGCAGGCGAGGGAAGAACGGGGGTGTTCAGCCAGGAAGTGAGTCACTGTGCCGGATGCCAGGTCCTGGGTGGGGAAGGAGGAAGCTGAGGAAGGGTCCCCAGGCCACGGCCACAGCAGCCCAGCGCCAGCCCTCACGCGCCATTCCATCAGCACAGGCCCGCCGGGTGCAGAGGGCCAGGGCCGGGTGGGGCGGCCTGTGGCCCCCTTCAAGGGTGCATGCGAATGGCACCAGGACCCTGCACGCTCCGCTCCTCCTCCCGGCAGAGACTCACTCCCGCAGGTGCCTTTTAGGAAGTGCATGCCCACCCACCGTCCCCTGCGCACAGGGAGCCGCTGCGGGTGCACGGTGGCTGCAACTCGGGGAGGAGGAGGGGAGGGCAAGGATGGAGCCAGGCGGCCAAGAGACAAAGCCAGGGTGGCCTTCACATGTCCCCTTCCTGGGAGCTCCAGAGACAGGCGGCCTCCCAGTCCGGACATTCCGAGTTTCATTAACACCGGGATGGGCTTGAAAGGTGAGGCCGGGATTTCCGAGCTCATCGCCTCTCCCGCCTTCACACCTGGGCTCCCGGCTCCCAGGAGGGAATGCGCCGTGGGCGAGGCCGCGTGCTGCAGAGTCCACGAGACCGGCCTCCCCAGGCACGCGGTGGCCTAGCACGGGCAGGCCAGGCAGCGCGCAGACTCACACACCCGAGATCAGCCCCCAGACAGGAGCGACTCTTCAGCGACCACCAGGACCTCATTAAAATAATAGCTGGCTTCTGTGGCAGCTTCCCAGGTAGTAATGCAAATGTTTTTTCTGACTCTCCAGGTTCAAGAGCAACAGCTTACACAAGTCTAATTACCATAACAAAATCCAGTGAGGAAGAGGGAAAAGTGCCTCTTGTTTGATGCTTCCTAGTAATTAGCAAGAACGATGGCATCCAGAATCTCTGGCCCCCAAGATGCCCAGGCCACACTTGAGCACATCAGGAGCCAATTTAGAGAAGCCAAAATAAGGCCATTACGTGCCACGCTCGCCCCGAGTGTGACACACGTGTTTGCAAGCAGCACGCCCGCCCACGCCCCCGCTCTCACCGGGTCCGCGCTCACGCACCTGCCCGCACGCCCCTCGCCCGGGCGCCCGTTCGTTCTGCAAATGTCCGTGCCCGGGCTCTCTGCTTTGCTCGGGAGAGGCAAGGGTGAGGGGGGCAAGGTCCCTGCCCCCAGCAGTCTTGCTCGGTTTTGTTCAACGTGCATTTCGCGCCGGCCTCTGCCTCCCGTGAGCCTGCGCCGGGTGACGAACCTGCGTCAGAGGGGAGAACACGAGTGTCACCTCCACTGGGGACACATCCTGGGTTTCGCAGCCTGTGCTCGGCTCCAAGGGTGGGCGGCAGAGAGGGGGCCGCCCTCCTTCTGGGGCGAGGGGACCACAGGGAAGAATTGCAGAAACAGAACCCTGTGGTTTGCGCCCTTAAACTTCGGAGCCGGGTTTGAGGTTGGAAAGGAGCTGGCCGCCGGAGTGGCCGGCTAGAGGTGAGAAGGACGGAAAGATTACGCAGGCCCCGAGAGATAAAGCCACCAAGGTAAGAAAGAGGAGGGGACTCTCAGGGATGGGGCGGCGGGGAAGAGGCACGGCAGCTGTGAGATGGAAGGAAGGGCGCAGCGGGAGACGGGGCGGAGGAAGCAGGTGGCCGAAGGTGTCACAGCAGGGCTCGGGCTGGGCCTGCGGGGCAGCCACCGCGGGTGGAGAAGAGAGAGGCGGGTGGGCGGGAAGAGGCCGGGCCCCCTCAGCGAGCCCGGGAGGATGCATGTCCTCTCCAGGCGGGGTGGACGGCCCCAAACCCCAGAGAGAAGCTGACTGCCTGCACATGGGTGGGGGAGGGGGAGGAAGTCCCAAATGACCACGTGGACTTGAAGGCGGGGAATGGGGTCCAACGTGGATGAGATGGCTCGAGCCAGCTCAGTGGGACGACCCTGGGAAGAGCCACCCTCTCACCTCACTCACTCACGGGGACCACGGCCTCTGCACCCAGCCTGCGTCTTCTGTCCAGATCTGCACCCCTGCCGTCACCCCGATACCCACGTGCAGACAGAGCCCGGCCCCCCACCCACCGCCCGCAGACACACGAAAGGCGTGGGGCAGGGCTGAGCTCCGCCCACCCCGTTCTGGGCTGAAGGGGACCCGGGCCACCCGCTGCGGCCCTGACGGTTTGCTCAAGCTGACGGCACCGGCACCCGTGCAAGCCGAGACACTCGGGCACCTGCCTCCCTCCCACAGCCCTTGGGCACCGCGCCGAATCCCCGCCCCGAGCCCTCTCGCCCTCCACCGGCCAGGCCCAGCACCGGCCCCGGCCCACCTCCCGGCTCGGGCGGCCTGGTCCCGCCGGGCCTTCCGAGAGGAGACGCCTCACTCGGCGTTCCCGTCTGGAATGTCGCTCACGGAGGGTAGTTCACATGATCAACTTCCAGAGCGGAAGTTGGAACTTAAAATGACTCTATGCCCCCACGGTCCAGGCTGATTCCCCCCGTCTCCCCTCTCTGGAGGCGGGCGGGAAGGGAGCGCGCGCGCTGCCGGGCGGGAGGCACGGTCCGGCCATCCCGGGCCCGGCTCGGGCCTACGCAAGGAACTCGGTGTGAATGAATGAATGAATGAATGAATGAATGAATGAATGAATGAATGAATGAATGAATGAATGCATGCATGCGTGACCCCAGCAGTCCCCTACCTCCTGGCTCTTGCCCCAGGGAGGAGGCGTGTCCGGCACGTTCTCGTGAGCAAGCACCGCAGCTTCCATCACCACGGGGTGTCCCGCAAGCATCGCGATGCTTCTGCAGTCTGGACGGGAGTGGAAAATCCCGGTTTCCTTAGATTTCCCCATTGCTCCCTTTTCCCAACCCGTTGGCCACTTTTTACTCTCCCCGAGCCGTGTTCTTGGCATGACCTTCTGATGACGCCTTTCCGGACACAGCAAGGGAGCCCCAAAGCCATCTGAACACCGTCTCTCACTCACCCTGCTCCCGCAACTTGGGGTGCGGGGGGCCCGAGGGGAAGCCTGTGGGGCCCAGGGGGTCTGAGCCCTTTGTCCCACACCCCGGAGCCTTGGCTGCTCTGCCAGCTCTGCAGGAATCGGGGGGAAATGTGGAGAAGTGACAGTTACAGACGCCAGGCAGCGATGTAATTGGCTGCAACTGGAGGTACGATGCTGTGAGCAATTTAAACCCCAGGCTCCAGGTTGGGATCGACAAGCAGGGAAAAGAGGAAGGGAGGGAGGGGAGCGGAGTGGCGGGCAGTGGAGAAAAGGGGAGGGGAGGAGAAGGCGGGGGTGAGTGGAGGGGAGACAGAGGCGGCAGGGGGAGAGGACAGAAAGCAGAGTTCCAGGCAGAGGAAACGGCAGGTACGAAGGCTCAGTGGGCCGGGAGAGCTCCCGGACACCTGTCCGACGGAGTGAGTGGCAGCAGGTGGCCGTGCACAGGCAGCCGACGGAGGTCTGCGCAATATTGTGCCGGCCCAGCTCCTCCCTGCTCATGAGATCCGATTATTAAATTTTCAGAAATTTCATGAACGGGCTTTTAAACCGGGCCATTTAAAACAATAATTTATATCAACTTACAACTAAACAAATTGTATTTAAGCCAGACACGGTGGCACACACGTGTAGTCCGAGCTACTCGGGAGGCTGAGGCAGGAGGATCGCCTGAGCCCGGGAATTGGAGGCTGCAGTGAGCTGTGATCGCACCACCATACTTGGGCGACAGGGCGAGACCCTGTCTCAAAAAGAAAAATGAATTAAATTAAATTGATTTAATTGAAAACAGTGGTAATAAAAACTCAAAACTCTTTCCTTCTCAATTATTGCACTGCATCTTGTTGTTAGGTACGCTCTTGCGGTAATTCGTAGTTTTTGTGTTTGCGCGGTGGAAATGTCATAAAATGGCGGCCACGTCTCTTCCCAGTGACGTGTTCCGAGACGCCGTGTTGTTAGCGTGAAATTGGTAATAGCAGGAGCGTTTGCACCACAGAAACCGGCAAGCTGCACATCAGGGCTGTATCTGCATGGTTTTGTTGAAGGTCTAGACTTAAGAAAGTGAGGACAGAAATGTTAAAAATACAGATCCAGCTTAAAACAGGCTCGTGGCCATTACGCGCTGAAAAGGTTGCCAAATTATGGTTGGGGTGCAACCACAGGCTGCTGCAGATTACAAGAGTTCAACGAAGATCAGTGGAAGCATCAGAGTGAGTATCTATTGGCTGTATGGGAAGTACAGCAAGGAATATTGTACATTTCATTGTATTGTTTGGAAATTGGTGCCACACACCCTTTGTATCAGTAAGATTCACACACACACACACGTATGTTTGTTTTTCCAGAGCGGGCTGTCAAACATCTGCCCTCGAGCCACGGCCTGGAAGCCACTTTCGGCTCATGAGCTCCACCTGGACTAGCAGCGTGGGGCCCTTCACCAGGACGGAAAGCACACGGGGGTCTGTCACGGATTCGGGGTTTGGACGCCGGTTACAGGTGAGAAGAGACAGGAGCCGAGAGCCAGGAGGCAGGGAGACCAGCGAGGACGCCTTGAAACACGGCCCAACGCCACGTGTGAGCAGCCGGGAGCAGGGACGAGTGGGTGCTGGGTGGGCAACGGGGCAGACGCAGCTGGAAGGCCCTGACACAGCCCGGTGCCCGCTCCCTCAGCCCCAGGGGCCTGGCCTGCCGGGTCTTGGTGACAGCGAGGTTGTCCCCAGGTCTGTGGCTGCTCAGAGCCATGCCATCGCCACCCAGACCCAGGGTTGACCTTTCTTTGCAGGTGAATCAGGGCGTTGCAGAACACGGCTTCCACTCCAGGCAGGTGGGCCAGTTGTCCTGTCACCTGCCTCAGTTATGCTCAAATTCATTGTTTCACTTGACCCCTGTGACCTTAACAGGTGCACAGAAGCCATTTCTGAATTAGTGTGGGAACCACACGCGTCCAAAGGCCACACTCCAGACTGGGCCGCTGCAGCCTAAGACGAGCCCTCGCCTCCCTCCCAACTCCGCCCGACGGAGCCTTCCGGAGGACATCGAAGCTGGCAGGGCCGCCCGATGTTCAGGAGCGCCTCCTTCCCGGCGGCTGTTCACCGGCTGTGGGGGCCCTGCCCTGCGCCCGGACGCAGCGAGAGCCCAGCGCCCGTTGGCTGCACTGTCGGAGGCCCCTGCATGGCGCCCTGGCTGCGCCCTTCATCCCTTTGGGCTCAGAACCCGCCACGGCCTCTGAAGTGCGGAAGACAAGACGGCCGCAGGCCTGCTGGGAACAGACCCTGCAAGGGGAAGCACGCTGCCCAAGAAACACGGGCAGTGCTCCTCGCATCACCTGTGGCCTTTCAGATATGTGGAACACTGGCCGGGACAAAAATGTCAGTTTTTAAATGATTTGCACGCCAGGGTATCCAGCCATCAATTGAGATGCATGTGAGCGGCTGTTGGCGCCGCCAGGGCGATCTGGGAGTCCCCGGCCAGACCCCGCTGGTGGCGGGGCAGGAGCCATCACTGCGGTGGCCCAGCGGCACCTGCAGGACCTGTCTACTCAGCACCCTCGGCAGGAGGGTCGAGGGGCTCCTTCCTGCAAGGTGTCTTTGCGTCCCCGGAGCTGATAAATAACTCTTTCTGGATGCGTCTGCCGAGCCTGCACTTTTAGCTCCGACACACGGCGCGTGAGCCCCGGGCTGCCCGGCTCCTGTCCCCGCTGCGGCCCCAGGTGCTGCTCAGCGAGGGGACGGCAGGTGCCGCCTCCCCTGCCCGCCCCGTGGGCCCAAGGGGAGGACTGGCACGTGGCAGGATTCGGGATGTTCACCCGCACCAGGGCATTCCCAGCGTCAGCCAGTCGGCACCTGCAGGGGCCCAGTCAGGCAGCCCGCAGCCCCCTCCGCTCCTGCCCAGCCGGAACCGGCCTGGCCCACGCCGGCAGGCGCCGTGTGTGCAGAACACACGCTGGTCTCCAACACTGCCGTGAAAGACATGCGCTGGCTTATTAACCGTCTTTCTACCGATCACACGTATGAATGACGATGTTTACAATAGGTTGGGTTAAATAATACATATTATTAAACTTCGCCTTTTTTTTTTTTTTTATGTATTTCTCATGGCTGCTGGAAAATGTGAAATTGCAGAGTGGCTTGCGTTGTAAGTCTGTCAGAAGAGCAGCGACAGGCCAGAGACCTCCCTGGGTGTGGGAAGGGTGGACGGAAGAGAAGGCCCTTCCGTGCCCTGGGGTTGGGTGGGGGCTCCCAAACTCATGGGGGAGGGGGCAGTGCTCCCACGAGCACCTGTGCAACACCCCCTTTCAGGGACCGTCTGTGTTTTCCAAGACAGCTCGGACAAGGATGGGCTGCGACACGCTTTGTTATCCGGCATGCACTGATGTACCTGGAGACAGGTAGCGGCAGCAAGGGCCCCTGAGCCCCCCTTTGCAAGGGAGCTGGGGACCTCGGCAGGGAGCAGACAGCGGGCATCCACCCCCCCACCAAGGACTGGTGGGGCCGCCTGGGCGATGCGCAAACCTCCCCTCCCCCGCAGTGTGTGCTCGGGTCTGCCCCTGGCCGCTGCGCAAACCGGCACCGAGGGCTGCTCCTGGCGAGCGCAGGTATCTGCTGACACATTCCAGGTGGCCTCTAAGCCAATGCGGGTATAACCCAGCTTCCACCACCACCAAGACAGGCCGTGGAAGGCGCTGGCGCCCCCACCCCTCTGTGGCCGTGGGACAGTGTTGCCACCAGAGCCATCCTGGGTCTATTTCACGCGCACAGGAGGAGAAAGAGCATCCCGGGGCCAGGGCGCGGGGCGCGGGCCGGTCCACTCGCCTGGGGTCCCCGTGCGTCCGACTCCGTGCTGGGTGCTGAGGATTCACGGTGAGTATGAGTCACCCCGGACAGTCCCATACTCGGACCGTCCCAAAGGCGTCATCCATGAGGGATCACAGGAGGTCCCTGAGGCTCCTGGGGGCAGCTGGCCCAGCCTGAGGATTTGGAAATGCGCAGGGAGGAGAGGGGGAAACCCGTGTCTCGGCTGTTTAAAGGACTCATTATACGGACACAGAGGAAAGAGGCGGGAAGGGCATTCTAGGCAGGGCATCACAGACGTGAGTCCCAAGGAATGTGACAGGGTCGTCTGTGGGAGGTCCGTGGGCAGGGGACAGCCGACCGCAAAGGCCAAGGCAGGGAGTGGCAGGAGACAAGGCTGCAAGAGTAGATGGGGTGGGGGGAGGGCAGGAGGAGCCTTGAATGCCACACCCAGGAACTGACCCTTCTCCGACAGGTGGCGGGCGCTACCGCAGGCTCTGAGCTGGGCAAACGGGTCAGACTTAGACCTTCCATAGATGACTCCAGCAGTCAGGACATGACGGAGGATTAATGCCAAAGGCTCAAAGTTTGGGACCCGGACTCAGACGTGGGTGGGTATTAGGAACAGAAACGGGGCAAAGGTCCAAGAAACATTGAGAAGACGCAACTGGCCAGACTGGGCGCTGAACTCAACGTGGGGTTGGGGGGACTGGCACATGTCGCCCAGATGTGGGTGCTCATCTCCAGGTAAGAGGAAGCACAGGTGGCCTCGGACAGACCCCACAGGTAGAAGCAACATCCTCCGAGGCTGCCTCCCTGGGCCCCAGCAGCCTCTCGGCCGCCCCCCAGCTTCCTGCTTACCCCTCCCGGGCAGTCAGGTCAGCCCGGGGCAGACGGGTGACTCCGGGCTGCCCCAGGGAGAAGGTCAAACCCGGCTAAGTAACTAAATAAAGATGTGATTGCAACGCTGATTAAACCGAAGCACCTCATTAATTTCATGTGAGAGGTGGGGAGACACAGGACGGCACTTCCCGAAACGCGCTGTTTGCCCGGCCCCGAGACATCCACGCGCGCGTCTGGTTGGGTCTAATGTAAGCATGTACATTTAATGGTTCAGTAAGTAAGAGTGCCTTTATTGTTTGGAATGGTTTGTGCGGTGATTTATGGGCTCGGCTGTGCCTCTGATGGGTCCCTGTGACGGAGCAGGTGACAG
Source organism: Microcebus murinus (assembly GCF_040939455.1). Taxonomy (NCBI): domain Eukaryota; kingdom Metazoa; phylum Chordata; class Mammalia; order Primates; family Cheirogaleidae; genus Microcebus; species Microcebus murinus. Next base: position 59,497,778 of record NC_134121.1, read on the forward strand.
CCCTGGCGGGGTGTGCATGAAGAACCCGGGGACGGCGAGGGAAAGACGCAGCCCTGCAGCCCCGAACGTCGTGCTCCAGGCAGCAAGGACAAGGACAGACTGGTGGACGCCACCCCGACCAGGACAGGCCAGCTGCACACACCCAGGACGGCGGCCACCCCAGACACACTGGAGGACCAGGGGCCGGGAGCCCAGTGAGCCCTCGACCCTTTAATCCTTGGGGCTAAAGTGCATTACGGTGCAGCTCGGCATAGAGAAACTGGGAAGAGCCAGAGCACTCAGAATGGGCAAAAAGCGAGGCATTTTTCTACCCACTTGCCCCGGCAGCCAGAACACCACTCACTCCCCACCTACCTTCTGACCCAGCCTGCGTCCTGGTCCCCTCCCGGATCCTGGCAGGGAGGGGTTTCCGCTGCCAGCCCCTTCCCCGGCAGGCACTCCACGCCCTGCCTTCCAGGGCGGCTGGGAAGGGGAAGCCGTTGTCCCAGGTGCCCTGAGGCCGGCAGTGGGGAGTGGAGACGGCCACACAGGCTGGCCCAGGGACGGTCCTGAGCCAGGCTGAGCAGGGCCAGCACTGGGGAGTCCAGCTGGAGGACAAGACGGGGGTCTGGAGGGGACCCCGTTTGTCCGTCTCCCTTTGGACGATGCAAGTGCACAGCCCTGAGAGGGTCGAGGTCTGGGAGGCAGGGCTCGGGGCACCTCCACACGCGATGGACTCGGGGTGGGAGGACAGAGGCGGCTGCAGTAGAGACTCGATGCTTTGTTGGCCGGGATGCCCGGTGCACAGCCCCGGGCCCACACCCCAGAGCGGAGGAGGGAGAGCGCGGGACTGCAGACCGTTTGGTGCCGTTGGTCCATCCTCTGCTGTTCTTTTCCACCTCCCTGCTGCTTTTTGAGCCACTGCCCCAGCCACCCACTGCCAAGCAAAGCCAGCAGGAAAATTGGGTAGAGAGAGAACCATTTGTCGCCCTGCTTTGGCTGCCTAACTTCTACCTGGAGAGCAGAGCAAGCGCCGTCGACGCTGTGTGCTGGGCCCATCAGACGAACTCCCGGGGGTGTATCCCGCGTGCTGAGCCACCGCCGACAGAATAAGAAACTGCGCTAAAATGAAGCTGCCTCCGTGTTTACTTCCAGCCCACTTTTCCCAGTGGGGCGACGAGCCCGCCGAACAGACTGACGATGCCGAACTCTGCCATTGTCCCGTCCAGCAGTGACAAGGACCACAGCTAGCCACCGAGGGCTCGCCGTGCACCTGGGTCCGTGCGCGTCGCTTCCCACGCGCGGCGTTGGTCCAGGAAGCTATCCTCACCTCCCCCCAGGGAGCAGACGCCAACACGAGGAGTTGAGTGCAAGTCATTTTAATTGGGAGGACAATCCAGGACTGGGGACACGAGACGGGGACAGGACGGCAGCCAATAGACACGCCTGATTCGTGCAATTAGCGCCGTCAGCCACTGGCGCTCCATCCCACGGGGAACCCCGCAGCCTGCGTGACCCGGGTTGCCCCCAGGGGCCTTAACTCATCGGCAGCTCTACCTGGCGGGCTCCTGCCTCTGGGAGCCCCAGGTGTCACCGCACACAGGTGAAGATGAGGGCCACGGCAGGGGACTCACAGGGTCTGCAACACCGTTCCACAGACCGGAAAGCAAAGCTCCGCGGGAAACTTGGCCAAGGCCGTGCACCTAACGGCAGCCGGGACCCCAGCCCAAAAGCCCGACCCTCCCTGGCCGTGTCAGAGCCTCCTGCCTGGCGACCCTCCCCGCAGAGCCGGCCTCTGTGGATTCCCCGTGGCACTGCGGCTCCCAGGTGGGCGGGTCTGCAGCACTGCCTCGGTTAGCACGTCCCCTCTGTCACCCGTCCCGTGGAGAGGCACCACAGCAGGTCTACAGCACCTCGGGCAAGGGCTGGGTAAATGGCAAGAGGTTGATCTTGCAAGTCCTGTGTCCTGTCCACGCAAAGGCAGGAGGATGAGTTCCCTGAGCAAACAGTCCTGCTGGCGGGTGTGGGGAAGGGGGCGTGAAGGCGGGGTCCTCGAACCCTGCGGCGGGGTGGAGCACGGTGGGACAGCAGCTCGTAAGATGGAAGGAGCTCGGCAGCTCCCCGACAAGCTCAACACAGAGTTGCCACGTGACCCGCGATTCCGCTGCTAGCACTAGCCCCCCCAAAATGCGAACGGTGTCCAGGCAAAAGCTCCTACGCAGGTGTGCACAGCGGCTTATTCTCGGTGGCCGAAAGGTGGACAACTGGAAGGCCGGCACCTGACGAGTGGACAAAACGGGGTGTCCACCACGCCGCGAAGTAGTACTTCAGCCGTGAGCACCAACGGCGTGCTGACGCACGCCGCGGCACGGGCGAGTTTTGAAGACGGTGTGCTCGGTGAGAGAAGCCAGACACAAAAGGCCACATGCTGCACGTTTCCAGTGGCAGGAAATGTCCAGGACAGGTAAATCCACAGACAGAAAGCAGATGGGTCAGTGGTTTCCGGGGCAGGAGCGAGGTGTCCCATCACTGCTTCATGGGCGCGAGCTCCCTGTCGGGGCGAAGGGAATGGTTTGGAACTAGGTGGGGTGGTGGCTGCACAACCTCGCGAACGTACTGAATGCTACCAAAGTGTCACTTTAGAGTGGTCAAAGTGGTAAATTTTATATAATGTGCATTTTATCACAATGAAAAAAAAAATAGCTCCCCTACCCCCAATCCCCAGAAGAAGAGAGACCTGACGCTGAGATTACAAACATTCGCTGCCATAATCCGAAAGGGTCAGTTAAGAGACTCGTGCGCCACCGGGACTCTTCTTCCCGCCCCGCACGGAGCCCGGGAAAAGCTGGCACAGAGAACGGCGAAATAACGGGGCCCGACAGCTGCGGGAGCACGGCCGGCTCCCGGGCTCGAGTGTGGGTAACGGAGAGTCGACTCTCAATAAAATAATAAAACCCGGGAGCGATGGGCATGAAGTCACCTCCTCAGCCAACTGCCGGGACCGCATCCATAAAACAGCCGCTCCCTCTTTATTCGCCCGTTTTATGGCACGAGACGCGACGGTAGCCAGGCTGTTCCTGAGCTTCCAGGGAAGGTGATCGTTGTCAATCAAGATGAAAAATGTCATAGTTTAAGCACGTCCCAGCCCGACAAGAAGGCCCATATGGTCTCTCAGTGGAGCGCGGGGCGGTGATTTACAGCCGTCACTCGCCGAGCTCCTTTCTCCGCGACGCTCAGGGGCCTCGTGGGCTGCGCAGCCACCTCCAGCGGCCTGAGCCCGGCCACACGCCACTCGCGGCGGCAGGGGATTCCCGACCACGCGATGCGCAGGATCAGTGTCTGGGCACCGGCGTCCTTGGCGAGTCTCCTGGGCCCCGGGGAAAGGAAATGGGAGAAAGAGGCAGGATTCCCGCCCAGAAAACCCCGGGGAGGAGAGAATCTCGGCCAAGCAGGACCCAGGCTTCACCCGGAGGCCGGGAACAGAGCTGATCTGGGCTCCTCCCTCCCGCTGCCGCCCGGACCTTGCGCCTCCCAGCAAACAACCAACTCCGCAAGTCTGGGGGTCCCTGGATCTGGTTTGCTGCTGTCACGTGGCTGAGCTTTTTGTCTTATATTTGGAGGTTTTGTTTGTTTGCTTTGTAAGGATGCTTAAGCGGGAACGGGTAGTAAGGTGGCCATGTACTTTTGAGGTTGCCCTGGACACCAGGAGATAAGAGATGCCCTTGAAGCTGTGCCCAGCCAGGCTAAGGACCCACGACACGCCGTATGCCAGAGGGGACTGTCATTCCAGGGCCCCCGCCCCCCGGTCGATACATACATGAACCGGGGCAGCTTTATGGGCTGGAACCTGCCCCCAACACACACGACAACCCCCCCACCCAGGACACTAGAGGCGCCACATTTTCAGACCCCCAAAGCCAAGAATTAGAGGAGCCTGGGTTAGAAAAATCCTTGAGGCAGGACCACACTCGACTGACTTTGCAGAAGGTGCCCCTGCCAGGTCTCCCGCAGGGAAACCGAGGACGCTATCTGGTAAACACCCAGCATCCCCCGCCTCCTTCCAGGTCCCTGTGCCCGGGCTTAACCTCCTGCCTCCTGGGGATGCGCCGCTGAAGGCAGCTCTGGCTCCTCCTCCTGGAGCCTGCCCCGCACCACGCACACACGGGCTCGCACCCAGGCCGTTGTTTTTTGTTTTAAATAAACACCACCCGGCTGGCGCCCCAAGCCCACAGCAGGGCTCAGCTGCCTGCGGACAGCAGCCTGTCTCCCCCCACCCTCCCTCAGGTCCACTGGGCCAGGGGGCTGGAGTTTCCCCCCGAAAATCAGGAGACAGGGGAGGCTCCAGGAATGTCAGGGACAGCAGCAGGGACTGCGGAGAGCGTGTGCTCAACACCCCTGCACGCACGCGCACACACATGTCACATACAGGTCTAGCCCGCCCTGCCCGCAGGAGCCCCCCTGCGCCCCACACCTCGCTGCTTCCAGCCCGCCAACCCATCCCCTCTCCGCGGCAACATGCGGGCTGTTCCGCAGAGCTCCTTCTTTGTCTCCTCCTCCCCCTGCTTCCTTCCGAGAGCGGCCTGTGTTGATTAATATTAACGCTGCTCCTCCGACTGAGCCTCTTTCTCAACCGTTTTAAAGGGCAGCCCTTCTTTTCAGCAGGGGCAGTGATCAATTGATACCGAGCGGGGAAGGGGATCAATACAGAGGGTGGAGAGAGCGGGTCCAGGGGCTTGGGGAGGCTGGGTCTGGTCTTGTTTTCTTCCCCGAGCCTCTCCCCCTTTTCTGCCCAGACCCCGAGCTTCAGTCTCAACTGGAGGGGTCTCTGGGATGCATCACTGGGCCCCCCAGCCGCCCAAATGACCTTTAAAACAATGTGACAATCAGCTGGGCGGGACTGCCGCCCACACCATCCGCTAGTCCCGGAGCAGTCCCCTCCCCGCCCCTCCCACCTCTCTGAGCCCCCTGCCCCGGTGGCAGCCCCTCTCAATCAGGAAGCCAGCCTCCCGGGTCCCCTAGCTCCACCGGGGTGAGGGCCCTAGCCCTGGTCGCAGGAGGGTGACCCCCCAGCTCTCCCCCTCCTCCGCCCCACCCCTTCCTCCCTGCTCTCCCACATCTGCTGTAACTGACATTTTCCATCTGACAGGTTCTGTTTTCCCTGCCTCCCGTTGCCAGGGAAACGAGCAGAGAGGACCGCAGCCAGGGAGCCGTTAGCTGCCTTTTCACGGCGCCCTGGACATCGCAGCCCTTTCCATGACGGGCGCTGGGCACGGAGGCTTAAAAAAACAAAACGACACTGAGGAGGTGGCGACAGTGGGAAAAAGTCAGTGAAAGGGGCCCCCCGTCCCCCGCCCCTGGTTAATGGGAGAGTGAAGGGAGAAAGAAAAACCGTACAGAGCCTCATACTCCTTTGGACAAAACCAGCCACCTTCCTGAAATGTCCGATTCTCTCCTTGATGCTCAAAAAGGTAGACACCTGGCCCCCAGCCCCCCACCTCCTAATGTCTTCTATGAGCCCAGACACCTCCGAAGCCACCCCTTGGCTGGCCACAGGGAGCACTGGCCCCACCGAGTCGCAGGGGACCGAGGAGGGCTCAAATCACCCTCAGGGATAGATGCTCTAACTGAAGCGATGGCATCAGCCTGGGGTTTGGAGACCACGCGGGCCTATGTTTGGAGAAAGGCTAGAGGTTCTCGTTTCCTGGGGGGCGCTTGCTCCCAGGCCAGCGGAGTCGAGGTGCTGGGGTTCCAGGGAGAAGGGCTGAAGTGTTAGGCGGGGGAGAGGCCGGGGGAGGGGGGTATCCGCTTCTTCCAGAAAACCTGCCGGGTTGGGGAGACCGACATAGCTGCCACTCGTCCACGGGTCTTCTCAAAGCTGCCGGCTCCCCACCCTCACTGAGTGCGTGTGTGTGTGTGTGTGTGTGTGTGCTTGCATGTGTGCGTGTGTGTCTGTGCATGTGTGTGCACACGTATGCTCATGGGGGCCTAAACACTCGGTACACGGCGGGGGTCCCAGTGGGCCCCGCCCTGGCAGCGGTGGGACATGGACAGTGCTCATCCTGGGCCGCCACAAGCACCACGCCCGCTTCCTTCCACGCCCCCTCCCCTGCCCTCACCCCCCAAGCACACGCCGCCTGCCTCGGCCAGACTTTCCCATCTCACCCCCGAACCTCTGTCCACCACCCCAAAGCCCTGCTCCTGTAGACCTTATTCTTCAGGGCTGGGGGTGCACCCAGGAACCCCAGAGTGCGCGTCCTCCCGAATCCCTGATCACTGCTAACACTGTTTACGGCCACTTGTCTGCGCAGCAGTGAACGTGCCCACCATTAGACTCGTCCGTAGCCCGCTGCCCGTGCTGTGCGGCCTCGCCACGCCCGGCTCCCGCCCCGCACTCTCGCCTCCTCTGTGCGGCTCCCCCCGGGCGTCCGCTGGTCCGTCCAACTCGTCAGACTCAGGACTGAGCTCAGTGTCCCCCCGCACTGGGCTGCTTCCCCGAGTCCCTGAGTCCAGCCTCAGGGTGGCCCACACCTTCCCCACGCCCCCCACACAGGGTCTGCCCGTCCCTCTGCAGACTTTGGGCTCCACTTCCTGAGTACTTCTGGCCCCTCCTCCCACCTCACCCCTCCTGAGCCGCCCCGGCTCCCCCTGCATTCCCTGAGAGCTGCAGTTGCCTCCTGGTCTGTCCCTGTCTCCCACCCCAACACACACACACACACACACACACACACACGTGCCTTCCCACCCCAGTCCCTGCTGCGGAGCCTCTAAGAGCCTGGCCCGACACCCTCGCCCTCACGTCTCGCCTTGGCTTTCCGGCTCCTTCTCCCATCCGCACCCTGTTCTCCAATCGGGCGGGCCAGGTGGGGCCCTGACGCTCTTTCACACCTCTGTGTCCTCATCCCAGGAGGCGCCACCTTCTTAACCCTGGTCAGCCTGGCACACGCCTGCCCACGCCCCGTGCAACCCTCTCCTGGCTGAAGGGTGCCCCTCCCCTGGACACCCGCCTCTTATGTCACGCACAGCGACTTGGGTTCGGTCACAGGTCTGTTGCCCCCGTGGGTCCGGGGAGGACTCTTTGGGGGCTGAGACCTTGCCTTGCACCCCAGCACCCGGCACAGTCCATTGCATATCGCAGGCGCTCAAGAAAGGCTCTGTTTGTTTTTTGTCCTCACGGTGGGCCCCAGGAGGGGGAAGGAGAGCTCTAGAAGACCTCGGCAGCACAAGCTGTCGTCATCCTGAGCAACAGCCACACGGCAGGGGCACCCGGGCGCGCACAGGGCGACCCCCTGCAGGAAGGCGCAAACCGGCTAGTCCAGAGGAGGAACCCACTCTAAATGGGCGTGTTGGAAACTCTCAACAGTGAAATGCTGGAAAAATTAAAAAGGATTAAAAATGGATTCAACTTTCTTTATTAGGAAGTATAGGCCGGGCGCGGTGGCTCACGCCTGTAATCCTAGCACTCTGGGAGGCCGAGGTGGGAGGATTGCTCGAGTTCGAAACCAGCCTGAGCAAGAGAGAGACCCCGTCTCTACTATAAATAGAAAGTAATTAATTGGGCAACCAATATATATAGAAAAAATTAGCCAGGCATGGTGGCACATGCCAGCTACTCGGGAGGCTGAGGCAGGAGGATCACTTGAGCCCAGGAGATTGAGGTTGCTGTGAGCTAGGCTGATGCCACGGCACTCACTCTAGCCTGGGCAGCAAAGCGAGACTCTGTCACCAAAAAAAGAAGAAAAAAAGTATAAAGAAGAAAGCAAGATGCTCATAACCCCACAGCCCAGACAGCCTTTTCTGGTACTGTCTAAAAAGCAGCTCGGCACAGCACACGCCCCTCAAAAGGCTGGTTCACGGCACCAGGCGGCACAGGTTAGGAGACGGCCTGTCTCCGGTTTGGTGAAATGAACTGGGACTGACTGGGAGGTGCCACAGAGGAGGTGACGAGGGAGCTGGGTCATGGCGCAGAGGAGACATCAGGTGAGGGGCAGCCTCCGACCCAACCCCGGGGGAGGCTGGGTGGTCACACCCCGAGGGGGGCCGGGGAGGAGGAGGTAGGAGGGGGGAGGGTGGCGACCTCCGGGACACAGGTCGGGAGGCCCCGAGTGCTAGCGGTTCTCTGTCCAGGAGCCTGGGAGGTGATATTTGAGAAAAGTCCAGTTTGCTCACATCAGAGGAGACTGAGACAGACAGGGGACCGCAAGAAGGTGACTCGGCCGAGACTCAGAGGAAAGAGGCTGAGATGGGCCTGGCCCCCTGCTGGCTCGGCTCTCCCTCCCCTCCCGGGCACAGAGCGGCAGGAGCGGGCGTGCAGGGGTGGGTGAAGCGGAAGGGAGAGTATTTGCACTGGGGGGAATAAGATGCAGACGAGTCCTGCTCTCAGGACCCCAGGGAAGTCCGTTTCGCCGTGGCTGGAGCAGAGGGACGGAGACCCCCTGCAGTGGCAGCCACCTCCCTCCTCCTGAGGTGTCCCCCTGGCCCCATGCTTAGTCTTCCTGCAGATTGTCCTACCCGGCTGTGGTCAGAGTGAGCGAGGGATTCGGAAATGGGCTTGGGTGGGGCCGACGGGAGCCGTGAGGTGCTGCCCAGGGCACAGTGGGGTCTCGGGGCGCTTCTCATACATTCAGCACAACGTGTCAAGCACCTCCTGTGTTTAAGGTGTGTCATTCAGTGTCTCATTGGATGAGGAGATGCGGCCCAGGGGGTCTAGGCGAGGACATGAGACCACACGCAAGTAACCCCACCCCGATTCCACGAGAAATGCTCCAAAACTACGGGGGATTTGGGGCCAATTGGAGTAGTACACTTCTTAGGGTCAGAATGAAACATTCAAGTATTACCCATAATATTTCTTTGATTTAGTTATACATTTTAAAACCTGTTACACGAAGCAATAATTTAGAAATATGGCTTTCTCAACCCCCATACGCTTTGTGAAATAACCTTTGTGTTCATCCTCAACTGAGCGTCCTCATTGCTGCTAAATCCTCTTTCGGGTCATTGAACAATTTTCAGAATTCATCATTTCGCTGGAAATTTTATTCTGGACGACAGGGGACCTTTCGCTTCATACGAGGACAGTGTTTCCTGGTGCTTTGTTTCATTCATTCATTCGTCCTGTAGGGGGATATTCATAATTTCTACAAGGTAGTTACTCATTGTATTGCATTTTAAAAGTCATGTTTATAACAGCATTGATTAAAGTCTAACAGAGCAAGTGTAAAATAATTCCTATTTTCTTAGGGAATTATTTTTAAACCTTGCCTTACATGAAAGTACACACAATACACATCTATGAATAAGTGTTTCCCTTCATCGGTTACAGCACATCCATACAGAGGAGTACTTTATACCCCTTAAAAACAAGAGAAAGCTTGAACGCAGAAAGATCTCTGCAGTATATTTCTGAATGAGAAGAGCAAATTGCAGAATAATATATCCAATATGGTTCTATGTTTGAATATATGCACATGTCAGTACTCACATACAATGATATCGATTAAAATATGTCATATTTTAATGACTCCAGCCTCCTCTGCAGCCGTTCTTATTGAGACTAGAAGGATTGGGAAAGCTTTCACGTTTTAATTCATACATTTCTGTCGTTCTGAATTTTTTAAATAAATGAATGTGCATTCCTTTTATAATCAGGAAGAAAAGAAAGTTAAAAACTTAAAATGAAGGAATGCACTGTGCCAAGTCTAAAATCACCAACCATAGGTTGCTCATCAGATCTATATGACAGAGTCCCAGATGCTTAATATTTGTGGATACATAAAAAATTCCGCTATATGAATAGTGCTGACTGGATCAATCTACAGAAAGTCAGGTGGATTTCCAAAATCAGAAGTAGACCTCTCTATGAATTAAAAGAGACAGTGGAGATCCTGGTGTCGTTCTTGGAAAGCCAGTGTTCACACGGTAAGCCCTGGACTGAGCCACGAGGACACGCAAACCTCAGGGCGCAGCAGCTCTTGCAGGAGCCTCCTGGGACTGTGATTAAATCCACAGTTACAGTCTCCTTCAACGAGCCCAACAGCGCACCAGGGATCCCTGCGACATTAGTCAGGATGTGCTAGGTTACGCTGCAGTAATAAACAATCCCCAAGATCAGTGACTTAACACCACGAAGGTTTAGGGGACAGACTAGTTGTCGACAGCCGGCCTTCTCAGCTGGGTAATGAGAAGGCACCAATGAGCTCGCAAGGCCGTGGGGCTGGAGCGGGCAGGACACGCCCCAGAGAGAAGGGAGGCTCCAAGGGGTAATCGCGACATTCTACGCGTCTTTCCTTGCTGAGGCATCTCTTGATCCATAAATGGCTTGGATGGAGAAGGTTAGCCGAAAACAGCCCCGGAGAGACAGAGCAACTGAGTGCCAGCCGTCCCCTGGGGCTGGGTGCCAAGCGTTGGAGCTCAGGTCTATTCGGGAAGCCAGGACTTGCAGGATCAGGAGAGAAAGATATCTCGGAGAGAACAGAAGAACCCAGAGAAGTGAATGGGACACTGTGGGCCACCTTGCTCCCAAGGCGTGCAAGGGTTCAGAGGCCACTCTGGCTGGAGCCGGAGGCGGGGTGGGGACAAGGCAGAGGCAGCACTTGCAGAGATGCTGGCTGAGGACTTCCCGAGCTGACCAAAGACACCAAGACACAGATTCGAGAAGCACTAGGAACCCCAAGCTGGACCCACGTCAACACACGCACTCACATACACTCCCTGCAACGCCACAGGAAACCCGCTAAAAGACCAAGACAGAAAGACCAAGAAGGAAAATATCGAAAGCAGACAAAAGAAAACAAATGTGTTACTGTCAAAGGATGACAGCTGACTCCTCACGGAAACATGGAATAAAATGACGTCTTTAAGATACTGGAAGAAAATAATTATCAACCAAGAATAAATGGGAAATTAAACCAGCCTTCAAAAGCAAGTGTGAGGAGACCCAAGAGAAATGCATGCATTTGTTCATACCAAGAGGTATGTACAGGAGCGTTCATAGCAATGTTAACCACTACTGGTATCAGACACTGGAAGCAACCCAGATGGCCATCGGCAATAGGACAGACGAACACATTGCTGAAAGGTTTATAAAATTGCACACTCTACAGCAATGAGAACGAATGAACCACAACTACACGTAACAACATGGAAGAATCTTTCAAACATTGAACAGACAAAGCAGAAACGAAAGAGAATATGTGGTATGATTCCATTTATGGAAACATTAAAAAAAAAAAAAGTAAACTTAAGCTTTGGTGTTAGAAATCAGGATAGTGTTGACCAGGCGCAGTGGCTCATGCCTGAAACCTCAGCGCTTTGGGAGGCCAAGGCAGGAGGATCGCTTGAGCCCAGGAGTTGGAGGCTGCAATGATCTGTGATAGTACAACTGCACTCCAGCCTCCTCTGCAGAAAAGAAAGAGAGAGAAAGGAAGGGAGGGAGGGAGGGAGGGAGGGAGGGAAAGAAATCAGGGTAGCGCTTCTCTTAGGAGCAGGGGTGACGTGATGGAAGGGAGGTGGTGGCAGTATGTGGGGAGGCCTCCGGGAAACTGATAAGGTTTTGTCTCTCATGCGTGCAGGTCCCTGTTACCCGCCCATGCTCACTTAGCGAAAATTTATCAAGCTGTGCGTTTATGATGTGTGTGATTTTCTGTATGTATGTTAGACCTTCATAAATAATTTACATATAAAATGGAAGCTAAAATACAATTTTTACAAGACAAATTCTAGAGTAAGAGGAAATATTTAGTGCCAAATGCACAGTAGGTGGTGAATAAATTTTTTAGGAAAGCACGGAGCATCCTCAGATGTAAAATTACGGATTCCTGGCTTTCCTCGCTTCTCTCTAACCCATGACTCTTACATCTTTATGCAGTAAGCCGAATTTCTTTTCCTAATTACAAAAACAGAACACCTAATTATTATAAGAAATTTAGAAAAATACTGGGGGAAAAAAGGCATAACAAATTTCAAATACCAACAACCGCACAACTCAGAGTGCGAGCAATGAGCGTTTTTTTTTTTATTTCTTACAATCTTCTTGCACGCTTTTACATGATGTTACGCAATTTTGTGTTTTTGCTTCATTCATTTAGCAATCTGTAATAAACGCTTTTCTGTGCTACGATAAACTATAGAAATAAAAATGGGGGAGTAGAATAAACATCTCCCCCCCCAAAAGCACTGATAGGATTCGCTGCCAGCAAGCCGGCGCTAAGAGACAGGTGCAGACAAGATCTTTCGATGCAAGGACGCACTCCTGGGTGGAAAGACAAAAACCAGGCGGTGAGGGAAAGCACTGGAAAGGTAAACATCTCGGCAAAGATAAATGAATTCTGACTACATAAAACAAGAAGAATAGGCAACAAAAACTTACGTTTAAGTGGATAAAGAATTAAATTTCAAGGGCGGGATCACACGAAAGGTAGGGGGACGTGAATGTCGCGAAGGCGCGGAAAGGCCTGGCAGTGTCTGCAAAGCATTAACAGCCCTGCACGTTTGCCGCTGCAGGCCAGGCCGCTGGAAGGAGAGTGAAGACGGCGTAACTCCCAAGCTACTAATGCAGGAAATGAAGTCACTGTGTGCACTTTTTTCATCCGAAAGGAGGCCAGGAAGGAAAGAGAAAGGAGCGTAGACTAGGAGGGACCCACGTAAACCCCACAGTAAGACGGTAGATTCAATCCCAAACAAATCAGGTGTTAATGTTGGACTGATACATCAACATTTATCCAATAATATATAGCAAGTATTAGAAGTGGGACTAATACTCCAGAAATTGGACTGAATGCTCCAAAGAAAAGACAAAGATTGTCAGACTTGGGTTTGTTGTTTTTTTTTTATAAAATCAAGCCATGTACTTCTTCCAATATCACAGAAGTGCTGAAAGTAAAAGGATGGAAAACAGCACAGATTTATTTCTGGCTCCTGGGAGGAGCGCCAGGAGGCGGGGTGGCCTCCAGGGGTGACTCAGCCTTGATCCTTTGCGGCCTCAGTGAGGCTCCCGAGGGGGTGGCCGGCACCGCGCTGCCCGGCCTGTTTCATCGCCAAAATGCGTCATGTGGTCCCTCCTGGCTCCAGGGGACGGGGATGTGCAGCAGGCCCTGAGCTCAGAAGGAGCTCCCTGCCACACTGTCCCAGCAGGTGGCTGACCCCAGGGGCAGAGGGCAGCACTAGGTCACGGCTTCATCCAGGCGTGGACCGTGTCTTTTGCTTTTTGCCCACGGTCACAGATGTCACCTTGGCCGGTCACCAGCGAACGTGGTGGTAAGTCCCTTCCTGGTGGTAAGTCGTGGCGAGCACACCAATGGGTGGCTGGAAACCCATCTCAGCTCCGCACATGTCCCCGCAGGTGGCCAAGGGCCTCATCCAGTCCCTTTCTGCCCAGGTTATCACCAAGGGCTCCAGACTGGGACAGGAGGATGACGGCTGCAGTGTAGGTCGCTTTGGGCTCCTGCGTACTTTAGCACTTTGGAAACGGCATGAGGTGTGTGCCGGGAGCTCAGAGGGAAGGCTTAGCCCAGAGACACGGATGAAAGAAGAGTGTCCCCGTTATCTGTCACTGTGCGAGTAACCACCCCGAACTTGGTGGTGTAAAGTGACCGTTTGGTGATGCACATCTGCGGGTCACGAGTTTGGGCAGACACAGCGAGGGCGGTTTGTGTCTGTGCAGCGATGCCTGGGCCCCCGGCCGGGGAAGATCCGCGTACGGAGGCGGCACTGGGCTGGGAGTGCGGGTGCGGCCCCAACCCCCACCTGATACTAAGGAACGGTGTGGCCACGACTCGGACAAGTTGTTGAAGGGAAAATAAAACACCCTGCCGCCTCCCCTTATCTCCTCCTGTCTCCACCCCAGTGAGGACGAGGCATGGAGCTTTTCAGAGGAGCCCTGTCGCCCTCTTGAGACACTTCTCCACTCACCCCGCCTGCTTCTCCACTCACACACATGTTCACACCCACAAACGTGCTCTCCCACATGAACACATGCTCTCCCACACGGACACATGCTCTCCCACACAGACACATACTCTCCCACACGGACACATGCTCTCCCACACGGACACATGCTCTCCCACACGGACACATACTCTCCCACACGGACACATGCTCTCCCACACGGACACACAGTCGCACGCATGCACCCTTCCAAACACGCAGGACGGAGCCTCTTGCCCAGTAGAGTTGGGGCTTTTCCCAGACCACAGGACGAGCAGCAAAACCGAGGGCCCGGTTCCATCCGGTTGTCACTTCATTGGTGGCCTGGGACTCCCCAGGCAGCAAAGGAGGGCAGGTGTGCTGAAACCTCGCAGGAAGCTCATGAGAAGCCATGGCCAGAGACGTCCCACTTGGGGAGCAGCGTCTCCCACCCCCCCTGGTGCCGGGAGGGCGTTGTCGGAGGGCGTTGTCTCTGCAAGTCCCGTCTGCAGGGGGGAGGTTGCGGGCCCTCGCCTGCTCCCCCTCCCGATAAGCACGAAGAGTGCCCTGCAGTCGGGAGAGGCTGCGGCGGCACCTGGCTGGCATGTCACCTGCCTCCCTGTGCTGCCGGGCACTTTGTCACTGCAAGCCTCAGTTCCCACATCCATAAAGTGGGTATTTTGACGTCATACGCCTTCCAAGGTCCTTTTCGGAGAACCCCGCGGCAGCGCTTGTGAAAGCGTTTTGTAAATTGCGGATGTGATGTGTGCGTTGTAAACACTGTCACTGGAAAGCATGTTTTCTGTTGACAGAGAGGGAGGGGACAGATCCGGGAAGTATGAGTGCACCGCAAAGATTTCCATGGGCTGAGGACGCAGGGGTGGGGCTTGAAGGAGGCCCCAGGGTGGGGTGGCAGCAGGGAGGCAGGGTTCCCTATCAGGAGGCGCCACAATTTCCACCTGGCCCTAACCCAGAGCCCCGCGGTGCCCGGCGGAGCCAGAGCTGCCCCTCTCCTGCCTCCCCTGCAAACGGTTTCCAGGAAGGGCACCGTTGCCATGGGAACACTCGTCCAATTATTCTACGTTGCAGGAAATCACTTATCAGCCACCTTGGCCAGAACACATCCCCTCTCCAGAGCAGAACTACCTCTTGGCTTTGACCCCACCAGTGACCGAGCCCGTGAGTGGAGAAGCGGGCCGGGGGACTCAGGCCATAGGGAGGTGGTCGTCGGGCCAGAGACGGCAGACAGTCCTGCAGAGAGGCCAGCCCTTTACTACCTCTCAGACGGGATCCCCGAGGGTGCGAGTTGACAGGCGAGTAGGAGCCTCCTGCGGGGGCTACGGGACAGCAGGTGGGGCAGGACTGAGGTTGTTCAATTGCACTCAGCTGCATCCCCGAGGTTCGGGCTCTGCTAGACACCAGGGATGCAGAGACGCTTCCATACTGCTTTAAACCTTCCTGGGGGCTCGGGTCCAAAGGGGCGTGGACACCAGTAGGCAGATCAATAACATAAGTGACAAGGACAATGACAGAATATGTTCAAAGCAGTAAGAAGTGGCCCAGTGAAGGAGAGAAAATGGAGGAAGGTAACTTGAAGGTTGGGTTTTGATGTATGTATAAGAGCTTGCCAAGCAGGCAAGGAATGAAGGAGGGTGCTCTGGGCAGAGGAAACATGAGTAAGGAGTGGAGCTGTGGAACACACAGCACATTGTGGGAACAAAAGATTGCTGAGTATTATCCCAGTATAAAACCCGGGGCAGGAAGAGGGGCGGGACAGGGCTGGATCATAAGTTTGGAAACTGAGTACTCCCTGCAAAGGCAGCAGGGAGAACCCGTCACTTGGCACTTGGCAGATAAATGCAGGCAGGACAGAGGGCAGGACAGGAGGCCAGAAGACCAGGCAGGAGGCTGGGGCCACTGTCCAGGCAGGAGGAGGAGAAGTCTGAACTGGTGCCAGAGCCGGGCGAGGGAACAGAAAGAACCGGCAGGTCATGGATGGCGGGGGCCAGGCCAGGAAGGAGGGAAGGGCACTGCCCAGTTCTCAGCCCTGGAGACAAAGTTTGGAGCCTTAACCAAGATGGGGACCAGAGGAAGGCCAGGTTTGGAGGGTGGACATGAGGTCAGAGTGGGTCACACTGAGGAGGAGGGACCCACGGGGGCATCACGGAGGCCTGGCGGTGGTCAAGCACTCTGGGGCCAGACTGCCTGAGTTCAAATCCCAGCACTGCTGAATATCAGCTGTGTGGCCTTAGGCGAATTACTGAACCTCTCTGAGACTCAGTTTCATCTTGTGCAATATAACTCCCACCTCCCTGGGTCCTTATGAGCGTCCACTGAGGTCAGTGTGAAAGACACACAGCCCAGGCTGGGAGCTGACAGGCGCTCTGCAGTCCCGGAGTCCCCGGCCAGGGTCCTCCTGCAGCCCCTGCAGCACCCGACCCCTGCCAGGCGTGGGAAAATGTGCTACACGCAGGCCCCCTTTGCCGGGACAACGGGGCCGCATGGCACCCTCCAGGGTGAAGACCACCTAGTCTGGCTGTCCCTCCTCTGCACAACCCACCGGCCTTGCTGGGCACAGCAGAGTTCAGATGCGTTTTCACAAGTAAGCAACTGAGCTGCAAATCATAGAAACGCGTGCGATGCCATTGCGCGTGGAGAGTGGCAATGCATGCGAAAGTTCCAGGCTCCCTCCAGCTGCCCGAGAAGGCTCATCCTCCAGGGGTGTCTGGGAGGCAGGCGAGGTGGGAGGAAGGGCCAGGCTCCCCCAGGCCCGGGTCCCTGCGGTGGCTCAGGCGTGCCCACCTGACTTCAGACCCGCACGTCTCCCCGCTTCCCCGGCCTGCGGGCGGGGGCACTGCTCTCTCACATGACTTGTTTCTCCGTTAGGAACTGGCAGGCGTTCCACATGGCGGGACAATCCTCCGGCCGCCCAAACTCAGGACAAAACGTGCCCACAGCTGTTCCCTGCAGTCTCCCCGTTCCAGCTGCTCCAGGTGTGCACGGACCAACAGCGGCACGAGCTCAGGGACCAAGCAGGAGTCCTCTCCGCACAGAAAGAAGGAAAGGCCCGTGGCAGCCGTAATTTGAATTCTTCTCGGTCGCCCTCCAAGCCCGCGGTACCCCGCACGCCAGCACACGCGTGCGTTCCTCCGCTCCCGCTGAGAGAACGGTGTGCCATTCACCCGTGGGACCGCTACGCCCTGCGTCGCGCCATGTCCTCTCGGGCTCTCCCTGCAGGAGGCCGCGCTCTGCCTGTGGGTTCCCGGTCCCCGGCCGGGCGCCAGCTGCCGTGGGCGTGCCGATTAGACGCTGACCCGGGTCGGGTGTCCTGCCCACGCGGCTTCACGTTCCTCTTCGGGGATGGAGGCTTCTCCTCCAGCTGCCCGCTCTGTGCACTTGGTTCGCTCGTGCGCGCGGCAGCCCCGGACGGATGGCCCGCTGGCACTTGGGGTGAGACCGTCTGGTCCCCGACCTCCTTGCTGTGTCAGGGGAAGTCGCCACACAAACGCCCGTGGGCCAGATGCGCGCCAGCCCGGGACCGGCGCGGCCACTGGGAGGGTAACCCTGGCACGGAGAGCCGGGCTCCGGGCTCCCCACCAGTGCTGGCCCGGCTCCTGCTCTTCCATCCTCCTCCTCCTCCCGTGCCTAGTGCAGTGCCGGCCACGCAGGTGCCACTCGGGACATGTGTGAGGATGAATGAATGAATTAACCGACTCGAATTTTAAGATCCTTCTCCCCACGATAGCTCAATCCCCCCTGGTGACCAGGGTTTCTGTGCAGGAGAGCAGGGACGCGGGCGTGCGTTGGGACAAGAAAGCCCTGGGCAGGGAGCTGGGCGGGCCATGTGCCGTTGAACAGCAGGATAGAATAACCCGGGGTGGAGGACCAGGAGGGTGCGTCCAGGTGCCAGGGAGCGGGCAGGCGGGGGCAGCCCGCCACGGCTGTCAGAAGACAGAGAGCAGACATGGGGCTCTGGGGAGGGTGGGCATAAAGGCAGAGACATGACCTTGAACCCCAAGGGAGTGGAGGAGGAGCTGAGGCAGTTGTTCTCCAGCTGGGGCAACGGCCCAGGGTCACTCCCAGCAGGGAGCAAACCTGCGTCCCACAACCCAGGGATCATGTCGGTCTGCCTCTCCTTCCCGCCCCTGTCCCCATTCCGGGACCTCACAGCTAAGTGTAGGACACGTTCGTGGCTGATACCTGCTGGAGATGGCTCTGGGTTTTCCTGCCGCAGGACTTCCGGGGCCTCAGACACCCCCCAACACACCCGCTTCCACCCCAATTTTCCAGACCATGCGAAGGTCTCCTTGAGTGACACCCCAGAACAGAGCAAGACAGTGGGCTTTGGGGCTGAGTGTGAAAAACACCGCTTGCCGCTGAGTGGCCTTGGACAGGGTAAGCTCCTGGGACTGAGGTTTGCTGTCTGTGCAGTGCGGGGGAGGCCAGCTTCCCCCTCCCCCCAGGACGGCTGGGAGGGGTGAGGGGCAGAGAGCACTGCACACAGAGCTCGCGCTCCTGCCCGCCTGGCTCTGCGGGTAGCACGAGCGCATCTCCGCCACCCGAAATCGGACCATGCGGTTTGACAGAGGAGGCCTCGTTTTCTGGGTGTCTATTCATTTGGAAGGAGAATAAATCACTTCCTTTCTAAAACAATAAAAAGGTGGGTAATTAGCATGTAATCGTTAATGAGTAATTTTAAAGGGGGTGAGCCGAGTTCATAACATCGTTCTGACTATATTTGCATTTAACTGAACTCCTTTTTCCTCTCTCTCTTCTGTGATTTTTTTTGGTTGTAACTGTAATTATTTTAATTGAGATTTTCCCCTAATGAAAACAAAGAAGGGTGTCTGTTGGAGGCGGCTCCTGGGGGGCTGTGACTGTGCCGTGCCTGCCCTCCCGGGTCACCCCGAGGCCTCTGCCTTCTCCACCCGCTCCTGCTGGGCGGGGTGGGTGGGGGCCTGTGCATGTGTGTGCACGCGTGTGTGCGCGTGTGTGTGCGTGTGTGTGCGTGTGTCTTCCCTCACTGCTCCCCATCTGTTCCAGGACACAGCGGTGTATGGGAACAATATGAGTCTGGGAGCCAAGAGCTCCGGACTTTTGCTCCAGTTCGAACTTGACTTTGGGCCAGTTTCCTTCTCCGTGCCTTCGTTTCCTCACTTGTAAAATGCCAAGGTCGCTCCTGGCAATGAATCCCCAGTGACTCCACCACAGTTGTGAGTGGGTGTGCTCCTTGTGTCCTTTTGGAGGAGCATGCCCTCTGTCCCCCAAGCTCCAAGAGCCTCCTTCTAGAAGCTTCCACTGCACGTGGCAGTGTATTAGCAATCACGCAAATAGGAGGATGGTGACAGGCCCTGCCTGGGCACTTAAGGACCCTAAGAGTAGCAGAGGGGGTCCAGACAAAGGCTAGCGGGGCCAGACAGAAGGTGGACCTGCCTCCAGTGGGTGCCGCCTCTTGCTGCAGGGTGGGGCCCGTCCCTGGTGAGCACCCTCTCCCCACCCTCTCCCAGGCAGCTCTGGGCTCTGACCGCTGAACTACACCTGCCACATTCCTAACCACAGCTTCCATGTTTCGGTGTCTCTGGCCCCAGCAGGCTGCTCAGGGGAACCCAACTCTTGGAAGTATTTTCATTCCATGGATTTTACCCCTAGTTTCCCCCGATGGCAATTGGCCTGCTCAGGTCCCTTCCTCTGGCAAACACGGGAACGCAGACGAGCGTGAGGTGCTCGCCCAGATGTGTCTGGACGCCTCCTGGGCCCGGGCAGTGGGGCCTGCTCCAGAGTTTTGGGGGGGGGGGTTCCCTAATATTTTAGAGACAGGATCTTGCTATGTTGTCCAGGCTGGTCTCAAATTCCTGGGCTTAAGTGATCCTCCTGCCTTGGCCTCCTGAATAACTGGGACCACAAGAGTGTGCCACCACCCAGCTCCAGGTCCAGACATTTAAATGGCTCTTCTGGCGGGAGCTGCCGTTTGCAGCGCCAAGGCGTGACGTGAATGCTCAGGACGCTAGGAGAGAGAACGGTGGCCTGTGGGAAAGGCAGCTCGGAGCCGGGCAGCAGAAGCCAGGCTTGGGATACAAACCACATGTCTCCCCCCTCGGATTTGGGCTCCCAGATGTGCCGTGTGCAGGGAGCACAGTGAGACGTGCCTGGTGAGGGACGCCCCACTTCCCGGCACGAAGGGGGCTGTGCCCATCCCCCAGCCCCCTGCCTGGCCAGGGGGTCACCAGGACCAGCAGGCAGGAAGGCCAGTCCCGGGGAGGGGCAGGAATCGTCGCTGAGCGAAAGCCAAGGTCTGGGCCACCACGTGGCCATCACGTGGCCGGCACCCCCAGGACAGCCGTCTCTGGAACTGCAGGCCGGGGGGTCCGCCCTGCCCGCCCACCCTGCCCGCCCCAGCAGGGCACCTCCCTCCCCGCAGACCCCTCTCCCCGACCCCAGCCACAGACCTTTCCTCCCAGGGGTGCCGAGTGGCTGGAGGGCAGGGCAGAGGAAACCCCACCCTGATTTTACATTGTTTTTACAGAAAAGTTAGTTTCTGCCAAAAGGAAAAATTAAAACGGGAACAGCCTCCCCCACCTCTCAGCAATTGTTGTTCTCCTCATTAAACCCTCCTGGTCCGGCCTGGCAAGCGCTTGCTCCTCCTTGGCGGAGGCGGCGGCCTCCCGCCCCGGGTCTGGAGCAGGAGCCAGAAGAGGCAGCAGCCCGTGGCCCTGAGCGGGAGGGGAGGGAACCAGAGCCACCAGCCGGCCACCCCAGACCCCACCCAACAATCCGGACACTGCCGGGGAGGCTCAGTAGCCCAGGGCCCCGTCCCCTCAGTCCTGACTACCTCCCCCTCCCTGGGAGGAATCCGCAGATCCCGCCATCCCGCGATCCCAGCCGAGCTGTGGGCGTCTCTTGAGTCACGGGGCTGGGAGGGCATGGGCTCTTGGAGGGGAACCCTGTCCCCTCCGAGGAAGGAAAGCCAAAGCCGGGGGCAACTAGCTTCTGAGCTCGCGCTCTCTGCCCGCCCGGCCCAGGCAGGGGGGTCTTGGAGCCTCAGCTCTGCCATCTGCAGAGGGCAGGCGGAGGGGTGGGCAGGGCTGGCACCAGGGCCGACCTGAGTAGAGATGCCAGGGCCCACACAGGGGAGCCGCCCACTGCCTCCCGCCACCTCTAGGGAAGCAAAGGCCAGGCCGGCTTTCGGCTTTCGGGGCCATGGGGAGGGTGCGGTGTGAGAACCGCCCCAGCCATCAGCCCTTCCTCCTTCTGGGATCACTGATTAGACCCACCCCACCCCATCGCCTGCGGCAGCCCAGAAGTGCCAGGGAGAGAACACAAGCTCCCTCCCAAATCCTCCCCAAAGCCCAGCTGAGGCCTGGGGTAAACACCCAGCTCCCTCCCCGCCTCCCCCAACCCCCACGGTGCCACCTCCTATTGCATCCTTCCCCGGCATTTCCCATCCCCCGCCCATGTCCCCCCGGGCCCACCCCAGACAAACTGCTGGACTCCAGGGCTGGAGTGGGGTCTGTGTCAGAGGGAATCAAACTGAGAGGGGGAAGGGGATGCCACAGCCCACCCCCATGTCTGAGTCCACACCAGTCCACCCTGTCTCTCTCTCCCGGTGTCCTGCTTGCTGGGACTGGACTTATCTTCAGAAGGTTCCGATTTGCCTCCCGTTGCAAACCAACGTGCCACCATTGGCTCTGTTTAAGGACTTGACTTGCTCTGAGTCAACAGTGTTGGGAGCTCCTGACGTGGTCTTGGTGCGATGGTTAATTTTAGGGGTCAACTTGGCGGGGCTTATTTCTGGGCGGATCTGGGCGGGTGTTCCTGGGAGAGATCAGCATTTGAATCAGTAAAGAAGATCCGCCCTCGCCAAGGTGGGCGGGCACTGGCCCCTCCATTGACGGCCAGCGGAACTGGCGGGTGGAGGAAGGGCCAATCCGCTGGGACATCCATCCTGTCCTAGCCTCGGGCGTCAGACATCGGAGCCCCTGGACTTGCACCTGCCCCCACTCCCTGCCCCCTTCTCAGCCTGAGAGTTACACCGTCGACTCCCTGGTTCTCAGGCCTCTCTGAGCCCAGCACCCCAATCAGCCCTTCCTCCCCCAGGGACCCCACATTTCCCAGTAGCCCCCTCTGCCCCTGCATCCCCCAGCCCCATGTCCTCCCTCATTGCATCCCACTAAACCGCAGAGCTGGAGGAAAGCAAGGGGGTTGAACCGACCTTGTCTCCTTGACCATCCAGGAGTGTGTCAGGGGAAGAGTAAACGAATGGAACGGGGCCGGGCGCTGTGGCTCACGCCTGTAATCCTAGCTCTTGGGAGGCCGAGGTGGGCGGATTGCTCAAGGTCAGGAGTTCAAAACCAGCCTGAGCAAGAGCGAGACCCCGTCTCTACTATAAATAGAAAGAAATTAATTGGCCAACTGATATATATATAAAAAATTAGCCGGGCATGGTGGTGCATGCCTGTAGTCCCAGCTACTCGGGAGGCTGAGGCAGAAGGATCACTCAAGCCCAGGAGTTTGAGGTTGCTGTGAGCTAGGCTGACGCCACGGCACTCACTCTAGCCTGGACAACAAAGTGAGACTCTGTCTCAAAAAAAAAAAAAAAAAAAAAAAAGAATGGAACGGGCAGAAGAGGATGAACGGGTCTCTATCCAGCACACCTTTCCAGATTATCTTCGTTTCTCATTGTCTGTGAGCTATCTGGCCACTCCAAAAGTTGCAGAAAACTCACAGCCATGCAAATGATCCTCATCCGTAGAAACACAAACCGTGTCCCATGGGACACCCTTGAGTACGACTGCGTATCCCAGGAATGCGGTCGACGTTGCCTATGGATCAGGACCCATTCTGCATGTCTGTACGGTGACTTCAGCGTCCCTAACGGCCCATGAATGTTGGGCTCTTTGAACCAGTTGAAACACCATACTGATGTCTTCATTAATTAACGAGTTCTATGAAATCTTTGGCACATATGCATTTTGTATTTGCGTGGGAGCCATGATCTTACCTTTTATCAAAATTATCCTTTAACAAGGGGAGATGGCTCATTGGTAGACGTTCAAGCTCAGTGTGCAGGATGTGGAGGGCAGAGCACCTAAGGGCTTCTGCATTTGGCATGTCCAGGAGGGGGAAGGGGAAGGAACTTCTGTCCTGGCACCCCAACCCCACTGTCTCCCCCCAGCCTCCTCTTTTTACCTCGTGGCTGAGTCAAAGGTGCCTTGGGGCCCTGCCTTTGAGAACTGACCCAGGCTCCCCACCCCCACCTTCATTTGTGCAGCTGCTGAGTGACATTTAGGTCCCTGAAGCTGCTGTGACAGCATCCACTTCTCCCCTGAAATGACTCGCAGCCCGTTCCACCTAACAATTAGTTGTAGGGTCACCATATAACCCAGCAACTCCACTCCTAGGTATGTACCCAAGAGAAATAATGAAAACATTGCATTCAAACAAAAACTTGTCCACAGATGTTCACAGCAGCATTATTCATAATAGCCAAAAGGCAGAAACAACTCAAATGTCCCTCAGTAGATAAAGAGATAAACAAAATGTATTGTATGAAATATATTTCCTATGCTAATAGTACTTCCATACAAGGGAATATTATTTCAGCCATACAAAGAATGGCTTACTGATGCATGCCATAATATGGATGAACCCAGAGGATACTATGCTAAGTGAAAGAATCTGGACACAAAAAGCCACATATTGTATGGTTCCCATTGTAGGAAATGTTCAAAATAGACAAACCCAGAGAGATAGAAGATCAGTGGTTGCCTAGGGCTGAGGGAGAGGGGATAAGGACGGCGGGGAGGGATAAGGGGTGTCTTAGGCCATCCTGTGCTATGACAGAACACCACAGGCTGGGCGCGGTGGCTCATGCCTGTAATCCCAGCACTCTGGGAGGCTGAGGCGGGCAGATTGCTCGAGGTCAGGAGTTCAAAACCAGCCTGAGCAAGAGCGAGACCCCGTCTCTACTATAAATAGAAAGAAATTAATTGGCCAATTAATATATATAGAAAAAATCAGCCGGACATAGTGGCGCATGCCTGTAGTCCCAGCTACTCAGGAGGCTGAGGCAGTAGGATCGCTTGAGCCCAGGAGTTTGAGGTTGCTGTGAGCTAGGGTGACACCACGGCACTCACTCTAGCCTGGGCAACAGGGTGAGACTCTGTCTCAAAAAAAAAAAAAAAAAAAAAAAGAACACCACAGACTGGGCAATTTACAATGAGCAGAGAAGCACTTGGCTCGTGGTTCTGGGGGCTGGGAAGTCCAAGATCAAGGAGCTGCATCTGGTGAGGGCCTTCTTGCTGCGTCAGCCCACAGCATGGGCAGAAGGACACTAGAGAGACAGGGAAGGGGGCCACACTCACCCTTTCTGGCAGGAACCCACTTCAGAGATAACAACATTAATCCATTAGTGAGAGCAGAGCCCTCGTGACCCGGACACCTCCCAACGCTGTCACCTTGGGGATTACACTTCCAACACGTGCTCTGTGGGGTGACATTCAAACCGTCGCAGGGGGTGATGGCTAAAGGGTTTCTTTTTGAGGTGATGGAAATGCTCTGAAGTTGACTACAGTGATGATTGCAGCTGTCTGTGACTATGCCAAAACCATCCACTTGTACATTTTCAACGGGGGAATCGTACGGTGTATGAGTTTGCCAGCGCTGCTGTGACAGCACACCACAGAGGGGATGGCTTCGACAACAGCGCTGGTTTCTCACGGTTCTGGAGGCTGGAAGTCTACGAGGAAGGCATTGGCAGGGTCGCAGCCTCTCCTTGACATGCAGGTGGCCACCGAGTCTTCGCGGGGTCCCTCCTCTGTGCGTGGCATCCCTGGCGTCTCTCTGGGTGCCCAAATCTCCTCTTCAAAGCACACCGATCATATCAGATCAGGGCTCACCCTGACAGCCTCGTTTTAACTTAATCCCCTCTTTAAAGGGCCTGTGTCCAAATACACTCACATTCCGAGACTGGGAGTCGGTGTCTCGTCATGAATTTGGGGAGGGCACAGCTCAGCCATAGCCTGCGGCATATGAATCGTGTCTCGATAAAACTGTTTTTCAGGACATGAGTGAGGACTCCCCACGGCCTCCGCCAAAGAGGAGACCCCGTTCCTCTCCAGGGAGGCCACAATTTAACACCCTCCCTCATTTATCCAGAATCAAGAGGTGACTGTCCCAGCATCCCTCACCCTCGGATGGGCACGCCCGGCCACAGGGAGGGGTGACGGGTTGGCGTCTGACTGGCCTGGCTGGCCCCCAGCTGGGCAAGGGGACTCGATGGGGCTGAAGCGTCTCTAGGGCCTCGGCCCTGCAAGGTGCCAGGCGGCCTTCCAAACGCCCCAGGGAAACCGAAGCCAGCTGAGGTTGCCGAGCACTGCTGCGGGAAGCACAGGACTGCAGCACGGGCAAGTCCCCTGGAGGTCGCCTGCGCCCTGCCTTGGGGGTGTGGGGAGCAGGGCAGCAGCGCCAGGGTGGGCCGGCCAGGCGTCCAAAGTCCTGTGACTCCCAGTGTCCACAGGTCAGCACTCAACCAGCGCCAGGGGGGACCTGGACAGGGTCACGGCCGGGCCAGTCATGGGAGCCAGGAGGCTGGCTGCCGGGCCCAGCGGGGACACTGACAGCTCTGTGGTCTCTAGAAAGCCACCTCATCCATCTATCCATCCATTCATTCATTCATGCAACAAACTCTCCAAGGCACTAAGAACAGAGATGTCTGTATTCTCATCTCATCAGCAAGTCCTGGCACTCTTGCCTTCTAAATTCATCCAGAATCAGCCACTTCTCGTCTTCCCAAACTTACCACTGCGTTCCCAGACAGCTAGATCACTGCGGCAGCGTCCCAGCGGGTCCCAGCGGGTCCCAGCGCCTGCCTCCAGCAGCGTCTGCACACGTCCAACGTCAACACAGCAGCCTGGTCGTCTCGGGGAAACCCAGCGGCTCCATCACCGTCAGAGGAAGAGCCTAATCCTTACACCTCGCTCCCCAACCGGCCTCCTCACTGTCCTTGGCCACGCCGGCCTCCCCCACCAGGGCCGCGAGATCTGCAGTCCCCGGAGCCTTGACCCTGCTCTCACCTTCCCCGAGGGGTCCTCCCCGTCCACGCCGTCTCAACAGAGGCCAGCAGACGGTTTCTGGAGACGGCCCGGATAGTAAGAGTGAATATTTTCAGCTCTGCAAGCCGGGTGGTCTCGGCGGCAGCTCTGCGACTCAGAAGCAGTCACCAACACACCCAGGGGAGGAGCGGGGCTGCGTCCCGGTACGACTTCCTTTATAAGCACGGGCTGCAGCGGCCACAGTTTGTCAACGGCCGATCTGAAAGAACAGCTCTCACGTTCCCTCGACTCTCCGCCATCTCAACTGTCCTCGGCGGCACCCACCGCCAGGTGACCTGTCCACCTCTGTGTCACCTGCCCCCCCCCCCGCTGGAATGTCGGCTCCACAGGGCAAGGACCGCTCTGCGCAGCGCTCAGCCTCCAGCGTAGGACAGCGCCTGGCACACGACAGGCACTCGGTGTATTCAAACCGAAGGAATGGAAACGGTCGCCGACCGTTAAAAACCTAATGACAGCGACAGAACAGCACAGGTAGGCTGTATCAAGCCACGCCAAGAAGGCCACAGAGCCGTGGAGGGGTCCCGGAGCTCGCGCAAGGGCACAGGGCTGGCAGCGGCAGAGCCCAACAAGCCCAGTTCCCGAGCCTGGGTCTCACCCCTTGACGGGGAAGTAAAAGGGTCGGGAAGGATCGGGATCCGCACACCCCCATCCCTCGGCGGCCACATGCCGGGCGGAGCACCCTCTCCCCTGCGCCTGCTCTCTGCCCGGCTCCCCCGCCCTCGGCAGGCACCTGGGTGCCGCTCTCTCCCGTCCATCCGAAAAGGGCCAACAGAGAAGTGCCCGCCACCCACCCCACCCTGGCCAGCCTGGGCGAGCTCATGAATGGTTGCTCTCCGGGGATCTTGTGGCTGTTCCCGGAGCCCCTGATAAAGCCACAAGGACTTCGGCTCGGGCACAGAAAAGAACACTGGCAGCTTTTAAAGCAAATTTCCCTCTGAAAGTGAAATTCAAGTTTTGACGTTAACCCTGATTTTGCTACAAAAGGTGGGAAATCAACGTGAGAATGCATCGACCTTCGATATCCTGGTGAGAAATGTGTTCCCCTGGTTGCTGTCCTCTTCCCACCTCCTCTGTATTTTGACCCAGAAACGAGCCCCCGGTGGCCACCATGGCCCTGGAGGCTGCAGTGCCCTTCACCTGCCAGTCCCAAGGACAAGCCACAGGCTACCCATCGGGGAGGGACGTCAGCAGCTGGGGCTCTGCAACCCCATCTCCTTGGTGTGAGTTTCTCTAACAACAGGGCAGGAAGAACAGGTAGGAGCAGCAAGGCCTTTAGGCCGGCTCCCGGAGACAAAGCCCCATCGGAGCCTTATTTGGAAGGGAAACTCTCCAAGGCCCTGAGCCTCATGAGTCAGCCAGCAGGAATGCTTGCGACATTTCGTAACAAGCTCCACGGGCTTCCTAATATGCCATCCTGTCAGCTCGTTTGACCTGCACCTACCTGCGAGTGGGCAGGTTCAATGTTTCATACGTGAGGTGCACAGAGCCCAGGCAGCTTTGCCCAAGGTCACCCGGGGAGGGAGCAGCTGGGGGGCGCCCAGGACCCAGGCGTCCGGCTTCCGCCACAGCCACTCGGGCCGGTGCTCAGGCAACGTGTCACCTAACAGGTAGTCATCAGGTCCCTATGTATGCAAGAAACTGAGCTATGCACAGTGCAGGTGACAAAGATGAGTAAAGTCTGGCTGGAAAGTGACCGTACAGGACAGCCGGCCGGGCCCTCTGGCAGGTGCACAAATCCCCTTTACAGCCTCTTACACTGGTTGTCTTTGCTGTGGACGAACACCACACACTGAGCAGCCCAGAGCAACACGCGTGTGCCGTTTCACAGTTTCTGCGGGTCAGGAGTCCAGACGTGGCTTAGCTGGGTCTGCTTCAGAGTCTCACCTGAAAGGTGCAGTCAGGGTCAGGGCTGCAGGCTCATCCGAGGCTCGCCTGGGGAAGGACCTGCTCCCGGGGTTGTGTGCAGCATCTGCTTGCTGGTGGCCCATTGGACAGAGGCCTCAGTTTCTTGCTGGCTGTGGCCAGAGGCTGCCGTCAGCTTCCTGCCCTGTGGACCTCTCCAGCTGGCCTCTTGCTCCACCAAAGCCAGCAAGAGAGAGAGTCTCTCAGCAGGCAGAGGTTACTTACGATCTTACTAACAAAATTGTGGAAGTGGCAGCCCCTCCACTTGCTGTATTCTATTGGTTAGAGGCTGGTCACAGGTGCTGCCGCCCACACTTAAGGGGAGGGGGCCACGTGAGGTCATGAACATCAGCAGGCAGGATGGAGGGCCTGCCTGGACTCCATCCGCCACGATCTCCCGGTCTCCCATCTCTGCCTGAACATCTTCAGAGACAAGTCGACCGCTGCCTCCCATGGCAGCCCATTCCATTCTGATGTCACTTGAATGGCCGGAAAGTTCTTCCTAGCGTCAAACCCAAAGCCGTCTCCCTATGACTTTTACTCACTGGTCCAAGCCCTGCAGTCTGGAGCAACACAGAAAAAGTCTAAGCTGAAGTTGGACTCCAGGAGGGCAGGGATTTTCTGGAAAGCTCCAGGCAGGTCAAAGGTACTCAGTCATGAGGTGTCGAGAGACTAGAAAACAGAGCAACGTGGTGTAGGTTGTCTCGGGGCTTGTTGGCTCGTGTCTGGTGCAGAGGTAGCTTTGCGTGGGAATTTGCTCACCCACATGTCATGGGGGACAGGTGTGCATGGCCTTCCTGAGGACCCTCAAGATCTTGGCAGCTTAAGAGGTTCTAGCCCAACCCAGTCACTAGAAAAAACAAAACAAAACAAAATATGACTTTCTCAGGGTCACACAGCTGCTAAAGGGAGGTGTCAGGAGCCAGGACTCTCGTCTTTGCAGGAGACTGAATGCGGGGCAGGGCACCAGGCAGGCCTGCCCGTGCACCGTGGGAGTTTGCAACTCAAGGCCGTTTCTCCACTCTGGGAACTGCCTTGATCCCTGGCCAGCAAACCAGATGTGGCATCCTCGAGGCCAGACGCAGGTGAGCAGCGGGCCTCTGCCGGCTGTAGCAGGATCTGTGGGCTGTTGTTGCTTTGACGTGATGTGCGCCTGCTCTGCCTTCCAGAACAATGTCTTCCAGAACATTCCCATGGGAATGGCCACATCCACTGTGCCTCTGGGGCCCTGGGGGCTCCCCAGCACTGACAGCCCGGCCTCGCTCAGCCTCCAGGCTGCCAGGCTCCTGCAGTCAAGTCGTGCATTTGCTCAGGAGGTTCGCAAGGGCGTCCCGGGTCTCCCGTCCCTGCCCCTGCAGCTGCAGCGAGGCCTGAGCCTGGGGCGCTCGGCACGTGCTCAGTGGGTGATTGAGTTCTCGGGTCTCAGACTCGAGGCGTAGCCAGCCTGACCCCAGCGAGGAGGGGGCCCTGGTGCAGCCCTGCCCCCAAGCCGGAGCTGAGGCTGTGTCTAAAGTTCTCTGGGGAGGGAGAGGCCGCGAGGAGAAGCAGGACCCGCCGGTCAGAGTCCCCTCTTGGAAACATTCGCTCCCCAAGTTACCTCCAGCGCCTTCCACTCTCCACCGTACCTCTCAGGGACCCTCCTGCCACCAAGCGTTCTCCTCTTTATCCTGTGCCTTCAGCTTCTGCCCTCTGCAGCTACTCTGTAATAAGGCTCAATACATATTATTAATTAAATAATGACTGTTGTTCCTGCCCCTTTCCCCTCCACGTATTTACATACTCACAGTTCTATCATCTAAAAAAAAGAAAAGTCCAAGTCTTCAGAAACGTTTCACGTGGTTGGCTATAGGTGATTTTTATTTCTGCCTTTGGACTTTCACCTTTCACTTTTACGACTTCTCCATCGTGAGCGTGACTTTAAGAGGATTGTGGTGGATGACAGCTGGCGGCGTTTCGGGAGCAGGGTCCCTGGGCTGCGCCTTGTGCTAGAAGCTTCCCAGGCGCTGTCTGGGTCCATCCGCCCAACAGCCCCCCAGTGTAGCAAGTGCAAGCCCGGAGTGTGCACCCTCACCCAGGCACGAGTCCCCCTTCCTGGGGGTCCTCGTCCATCAGCTTCTTTTAAGCTGTTAACTGAAGTATAACGTGAATAAAGACAAGCCCAGCACTATGTGTCCAGCTACCCGAATTCCCACAAAGGGAGCACTTCCACCTCCTCGCACCCAGGTCAAGAAGAGCTCCCCAGGGGTCCCTGCCACCTCTCCCTGTCGTGAGCCCCCGCCCCTAATCCCGCAGGACGGCCACTACCGTGACGTGTGACACCAGGCCGTAGTCAGCCCTCTTTTAGGACCCTTCCCGTAACTGGGATCTCAGGGTGTGTGGACTCCCGTGTCCGGCTTCGTTCCGCCGCTGTGGAGTCTGGGAGACTGCGGGCCGGAGCGCGGCGTCCTTGCTCTCCCTGCCGCGGCTGCAGCGAAGAAGTCCGCCCCGCGAGCAGAGCTCTCCCTCCGCCAGACCTGGCTTTTCGGCTCCCCCGGGGTGAGAACACGCAGCGTGGCCCTCCTGCGCCTGGCTTGTTCACGCATCATGATAATGTCCTCCAGTCCCGCGCACGTTGCCGCGGTGCCCGGGCTCCGTCCTTTCTGTGGCCGAGCTGGACTCCACCGTGCGCCCCCCGCACCTGCCCGCCCGCCGTGGGGCGCCGTGGCTGGGCCCTGCCGGGAGGGCCGCAGTGACATGGGGCGCTCACCTGTCTTTCTTTCACATGGACCACGCAGAAGTTCTGCGTCCGCTCTGCGCACCCGCCACGGACCACGAACGCCCTCTCCGACTACTGGGGTGATGTCATTCCTTTATTCTGTTAATCCAGAGTTACGCCGACAGCCTTTTTTTTTTTTTTTTTTGAGACAGAGTCTCACTCTATTGCCCGGGCTAGAGTGCTGTGGTGTCAGCCTAGCTCACAGCAACCTCCAACTCCTGGGCTTTAAGCGATCCTCCTGCCTCAGCCTCCCAAGTAGCTGGGACTACAGGCATGCACCACCATGCCTGGGTAATTTTTCCTATATATTTTTAAGTTGGCCAATTAATTTCTTTCTATTTTTAGTAGAGATGGGGGATGGGGAGATCTTGCTCTTGCTCAGGCTGTTTTCGAACTCCTGATCTTGAGCAATCTGCCCCCCTTGGCCTCCCAGAGTGCTAGGATTACAGGCGTGAGCCACCACGCCCAGCTGTCCAAGAGCCTTTCAGCCGTTAAACCACCTCTCCGCTCCTGGAACAAACTTAACCCAGCTGTGACGTGCTCGCCTTCCACACGTTGCTCCGCCTGCCCGCTAGTGCTCAGGTGAGGGCCATGGTGCCCTGATCACGAATGAGATGCACCTGGCATCTTTTTCTCTCGTTGTGTCCCTGTGGGTTTGGGTATGGAGGTTAGCTTGCCTCGAGTAAAATGAGCCTGGACGAGTGTGCGTCTCTCTCTGTTCTCTGCAAGAGTTGGTGCAAGGCAGGTCTGATGGGCACATTCGCTGTCAGTTTGGAGAAAGGCCCTCACAGCCTATCTCGGCCAGGCCTGAGGACACGCGTCCGTGGCCCTGTCGACCTTGTCATTGGGTAGGAACATGGAGGGAGGGGGAACTTGGGGTCTCACATGACAAAAGCCCCTGAAACAGGCTTGAACAGGAGAGTAGGGGCTGCAGCCAGGGCTCCCGCCAGGGGGTCCGCTCTGCCTTTGCCTTGGGGTCCCCTGCCAGCTTCTCTCCCTCCCTCAGCCCTCCCGCCACACCCTCCCGCTCCCTCCTGGTCTGTCTCCCCCCTTCTCTCCCCCTGGACTGTCCATAGACCCCTCCCCAACGCTGTGTGTGTGCACACGTGTGTGTGTATGGCCAGCGGCAGTGCCCACTGCTGGGAGAGGCAGGCTGCTGCTCAGGCTGCACCTGTCACTCACCGGCTGCGGCCTGGACCCAGGCCTGCGCCTTCCCTGCGGTCACTCCCACCCTCCCCCAGCGCCCCTCCACCTCCAGGCTTTGCGGCTGGAGCCCCGCAGCCCGCGGCGGCCCCGCAGTGTGTGCTGGAACAGCCTTCTGGGGGCCATGGCAGATGAGCGAGGGCACAGCCGCAGCCCGCACGCCTGGGCTCCCTGCTGGGGTGTGGAGGGCGGGAGGGCTGAGCCCTGACACAGGCAGGGGCTGGGAGGAGGCTGCCCTGGCTCTGGCCCTGGCTCTGGCCCTGGCCACAGGGCTGGGGGCCGCCCCACCTGGGCACCCAAGACCAGAGTGTTGCTGCCGGGGTGGGTGGGAGAGCCCTGTTGCTAAAACTCCTACAAGTGCTTTCTGTGCTCAGGCGCAAGACCTCAGTGATGCCCGGCCGGGTGTTGGCTGCGCAGCCCTTGGGGGGGTTGCCCATGCAGCCTGATGCCTTTTGGGGGGCTGTTCCCCTAATGGCACTTAGAGGTGAGCGAGCGAGTGTGGAGCACACTGCGTGTGTCTGATGAAAATGCAGCTCTGGTCTCAAGGGTGTACCTGTCGAGGGGGCAAGGTGAGCGCCCCGAGTGCTGCTGACCGCGATGGCTGAGTGACAGTGAAGCCACCAAAGGCCACTTACACACATCCCATACTGAATTCTGCCAACTGCGATGAGTACGGGTGCTTCCTGATGAAGGCTTCTGTCGTCCGAGTCCTCACATGCTCAGAGCCTCCCTGCCCCGCTGGCCCCGCCCACGAGCACCTGCGCCCCCCCCCACCCCCCAGCAAGCCCCTGGCTGGCCCTGGCACAGCAGGCAGGTGGGGGTGAGACTCCCCGCTCACACCCGGCTGGGGCTGCTGGCCTGTGTCTCTGGTCTAAGGACACCCAGCCCCGTGGGCAGAGGCCACACGAGGGAGCCCAGCGAGCTGGGACTGGAGTCGCCAGCTCCGGCCCAGCCTGCAACTCACCCGCAGGATGCTCTCGGCTTCCCCTGCCCTCTCTACACAGGAACAGAATCATTCCAGGGGACAAGGACCACCCCTTCCAGTCCCATAGGTGACATCTCGGTGGGATCTGGGCTCAATTAAGCAGGACGCTTCCTGGGGAGGGAGGGCGGGAAGACCGATCGGGGAGGGAGCTCCAGGTGGGGGTGATGGAGACTGGAGGCAGCTGACGGGGTGAGGACAGAAAAGGGAGGCCGGATCAGAGAGGACAAGGACAGCCCCGAGCACCAAGCGAGCCAGCGCAGCCAGTTGTTCTCTTCTTGTTTTTGGCCTTCCGTTTGCGTATGTACTCACCCCACCACTTCTCCCAAAGGGCCTGGAGTGTCGTACGGCTGCGGTGGGAGTCAAGAAGGACAGGTCTGCAGCTGGGGGACCCTAATGGAGTGACCTCCCTTCTCTGAGCCTCAGCCCCGGGGCCAGGCGATTTCTCAGCCCCACACCTGGCTGGCAGAAGTCCCGGGATACGAAGGCCCCAGAGCGTGGGTGCCCTCGGGGTCCTGGTCTGATCTGGACTTCTGGTTTCCCCCATAGCCACCCACCCAGCGAGACAGAAGCCACAGGGGTAGAGCCACTGCCGAATCCATGCCCAGGAGGTCGGTGCGGCTCCCAGGGCTGCCCCCACCCCCACCCCCACCCCAGGGCCAGCAAGGCGGGAAACGCAGCGTCACAGCAGCCGGGCCCAGGGCGGAGTGTGGTCCCGGGGAGGTCGCCGAGCCTCGCTCTCCTCCACGGCAGGCAGTGCGACTCGGTGGTTTGGCGCAGCGGCTCGTGCCAGGCCCCCGGCTTTCACTCCAGCTCTGCTGCATATTAGCCGTGTGGGTGTGGGGCCAGCTGCAAGTGAGGTCCCCGAGACAGTCCCCAGCAGTGCCAGGCTGCACCCGAGCACCAGACGGCAAGAAGATGTGAGCCCGGCTGTTCCACCAGCTTCACGGCGTGTGCGTACACCAGGGTTCTGGTTTTTAATGAGTTTTACCCAGATCTTGAATTGCAAAATGCATGCCCCGCCTGCTCGTGGTCTGCCCTTCTCTGGGGACCTGGGTGGGGCGTTGTGCCATGCGCTAAGATCTAGCCCCTGACCCCTAGACCCCACTCCCATCCGTGGGGCCATGTGTACCCATCACCAGGGCACCTGGAAAACTCCGAGGAAGCCACACTGGGTGCTGGTGAGGACGGTGGCTGGGGCAGCTTTGCAGAGAGGCACCTCCGAGGTCCCCGGGTCCCAGCTGGGCCAAGCTGAGGTGCGAAACTCTTCCTGCATCTGTCGACAGGCCCCGTCACAAAGGGGCTGAGCAGGCGCCCAGGGGAGGATTTAGGCCGTGTCCAGACCCGGCTGCAGGCATCCACAGCCCCATCCGTGAAGGCTGAGGAAGACAAGGACGGAGGAGAGTCCGGGGCCCCTGCGGGGAAGAGTCCGGCTCCCTTAGATACTGCAGTGACAGAATACGAGGACAGGCACCTGGAGCCTCTCAGCCTGCGTCACGTGCCTGCCCTGGAAGAAGGAAGCCAGTGTGGCCGAGTGGATGGTCCTCCCACACCTGCCGCCGCCCTCCAGAGCTCGGGCAGCCGTCTGGGCGCCCCGAGACTGCAGAGCACAGGGGAGGTGGGAGTGCCCCTACCTCTCCAACGAAAGCAAGTGGGCATGCGAGGTCCCGGCAGCCCGGCAAGACACCGAGACAGTGTCCGGGAGTGATGGGCAGAGGTCAGGGCAGACCGCTGCGGGCACCTGAGGGGTCCCAGGACTTCCAGGGATGGTAGAGGGGGAGAGAACCCAAACTGATAGAGGCCTAGGTCCCGTGTTACACAGGCGGAGATAAACGCCCCAACACAATCGGGGCGTAAGCGCTACTGTGGCTCATTTATCCCCAAAGGCTTGGGAGTAGGAGTGTCTAATGTGCATAATGCGATCTGCATAACATAAACAGAATTTCGGGGGGCTGGCCAGGGAAGGAAGGAGACTCCCCGCGGAGGACAGGATTCCAAGGTCCAATAGATGCCCAAGGACTCCATCTTCCAAACCAACCTGGGTGAGCAGTTGCCCGGTACAGTGGATTAAAACCCGTGCAAGGTCTTGGCTCCTCCTCCCACGGAAAGGTGACGACTAATTGTCCTCCAGGGAAGGAAGGACAGAAGCTACAGGCTTTTCGTGCCCTGGCCTCAGAAGTCCCAAATTGTCACTTCTGCCACTTTCCACCAGGCAAGCACACCAGTGAGACTGTTCAGATTTCCTGGAACACACCTTGGGGGAAGCAGGTGGCCACGAGAGAAGTCCAGCCCCTCGAAGATCAGGGGGACCCTTACCTGGGACGGAGAGGCCACCACCAGGTGAGGTGCTCTGCTGAGCTGAGCCAGCTGCTTCTGTGACCCGGGAGCCGTGGGCGCTGGGGCACCGGCCTCGTCGTGGAGCCACCCGGGGGTGACTGCAGAAGCTCTGCCCTCAACCCTGTCTCCGTGGCGTCTGCGTCAGAGTCAGCTTCCGTCAGTCTCTCTGCTCACTGTCCTGTCTGCTTCCGTCTCTCCGTGTTGTCATCCCAGGGGCGGGGAAGGGGGAGTGGCCGCTTTGTAGAATATGGAATTAGGTCCAGAAGGGACGATGGCACATGGGCCTGGCCCCTGGGGGGCTGCAGAGTCTTAATGCAGAGTCCAAGGCCCACGCACACTCCTACCTGTGCAGACTGAAGAAATAATCCCCACGTTGGGGCTATTTCTCAAACGCATACACGTGCAGTTGCAAATGATCAAATACAAATTGATTTTAAACCACTACTGAATTCAAGGCAGCTTTTTTTGTCGTCGTGAGTTTTCTCAGCCGGTGGATCCTAAAAAATAAAAGCAAGAGCGTGTGAAGAGATCCTCAAAGGGTTTCACATTAAAATGCGGTTCACAGCCTTGAAGAGATGGAAAGCCACAATTCCAGGGTAAATCCTCCCTTTTTGATAGAGAAAATGCAGTTCAGAGAGGTTAAGAGCCCTGGCCAAGGTCACACAGCTTGTGATGGTGGTAGAAGTTGCACTATCCCAGGCTCTGACCTCAGATAGGGGCAAGTACTTTGATTCCTCTGAATCTCCATTTTCTCTTCTGTACGATGGGATTACCGTGAGGATTAAGTGACAGAACCGGGCACAGTGTGTGCACGATGCCAGCACACAGTAGGCGCTCAATAACGGATGACCATCTCCGCTCTTGTGCCTGCTACTGCTATCGTGCCCCGTTGCCATGTGCGTCCTCCCTATACGTCCAAGCCATGCTGGACCTGGGAATCAGCCGCCCACACACATCAGAGGTGGGTCAGCGGCGTGGTCAGGTGGCGCAGTCCCCGCCCCGCCCCGCACGGCGAGAAGCAAACACCCTCAGCGCAGAGCCCTGGCGGTGCTGCCAGGGCGTCAGTTGGGACTCGCCCCGCCACAGCCCCGCTCTTCCTGAACCGTCTTCGCTGGGTCTGCGTCCTGCGGCACAGAGCAGCAAGACGGGGTGGGAGAGGTGAACAGCTCGGCAGTTAAAGTCAGAGCTTAGGCTGGGCGCGGTGGCTCGCACCTGTAATCCCAGCACTCTGGGAGGCCGAGGCGGGAGGATTGCTCGAGGTCAGGAGTTCCAAACCAGCCTGAGCAAGAGTGAGACCCTGTCTCTACTAAAAATAGAAACACATTAATTGTCCAACTAAAAATATACATACAAAAAAATAGCCAGGCATGGTGGTGTGTGCCTGTAGTCCCAGCTACTCGGGAGGCTGAGGCAGGAGGATCGCTTGAGCCCAGGAGTTTGAGGTTGCTGTGAGCTAGGCTGACGCCACGGCACTCACTCTAGCCTGGGCAACAAAGTGAGACTCTGTCTCAAAAAAAAAAAAAAAGTCAGAGCTTAATAAGGTGATGGATCAGCAGCCAGAGGATGGATGGACAAATGGAAGGAAGGAAGGAAAGAGGGATGGAGGGAGGGATGCTTTGTCCAGGGTACCCCCTGGAACCGCAGAGAGAAAGGGGTTAAGCGAGAGGATGAAGACAGGCACACACTTCAGTGGCTCCATGTGACCTGTCCAGAGACTCCCCCCCCCAGCAGCTGCCCGAGTTCCAGCGTCTCCGTCTCCCCCCCCCAGTGGGTGCCGTGGGGAGGTGAGGACTGGGGCGGACCAGGAAGAGTACACTGAGCCTCGCCCCATCACCGAGCAAACTGCCTCCCGCCTGAGCAATGGAGAGCATCGGGGAGGAGCCGGCCTGCTTGGCAGCAGGAGAAAGGAGGGAGCTCGGTGGTGGCAGCAGCAGCTTAGAGTTTTCTCTGACAAAGACCTCCAGGTCCTGCCCTGGCTGGGGTGAAGGCTGGGGTGGCCCCCTCCCGCACCCAGTCCAGGAACAAGGTGGCCCCTGGGGCTGCAGAGCTCGTGTCTGCCTGAGGGCGCCTCCAGCTGCTTCTATTTATAGCCTGCGCTGCTTGTTTTATTTGTTTTTTTTTTTTTTTTTGGCTCCCATGTGCCAGAGACCCCGTGTGCTTTGTTCTGCTGGAACATGGCTGCATGCCCTTCAACGCTGCTGGTGCCTTGGAGCCCCACCTTGGTGGTAACAAAAGAAAGCCACCACACACGTGCACATACACGCACATACACACATGCCAATGCACGCATGTGCATGCTAACCTGAGTACACACAGCAATGCATGCATGTGCATGCTAATCTGAGTACAGGCAGCAATGCATGCATGTGCATGTAAACCTAAACATGCATGCCAACACATGCATGCACATGCACCCCTGAACACACACACCAATGCATGCATGCACATGCTAACCTGAAGATGCACACCAATGCATGCATGCACGTGCTAACCTGAGTACACACAGCAAGGCATGCAGGCACATGCACACCTGAACATGCACACCAATGCACACATGCACATGCTAACCTGAGTATACACACCAACGCATACGTGCACATGCTAAAATGAAGGTGCACACCAACAAATGCATGCATGTGCCAACTTGAACACACACGCACACACACGAGGTGCTTGCTCCCGGTCAGACCCTCCTCTCCCTGCCTGCCCGGAGCCCGCCGGTCACCCCTGCCCCAGCACTCACACCCTCCTACCTCTGCTGACCTGCACATCTCACTTTACGTAAAAACCTGTCTCTGAAATGTCCACACTAATGTCTGATTTTGAAAATCAAATCTTGTTATGATTGAAGCCCCAGGTCCTCCAGCAAAGGAAACCCCAGAGCAAGTCCTTGGGCAAAGTCAGAAGTTCTTTTTGTGAGCAAAGAACCGGCCAGTCAGCAACCTACTCAGAGGCTCAGAGGGGGCTCAGAGTTCCACCATGACTCACATGGTCCGTTTTGTGAGTAAACAGCTTTGGGACCTCCAGTTTTGGCTGCCAGCCCGCAGGGGTCTGTCTGCCTCGTGGGTTCCTACCCAAACCCACTGGGGCCCCTGGGAACCCGTCCTCATCTGCCTCCCCTGGGGCCCCTCAGTTTGGTCGACCCAGCCTCAGGCTCCCCACTTCCAGAGGGGCCAGGTCCCCGGGCTGGACATCTCCCCACCTGCCTCAGGCTGTCGGACGTGATTGATAGCCAAGACGGGGCCCTGTCCCAGGTGCCAACTTATACAGTGACCTGGCTCTCGCCTCCTTAAGTCCTCTCACTACAGCCCCCAGGGTGTGTGGGTGTGTGTGTGTGTTTTCTGAACTCCTTTTGATCGTTTTTCCTAGGAAGAGAAGAAAAATACCAAGGTAAATGGCCACCCAAGCTCAGCCCCTCCGGCCAGAGCTTCCACTAAACGAATGAAATGCCCAGAGAGCTGGGGCTCCCAGCCCACCACCCATCTGTGTCTCTGGGGTCCCCTGCCCTCTCCCCCGGCAGGGGGCTGTGCAGCCTGCCAGCTACACCCAGCCCGGACGCTGGAGAGGGAACAACCAAGGCTATGGGGGCAGATTTCTCCTTCTTCTGGGTGTGAAACTCAAGGTGGACTCTTTGGGGAGTAACCGCCGTCGCCAACTGCACTTCCCAGCTCTGCCTCCACCGGAGGGCCCTGAAGGGGAGCTGCTTAGGGAATGTTCCTCCAGGCCTTTTGCTATCTTCACTAAAAGACAGTATAACTTAGAAGTTAAAAGCCTGGACTTTGGCTCTGATAGACCTGGGTTCAAATTATATTCTGCCACTTACTGGCTGTGTGCCTTTGGGCAATTTACCTAACCTCTCTGTGCCCCAGTGTCTTCGGTCTAGAGAATGATGACAATGTCAATACCACCTCGTTGGGTTATTATGAAGAGTAAATGAGAAAACATGCATAAAGTGACTAGCACCATGCCCAAGTTATGAATAATAAAGATATTATTGCCATTCATATTTACAGCTTACTAAACAGTGAACGAGATGATTCCACTTACAGCAAACTCTGACTGGTAGATGGCACGAGCCCAGCACCAGCTTGCAGCCCCATCCGCTCATCAGCACACCTCCAGGCAGGGCCCCCGCTCTGAGCTGGTCCACACCTTGTCCCCTCCTCCCTGTCCTGGATGCCATCACACACCCCGCTCTGAGCCTGGCAACCTCCCTGCTCGGCCTCCACCTGCGGCTCCCAGGTTCAGATCTCAGGATGTGCATTGAAGCCAAAGGGACAATTTCCTTCTGAGGATGCCCACATCCCCCCAGCAGTGGACTGTCCCTCCCTGGAAAGGACCAGAGGAACACTCGCCAGGCCTCTAGTCCCTCTGCCTCTGTTTACTACTGAGCCCAGAGAAGAGGAGCAACCTGCCCTAAGACACACAGCAAGGCGGTGGCAGAAGATCCCCAGGGTTCTGAGCTCCAGCCTCTGGTCTTCTCCGCCAGACTAGTTTGCAGCTGGAGCCACTTCACATCTTGATGGCCTGGAGGAGAAAGGAGCCCGAGCCCTCGGTACATGTTAAAGGCCACCGAGAGCTGCCAGCGCACTTCCTGCTGGCTGTCCTCCTTTGCCTGCATGCTGTGGCCGAAGGCTCACCCCTCTTCACCCTGCAGGAGGAGAAGACATGAAGCCGAGCTGAGAGAGGGAGGGCGTGGGCGGGGACAGGGGCCGGGAGAGTCCTCCCTGTGAGGTCAGGCAGCACCCAGAGCCCTGGGGCAAGCCTGCCCTTCCTGGGGCCAGCCAGGCCTCCCGGCCTCACCCAGAGGCCTCAGGGCGCTGAGCTCCTCTCGGCTCAGCGGGCAGGAGCCTCAGATGAGCATCCGCAGATCACAGTGACAGTGTGGGTCCTCCCTACCCCCCTTCCGGGCGCCTTGCATGGCTCCAAGCCCTGCAGGAAGAGCTCAGATGATTCACGGACTTGCCCCTGACTTCAAGGGAGTCCAGCCCCCTTCTTCTCTTCCCTTTTTGACCAACGAGAACACAGGAGGGTTCGTTAGCCAGAAGCGCACGGGTGCAAAGGCGCAGGAAACGGGGCCCTGCTGGTGCAAGTTGGGCAGCGTCCGGCGCTTTCCCGACCACTCCTCAAGGACAGGCGTCTGGACGCAGGGGAGGGCACCTTTATAAACAAGGAGGCCAGACAATAAAGGCGTGCTCGGGCTGGAGTGGAATCAGGGCCGCCTGCCTGGAAGGGGAGGGCCCTGAACCGGCCCGAAGCGTCGACCTAAGCCCTCACTGGTTCAATCCTTTGCACGGTACCGCCCGCTAGCTTGCTTAGCAGGGCAGCCACCTGCCGCTGCTGTTCCCGAGACCTCCGAGGTGTCCAGCACAAACCAGGATGCAGCTGGGCCTGTGTTTGGGTTATGTCTGAATGTCACAGGTGAGAAGATAAAACGGGCGGTACTTCCTGCTGAGTCCCGCTGGCTGGCTGTGACCTTCCTGTCCCCACGAGCAGCCTTGAGACTTCAGGAGCGGGGGAGGGGAGAGTGAGTGGGGCATCCCTCCCGCCTGGAGGAGGCTGGGCATGGCAGAAAATTAGGGGTGCCCAGGGCTGGGACCCCTCCCTGTTCGCCCTTGCCTGCTTCACGGTTTCCACATAGATCTCGGGTCCTGATTGCCCGGCCTGGGGAGGAAGGAGAGGCTGCACACACACACACATGCACACACACACACACACAAACGCACACACACGCGTGCACGCGCAGAGTCTGAACGAGACAGGCCAGGCCAGTGCAGAAACTTGCCTGAGAAGACAGGGAGGGCACACGCCCTGTCTGGGAGCCGCGTCAGACAGCAGCCGCGTAGGAGCAGCAAACCACGTCCCAGGCGCCGGGTGGACCTCGTTTAAGTCTGGAGGGGAAAGGGATTGGGGGGGGGGGAGACTGGAGCCCCCCGGCTCACCACAGCCCAGAGCCCACCGCTGGGCCCAGGAAGCTAAGCGGCAGCAGCCGCCACCACCGGGGGTCCTTGGGCACAGCCTCAGTACCCGCCAGCCCATCAGCACCTTCCTCTTGGATGTTTGCGGCTGGCAGCCGACGGGGCAAGCGCAGCGGGTTCAGACTGGAGGCTGCT
This sequence comes from Microcebus murinus, assembly GCF_040939455.1. Taxonomy (NCBI): domain Eukaryota; kingdom Metazoa; phylum Chordata; class Mammalia; order Primates; family Cheirogaleidae; genus Microcebus; species Microcebus murinus. The sequence goes on from NC_134121.1 coordinate 59,539,061, forward strand.
GCCACCCGGGCCCCCACGGCCCCGCCCGCTTGGGACTGTCGGGCGCAGGCCTGTCGATGAAGAGGGGTGTGCCTGGGTCACCACCCCCGGGAAGGCGCCTTTCTGAAAATGAGCCGGGGACATCGCCCAGGCCCCTCCCCCGCCCAGCCCAGAAATCCACCCCCAGCACCTGACCTGGGTACCCCGATAATCGCCTCTCACGGGACCTCCACCTCAGACTGTCTGCGCACAGTTGCGAGCCCAGCCCCCACCACGGAGCCCACGGCCATGTCTTCAAGCAGTAGTAATGACGGATAAACGTGACGTTTAAATCGTGGTCCATCCAGACAACGGAATATAGTATTCAGGGAGGAAAAGACACGAGCCGCCGAGCCGTGTGAACACACAGGGGAAACACAACTGCGTGTTCCCGAGTGGAAGGAGCCAGTCCCAGGTGACACTCCGCACGGCCGCGCCGCGTGCCGTGCCGTAAAAGGCCGAGCTGCAGTAAGAAGACCGGCGGTCGCCGGGGGTGCGAGGGGAAGGGGGCTTTGGGGCCGTGGAACCACCCTGTGCGATGCTGTAACGGCAGGCACACGGCGCCACGCGCTTGGCAGAACCCACGGGTCACACAGCACCCAGGAAGCCATGGACCCGGCTTCATAGGAAGGCGTCACCAAGGGTTCACTTGAAGCCAACGGGCCGCACCAACACAAGACGTTAGTGGCCACAGGGGAGCCGTGCGAGCCTCGGTGGGGGACAGCAATCGAACTCTTCATCCTTTCTGCAAAGTCTATTCATTAAATAACAATTAAGTTACACCCAGCACACATTTTGTTGTGTGCCCGTATTACCCGCATTTTCCTCTTTTCTGTGTCCTGATGCTGTGATGTCTGGGGTCTCGGTGACCCTGGAGGCACGGCCTTCCCAGGGTTAGCTTTTCCTAGAGCCAGCAAACGACTCACCTTCAAAAGTGCCTTTCCTATGCAAAGCACCCACCCTGCCCCCATCCACCTCGTTTACCAGACTTTTGAGCTCTGAGACTTTGGGCCACTGTCCACCTGCCCTAACCATCCCAGCGCCGGGCACCAGCCGTCGTGGGACAGCCCCTCCCCCAGAGCCAATCCTAAGCCTGCTTCCCATGGAAACCGCAACAAGGCTCTTGCCCCGTTTTTCCCTCCTTTTGCCTCCAACCTACCCTGTACCCGTATAATGGGATATTTCAGCCATAAAGGTCCCAACACATGCTACAGCACGGATGAACCCCAAAACATCACGCTGAGTGAAAGAAGCCACACACGAAAGGTCGCATGCAAAATGATTGCATTTCTATGAACTGTCCAGAACAGGTTAGTCCACAGAGGCAGAAAGCAAACTGGTGCTTGCCAGGGGCCGGGGGATGGGGGTGAGCAGGAGCAGGGGAAAGGACAGTGAATGCTTAGTGAGTATGGGGTTTTCTTTTGGGGTGATGAAAATGTCTGAGAACCAGAGGTGACAGTTCCACGCATTGCGAATGTACTAAATGCCACGACAATGTCTACTTTAAAATGGTGTGTGGTTAATTGTATGTTACATGAATTTCATCTCAATTTTTTTTTTTGAAAGGGAGATTTCCAAGTGTTAGCAAGGTATTAGAGACACACCTTCGCCAAATGAGATTTTCTCCTTAATGGGATAAGACGGGATGAAAGAGAATTGCATATCGCCTTCTAATCTCCAGGCATTCTCTCGCTGCAGAGTCTCCTCGGGTCCTGGCAACGACCTTGGGCTGTGGATTGGAAGGTGACGGTGTCTGTACTCGGTTCCAAAGTCCCACAGGCTGGGCGGCTCCAATAGCAGAAAGGTATCGGCTCACAGTGCTGGAGGTCAGGAGTCCAAGATCAAGGTGTTTGCAGGTGTGGTTTCTCCCGAGGCCTCTCCTTGGATTGCAGGTAGCCGCCCTCTCACTGTGTCCTCACATGGGGTCTGCGTCCACACGTCCCTGCTGTCTCTGTGCCCAAATTCTCGCAAGGACACCAGTCAGACCGGATCAGGTCCCACCATAACAGCCTCGTTTTAACTTAATCGCCTCTTTAAAGGCCCGATGTTGGCCAGGCACCATGGTGGGCACCTTGTAATCCTAGCACTCTGGGAGGCCGAAGTGGGAGGATCGCTTGAGGTCAGGAGTTCAAGACCAGCCTGAGCAAGAGTGAGACCACCCCCCCCCATCTCTACAAAAAATAGGAAAATTAGTCAGGTGTCATGGTGCATGCCTGTAGTCCCGGCTACTCGAGTGGCTGAGGCATGGTGGCATATGCCTCTAGTCCCGGCTACTCGGGAGGCTGAGGCAGGAGGATCACTTGAGCCCATGAGGTTGAGGTTGCTGTGAGCTAGGCTGATGCCACAGCACTCTAGCCTGGGTGGCAGAGTGAGACCCTGTCTAAAAAAAAAAAAAAAAAAAAAAAAGTCCTATCTTCCAATACCATAGGTCCCATTTGGGTTTGGGCTTCAACAGGTGAAGTTCGGGTGGGTGGGAGACCAGCCCATAACAATGCCCCAGGCGGCTGATGAGGAGACGCCGGCACAGAGAAGGGAACTCGAGTCACGGCACTGGGGGAGGACAGAGGAGGCCAGGAGCCCAGGGCTCTGATTGCCACCAGAGATGCTCCTCTCTGGCACTGCACCCGGCCCTGTGAACGACCCACGCCCCCGCTCACACACACACACACACAACCACACACACACACGCGTGCGCACACACACACCCAGTCTAATCGCAGCAATCAGGACGGCGCGGCCCCAGCTCCCTGGCCGTTGCAGTCTCATCCGGCAACCGCGCAGGACTCCACGCAGGCCCGACCTCGCACCTGGCGGGGCTGCCTGTGATTGCCAACGAGCCGTGAGTCCCGAGCGGCGAGAGGGCCCACGCAGAGGCTGCGCGGGGCCCGGGTGTGCACCTGGGGAGATTGACAACCGCAGCCCAGCGTTCAGGATTCAGAGCTGGGGCTTTGTTTAATACGCGTCTTTCTTCTCCAGGCATCAAAGAGATTAATTTTTTTTTAAGTAAACAGACTTCAAAACAGGATTTAGTCTGCGAACGCCTGCGCCTGGTTCGGCAGCCCCGGCTCGGGCTGCCCCAAGACACATCACTCTGCAGGTGGATGAAAGAGATCTGCGATGGCTGGGGGGGGGGGTGCTAGGGGAGGGGCCACCCCACTGTTGTTGTTGTTGTTTTCTCTTTTTTTTGAGACAGAGTCTCACTTTGTTGCCCAGGCTAGAGTGAGTGCCATGGCGTCAGCCTGGCTCACAGCAACCTCAAACTCCTGGGCTCAAGTGATCCTCCTGCCTCAGCCTCCCGAGTCGCTGGGACTACGGGCATGCGCCACCATGCCCGGCTAATTTTTTCTATATATATTTTTAGTTGGCCAATGAATTTCTTTCTATTTTTAGTAGAGACGGGGTCTCGCTCTTGCTCAGGCTGGTTTCGAACCCCTGACCTCGAGCGATCCGCCCACATCGGCCTCCCAGAGTACTAGGTTTACAGGCGTGAGCCACTGCGCCCAGCCCGCCCACTGGTTCTGTCCCTGTAGCCGAAGCAGGGACCAGGACCAAGTCTGTCTGAGCCAGAAACAAACAACATGAAGGAGACCACCTCCCATCCCGCCCTTCCCCACGCACACTGCCTGGCAGCGGCTCTGAGCCTCGATGGAGGTGTCCCAGGCGAGCCTGCTTCAGCCAGGCTGTTCTGCAGGCCGTCCTTGCAGAGGGCTTACCTGGGGAAGCCCTTGTCCTCAGGATTGGTGGTGGCTGCACCCCAAGCAAATGGCCCACACATGGCCCCTCCACTCTGCTCAAGCCAGAAACCGAGGTCCTCGAGGGGCCCCGCCTGCCTCACCCCTCCAAACCACGAGGCTCTGCTGAGACCCACACCGGGTCTGACATCCGGGAAAGCACCGGGCCTGGGGGGCGTCTTGTCTGACGACTGTCCCGCAAGTGCAGCAGAAAAAGCGCCCGCCCCCGGGACCCTTTCTGGTCCCCACAAAGGGACAGCCACCCCTCCCTGCAGTGCTGTCACCGTATGTGCATCCGGAGCCTGCACCGTCCTTTCTGCTCCCAGCCATGGCCTCAGCAGCTAGGCAGCATCCTGTCACATGACGAGGGGACAAGCCTCGTCGTCGGGGAGGGACCAGCTCAGCCACAGGGGCTGAGGCAAGTCTCTACAGCGGCAAGTGCCTGCCGGACACGGAGCGTCTGCACCACCCGCAGAGGCCGGTTTCCGGCCGCCCTGCCCGCCGGCATCCGCGCTGGCCGGGTAGCACGAGGCGAGCAGCCCAGACTCCAGGTGTGGCATCAAACAGGCCTGGGCTGAATCCCAGCGTTCCCTCTCTGTGACCCTGCGCAAGTTCTGAGCCGCCCAGAGCCCGTTTCCTCTCATGAGAAAAGGAGGTGGTGGCAGAACGTGCCCGCAGCCCCAATGCGGTGAAGGACGGGAAAATACACAGCGTCGCTCGCTGGCCTGAGCGCTGCCTGGGCGGCGGGCGTGGGGAGAGGGTCCTGCCACTACACCCCCAGCCGTCTCCAGTTTCCCAAGTGCCCTCGGCTCCCTGGGGCGCCCACACGCCCCCCACCCCCTGGCCCCGGCCCCCACGTGCGAGCACTGAGGGAGCTCAGACTGCGGAAACATCCGCGCCGGCTCCAGCCTGGCCACCCTGACCACACGCTCAGCACTGATTCCGCCAGAAAGACCAGCCTGTGGTTAGGAAGAGCAGCCATGATGGCTTCCAGAAAATTCCTTTGAGCAGGGAGAGCTGTTCGCCATTCCTGAGGCCTCCCCAGCCTGCGCACATGTGGTTTTCCAATTAGCTGAGCTGCTCCCAGATCCGTGTTTAAGCAGCCTTCTATCTGCTTTCCCTCTAAAGAGACACACGTCCTCAAGCCCTGGACACTCCTTTTTATCTCTCGAAATGACTTCTGATTATTATTATTTTTTCTGATTACCCAAGTAGCTCCTGTTCCATCATGCGGGAAGGCCCTGAAGGGCCTGGTTTGGGTCGGAAGTCTGGGGGACCAGGTCAGGGACCACACCAAGACAGACAAGCGTGGGGGGAAGGATGGCCAGACCCTCCTGGATGGGTTGAGTGACATGCACTTTGGAATTCTCAGTTCCAGGCAGGAATGTCTGGGAGAGGGTTGGATGCCCAAGGCCGCTGGCTCTCACGTATGGGCCGGAAGGGCTAATGTGGAGCCCCTGGCACAGACAGGCATCATGGGATTGGGCAGGATCCCTGGGACACGTGTGGAGTTGAGACATGGAAGCACCAAAGATGAAACCAGGAAGAGGGAGCATGAAGAAGACCAACCGTCACAGTCTGGAAGGGAGTGCAGAGGGGGGAGGGAACAGGAGAGGAATTCTGAGAGCCCAGGAGGAGGGGTCTTCAAGAAGGAGCAAGTCAGACAAGCCACGTAGCCAGAGAGGTCAATTGAGATGAGGCCCCAAATGGTCCACTGGATTTGGTACTCAAGTGTCTGCTGACAGCCAAGAGAACACAACAGAAGTGGCGCTGTGCCAGTTCTGCATCTAGTCTTGAAGACGAGCAGCTTCCACTTCCTCTTTCTTGAAATGACCTCTCCTGGGTTCCCCCCTCTCAGAACCCAGCTCCCACACTGTCCCAGCTTGGGACACGCAGAGCCTATCCCATCAACAGCCCTGGCTGAGCGACCAGCCAGGAGTCAGCGTCAAATGCCAGTCACACGAGTAAGGCATCTTGGGGGCTCTGACCTGCTCCGGTTCATTTCTGTCTGCAGCCCCTGCCAGAAGAACCTCCCAGCTGAGCCCAGTCAACTCACAGAATCATGAAATAACAAAATGGTTATTGTTTTTTAAAAAACAAACAATAAAAATGATGTCATCAGAGACTCCACCCGGACAACTTTAATGACTAGTTGGGGATAGACCCCTAACCAAGAGGGGTAGAGCATGAGTAGGTATGTGTACATGTGCACACGTGTGTGTGTGTGTGTGTGTGTGTGTGTGTGTGTACAGGGAGTAGAGACAGTGTCCAGAAGATCTTCATTAAAGAACTTGACCCCAGAAGGAAGAGAGGCATAGGGACTGCCCTTCACTACCTCAAAGCTTCCTTCTTTGCCGGGTCTCAGGCCATGGTCTGGCAGGAGAAGCCCGCCCGCAGCCTCAGCAGCTGAACCTCAGCATCAGAGGTATCAACCTGCATGATCAAGGAGCCTTGGCAGAGCTAGACAGGGAGCAGCAGTCTGAGGCCCTAGTCCCAGACCTGCCACCTAAACCCTTGGGTCTCACTTTCCTCCTAACACAGGGCTAACAACACTGCACCCACCAGTGTCTCAGGGCCATTTCTGGAAAGAAAGAAAATGAAGGATGTACAAGCCAGGGCAAAGGCCAAGTGCAAGGGATTCTTCCTGTTACCCATCAAAGGAAGGAGGAGGCTGGGGTCCAGCAGGAGCAGGCAACCCACTGGAGTTGGAACAGCACGGGTATGTAAAAGCATGCTTAGCAAGACGAAGGTGCCCGCGCTGCTCTGAATCTCACCAGCAACCTCAGGAGGAGACCCTTGGAGTCAGCTCAGCCTCCACGGTGCGCTGAAGAGCCTGCCCAGCCTGCAGGTTTGCAGGGAAAGCTGGGAACAGCTTCTGCAACCCGAAACCAGAGCTGTTTCTACAACACCTGCCGGAGGAGCTGGCCCCTCTCTGTCTGTCATAATCCCATCTTCTGTCTCCAACATCTGCGGCTTAAAATCAGTGCTGCCTCTCGGGGTGGAGGAGAGAATGCAAGGAAATGAGCCTGAAAATCCCACAAATTAAAGGAAAAAAAGGCATTAGCATCTTTACCCTGCTGACCTTCAGGCAGCTTCCTGTGGGAAAGCCGTGAGAAGGCGGGGGCGGGACGCAAGAAGGGGCAAGTAAACAAAAGTCGCAACAGTCGGGGAGAGGGTCCAAACGGCACGACCAATGGCGGCGGAGCAGCCTCAGGATGGCTGCGGCTTTCGAGGCCTTCCGGAGTGGTTTCCATGGTACCCGAGCCTTCATAACCCTCACCCAAACAGCTGTCCTTCAGCTCACCTTGTGTCGCCAGCTGGAGGAGGAAGGAAGGAAGTGTGCCGAATATGCTGATGTCAGGAAAGAGAGAGGAGAGAAGGAGACAGGCAAGCCCAGGGTCCTCCTCTCCAAGCACAAGGGACCTGGATCCCTGCCCGGGACTCGGGGAGCATTTCTGGAGGCCTTGAATGACCAAACCCTGATTTAGCAAAATCCACGGACTCGAATCCTGGCAGGGTTCGGAGGGGAAGGTGATCCGAGCTGGCCGGGTCTCACTGCGCGCACAGAAGGCTGAGCTGGAGGGACCAGGGTCTGTGGCCCCTGAGGCCGGGCTCTGCTCTTGTCATGCTCCCCCTCCCCCTGCAGAAGGTTCAGCCGCTGTCCCCGGGCTGGGATATGAGCCGTGTGGCCTGCACACGCTGTGTGAGACTTCGCAAAGCCCATGTCTCTATCTCTGAAAAGATGCGGGGTGTTGTGAGGACCAAAATCCCATCTATGGATGGCCCTAGCTCCTGCCTGGGCAGAAATCCAGTTTCACTGAGGGACTATTCACATGCAATGAAATCCACCCATTTTAAGCGTGCCGTTGGATGGGTTTTAACCCGTGCGTATAACTGTGAAACCAGCACCCCAGCCAAGACAGAGGACATTTTTAGGACCCCAAGACGCTCCCTCCTGCCCCTTTGCAGCCAGTCTTACCCACCCCTTGGCCCCAGGCGACCTCGGAAGTGTTTCGTGCCCCTGCAGTTCTGCCTCTTCCGGAACGTCACACGCACGGAGGCCTCCCGTGTCCGGCTGCTCCCACTGCACACGAGGCTGCCGACGCCCGTCCTTGTTGCTGCAGGTAGCAGCGGCTCGTCCCTGTCCTTGCTGGGAGCATCCCTTCACGCGGATTAAGCGGTGACTTTCTCAAATGTAGCTGTGACCAGTTATGCTTAAAGTCCCCCCTCGGCCCTACTCGCCTTCACCATACCGCTGTCTCTTCTTGGCTCATCCCGGAGGTGTCCCCGTGGGGAGTCCCCGTGGGGAGATCTAGGCATGTACCTGAACTTTCTTCAGGCAGTAGTGGCTGCAGGGGAGAGGGGGCAGCAGGGAGGGGAGGGGAGGGAACGGAGGAGAGGGGAGGGAGGGGAGGGCAGGGAAGGGGAGGGAGGGGAGGGGAGGGAGGCCCGCCCCGGCCCGCCCCACCCATGTGTACCCCCTCCCCCTGGGCAGCTCCACACATCCACGGTGTCTGCTGGCCCCTGCCTCATCCCCACCAAGGCTGAGCTTTCTTTCTTGTCCCTCAAAGCCCATAGGGCAGCAGGCGCGGAAGGTGCCCCCTGCGGAACCCAGCCACCCTCATCCACGGAGCCTTTCTCCTTTCACGCATTCAACCAGAAATCACTGAGCAGCCACGCTCCTGCCCGGCTCGGGGCAGGGCCGAGTGGGCATGGGGCAGAGGGGCAGCCCTGGGGCACAGCGCCCGGCCAGACCCGCCTCCCCCACTTCTGCCCCCCGCCCGGCTGCCCGGCAGGCAGGACGGAGATGGACACTCGTCCCTCCAGCGCCCGGCGGTCCCCGCCCTCCGGACCAGGCCCTGCGCGGCGGCAGCGGCTGAAAGGGATTTCCAGGCTCTCGCTCGCCCTTTCATCCCTCTCTTGTCTCTCCCCTCTTTCATCTTCTTTCGCAAAATGCTCTTCAGTAGCGGGAGGGTTGGCATGAAAAGGAGAGAAAACGAGGCTGGGAAGAACGGGTCTGGTGCGCAGCGGTGTGCTCCCTTGCCAAGGCGCTCCCTCCCCGGAGCCTGCAGGGGCTGGGAGGTGGGTGGGACGGGCCCCCTGCTCCCCTCTGAGAGCAGAGGCAGGAGGTGGGCCAAGGTGGGGGTCTGGCTCCTGGCGGCCATGAGGTCAGGGCCCTGGGAGACCGGGGTCAGGGCCCCCTGGCACCTGTTGGGGCCACACCAGGGCCCCAGAGAACCAGAGTCTCCATAAAGCCTGGCCTTCCCCACCCCAGGGCGAGGGCCTGGCATCCCAGTGGTAGGGAAAGGGGGCCCGGGCTCGGGATTTGGGGTCCCAGCAGGGCAGGTTCTAGGCCTCCTCTGCCCAAGGACTCGGGCCCCACCGCTCCCTCCCTCCCACCTGGGCACTGGCTACCTGCCCCCACTGCTGGAAGAGCCAGTCGGGCGCCTGCTACGGCTCCCCAGCCCCCAGCTGGGCTTAGGGTTTCAGAGAGTCTCACCTGGCTGTCATCCACATCACCGCCCCTGCCCCAGGCTGACTCTGCCGGCCCCCTCCCCTCACCCACACGGGGAAACTCGGGACCCACATCCGAGGAGCCTGCTGGAGAAGACCCCCCTCAGGCCCCTTCCTGGGGAAGAGATTGTTCCCACCACGAAAGGCAGGGGCTCCGGGCCAGGGCGCCCAGGGGGTGAGGGGCTGCTAGAGCTTATTTCCCTGGGGAATAACAGAGGGGCGCAATGCCCGAGAGCCCGGAGTCTCCAAAGAGGCTGGATGGGTCAGTGGTCAAGGCGTGGGCTCCTGGGCCAGCCTGCCTGGGTTCAACCAGATCCAACCACATCTGCTTGCTGCTTATTAGCTGAAACCAGGACTGTAACTGGACGTAAACCCTCCTATCACAGCAGTGCCTCTATGAATCGTCGCCTGAGGCCCACCTGTAACACACTTGGAACAGTACTTGGCTCGTGGCAGGTGCCTGGCAAAGACTCGCACCCTGAGTTCAGAGTCGTCATTCAGCCAGGCTGTCCCCAGCACACCAGGCATGGAGCTGCCACCCCTGCTGGCAGGACAGGAGGATAGAGGTGGCCGGGCGTGGGGCAGGGGACCTGCCAGGAGTGCCTCTGTGCCTGGGCCCCCCCACCCAACACGGCGGAGGCAGAGCTGGGCTGAGGAACCAAAGCTGCAGCCGGGGGGCTGGACTGCAACCTTGCTGTCACACCCAATGCACAGCTCTCTGAGCCACTGCTTCCATTAGCGGCCCACGGCTGTCCCCACTTGGGGCAGAGGGGCGAACCCTGCAGAAGGCAGGCTGGACCCACCTACAGGGCCGTTTACCCCCCCAGAGGCTTCTTACAGGGCTGGGAGGTTGCCCCTGAGAGCAGAGAGACCAAGGCTCAGCGAGGAGTGCCTGCAGCCCAGCTCGCCAGTGGGCCCGGCCTGGGGGGACCTGGGTTTTCCCTTCTCTGCTGACACACTCCCTCCCCCAAAGCCATCTACACCCAGGCCTCCTGCCCCTCCCCAGAGGGCTGGAGCTGCGGAGACCCAGAGCGAGAGTGTGGTTTCCTTTCGGCCTCCCTCCCTGAGATTTCCGCTTCACGCTCCACAGCGCTGCGGCCAGCTCGGGGTGAGGTGTCAGCCGGTCCTCACGAAGTCTCCCTGCACCAGGGGAGAAAGACAGACACACAGACGGTGACAGAGCACAAGGCCAGGCCCCTGCCGATGGAGGGGCAGCAGGTGGCAATCACAGGGAGAGAGCAGCCACTGGACAGACTGATGCGGACGTGCATGCCACTGCGTGTGCGCCGACATGCATGTGTGCACGGGCACAGGGTGTCCTGAGTAGCTGTGTGGGTGTGCATGCGTGCAAGTGTGTAGGTGTCTTAAGACGTGTGCAGTTGTGCAAGTGTGTAGGTGCACATGAATGTGTGCCTGTGTACAGGTGTTGCATGTGTGCCGTGTGGGTGTGTCTGCACGTGTGCAAATGGGTGTGTGCAAGTGTACAGGTAAGCTGTGCTAGTGTGTAGGTACGTGCAAGCATGGGGATGTGCACAAATGGGCAGTGTGCATGCGTAGGTGTGTGTGCAAACGCACATGTATGCAACTGGACATGTATGTGCAAGTGTACGTGTGAGAGGCCTGGGAGAGAGGGAGGGGGAGGAGGAGAGAAGGGCAGAAAAACCCCTCAGTGAAAACCAGCACTGCCCGGCCTCCTGTCCGACAGAAGGCACCGAGAGGCAGCAGCGTGCTCGCCTTTGTTCACTGTCTCAGAAGCTGGCACAGCAGGTGTGCAAGACTAGCTGTTGCCTGCCCGACAGATCACCCAGGTCATAAATGCATCCTTGTCACAGGATGTGGTCGCTGCAGCCTCTTCTAACTCCAGTTCCTCCCTGGCTTCCGCCAGCCGTCCCCGGCCCCTCCGTCCCTGGCCCCTCCCTGTCACTATCAAGGCCAGCAGGTCCCACCCCTGGCATGAGGGAGCCAAGGGTGGCATCTGCTCAATGTCATCATTCCATGTGGGCCAGGCTCTCCTCGCCCAGGAACAAGGGGATTTCCTGACAGTTTCCCTGGGCGGGTGACGTAAGCTGTTTTTCTAGTGTTTAGCCGAAGAACTTTCCAGACCTCATTTATCTAAATGGAGAGGCCTCTGGGGACCAGCATCACTGGCTTGTTCCCGCCCAGCATCTTGGAACAAGTCAGACCTGTGCTTCCTTCAGACTCCAGGACCTAGGAAGCAGGCCCTGCAGAAGGACTGGCAGGCGAGATCCTTCCCCAGACCACATGGCCCTGGGTGGCTGATGATGTTCCCAGCTGTGAGGCCTGGGTTGCGACCAAGCCTTCAGAGGGCAAGAGACACCCCAGGACCAGCCGTGCCACTGCCTGGCCTTGGGCATGAAGTGAGCAGAGACCTGAGCCCTGGGCAGCAGAGGAAGACCCAAGAGCTGGGGGTCCGCACCCCTCTGGGGCTCCCCGTGGGGTCCCTGCACAGCCCTCTCCGCATGCATCCTCAAGGTCAAGAAACTCTCCTTGGGGGAGTCTCCAGAGACAGGCAGTCAGGCTGGGCCCCGACAGACCCACCCACTCTCCTCCGGGAACCCCAGGTTTGGTCTGGGACCCTCAGCACAGGGGGTGTGTCACAGAGCCAGCCGCCGGGATCAGAGCTGAGATCCACCTCCCCCTGCATCCTGCTCTGGCTGTTTGAGCCTTGGTTTCCTCCTCTGTAAGGTGGGAGCTTAGGGTGCCCAATTTAGTGGCTCGTGAGGACCAAAGTCACCCCCTTCCCCTGACCCAGGCCTGGCCTGGAGCAGGCCCTGCCCCTTCCCTCCCAACCTGGACCCCAGGACCAGCCTCGCTTCCCTCCCCTGCCTTCCTCCCTCGAGAGCTCCAGGCAGGAGGGACTCCTGGCAGATCTCTCTCTCTCTCTCTCCTGTCTCTGTCTCTGACATTCCTCTCCCCTAGACACCTCTCCTGTCTCCACGCCTGGGTGGGTGCTCTCCTGGGGGCTCGCCTGTGCTCCACACGTCCACTCTGTGCACGTCAGTCGTGGTGGACTGGAATTGCCTGGTAACGCACCTGCCTACTTCCCTGGACCTTAATCCCCCGAGAGCAAGACCAGGTCCCGTAGCCCACTGCATGCCCAGTGCCCAGCGCGTGGTAGAGATCCATGAAATACACCTGGAATTGCCAGACTTTCCCAGCAGAGAGCAAAACCCCATGCCCAGGACCAGCGACCCACTGAGACGGGATGGGAGGCACCTGCTGGCAGAGCAGACCATCCCCCGCCCCGCCCATCCCCCACTCCTCCAGCTCCTCTCCCTGCACTGGCACTCGCAGTCCCTGCTCACACTTCCAGGCAGCCCAAGGCTGGTGGCTCTGCCATCCTCTGATGCAGACTCATCGGCTGTTGCCATGGAGACCAGCCCGCAGTCAGCTCTGTGCCCTCCTCCCGAGCAGAGCAGAGGCGCAGCCAGCTGCGCACAGAGAGAACCCGCCAAGCAATGGGGAGCGCTTGGCCCTGCGCCCGGACAGCCCGGAGTGGGTGTGCTTCCTACCGCAGGGTGACCTCAGGCACGTCGCTCCACCTCCATGAGCCCCATCGGGGAAATGCACGTGAAGATGCCAGCCACACGGCGTTGGGGAGGGAAGAGATGAGTCCGTGTAGGGCACGGGGCTGTCACCGTGTCGTTTTGCTGTGCCTGCCCTCTGCGTGAGCTTTCTGGGGGCATTTTGAGGGTTTCTCTCCCCTTGACCCTGTGCCCAACTCCGTCCCACCCCCAACTCAGGTGGGGCTGGAGGAAGGAGAGACTCCATTCCCATGATAGCACAGAGAGATTTTGTGTGACATTTGAAAACGAAGAAGCCTTCAGGGCTGTTCATCGGATTTTGAACTTGGTCTGGCCCCGAGGGCCACTAATATGGGTGCTTTCCTGGCCACTTCTTGCAATGAGCTAAGCCAGTGAGGATGGCAGACCACCCTGCCAGTGAAGAACTTAAGGTGGCATCTCATTTACAAGACAGCCTCTGGGTCTCGCTGCAGTCAGAGCAGGTAGGGGGTCATCCTGTCTCCTTACTGCCTTAAGTGGCAGCTATTTTGGGGAATGTCTGAATATCCCTGTGCCCACTGGGTGCCTGGGGCAGGAACATGCCAACCAGCCTGAGCACAAAGAGAGCGAGCTCTCCAGCTCCCCGTGGCCAGCATCAGACCTGGCAAGGAGCTGAACACCTGTGTCTCAGGCAGGCCTGGGCCCTGCTGCAAGATGCACCACCTGCCTCCCCCTCCCAAACACCAACACAGCCCAGCTGCTGGCAGTGTTGCCATCAGTAGGGGACGGGAAGTGGTCCCTGTTGTTAAATGGATAGATGAATGGGTGGGTGGATGGCTGGATGGGTGGAAGGAAGGAAGGAAGGAAGGAAGGAAGGAAGGAAGGAAGGAAGGAGGGATGGGTGGATGGGTAGATGGATGGATGTATGGATGGATGGATGGGCGGGTGGGTGGATGGATGGATGGGTGGGTGGATGGATGGATGGATGGATGTATGGATGGATGGATGGTTGGGTGGATGGGTGGATGCATGGATGGATGCATGGATGGATGGGTGGATGGGTGGGTGGATGGATGGATGGATGGATGGATGGATGGATGGATGGATGGATGGGTGGATGGATGGATGGGTGGGTGGATGGATGGATGGATGGATGGATAGGTGGATGGATGGATGAATGGGTGGGTGGATGGATGGATGGATAGATGGATGGGGGGATGGATGGGTGGGTGGATGGATGGATGGATGGATGGATAGGTGGATGAATGGATGAATGGGTGGGTGGATGGATGGATGGATGGATGGATAGGTGGATGGATGGATGGGTGGATGGATGGGTGGATGGATGGGTGGATGGATTGATGGATGGATTGATGGATGGATGGATGGGTGGATGGATAGATGAACAGGTGGGTGGGTGGGTGGATGTGTTGGATGGGTGGAAGAATAAGTGGATGGATGGATAGGTGAATGGTGGGTAGGTGGGTGAATGTGTTGGGTGGAAGAATAAGAGGATGGATGGATAGGTGGGTGAATGGGTGGAAGGATGGGTGGATGAGTGAGTGGATGGGTGGAAGGATAGAGGGATGGCTAGAAGGAAGGGAGGAAGGGAGGGAATGCATGAGCCCTTCTTGGAGCAAAGGCGCACAGGGATCCTGAAACCATCTTTCCAGACTCCCCCTGGCATTTCTCCTCACTCCCCAGCGAGGGTGGGAATGGAAGGAGGCCCTCAGAGCCAGAACCACAGAGCCTTTGAACTCCAAGGCCCAGTTTCAGGAAAATTCCGTGGGGAGCCGAGGGCGCGTGGGAAAGGAGGGCACCCCCAGCTCTGCTCCTCAGGCCTCCCTCCCCCGAGCTGTCCACTCCCTACAAGGCAGAAATCCATCCCGCAGCCCCGGGCAGGGGTCCCTGCCCCAAGTCAGCCCATCCGACCACCTCCCTCCTCCACGCCCTCAGCCTGGGACTGCCCGAGGACTCGTTCACAGCCCACCGAGACTCAGACAGCCTCGCGGGCGTCGCTCCAGGCATCGAGAGGAGGGAGGAGCCGCACACACGGTGACCACGGTAACGGGCGAGGGTGCACGGTGCTCTTGACAAAGCACTGAGAGAGCGGATGCTTGTGCCCCCTCTTCCCAGAAATGACGACTGCGTGAGGTCATGCACGTGGCGGTTAGCCGGAGTTCGTCCTTCCACACGCATGCGCACCGCAAAGCACCGCGCCGTACACAGCAAACACACACAATGGTATCTGTCGATGTGAACAGGCACGCAAAGACGGCTCGAGGGAGATCCCAAAAGGACGGCCCCAGAGGGTCTTGCCCTGAACAGACATCAACAACACCGAAAACAGCCTTAAAAGAAAAAGATACAAGGTCAAAGGGATTTTTTGTGTGCTTTATTAATCTGAAGAGCACTAAACAGAAACGTTCCAGAGACCTTAGAAGAGGGGGGGAAAAAAGTGAACAAACATAAATTTTTGGTGAGGACAATAAGAATAAACAATGCCCTAAACTCCTAGGAAACCTGACAGTTTTCTAAGGGCTGAACTGAACCCCAGGGTGAGCCGGGAGCCGCCTTTGATTATTCCGTTTTGCAGAGCGGGGCACTGAGGCACGAGGGGTCCGGACTTGCCCGGGAGACGGAGCTTGCGAACAGCCATACTGAGTGCGCAAGTTCTCCTCTACAGAGCTCGGTGCTTTAGGATAAGAAAACGGGACGGACAGCAGTCGCCGAGATCACAGGCTGTGTTTGCTGTTTGCCTACAGCTCCTCGGACGTGGGCTGTCCCGGAAGCTGTGTTTTATTGATAATTGCTCTCAAAGCGGTTGCAGGCGCTCTCGGGCAAGCAGGAGTTGGTGCAATGAAAGGGTCAGTCTTCATCACCCTCCGTGTGGGTGGCACGGGCGAGAACCATGGCCCCAGGTGTGGCTCCGCTGACCTGTGGGGCTTCCAGGTCATCAAGGCAGGCGGAGGGCGTAAGATGGGGTCTGTGGGGGCCTCACTCTGCCGCCCTGGGACCCTGAGCCAGCCCCTCCCTCCGGTGGTCCACAGCGAGACAAAGAGGTGTCACAGCCAGATGGGCTCGCAAGTGCCTCCCAGATCTGGCATTTGAAAACAGGAATCAAGAGGAAAAAGGCATTGCCACTCACGGCGGAGCCCAGCAGGGGCAGCCTGAGGTTTGGGGGCCCGAGCCCTGGATCTTCATCACTGAGTCTGCTTGATCTCAGTTTCCCCACTTGTGACCTGCGGCTTCCTCCCAAAGTGCTTTGCAAAATTTTGACAATAAGATCCTTTTGGGAAAGGGTGCCTTCCTCAGGACCCCCAAATGTAGCACAGATTGGAAAGGAGGAGTGTAGTTCTGGGTGAGAGGTGGGGCAGCGGCCCACCTGCTCAGGTTCCCATTTCCCTCCTCCCCACCCCAAAGTCTCTGAAAAGCCCCGGGTGGCAGGAACAGACATCCTCCTGTCTCCCCAGCAGCCTGAAAATCACACGTCATTATGTAAGCCCCTAGCAGCATTCTTAACCCTCTGGCAGCCACTTGATGTTTGTTGAGTGAATGAATGACCTGCAAACGAGTCAGCTATGGCTACAACAATGCTGCTGCATAACAGCCAATCCCGGAAATGACCTACAGCAACAAAGATCAGCCTTTTTTTCTGTTGGTGGCTATAGGTGAGCAGCCGGTGTGATTACAGGTCGCCCAGGGCCACACTCCGCACCAATGCACCCCTGGGGCAGGGAAAAGTTCTGCACCCACTGGGGGGAGCGGGGGCTGCACGGCAAAGCCACCTGGCAAAGAGGCACACGTGAAATTCTGTATCTCGGAGGGAGGGAAGAATTACAAACCTGAGTCCAATCTGCCGCAAACCATAAGACGGAAACGATGAAGAAGAACGCATCCCCCCCAGGGCAGAGCGTCGTCACCTTGAATATGTTTAACATGTGCGGGAACTACAGAGCACGGGATAAATAGTAAAACAACGTGTTGTCATTACGAAACATCCCCCTGCTGTGCCCGCACGGTGACCATAAAGAGATCTCATTCTCCCAGCAGGGAACAGGGCGCTGGGCCAAGAGACCCCTGAGCAGCAGGGCAGGGAGACCCCCTCACGGAGGGATTGTAGCTGCAGGTTGAGCTGGTTGCCCCACCCCAGCTGCCCTCCTGGGAGAATGGTGGAAGCGGGAGGGGGAGGGGGCAGGGAGAGGGAGAGGGGTGGGAGAGGGAGGGGGAGGGGAAGGGAAAGGGGCGAGAGGGGGAGGGGAGGCTGGGCTGGCATTGCAAAACCTGTTAGGACACAGAAAGCACGGGGGCATTGTGAGCCCTCCAGGCTCCGAGGCAGTGCACCCCCAGATTTCAGACACACAGGACTGGCGTCAGCGTCCACAGCCTCCTGCCTCTCCCCCGCAGGGTGCACGAACACGCTCACACGCTCACAGTCACACGCTCACACACGCCCTCCCTCCTGCCCCCCAAAGGGACTCAATCCAGAGGTGTAAATGCACTGAGTCGCCTACCTTGGGGCTGCTGTGAGCTCAGATGAGAAAGCGCCCCAGGGGGACGTGGCCTGAGAGCTTCCTCCCCACCTGCAAAGTGTCGCCAGACCGCAGGTGGGAGAGGAAAGAAAACCAAGGTGGGCCGAGCGAGTGTTTTCAGAAGTTTGTCAGTTTCTAGTTTCCTTTTTTGTCTTTTTTTTCCCCCCTTTCCAAAGCTCCACTCACCCAAGAGAATAATGTAAACACTTAGAACGGTATTTTAATAGCCCCGGGGGCATTCGTCATGGTTATGAATCTGAAACTAGCCGCGTTATTAATGTTTGACAGTGCAGTCAGGCAGGCCCCCGCGCTCTAAAATCTTTAGTGGAGGATATTGCTTCAGTTTCCCAGGCGCTTTCTCCTCTGTCGTCCAGCGGGGAGGAGCCAGTCTCCCAGTTAGGGGCATCGGAGAGAAAGCAGGGGTTGGGAAGGGTCAGGCCCCTCCCCAAATAGGGGGTGGTGCTGCCGTGGGGGTGGGATCAGACCGGCAGCTTCTCTGCTTCCCCCTGGAACCTGCGCCTCTGCCTGCCGGCATGTGGGGAAAAGCACCGCTCCATCTTCCCTTCCGTGTCTCCCCACCTGACCTGCATCCGGGCCCCTCCGCCCTCTTCCCACTTGGGACCTGCTCCACCACCGACCTCTTCCGCTTGCCTCCCCCGTGCAGAGGTGCACCTGCCTCCCAACACACGGACACCACCCTCCCCATGCCCTGGGGGGGGCTCCCCTAGGAGCAGAGCCTGGGGCTCAGGCTTGGGGCGGGCACGAGGCTAAGTGTCAGTGGGGAGTCCAACTGCGTCCCCGATACCTGTGAATGTGACCTTATTTGGGAATAGGGTCTTTGCAGACATAATCAAGACGAGATGAGGTCATACTGGATTAGGGTGGGCCCTAGATCCAATGACTGGCATCCTTAAAGGAAGAGGGATCCAAAAATTAAAATAAATTGTTACAAAGAAGAGGGAGGCTGGGCGTGGTGGCTCACGCCTGTAATCCTAGCACTCTGGGAGGCCAAGGCAGGACGATCGCTCAAGGTCAGGAGTTCGAAACCAGCCTGAGCAAGAGCGAGACCCTGTCTCTACTAAAAATAGAAAGAAATTAATTGGCCAACTAAATATATATATATATTTAAAAAATTAGCCAGGCATGGTGGCGCATGCCTGTAGTCCCAGCTACTCGGGAGGCTGAAGCAGGAGGATTGCTTGAGCCCAGGAGTTTGAGGTTGCTGTGAGCTAGGCTGACGCCACGGTGCTCTAGCCCAGGCAACACAGTGAGACTCTGCCTCAAAAAAAAAAGGGAAATTTGGGCACAGAGATGCACACAAGGAGACCACCAAGGCAGACTGGGTCACGTGTCTGCATGGCTAGAGCTTGCAACCCCCAGGAGCAAGGGGAGGCCTCAGTGCTTTCTCCCTGCAGTCTTCAGGGCGAGCCAACCCTGCCCACACCTTGATCTTGGACTTCCGCCCCCAGAACCGTGAGAACAATGTCTGCTGCGTTAAGCCCCCCGTCTGAGGGGCCTGTTACAACAGCCCAGGAAACTAGCGCAGTGTCTGTCTCCCTGAGGCTTCCACGTTCCTCAGAGAGAAAGGGGGCCAGGGTCACCTGCAGTGAGTCCTTTTGGAAGCACCGTGATTGGGACGGCCACGACCCAGTGGAGAAGGCAGGGCGTGGAGTCAGAGGGCTCCGTGCAAGCCCCAGCTCAGCCCTCAGTGAGGACAGGCGCCCAACCGCCAAGGGGCGATTCAACACCCACCTCCCGACCGCCATTGCAGTAATCATGAAAGCACCAGCCCCTTGCTGGGCACCCTGCTAGGACTTCACAGACATGATTTCTCACCCTGCCAGACAAGCCTGGCCGTCCCAGATCGGAGGAGCTGATCTCGGGGAAGCATCTAGAACAGTTGGGGCACACAGCAGGTGCTCCGTGTGCTTCCCGGCTCACCTGGCGGGAAGGCGGCGTGTGCAGGGTCCCCTTGCAGGGACACCTGTAACAGAGACACCGCCCGGGGCAGCAGAGGCCAAGGGCTGGCTGGAGGGCTGGGCCCCGAGGCCACATGCCCCCCCAAGCCCTGTCCCCCAGCAGGTAACACTCCTCACTCCCCAGCAAGGGTCTCATCATCTCCCTTGACACCCGGCTTCTCCTTAACTCTGTCCTGAGAGTCGCCTTTCATCCGTTCGTCATTCGATTGACAAGCCCACTCTGAGCACCAGGCTGATGCCACACTGTGCAGCGGAGCCTCACATGACAAAGACACTGTCCCCGACGTCAAGAAGCAAGCCCCACATGTCTGCAACAGAGACACGGGCCTTGGAGGGATGGGAGAAACCGAGGCTTCCCTCCCCCCCCACCCCCACCCCCGCCCCCACCTCCTCCCAGGACACCTGTCGGCCCAGGTTTCCCCAGCTGGGGCTGCCACCAGGACACGCTGGTGCCCACAACCTGCCGGAGTAATCATTTTACTTTAAAAGTTGGAAGGGCGGGGCTGAGTTAGATAATTCCGTCAGTGAGCAATCCGAAACGTAACTGTTCCACTGAGACACAGAGGACTGGGGCTGGACGCAACGTTAAATGAATTTTAAGGACAGGGCTCCACGGCTCACACACTGCTGTCCACTCCCAATCCCAGACCCCCGGGGACCTGCTCTCTCTCCTGCTGCTGCCAGAAACACCCGGCCCTGGGCACACGCTCACATTTCCCGCAAGAGAGCAGCTCCTCAGCCTCCCTCCAGCGCCCATTCCAGGCCCCCCAGCCTCCCCTCGGCCCGGAGATCCCGTCCCCACAGCCTGCGGAGGGGCCGGGGCTGGGAGCCACGTGGGTGTTCCCGGGAGGGAGCGGAAGCCACTCTGCGTGGCAGCAGCCAGGACATCTGCCGTTAATCATTCCTCTGCCCCGTGTCAGGCCCAGCAAGCTCCTGCAGGTGCCACACAAATGCGCTTGACCCGTAAAGGGCCCAGGTGGCAGCCCAGGGAGGGAGACCTCGGAATCCTCACCCCAACGAGGAGCCCCTCCTCGCCCCTCGGCCTCCGACCCTCCCCGTCACCGAAGAGGAGAAGGTCTCAAACAAGAAGGAAGAGCTTGTTGTAGACCTAGCTCCATCCATCAAACTGACACAGCTCTGGCCGCCAGGAATCCAGGGGAGGTTTTCCAAGGAGGACAAAGGCCAAGGAAAGATGTCAGCGGAGTGACCCAGCCCATCTGTCACAGCTCTCCCGGGGGCATCTGGCGCGTGGGCCAGGCAAGCAGCCTCGAGGGTCCTGGGGCCGCCCTGCCTGCCTCTGCCTGGGGCCCGCCAGGCTGGAGCAGCGTCCCCCAGCACACCGCACCTTCCCTCGCTCCTGAGGA
Organism: Microcebus murinus; assembly: GCF_040939455.1. Taxonomy (NCBI): domain Eukaryota; kingdom Metazoa; phylum Chordata; class Mammalia; order Primates; family Cheirogaleidae; genus Microcebus; species Microcebus murinus. Next base: position 59,559,723 of record NC_134121.1, read on the forward strand.
CGTGAGCTGCCACCCTGCTCCCGCACGGCCCTGGTTGCCAAGGACGCAGGGAGAAAGAAGAGGTGTCGTCTGAGCCCTGGGGACGCATGGGCAGGTGGGGGGCAGGGGGCGGAAAGGCTTGCGAGAATCATTTCCACTGGATGACGGGAAATCTAGGGGAGTGGGAAGGGGGCGCTGTCGAGCCCCAAGAGGGGACGTGAGCTCCAGTGGCTGGAGAAGTGACACAGCTGGCCTCTCAGAGGAGGTGACGTCTGATCTAGGCCTTATTGCGCCAGCAGGCGTTCTCTGAGCAAAGGGGACCCGAACGGCCCAGCTGAGACCTGGGTGGCGATGCCGTGGTGGCCAAGGCTGGGGTCCTGGCCACCGTGGAAGGTCAGTGAGGTCAGCCCCGAGCCACACTGCAACGTGGAGGACACTGGGCTTCGATGGGGGACACATTGCCTGGGGCTGGCAGCGGGCTCGGGGACCCTCCTCGGCAGAGAGGCACCCTGCCCACGCCACACCCTCCCCTGGGGGGGCCACAGCCGAGGGCCTGTGGGTGCAGAGCGGGGCTGGCCTCCTCGGCCCAGCTCAGCACCGAGGGCCACCTGCGCTAGAGCTCTCCCTCCGCCCGCCCGGCTCCCTCGCCTCCCTTTGTTCTTTAGTCACCATCCTGCAGACGCTGCCTGCCTCCCGGGAAACCAAACCTGCTTGGGGGGGGGGGGGAGGTAAGCTGCAATTCAGAAATAAATGGTCAATAAACCAGATCAGAAATAAAAGCTCCCACCGGCTGGAAATACAAACTCATTCCAATCCCACAGCAAAGACCTGCAGCAAAGTCTGCTTCTGAAACGCCCTCCGCGGAGAGCAGCAGGGGCCAGCTCCCCAGGGAGCAGTCGGGGAGCTCCCTGTGTCTGCCACCTCAGCCGGGACACTGCGCACAGAGGACGACACCATAGGGCAGACAGGGTACAAACGGTCGAGTCAGAAAGGGGATTGCTACGACGGCGGGGAGGACACATGAGGCCAGTGTCCCAGGATGCTAAGTAAGGGCACCCGGCCGTCAGGGCTCAGAATATCTCAAAACCACACCTGAGATCGCAGAGGAGCTGCTGGAACACGCAGGTGCCTACAGTGTGGGCCAACCTGCAGCTTGTGGCCACCAGGCACTCCCCGCTCCAGCGGAAGGGGCCACCTGAGTTACCCCGGGCAGCAGATAAAGGAAAGCAGTGGCTCTCAGGGCAGAAGGGGGGGGTGTAACCAGCAGAACCTGCCTCCCCGCTCCCTCTCTTCCCCAGATCCCTGGCCCAGAGGCTCAGGTTGCAGAGAGATTAATGTGCCTTAAGGTACTTGAGTTTATCGATTAATTACACTCGCCCTCCCAGTCATGCGACCCGCTTTCCTAACACCTGTGCCTTTGGTGGGCACTAAGCTAACACCACCTTTGAGTGACTGGTGAATTTGTTCCTCTGTTTGTGATGAGGCAGCTCAGTTGCCGGGGATGCGTTGGAGAACCCGCCATGGTACCTTGTTCACTTATTTTGACCTGCCCGACTACCTTTATTTGCAGCTTAAAGCAGGAGGCATTCTGTCCTCTGGTTTTCCAATGTGCCCAGTGTATGTGACAAAGGTTTGTTCACATGACAATGTGCAGGTGAACATGCACCTTCCCCTCTCCCCTGCCTCTCGGGGGTCAGAACTCAGGGGGCTGAGGCTGAGGCAGGAGGAGTCTCAGGGTGGGGGAGGGGAAGGCCTGAACTGGGACCAGATGGAGACCCACCCCCTCAGGTGAGACCAGGGAGTGACCTGGGCACGGAGTGAGTTTGGGGAATGCAACACAGCTGCCCTTGTGCCTGGGGTGAGGCAGGTGTGAGCCCCACCAGGGGCAGCCCTGAGCCAGAGGGTTCCCAGGAGCAGGTAGAACCTGGTGGGGTCACCTGGAATCCCGAGAGCCAGACCAGGCGGAAGGCAGGTGTGGAGGGCGCGGAATATCTGAGGACAAGGACAAGGCAGGAGGGCCAGCACTCTGGGCACAGGGGAGCACAGAGTGGGGAGGACAGGGACAGCAGGCCCCCAAGGCCCTTCCTGTGACAGGTGGGGCGAGCTGCAGGTGCAGGTGTGGCATCCAAGGAGCCAGGTAGGAAGGACGCTGGGACGCTGGGACGCTGGGACGCTGGGACGCCGGTGGGCCTGGACAGGTGAGTCCAATTAGGGGAGCCCAGGCAGGGCCTGACACCAGGAGAAGTGACAATTATTAATAGCTACCTCATAAGACTGCTGTGATAATTTTAAAAACACTGCTTATAAAATATAGCAGTACTTAGTTTAGCACAAGGCTGAGCAAATGGTAAGTGCTCAAGACATACTTTTTAAAAATTATCATTGTTACCGGCGACAACTCCAATCCCTGCAGCACAGGGTTGTGGAGACAACGCAGACACGCTCTTCCTCTTTCTGTATTTGTCTAAAACTCCAGCACAGCCACACTCGCAGGTGCAGGGTGGCCGGTGACTCCTGCTCAAGCGAGCTGGGAACGAGAGAGGCGAAGAAACGAGGGTGATTCCACCAAGCCCAGAACCTTCCGGACTCTTGGCCATTCCACTGGGAGAGGCGTTAATGCCAACCTCGGCCCTTCGGCCGCACTGGAGCACAGACGCCGGGGCACAGACGGGAGCTGGCCTGGGGAGGGTGGAGGCCGGCCGGCTAGCACCCGATTCTTAGCGGGCTCTCCTTCCCTTCAAAAGAGAAGGAAAACCATTCGGGGACGTCTTCGGAGGCTCCCACCGCCCTTTCCCACACCTTCACTCTTCCCATCTCACCCCCGAGGAGCTGCGCTGGGCCCTGCTCCCTGCCCCCCCTCCACCCCCCACCCCCGGACCCACACAGACCCAGAGGGAAGGCACGGCCCTGACCTGCCCGAGATCTGTGTGTCCTGCCCCCAGCAGCCACCACTTCTCCCACCCACCCCAGCCTGCTCCTCTTGCGGAGATGCCCCCTCCCCGGCCCTACACCCCCAGGTCCTCTCCGCCGGCAGCCCTGGCAGGCGAAGACCGTGCGCCCTGACGCCAGCGTGCTCCCCGGACCCCCTCCCCCCCCCCCGCCCGATCCGGGTGCAAGGGCAGACTTGCTTGCCTTCATTACAGACTATAGCACAAAAACACAATAAAATAAAATGAATGTTTTCTCAGCAAAAATCCATTAGATGAGTTACTGTTGTAATTTAATAATGGGATGGGAAACTACAGCAAATTAGCGCAGGATATAATTAAAGTAAATCTATTGTAAAGTCCTTTATTGCTCGGTGTTTCTCAGATCTCAGCCTCGCTTTCGCTTCTCCGCTCCCCACCGCAGCCCCTTCCCGTTTTCTGAGCGTGAGGGGGTTGGGGAGTCGTGGGGGGGGGGCCTGTGATGCTGTCAGGACATCGGTGGCAGACAGAGCTCACGGCTTCTGCCAGGGAGCACAGTGTGCACAGCGTGGCTCAGGCCCCGGCGGCCTCCCCTTGGCAGGGGAGAATGACACTGCGACTCACCAATCCGCGACCCGCCTCTCTAGATCCTGGGGGGCAAGTGCCCTGAGAGCACCCCTCGAGAAGGACAGATGCCACCGACCCCGGGGGCCCCAGGTTTGCTGATGCTCGCCCATTTCCAAACGGGGTCGTGGTTAAGAGGCAGCGGCAAGCTGAGGCTCAGAGAGGTTCACAACCCGCCTGGGGTCACACACAGATAAGTGGCAGAGCTGGAATTTGATCCCGAGCCCCTGACAGGGACCGAGAGCCCCACAAAGCCCGAGTGAGGGGTCTCGTGTGCTGACCACGACCTGGCCCTGACCAGCCCGGCCCATTGTTGCCCGTTTTCGGAGGAGGAAATAACAGAGGTGAAACGGGCAGCCGCTGCTTCCAGGGTTGTTCTCTGCTCTCTGGGGTTCGGTGCAGGGGGCATGGGGTGCCCCGGGGGTCAAACCGAGCCTGGGGTCCCCCACACACAAAATTCTCTCCCAGTTACACCCCCTCTTTGGTAAAGAGATGCATTACCTCCCTCGAAGGCCCCGGGTAGGTCCCTCGGCCTGGCCTGCCATCGGGAAGGGGACACCACAGCCCGGGCAGGCTGGGACAGGACGGGGCTGGCTGAGTCTGCTGCCACATGAAGCCATCTTGATGGCAGAATTTTTGTGGCTCATTCAAACCCAAGATGACGCATTTTTTTCCCCTTTCCAGAGTCCTCGAACTGCACTCAGAGACCACTGGCAGCCACACATAACCAAGTGACCCAAGCAGACATGAAGCCACCTGGGTCGCTTGGAAAGCACCGGGAGCTCTTGGCTTAAGAGAGAAAATGACCCCCAAGAAAAACAAGGAAAAGTCCCCTGCCCGCTGGCAGGAAAGTTGGTCCCCTGTAGCTCTGATGCTGCCCAGAAGCCATGTCCCCCTCCCCACCCCCGCCAGCCCCAGCCAGGGTCCTGTCCACCTTGCCTAGCACAGGGCAGGCTTCTCCAGCCGAGGGCGAGAGGGCGCCAGGAGCCCCTGGCAGGCAGCTGGGGGTGCCAGGAAGACGAGCAGGCTTGACAGGCTATGGGTCTATGCAAATGAGATGCAAAGTGATATGCAAATCCAAGCTTCTCTTTCTGACTCTCATCTGGTGGCTGAGCTGCCGCAGCCCTGCCGGGGTTCTGAAGGCTGCTGTCTCCTTCCCGTCTCCTGTACATCAAGGACAGGGAGCTCTGGGACAGCGCAGGTGAGCAGGGCTTCGCAGAGGACAGGGGTAGCCTGGCTGCCGACCCTCCCGCCAGCACGACAAGCCCTGGGGATGCCGGAGCCTGGTGCGTGCTTCCTGGGGCTCTGCGGCGGCTGCCTCCTCTGCAGCCTTCCTTTCCACCTCCAAGGCCGTGCCCAAAGACATGCACCCCAAGGCCCCGTGGGATGCCCCATTCTGAGGGCCCCTGGGCCAAATGCACAGCAGCTGCAGGAATGCAAACACCCCATACCTCTCTTTAGCCATGAGGGGTAGTTGTTGAGCCTGGGCACCATATGACAGTAGAATTCTGCACCAAGATTTCTGAGCTTGGAGCCGTCTTGGGCTGTTTCCTGCACAAGGGGAAACAGCAGAGTGGAGCAGCACACCCCACCCACTTGGTCAGGACTATGCCCCCAACCGCGCAGCAACGCAGCCCAGGAGTCCCTCTGGGCCCCCACTGGACATCCAGTCCCAGGCCAGGGGCACCTAGAACCTGCTTAGAAATTGCTTCTTGTGGCGTCCCAGAGCTGCAGGGTCTGTGCCAGAGAAGGAGCCAAAATCCATGGCCATGATCATGGGGCAGGGAGGGGCAAAGGGGCCAGGAGAAGGGAGGGCAGCCACATGCAGCACTGGGAAGGTGAGACTGAGCAGGGAAGGGACTCTGGAGGCAAAGACAGAGCAGACAGTGGAGGAAAACTCCAGAGAGGGTTATTATGGGGAGGGGCCCAAAGACAAGCACCCTCCACCCTCACCTGACAGCCCTGCCAGGGGTGCCCACTGACCCAACGAGGGCCAGGACTTCTCTGAAAGGCCGCAGCCCGGCAGCCCTGGCTCCATCAGGGCTCCTCGCCCAGGCCCAAGGGCTCAGGCTCTTCTCCGCGCCCCTCCAGCCTCCGTGCCTCCTTATCTGAGGCGAGAGCAGCCGGGATGGCGGGGAAACATGGAGCAAGCAGGCCCAGGTGGCCCCCTCCTTCTGTCTTAGTCGGTGCGCGGCCTTCTAAACCCTACGGGCCTGGGCTGGGCCTGGGCAGGGGTGCTGCCAAAGACGCAGCCCCTTCCCCAAGATCACCCAGGCCAGCATCTTCCTGCCCCCGGAAGCCTGAGTGAAGCCTCGCCGCTCTTGTCCCCGCCAAGCCCTCTGGAGGAAGAGGGGCAGTTTTGGAGAATTGGCATCGGGTCGGTGGGCATGGACACTCCCTGCACCCACAGAGCTGTGCGTGAGAGCAGGCTGCACCCCACCGGGCTGCCGGCACCCACCCGGCTCCACCGCACCCGAGGCTCTGCACCAGCCCCGGGGCTTCAGAGACAGCCGGCAGCAGGGGTTCTCTCTGGTGCACCCCCTTCCCTTCCACCAATGCTCTGCACCTACTGCAATTAATTTCCAAATCAGGGGGCGCCAAAGGGGGATCACCCTCCACAGTGAACACCACCCAGGGCGCAGACGATGCCCTGGAACAGGCGTCCTCAAACTACGCCCTGCGGCCCACATGCGGCCCTCCGAAGACATTTATCCGGCCCACCGGGTGTTTTTGCCGCCGCTGCCTGTCCTGCTTAGCAGCCGACTTGCCCTGGGCCCACAGTGCGCATGTGTGGAATGTGCACCGCACTCTCCAACGGTCTGAGGGACGGTGAATTGGCCCCATGTTTAAAAAGTTTGAGGACCCCTGCCCTGGAAGAACAAGATAATTCACCAAACTAGACGGAAAGCCGAGTCCTGACACCTAAGGTGCTCCGCTCTGCTGAGAGGGCGTGGCAGCCCCTCGGAACACGAGTCCGCCCCTCTGGACAGCGCTGGCTCGGGCAGAGCACCGTGGGCTGAGTGGTGTCCCCCCATCACACCCAAACGCTCCCCCCAATGTAATATTTAATAGTATTTGGAGGTGGGATTTGGGGAGGTGACTAAGGTTGAAGGAGGTCGAGCGTAGGACCCCCCTGGATGGGCTTAGCGTCCTTAAAAAAGAGACCACAGGGCCCTCTCCCTCCTCTGCCATGTGCGCACAGGGGGAAGGCGGCGTCTGAACGCCAGGAAGGGCCCGGTCAGGACCCAAGCACGGCGCTCCCTGATCTCCGACTTCCAACCTCCAGAACTGAGCGAAAATACATGTCTGTTGTTTAAGCCACCCAATCTACAGTGTTTTGTTCCCAAGTGTATTTTTTTTAGAGCAGATTAACACAGGCACGGGAAAAAGGATCGATCCAGAAGCCACATGTAACGCTCTAGAAACAGAACATACAAACAAGGGTCCAACCTGCCCAGGACCCAGGACGTCCTGGGTGCCGCCTTGAGTGCACGCACGCGTTCCCTCCTGTGCGCCCGCAGCCTGGTGCTGGCCTTGCCGTGGTCTGCCTGGGCCAGCAGCTGCCCCCCAGCCCGCTGGGTGCACAGCCCGAGATGTGTGTCCTTGGCCGGCCACGTGGGGCTTTGCAGCCCTGGCCAGCTCTGAGCTGCACACGACAAGACGAAGACCCACAAAGGAAGCCTGACCCACGCTCACACACGCCTCGGGGGCACGCCCCGCCTGGGCAGCTCCTGGGAATCCCACCAACTCTACAAATTGCCACCATTTCAAACAGGCCAGGTACAGGAGCCAACTCCGGCAGCACGTGGCTGTTAGGGTAGGGACGTGGGGTTTCAGTCCAGCTGGCCCTCTGATTAGCTGTGTGACCTTGGACTTGTTCCTTAACCTCTCTGGACTTCTATTTTCTCAACTGCAAAACAGGGAAAACCATACCTTCCAGGTTTGTCATCAGTCACGTTACTATTTGTGCAAGAAAGCTGGGCTTTATAGAGAACTTTCTACGGGCCAAGCATTTAGGTAAGTACTCTCACATCTAGAACTTCCTATGCTCATTCTGCGAGGCAGCTGCGGGTGCCACCTTTACCTCTGCTCTATGCAGGAGGACACTCGGGCTCAGGGGGTCGGACGATCTACGCAGCATCACGTGGCTAAGAAGTGGTCACGCTGGTTCGCAGGCAGGCGACCTCACTCCAGACCCCGCAGTCTCGATCGCTATCTGCGCAGGACTCCTGAGCACCCATTCGACACCAGCCGGGGTGAGGATGGCAGCAGCTGGGACTGGCTTCCAAAGACGCTGAGGACCGGGAGGAGGCAGGCAAGCCGGGTGGGGCAGGGAGCTGGGCCCCCAGGGCAGCGCACGCCTCACCCCCACGCCTTCTCATCACAGACGGGCAGTGGACGAGCAAGCCGTCCAAGGAGCCGGGGAAACCCACCCCCTCGGCCGCCCGTGCTGTTTTGGAAGGGGATGATTTGTCTGCAGGAAACAGCAGTGAGCTCAGGCTGAAGAAGGCAAGTAGGGAGCTTGAATTTCCCCCTGGAGCCTGGACGACCCTCCCAGGCCACAGGCCCTGAGCTGTTGGGAAGGCAGAAAAGGCTTTTTGTCACCAGAGCCCTCTTTAATAGAAAGGAAATGCAGGCTCCTCCAAAGCCCGGTGTGACACTTGCCTGACACAATGCACGCCGGAGACGTTTAATGAAGACTTTTATGATAGGGATGTAATTGTAAAAGAAAAAATGATTAAAAAATTGGTTTCAATGCTTTGCAATCCGAGAGTTCATTTGTTTCCTCATTCATGCACTAAATAAGCCCCTAATTAATCTTGAACCTTGGAAAAAGGAGACTAGATTGCCATTTTCTCCATAAGGATGCACTTCACATTTTGGAAAGTTTGAAGAGGCTCTTAAGCATTTTCCTTTAGTGGTATTTTATCAGCGTTTTAGAGAAGCTTCATTAGGCTGCCGAAAGCTGCTAATTGCATTACCATATTTTTAAGCCTCATAGGTACGGGTCAGGTTCATCGCTCTCCCAATTCTCTCTTTAATTGGAGGGTTTGACATGTCAGAGATCTGGGGCTCATTTTGCTTCCAGGGGAGGGAAGATGAACCCTGGACTGACACGGGCCCCTCCCGCTGCCCGCCTGCCACCCACAAGGACAGAAGCCATTCTCCTCCAGTGGGGACCAAACTGCCGTCTCTTTCCAAAGAAAACTTAGTTTCAAAAGTCACTGTGATGTCATCCTTCTAAGGGAAGAAAAAAGCCTCCAACCTTCCAGCCAAGAAAAGAAAAACAAAAGGCGCATGTGTGTGCATGCACGTGTTTGTGTGTGGATAGACAGACATGAATATATATGTGCATATGTGTGTTTAGATAGATAGAAATATACTGCATATGCATACATATGAATCTCTGTGTGTGCATAGATATGAATGTATGCATATATGTGTGTAGACAGATATAAATATACGTGTCTGTGTGTAGACAGATATGAATATATGTATACGTGTGCATACACAGATACAAATGTGTATGTATGAATACATGCATATGTGTGTATATAAATAGATATGAACATATGTGTATATGTATGTAGACAGATACAAATATATGTATATGTGTGTAGGTAGATATGAATAGATGCATATGCTAATATGTATACATATAGATTTGAATATATACATGTATATATGTGTGTACATGTATGGCTGATGTGTGTATATACGACCATATGGATTCACCTGTTAAATAGATATTACTATACATGTGCGCACATGCACATATGCAGTAAATGATGACGATGATGTTTTATCTGGATTTTTCCCCTTTTTAAAGACAATTTCACGGCCAGGCGCGGTGGCTCACGCCTGTAATCCTAGCACTCTGGGAGGCTGAGGCGGGCGGATTGCTTGATGTCAGGAGTTCGAAACCAGCCTGAGCAAGAGTGAGACCCTGTCTCTACCTAAAATAGAAAGAAATTAACTGGCCAACTAAAAATATATAGAAAAAATTAGCCGGGCATGGTGGCGCATGCCTGTAGTCCCAGCTACTCGGGAGGCTGAGGCAGGAGGATCGCTTGAGCCCAGGAGTGTGAGGTTGCTGTGAGCTGGGGTGACGCCACGGCACTCACTCTAGCCTGGACAACAGAGTGAGACTCTGTCTCAAAAAAAAAAAAAGACAGTTTCGATGGGAAACTCATCCCCAAACCGAGGCCGCTGAACGGACGAAGGCAGCCGTCTACCAAGGCCTTCGCGGTGTTATCTCGTTTCATCCCGTCTACGGCCTTTCAGAGAGTTGCCTGGTATGATATTTCTCTCCTCTTCCAGAGAGGGGAATGGGTTCCCAGAGGTGGCAGGTCACAGAACTCGTAAGTGGCGGGGTCAGAATTTGAAACGAGGCTGGTGGACTCGACGCTCTGGTGCTGGGGAGGGTGTCCTGCCCCGGAGCCGGGAGCTGAACCCCACTCCGCGCCCACACGAGAGCCTCGACCCCTCTGAGCGCCCCTGCCACTCCTGCCCATGCTTGGACGATGTCCTCCCTGCAAAAGTAAGACAAACGGACATAGAACTTGTCAAGCAGTAAGTGCTGACCTGGCCACTAGCTGCTCGCATGGGCACAGCCCTGACCGGGTGCGTCTCCGGGGACCGGACAGGGCCCCCCCTGTGCTCTGCAGGCCCCGGCCAGCACTCGGATCCCCGTCCTGCAGCCAGCACTTCTCGGAGACGGGGCAGGGACAGCGTACGTGTTAGCAGTCACACCATCGTCCTCATTATTCCTGTGTGTGCAGCAAAATCGGGCTGGGAACTGCAGCTCCGCCCTGCAGCCAGGGAAGGCAATGAAGCTGCCGGGCTGCTCACTTCCCTCTCCTTATAAAAATCCCTCCATAGCTCCCCAGTGCCCTCAGGCAAAGTCCTTCAAGACCTGGTCCCCACTCACCTCGGCAACCTCATTTTGCACCACGCGCCCCCCACCCCCAGCCAGCCATGCCCGCCGGCTTCATCATAGCGGGCGGCTCAGAAGAAGGCTCACTCCTGAGTCTTTCGACGCGGCAGATGAGTTTGCACGGCGTCCGATCGGAATCTGGCTCGGGCAGTGTCCTGTGGTTTGAGGACAAAATGCAAATGGTAAATTCTGAAATTAACAGCAAGATGACTTATCGGGTGCAGGGAGCTCTCCTTTCCACGGTGGCAGCGCTGCGCGACCGGCATTTCTGACCCGCACTGGTGTGTATTGCAGGAGCCTTATCGGGTTCGACGCTATTATTTTTAGAGGATAAGATAGCAATGTTAGCTCGGAATTATCAGCCTGTGGCTGCGGCTACCTGGGCTTTGTACTCAGGGCCATGGAGGCAGGAAAACCTTCTAAGACTCCTGAAGCCGACCTGAGGGGCAGCAGTGGGGGCGAATATATAAAAGAAGGAAAACCAGCATAGGAGTGAAATATTATTCTGATTAAGTCCCGGGGAAGAGTTAATGCTCTAAGGTTAAAAATGCATACTTTTGCTTTCGTTAATTTTTTTTCCCCTTTTTGCAAATTGTATTCTTGTGTGTTTCAGGATGACTGATATGATATATTCTTGGCTTTCAGACTAAGTCGTTAGGGTTTCATCTGTTATGTTTAGAGAAATAAATCTTGGCGGGCGTGGGGAAGGTTGCTCACACCCCCGACGCCATCTGGGGAACCCGCTGGTCGCGTCCCTGGTGGACAGGCAGGATCCCGGCTGAGATCCGCTTTGGCCTTATTGATCACAAGGCTTCTTCATTACTTCTGTGGCTGCAGATCGATAGGCTCACAGCAACACAATAGACTTTTTTTTTTTTTTTTAGAAAATCAATTAAACAGAATATTTTTTACAGAATTGAGTTTGCAGGGCCGTGCCATGGGCGTGCGATTTAACATTTTCAACGTGGTTTCCCCGTGAGAGCCGCCAATGATGAAGAGGTGGCAGAGCCCGTGTAGAATCTCACAGGTTGCAACACGCCTGGGTGGAAGGGGAGGGGGGAGGAGAGGACTGATTCCCTGGGAAAAGGAGACGGCACCCAGCGCACGGCTGCACGCCACCGCCTTGCTGGAAATTCCCTGCACGCTGCCGTGTGGGCACAGGCTGTCGGTGTGCCACCTCTTAGCCTAAAAAACGTGGAACGGAAACTTCTTGGAAAGCTCAAATTGATGTCTGAATTTCCCTCTTCTGAAAGCAGAAGGAAGCTCAGCGGGCATAAAGGTAAAATATGACCGGCTGTGGCCGTGCGTGTTTGCCATCATGCCACACACATGTCCCTCTCCCCTAAGGGGAGGAGCAGCAGGAGGCTCAGGGACGCGGGGCTCGGGCTTCAGAACAATGGCGGGGAGGCGCCTACGGCCCGGAACGCCAGCCAACTGGCCACGCGCGTGGGCTCTTCCAGGTCACAGATGTGAAAGCCAGTTCCCACCGAGCCCCACGGAGTGGGTTTGCACAGGGCACCCCTTGCAAACAAGCTGCAGCGCCCCAGGTCATGGTCTTTGGGAGGGGGAGGGGCTTCACCACCGTGGTTCCCTTTGCTTTTCTCTGCTCCCTGCTTCCTTTCTGGCCTGGCATGATCCTGGATGACATCCATGAAAAATAAAAAAGGAGAAGAAGAAATTTCCTCCCACTTCCGGCGACACTCAGAAGAACCACCCCGATGGTAAGAAGCCCGCAGCAGCGCTGGCCTGAAGGTAGCCGGCCCGCCGAACACAGGGACGTGCGTGTTCTGACGGTAAACAGCAAATAATGCGGCTGTACCTCCGCAGAGGAGCCTGGCGGTGACATTTAAAAATCTCCCCTGGCTTTGTTCTCTGGTTTGTGTCATCAAAACACCAGGACGGAATCCCAGACTCAATTTAGGTCCATTTCAGGGTGTGTGTTGTTTAACATCATTTCCCTTCCTCTGTCTCTTTCTGCCTCGGGCCTGTCCCGGGTGGTCCTGCGGCCACGCGGGCTGTCTCCCTGGGCCACCCCCTGCCCCCTCCACACTCTGAGAACCCGGGTTATTTACGTCGCCAAACGGGCAGAACTGAAGGAGCCGAGTCTGGGCTTTGGGTTGCTCGCCCCGCTCCTCTGTACCTCCTCCCGGTTTTGTTTCCCCCTTAGAATTGAATCCTGAAACCTGGGGTGAACTATGAAGCCCTCATCCCTTTCTGCAGGGCTCAAAGAGGATCAGGAAGATTCCCAAGCTGCAATGTGCCTGGAGACCGGCATCTGCCTGGTGAGGGAGACGTTCGCGCCCGTGGGCACCTCGTGTCTGCCTGTCTTGTCCCTCTGCCTCCCTGCAGACGGCAGTGCCGGGGAGGGGTCCAGGGCGCTGGGGCCGTTTGTCTTGTTTAGAGAAAGGGGAACCTTAGAAAGACGTGCAAAGGGAGGTTTTCCAGATTCAGAGATTCGGGGGAAACTGCTTCTCCTAAGACCATGTTTTCGCCCTGTCGGATTTCATGGTGCCCGGGATTAATACGTATCTCAGCAAAACAGCGAATGAGCCATCCAAGGATCCGCTTTAAACCTTCCACATTTAATCATTCGGGAATTCGACTTGGATCCACGGTAGACACCAGATTCCAAGATTTTGAGGACGCGCTTAAGAGAAAACAGTAGCATCGCCACCACAAACAATGTGGGGAGAAAATCCGGCCAGGTGACGTGAAGGGGCAGTTTAAGTTGGAGACTCGCAACTGGAAATTCCAGCCTCTCAGGGAGGGACCCACCAGGACAGTCGCCCGCTCGACGAATCTTCACGGAGACCTGCCAGGCGCTGGGCACTCTTCCGGGGAGACGGCTCCTAAGGAAGCAGAGAGCGTGGCTGCCCTCGAGGCGCGTGCGTTCTGCGGGTGAGGGACAGACACGCAAATGCGCACGGGCGTGACGTGAATCCACGGCGCAGGGGCGTGCCTGCGTGCTCGTTGCCGAATCCCCGCGTTGGGGAGCGCCCCCTGCACGCGGACGCCCTCAGAAAACTGCGGACCAGACGGGGTCTGCATCGCACGACGTCAGGGGTAGAAAGGGCCGCGTGTGCTGTGGAGACTCTTCGCAAGAGCGAAACATAACAGTCCCAGCGGGGCTGAGCTCGCACACCCTTGACCCTGGAGCAGGACCACATCTCACAGCCTTCAAGCCGGCCCCACAGCTCACCCTTTGCAATCACGCCGCTTGCAATGGAGCCCCCGGACCCAACACCCACGCGTGCACACGCGCATCCTCGACTTGAGGCAGGCACGCTCTCACCTGGTCTGCAGGAGGACCTGCACTTCTCTGCAGTGCAAGCCTCAGCTCCCATTTCGCACCCAGGAAGCATCATTTTTTTTAAACCCTCCCCCATACAATAAATAAAATGATTTTTGGTAATCGTGGTAGAATGAATAATGGGCCCCAAAGAAATCCGGGCCCTAACCCCTAGAACCTTGGAATGTTACCTTATAAGAAAAAAAAGGAAGTCTGCAAATGTTATTAAATTAAGCATCTGGAGACGGGGAGATTGTCCTGGTTTATTTGGGTGGGCCCTAGAAGTCATCACTCAGATCCTGTTAAGAGGGGTCAGAAGGAGATTTGGGAACAGAGGGGACCACAGAGCCACAAAAGCAGGGGCGGGAGTGAAGGGCTCTGAAGACGGGGGAAGGGGCCACGTGCCAAGGAACCCAGGCTGCCTCTGTGAGCCAAAAAAGGCAAGGCAAGGCCAGGAATCCCCCTGGAGCATCCAGAGGGAGTGGGCCTGCCGACCCCCTGCTTCCGGTCTGGGGAAAACCATTCAAGACTTCCGGCCTCCAGAACCGTAAGACAATGAATTCATGTTGTATTAAGCCACCAAGTTTGTGGCAACTGATGATCATAGCCCCAGGAAACTAATACAGTAATGAAGTGTATCACAGTCCTCTGGATTTATGATTTAAAACAATTTTAGGCTGGACACGGTGGCTCACACCTGTAATCCTAGCACTCTGGGAGGCCGAGGCGGGCAGATTGCTCGAGGTCAGGAGTTTCAAACCAGCCTGAGCAAGAGCAAGACCCCGTCTCTACTATAAATAGAAAGAAATTAATTGGCCAATTAATATACATAGAAAAAATTAGCCAGGCATGGTGGCACATGCCTGTAGTCCCAGCTACTTGGGAGGCTGAGGCAGGAGGATCGCTTGAGCCCAGGAGTTTGAGGTTGCTGTGAGCTAGGCTGACGCCACGGCACTCACTCTAGCCTGGGCAACAAAGCAAGACTCTGTCTCAAAAAAATAAAACAATTTTAATAGAAGAATAAATTTTCATGCTAAAAATTTAACAAAATATTTCATGTAGGAACTAACATGTGTAGTTACCGAACATAAATATTTCTTTTTGCGGTTCACATTGTCTCACTGTTTTAAACCTAAAACACAGATGAAAACTCTACGCGGCCACACAGAACAGCGGCGTGGGAGCCAGCCAAGCTCCGTTTCTTCCTTGCTGTGATCGCTGTGCCGTTGCTGTTTATTTCTAACCTGTTTAGATGGAGGAGAATGTATCTCTGCAGCGGCTGGACACCTAAACCACACCTGAGGCGACCTCGGGAGATTCCAAACCGTTAGGAACTTGCTTTCCAAATGAACAGCAGAGGCCACGGTGAGCCGGGAGCCGGCCGTGCCGCTGGGGCTTTCCGAATTAACTGTCACCAGGAATACAATGTTCATCAAAGGATAAGTAATAAAAACGTGCTCACTGGAAGCTCACATATACATTATGCAACAGAAATCATCTAGAACATAAACCAAAAAGAATTTTTTCGGGGACGTTGTTTAGAATAGCGGGCGCATGGTGTTAATGAAAAGCAGACCAACTTTTAGCTGGTTTTATTATCGTCCTTGAATTCCCTGCAGACACTGCGTGTGCTCACCGCCCGCACGCGGGGCTGACGGCTCCCGCCGCCTGCCCTCCGCGTCACACGGATTTCCCTCGGTCCGGGAACAGGGAGGGCTGTGCGGCCGGCTGAGAAGCTAAGCCTCCCTCTGCTCCTCTGTGCCAGGACGCGGTGCCCAGTCTCAGACAGCAGCACTGGCAGCCCGTGGGCAGAGGACCAGGGGGAGGATGGGGTTCCACAAAAGGCCCCCAAAGCCCTCACTGAGGGTAAAGTAGAAGTCCTCCCTCCATCCTAAGGCAGAGCCGCTTGCAAGGGATTTGAGGAAGGGGCACAGACTCCAGGGGAGCCCCCCATGCAGCCCCTCTCCCCTGGGACACCCCAGCCCCAGTGAGCCTGACCACCTAGACACCTGTCATCCCCGGCCCTTGGGGCTCCCCTAGACGTACCCCAGAGGGACACACTCTCCAACAGGAACTCATCGCTCTGCTGATGACCAGCCAGCGACTATTTCCGTGGCCAGGTGCCACCCAGAGTGGCTGGCCCTGCAAACTGGGGGTGGGAGGGGGGGCGTCTGGATGTCCCCAGGCATGTGGCAGTGCCCGGCCAGTGAAGGGACGAAGTCACCAGGATGCAGAGAGGCAGCGGGAAGCAAGCGAGAAAGCAGGCTGCCCCACCCAGAACCTCCAACCGCCCTCCACCAGGCCACTGCTGAGGAAGAGTGTGGCCTCGTCACCGGCCACCACTGAAGCCGCAGTTCTGGAGTATGTGCTGGCGCCCCATCAGGCAGGTCACCCCCTCCTTGGTGAGGCCCGGCGGGGCTGCCTGGGCTCCCCCACGACATGGACGCCAGCTCCCCTGACGCCCCAGGCTGCAGGTGGCCGCCGTGGGACAAGAAGACCGGAGGTGGGCGTTGGGGTCAGCGGCTGGGGATTCAAGCCCTGCTTCTCCAGCCTGTTTGCCCGCTGGCAACGCTCCATCCAAGCTGGGGTGCAGGGAGGGTGCCTGGCCCAAAGCTCACTGGCACATCCAAATTGTAGGGCACAGTGTCTTTTGTCCTGAGCTCCACGCCTCTGCCCCTGCCACCAGGAAGGGTCCTGCCTGCCCCTCAGAGCTAGCTCTGATCATTGAATGGGGGCCTTTTGGAGAGATGATGGTCATTTTCGGCAGTGCCAGTGGGGTGGGCATTCGAGGCTTTAGGGCGACACCCAAGGGTGCTGCTGGGCAGGCAGCCCTGCTTTGAGTCGAGCTGTGGCGGGAACGGGCAGGAGAGGGAGGGTGGGCAGGAAGGCAGTTCCCACCCGTCGGTATGCAAATCACTTGCTGCTGAGATAAATGATCCGACAGGATGGCAGGCAGGGTTCCCAGCGGGAGCCATTTGTCATCTCTGCTTCCAATGCCAGAGCCAGAGTGAGAGCTTTCCCCAACCTCCTTCCCATGCAGGTAGCTCAGCCGGGGCACAGGTGCCCGGGCAACAGAGGCATCTCCCTGACCTCAGCCTCCCAGAGGAGTCGGGCGAGGGGCCCGCCTGGCACAGCCCTGGACCTGGGCTGCCCAGCACCGCACACGGGGCAAGGCTCCTCGCTCCTCAGTGGCCAGGGGAAGGGGCCCTTTGTCTCCTGCAAGGACAGAGTGACACTGCAAGGCTGGTTCTTCTGGCGGTCAGCGCTCCAGCTAGCTGACAAGTGCGTGTCCCTTGCGCGGCCGCCAAGCTTTGCCATGACGTCAGCGGAGCCCAGCAACATCTGGGGCCTGGCACAGAGCAGGGGCAGGCGGGGCCAGCTCCTGTTCCAGCAAGCATTCATGTGCTGCTTGGACCCTGTGGGTTCGTTTGTAAAGGGTTAATGAAGGGACAGACTGATGGATCAACCCTGGAGATTCTGAAACTGCCAGAAGCCCCCCTCCAAACCATCACTCCCTTTCCTATGTGGGGCTCTCGCCTTGAAGCCACCACGCCAGGCAGGGCTCACAGTGCCGGGCAGCAGCGAACTGCAAGGACAGCAGGCGGCTGCCCTCCCTCACCGCCGGGGACGCCGCTCCGCCCGCGGGCACACGCTCCAGGGCTCGGAGAGGATTTCCCACAAGGCGGAGAAGGGCTGGGCTGGTGCACCCGCCCTTCCCCAGAGCTCGGAGCCTGCTCCATGGTGGGGGCCCAACAAATATTTGCTGATGAATTAATAAGCAACCAGAGGACGGCCCTGGTAGGAATACAGAGCACAGACTTAATCCTGGAAGGAGATGAAGCTGTCTGGCACAGTGAAGGGGTTGAACGACAACCTTGGTGATAAAAGCATACGGCCCCACTTTGGCCTTTTGCTCACTCATTCACTCATTCATCCAAGAGGTATTTACGGAGCACCCACTCCGTGCTCAGTGTGGACGATGATCCTCACCGAGTCGCGGGCTGCAGTGAGTAGGGTCCTGAACAGTGACCGGGGCTCAGTGCTGGTGGTGGCTAGTCATTGCCAGGAGCTCCGGTAAACCAAGGACCCACAGCGCTTGGTGGACCCCCGGGTATTGCGGGACTCTGCCGGCGTCGGGGAAAACCTCAGCAGCGCATGCGTGGGACACGCACTTGTCACCCAGCCGATAGGCTCCCAGACTAGAGAGCAGTTCCCTCGGCCTGTCCCGGAGACAGCTGGTCCTGGCCCAAACCAGCACCACCCGGCCACCTCCTCGGCAGGGCCTTCCTCCTCCTGACGGGTGTGTTTGCCGTCTAGCACCAGAGGTCCCCATCAGGACCCTCTGAGGTCAACTCCACCTGCAGCCTCCCACCACCAAAATTTGGGAAAGCTCCAGAAAGGCAGATTCAATTCAGTTCAGTGACACATTATCAGATACCTGCAACGCACAGGGTCCTATGTTCAAAGTCACCAGGTACAAGGAGGTAAAAGTCCTGGTCCCTTTTCTGCAGGTACCGATGACCTAGAGAAGATGGACACAAACGCCAAGTGGTGGCTAGAATACAAAAGGGCAGGACTGTGATTAGGACATAGAAAAGGAGCACACATGCACGTAAACATACACACATACACACATGCACACATACACACACACATGCATGCACTCACATGCACATACACACGTGCACACAAGCACATACGCACATGCACATACATGCACACATACACACATGTGCACGCATGCACACACACACAACGCAAAGCAGTTTGAGACTGACTCCGGGACTCCCTCAGTACTAACTGTTTTTCCAACATGGGTTTCACGAGGCAGGACTCTGGTCGCCCCGTCTTACAGATGAGGAGACTGAGACTCAGGAGGTCAAGCCATTTGCCCCAAGTCACGCAGCTGGTGAATCACACGGCCTTTAACTGAGCCTCGCCACCTGCAAAAGCAGAAGGTTCTGTTGGCTGAGTTTGGCACGTGGCAGGGCAGGGAGGAGGGAGGGGAGCAGCTGCTGAAAGAAGGGGGGCCTTGGAAGGTCAGCGGTTCTCAGGGAAGGTGCGCCCCAGCTGCACCCCAGCTGTGCCGTGGCCAGAGAGGAGAACAGAGGGAGCAGGAGGGCAGGAGAAGTGGGAGGTCAGAGGGCTGCAGTCATCAGACAAGGGGTGAGGTCCCAGAGGACCAAGATGCGAGCCAGAGAAGGTGAGCAGGTCCGCTCAGGGTGTGGGAGGCAGGGGCAGCAGGTGACGGCGATGACAGCCATGACATGGTGGCTTCCTCAGTGGAAGAGGGGCTGGGACCTGGGGAGGTGACAGGGAAAAGTGTCCGCAGTGGAGAGTCTGCGGGAGAGAGCTGGCAGGTGTCCCTTCCCCGCCGCTGGGCCCCAGAGGGGCGGGGGTGCAGGCGAAGTCTCGGGAGGTCCCCCTGGAGGGCCAGGCGGTGGACACCGCTGTCCAGAGACAGGGACGATGGCACTTTGCAAGAAAAACTGAAGGATGTGGCAGGAGCCTGCTAGTGCAGAATGAAAGGGTTAGGGAGGGCCCAGGGAGAGGGGACAAAGGGATCCAGATCGGAACCCGGTAACCACACCTGCTCCTGATGCCACGCGTCACCTCTGCGGAACCTGCAGTAGCGCAGTGCTCACTGTTGCCACGTGCCCCACGCCCCACCCGTGCTGAGCGTGCCGCAGGCCATCCCCGCACCCACCCCTTGGCGCTCGCATTCCAGCTGGGCAGAGGAACCACAGGCAGGTGCCAGGCTGTTAGTAGTGAATGAGGAGGAGGCAGCAGGGTGGCGGGAGGACGGTGGGGCAGGTGCCAGGGGAGCGGGGTGGGATAGAAACCTGCACTCAGGACGCTGCAGAGAAGCCTCCTGCCCTCTGAGGGAGCACCCCCTGAGGGGCTGGCTGTCCTGAGTCTCCTCCCGCCCCTGGGCCTGCACACTCCCACCCCGATGCTCATCAACTGTGCAAGGCGGTTTTGATGGTTGGTGCCCCTCAGTCTGACCCCCTGGGTCTCCTCAGAGCCTGGTCCCCGCAGGTGGCTGTGGGGCCCAGCAGGGTGACCTGAGCCCCACTGAGAACACATTCTCTGATCCTGCCAGGAAGGGAAGGTGAAGCAGGACCGCAGCTTTGGGGAAATGCAACCTCAGGAAGCAAAGCGAGTTCTCGGTTCCAGTCTGGGAGTGGCACGGAGACCCCGAAGTTCTCCCCCCTGGAGCAATGGGCCCACCCTGAACACAGGGCATCTCCCCCAGTGTGCCACTGCCTCCACCCCCCGTCCTGTCCTGGAGGGCTGTCAGCCTTCAGAGTCTGCTTCCAGCCAGCACAGGACGCTCGGTTTCTCTCCGGGCCAAGGCCCCTGCCTGCCCGAGTCTGCCCCGCAGGTCCCTCCCGCCAGCCCCCGACGGTCAGCAGCAGCTGTAGGGTTTTTAGGAGTTGACGTCTGTCCTCAAGGGCCAGGACACTGTGCCCTCGGGATTAGGAAAGGGGGGGCTGTGGGTTGGGTCACGAGGAGGAGTCACTCCCTGGCTGGGGGTGTTTGGACCAAGAGGGACCTTGGTAAAGCCCGAGCACTTCCTCCTCGGCCCCCACGTCTCCCTCCTGAGAGCTGGGGTCTCTCACTTGGCACTTGGGAACTTGTCCCTCCCCGGGGCCCTGCACAGAACCACCCAGACCTCACTCTCCTTCTCCTCCCCATCCCTGCCATACTGCCCTCCTTCCTCTCCTGGGGTTCCCAAATCTCCAGACCCCCTAAAGCCCTGAGCTTCTGGGTAGAATCAGGCGTTCAGTCTTTTCGCCTCCGCTGAAACCCGGCAGTCAGCAGCCACCTCTGCACCCACGGTGGCTCCTCGGACAAGGTGGCAGACCTGTGGGGGAGCGGTGGGCAGCGCCCCGCACAGCGCTCAGAGCTGTGGGAGCCACGACTCCTGGGCAAAGGGCTGGCACCTTGCAGTCCGCCAGGTCCCCAGGCCCACCTGGCTGAGGCCAGGAAGCCAGCCGGCCACCCTCCTTCCCCAGGGCCGGCCGAGAGGCCTCCTGCTCGTCCACTGCGGGCCGGAGCCCACCCACCGCTGAGCATGTCCGGGGGCTTCTGAGCCTCCAGGTGTGCACCAAGGAGTCAGTGTGGACCGGGGACAGGCACAGTCCCCAGCAGGAGCCACAGACATGTCACCGGGGCAGCAGAAGGGAGCCAGGGGCCAGCATGTCACATTTCTTTAAAAAGTACTGACCCAGGACTGGATGCCCAGCTTAGAGATGTTCCCCCTCCCCTCGCAGTTCTGCATCTCCTGCCCCTCTCTACCGCTCCTGGCCTTGCTCCTGGGCAAAGGGAGACCCCAGGTGAAGACTGGAGCCCCTGCCTCACCCGAGTCTCACCTTCTGTCCAATAAACAATCCTATGGCCCAGAATGAATGCAGGGCTTTAAATATACCCACTTCCTCCTCTCAGCATTCCAATCCTCCCAGCACAGGATTCCTCTGCTAGGGAATCCTGCCCTGCCTTGCCTATCCACCCCCCCACCCCTCCTCCAACCTCCTCACCTCCCCTCTGCCCCACCTCCCCATGCCCCACCTCCCCTCTGCCCCACCTCTCCCTGCCCTACCTCCCCCTGCCCCACCTCCCCTCTGCCCCACCTCCCCCTGCCCCACCTCTCCCTACCCCACCTCCTCTTGCCCCAGCTCCCCCTGCCCCAGCTCCTCCTGCCCCACCTCCCCTCTGCCCCACCTCTCACTGCCCCACCTTTCCCTGCCCCACCTCCCCCTGCCCCAGCTCCCTCTGCCCAGCTCCCCCTGCATCCAGCTCCCCCTGCCCAGCTCCCCCTGCCCCACCTCTCCCTATCCCACCTCCCCCTGCCCCAGCTCCCCTCTACCCCACCTTCCCCAGCTCCCCCTGCCCCACCTCCCCCTCCCCCACCTCCCCCTGCCCCAGCTCCCCTCTACCCCAGCATCCCCTGCCCAGCTCCCCCTGTCCCACCTCCCCCTCCCCCACCTCCCCCTGCCCCAGCTCCCCTCTACCCCAGCATCCCCTGCCCAGCTCCCCCTGCCCCACCTCTCCCTATCCCACCTCCCCCTGCCCCAGCTCCCCTCTTCCCCACCTTCCGCACCTCCCCCTGCCCCAGCTCCCCCTGCCCCGTGCATCCCTGCTCTGTTCTCTCCAGCCTCCTGAAGTCTCATCTTGCCGCACATTCCAGGCTATGGCCCCACAGTGGAGATTGTAATTACTGCGTTAGCCCAGTGGCCTGGAGAAAGACTGGGGGGGTGGGGACTGAGAACTGGGGAGAGGAAGGTTCTTTATTAAATGCAGATGTTTTAAAATCACTGTAATTAACTGGAATGGATACCACGAATCACAGGCATAAAAGCTAAATGGGCTTTTGTTTTAACTGTTTGTCATATATTTAAAAGGGTCATTGGAGAACATAACACGAGATGTTCTTGCTCTCTTCCTGTTTGCTGTTGCCTGGCAAACGCTCTCTCTGGGCCCATGTGCGTGGGTGCACACACATGCACACACCTGCCATCCTCCCCCTCCCCTTCTCTCTCTCACACTCACACTCACATATACACACTGTGCACACACACCCTCCACACACACGCACTCTCTCACACATACACACGCACATGCATGCACACGTGCACACATGCGTGTGCGCACACACTGGGGCTGGCCTGAACAGGTCTCGGCTGCAAAGGAGGAGTAGGGTCCACACAGGCAGCTGAGGATGATTCTGGTCACCCCCTTGGAAAACGTCCAGAGAGGCCCGGGGGACTTCCTGCCTGGGGCCGCGGCGTGCACTGCTGGCCTCCCAGTGGCCGGACACCGAGGCCCACACTCCGACTCTGTCTCTGATCACCACAGCTGAGAGGCACATCCACGGAGACTCACTGCTCCAACTCCTTCTCTGTCCCACTAAAACGGTGGAGGGACAGAGGCACCCCCCTTTTGGTCAGACTCCCCCTCTCTCCCCCGGGGGTGTCAGCTTGTTTCCTACTTGGGCACTGTCTCTCCCAGGTCCAGGGCAGCAGGAAGGAGACAGGCTCAGGCCATGGCAGGGTGGCTAAAGTCTCCTCTGCCAATACCTCCTCCCCCTCTTCCTGGGCCTGTACCCAAAATACTTGAGAGCAGCGGGCCGCAACCTGTGCATGGCACGGCAGAGGGAGAACGGGACGGGCAGGAAGTCTGCAGCAGCAGGGGTGGGGGGTTCTCGGGAGTATCTCGTCCAGCCCAACCCACACCCAGTGCCCCCAGCCTAGAACTGCCCTGTAGGAAAAGGGAGCCAGTGTCAACCCGCCCCTTTCCAGGGGAGCCCAACAGTTCCATGGCCAGATGGAGCCAAGGCTCTGGGGCCTGACCGCCAGGAGCCCACCTCCACCCCCAGCCTTGCCCACCCCCTACACCCACCTCCTTCCAGCACAGCTGTTTCCCTGTGACGCTCCTGCCTCTTCTCCCTCTCCTGCCCCTCGCTGGAGCCAAGCTGCGGAAGAGGACAGGGGGCCAGGGAGACGTTCCTGGGATGCGCTACTGGAGCCAGAACCCACTTCCTCCACTCCCGTAGACTCCGTGGTGGGGCGCTAGGTTCCCTGGTATGACAATTAAGGCTGCAGTTTAGCTACACCCTAAACCACACTAGGACGCACACTCCCACGGAGAATAAGGCTTCCACGAGAAATGAGCTCTGGACACACCTGGAGGCCCACCCTGGAGGCCCACCCTGGAGGCCCACTCCCTGGGGACTCTCCTCCTTCAGGGCCTCACCTTTCCTTACAGCGTGGCCAGGGGAGAAACCCAGGCTTCCAGTTCCCACGTCAACTCCCAGCTCCACTGCCCTGGCACGCCCATCGCCTCCCTCCCCAGCTTCAAGAACTCCTCTTGGGGAACACCTTGGCCAAGAACCCCCGTAAGAGACACATTACAGGATCTCAGCCTGGTAACACACACGCCTGCCTAAATATAAATAAATGACACCAATGTGTCTCAGAAGAGTGCACCCTTATTTGGGTTTGCACAGTGGCATCTCCTATTCTTCTATTGTTGTAACATTATCTTTTCTATTGCATTCTAGTTCTACTTTCCACAGGCCATAATCTAGCTTTCACCCACTGGTGAGATTTCAAACTCCTCCTGCAGTTTGAAAACCACTGCTCGCTGTTCCGTGACCCAGGCTGCAGCAAGCTCTCCCGAATCCGGCACTAGTGCTGCTCCCAGAAACCTTCCTGTCCCGGTGTTGCCCTTCCTTTCTCACAGCCCAAGCAAACATGCAGGACAGCATCTGACCTTAGCTCTGCTACGCCACGCCGTCCTTTCTTCTGGCCTCCTCTCCCGCTCGCCTTCCTCCCTGGCATCACCAAGCTCTCTCCGGCAACTCCCTTCCTTGCGGTTTCCTCCCAGTTTTCCAAACTCTGGAAGGTGACTCCATTATTCGGAGAACACGACCTGGGTCTCCACCTCCTTGAGAGAAGACGGGAGGGAAAGTCAGAGCTTCTTGCAGTGTGAAGATAGCGTCCGCATGTCTGAAGCCCAACCTGACGTCAAACTACTCTAGTCCTGGCCAGCAAAGAGACACTCTCGGTTTTATGGAATGGATTTTTCAGGAAAGAGAGGAGCTGAACATTAGAGCTCCTCCCTGGAGTTCTAATGGACGTTAACTCCTCTGTTGCTCTAGAGACCCGCGTGAAATAGGACCCCATTACCCCTGTTCCACCGGCAGAATTGGATACAGGAAGTGGGGTACTTCCCCGGGGCTCCGGGGCTAACACCGGTGGGGCGGAACCGGGTGGCTAGTGGCAAGGACAGTAAGTCGAGTTCTTTCTGCTAAGAGGTTGCGTCCCTGGGGAGGGAGACCGGGTGGCAGAACAGGTCTCCAGGCAAACGGGCTGTTCAGCTAAATGGATGTGAAGCAGCCTTTCCTGGAGGTTCTCACACAGCCCTCCCCGCTGGAACATTCCAAGCTGAAGCCAACTGTTCTCGGGAGTGATAGAACCCAAAATGCGAAGGATGGGGGGGGGAGGAAAGGAAGAAGGGACAGAGGGAGGAAAGGAGAGAAATGGCAAGAAGGAGAAAAAAGGGACAGAAGTGGAGACAAAAATAGAGACAAGAAAAACAGGATCATAGCTTTTCACACGTTTTCTCCGTTTGAAAATAAACATTTTTTTTCACTTTCGAATATTGCTGAAACTGAGGTGCATCTCATAATCGATATTGAAAGAAACTTGTCTGCGAACGGCCCACCCGACAGCCAAGGTGGATTGGAACGGAGGAAAAGAAACGACTCCGAGTAGCTGAAGGTGACCCCGCAGCTGCTGGGTGAGCATCTCGGGAGCAGGCTGGACTTCCCAGCGCCCCTCGCGGATGCGTGCGGACTTCCCCCGTTTGTTATCCGAAGGGTTTCGCATAATCTGGTGACCATCCTTTTCGCCACGTTGACTCACGGGGAAGGAAACTTTGGGGCCACAGTTTTGTTTTTATTTGCACAGCCTTGTGTCTGTTTTCAAATGCATGCTCTCCGCAATTTTTTTTTTTTTTTTTGCAGAACCATTAACCTAATAAACCACCTTTTCATCGTGGTGCATGGAGATTACCCACTTCAGAGAGTACTAGACACACGCGTGCTTTGTGCTCCTGCACCTTCTGAGAGGAGGCTGCTAGGTTCAGAAGCCGGCGGAACAATGGGAGTTGTTTTAACTGTGTGATCCCGGCAATTAGAGAGAAGAGGCCTCTCAGGTAACTGCTGAGAAAGGTCCCTTCATTTGACCCTGCCTCATACAGCCCAATTTTCAATAAAATGAGACACTTCAGCGCTGTCCCTTAGGAGATCGCCTGGGCGTGCATAATCCCTGGATCTTCCTGGGGGTTATTCAGCCCGAAGTCCCCCCTGCTGACCCGTTGGCTCAAACCTGCCGTCCCTCTTCCCGCCTGGTACGTGCCCAGGGACGCTTCCCTGGCCAGAACTCCTGCCTGTGGCCACATCCGTGCAGCACAGCCTTTCCCTCCCCCTCCGGGGGCACCGCTCTTGTCGTTGTCGTGGGTGCCTTGCTTGAACTTGCATCTCTCCCCACCATCAGCGGAAACCCAAAGCGGTTCCGATGGTTTATTCATTATTTCCTTGTTTATCTACTGAGCAGTACTTCTACTGCAAATGCATTCCTACCTGAAGCAGAAAGGAAAACACATGCCAGCTCCTCACCCCCAAAGTCCCCTCCCCTGCCCAGCGCCGGGGCTTTGGATTTGAACCCAAAGCCACCCAAATACGCTGTACCATCTTCTCCCCAGGTACGGTGGGTTTTAGGGTTGGTGTTTGTCCCCAGGTTTCCCTCCTTGAAGTTTGATCTCCTGGTAGCCCAGGATGGGGACAAGGGCAGCAGTCAAACGCCACCTTCCTTCAGGCAGAATTCTCTCCAAGTGGACCGTAAAATCTTCCACTCGGGTACCCAGGAAACGTGGGCGCCTCCAGACACCCCTGTCCGGCCTTCAGTGCTTCCTGCTATGTGTGGCATTTCTTAGGCCTTCAGTCCCCTAAATTATATGAAGCCTGTGGGCCTCAGTTGTAAGACGAGCCTATTGTGGTTCAGCAGTTTGAGTTTTGAAGCGATGCTCTCCAGGTGGGCTGTGGCCAATCGCAATCACGGGATTGGCTGTTTGCCGCACACCTTAAGAGGGTTGGGCAGACCCTGTCCATGAGGAGCCTCCAGGTTGTTGTGCAGTGCCACCAGGTACCTGTCTCAAAGCCAAGCCCGTGGCTGGGAGGATGAGATGCATTGACAGAATCCAGGTGCCTATGCCAGCTCCCGGTGCCCCTTGGAGCCCCCTGGGTACCGCTCCGTGCTCATTTGAAGTTATCTGAATCCAGGAGTCCATGGGAACCATTAATACAAATAATAGTTGGCCGGGCGTGGTGGCTCACATCCGTAATCCCAGCACGCTGGGAGGCCGAGGCGGGAGTATCGCTTGAGCTCAGGAGTTCAAGACCAGCCTGAGCAAGAGCGAGATCCCCTTCTCTACTAAAAATAGAAAAATTAGCTGCACATGATGGTGCACACCTGTAGACCCAGCTACTCGGGAGGCTGAGGCAGGAGGATAGCTTGAACCCAGGAGTTTGAAGTTACAGCGGGCTATGATGACGCCACGGCACTCTAGCTTGGGCGACAGAGCGAGACTCTGTCTCAAAATAAATAAGTAAAATAATAATAATAATAGCAATTGTTAATCATCTAAAAGTAGGGGTATGTCCTTAAACAAAAATTGGGGTAACTAATATTACAAAAGGGGGAGTGGAGCTGCTGGCAGGGTCTGCACTTGACCGCCTCGCCTGAGCAGCCCGGCTCGTACTTCAGAACTCAACGTGCTTGTGGGACGGAACTGGGACGAGACGGGCACGACAGCGATTGAGGCGAGTTCCTGGGAGCCGGCGGGCCCCAGCGGGGCATGACAACCAGCTGGGGACTTCTAGGCCCTGTCACCACCTTAGGACACTCATCGTCACAGGTGTCCAGTGAAGGGTTTGCTGAAAGCTCCAGCTACCCAGCAGTCGTGGAAACAAGCCACCTGGCCACAGGAGGCGGCCGGTCCCCAGCCCTGCAACTCCCTGGGAACAACTCCCTTTAAAGCCACCTGGGTTTTCTGAGTGACAGGTATCAAATCTTAAGCTGGAATGAAGAAGGCACTCAAATATTATTATTAGCTACTTCTGTCGGCTTTACCAACAACTAATTAAATATCTTACACTTTACTAAATAAAAAACAGGAGGCAGCGTATCAGATATACTATAAACGCAATACTTGCCCAATATGGAACATTTTGGGAATATAAGAAATTATAAAAAAATAGAACCTGTTACCAATAACCTCCTTACCCGAAGATGACAACTATTAGCATTTTGCGGGGGTACTTTTCCTTCCAGTCTTTCCTCGGCATGGAAGTATTTTCGTGTAGCTGTGGTTGTACGACCCATATGTTTGATGTCTTACTTTTTTTTCACTGACAACTCCACCTTTCTCAGTTAACCTACAGCGTTTGTAAACACTTAACAGTTGCACACTAATCTATCGAAATATATTTAATCACTTTGTAACAGGCTGCTTTTAAATATGTGCTATTATAGAAATGCAACCTAAAGCATTCTAAAAGTTCAAATTGGGTCAGATGTAGTTCTTTAAAGACTGCGTGATAATCTGACGTCAGACACCCAGCCCGGTGATCCCGGATTTCCTAAGACTGCCTGGGTCTGCTTTTTCTTGACTCTCCCTAGAGCCTGGGAAGTGGAGCACGCCGTGGTTTGTGTTCTGAATATGTCCTGCTTAATCCGGCACTCGCGCTGAGCTCCTTGGTGGTAAATGCAAGGATGTGGCTGCCCTCCTAAAATCCTCTTCAGGGAACAATTCTCTGAGGTCTCACTGGAGTCTAATTGACAACTTTCTCTAATGGGCTGGGATGATAACTCTCTCCCTTTGAGCCACAGATGATGATTAATGGGGTTCCAATAGGGCAAGGTCTTTACTTTATTCTCACCTTCATTATTTTAATCTCTCTCTAAATGATCATCTAATGGATCTGTAGTGCTGTAAAATTCTGTGAATGGTGGGTGGGTGTCCATAAATCCCTCAAAAATCACTAGAGGTCCCCTCCACTTGATGAAGGGGCCTGCGGAGAGCTTTGGATAAAAAGTCTGTCCCAGCCCTGGGCTCCGGAGAGTGACCACAACCTGCAGAACGAGCGATAGGTGTGACTACACAGCGGCCAGATGACTCCAGCTTCCCCCAGTGGCCTGAGAGCCATCAAATTATAGTCACTTCTCGTGGGTAGGGACAAAAGCAAAGGGCGGATGGCGATTTGGAGACTCTCAAGGACGTGCAGGGGTGTGAGGATTATTAATTAAGTTGTCGATTGATTCATTCAATTTTTTGGCATCTTATTGACCAAGTTGGCCTGTGCCAGGCACTGCACCAGGTCAGGGGAAGCCGAGGTAGCTGGAATGACGCCAGGCTTCCAGGGTCTCACGGCCTCAGTGTGGGAGGAAAACTCTACAAGCCCACAATGACCACAGTGATAAAAGTGCTGGTAAAGTGAGGTGTCAGCAAGGTCGTGTTGAGTGCCTACTATGCGCCAGGCGCTACTCCAGGTGCTAGAAACAGACACAGACCCAAATCAGGGACGGAAACAGCAAATGGCTAATTGAAGCACACAGGATGTCGGACGGGACTGGGTCCTGTGGAGGAAAACAAGGCTGGGCACACCTGGTCGCCCCTTCTACAGTCTGCAGATACCGAGAGACCAGCTCCTGAGTGACACCACCCCGAGTACCTGAGGGGTTGTGCTGGTTCACGTTACATGACAACTCAGCTTGGCTAAAGCATATGGTCAAACACCAGCCCAGATGTCGCAGGGAAGGTATTTTGCTGATTTTTTTAGATGCAATGAATGTTGAAATCAGTGGACTCTGAGTAAAACAAATCGCCTTCCTTAACATGTGTGGGCCTCGCCCAATCAGGTGAAGGCCTTAAGGGAAGAAAGACAGAAATCCCCGAGGAAACAGGAATGCTGCCCCCCTACTCCCAACCCCCACCCCGGACTCAAGGCTGCAGCATCAACTCCTCCCCGGTCTCCTGCAGATTCCAGACTTGCCGGCCCCCACCATTATGTGAGCCAATCCCTTAAAATAAGTCCCCCTCCCTTTCTCTCTGTCTCCTATTGACTCTGCTTTGCCGGAGAACCCCAATTGAGCCTCACACAAGGCACAGTGACTGGCTCTGCCTCCTCCCTGCTCCCAGCCTCGATGGGCTGCCAGAGTCGGGGTGCAAAGGGCAGGGTGGGGGTGATGGGGTTACTGTGCCAGGGGTGCACCTGGGGACTCCACTCCCCAAAGTTTCTACCGGGAACAGCCGTGGGCACCGCCCCCACCTGTGCCCGCAGCCTGGCTGCAGGTGTCTGCTCACCTGCCCGTCCGCAGCCCCCGGTCGAGTGGAGCCCTGCACACCGCACCTCCCCAAAGGCCACTGCCGGGGCGTGTGTGCTCAGAGACAGAGGTTGCTTTCTTCCTGACCGCTATTGTGTTCGGTTTGAGTTGGAGCCCAGGGTGGAGCCGCTTTGTGGCAGAAAAGACCCTTAAATGAAGCCCAATAAAACCTTTCATGCTGCTAATCACTGCGCCATGTGCCACTCCGCACCCAGCGGTCTCCGTGGCTCACAGAAGCTCTACAAAGGGACCGTGGCCCTGCCGAGTGGCGGGGGGTGGCTGCCGCAGCCATTGGGACGATGTCTAACAAGGTCTTTCAGTGATAAGTACAGGATTCTCCAAAGAGATTTTTGCTGAAATGTCAGGCTCTGAGACTTTTTTTTTTTCTCCTACATCTAAACACGTGTCACCACTGCAGAACTGTGTTGTCTTCTGGGAACAAACACAGAGGCCCATTGTTTATGCTGCCAATTAGGAACCGTGTCTGACCCCAACACACAAAGGCCCGGTTGTGTCCAGACAGTGGAGGGAAGAGTCTTGGATCTCTCGACACAGGCCCTTGCACAGAGGAGCCGGGCTAGTGACTTACAGGATTCAGGAGAGATTTTTCTCCAGCGTGGCAAGCTGGCGCTCCAGCTGGGAGCTGGGAGAGCGCAGGTCTTAACCCTGGACCCCGAGGTGTCGCTGCACCGACAGTTCCTCTGCCAAGCCCCGTGGGCTGCCGTCTCTGAGCTCCTGTAGCACCTCCTCCCTGCAGAGCCGGAGAAGGAAGTTGGGTTGGGAAGAGGTAGCAGGTAAACTGAGCCTGTCAAAGGCTTCCTGGCTCTGCAGGGGGGCGTTTGCACGCGCCCCACCAACAGGCATCTGTTGCCACCACGGGTTGGCCACAGAGGCCACACGGGGCCTTCACGAGCCCCGGGAAGAGGCTCTGCTCACTGGCAGAGGCCCCCAAAGGCAACATCAAAACCGCTTTCTCGTTCAAGAAAGCTGACCCACTTATTTCGCGTGCTGTAAAAATAAAGATTAACGGTAGTAAGATTTTTCCCAAATAAATGTGGCAGTTACCAAAACCTGTTCTTCTGGGGTAAATTGCAATTGCAATTTGAAATTTCTCCCTGGAGAGAAGCCAGGGAGGCAGTTTTGCAGAAACACACCTGTGGCAAAACAATGCTGGCCCCGAGGAAGGCCACCAACACCATCATCATCTTCAGCATCAGCAGGCGACAGCCACACTCCCAGGTCTGATCAGAGAGGAGGACTCGGATTGGGCACCCCAGACCTAATGTCTAATAGGAGGTTTGTTATGTAAATTATGGCAAATTCATCTGACAAAACAGTGTGCCTCCCATTAAATTGGTTTTTATAAAGAGTTTATTGTAATAACATGGAAGATTATAAGGTGAAAAAGTTTCTTACTCCTAGACTAAACATGTTTCTCTTTTCCCCACAGAGTAATTCAAAGAAACTTGTAGGGCATAAACATAGCCATGGGTTGTTGTTTGTTTTTTGTTTAATTATGCTAAGATATGAGTCTGGAGGGAAATATTTTCAAATGTTAACAAAGGCTTCTTTGAGGGACAATGTGATATTTTTCTTCTCTCCGTCTTTCTATAATTTCTACGTCGTTTCATAAAGAGAGCGGGTGTTATTTTATAGAAGGGAAGAATAAACAAAAATAAACAAGCAAGCAGTTGCTATGATGGGAGACTAGGGTGGGAACTTCCCTGTCTAGCCTCTTCCTTGTTCCCGTGTCCCGTGACACTCATGGTCTGAGGATGGGCAGCTGGGAACCCGGCCCAGGTCACGAGAGACCAACACCCAGGACCATTCGGCCACCTCCAGGTTATACCAGATGCCAAATTTAGAGGTTTAGCAACCTCTGGATTCCACTCGGTTTTGGGTTTTGGGTGTCATTCCCCCACTTCTGGCTAGAGATGCGCACACATGCGTGTGCACACACACACAGACTCACGTGTCCACACGTGCACACACACCAGAATAGACTCATTTTGTCCTGTGGGGTTCAGCGTGAGCCTCGCCCTGTAGGAACATGTTTCCAGGATTCCTCACGCAGTCTCCCTGAAGGTAGATGGCCTCCTGTAATAGATGTTGGAATCCCAGTTCTGTTCCTCTGCAAGGGACATCGATCGTTGAAGCACAGCTGTAGATGAGGCAGATTTCAGTGATGATTCCCAGAATCACACTTTCCAAAGGAAAGGCTCCATTCCAGAGGTGACCTAGAGCAATGACACAAGGCACCTCCCTGGAGCTTCTTCCCATGGGCCTGTCCCCAGCAGGAGGGAAGCACACGCACGTCCCAGGAGACTGGCAACGCCGTGACTGGCTCCCAGGAGACCTGGTTTCACTTTCAGTGTATCGACTGATTGAACTCTGGGGCTTGGGCAGCAGCAATCAGCCAGTGAATGTCTCTCAATGGCTCTTCAAAAATATTCGGCATATTAATTTTAGCAAGAATTGCAGCTGAGTGTGCAAGGCCAGACTAGTTTCCGTTCCCCAAACTACCAGGTAGACCGAATCTGCCTCCATCACCCAGACCGGCTTCCTCACCTTCCTCACCTTTACGTGTAGGCATTGCTCTGACGCTCGCCTCCTCTTCAGTTCTACTGTCACCATGACAGCACCTCCCGGACACCCCAGGCAGAGGTAAGCCAGCAATGTCTGATGCAGAAGCCCATTCATTCACCCAACAAGCACTCACTGAGCACCTGTTACGAGCCACACCCACTGGGGATGTCACGGTGATCAACCGGGCACGGTCTGCTCCTGTGGCATCAGCCGGGCGCTTCAGAAAATGGCCAGAAGGAAAGCAGCGGGAATCCAGCCCCGCCGTCGGAGCAGGGCGGGCATCTGAGCCCAGCATCGTGCCGTCTGGGGTAACAAGGTGAGGAAACGGCTTGGGTGAAACCGGGTTGAGGCTCCCTTGGTTGACTTTACTAACAGACTTATGGTAGCATGTGCTTTGTTTAGCCAAATATTATTAAAGACAAACTATCCTCTGAAAGTTAACTGACCCCCCTCAAACCCTCCTGCTCCTGCTCCTGAACCATCATCCGCCCAGGCTCATATCTGGGATCACCGTGACACCCCCGTCTCCTGCCCTCCACTTCGTGGCCAAGTGTGTCTCTCTCTAAAATGCCTCCAGCAATTTCTTCGTGGCCACAACCCTCCTTATCTCCACCTTACCATATCCACCTTTCCTTCAGTCAACATTTATTGAATGCCTACTGTGTGCCAGGCACCGGGCCAGCGCTGAGACAGAGCAACAATCCAAAGCCTAAGTGTAGCAGCTGGGGTCCACTGGGAGTGACAGCATCAACCAGCTCACATGTAAGTGGAAATGAGAAGGTTGACAGAATAAGTGAATGAAAGAATGAATGAATGAACTAATGAGTGAACAACCAATTGTTTGGACCATATATGATCCCTGCCCTGATCCATCCTACACATACTGCCTGGATAATCGTGCCCTAGTGCTGCTTTTCTCATGTCACTCCCTACCTTAAACTTTCAGTGGCTCCCTACTGCCCACTAGGTTAAGTTCTCATTTCCTAGCTTGGTGGCTCTCCGTACTCTACGTCTCTAGCTCTGTTTCCTTCTGACCCTCTAGGGATAATGTAGGTGTTAATCTTACTATCGCTATGTTTGTTTTGCCTGTCTGGAAAATTCCCTCCCATTTCTGACGTTGAAACCTTATCCATGTGAGGGAGGGCAAGTGTGGGATGATGGCAGGTAGTAAAGAGACAAATTCTCGCCCTCCAGAGTAGGAAGTCATGATGTTAAAATAGAAAAATCAAGAAGGAAGAGTATAAGCCTATCATTTGGAAACAGGTGACTGAAGAAGAAACTGCCAAGGGATTTGAAAGTGGATGCCTCTGAGGGTAGAAACCAAGAGCGTGGAGGCGGGGGAGGCGTGAGACTGGGCCTTTTTCATTTGTTCTGTTTCAAGACTAGTAATACGTAATTGCCTTTTAAAACTGTATATAATACATGGATTAGTTTGCTTTTTAAAATAGTTCTTGATGCATACAGTGTAGCAAGAGAAAAAATTAAACAAGAACTAAAAATATTAAATGAGGTAGCATATCTAAAGTGTACAGTGTTAACACCTAGCATGTGATGAGTAAAGAATAAAAGGTTATTGTTACTTTTGTCTTTTCTATGAATCCTGCCCCCAAGCAGAGCAGGGCGGAGATGCTGTGTGTCTTCACATGATACCATGTTGCCACTCCCCTAACAGCTTCCTGACTCATTTCTTTGCCTTCAGTGTTTCTCTCGCCCTTAATTACACCATCCTAACTATCCACGGCATACTGATCTTCCCAAGACTGGTTTTCTTTTGAAATCCCTACGAAAAGACTTCACAAGGGTTTCCCACTGTGCCTTAGGGTGGTGGTAGCTGCTGTAACAAACAAGCCCCAACTTCTCAACGGATTCACTTAACACAAGTGCATTTTGTCACCTATCTAGTGTTTCTGGTTTTCAGATGTTTCTCCTCTTGAAGTTCAGGAGCACAGGCCCTTTCCATCTGGAGGCTCTTCCACCTACTGGGTCCTCCGCAACCAGGCAGGAGGGGAAGGAGCCGGAGGAGAAAGCACCACTGACCCCCCACCCACCCGCCTTGGTATGGGAGTGAATCGTGTCACTTCTGCTCACCTTCCTTTGTCCAGACGTAGTCACTGGTCCTGCCTAGATGAAAAGGGGGTTCTGGGAATTGTAGCTTTGGCAGGATAGCCTCTGATCAGTGAAAATTCACACGGTAGAAGAGCAGTGTGGGTTTTGGTGGGGTCATCTCAGCCACCTTCACCAGCTACGGAGCCATGTCCCGAAGCCCCTCTGAGCCGCGTGGTGCGCTCACTTACGCAGACTGTTTGGTTTCTGTCTCCTGACGGGAACCTTCTACAAGCCCAGCCGCCAGATCTTGCTGTCACCTCTCTCGCCTAGTTCCGGACATTGGATGGGACACATTCCATCCATCTAAATACGGCGGGATTTTTCAAGTACAGATGCCACCTCCCCTTTGAGGACTTTCTCTTTCTGCAGCCATCCACTCACTGATCCACTGAAACTGAATTCCTGAGTCACAGAGTTCGGGAGCTGCAGGGGACCTTCGTGATGTGGTTCAATCTCATTGGTATAATAAAAGGAAACGGGCACAGGGAGGTGAAGGGAATCCCCAAAACCACATTCCCGGTGGACATGCCCCACCCCTGCTTGCCAACAATTCATCGAGAACCTTTAAGGCCACCACAGGTCATGATCTGAATTTTGCTGAGCCACGAATTTGGATCCCGTGTGTGTCAGTAATGAGCCTGAGTGACCTCCCAGCGTTTGCATCTCAATGTGGGTTTTTTGCTAGGGTCCCCGCCTCCAAGATGGCCCCAGTGAGCTTCACCTCCTGGTATTGACACCCTGCGTCCCCTCCCAGGGGGCCAGTGCTGGTCTGTGAGACTGTAGCGTTGGGCAGAAGTGCTAGGATGTTGCCTCTGATATTAAATTATAAAGGACTTTGTCTTCTGTTGTGGCGCTCTCTCCCGATTACTCACTTTGGAGTAAGCCGTGTTGTGAGGCCTTATGGGGAGGTCCAAGACACGGATGCTTCCTGCCTGCCCCCACCCAGGTGGGTTTGGAGAGGATCCTCCAGCCCCAGGCAAACCTGCAGAGGTTTCAGCCCAGGTCAATGGCTTATTGCAACCTCATGAAAGACTCGGCCAGCCGGGCTCCTCCTGGACTCCTGATTCTCAGAAACCATGTGGTATGTACGTGTTTATTGTTTTAAGCTGCTAAATGTTGGGATAATTTGTTTCTCAGCAACGGATAACTAAAACAGTCATGTTTGTTGTCTGCTCACAATTTAAGCATGCGTTTTGCTTTACTTGGGAAGAGGAGAAAATTTTAAATTACGTATTATATTAAAGTTGTGTGTGTTTTTTTTAATTTGGGCTCTACAAAGGTCTCAGGAAATAATCTGCTTGAAAAGTCAATCATTCTGTTATTTCTTCTGTGTGTTGTCCCGAGTCTCCAAATAATTGGTATGCTACTAAGAAAAAAGAAAAAGAGGAAGGAAGAAAGGCAGAGAGAGAAGATGGAAGGAAAGAAGGGAGGGAGGAGCCCCATCCACCCCTCCAAAGCCATCCTGAATGCCATATCCCTTAGGGGCCTTTACATCCCTCACACCTAAAATCTAGAGGTGACTTCCACTACAGCTCTTTGACATTACCTTTCTGATGACATTTATCAGAGCTTGTCTTTATTCATTAATTCAACAAAGATATAAATCTATTGAGCACCCAGTGCCGGCTCTGTTCTAGGTTCTCGGGGATGCAAAGATCTTGTGCTGGTGGAGCTCACGTTCTCATCGGGGGAGACGACCAACAACAAACACAATACGAACCAAATTATATACCACAGAAGGTGATAAATGTTACAGAAAGAAGAAAAGGCAGAACAGGGAGGTAAAAGTATTTATACCATTACCACGCCCTTGCTCAGATTATAAGCAGTGCAGGAGGGTGGGCAGGAGGGATGGCCCCGAGAGCTTGGAAGGTTTGCAGTGCTGCTTGTGCCAGGTGCTTGCAAATATTTGTTTCATTAATGCCAGGATGAAGGAGCTCGCCCTAGAACAAGGAGTCCACTCAGATGGCAAATCCAGGAGTTACTGGCTGCTGACACGAAGCCCCACTCCTAGTTTATCACGAGATCTCTCAGCAGGATGGGGCCACAGAGAAGCCCATGCAGGTGAGAGCCTGTGAGGGAGCCTCTCTTCCACCCCAGAATGAGACTCTGCAACCTAAACCACCTTATCCCTCTCCCTGGTACACCAGATTGCCAATTTGGTGGAACTAGATCAAAGAAACCGCAATGACCCCACAGCCGTCTGCCCAGTAACACAGGGCCCAGATAAGTGAAGCTGTTTTAAGCACCTGAGCCCCCTGTACAGGTAACATCCTCATAATGACATCAGTCATCTCATGTCCCACACCTACACACCCTCCACAGATTTCCGCTGATTCTCATAGGAATAGACCCAATGGAAAGAGAGTTCTGCGCGACATCCATGTGCTGACCAAGCCCTCCACCACACTGAAAGTGCCACTTTATGATTCAGACCCAAAGAAACAAAGGCAAATGAAATACACTTTCCAGGCCGGGCGCGGTGGCTCACGCCTGTAATCCTAGCACTCTGGGAGGCCGAGGCAGGAGGATCGCTCAACGTCAGGAGTTTGAAACCAGCCTCAGCAAGAGTGAGACTCTGTCTCTACTATAAATAGAAACAAATTAATTGGCCAACTAAAAACATATAGAAAAAATTAGCTGGGCGTGGTGGCACCTGCCTGTAGTCCCAGCCACTCAGGAGGCTGAGGCAGAAGGATTGCTTGAGCCCAGGGCCGTGAGGTTGCTGTGAGCCCATGGCACTCTAGCCAGGGCAACAGAGTGAGACTCTGTCTCAAAAAAAAAAAAAAGGAAAGAAATATACCTTCCATAGTTTACATATGTGGTCCCATATAGTTTGGGGATTGAAATTTGTCTTACTAATAGGCAAAGATACAAAGTTTCTTGTTTGCTATTTTTTCAAGGTTTACTATGTTTTCCTATTAGGTTTAATATACCACAGGTAATTATTTAAAAGTAATACAATTAATATAGAATCAAACAATAATTTTTACTCAATAGCTCTTGAGCTCCAAAAGATCTAGAAACAGGATTTTGGAGCTAGAAGGAACCTTAGGCCACTTTCAACTTCACCAAAGAAATAAAAAAGACTGAGTGTAATGTCCTCCATTTTTTGCAAACCACCCCACAACACATGCATGCACTCATGTGTGCACACATGCACAAGCACTGACGCACACACACACCCACACATGCACACAAAGATCTGTGCACACTCACGTGCCTGCATGCATGTGCACACACACAAGCACTGATGCATACACTCACACACACGCACACAAAGATTTGTGCACACTCACGTGCATGCATGTACACACACACAAGCACTGACGCACACACACACTCACACATGCACACAAAGATCTGTGCACACTCACGTGCCTGCATGCATGTGCACACACACAAGCACTGATGCATACACTCACACAAATGCATGCATGCACACGCACACAAGACTTGTGCATGCATGTATGCACACACACAGGACTTATGCACACACACACACACATACACAAGTGCATGCATGTGCGCAGACTTACCTGCCTCTGCAGCTGCCGCCCTTGCCTCCCTCTGGTCTCGGGAACAGAAGCGGCCTTCTCTCTCCCTGCTCCCTTTGCAGGGCCCCCCCCCACCATCTGTCCAAAGATGTCTCTCACTTCATACTCAACTCCTTCTTTAGAACAAGCAAAGCAACACCTTCCTCTTTACTCTGTCCTCTCTGCCTGCTCTTAACAACAGGAACAAACAAAAGCCACCTTTTGGCCTCGCAGTGCCCTCCAGTCACATGCCTTCCTCTAACAGCGTGTGAGTGTCCTGGGGCTGCCCTAACAAGTACCACAAACTGGGTGGC
The DNA here is from genome assembly GCF_040939455.1 of Microcebus murinus. Lineage (NCBI taxonomy): Eukaryota > Metazoa > Chordata > Mammalia > Primates > Cheirogaleidae > Microcebus > Microcebus murinus. Next base: position 59,597,950 of record NC_134121.1, read on the forward strand.
TTAAGCCACAGAATCTCTTCTCTGCCATTCTGGGGCCCAGAAGTCCAAGGTGAAGGTGTCAGCAGGGTTGGCTCCTTCTGAGGCTGTGAGGGAGAACCTGTCCCAGGCCTCTTCCCTCCCTGCCCCTAGTGGTTTCCGGCATCTTCGGTGCCCCTGGCTTATAGAAGCATCGCCCCAACCTCTGCCTTCACCTTCACACGGCTTCTCCCAGCGTGTGCATCTGTGTCCAGACTCCTCCTTTGTATAAGGACACCGGTCATGTTCGATTAGGAACCACCCTAATGGCTTCACCTTAACTGACTGTACCTGCCAAGACTATTTCCAAATAAGGTCACATTCACAGGTACCCGGGGTTAGGACTTCAGCCTATCTTGGGGCGAGGGACACAAGTCAATACCTGACAATGCCCAAACTTAAAAACACGGCCCCTCCTTGCTCTCAGCCCCACCTGCAGCCTCCTGCTCCAGCTCCTGCACTGCCCTGCTGAGGACAGAATGGCCTCGCAGCCGCCCGACTCCACGGACACTTTCCTGTTCCCATGATAGGGACCTTGCTGCCACCCTGTTGTCCACCTGCTCCTTCCTCAAACCCTGTTCTCTTTTGGTCTGTTGCCCCCAGTGGAATCCAGCATCTCTGGCTGTCTCTTCTCAGACTCCTGTAGGGTCTCCTTCTCTCCTGGGCGTTCCTCGGCCTCAGTACTCAGCCTTCTCATCGCCGCCATAACCCTCACTCCGAGCTGACCACCTGCATCCCTGCCTTCAGCTGCCAGCCCTGCGCAGACCACCCCGGAGAGATTTCTCCAACCCGGACACCCCAGATCCGACCATCGCCACTCACGTTCCCCGGGTGCCTCCAACTCCACACGGACCAAACCAGACTGACCCCTTCTTCCTCAGGCCTCCGACACAGCCTCCTCCTCCCCCTGTAGCCCCTGCCCTGCCTCACCAGCAAGACAGCTGGGCAATGTCCTTCACCATCTTCCTCACCCTCCATACACATCAGTCCCCAAGAGCCCCAGAGTCTAAGTTAAAATTATCTTTCAAATAGATCTTCTGTTGCCACCCTAGGTGCTTCCATAGGTTCTAACTTCCTGGCTGCATGCTGCCTTCAGGATAAAGCCCAAACGCCTCAACGTGACATGAGATGCTCCCGGTGCCCTGGGCCCTGCTAACTCTCCCTCCCCCACACCTGAGCTGGTGCAGCCCCACTGGTGCCTGGTAGCCCCTGAAAGTACTGTGCCGCAAGCTCCCTTCTTCCTTTACTCCGGCTGCTCCCTCTTTCTTCAATGTCCTTCCATCGCAGTCTGCCCACTGCTGCTTCCCTTGTATCCTTCGAGACTAGGATCTGAGGTCCTCTGGGAAGTCTTCCTGGGCCCTTCGGAATGACCAAGGTGTCCCCTGCCTCCTTAAGCCCCTTGTATATATTGTAATCATATCTTAACCATGGCTTGCAGCTTTAAACCCCAGCACCTAGCCACTGCCTGGCACTTAACACATGTTCAATAAGTGTTCGATGAGTATCTCCAACTCAGTGAGGAGCACAGAGGAGACATCTGAAGCCCAGAAATTTGCCTAAAGTCAAACGACTAGTGAGCAGTAGAATTGGGACTCACCCTTACTCTTTTTTTTTCTTTTTTTGAGACAGGGCCTCACTCTGTTGCCCGCATTAGAGTGCCTTGGCATCAGCCCAGCTCACAGCAACCTCAAACTCCTGGGCTCAAGCGATCCTGCTGCCTCAGCCTCCCGAGTAGCTGGGACTACAGGCATGCGCCACCATGCCCGGCTAATTTTTTCTATATATATTTTTAGTTGTCCAATTAATTTCTTTCTATTTTTAGTAGAGACAGGGGTCTCGCTCTTGCTCGGGGTGGTCTTGAACTTGGGACCTTGAGCGATCCACCCGCCTCGGCCTCCCAGAGTGCTAGGATAAAAGGTGTGAGCCACTGCGCCCGACCCTGCCCTTATTCTTATTTTAAGTTTCTCCTCTCTAATCCAGCGTCATGCCTAGAGCAGTGGGAGACCAAGTGCACCAGAAGCACTTGGGGAGCTGGTCAGACTGCAGACTCCTGCGCCACACCTGGACCTACCGTGAATGCGTATCGTAAACAAGCTACCTTGGTGTCAACAGAAAGTTTGGGAACCAATGCCTCATGCCTTGCTGCTGTCTGAAAGGCCTTTGCAAGTTTATCACATTTCTTTAGAGCCAAACCAGTCGCTATCCACTGGTGGCAAGCAGGGGAAACTGAGGCCAGCTTCCTTACATTCTCATTGAAAAGCAACCATTTGTTTGAACCCTGAAGCTTTTCCATTTAAGAGTCCACAGGCAGGACGAAAATCATACTCGTAGACTCAACAGATACAGAAGGAGGGGTGGAAGCGGGGGCTCTGGGAGGCAGCCACAGGGGAGAGGGGCATCACGCACTAACAGAACCCCAGGAAAAGGTGCCCTTTATGATTCTTCTCAAACTTCAGTGTGCATGAGAATCACCTGGAGGCCTGCTTAAGCCACAGATACCTGGGCCCCGCCCCCAGAGGGTCTGAGTGCAGTGGGTCTGGCAAGGGGTCTCAGAAGTTGCACTTCTTTTTTTTTTTTTTAATTTTTTTTTTTTTTTTTGAGACAGAGTCTCGCTTTGTTGCCCAGGCTAGAGTGAGTGCCGTGGCGTCAGCCTAGCTCACAGCAACCTCAAACTCCTGGCCTCAAGCGATCCTCCTGCCTCAGCCTCCCGAGTAGCTGGGACTACAGGCATGCGCCGCCATGCCCGGCTAATTTTTTCTATATATATTAGTTGGCCAATTAATTTCTTTCTATTTATAGTAGAGACGGTGTCTCGCTCTTGCTCAGGGTGGTCTCGAACTCCTGAGCTCAAACGATCCACCTGCCTTGGCCTCCCAGAGAGCTAGGATTACAGGAGTGAGCCACCGCGCCCGGCCTAGAAGACGCACTTCTAACAAGCTGCTAGGTGGTGCCCATGCTGCTGGCCCAAGGAGCACACACTGAGAACTGCTGAGCTAGTCAACCTTTTTGCTCAACGTAATAACCCATTTTGCTATATCCATGGAAACAGGGACATGATCACCCTTTTCTGCTTAGACCCGTCCATAGATGTGAATCTTACTACTTATTTGAAAATGGAGTTTCTATGGATAACTCTCATGATTCTTGAAGTGAACCAAAATTTGCATCTAATATCTTTCACCCACTGACCCCAGGTCCGCCTCCCAGGTTCTCACAGAATAGATTTTTGCCTATTTGTACGTAGGAGTTTCTTAAATATTTGAAGACAGTCATCCTGTCCTGCCTGTCTCTTCCTCCCTACACCAATCTCTTCTGCTACTTTAGCCATTGCTCAAAGAGCGAGGATTTCCAACAACAACCAGTTGTATCCCCGAGACAATTTCTACCTTTTTCAGTTTCTTTCTTACAACATAGTGTCCAAAACAGGCCGTAATGGTCCATTTGGGATCTGACCAGCTCAGAGTACAGTCTCTTGAACTGGACACCTATTTTAATGCAGGTCATATTTTTTTTATTAATAACAAACCATTTCCCCCCTTTAGCCCTGTTGAGCATGTAGTCACCTAAAACTAGAATTTTTTACATGACCTCATATCCAGCCAGATCTTCTCCATCTGTCCTTAATTAGTTGTCTTTTTAACTTAAGAGCTACACTTAACATTTAATCCTCTTAAATGGAATTTTGTTGGTTTTGCCCATTTTTTATAGATTCCCAACTTATGCCTCACCACTTATGAGGTGGTGGCAGCAGGGCTGAGAACAACAGACCCCAAATATGAACGTACTCATTTTACAACTTACTCAAACATTATCAGTGCAAACCGCCACCGGTAAGGGACACTGTGATCTGCAATCCCCGGATTCCTGGCCTCAACATTTCTGGGTCAACTCTAGTTTCAAATATTCTCTCTCTTGCCACAAGTCCACATGCCAAACCATGAGTCTAATTTGGGGTTCAGGAAATACAGTGTCTATGGTGCTGCCTTTCTTCCAGGTATCCAGAGTCTGAGATAATAAGAGCAGACAACTATTTTGCCTGGTTAAGCTGAGAGAGGAGGATAATGAAGGGAATCAGACAGCCAGGAGCTGAGAGGTCAGCATCACAAATTCAACATCAAGGACACTATCAGAAATGCAATTTCGGTTCAATTTTCCAAAAAGTGAAGTTCTGCTTATTGCAATGATTGGTCCACCCAGATACTCCGGTTCTTCATTTATTTAGCAAGCTTCTTTCTGGATGCTGTGTATTTTGAAGATGTCATTTTGCACTCCCTCCTGGAGCACGCGATGTTACCACTACCTTTGGGAAACACAAAAGATGTATGTTCTCCGCAGTCGAGGATTAAATTAATGTAAATAAAAAAACAAACGTTGGACAGAAAAGGCAGAAGCCTCCATGTCAGCTCCGTCTGCCTTCAGATCCTTTCTAAGGGATGTGGGTTTTCGGGAGAGGAAATACACAACACAACAGGCATTTGAAGACGACTTTGGAGAGTGGTTTGTGCATCTGACTACCGGAGGAGGGCTTAAAACATGGCAGTGAGAGAAGAAAGACGCCATCGGAGCTCGTGGGAGCCCGAAGGGACACGAGAGAGGAGGATTTGTTGTGTCTCTTTCATCCACGGACATTTCAAAGCATGACACTCGCGGTCGCGGGATCGCATTGCGAAAGTGCGAGCGTTATTGTCTCCTCGGCAAGATGGGGACACGTAGGCAGGGAACGGCCCCTTCCAGCACCAGCTTGCAAGCGGCACCGCCGAGCCTGCACCGCACGACGGGAAGAAGCGAGCCTGCTCCCACCACCTTTCACGGCAATGGAGAAAATTCTTGGTTTCCAACCCTTTTCGTGGCTTGAACCGAAAGTTAAAAAGGGACTTTTCCGATTGCACATTGCGCCTGACCTTACCTACTATTAATGAATAATGCATGTCGGAGAGGAGCCGTGGCACGGAGGATCGCGGCGGGAAGGAACCCTGGGGTGTGTAGGGCCGGGGCGCCCGGGCTTGGCCCGGACAGGCTGTTCTGTTTGCGCAGCAGGGTGGGGGTGTTTGCTCCCGGGGAGAGGGACGTCTCCCTGGGGGACTGCTTCGCAGCCAGGCTTGTTTTGCTCGTAGCTGGGGGCTCCCTGGGGAGCCGCTGTGCGCAAAGGCGGGCCGGACGCGCCGCGCCGGGGCCCCAGCCGGCTCTTGTACGTGTGTGCACGGAGGGGAGATGCAAGGCGTGTGCACGGCACGGGCCGGACGCGCGCCGCAACGGGCGCCGCACAGGGAAGCAGCGCCGCCGGGCGAAGACACCGCGCCAAGCTGGCCTGGAGAACCGAGCGCACCGCGGTCGGCTCCCCTCCGGCCGGGACGCTGCTGCGGAGCCACCACACTCAGAGGCGGGAGGGCAGGCGGCGACTGGGAAAGACGCCGCGCAGGTCTCCACGCACCCCCGGGAGGAGCCGGAGCTCCCAGGGCAGGCGCGCACCCGCCGCTCGCACCCCGGCGCGCTCCCCGCGCGGTCTGGGGAGCCTCGGCGCGGGCGGGTATTAAGGGGACAGGAGGAGGCGTGGCATGGCCGAGACGAGCCAATGGGCCTGGGAGGGGCGCGCGGGGGCGGAGCTCCATCGCAGAGCGCCGATTGGCCAGTTTGCCCTCCGGTATGCAGATGCGGTGGGAGTCACGTGCCAGGGGCCGGGACGACTTCCTGTTGGAGGCCAGCGCCGGGCGGGGAAGGGGGCGCGAGCGCCCCGTCTGGTTGAAGCGGGGGGAGGGGGGTTCTTGTCAGTTAGAGCAACAAGATGGCCGCGGTGGCAGCTCCGCACCTCAGCGCGACGGCCCCGGGAGCCGCAGCCGCCGCCGCCGGCCCCGCCGCCGCGCAGCCCTGAGCGCCGCCCAGGCCGCCCCCGCCGCCCCCTGACAGGGCCGCCCCCGCGCCCGCCGCGCTCCCGCCGCCGCCCCCGCCGCGGGCCTGCCCGAGCCGGAGGCGGAGGGAGCGGAGCGGCCCCGCGCCCAGCCGCCCGCCGCCGCCGCCGCCTCGGACCGGGGCCGCGCCGGAGCCGCGTCCCGCCGGCGCGAGAAGGAGGCGCGCCGCGGCGTCGCCGGGGCCGGACCTGGACCTGCCGGGACGCGCCGCCGCCCACCCGCCCGCGCCGCCGCTGCCGCCCGCGCCGGGACCTGAGCCCGCGGCGCCGGCGCTGAGCGGGCCCCCGCCGCCCGAGCGCCCCCGCGGCCGCCCGGCCGTTCGTGCCGCAGCCGCCGCCGCCAGGCCCGCGCCGCCGGAGCCCCGCGGAGCCGCCGCCGCCGCCGGGGACGGAGCCCAGGTGAGCGCGGCCGCCCGCCCCCTCCTCGCCGCGGCAACTTCGCCCGGAGGTTCGCGGGCCCTTTGTTCGGCCGAGCCGAGCCGAGCCGGAGCGGGCGCCGGCCTCGAGCGACCCCCGGGCCGGGCCTGCCGGCTGAGGAGGCGCCGCGGGAGCGGCCCGGGGACGGGCGCGTGTGCGTGTGCCGGGAGCCGTGCGGGCGTCTCGCGCGCGGCACGGGCGGGCGTGATTGGCGCGGGCGGTTGCGGCATGGACCGGCCCCCAGCCTGGAGTCGGTGCGGCGGGCGGGCGAGACCCGGTCCTCCGCACGGCGCCCGCCGGCTTGGCGTCTCCGAGGGCGCGCGCCGAGCCGCGGCGCTTGGGGCCGGGGCGCGGGCGCCGTTGTTTGCGGCCAGAGGGAAGCCCGGGGCGTCCTTCGGCCGGGCGGAGGGCCCCTGGGCGTCCTGCGGGTCTGGGATCGGGTGGACGCCTAAGGGCGCGCGGACCGCGGGGAGATGCGTGTGAGGAAGGCGGGCGTCCGGCGTCTGCCCTGTCACCAGATAGCGCCACCCGGGCGCCGCGTCCGCGCCGCCGCTTGACGCGCCGCGTCGCCTGCGCCTTTCCCTCGCGGAGGAGATTGAGCGGGCCGCTTCGTGCCCATTAGAGTGTGCAGGTGCGAGCGCAGGGGCTCGCTGCGTGCCGGCCCGGCGAGGAAAGGCCCGGCGCGCGCGTCGGACGGAGCTCCAGGGGCGTTAGCGACGACGAGGGGCTGCCGCCGGCGTGCGGCGCCGGGAGGCGGGGCGGGGCCGCGGGGTCGCGGCGCCCCTCCCGCGTTTGCAGGCGTCCGGCGGTGTGGCGCTTCTGTGCGCGGTGGGTCGAGTTGTCTCGGTCCTGCACCGCTGCCAGGCGAAACCTCCGTTTAAGTGGCCTCTGCTCGGTTATTTCTAAGGCGCGGACTGCAGGTCCTGAACCCCAAATGGGGCTCTGTGGCTGTCCAGCTGGAGCGTCTCCAAGGAGTGGCGAGTTGGAGCCCTCTCACTGGCGTCGTCCATTGTGTTCGCCCAGGTTCGGTTTTGTTTTTTTGTTGTTTTTTTTTCCCCCGTGTATCTGGTGTTCACGCTGATGTACTTGGGCCAGTGTGAGTAGCCGGTTTGTGACTGTGCCTGAGAAGGTGGCGCGTCTCCGAATGCAGCTAGACCGCGCACGAGGCTTACTCTGTGCAAGTTGTCGCCTGCATTTAGACTTGAATAACTGTGCGAATGAGGTGACACGCTGGAAACGTGGCTTGAGCGACTTCAGAAGGCGGTGGTGGCCAGTGTGAAATGTGGAGCGGGTGCTGACAGTTACATTCACGGGTTCCAGACTTCCCTCGGTGCTAGGTGAAAGAATAAATGATAAGGCTTGGCCCCAGGCCAGATGAACTTGGTTGGTAGAGGGCACCTTGAAGAATTTTACATTATTCCAGAACAACAGAGGTGGTGATAATCTTTGAACGTTTTTCAGTATGGCACCTCCAGGATGCTTTGTTGGGAAAAATAATGCAAAATGAGGTTTTTAAGTTGACTAGTTTAGTTATATTATCTGAATTAATTTTTTTGTTTGTGTTTACAAAACAAAGTAATGGTGTGAATAGTTGTAACTTTGTTTCCTGATGGTAAGAAGTTTTTGTTTTTTTTTTTCCTACAGAAAGTTTTCAATATTTTCATAAGAATAGAGAATCTTAGAATCTGTTTTTCTTTCACACATTGGGTCTGGAGAAATTAATAGTTCAGAAAATGGTAACAGTAGAATATAAATATACATAGACTTAGTTTTATTATAAGGATCTGATTTTAACTCTGTACTCCTATGCTTCTTGTCCAAACCAAAGACCTTGCTTTTACCTTGGTTTTACTATTAAGGTATGAAATTAAATAAGGTTGACACTGAGATTGTCATAAAGTTTAATCTTAATAATTTTGCTTTGGAATCTGGCATTTAAATATTCTGGTAGCAACCTAGAGTATATGTATATGTTGATTTTAGATTTTCCTCCTTATGATGTTTATTGTCATTTTTTTCAAGTAGGATACGTTTTAACACTTTAACAAAGATTATTTTGTAACAGATTTGTATTTATACTTAGTTGGCTCAGGAATTTTGGAATAAATAGTTGCCATTAGGATGATGATTGTGAAGGGAAAATGGGATGAATTGTTTCATTTGACATTCAGTGATTAAAAAATAAGTCATTTGGGGATTGTATGAAATTTTAAATTATAGTATTTCTCACCATCACCACCTTTTTGTTAAACAGCCAGCTTTACTCATAAATTTGTGCTTTTCCAAATGCTTTCATCTGTCCCACTTCCAAAACCAAGCCAGAGGAGGCGGTCAGTGCTGGAGCAAGACAGCCTTTTTCCTTAGTGAAGAGAGCTTTCAGTTAGAAAGAAATGAAAGATAAAATTCCTGCAGTATTGGCTGAGAATGGGGTATATGCATTACCTCCCAACTCCAAGTGAGAGGATGAGGTCCTGAATGTAAACTTATTCTTGCTCAACCCAGGAAAGTGAGGCCAACTTGACATTTTAAAAAAGACTACTAGTGGAAGTCAGTTTATTTATCCACTATTTGATTTGAGTATATAGAGTCTTTGGCATCATATAAGTTCCCTAACAACTTACCTTTTAAGGCCAAAGAATCAATTTAAAGGCTGTTTTGGGGTCTTTGGGGCCTTCTCCAGTAGGAATTGGATTCATTAGATTGCATGCTTATTTTTTAAATTACTATTTACCACTCAGTCAGAGTTTATTGTGCTAAGGGGATATTTGAGATTTTCTAAGAAAGACAATAGATTGGCAGTGAAGTTTAGGCTATTCCATATATCCAAATAACACAGGAGACAATTAAGATTTGGGGATGCAGGAAGCAAAAATTACTTTGCCAGAGCAGCTGAAGCCCATGGGAAAGGCATGAGAAACAGAGAGGAGACCAGGGACAGATTTATAGATGCCCTTGGAATGGGAGAAGGGTAGGCTGAGGGAGCAGGAGATGGAGGCCTGAACCAGCAGACTGTGAAAGGTTCCACATAAGCAGTGAAGAACCAGGTACCTTTGTTTTTATCTCTTTTGTTTTGTTTTGATTGAAATTGTTTTGGGTTCTTTCTCATGATTTTCAGACAAATGAGTTTTCCCCCTCCAGCTCTGTCTCAGAGGGTCTTCCCGTGTTTTATGTGAGCAGTAAGGAAATCTTGTGAAGAGTGTTGGTGACTCAGTCTCTAGGTTCCCTTGTGTGGTAACTGGATTCACAGTGAAGGTGACTGGATTTTAGTTGCTTAATTAAGATACTTAACATCTTAATAATTTTGTTTGGAGATGCCATAGATTTGAGTAGGGAAAGCAAAATGTCAAGAACTGGCTAATATTTTGGGGAGTAGATTTTATGGGGTTGTGCTATAAGCCATTCTAATTATGACTATCTAAATTTTTAGAGATGAGCTTCTAAATAATTGTTCAGTCATGAGGAGAGCATTCTTTACAAAATGATATGCAATAAACTTTCTTTAAATAGACTTTAATGCAATAGAGATGCATTATAAATTTTCAGCTTATACACAACTTTTCAAGAATATAATTACTTAAAAATATAAAGGTTACTTGTCAGAAATAACTATATAACCTTGTGTAAGGGAGTGGGTAGGTGATAATGAAACCAAGGAATGCATAATTCTTGCCCAGTGAACTTGTTTGAATAACTCAATTAAAATAATCGTGCAAGTTTTCTGTTGTACAGTTATGCATCTGAACTGTTAACTTATTAAATGAAAATTAGAATATATATTTTTTAATTCTCCAATGAGGATATAAAAAGGTTTTACATGTTAAAAACATGGTGAAAATCCATACCCTTTGTGCCATTTTTGGAGTTTTACTAAAAATGAATTCTTTTCTTGATGTCAGATGTTCTCAGAGACTGAAGAAACTATTGCAGGGATGGAGAGCTGTTTGTTAAACATGCATTCTTCCTCTGTAGCCCTCAACAGACTATAGAGCTGTGTGCAGAGCTAGACAATCTGGGCATCCAGCCATAAAACATCACTGCTGCAGCACAGATAGTTGTTCGCACTCTCCTGAGCCCTCCGTGGTGGCAAACCACAGCAGAAGGAATGGCCTTGGGAAAGCAGCATTCACTGCTGTTTTGAACTCTTAATATTCTCTGTGTCTCTCTGAGTTGCAGCTGTGCCTTGGGACTTTGTTTCTAAAATATAGTAATGATTAAGGATGGGCAAGAATGTATGTCTGCTTATATATGAATATATGGCCCTCTTGTCAGCCAGTGGATTTGAATATAAGGAGTATAGTGTCTGTCCCACTGTCTCCCTCTTTATTTGCCTTTTTGTTACAACATTTTTCTGTTGAAGAACAACCTGTCTGGAGACACTTCTGATCACCAGGCCACTAGGCCACACAGAGTGCATGTGGCCCAGGAAGTCACCTGGAATCTGTCATCTAGAGAGCTGGTGGGATAGATTGGTCTGACATGGCTAAGTTTCTACTTTACTTTCCTCATAAACCTCTTTAACACAAGTTTTTAAATTTTTCACACAGAAATGAAATAGTGTACATCAGCTCAGCATCGTTATAAGCTTATATGTTTTCTGTGACCAATATCCATTGTATAGATCCAGGTGATCCCCTGTAGTCCTCCAGAATACAGACACCTGAACAGGTCTTTTCTCTTTAATCTGAAGACCTCCTCTGTTTTCCTTCAGACTATTTTAGAAATTAACAGTCTTATGTCTTTGTCACATCCTTCCTCGGAAGGCCTGAACTGCAAACCTACCATATCTCAATATCAAGTCAATTAGATAACACCTATCTGCGATTGAGTCCTTTACTGACATGCAGATTGTCTTGATGTAACTGACTAGTGCCAAATGCACATTAGTGCCAAAGTGGTTATTGGGAGTGTGTGCTTTATTTGATTCATTTTATGTGTGCCATGTAGCTTATTAAGAACAGGATCTCACAGCTAAAATCAGGTGTTCGATTGAGCCCAGCAAAGGTATTGTTTACTTATTATTCGCAAATATAATTTCTTTTTAATTACTTAATAAGCATGGAAAACCTAAGTTAAAATAACAACCAGGAATTAAACTGAGATCTGAAATTGGGAAATGGCAACATAGGCACATTATCACCTCTCTAACCATTCTTGTTGTGAGAAGATGTTGACAACAGAGTTGTTCAGAAATTACAGTGGAGGAGATGTCAAATTACTCCTTGGATCACATTATATTTTTCTCACAGTACATGTGAAATATGAAATGCAGAGGGGAGGGGCCAAGTGTGTAGGTAGGGAATTTAACAGTCTTTGTTCTTCAGGAGGCTGTGGGCTGATGCACAGCGAGGGAAGAAGTGATGCATTTGTGGGACCAAATACATTTGGGTCACTGAGGATAATTGGGAATTGTGAGTTGGGGGTGGGAGAGTTTAGAAAGCATCTTCTCAGGTAACCAGATCTCCATTTAAAAATAATCTTTGAGCATTTACTTTGTGATAGTATGCCAAGGACATGAGTATTATCTTATTTAATCCTCACAACAGTCCTGCAGAGTGGTTGCTTTTATTATTACCATTTTATAGATAGACGAGCAGAGGCACAAAGAAAGAAGTAATTTCCACAATATCTGCAGCTTATAGGAATTGAAGCCAAAATTTAAACTCAAACATACACTTCAACGCCATCACATGTGGAAATAGCTTGGATTATTTTAATGGCTTCTTAATTAGTCTCTCCTTTTGATCTGTTTCCCACTGATCCAGCTGCCAATATTAACTGAATGTGTTCTGAGCATTTTATGTATATTAATTCATCCATTCCTCAACAGCAACTTTTGTAGGTTAGGTACCATTGTGTTCATTTTATAGATGAGGAGTAATAGATGATGGAGGTTGAATAATTTGTCCAAAGTCAGAGCCTTAATAAATGTGTCTAGGGCCTCTGATGCCAGCACCTGAGCTCTTTGTCATTCCATCGTACTGTCTTCCAAAGCCCAAGCCTGATCACGTCATTCTTACGCAAAAACTTTATGCTTGCCCTGTTCATTGGCCACAGTGAAGGAGACTGGCTTTTCCCTCCCCTCCCAGAGCTATCACACTAGTGGTAGAGAGAGACACAAAACAGGCTGTTTAAAAAAGAGAGATAGCAATAAATGTTGTGAAGAAAGCCACATGCACATATTTAACCCTTTGCATTTGGATGTCAAGTGTGGATAATGTCGAGTGGATAATGAGAAAAAAGCGAGTGCAAAGAGTTAAAAGTTAATAAAAATCGAAGGTAATATATGATTATATAGCCATATACCATATCTACTGTCTTCAGAATATATATCAAAATATTGGATGCTCTGAGAAGTCCAGCAGCAAAAGAAATATATTTACCTTTATCAGTCCAGTATTTCCCAAGCTTATGTGACCAGTGAACGTTGTTTTCCCTTCATACCACCTTTTATTTCAATGGGACAGACTTTGGAAAGTGCAAAAATAAATAGTGCCCAGTCATTCAGGTAAGAGAAGAGGCATGTGGGTTGGAGTGGTCAAGCAAGACTTCACTTAAAATGGGTTCTGAAAGATTGGTAGAATTTGCTTGGATGGAAGGAATAGTCTACAAGGAGAGATGAATGGGGGAACATTTTGTAAAGTGTGTAACTTAATAGCTGGGACATAGTTGGGACTTGACGTATTTATTGAATAAATGAGCACTGAGGCCTAGCTGTAAGTGGAGGTGTTGTGTTGGCAGTAAGGTTTAGGGGCTTTATCGGGTAGAACCGTGATTCTTTGGCTTATTAGGAACAATTGATGGTTGTTGAGGGTCATGACATGAACCAAATGGTAGATTAGAAACTTCCTTGAGCAGAAATATGGCGTTACAACGGGCTGTTGTAGTTGTCTGTGTAAGGTGATGCAAGCCTGGAGGAGCATACTGATAGGTCAAACTGAAAAGGTAACAGGAAGAATCAGCAGGACAGAATGATACTTACTTGCTGCTCCTCCTAGAATGCCAGAGAGGCTTTGTTAAAATGTTTCATCAAATATATACACTGTGTCCTTCTTAGAGGCTGATGGGGAAAGTGATACATAGATAACAGTTTTAGGAAAGTTTATTGTATGAGGTTGTGATCTGGGGTAGAGATTTGACTCACGGTGTAAATCCAAGTATGTAATGAGTCCTGTAATAATAGGGTTCTGCTGTTAATTATGGTGAATACTGTCATTAAAATTGAATTTTCTTAGTATCATACCCATAAAAAATTCTTAATTCAGACTTTATGTAACAGTCCCAGATATATTGTAAACTTTATGGATATGGGTATTGACAGAAAAGTCTTCAAAGTTTCAAAGAAACGTAAGATCCAATTATAATGTACATAGTACAGTAGTGTTAGTTATAGTTGTGTTGAAGTTACTAGAACTTTAATGGATTCCTTAAACTTAAAGAATAACTGATTATTTTTCACTCCTGCAGAGTGGAGTGGGTGGACTTTAAAACAAATAAAAATATTTTTTGTTTTACCATAGTCAGGTACAAAGAATCTTAGCCACTGTTGTACTTTTGTATATATTATGGTTTTGTATTTAAGCATTATTATTTATTCTTTCCTATTCAATTTACAGTTTAAAATCTCAGCATAGTCCATTGCAGATTAGTGCTTTGCAAAAAAAGTTTATTATTTTGATTTCTTTTTTCCCCCATGCCCCAGACACAGTCTTGCTCTGTCATCCTGGGTAGAGTGCAGTGGTGTTGTCATAGCTCACTGCAACCTCAGACTCCTGGGTTCTAGTGATCCTCCTGCCTCTGCCTCCCAAGTAGCTGGGACTACAGATGCTGCCGTGACACCAGGCTAATTTTTCTATTTTTTGTAGAGACTCAGTCTCACTCTTGCTCAGGCTGGTCTTGAACTCCTGACCTCAAGCAATCCTCTTGCCTAAGCCTCCCAGTGAGCCACTGCAGCAACCCATTTCTTTAGATTTGAGTTATTTGTTAGCAAGGATCTCAACGTGTTCATCTCTGTAATTTCTAAAATATCTGTAGTATTTTGTAGAAATTAAGGTTAAAACATTCAGTTTTATTTTGAGCCGTCTATTTCTTCAGAAATGTTGCTTCCACATATCAGGAGGGGGAAAGAGAGCATTGATAACTGAACACTTTTCTCCCATATTCAGTCTTTTAGTTTAATAAACAACAGTATCTTCAGCTAGTCAGCCCAGCATGACTGCTGCATCTACAGATTTGATGGGAGTTAGGAGCGTGAGTCCATCTTAACAGTTGTCATGATCGGGGCTCCTTATGCTGCCTTTTCTTGTGGGTACCTGTACGGATGGGCGGTTCCTTTTCTTAAGGCCCTGGGGCACTGCTAGTAAGTGCCGCTGGTCAAATTGTGAAGAAATAATATGTGACATTTCTTATAGACATTAAAAATGTAGGTACAATAGAAAAATTACAAAAATAATTCCTGGTTTGTCTTTCATAGATTTGATGACAATCTTTAGATACTACTAGCCTATTGGAAAAATGAGTGTTATGACTGATGGGATCCTTCCAGCCAAGCCAGACTGTCTGCTTAGCACACACTAAACTTACTATTCTCTTCTCCTTTGGGGGGACTCTGTGGAAATAATATAATTTTTAAAAGATATTGCCAGTATTGTCTTTCTTGAAATCAGTTTATGTTTACTCATAAGTTAAGTACTCCTTTAAACAAAAATTTGAGATATAATTATATAAATAGCTTACAGACATATTAACCTCAAATGGCAAAATTTTGATTACATAGATCCTAAGTCCTATGAAAATGATTTCTTCTCTTTAACTTGTGATTTTCCAGCTAAATCTTAAATTAGTGAGCATCCGTTTCAGAATTCTGCCTTCAGGACCACTCAAAATAACTTCTCATCATGTTCACAGTGGCTCCTGTCTGTAATTCTAGCACTTTGGGGGGCCAAAGCAGGAGGATTGCTTGAGCCCAGGAGTTTGAGACTAGCTTGAGCAATATAGCAAGACCTCATATTTACAAAAAATAGAAAAATTACCCAGGTGTGATGGTGTACCCCTGTAGTCCCAGCTACTTGGGAGGCTGAGGCAGGAGGGTCACGTAAGCCCAGGAATTTGAGGCTGCTGTGAGCTATGATGATGCCACTGCACTCTAGCCCAGGTGACAGAGCAGGGCCCTGTCTCAAAAAAAGTTCTCATTATTTTCCCTTGTTTTTTATTTATCTTTCACACAGTTTCCCTTTTTTTTTTTTTTTTTTTTTTTTTTTTCATTTGCCCTCCTGAAACTTTGCACTTAAGAGATGGGAGTAAAGGCCTGGTTTAGACAATAGGGTGAACAGTCTGCTTTCTTTCTATGTACTGTGTTACTAAGCCTGTTAGCACTGAAGATACCAACTTCATAGTGACAGTAGTTTATGAAATGCTTTTCATGTGCCAAATACAGAGCACTTAATATATTATTTCATTTATTCTCCTCGATAGATGAGAAAGCTGAGGCACCTTGAAGTCAGGCTGCGTGATTCCAGTGGCTGTGCTCCTAGCTGCTCTGTTGTACCACCTCATTAGACAGACCAAGTGATTTTCAGTATCTTTAGAAATCTGAGAGATCTTTGGGGCCCCAAATTGGTCTGTGGCATCTGACCTATTAATAATAAAAAAAAAATTATCAAATGTTACATGTGTCTAATGGGCTGGAAGTTCACAGCCCCAGATAGTATCACTTTGGGCTCTAAAAATGTAAAAGAAAACTAACTTTGTGTGTTTATAAGAATTATTTATATTTGAAAATCCTGCTATAAATTTTCTTTTCTCTCTGATATCTAACTCTAGTATCTAGAAGGCAGTTTAGGGGGCAGTATGCCTGTGAGAGAAACATATAGATCTCATGGATTGCTTTTTTTTTCCTTTGCCACTGCAGTAAGTTTTTCTTGGAGCATTATTTGAAAATAACCATTACTGAAAAATTTAAGCCCATATAAAGGGATTCTAGTTTTGATCCAAATTGTAAAAAGTAGGGAAGACATTTCTGTAAAAATCTGTGTCACCTTGAAACTAGAATGCCTTAGTTAAGAGAGTAAGCTAGAAGTAGCTTCCTTTGATATATAAGAGCAGCAATATGAATGGGTGATAACTGTCTTCTATCTAATTCAGCTACTTCCTATTTAATCTCAAGTGTCAGTTGGAAAGCAATTTCTCTCACTTGACCTATTTTTCTTCTGCATTATATCTTTCTTCCGGTTCCTCAACACAAGAAGTTTGAAGGAATGGAGTGTTGTAAACCCTTAAAGACTTATAAGGTAAGGAGATTCAGACACCTGGTTTGGGATAAGCATATTGTCTTTTGTTTCATTATTTGGCTATCTGGTTGGAAGGCTAACAATTTGGCTTCTTTACTTTGGTATCATAGTTTTCAGAAGAAATACATGTTAAATGACTGAGACTGGTAGAGAGGCATATGGATGTAGAAAAATAGGTGGGAGGGAGTAAAGCTTTTTAATAACAAGGACAATTTAATTTAAGAATGTTGTAATTTTCTTAAGTATATATGTAATGAGCCTAACATTAATATGTCCATATTGTAAAATGTCTGAGACCTAGGTCTCTTGAAGTTATCCCCTAAATTAATCTATTAGTGCTGCCATTAATGCATCCACTAGTCACAGGTATCATATGGTAACATTTATTTCTCATCCTTGGATTATAGAATGTTTGAATTGGCTTCTGTCCTTGCCAGATCAAATTCTAAATTTCTCAAAATACCTAACGTCAAACCAATCTTCTTTATGAAGACTTCTCTAACTTCATTCATGGTAAACTTTCTCTTTGCTCACTCTTTGGTTGATGTCATTCAGTCCTGTGACTTTACCACATCTTCACTTGAGGACTCCTCAGTTTATATCACCAGCCTGGGCATTTGCCTGTCCAGTTGTCTGCTCCACGTCTCCACGTGGCTGTTCAGTGGGCATTTCCACTTACCGGGTCCAGAACTGGACTCCTGTTCTTCTCTCCACATCTGCTCTGCTTGCACTCCCCTGCCCCTTGGCTCAGGGTGCCACCATCTTTCTAGTTGTTCCAGTCAAAAATGTGGGAATCCCTATGACTCCCCTCTTTTCTCTCCATGTATGGTCCATCCGAAATTAAATGAGATTTCTAAATAAGTCATAGGTCAAGGAAAATAGTACAAAGGAAAATTAGAAAATATTTTAACTGAATAAAAGAAAGCAACATATTAAAATTTATGTGATGCTAACCATACAAGGAGGGAAATTTATAGCTTTAAATGTCTGTATCAGAAAAGGAGAATGTTCTCAAACTGTGGTAACTTAAGCTTCCACTTTATGAATCCAGAAAGTGAAGAACAAACTAGACTGATAGCAAGAAGAAAAAAGAAAGAAAGTAAAGATTTGAGTGGAAATGAATGAAATAGAAACATAAAAATGGTGGAGAAGATTAATAAAACCAAAAGCTGGTTAATTGTAAAAATCAACAAAATTGACAAACTTATAGCTAGACTAACCAAGAGAAAAGCAGAGAAGGCACCAATTACCAAAATCAAGAATGAAAGAAGTGACATGACTACTGATATTATAGAAATTAAAGTAGGTACTATAGACAACTTTATGCCAACAAATTAGACAATTTAGATGAACTATACAAATTTCTAGAAATAGACAATTTACCAAAACTGACTCAAGAATAGAAAATCTGGGTGGACATATAACAAGTAAAGAAATTGGATTAGTAATTTAAAATCTTCCCACAAAGAAAATATAGGTCATCTTATCTTCATGAGTAAATTCTGTCAAACATATAAAAAATTAATACCAAGTAGGATTTATTCCAGGACTGCAAGATGGGGTTAACATCCTAAATCAATTAATATAATACATCATATTAATAGAATAAAGAACAAAACCACAAGATCATCTCAGTAGATGCACAGAAAGCATTTGACAAAATCTAGCACCCATTCATAATAAAAACTTTCAGCATATTGGGTATAGAAGGGAACTTCTTCAACTTGATAAAAGGCATATTTGGAACATATATGAAACACAATAAATTAACATCATATTTAAGAGAATGACTGAATGCTTTCTCTCTAAAATTGGTAACAAAACAAGAAGCTCACTTCTATTTAGCATTGAACAGGAGATTTTAGCCTGTGCAGTCAGGTAAAAAAAAAAAAAAAGTATTAAAAGGTATTTAGATTAAGAAGGAAGAAGTAGGCCGGGCATGGTGGCTCACGCCTGTAATCCTAGCACTCTGGGAGGCTGAGGCAGGCAGATTGCTCAAGGTCAGAAGTTCGAAACCAGCCTGAGCAAGAGCAAGACCTCGTCTCTACTATAAATAAAAAAGAAATTAATTGGCCAACTAATATACATAGAAAAAATTAGCCAGGCATGGTAGTGCATGCCTGTAGTCCCAGCTACTAGGGAGGCTGAGGCAGGAGGATCACTTGAGCCCAGGAGTTTGAGGTTGCTGTGAGCTACCCTGATGCCACGGCACTCACTCTAGCCTGGCAACAGAGTGAGACTCTGTCTCAAAAAAAAAGAAGGAAGAAGTAAAATTGTCCTTATCCACAAATGACATGATCCTGTATGTAGAAAACCCTTAAGAATCCACAAAAAGAAAGTTACTAGAACTAGTAAACAAGTTCAGCTAGGTCACAGAATACAAGATCAATATTCAGAAATGATTTGCATTTCTATATGCTAGCAGTAAACAATTTGAAGATGAAATTAAGAGAACTATTCATTGACTATAGTATCAAAAGGAATTACATCCTTTGGGATAAATTTAACAAAAGAAATGAAAGACATTTACACTGAAAACATTGCTGAGATAAATTAAAGGGGATCAAAATAACTGGAGTGGCATTCCATGTTGGTGGATGGGAAGACTGAATATTGTTAATATGGCAATTCTTCCTAAATTGATCTGTATATTTGATGTATCCCTATCAGAATTCCAGAAGGCTTTTGTTACAGAAATTAACAAGCTGATTCTAAAATTTATATGGACATACAAAAGACTTAGAAGACAAAATAATTTTGGTAAATAACAGATTTAAAGAAAGGACTTAAAATTGCTAATTTAAGAACATACTATAAAACTAAATTAAGACAGTGTAGTACTGGCATAAGGACAAACGTATAGACAAATGAGTGTTCAGAAATAAAACTTAACGTTTATTGGTGAATTAGTTTTTGACAAAGGTGCAAGGCATCTGGGAAAGGATGATCATTTTCACACATGATGCTGAGACAGATAGATACCCATATGCAAAAAAGATGAGTTAGACTCTTACCTCATGCCGTGTATGAAAATTAACTTAAAATGGATCATAGACCTCAGTGGAAGAACTGAAAGTATATACAACCTTTAGGGAAAAAGTAGGAGAAAATCTTCATGACTTTTGGTTAGACAAAGAATTCTTAGGTGCAACACCAAAGGCACGATCCATAAATGAAAAAAGTTGATAAATTGGACTCCACACACACACACACACAAACTTTGTGCTTCAAAAGATACCATTAAGAAAATAAAAAGACAAAACACAGACTGGAAGAAAATATTTGCAAATCATAGCTGATAAAGGACTTGTGTTCAGAATCTATCAAGAACTCTTATAACTCAATAAAATGACAAAGTACCTAATTTAAAAATGGACAAAGCATTTCAATAGACATTTCACCAAAGAAGATATACAAATGACTAATAAGCATATAAGATGCTCAACATCATTAGACATTAGGGAAATGAAAATTAAAACCACAGTGATACCTCATCATACCTACAAGAATGGCTGCAATCAAAAAGACAGTAATAACAAGGATGTGGAGAAATGGAAACCCTCATAATTGCTGGTGGGAATTCCTTGGGGTAGCTGCTTTGGAATACAATTTGGGAGTTTCCCAAAAAGTTAAACATAAATTTAGCATACAAACCAGAAGTTCCTCTGCTCTTTAACCCAAGACAAATAAACAGGTAGCCACACAAAAACCTGAACATCTATGTTACCCATAATAGCCAATAACTGAAAACAATCCAAATGACCACCATCTGATGAATGGATAAATGACATGTGGTACGTCCATACAATGGAATATTATTCAGTAATAAAAAGAATGAAGCACAGATACATGCTAGAACATGGATGAACCTCAAAAACATTATACTAAGTGAAAGAAGCCAGATTTCTTTTATGCTGTATTTATTTCCAGAAAGGGCAAATCTACAAGAACCAAAAGTATATTTGTGGTTGTCTGGGACTGAGGATGAGAACGAGGACTGGCTGCAAATGGGCACAGGGATTTTTGGGGGGTTAATGAAAATATTCTAAAACTAGATTATGATTATGGTTACATAACCATGGAAATTTACTATACATCTTTTTTTTTTTTTTTTTTGAGACAGAGTCTCACTTTGTTGCCCAGGCTAGAGTGAGTGCCGTGGCGTCAGCCTGGCTCACAGCAACCTCAATCTCCTGGGCTCAGCGATCCTACTGCCTCAGCCTCCCGAGTAGCTGGGACTACAGGCATGTGCCACCATGCCCGGCTAATTTTTTGTATATATATTTTTAGTTGGTCAATTAATTTCTTTCTATTTTTGGTAGAGACGGGGTCTCGCTCAGGCTGGTTTCGAACTCCTGACCTTGAGCAATCCGCCCGCCTCGGCCTCCCAAAGTGCTAGGATTACAGGCGTGAGCCACCGCGCCCGGCCTATACATCTTTTTTTATGAGAGGAAAAAAAGCCAGCCTATATCTTAAGGCTCTGATGCATGTTAAAATGTATACACTTCTTATCAGACATTTGAATCTCATTTTTTATTAAAATATTTGGGGGTTTTTGTATGTTTTTGGTTTTATTTTTGGGTTTATATTACCATTGTTGTTTAATGTTCTGTATAGTCAAGATGGTGTAATGGATTAGCTCCAACATTATTATTGATAAACTTTTTATCTTGTTTATCTGCTGTGTTTCCAAGAGTCAATCTTAACTAACTTAAACTATTTAAAATTCCCAGTTCTATAGAGTTTACAGAGGAGAAAACCAAGACCTAAAGAGGTAGTAGGACTTGCCTAAGATCAGAGAGTTCTGGGTGCAAACCCAGGTCTTGCAGAAAACGAGTTTTGTGCCTTTTGGCATAGGTAAATGATTAGAGGAAAAGACAATTTGTGAAACAGATTAGCAAGCACATGTATCTTTAAAATTCATCTTGCCAGTAATCAAAGAAAGACAAATTAAAGTAACCAGAATTTTTTTTAAAAACTACTCCGTTGACTAAATTTAAGTATGATGCAAAGGAGGATGAAAAAAAGTTCCTCCACTCATCTCTTGCTGTCAGTGAAAACAGGAATAAACACCTTCAGGTGGTGAAGATAATAATACATATCAAAGGAATCAAATATCTTATTACCCTTGAGGGGGTTATTTTTTTAGCCCCTGTATTAAGAATTTTTTTCTGGCATACACTGAACTGTACATATTAATATTTAAAGTACACCATTCAGTGAACTTCCATACACGTATATATGGGTGAAACCATCACTACAATCAAGACAATGAGCATAAGTTTGAGGTATGTTGGTGGGAAGCTGGGAAGCTTTATACTGGAGGGGAGAAGAAACAAAGTTTCTGAAACTGAGCAACCATTGGAAAGATGGTGGTGTAGGAAATGGAGATGCCTCCCTTACAAGCAAAAGATGGGGGATAGAGATTGAATTTGTATTCTTTGTTAAGACTATTAAGATTTGTTCTTGTGATGACCAGATTGTCAGTTTAATTTACTGTGTTTAACACAAAGAAGCCCCAGTCAAGGTTCTAGAAGTGCTTATATATTGTCTCTGGTGGCATTTAATGATCATAATATGATGAGGTTAGCTTCTTCATCCCTGAAGTCGTTTATTCAGGTAAAACTTTATTCAGTAAGGTCAGATACCTAAGAAATACACAGTCACTTGGTGAGTTTATAAATAAAGCTTGGTTTTTCCCTTCATTTTAGAGGTATGTTAAAGAAAAAAAACATAAAATGTTTAATGCATTGCTTCTTGGCATACAAATTGTATGAATCATTATTGAACAGGTTTCCGGATGACATCTATATCCTGACATTTAGGCTTTCTAACCTTTATCATGGTTACATATGTATACATTTTCTTTCTTCTGTTAGATTGCAAACTCCCTGAAGTCAGGATTCATGTTTAATTCATCTTTTCATAAAACTTAGCTTACTGACTTATACATAGTAGGCATTCAGTAAATATTGCTTGGTTGATTGAATAACTAAATCTTCATATGTATTAGATTTCTGTACTGACTTCTATTGGTATCATCTCTCCCTTCAAAGTTCAATGAGATTCGGGGTGACGAGTAAAGTATGGTGAGCAATAATACCCTGTTTTCAGTTCCACTAAAATCTTCCCTAGATCCCTAATCTCCAGTAATTTTAAAGTTTTGGGTAATGAAAAGCAAATCCTTGTCTCAGAAACAGTAGATTTTTTTATGACATGGTGCAAAGCAAAAAGACAACTTTTTAGGTCAAAAGGAAACCAAGGTTTATTGAGCCCTAGCTTTGTGCCAAGACAGTATCTTTTTAAGTAGTCACAGATCCTTTTGAGAATCCAGAAAACCTAAATAAAACAAGGAAGAAATTTTAATTATAAAAGCATTTATCTCCAAAAAGTTTCTCCTTTTCAAACTTGCATACTTTTTAATATTTATTATGTAAATTGCCTCAGAACTTAAAAAAGAGGGATAACTATCCAGCATATTATGTGAAGCTGGCATAATTATGATACCAAAAACACACAAGAAAATGATACCCAAAAATCTGACTTTAGATTTTTGTCACATAAATATAACTGTGAGTCTCTTAAATAATTTATCGGAAAGCAGAATTCAGTGGCATTAATAATATTTCTTTAAAACCTCTTTCTAAAGAGAATTTGAGACAAATGCAGCAGAATATTAAAACAATAAAATGTTAAGACCAAGTAAGGTTTATCTTTGGAAGGCAAGGAACTCTGCCTTCCTACTGTAATATTCCATTACTGTAGTAGATCAAGTAAGAAAACTCATAAAACTCATTATCCTAGTTGCTACCTGGAAAGTCATACAGTAGGATTCAATATCCTTTTGGATTTCTGCTTCTGGCTGAGGCAGACGAGCTGTGTCAGACCAACCCTGCTGCCAAGAACTAAAAAAGCTTTGGTAGATGATACAAAGCAACTATTTGTAGGCTTTGGAAGCTACAAGGACATTGAGGACTTTGAAGGGCCAAGATCCCAGAGAGGACAGAGGTCTAAAGAGGCAGAATAAACATGTAGTACTGCATGACCCTTCAGAGGTGAGCTTAAAAGCTATAACTGAAAAGCTGAACAGAAAGCTGAGGTTAAGAAGCTGAGTAGAGTTTTCAGCACAAAAACTGAAGTTCAGAGATGAGGGGGAGGAAAAACCCTGGTAAACATCCCAGGCTTTTAGTTGAAATCCCCCCTCCAAAAAAAAAAAACCCTTAACTTTTCACCCCAAGTGTATGGTGAACCTAAAAATGATCCTGAAATCCAGCCCTCATAAAAACTAAAACTCAGTTTTGAATTAGCTGACATACAGATTAAAGTGATTCACCTGTACTCTTAAAGCCTTGTGAGAAGCAAAATGAATCGTCTCTAGAGGGATAGCATCATTCAGACCCTCAGATTATCTCCACATTTTTTCACATGCTAGCCTAACATTCAGTCAAAAACGAGGCATATAAAAAGAACTGGAAATTAAGGAAGAAGACTGGCAATATGGTCTCCCATAGGAGATCCAGAT
The DNA here is from genome assembly GCF_040939455.1 of Microcebus murinus. NCBI lineage: Eukaryota > Metazoa > Chordata > Mammalia > Primates > Cheirogaleidae > Microcebus > Microcebus murinus. Next base: position 59,622,095 of record NC_134121.1, read on the forward strand.
ATTAGGGTTATCAGACTTGGACCTTAAAGTAATGTTGATTGGCCAGGCGTCAGGCCTGTGCCTGTAGTCCTAGCACTTTGGAAGGCCTGGGTGGGAGCATCGCTTGAGACCAGGAGTTCAAGACCAGCCTGAGCAACATAAACATAACAAGCCATTGTCTCTACAAAAAAAAAAAAAATAGAAAAATTATCTGGACATGGTGGCACATGCTTGTAGTCGCAGCTGCTTAGGAGATTGAGGCAGGAGGATCAATTGAGCCCACAATGAGACTATCATGATGCCACTGTACTCCAGCCTGGGCAACAGAGTGAGACCCTGTCACAGAAACAGAAAAAAAGTAATGTTGATTAGTATGTTTAAAAAAATAAATGACAAGGCCGAGCGCGGTGGCTCATGACTGTAATCCTAGCACTCTGGGAGGCCGAGGCGGGCGGATTGCTCAAGGTCAGGAGTTTGAAACCAGCCTGAGCAAGAGCGAGACCTCGTCTCTACTATAAATAAAAAAGAAATTAATTGGCCAACTAATATACATAGAAAAAATTAGCCGGGCATGGTGGCGCATGCCTGTAGTCCCAGCACTCGGGAGGCTGAGGCAGGAGGATCACTTGAGCCCAGGAGTTTGTGGTTGCTGTGAGCTATGCTGACTCCACGGCACTCACTCTAGCCTAGGCAACAAAGTGAGACTCTGTCTCAAAAAAAAAAAAAAAAAAAAAAAAGACAAATGGGGGATTTCAGCAGAAAACGAGAAACTATGAAAAAATATTAAATGGAAATTGTATGATTGAATAATACAATATAAGTTAACTATAGTTTACAATAATTTATTGTATATTTCAAAATAGCTAGAAGAGAATAAGTCAGATGTTTCTAGCATAAGACAAATATTTAAGGTGATGGGTATCCCAGTTATGCTGATTTGATCTTTAAAAATTATATGACTATTATCACATGTACCCTTAAAAATATGTACATCTATGTAGCAATTTTAAAAAAGAACATTTTTAAAAAGAAAAGTACAACTCTGGGAATTTAATAGGAGGGTGTAATAGAGTACTCAGAGATGAAAAAAGAATTGGTGACCTGAAAGATAGATCAGAAGAAAATATGTGTGCTGAAACACAGGGAGACAAAAGGATGGAAATGAAAAGGAAAACAAAAATACATGAGACAAATGGGACATTTTAAAAAGTGTAAAATACTTGTGATTGGAGTCTCAGAAAAGGAGAAAGAATAGATCAAAAGCAATATTTAAAGAGAGAGCAACTGAGAATCTTCTAAAACTAATGCAAACTGTCAAGCCACAGATTTAAGAATCACTGGAGACCTACACAGAATAAATACAAAACAAAAACAAGGGGGAAAAAGAGAGAGATTGCTAAAACAAAAGGGAGAAGTCAGCCAAAGGAAGAATACACATTACCTTCAAAGGAGCAATAATAACCACCGATGATCTGTGAAGAAATGGAAATCAGAAGACAATGGAATAGTATCTTCAAAAATGTTGCAAAAAAAAATAACTACCAGCCTAGAAATCTGTATGAAGCAAAAAAGTCTCTCAAAAATGAAGGTAAAGGGAAAATTATCCCAGATGGAGGTGTGGAGATAGGGGAAGGAATGAAGAGCACTGGAAAGGATAAACAGATAGATGTATAGTGATATTAACTGTATAAAACAGTAAAAATAATAAATGGCAACAGCAGCACGAAAAGCTAGAAGAGGATAAATATAGTTCAAATGTCCTAAGGTCTTTTAAATTTATATTAGACTTTAATGAGTCAGGGACACATGATGTGATATCTAGGGAAGTCGTTCTCAGCCATGTTTAATGAGAGAAACACATCCTAGTGCTCAAGGACAGGGATCAGCAGACTTCAGCCTGCAGGCCAAATCCAGCCTGCCACCTGTTTTAGTAAGTGACGTTTTACTGGGACACAACCATGCCATTAGTTTACATATGTCTATGGCTGCTTTCATGCCGCAACACCAGAATTGAGTACTTGCTACACAGACTGTGTGGCCCACAAAGCTCAAAATATTTACTGTCTAGTCCTTGATAGAAAAAGTTTGCCAGCCTCTAGATGTTGTATGCTGAATGTTTGTGTCCCCCCACCCCAAAATGTATATGTTGAAATTCTAACCTCCACTATAATGGTATTAGGAGGTGGGGCCTTTGGGAGGTATTTAGTTCATGGGAGTGAAGCCCTGGTGAATGGGATTAGTGCCCTTGTAAGAGGCACAAAAGAGCTTGCTGCTTTCTCTGTGCTCTCCACCACATGAGGACACCATATGGGAACACAGCATCTGCGAGCCAGGAAGAGGGCTCTCACCAGAACCTGACCATGCTGGCACCCTGATCTTAAGACTTCCTAGCCTCCAGAACTATGAGGAATGTTTGTTGTGTGAACTACCCAGTCTACGGTATTTTTGTAATAGCTGCCAGAACTAAGATATCATATGCTGAGTCATCCATTTATATTATGAATTAACTTGTTTGCATCTAGAATGATACTAGCTATGTATCATCCTTGTAAAAATTGAAAAAAAGTAATCACTCAATATTTTCTGCAGCACATAATTCTTCCATGGAACTAGAATTGAGAAAAACTACTCAAGGATAACCCCTAAAAGGATAGAAAGGGAATTTATAGCTGCAAAGCTAATAGAGGAGAGGGGAAATAGAATAGTAAAAACTACTTACTGTTTAAAATAAGACAAAGGAGAGAAAAAGGAATATAGACTAGGTGGGTTAAGTTTAAGTAGTGAGATGATCAATTTAAGTAATAACAGATAAAGTGGACTTTAAGGCAAGACACATCCCTAGAAATGAAAAAGGAAATTTTGTAATGAAAAATGAGTCAATCCAGTAAGACATACATGTATGCACCTAATAACATAGCTTCAAAATACAAAAAACAAAAATCAACAGAAACAAAAGGAGAAAAGAAATTCAAGATACCTGTTTCTTTTCTGAGATACAAATTGGGAAGAGCAGGATATTTGTTTAATATGACATAAATTCAAGACCAATTTCCATATTATACTTAATGGTAAAACCCTAAAAGAAGTCTCTCACTCTTATCATATTTAATAACCCACTCCGAGAATTTCTGTTTTGCATTACCAGCAACTTTGATCTCTCCTGGGATTTGGGGATTTTATTATTTTCCAAGTTGGGAATGTTTCTACCACAGGACACAGAATGGTTCCATTGAATTGAAAGATGAGGCTACCACCCATGTGGGGCTCTTTATCCCACGGAACCAGCAGGTAGAAAGGAGGTTGCCTGGAGTGCGTAATCCTCATTGCTAAGGGAAAATGGAGTGATGCTATGCAGTGGGAACAAGGAGGGCAGTGTAACTCAAGGAATTCTCTGGAGTGTCTCTGAGGACTCCTATGCACGGTGTTAAAGAGTGATCAACTGCAGTACCCCAAAAAAGGTCTATTGAGTCAGATCCTTCAGAAATGAAAATTTGTGTCATCCTGTCATGTGTCATGAGAGCCCTGACTAGCTGAGGCTCTGACTGAGGACAAAGGAAACGCAGGATGGATAGTGGAAGAAGAAAGTCAGAGACACCATCCGTGACCTCAGGACCAGTTACAAAAATGAGGATTGTAGTAACTTAGTGTATTTTTTTTTCTTGTTGCATCCGTAGGTTTATATGTATTAACTTTTCTTTATCTTCTTTCCTTTATTTTATATACAAATTATTGGAAGTTAACAGTTTGACTTTAGAGAACAGAATATTTAGCAGGACCATAACTGAATTGTAAGGAGCAGTTAATATAGCCAGTGGTGGTTAGGACTGTGTGACTCATTTTGGGGAGAAGGTGAGAATATCTTCTTGTATAGGAAGATAGCTGCATGTTGTTAGGTGGAAACAGTTGTTCTGATACTTACTATGTAAGTTCAAATGTGGGTAGAGGGTGCGTATGGAAGCCAAATAGCCAAAGGGATGGATGGACTGTGCCAATTATTGATTTGTTACTCAGTTCCAGTCTATGTGAATCCAAGTCCATCTATGTCCTGCGTTTGATGCTGGAGCTGGGCTGTAAACATTTCCCTTCGGCTCTCTGGCTTTATGTTAGGCTTTGTCGATAGAAAGCACTGAAGGCACAGTGTGAGGAGGAAGAGAGGGTAAAAGGGGCTTTGCTCCCTGCCTCCAGTGTGCTGATTTTTGGCGCAGCAGTCAGCAGACTGTCACCAGGGACAGTTGTGGGATTGAGGTGCTTATTTCCTGGTTGGCTGTCAGTAGAGTTCCTCTCAACTCCTAGAGGCCTCCTGCGTTCCCTGCCTTGCTTGTAGCCTCCGTCTTCCAGCCAGCAACTACGTGTTGAACCCTTCTTGTACTTTCAGCTTCTGACTTCCTCTGTCTCTAACTGCTAAACCCAGATTTAAAGCATTCATGTGATTTAGGTCAGGCCCACCTGGATAGTTTCCCTATCTTAAGATCAGCTGGTATGGAGTTTGAATTACATCTGCAAAGTCCCCCCAAATAGTTCTTAGATTCAGGTTTCATTGAGTAACTAGGGGAAGGTATGTGTATGCCAGGGGCCAGGAATCTTAGAATTCTCAGTACCAAAACGTGAAATAAAAATTAGAAGGGGAGAAGATGGTTGTTATTTATAGATGATATACTCAGAAAACCCAAGGTGATCAGCAGAAAAGTTATTTGATGCAATGTAAATAAATCAGCAACTTTGCTAGACATCTATCATCAATAACCATTTAGACAATACGTAGAATATTTGATCTAAAACATAACAATAAAATCATAAAATACCCAGAAATGAGCATAACATGTATAGGAAATAAATAGGAAGAAAATGATAATTTCACTGAAAGAGGAAAAAATAAAAGGAGAGATGTTCTCAAATAGGAAAATTAAATCCTGTAGAGCTTTCAGTTCAATTAATTTGTAGGCTTAAAGTAGTTCTATTTTTTAAAAACATAATATTTTTCTTTCAGAACATAAATGGTTGTAAATTTCATCTGGAAGTATAAAAAAATAATTTTTTAAAAAACCAGAGTAATGAAGGGAAACTAGTGGTAGCAGATAACCAAAATTTTATGAAACTGGAACAATTAAAATAGTATGGGCCTGGCAGAAGCATGTAGTTATCAGTGGAGCAGAATGGTCTTCAGCCCCATCTGTTATACATGAATTTGATATGTGAAGAGTCAGTGTCACAGCGAGTAGAGAAAGAAAGGGTCATTTTTTAGTCCTAGGGCACTAAATGACACCCAGCTTCCATTGCTACTTGATTAAAACAAAAAGTAAAGTAGATCCTAGTGTCTACCACATCTCAATAAACTTCAAATAAAATATCATCTGTGTAAAAGAAAAAAATTTAAGAAATCTAGAAAATAAAAATAGCATACTTGTAGTTTCTATGCATAAAAGTAAAATTATATGAAAGTGTTCTTTGGAGTTTTACTGGGATTTAAAACTTGTGAATGCCAAAAATAATTAAAAGACAAACCAAAAATGAGGGAAATGTTTACAGCAACAAACATGTATAAACTCTTATAAACTGGTAAACAAAAAGCCAAGAACCCAAGGGATGGGCCAGAATATATAAACAGGCAATTCACAGAAAATGAAATTCATGTGAGTTAACAAATATGGGTAAATGTGTTCATTAATAATCAAAAAATTAATTGTACTGTAGTCCCAGCTACTCGGGAGGCTGAGGCAGTAGGATCGCTGAGTCCCGGAGATTGAGGTTGCTGTGAGCCAGGCTGATGCCACAGCACTCACTCTACCCTGGGCAACAAAGTGAGACTCTGTCTCAAAAATAAATAAATAAATAAATAATTGTAAATTAAGGCCATTGAAATATTGTTTCTATCAGATTGGCAAAGATTAAAATTTATACTACTCAGTGCTTATGAAGGTGTGTTGAAATAAGCACACTTGTACTCAGCTAATAAAAATACAGATTATTAAAATGTTTTTGGATAACAGAGTGGTAATGTATTGAAATCTGAATTATACCCTTTTGTTTTAGAAAGTTTGCTTCTGGAGATCTCTCTTAAGACAATCACAAATACAGAACAAACTACAAACAAAGGTGATTAGTGATAAAAATAGTATAAAATGGAAACATCCAGCAGGGGAATTAAGTAAAATTATAGTGCATCTACACACTGAAAATATTATGTTGTCATTGAAAATTATGAGGTTTTTTTAATGTGAGGTTATGAGGTTATGAGGTTTTTTTAATACTTTGTTAAAAGTGAAAAAAGAATATAAAATTTTATATACAGAATAATTTTTCTAATGTTTAGAAAATTCCCTAAATTTATAAACAGTTCCTCCTTTTGCTTTTCTCTTTTTTCAGAGTCCAAAAAGGTTTGGTTGTACTTAGCATCTTCGCCACTAGGGGCTACTGTGTGTTTCAGACTGTAGAAACTTAGTGGGATTTGAAACTACGCAATTGCTTTTTCAGTGTTGATCATCATTCGTTGGGTGCTAAATGTTTAAATTCTGTCTCATGCACACATGCCTAGAAACAAATAACAGTTAATGGGGGAAATAACATTAATTTTCAAGGAAACATTTTACGATTTTACCTTAGAGATGCAAGGGTGTATAGATTTAAAATGTATAATAGGAGCTGTAATCTGAATCATCTTCATCTCAAGTAGTTGTGTTTACTGTAGTTTTCTAAAATTAAGGTCCATGGAGGCAGGGACTTAGAACATTGTGTGGCATATAGTACACTCAGTAAATAAGTAATTGAATGAAAGATTGAATTTCTGTCTTGTGGAAGTATCTGTAGCTATTAATAGAATTTACTAATATGTAGACCTCAGAACGTCTCTGTTTCTTGGAATTTGTGTCACTTAACACAGTGTTACTTTGTTGCCTTAAAGTGGCAGTTCTCAGCAGGGGAGGGGCCAGACCCTTTGGCAGCATTTGGAAATATGGAGGTGTGTTTAGGGATGTCATATGATTGGGGTTGGGCACTGTGGCATTCAGTGGATAGGAACAAGGATCCTAGCCGTCACTGTAGTGCCTGGACTAATCCCATGCATCCTTTGTGACTTTCAAATAGCTCTCTGGATATTTATGGAGGTGGAAAACTTGTTATTTAAGCTCAGAACCTATGTTACATGTATACAGTTTTTTTGTACTATTGTCATATATGCTGAATTTCCCAAGAAATCAGCTCTCATATAAATTCATGTAAGATTGGACTTTGTCTTGGGCTTTTTCAGTAGTTACTCATCATTTTGGAAATCTCCTCACTGATATCAGTGCCACTCATGGAATTGGAATTACAGTGCCAATTTTATTTCCTTCATAACACTTAAACTGAAATTAGCTTGTTTATTTACTTGAGTTTTTTGTTTACCTACTACAATGTAAACTCTGGATAATAGGAATCTTGTCACTGGATATCCTTATACCTAAAACAAAGTCTGACACATTGTGGCCAGTTATTAATAAATAAGTGGTGCATAAATGATGGATAGATGTTTAAATGAATGAATCATCCTTCATTTAAATGCTGAGGTCCCTTAAGCCTCCATCCCAGGCCCTCTTTTCTGTTTACTCTGAAACTCCATCCCTACCTAATCTCTGCTTTAACCCTAGCTTTGATTTCTGTCTCTACATTGACATCTCCCCAGGTTTTTCTCCAGCTTGGATCTTTCTTTTGAATTCCAGAATTATATATTCAGCTGCCATCTCCCATCCCTAGTTTAATGTCTTGAGTATCTCAAACTCAGCGTGTCCTTCTGGAGTGTTTATCTCAGTGAGCGATGCCATCGTACACTCAGTCACACTGGTGAGAAACCTCGGGTTCTTGACACCTTTGTCTCCCTTATGCCCGTATCCAGTTCATCACTGAGCCCTGTTCATTTTATCTCCTAAATAGTGTTCAGACCCTGCTTTGTATCCCCACATCCTCTACTGTTCCCCAGATCTAAACTACCAAGTCGTAACCCAAGTCTAAACTCTCTTAGACTGACAGCAGTAGCCTACTCATTGTTGTCCACTCTTCTTATAATCCATTCTCCACATAACAGCCAGAATGATCGCATGGAAACACAAATAAGATTGTTTGTTCTCTTGCTTAAAATTCTTCATTGGCTTCTGCTTTGGAAAAACTCCAAACCCTGTTTTTCCTCTGCTCTCACACCACAACAATCATCAATATAGAAAACGTCTGTGACGAAATGTGGGGGGTTTTCCCTACACACCAAGCAGCAGATAACAGCAGAGTGTCCTCTAATTCAAGGCTGACACTATCTACATAGAGATGGTGTCAGATCCCACAGGGTGAAGACTCAGTTCCCAAGACTTCCCCCCCCCCGACACACACACACACACACACACACACTAGTTGCAAGTGCAGGCTTCTAGGAATTCAAGTTGAGGTTCCCACAACCCCCTCTTTGTTTTCCATTAATTTGCCAGAGCAGCTCACAGAACTCAGGGAAATGCTCACATTTACCAGTTTGTTATGAAAGATATTGTGGCTGGGCATGGTGGTTCACACTTGTAGTCCCAGCACTTTGGGAGGCTGCAGTTGGAAGACTGCTTGAGGCCAGGAGCTCAAGCCCAGCCTGAGCAAAATAGCAAGACCATATCTCTACTAAAAATAGAAAAATTAGCCAGGCGTGGTGGTCCATGCCTGTAGTCCCTGCTACTTGTGAGGCTGAGGCAGGAGAATTGCTTCAGCCTGGGGATTTAAGGTTGTTGTGAGCTAGGCTGACACCACTGCACTCACAAGCTAAAGAGTGAGACCCTGTCTCAAAAAAAAAAAAAAAAAAAGAAAAAGAAAAAAGTTTCTGCCTAAAATCATTTTGGTCATACTCTATGGAGTCAAAGTCTGAGAGCTTAATTTGTGTATTGTTTGTTCAAGTAACACAAACTCAAATTTTGTATGTGTATCTGTTTTGTTTTGTATTTTAATTATCTATTTTTTATCCCTGTGTAGAGGTGGGTAGGCTATCCATTGGTTCCAGAGACTGTTAATTATCCCCTGAATGCATTCTCACCTTCTTCTTTTTGGAAGAATTTTTAGATGGGCACATCTAGGGACATTTTCCCCATCCTCGTTGTGTCTAGATATGGGCAAGTTCTGGTCAATTGTATGTGAACAGAAATAATCTGTAAACTTCCAGGGTATGAACCAAAAGGGAAATGATTTGCTCTCCAATTCCTCTTTTCCTTCCCCATAATAAATTTAAAAAACTTGGGTCTCTAAATGACTTCATGGAACAAGGATGCCTTGGCTAGCCTCTGGACTGTGGGAGAGAAACATCTGAAGGACATTGTATTTTGGGGTCTCTTTGTTATAGCAGCATCACTTGTAGTCTAACTAGTGTGTCATTTAAGAGACTGTTTTGGTCAGGCTCTTCAGTTTCCAAAAAATGATATCAACCTTACCATCATCAGTTCATTGTAAGTCTGAAGCATATGGCTCTCACTTGTGAACTGCAATAAAGAATGTGTGCTCTTTTGGGAAACAGTGCAGTGTCAGACTTCAACTTGAATGACAGCCCTGTCACTTACTGGCTGTGTATATCAGGCTACTCACTGACATACTCTGAGCTTCAGATTCCTCTCCTTTAAGATGCAGGCAATATCCTTTTCAACAGGATTGTTGTTAGGAGTGTATGAGACCATTTGTTTCAAAGATCTTCCTAACCCAGTGCTTAGTAAATGACAGCTCTTGCTATCATTAGCTTTTCCAAAGACTATAACCTCAAACTGTCTGCTGCCCCAGTATTTTTTCAATTGGAACTTGGTAGTTAGGAAGAATTGTTTGATTTTTTTATGTTTTATCTTTGTGTCAAGTAAAACCATCAGAAACTTTCACACTTGGACTGTGCTATCTTAACTCCCCAGCGAATTGCTAACTTTTTGAGAATTCACTAAGTTTTCCCATCATGCTTTTGGCTACCAAAAGGCTGCAAGAGGCCAGGCATAGTGGCTCACGCCTGTAATCCTAGCACATTGGGAAGCCGAGGAGGGAGGATTGCTTAAGCTCAGGAGACTAGCCTGAGCAAGAGCAAGACCCCATCTCTACTAAAAATAAGAAAATTAGGTGGGCATGGTGGCACGCACCTGTGATCACAGCTACTTGGGAGGCTGGGGCAGGAGGATTGCATGAGCCTGGGAGTTTGAGGTTGCTGTGAGCTATGATGATGCCACTGCACTCTAGGTGGGGCAACAGAGCGAGCCTGTCTCAAGAAAAAAGAAAAAAGGCTGGAAGAGATGGTTTAGTAAAGCCTATCCTTGCACATATGCAGGGGCATAAAAGAAGCTGTCCAGTGCATGGCTATGTCACCTGTGTGGGGTACCCCCTAAAACACTTGTTTTTGGATTTGAGTGCTGGGGAAACTTTTTCTTCCCTTATAGAATGCATATGTGTTCTCATGATTAATGAGAATCCATAAAGGACAGAGAAAGGAATTGAATAAAATGGTAAGAGAATTTGATAAATTGCTAATTGCTTTTAAGATAGGGCAAATTGTAGGGTAGCTCTAGGTACAAATTAATATATTACTAGATATCTTTGGAAGAGGTAGACACTACTTTTTTTAAAATTTTATTTTAAAAGAAATCAGAAAGCCAACAATTCATGTCAACTAGCAGTATGTCGACTTTATGAGAGTAATAGGAAACATTTGCTTTTTTAAATTGGTATGTGAACGTAGTATTGGATGCACAGTTCATATAAAGTTTACGTACTTTGAATATTAGAATTGTCAATGTCAATTTAAGATAGTAATTTCTAGGCAGTAGTTTAAAATGCTGGAGCAACAATCTCTAACTACTAAATACTTATTAGTATACAAGGTATGGGACTAAGCAGGTCAGAGTCTCAAATGTAATCTCATTTCGGTCCAGTAATCAGTGCACTGCTTTGTGTTTGTTAAATGAATGGCTAAAAATTAAACATGACTATATAAGAACAGTACAGCAAAAAATAAAACACTTTTTTTCTTAGATGGTTCTCCGAGGATCTCTAGCTAGCTTTACTTTTTGGGCATCTCAACCTGATGTGTGGTTGAAAAGAAAATAGGAAATTAAAATTTGTTTCTATTAATTGATTTTTTGGGATAAATTTTCCTTATCATTTCTGAGATATGAATTTAGACATTTCACATTTTAATTTTTTTATTTTTGGACACAGAGTCTCACTCTGCCACCCAGGCTGTAGTGCAGTGGTGCAATCACAGCTCACTGCAGCCTCGAACTCTGGGCTTAAGCAAACTTCCCATCTCAGCCTTCTAAGTAGCTGGGACTACAGGCATGTGCCACCACACCTGGCTAATTTTTAAAGTTTTTTTTTTAAAGAGATAGGGTCTTGCTGTGTTACCAAGGATGATCTTGAACTCCTGGCCTCAAAGGATCCTGCCTCCTCAGCCTCCTGAGTTGCTGGCATTTCAGGTGTCAGCCACCATGCCCAGCTATAATTCACAGTTTTAATGTGAAATATCTACCTACAAATGTTTTAGTACCTGTGGTTTTAACCTGCACAAATGTAATTAGTCATATAGTTTTTTCTACTTTAAGTTTCATTATAAAAACTATTTAGGCAGACGTTCATGCCCTTCATCAGCTTATTACTCCAGTGCATAGCCTAGAAACTTTCTCTCCTGTTATCCTCACATACAAACCCTGGGGCTCACAGATGTTTCTGGATCAAGGGACTGGGTGGATGCTGGTATCGTCTCTTTTTACATTTGATTTTTCCCTTGCACAGATTGTCATCAAGCTATTTCTGCTCAGGTCTTATATGCTTGCCTGCTTTCCCAAATTAGAATCTGACTTTGAGCACAGGTTAGTTTAATGGCTCCTGAAGCTAAATCTACAGTTAACAGTCCTTTTAGTTCACTAAATTGCAGAATTGTTGAATAGAAAGCTGCCCTGGAGATCATCTGCAGTCCAGTTCGCACGTTAATAACTGCCCTGGGCTCTGCTTCATCACTTCTATGCCTGGCCAGCGCTTGTTTGGTGCTGGTAAGTACTCATGAAGGAGAACCTTTTCCAAAGTTGCCCAAATGTACAAGTTTCAGAACATAGAAATATTATGGAGTTGAAAAACTGGGCAAGTGATATTAGCCAAATTCAGGCAAGAGAGTTCTTTACTCCATCTGTCAGGTTTGATATTTCAGGTCTTTGTGCTATTGATTAAGTTCAGCCTTTCATTTTACACTTTGATGTAATTTATTCATGATTTAGGCACATATGTGAAATTTATTGCTGTGACAGTATTAAAAAATCTCCAGTTTATTGGCAGGATTGAAACAGGCTCTAATTTGTGGGTTCTTCTGTTAGGAAAGAGAAACTATGTTAAGGGAACAGAGAACATTTACTATGAAGGATTGGTAAGAGAACTAAGGGATTGGTGCATCAGAATAAAGAAAACTTTAGAGAATGTAGAAATAGTGGATAGAAGGAGACCCCTGACACAAGGGCAGACGGACCCTCCAGTAAGATCCCCAGGGCTGAGGCCCAGACCTCACTGGAGAGGCCACAGCGTGGCTCATGGGATGGCAGAGATATCACTGTGATACCATGTTGACAGAACTTGCTAGAAATCCCATCATCTGCAGTGAAAGTAATTCCTGGGAACACGTCTCACCAGAGGTCCTGTGCTACAGAGCCACCTCACGGGCGGTGCGGCGGGAGTGGGCCTGGAGGAGCCTGCCCGGTGCACCCGTCTCCCGCTGTGTGTCTCTAGCGCCCTTTACTGAAAACGCTGGACATCATGCCAGCGGGCATTTAGGAAAAATAGTTAAAGGTCACAGGTCTTTTTTCACAGAGCCGGCAAAAAAGCAGAGTTTGGGACTGAGAGGCAGTAAATCCATAACCAGCACAGTTCCTCACCTCCAGACTCCTTTGCAGTTGGAAGTAGATGATTTTGGGAAAAGGATTCATATGCTTATCCTTGGTTACACAGTGCATGTTTCTAAATTTTCTAGCAAAAGTGAAATCCTCATCATTGTTGTTAACCACTGTGTCGCATGTAGGCCAGGATGTGCCAGCAAGGACTACTGTGTCTGAGAGATGGGGTGGAGATTCTCCTCTGTTATTTCCAGCATACTTAAAATATATATTTTCACATGTCATTATATAATTGACTATGGAAATGGAGTGCCGTTACAATTATACTGTCATTTTCTGACTTGAGACTACTTTAAACTCAAAAGGTTTTCACAAAATGGTACTTATAATTCCTATACTTGTAATAGACATGTTAATATAGTAATACTAAAGTAATTTTCTTAGTGGTAAAAATGTATACTGAAGCCGATTAGTTTACTTAAGACAAATCGTAATTAAGTAGTGCTGCATCCAGTCAGTACTTACTGAGTAAGCCTAGGTTTAAATCAATAGATTGTTGATAAACTGCATTTGTCAGGATTCTTTGGTTACAAACAATAGGAAGCAGCTGTGCAGTTCTGGGGGTGGGGGAGAGGAACATTTGGAAGGAGATGAGGTAGCTGACAAAATTGAAGGACACCCTGAAAATCCAGCACAGACCTGCACAGCCTGGAGTATCCAGGCAGTGAGTATCACAGCAGGTTTTGAAGGGCACAGTGTGATGAATGGGCTCCAGCTGTTTCCCACCTGAGTTCTGGGTCCCCATTCCAGGGAGTGTCTGGCCTGGTACGGATCTCACGCTCACACTGACCAGGCGAGGGCAGGGCCCTGAAGTGTCAGGCTGCAGAAGCCACTTATTCCTGATTTCAAGGGGCATATCTCACAGACACTTAGTTTTCTTTCAATTTCTTAGCTTCTCTTTTTTGGTGTTGGCTTCATTTTCTGGCTCTCTCTGGTTGATGGCTACAGTAACTTCCAGCCTTCTGATTCTGCTTGGTCTGCATCCAGTGTCGTCCCTGAGTCTTAAGCACTGTGGCCCAGGGAATGCTGTGCTCTTTGATTAGCTAGACGTAGAGTGCATTCCTGGAGCCCTAAAGTCCACCAGCTGCTAGTGAGAGGAAGAGTGATCCTCCAAGGGAATCAGGGTAAAATACCAATGGGAAGAGGAAAGGAAGCTGAGTGGCAAAGTAACAGATACAGGTGATCGGCTTTATTTTACAGAGAAAAGCCTATGAAAATGAAAAACTTCTTTAGTTCTGTGATAAAATACCAAATGGAAGGAGATACTGGAATGTAGAAAGACATTGATGAAACAGGGAAATGGATATACCCATGTCAATGGCTAGACGACAAACACTGTGACTATAAGATGCTTATTTAAAAGGTAGAAGCAAGAGATGCTGTTTAAGTCTGGTGAATTCAGGCTGCAGTTGCTACGGGGTTTTGTCCTGTTTTGTTTTAGCCGTAATAGTAGTAATAGAGCTAAATAGTTCTTGAGAACTAAATCCTGGGGCTGAAGTCTATATTAGCCCTAAAATGAAAATAATGTCAGGACTCCTTTGAAATACCTTGAGGCAACTGAGTTTGTCATACCTCTCTTCAATCTCTGTAATTCTTCACCACCCTTCCAAAATAAAGGTTCCTGCTGTCATCTTTTCCTGATCAGTAATCAAATCCCAGTGCTGCTCTGAGTTTCCTGGTCCTTTTCTCCAAATCTTCCCTAAGTGCCTTGTGGTATACCCTGGTCCTCTGGTTATTGAAGACCCCAATACACACCTTCTTTACTTAATTGAAACTCCTTTGCTCATCAGGCCAGGAATGGGGGTCTAGGAGAATGGGGGGGGGTGGTGCATGAGAGAAGGATTCAGCATTCTCCTGAACTCCCCCTACCATGACCATTTATGTTATTTTTTTGCTTTTGTTTTTATTCACTTTTTAGAGTTTACATATAGTCCCATTGATTCTCTGATGTACAGTTATATGGGTCTTAATGAGTGCATACAGTCATGTAACCACCGTCACATGAAGATACAGGGTAATTCCATCACCCTCCAAAGAATCTCCCTTTACTGCCTTTTGTGGTCAGTCCCTCCCCCACCCTCGCCTCAGCGGTCACTGGTCTGTTTTCAGTGCCTATAATTTTGCCTTTTCCAGAATGTTGTGTAAATAAGCACATGTCCTTTTGAATTTGGCTGCCTGCATTTAGTGCATTATGTCTGGATATGGTTTTCTTTGAGTTTATCCTGTTTGGCATTCAGAGAGCTTTTGGAATGTATACATTTATGTAGCGCGCCAAATGTGGGAAGTTTTCCACCACTATTGCTTCAAATATTTTTTTCTTTACCAGTCTTTCTCCTCTACTTCTGGGCCTCCAGAGACATGAGTGTTGGACCTTTTGGTATCATCCCACAGGTCCCTGAGGTTCTGTTCATTTTTCATTCAATCTTTTTTCTTTGTTTTTCAGATTAGATTATTTCTTAGATCTGTTGAGTTCATGGTCTCATTCATATCCATTCTTCTGTTGAGCCCACCTAGTGAAGTTTCTAATTCAGGTGTATAGGTTTTTAGTTCTACAATTTGTTTCTCTCTCTTTTTTTTTTTTTTTTTGATACAGAGTCTCACTTTCTTGCCCAGGCTAGAGTGAGTGCTGTGGCGTCAGCCTAGCTCACAGCAACCTCAAACAACCGGGCTCAAGCTATCCTCCTGCCTCAGCCTCCTGATAGCTGGGACTACAGGCATGCACCACCATGCCCAGCTAATTTTTTCTATATATATATTAGTTGGCCAATTAATTTCTTTTCTATTGATAGTAGAGATGGGGTCTCGCTCTTGCTCAGGCTGGTTTTGAACTCCTGACCTCGAGCAATCCGCCCGCCTCGGCTTCCCAAAGTGCTAGGATTACAGGCATGAGCCACTGCACGCGGCCTGTTTCTCTTTTTATAGTTTCTATTTCTCTGCTGTCAACTCTTATATTCCCCTTTGTTTCCTGGAGCATAGTTATAATAACTATTTAATACTTCTAAAAATAGTTGTCTGATCATTTCAAACCTTGGGTCATCTGGCCATTGGCATCGGTTGTCTTTTTTGCTGACAGTTGGCCACATTTTCCTGGTTCTTTGAGGAATAATTTTGGACTTTATTCTGGACATTTTGAATATAGACTTTTTAGATGGTAGAAGACTTTTTAAGGTCTTTTAAAACATAGATTATGCTGTATAGACTTTGAGCACTATTCCAAGTCCTCTGGAGAATGTTGGTTTTGTTGTTTTGTTTTGTTTTGTTTTTGTTTTAGCAGGCTATCCACCTGGTTAGGTTCAGTGGTTCTAGCATTAAGCCTTCACTCACTATGCTGCTTGGGGCCTGGCCCATGTGTGGGAGTTATTCTGAGACTTTGGGCCAGAGGATGTTGAAATTGTAGCTCAGATCTCAAAGTCTTCGCTCTGCTGTTTTGGGTCTGTCCCATGAATGCATAACTCATGGGTGAGCCCAAACAGTGAAGGTTCATACACAGAATGGGAGGAATCTCCTTCTCCAGCTGATTTCTCTCTGGGATTCCCCCCTGCCAGTATCCTGGGACACTGTCTAGCTCGCAGGAATTCCTTTTCCTAGTCCTCTAGTGAGAAAGCTGGGATTTCTCTCCATTGTAGCTGCCTATACCACACCTGCTGCAGTACAGCTGTGACGGGGGCCCAACCCTGGACAAAACTTTGAGAGAAGAGGGGGCAATGAGAAAGTCACCCCTACACAGAGTGCCTCCCCACATTTTGACTGCTCTACCCAATCCATCTACTTTTGTTTACTTTTTATTATTTATGTTTTTTATATCGTACTTTGTCCAGTTTTTTGTTTTTGTTATAAGTTAGCAGGAGAGAGAGGCTGTGGTGGGCTTATCCCATCTTGGATGACCCAAAAGTCCTAAATCACTACCTGTATTAATTTTCTGTGCTGTGTAACAAATCACCACAAACTTGGTTGCTTAAGGCAATACACATTTATTATTTTACAAATTCTGTGGGTCAGAATTTGGGCTTAGCTGGATCCTCTGCAAGGCTATAGTCAAGGCAAGGGCTGGGTTTTCATCTGGACACTGCTGGGGAAGGGATGGTGTCTAAGCTCCCTCAGGCTGCTGGCAGAATTCAGTTCCTTGCAGCCGTAGGATTCACGACAGCTTGGTTCTTCAAAGCCAGCAACCGAGCGGGAGACTCTAAAGCCAATCTGATAGAAAGGTGGAGTTTTGTATAAGACGCAAGGAAGCAGCGTACACCTGTGCCATGTTCTAATGGTTAGAAGCAAGTCATGGGTCCCTTTCATACTCTAGGGGAGGGGATTATGCAAACGTATGAACATCAGACCTCAGAGTCTATCAACCACATTACACTTTGATCCTCACAAAAAGCTCTTCCCTACCCCATCTGGTCCTGATGGTCAAAGCCATCTGGTACATAATTCCCTTTTCCACCCCAAGTCCTGGTGTCATGTTGAATGACTTAAGCTTTTTATAAGCAATCCATCCAGTACTCAGGCCTACAGGCTTTTGAGCTCCTATGTGCTAGTGACTTTATTTTACTTTAGAACCCAGTCCTTGTGACTCTAAATCCCAAGCATACTCTCTGTTACTCTCTTTCTTCCCTTAATATATCACATATTACGTATGATTCAAGCTTTGCCTTCTCTCTCTTGTTAGACTATATGTTCCTCGAGGTCTAAGACTATTTTATGTCTTCTCATATTGCCCACAAAGGTCTTGTGAATATTTCTTGCACATAGCAGGTATTCCAACACATGTTGAATAAATTAAGAACCTTAACTATTTCTATGACAACTGGACAGGATACTCCTTCCTTCCTCTTCCCCTTTTTAATTTTGTCTGATAATGTTTTACCAGCCCTTCTGAATATAAACACTACAAGGAAATTCTAATTGAATTAGCCAGACTTCCTAAATAATGGCATATAAGACATATACCCACACTCTCTCACAAAATAAATTTGTGGTTATTTTAATGATATGACATTTGTCTAACCAGTGTAACTTCACGGTATAAGCTCTGGTGTATCCTGTAGGTAAAACTAAGTTAGGATGAGAAAGATTTACAATTTCTGATAACTAAACCTAAAAAAAAAAAAAAAAAAAAAATTAAGTCCCTACCCTCTTAATTTGGGTACAAATGTAGGAAGTAATCAACTGATAAAAAGATTGGAGATTTGTAACATTTCCATTCAGAATAGTTGTGCATGGATTGGAGTACCTGGATTCCCAGGCTAACTACATAATTTAATCTTTTAAATCGACGTTTCTCTGGGAAGATGTGCAATAACTAGAAACACTGAGATGATACCCTTGGAGGCCCACTGATGAGGAATCTCCTCCCACCCCATCCTTCTTCTAGCTCCTTCCAAATATGAATGTTGCTGCCTTCTCCACCCAAAGCCTCCTAATCCAGTGATTGTAAAACTATTTGAGAATAAAAGAAACATATTGAAAACCCAGATTATTAAAAAGCTTTCTCTCTAATAAAACTCAGTATAGAGGGCCCACTGTAGTATGCCTTACCATATGAGGCATAGGTAGTTTATGTCCACTTTGACCCTTCAGACTTGCTCTGGGCTCAGCAGTTACACGCATATCAGATTTCCTCCTTACCTAGTTCCCATGCTACTGAAATATAAGCCGTGTCGCCAGTTGAAGGGATGCTATTCTCTTTAGCAGAGCTGCATAGGAAGCTGGAGTTCTTTGCAGTGGCGATAAACTGAAAATGAAGTGAATGCAAACGAATAGAGGAATGACTGAATACCATATGACGACATTCACTCCACGGTATATATAATGGAGCTATTGGAAGTAATATAATAGATTGGATCTGTCAGTTGAGGTGGGAGGAGAGAGATGTCTCCCATGTATTGAATGAAAAAAGCAAAATGCAAAAATGTTTATATAATACCATCTCAGTTTTGTGAAACAATGGTCAAATCCTTTGTAAAAATATAAAAGTATAAATGTTTATGCAGAAGTTATGTGCTGTCTAAAAAAAAAAAAAAAAAAAAAAAAAAAAAAAAAAAGTATAAATGTTTCCATATAATTACATGGGCAGGGACAGAAATATGGAAGGATACGGAGTAGGTGGTTAACATGGATTATGGGCGGGGGAAGTGGACATTTGACATGGATGTGGAGGGAGGAGAAAGAATGGATAAGGAATGCCAAGCAAATCAGAAACAAGAAAAGGAAAAAAGCATGATAAGCTTACATTTACAAATACATATTAATCATATGACTGTCCATTTAATTACTAGATTAGTTTTTTTTCCTTCTTGAATGGATCATGAAACTTTCCAAATCCAAGTCTATAATCTTATTAACTCTGCAAGGTAGATAGTATTAATAACTTATTAAATATTACTTGATCATATCAGAAAATAAAGTTTTCCTTGAAAAGAAAGTATATAGATTTTTTTCCCAATGTAAATTTTGGCTGATATAATATACCAGATATTGGTGCCAGAAATGCTCTGAATGGTAACAGGTTTTTCCCAAGGCCACAGAGGCAGAAGAAAATCCTGCCACCAAGGCACTTACAGCCCACAGGACAGAGGAGGCTCATAATTCCAATGAAAGCCAAGACGTGCGGTTTCCCTGACTGTAACAGACAGATGGCATAGGCAGTAGCCTCGCTCAGACTGCAAGAGCGTGTCAGACATGTTCTTACTGCAGTTTGTACATGTCACTGTTGTAATAGTGATAATTTGTTTTACTCATTTATTTATATGAATATCTTTGAAAGTCTATGTACTCTTGCTTTGTTTACTGCTCTGCTGTAATCTCAGAGCACTTTAAAGCCATTTTTCAGAAAATATTTGTTAAATGAATCAATCCATCTCTCCCTCCATCCTTTTTTTACCTGGTACCTCTGGTGATAAATAGCACATGTTAGTTGTATATAGTTCCTCAGTGATTGAATTAGTGAACATACAAGGTGGTCTTAAGGCTTAGGCTCAGGAAAAGAGTTGACGAAAATAGTTTAGAAGAAAAGAGTCAAGAAAGTCAAGAAAGGAAGAATCAAGAAATAGGTTTCAATGAAGATAAAGAACAGGTACAGTAGCAATAGGAACAAGGACAGAAAGTGATGGTCAGAAGGCAGGGTAGTGACATGTAAAATTTCTGCAACAGAGCAATTCTGGGTAGTTAAGGTCAGGAGCTAACATTATACATAAAGCACCCTGTTAATGGGGGGTGGGGGACTGCACGTTTTGGCATTTGAGGCTGCTCTAGCAAAATAGGCAGCTCCTGACCTAATCTCCCTAAAGCAAACCCTGCCATGAAACAAATTCAGCCCATGCACACAAAGTTCCTAATTGGTATTTCAGTACCTCACTTGTAACCCTGAACAAACAACCAAGGGTTAATAGACAGTTGAGGAAAGGCTTTCAAAACAAAGAAAGTCTAAAGGAAGAAGTATCCAGAGAAGAAACAAAGATATGCAGAAAACTTAGAAGACCTTCAGAAGAACCCTGATTAATATCCTTAGTTAGAATAGGAATGAAACAAAAACATAGGTGTTGTGGAAAAGGAGCATTCAAGGCAGAAAACAAGTTATTAAAAATTTTAAATACCACAGAATAAGTAACTCAAAAGGATTAGAAAACCAAGTTGAATCAAACACCCCAAAAATAGAAACAACAATAACAAAGTATAAAATAGATAAATTACAGGTGATCAATCTAAGAGGTTCAATATGTTGTTATTTAGAAGCAGAAGGAGGATATTTTCAAGAAACTATAGATCTGAAAGAAATGTCTCTATTTTGAAAGGCTCAGCCAAATGCTAAGCACAAAAAAACGGGGGGAGAAAAGATACCAAGGCACATCATTGTGAAATTTCGGAAACTTAGAGATAAAGAGAGGCTATAAGCTTCTGTATAAAAAATATATCACCCAAAAAAGACTGAAAATCAAAATGACATCAGACTTCTTTTGAGTGGAACTGGATGCTAAAATACTGTGGCACAGTGCCTTCAAAATTGATTTTCAACCTGGAATGTTCTACTCAGCCAAGGCACCAGCCAAACAAAAAGGTAGCCTGAAACTATTTTCAGACATGCATAGTCTCTAAAAATTGACCTCCTAGGTACTCTTTCTTGGAAAGATACTTGGATATCTTCCAGCAAATTGAGTCATTCAAGAAAGGAAGTCATGGGACGATTGAGTTAATAAATTTAAGTCAACATTAATGGATGAGTGATGATGTATGCTAAGGAGTTTGTGTGTATTATCTCCTGCTTAATCTGTTAGTTCCTACTTTTCATAGTATCAGTCTGGGTTGGGTAGAAATCATACAGTGATCCAAACAGAAACTTAATATAAATGAACAATTAAACTGATAAAAGTGACTGTAGACTTCAAAACAGATATGCAAATGGCAACAGTATATTGAAAAGATGCTAAACATTAGGGAAATGCAAATCAGAACCACAATGAGGTATCTAGAGTACTCGAATTCATAGAGATAGAAAGTAGAATGGTGGTTGCCAGGGGCTGGGCAGTGGGGTATGGAGAGTTGTTTTTTAAGACAGAGTCTCACTCTGTTGTCCAGGCTAGAGTGCTGTGGTGTCAGCCTAGCTCACAGCAACCTTAAACTCCTGGACTCAAGCGATCCTACTGTCTCAGCCTCCCGAGTAGCTGGGACTACAGGCATGCGCCACCATGCACCGGGCTAATTTTTTTCTATGTATATTAGTTGGCCAATTAATTTGTTTCTATTTATAGTAGTGATGGGGTCTCGCTCTTGCTCAGGCTGGTTTCGAACTCCTGGCCTCGAGCAATCCGCCTCCCTCGGCCTCCCAGAGTGCTAGGATTACAGGCGTGAGCTACCGTGCCGGCGGAGAGTTGTTTTTTAATAAGAACAGAATTTCAGTTTTGCAAGATGAAAAGTGTTGTAGATTTTTATTGCACAACAATGTGAATGTACTACTACTAAACTGTACTCTAAAATGCTTAAGATGGTCAATTTTATGTATTGTGTATTTTACCACAAAGGGCTGTAACTGTAGGCTGTAAGTAAGCTCTGGCAGAATGCTCCAAGCCCAAATGGAACTATACTAAGGCGCTGGAAAGGAGATTTAAGAGTGCTGTGTTTTAAACTTGGGGCGAGGGGAGGGGCATAAAAAAACAAAAACAATTTTTATAAGAAGAATAGTGCAAGAGGAAAAGAAAACCAATTAGAAGCTCTGGAAAAAACAGCTATGTAAAAAGTAAAATGTAATCACGATGCACTAAATAGCTCTGTAGCAAACATTTACATATTCTTTATAAAGCAAATGGCATTTATTGATTTAACTAAAAGTAGTTATGAGAGTGATGTAAGAGCCAAATCCATATCCATCATTACAGGAATTAAACTATTAAGGTCTCAAATTGATAAGGCAGGAAGTAGCAACCTAAGTATATTTATGTAGAGATGTAAAGGAACTTAGCCTCCGCATACATATTGGAGTATATAATTAAGTGAAAAAAGAATAATGTGGAAGAAAGTAAATAGTATGCCCCCATTATTTTTTTTAAGACAGCTACATGTATAATATATAGAAAGAATTTTCCTAAAGATATCCAAGAAACAATTAACATGTGTTACCTAAGGGAAGGGCCTGTGGGCATTGGAAAAGGAGGAGTCTTTTTATTATAGGTCTTTTTGAAATATGTGTGTTTTTTCTATGAACATATATTTATAAAGTAAAAATGTGATTAGATGTTAATTTTTTAATTATTAATGAAAAATGGCAGAAATTATATAGTAGGCATTGGAGGTAGAAGAGATTACTGCCAGCCAGGGGAAATTCGAAAAAGCTTTATTAAAGAGCAGACATCTGAATTAGGCTTTGTCATGTGAACATGAGCACAGGTAGGGAAGTGTAAGCCATCTCCTAGCTGTGTGGTGGGCTCTTTATTTACAATGTTCCATTTTACTGTTACAGTAAAATCTTAAATGTGTCACTGGGGAATAGCTGGCTCTAATTAATTTGCAGAGGGGAGTTCTATATTGTGTATCCTTGTAGCAGCTCACCATGCTGTGTGGGAACCTTTGTTTAAAGAAACAATTGGTTTATCAAACAAACATGTAATTACAGTGTGCCTAAGAATCACCCCCAAAGATTCTGACGTGGTTGGGCTAGGGTAGAACCTAGGAATCTACATTTTTAATAAACACCCCCAATGATTCTGAGATTGGTGGTCCCTGGGACAACACTTTGAGAAATACTGGTCTGCGGCGGGACTATAGGAACTGCATCTTACTCCATCTTGCACCCTCATCCCCAGCACGATGCCTGATGATACAGGTTGGTGCTCCACAAACGTGTGCAGGATGAAGGAGACAGCTGGGCCACTGAAGGAGGCAGGGCAGCTTGCTGTGCTACTAGGGACTGAGCCAGGAGTGTAGGCTGATGGCCATTTCTAACCCTCTCAGAGTGGCTTTCCTCATCCCACGCACAAAACTCTGCCCTACTTAAAACTTTCTGCAACTAATGTGTTTTCATTTTGGGATTTTAAATGGACATTATACTTATGCAGGTTTTTCTTATGTTTAATAGGGAGAAAGAGCAAGAAACACAAGAAGAGGAACGTTTGATGGAAGAAAAGAAAAAGAAAAAGCAGGAAGAAAAGAAAAAGAAGGAAGGTGCTCAGAAAAAGGTTTGGCTAAAGTTACTGCTTCTCTTGTTCACCCTTGTGTGTCTCACTTCCATTATCACAGCCTTTACATGTCAGAGTTTCATCCTATCGCTTCTGAAATCGATATGCTAAATCTGCAATTAGCGAATAATAGGTATTGTGCTGGTAAAGGAAATCCAGGGTGGCAGTCGCAAAACATCTTCCTTATAGAACTAGAAATATTGGAACTGTGTTTTTAAAAAGCAGCGTTTCAGTTACTAGTGGTAAAGAATGTCCATGCTATTCTTTAAAACGGACTGCCCAGAACGACCAAGTCTAAGAAATGAAGCAAGGGCCATTTGACTGATCTTATTAGAAAAGCTAGAAATAGTTCTAGCAGCTTCAGCAAATGTTCTCTTACAGATCCTGTTATTAAATTTTTTTTTTCAATCCATGGAGGTTTATTAAACTAAAGTTTAATGGCACTCCTGGGAAAAGCACAAACCACAGAAGCATCTGTGACGTGTACCCTCCAGAAAGGGAGCTGGGAACTCAGTATGGAAGGGGAGAGGGCACACAGAAAGGAAAAGGAAGAATGGGGTGTGCAGTGAGGCAAATGGTTACATTCTTATGAGATATTAGTTAGTGCCCAGAAAATCAACATTTTACATAAGGTGAATATTTGAAGAGAAAAAGGGAGTTAAGGGAGAATCAATTATGTAGATGTCCCTGGGTAGGTGGAAGAATTAGTGCAGATCCTGTTATTAAATATTAAAAATAACAAGTCCTACTGTTAACCATATAGTCATGCTTGAATTTTATGGCATTTAAAATACTAAGTTATGCCATTTATCTTTGTTCTTGCCTAGTGTGGTGTATCTTGTAGTTTGAACTCTGTGCCTTTTAGACTCTATTAAAATATAGAGCTCAAATGAGCATCCAGATAGAATCTTTTTTGAGTTTAGATTAATATTGGCATGTAATTAATATCATGTAGACAATTATAAATTTTTCTGAATAATAAATGATGATAAATTAACTAGGCAAAAACATGTTTTTTAAATTTCCTATATTAAAAGTCTGCTTATTAAACTTTCATAGATGTGTATATTCTACACATTATTATTCCTAAAGAGTTTCTGATTTTTTTTTTCAGGCTGCTGATCAAAAAACCAAAGGTAAGTTTATTTATATTTGGGGGGGGGGTACATTTTATGGCAATACCAAACTTGTCACAATGAGGATGACTTTTTTTTAATTGATGCTTAAAAACAAAGAATCTAAGCCTGCCTTTGAGTCTACTTTTTATTATTCATTGTGAAATTCTTCATTTATCACTGGTTTTACATCTACATCTCATTGGCATTTGGTTAATCTAAAAATGCCTAAGGAGTGTTATATTAGCTTTCTAAACAATGCTTTTTAATTTTCTTTTGGTTTGATTTCCACCAAAGATTAAACTGATAAAGTTTATTTAATTTGAATAACCAAAGGATACTGAATTTTTTTAAGCTTCCAATTTCTCATTGCCAACTATCCTTTATAATAAAAAGTATAGTCTTTCTGTATTCCCTCTTTGCTTATTGATATGTAAAAAGTTCCTCTTTCTATCCTCCAAGTCCAGAATTTGCTTGTCATTATCTTAGTGGATGTTTATGGAAACACGTGCAGTCCTCACTGTGGCTCAGGCACCCCTGAGCAGTGCTGGAGATTCAGAATGAGCTAAATGGAAGCCTCTCTCCAAGTCTCTTCATTGTTATCCCCGATGTGTAGTTTTGCAGTGGCTGAAAGCACACACACTCAGGAGCCACACATCCCAGCTCTGTTTAATTCGGGGCCAGTTACTTCACTTCTTTAAGCCTTAGGTATTTCATATTTAAAATAAGAAAGATAGTAGATGGATCCTGCCTCATAAAGCTGTTACAAAGACTAAATGAATATAATTATTATTTGTCAATTAAAATAAAATAAAGGAAAAAATACTAAATGATATCGTGCAAGAAAATGGCTGAGCGCCTGGCATATAGTTGATGCCCAGTAAAGGTTTGCTGTAACTGTTATTATTTTGAAGTGTTTATTTTCCATTGGACTATCACATATACACAATTGTACGTGTAGACATGTGGACTAATAAGGATTTCTGTGAGGGTGCTATATCAGGAGGTATCACTCCTAATGCTCTACTTTTTAGCATTTTATAGTTTCCAAAGTAAAGGTTATGTATGTTACTTCATTTGAACTTCCTGATTGAGCTGGACAGTAATTAGTTTACAGATGAGGCTCCTAGCATGAGTGGAATGACTTGCTCTTGGTTTGGCAGTTAATGGTAAAGACAGGGCTCGAGGGAGCCCAGGGCTTCGACCTAGTGCACTGGCCCTCAGAGCCTCTGGACTAGGGTCGCATTAAGGGATAGATTTAGGGGGGAGGGGGGGAATGGGCATTTATTGAAACCTTAAAATCTGTACCCCCATAATATGCCAAAATAAAAAAAAAAGAGATAGATTTAATGATATATGAATATTAAAAGGTGGCGTAACACTTTTTCAGAAGGGTCAAAGAAGGTTGTGGTACATAGTTATACTTGAATTTATGATCCCGAATAACAGTGGTTTCTTGTCATTTAAAAATATAGAATTATTGTCTGAATCACCTTTTTTTTTTAATTTTGAGAAGTTTTTACAGTCTGATTCAATACCAGCTATATAGTCTGTTGTCATTGTAATTTTTTCTCCTCAAATAGTAACAAATTGTTTATTGTATAGTGATCATGCATTACATTATTGTGCCACTTTACACAGTTATTATTTTCTATTGCTGTTCTGATGAGTATTTTCATTGCTGACTTCAGACTCTACTGGATTTTTATCTTCCCCTTCTATTTTCTCTAAAATACTACACCTTTGGGTACAGTTTACCAGTAGCTACTAACCAGCCTTAGAATGGGTCATGATAATGATTATTAATGTCCTTCTAAACAAAACATGGTTTTGAATTATGAATAATCTAGCCGTACTGCTAGGTAATTATTAATGAATATTAGCAACATCAAGATTTAAATTTCTCTCAGACTCTTCATTATTACTGTTTCAAATCAAAATTAACTGCCTGTGAGGCAAATGATTTTGACTTTCTGACTGGACATTGTGTTAGATAATACAGACTGGGCCTGACTGAATATATGAGATATATTATAGTGCTTGTATTAGTGTTCACACATAAAATGGATTTACTTTTCTAACATTCTGTCATTTTGATGTGTTTCCTCTGCTCTAGCCTGTATGCCCATAGGGGCAGGGACTCCATCTGCCCGCTCCCCTCATACCCACTTCCTTGTACCACACAGAGTCAGCAGGCCTGAGATCAGGACAGACATTTAGTGACTGCTCTCATGCCAAATCCTGTACTAGACCCTTGCATTTATTATTTATAATTGTCGATGATGTTATATCCAGTGTACAGAGTAAACAGTAAACTGTACTAAGTAAACTTCAATAAACTGAAGCTATGAATGTTTACTGAACACACCCCCACCCCCAGGACTGCACTGCTAGCGAGTGGCAGGGCTGATGTGTCCAGAACCATCCTATGTTTATTGCTTCCAAAAGGCCCACAGCAGACATTTATCCAGCATCTCCTATGTCTCAGGACCTACCATGCTTCAGAACAACCCTGTATCAGGAAAGGCATGCTTAGGGAAAGTAATGGAGCCAAGGTCACAGAGCTAGTGTGCAGCAGAGCTTGGAACAGCTGTGGCTTTGACTCTGGAAGCAGGTCAGGCTGCCTGGCTGGATATGACAACCCACCCAGAGTCACTAGAAGCTAGGGAAACCCACTCTTGTCATGAAGCAGCATCCAAGTCTCGGGGCCCTGAGTTCTGTTCAAATGTAGGAAAGTTTAGCAAATTGAGAGGCCAAGAGTTGAATACTCTAAAGAGAGAGACTGTAATTGTAAATTAGATTGTATAATATATTGAATCGATTAACATAGTAGAAAGAAGTTGGAATTGTTTTTGTTTTTTTTGTTTGTTTGTTTTTTGTTTGTTTTTTTGGTTTTTTTTTTTTGAGACAGAGTCTCACTTTGTTGTCCAGGCTAGAGTGAGTGTCGTGGCGTCAGCCTAGCTCACAGCAACCTCAAACTCCTGGGCTCGAGCGATCCTTCTGCCTCAGCCTCCCGAGTAGCTGGGACTACAGGCATGAGCCACCATGCCCGGCTAATTTTTTTATATATATATCAGTTGGCCAATTAATTTCTTTCTATTTATAGTAGAGACGGGGTCTCGCTCTTGCTCAGGCTGGTTTTGAACTCCTGACCTTGAGCAATCCGCCCGCCTCGGCCTCCCAAGAGCTAGGATTACAGGCGTGAGCCACCGCGCCCGGCGAATTGTTTTTGTTTTGATCATTAACTCAAACTAGACCAGATCCATTAGTAATTCCCTTGCTCTTCAATATTACACACTCAAATAGTATTACTATTAATAGTATTACTATTAATAAAACAATGCCTCCTTATTTAGCATTGTATTTTACATAATTTTCTCAATAACGAAACTTAATCCCTTTAAATTGTGATTTATTTTAACCATTTTGAAAACTCTTTAGAATATATTGTACACACTTATATTATACCCCTCTGCCCTCTCCTAGAGAATATTTAGTCTACTCCATTCTTGATAGATCCTCTTCATTATGGCATTAATTATGCTTAAAATTTTTTTGCATCTGCTTATAACCATTGAACTTGGTGCTGCGAATCTTTATTTAAAAGACTAATGCAAAACTGAATCTAATAACTAGAAATTTATCTTTTTTGAATAACTTAATCTAATACATAGCATGCTTTACCACCCTCCTCTCACAAATTTGAAAACTAGATTCCTAGAAAGTCTGCCTCGTAAAATTATAACTAAAACAGAAATTTTGTCCCTGGCTGTCTTTTCAAATCCTGACCTGTTATTTCTTCTTTGCCATCATTTTCTATTTTTTAAGATCCAGGCCCAGTGAGTAAGTCCGTGAAACACTGTGCTGCCAACATTCATACCCTGTGTCCTGTCCTGATGTGCTGGTGGGAGCATGTCTGCAGCTAGAAGACACGTGCATTCAAATAGTGACTCGCTCTTGCCTTTCACCACTTTCCTCCTCCTAATTCCCCTTTGATTCTCCTCTGTGCCTTTGAGTATGCAAACCTTGCAGTGGGATTGATGTCCTCCCCCCATGAGGAATCAATCTGGGCATGTTAATATGCCTGGGATCCTTTTCTGTCATTGCGTCTAATCTTGAGTTGTTGTAGTCAGTTCTTCCCTATTTTTCCTCATGATGAATTATTCTCATTGAAAATAATTTGAGCATGATCTCTAAAGAGTAATCAGCTGGGCGTGGTGGCTCACGCCTGTAATCCTAGCACTCTGGGAGGCCGAGGCGGGCGGATTGCTCGAGGTTGGGAGTTCGAAACCATCCTGAGCGAGACCCCGTCTCTACTAAAAAAAAAATAGAAAGAAATTAATTGACCAACTAAAAATATATATATACAAAAAATTAGCCGGGCGTGGTGGTGCATGCCTGTAGTCCCAGCTACTCGGGAGGCTGAGGCAGGAGGATCACTTGAGCCCAGGAGTTTGAGGTTGCTGTGAGCTAGGCTGACGCCACGGCACTCACTCTAGCCAGGGCAACAAAAGTGAGACTCTGTCTCAAAAAAAAAAAAATAAAAAAATAAAAAAATAAAGAGTAATCAAAGTTTACTTGAAGTCTCTCTATCCTGAAGTATTTACTCATTAACATTTTGTTAACCATCTTTGACTGCATCTCTATGAATTCACATACTTAAATAAATATATATTTATATGGATTCTTCACTGTCCCTCCCACTCCCCAGCCCGCTTAGTGTTCCCCCATCCTGCTTCTCTTGGAGCTGTGCTAAGCAATCTGAAAACCTCTGTGGGAGCCTATTCATAAACAGAATAGTCCTTTGTAAGTTCTACGGAACACTGTCTTAGCATTGGTGACCAAAGAAAGAGATAGCTGAATACAGTTACCTGTTACACCTTTGTAAGACCCTAGATACTCTATTGGGGTGGCAGTGGAATCAGATATAATCCTGTTGCAAAATACTGTTACCTTGTGCATAATAGCTCTCCTGTGGAATAACTGGTGTCTGAGTGTCGAATGCTTTAGACCAGCACTAGCTTCCGTAATCGCTTTTCTTTATTTTGGGCACTGCCCTTAATTTAGACACAGGTCATAATAGCTTGATGTGATATGATGACTTTGTGAGCCTAAATTTCCTTATTGTTTTCTGGGTTTTTTAAATGAATTGAATGGGTTTTTTAAGGACTGTAATATTAATAAATGTGAAGTTAATTTAATTCAGTGATTTTAAACAGATTTTTTAAAGTTCATAAAATAGATAAGTTTTTATACAAAAAGCTCAAAGTTAATCATATGTGTGAAAGCAAACATTATCTTGATGACCCAATATGCCTCACATTCCTATGATTAATGAGTTATGATTTTGAGCCATATGCTTTTATAAGATCATACGTTTAATTAGTATCCTTTTGTTTGATTTAGGTTTTTGTTTTTTTTGTTTTTTGTTGTTTTTTTTTTTAGAGAGAGTGTCTTGCTCATTCACCTAGGCTGGAGTACAGTGGCATGATCATAGCTTACTTCAGCCTCCAACTCCTAGGCTCAAGTGATCCTCCTGGCTCAACCTCCTGAGTAGCTGGGACTATGGCCACTTGCCACCACACCTGGCTAATTTTTAAAATTTTTTTATAGAAACAAGATCTCACTATGTCACCCAGGCTGCTCTCAAACTCCTAGGCTCAAGCAATCCTCCTGCTTCAGCCTCCCAGAGTGCTGGGATTATAGGTGTGAGCCTCATGCCCAGCCTAATTAGTATCCTAATCTTGCTTATAAGGAGTATAATTTAAGTTTTGCAATCAGGTATTCAGTTTTGCTGAGCATTTAGTTTGTAATTGTTAATTTTAAGAAAACCTTTATATACTTTTGTTAATGTAAGTCAATTGAAACCATTTCCTTTCATGTTTAGTGATAAAGGTTTTGCAGTCACAAATTACAAGCATTATGCTATACTACTATTAAGGCTCATTCTAAACATATAAAGCTCTTTATCAACATAAATGAAAAGTATTAACAGTTGAGGTTTACAGCATATCTTCCCAATTTCATAGTCAAACACAGAGATGAACAAATGGAAATGGGAATTTCTGTATGTCACTAACTAGGTGACACTTCTGTTTAGATGAGGCACTTGCTTGCTGTTTACTCAGTCGTTTAGGGGTCTCAACACAGTAATCAGCAGTTAGTGTTGTTAAAGCCATCAGATCTGTGTTTCCCCGAGTTACGCAGTGTAGTACAGTTGGCCAGAATCCTGGATTTTACATGTATTCATGTTCCCAAACCGAATATTATTTTAAGTGTATAAGTTATTCCTAATGGCAGCAGCTAAAAGTCTATTTAGCATGCTTAACACTATATATTTTATAAAATGTGGTATTTTATTTGCCTGTTTACGAAATTAATGAAATCTTCGTGCTTGAAGGGTCCAGAGCAATTATCCAGTTTCTATGTTGTGTAAGAAAATGAGATTCAGATAGGTTAAGTGACTTGTATTATAGTCAGTGGCAGTACCAGAACCCTCATCTTCTGGTTGTCAGTTACGGATTTTTTCTACAACAACGTAATGGGACTGGAGATGTAGGTGTTGTGTGTCTATTATCAGTATAACCATTCCTTTTAGGAGGCACTTAGGGTCTTTTCAAATAAGACTGTAAGAAATTCCTAAGAGGTTTATTATATGAAGAATCTTTAGGGGATGGCATTTTAGGTTTTTAAATATTAGGTTTTTAAATATTATTAAAATAGGTTTTTAGGTTTTTAAATATTATTAATAGATTTGTCTTTCTTTTGCCATTTTGCTCTATGTTTAAAGTAATTATTTAATTTTACTGTTAAATCCCAAGTGGAACATATAAAAAATGTATTAATTTTTTTCCTTTCTGTGGGAGCAAAAGGAAGTGTATTATGATGTGGTATTTTTAAATATATAGGCAATTTAAAAGAATAAAAATTGGCTGGGCACCATGGCTCACACCTGTAATCCCAGCACTTTTGGAGGCCAAGCAGGAGGACCACTTGAGACCATGAATTCAAGACCAGACTGGGCAACATAGTGAGACCTCCATCTCTACAAAAAATAAAAATTAGGCAGGTGTGGTAGTACACACCTGTAGTCCCAGCTACTCAGAAAGCTAAGGCAAGGATCACTTGGTCCCAGGAGTTTGAGGTTGCAGTGAGCTATGATGATGCCACTGCGCTCTAGTTCAGACAACAGAGCAAGACCCTGTCTCAAAACAAACAAACAAAAAAGGTTAAACAATTATTGCCAAAAAAACTATAAGCAGGTATGTGAATGTATAAGTTTCTTGATCTAATTTTAAAAGGAAGGAGGCAAACCCATTAAACAGGAAAGTAGCACACTGTGCTGCTTTTTCACAGGTCCTTTTACAGCATCTTCCTGAAGGTGTTTCTGCTGAGTCTCAGATAAATTAAAAGCACCCATCTCCATTTAATATAACTTTTCACTAAAACTTTAAACATAAAGGCAGTTTCCAAGTTTAGAGGAAGTTACAGTTTATAACTCTAAAGGAAGCTGACAGTTTTCTGAGAAATTTGTTTACCTAGATTGGTTTCATTTCCTTGTGTTTTTTAAAAACAGCTTTATTGATTCATAAATGATATACAATAAACTGCACGTATTTAACACATTGACTGCCACACTAGAAAAAAATGTTTTTCCATGGGACCACGGTGTGTTATTATGATCCTTTCTAATTTTATGAAAAATTTGTCATTTTTATTGTTTTCTATGCGTGAGTTGTATACAACTTGAAAAATTGTTGACATGGCTCCCAAGGTAAAGAGACATCGGTTACATTTGCTTTACGAGGCCCCAGGCTCAAAACTAGCATGACTTAAGTACAACTCACATGGCAGTTAATATGTTAAAAGAACAATTTGATAAGCTTTGGCATGTATACACCTGTGAAACCGTCCACAGCCAAGATAACACCCATCGTCCCTGAAAGTATCCTCTCGAGCCTTTCTAATCCATATCTCCTGCCCCGTCTTCTCTAGGCAAACACTGATCTGCTTTCTGTCACTCTAAAAAGAGTTTTTATTTCCTAGAATATTTTAGGAATGGAATCATACACTATGCACTTTTGGCTTCTTAGACTCAGCATATACTTTTGAGATTCATCTGTGTCGTCGTGTGTGTTAGAAGTTAGTTCCTTTTTATTGCTGGGTGCTGTTCCCTTGTATGAGTACATTTCAGTTTGTTTATCTGCTTATTCGTGGACATTCAAGTTGTTTCTAATTCTGAGCTATTATGAATTAAGCTTCTAAGAACATTCATGTATAAGTCTTTTTTGTGGATATATATTTTCATTTCTCTTGGGTAAATACATAGGAGTAGAATGGTAATATCATATGATAGGCATATGTTTAATTTTCCAAGAAACTGCAAAACTGTTTTCCAAATCGGTTATACTGTTTTACAGTTCTGCATCCTCACCAACACATAGGATGGTCATCCATATAATTTTAGCCATTCTAATAGGTATGTAGTGGTATCTCATGATTTTAATTTGCATGTCCCTCGTGACTAATGTTGACATTATTTTCATGTGCTCATTTGCCGTCTGTTCAAATCTTTTGCCCATTTTTTGTTATTCATTTTCTTATTCCAGATTGGTTTCTGATATTAAATTGGCCTCTAGAGTTGGGCAGAAAGACTCATCACTGCAGCTTAGTTGTCTGCATTCCTCAGTCACTTCCTTTCTTTCTCTGCACAGTTACTTGCAGTACAGTAATATCAGACAACACATCCTTTCAAATATCACATTGTATCTGGCTTTTAACACACCTAAATATTGCATTAATAAATCAGCTAAATATTAGTCATGTTTTGCTACCTAGAGTTGGCTAGTTAGTTCAGTAATTAATGTAATACACAATTAGTAAATGCCTACCAGACAGCAGAAGTAAGTTCTCTTCTAAAAAAGATGTTTTAGTAGGAGGAGCAAAATAGATAAGCACATAAATATGAAAGCAAATGAATGCAATAAAATGTTCTGGGTATTGAGGTATATTTATTTATCCCATACCTTCTACCTGAAAGAGTTTAAGTTCATCTTTTCATCAAATATTTATGTATCTATAAGAAAAGATAACTTGTTTTATAAAATAAGTGAGAAAACTGGGAAAGGAAAATACTGATCCAAATGAGATAAATGTAGGCTAGACCCAGGCCACTCTTCCAAGGACAAGGAAGAGTGCCTTAACCCAGTCATCGCAAACCCATTCTTCAGACCATCAAGATTGAACATTCTTTAATAGGCTATCCTACCAGAAAAAGGAGTTGAAACTAGGGCGGGTGGAAAGCTAACTTACAGAGTCCTTGTACTCCCTCTTAAGGACTGTAGATTTTATCTTCTAGACCAAAGGGAGCCATTGAAGAGTTTTAAGTGGAAGATTTATATTTTGGAAAGATCACTGAACTTGCAGGACTGAAGATAAATTAAGCAGCTGGTGTGGAGAGCGGGCTAGAGGCAGTGAGTGCAGTTAGACCAGTGCATGATCAGACTCCAGATGACAGGGTCAGGGGTAGGGGTGGAGAGGAAAAAGCAATGTTGATTGATAGAATAGGCAGAACTTACCTGGGCTAATCATTTGATCCAGCAGATATTTATTGAGCACCTACTATTTGCTTGGTTCTATGCTGGTTGCTATGGGAGAAAATGATTTAAAAAAAACAAACAAAATTTCTTCCCGCTCTAATGGAGCTTGGAGCCTTATGGGGAATGGACGTGAATGTCTATCACAATGATGTATGTATCTGTACTAACCAAGATGGCTACTGTGAAGGAAAGGAGTAATGTTTAATGAGATGATAAACAAGGAAATCTGAACTAGGTTGGAAATTAAGGCATCCCTGGGTGATACTGAATTGATTCTGAAGAATGAACTGTACTTAACTAGGCCAGGGAGGATAGAGAGAGGGTTTGCAGCTCCCACATACAGAGGGAACAGCATTTGCGAGGACACTGTGGCAGGATGGAGTGTAGCATTTTCCCAGAACTAAACAAGAAAAAGCTGGCAAGCAGGTGAGTAGTCAGCAGGGGGAGAGTAGGGTGGGGTGAGGCCTGAGTGGGAGATGGGACTGGTCCACCGTGCAGGGCATCGTAGAGGTGTCATGTTCTTTTTCCTAAGAGATAAGAAGGCTTTTCAAAATCAATTTGAAATAGGGCCAATTTTTCTCCTCCCTCACCAGCTTTCTTTTATTAAATGTTGGAGTCATTTAACTTGGGCTCCCTCTTCTGGCAGGTTGTAGGATTCTGCACTTTTGGTGGGAAAATGTCTACTATTTCAGTTTTTATTAAAGAAAACACACACAGTCCTACTGAAGACAGTGTACATGTCCTGGGAGAACACATTTGAGGCATAATTCCACTTAAACCTGTGTTTCATGGGATTTAGGATTTGCTGTTTGTTCTAAGAGCTTATTCAGTTCACGATGATTTAACATGAAAAGAGGACGTGGTCAGGAGGAGTTGAGGGAACTGACAAGCTCATTCCGTGGACTTTCTTTACCCGTAATATTTTATCCAGCGTGTCGGCCTCACTTGGGAGCATCGTAATCGATGTTACATATTGAGAAGATTATAGAAAAGCCACTGTGTATTAATGCTGTATGGGTTACTCGGCTTGAATATGTGCTGCTATCAAAATTTTCTATTTTGATCTTTTAAGTCAGCCTCCTGTTGCTTATAAAGAAGTTAGAAGTACTTGCCTATAGGATAAATAATACATTTTCTTAGAGTAGTAGTATCCAAGGACCAAAACACAGTAATCTTTTAATGAAATGATTCTTATTGTTAGTAATCATTATTAAAATAATTTTACCTTCTTTTAATTTATTATCTAGTCTAATGTATTGAGAGTAGCAGTTAATTTAATGCCTTTTAGAGAGGTAACTGTAATACATTAAAATAGAAAATACCTCTAAACAGCATTTCTCATTAGCAGCAGACACTAAGTTAATGTAGTTTGTAGTTAATGAGTTTGTGCTTATTTTGAGTTGGGCTCCACGTGTTGCCATGGTGATAGAGCAGCCAGAAGCCTCAACTGAACAAACAGAAGGCCACTGCTTTGTATCCCACCGGGACAACTAATAAACACAACAGATGGACCCTCCTTACTCACAGCTATCTTCTGCTTGCATCTCATAGTTCTAAAGCACCTTCTTGCCCCAATATTTGTGGCTGTGTAGCTTGCAGAAGAAATTGTAATAACAAAAATATTCCTTAGAATCACTGATTGTTTTGGCACAAGAGAATAGTTCTCTTATACATAGCCACATTTGCAAACAGTAATCATATATTTGAGTAAATTTAAAATGTCAAGAAACTCAATCTTTGAATATATATCCTGAAATGACTAGAATTAATGCAGGATTTTTGAACATTTTTCTTTTTCTTTTTTTTTTTTTGTCATAGTGTAGTGCATAAGAGAAGTTCCATGCTTTATCATACAAAACTAAGTTCTGAGATGACACCGTTCAAAGACATATCATTGTAACATCTTACTGATGGAGTTGGAGCATGAATACGGAAACTATATTAAATGTATACACCATTTATAAGGCACATCCACATTTCAGAAAGACATGTTAAAATGTGTAGGTAAAATGTCCCTCCAGGTTAGCATTTACCTATAAAAAGTAACTTTTAAAGTACACCTTTCTAATCCATTGCATGCCTGCTTGTCAGTATATTTTAGGCCAGTGCTGTTAGCCCATGAGATTCTAATTGAGTGTTTATGTAAGTCCCTTTACCAGTAAATCCCATTAGAAGGAAACAGTTGTAGCCCATACCACATACTGTGATGTTGTTTAGGTAGATGAAAGCTTTAAATGTACTACTTGCCTAAAAAATCTATGCTCTTAATCAGATTTTGGCTGAAGGATATAGAAACCACTCTAGCTATTTTAAGGCAAATGAGTTTAGATATGAGAAATTGGGTGATTATAAAATCACTGAAAGGGCTGGGTGGG
The DNA here is from genome assembly GCF_040939455.1 of Microcebus murinus. Classification (NCBI taxonomy): domain Eukaryota; kingdom Metazoa; phylum Chordata; class Mammalia; order Primates; family Cheirogaleidae; genus Microcebus; species Microcebus murinus. The sequence goes on from NC_134121.1 coordinate 59,658,717, forward strand.
GGGCATGCCCTTAGGCTGGGCCTCCAGAAATGACATGCAAAGACAACTCTGGGAAGACTTGGGAGGCCCCCCACTGGCCCTGTTGACTAGAGCACGGTGCCACCATTGCTGTCAAGGGTCAGGCGCCTGCCAGATCACAGGCACCAGCATCTAACTTGGGGAGCCTGAGCTGTAGCATCAGCTGTCCTTGCAGGGGGCTGGGTAGGCTGTGCCAGGCCTCCCTCATCCTGCGCTGGGGTGGGGGTGGGGTGGAGACCACTTTGACTACTTGCTTTCTAACTTTTCTTGAAATTCATTAACATTTACATAGCACTTAACGCTTTTCAAACTGTTTGAGACCCAAATTAAGATGGGAGGTTTAGAGCCAGACTAAGATCTAATTCTCCAATCTTGAGTACAGTTGTCATTATTACTTCCAAATTACTGCAGTAGCTCCTTTAAGACTCTCTGCTTTCCCTTCCTTCTTGCCTTCCTTAATTCATTCTCTGTGGTTCTTCCTTTAACATGATTTATAAAACAAAAACCATTTCTGTTGCTTCTGAGAGGATTATAATATAAAACTTACTGTGCACCATGTACCAGACACTGTTCTAAACTGTTCTTTACATATATAATATTAGCATTTAGTCCTCAAAGTACCCTCTCAGGGATTTGTAGCTGTTTTATCCCCCACTTACCCACATTTCACAGATGGCACAATGGAGGGATGGAGAGATTAAGTAACTTCCCAGGACCCCTAGCTAGTAAGTGTCAGAGCTGAGGTTTGAGTTAAGCCCATGCTCTTAGCCATGGCACTACCTCTCAGAAGCGCACAGGAATGATAACACTTCCTAGTGGTGATTATCTCTGTCAGGGGAAGGCTAAATATACAGTCATGGAGGGGAAGAAAGGCAGGCATTGGTGGAGTTGATGACATTTTATTTCTTAAGCTAGAGATTGGGTACATGGAGGTTTTTTGATTATTTGGTCGTTATGCCTTTTTGTACATCTTAAATATTTCCAAATAAATTTTTAAAGAAAAGACTATCTTGGTAGTATGACTTGGGTAATTAAGATGGAAACAGCTCAGCACACTTGGGTACCCCATGCTCCCCTGCTCTGTTCAGTCCTAGCTGAGAAAGTAAGGTGGATCTTAGCAGGAAACTTCTTTTCCCAAGTTGTGTTCCTGCACCAGTTGCAGTACTGAGCAAGCAGGGTGCTGCTGCCGTGCTATCTCCCTTTTCTGGAAAGGTAGTGCCAGACAGGACTGCGTGGTTCTAGAGCTTGCACACGGCCTCAGGGAGCCTCACAGGTTCTAAGTGCTTGTTGAGTTTAGACAACCAGTGCCCGTTGCAGCCACTTGACTATCCATGGGTTTGCAAGCATAGGAGACTGTCCCTAGAGTTTCTCCCTGAAAAACTGGAGGCTCCACACTTCTTCATGTGCTACAGCCAGAACAGGAACACCATGGAGTGTCCATCCACCAAGCTGCCCCTGAGTACTCGCCCAGCTATTGGCCAAGTAATGCAACCCAAAATCCTAATAAGATCTGTGCCTGCCTTTCCAGCCTCATGTCAGACAGCTCTGCCCCTCAGGTACTCGCTCCAGCCCTGCCAGCCTCGTTCAAGTCCCTGGAGGTGAGGAGCACTTTCCCACGTCAGGGCCTTCCCACGCACTGCCGTGGCCGCTGGGAACACCTTCACAGGCACAGCACGCGCACACATGCGCGTCACCTGGATGACACCGACACACTTTTCCAGCTTTATTGTCACTTCCTCGTGGAGCTTTTTGAGTCTGCAAACTAAACTAGGTTCTCTTTTCCCACCAATACTTTTATTATGCTCACCACAATTTGTGATTGTGTATTTGTGGAATCATTTTAAAGATAATGTCCATCCACTACTACATTACCAGCTATAAGGACAGGGGCCATATCTGCTTATTTTCCTCAGCATTCCCAGTGCCTGGCACAAAATAAGCACTCATTACATCTTTTCTAAATAAGGAGAGGATGGGTGGAGAGGGGAGGGTGCGGACACACTGGGATAGCGGGAGAGAACAGCAGGCGGATCCCTGATTTACCTGCCCTGCTTTCTTTTTTTCACAGCACTTAACAGCTTCTGGTAACCCATATATCTTACTTGTACATCGTGTTTATTGTTTATCTGTTTCCCCTACTGAGATGTGAGCTCCATATGAGTGGGACTTCCTTTTTGTTCACTGACACAGCCCCAGCCCAGAAGTGCAGCCAGGCTGTAGAAAGCCTTGGTATTTGTTGAATGAATAAGTACCTTCTAGCTCAGTAAACTGGAAGTCCAGGTTACAGGCTGAGAGAGGAAGTGAAGTGGTAGCAGGGTTTCAAAGAACAGGAAACGTTTTAAACATTTCCAATGGAGAATTTTGGCAGTCCACATCAGATTAGTAAGAGGAATTCTTAGTAGCAGCGGGGACTCTCATAAGTAGGTAGTTGAGTTTGTCACTGTTTCTGAGACTCTGGGTGGCAGTGTCAGTCTGTCTGGAAACCAGACTGAAGGTTGGATGAGACGGAAGTGTAGATAGCACAGTTGCAGGAAGGAACGTCGGGGTTTTCTGGTGTTACAGGTGTCCGGCCATGAGGCTCAAGCAGCACAAAGTGGCCAGGGAAGAGGAAGAGAGGATGGGCTGGAGGAGGCCGAGGGCCCAGCTGAAAGCTAAGGAGACAGGTCAACGGCACAGTCCCCCTCTCTTGGCCTCTTAGAGGTGACTAATACAAAAGTTTGAAAAAGCTCTCCTTCTAAATAAAGTCATCAGAGCCCTGAAGGGACAGTCTGAACTTCCTGTCCATACTGTAGCCCGTTGGTTTGGAAAAGCAGTAGCAGGAATTTATAAACTGTTTGGCCTTATTATGACAATGCTACCTAAAAATTTTAGCTGAAAGCAGACAATTATTTCTTGGAAAGAAAATTGTTTTAAAAGACTGTTGCTTTCTTATGTAATGAGGTAACATCTACCTTTTCACCAGCAGGTGTCACCCTCATTTTTTAAAAAGGTGAAAAGTTGTAGGGCAAAGAGTAACCAAAATTTCCAGCTTGCTGAGTTATTAAATGGCTGCAGTCTTAATTTTTCAAATAAAACAGTTGGTTAGTTGACAATCCATAAACAAAATCAAGTTAAAATTCCCATTGTCTTCCTGTGTTCTCCGACTGTGTGAAAACACTGGTATGTAAAAAGATAGATTTCTGTATGAGCCTTTATCGTTTAGGATGTACTCAGATTCAGGTTCTTCTTTGAAGAAGAGGAACATGAGTATTGCTTTAAGGCCAGACACGGTGGTCAGGCCTGTAATCCCAGCACTTTGGGAGGCTGAGGTTGGGAGGATCGCTGGAGCCCAGGAGTTTGAGGCTGCAGTGAGCTATGATAACGCCTGATGCCACTGCACTCTAGCTCAGGCAACAGTGCAAGACCCTGTCTAAAAAAAAAGATTGCTGATATCCTATTTCTTTGGGCAGTAATAGATTTAGAAATTTAGATCCGAAATGAGTGTATGGCTGGTCAAAAAAGTGCCCATTTGATTTACCTGTATTGGAATAGATCCAAATTTTGAGATCCTCCACTTACCCTTTGAGATTAAGTTAGGTGGCTGCTAGTTTCAAGGATCCAGAAAGTACTGGCTTGCACCAGAGAAGATTTATCACTACATCATATAAAAGACCCAGAGCTACAGCTCAACTGAGCGAGAATTCCTGGTTCCTTCTATCTTGTTGCTTTGCTGAGCAAGGCTCCTCTTCCCTTCTGTTGGGGTACAAGATGACCTGCAGACTGCCGGCCATAGCATTAGCATTGCAGGCAGCTGGAAACACTCCTGTGAGAACTAGTATGTGAGTAAACTGAGCGGTCTGTGTTTGCATGATATTCCAGAGGCCCGTGGTCTTTTTATTAATAGAAGAAATATTTAATGACATTTTTCTGTTTGTGAAACCATGTGCTAGTACTTGAGTGTATAGTGCTGTAAGACAAAATCCCTCACCTGAAAAAGCTTGGGATCTGTCACAACTCCTGGTTTCAGTCTGTTTCACTTTCAACCTTTATGAAAACAGTTAATTATGTTTAACATATTTCTGAGAAACTATCTCAAACTTTCTCTCTTTCAGAAAGACATTGCCATTTTTAGCCCAGCACCATTCAATAGACATAAAATGCAAGCCACATAAGTCATTTTAAATAGTAGCCGCAAGAGATAATGATGCCCAGGTTCTGGTAGTAACCATAGGAATGAAATAGATTGATGAATGTGAGGAATACTGGCAAGGGGTTATTTAGGAGCTAGAACTGACAAGGTTTGGTGGGTTGATTAGATGTAGGTTGGATGCAATAAAGGGAGAAATAAGGGATGAAGCCCAGGTGGGAGAGATTGAAAGATTCAGAAGCGTGAGGTGAGAAAGCTGATAAGTATTTGGTTGGTTTTGAGGTGGCTGTAAGACAAACAAATGTAGACATCCAGTAGCCACCTGGGGCTCAGGTCATGATCACAGGTTGATAAAAGAAGCCATGGGAGTTGACCTGGCTTGACTGTATCAAATATAAGAGTGTGCAGCAAAATCTTAAAGAAGAGGAAGCCTGCCAGGGGGGAGGAGAAAGGGTGGATGTCCAGGCAGACACTGTCTCAAGAAGGCACGTGTGGCCTTCACTGATAAACACAACCGCAGAGGTCTTTAGGGCTAAAGACCAAGTGGGTCAGAAGATACAGATCAGAACATGTTGTTGGATTTTAGCATCAAGGAAGTGATTGTTGCCTTGGATAGTGTAGTTTCCATGACGAGGAGGGCAGGAGGAGCTGGACAAAGGGGGGAAAGGCAAGTTGAGGAAGCAGGAAGAAGCAGCACGAACAGACTCCAGAAGGCGTGCCAGGAGAGGAGAGACCGAGAGAAGGGACGTGGAAGGGACGCGGAGGCGGGATCAGTGACTGTGGCTGTTTGTGTAGAGATTAGAGAGGTGAACATGTTTGAGTGCCAATGAGAAGGAGCTGAGTTCAGAGTGGCCAGACAGTCCCTGGGCCAAGCAGAGGTGGGAAATATGCTTTCCTTCACTCTCCACAGAAACACAGTGGCTGGATTCTCTTCTCTTGTGTGCTCGATGATGTCCATCATATAAAAGCACTGGCTGGATAAAATATAAATATTTATAAAGGAAAGAATTAATCTGAGACCCAGTCTTACGCTTCGGGCTTTTGTATCTACTTTGGAAAGAGTGGTGGGTTGAAGACCCAAGACACATAAAGTCCCACAGAGGCCTAGAGGGTGCCACCTTGCATTGCCTCTCCAACACCATTGATTGTGAGATGCAGCAGTGCGTGTGGCACATGCCACTAAGAAAGGAATGAACGCTGCCTGTGAACTGGTGTCATCAGATGTAAGTTGCACCCCAATGTAAGTAGTGTTAACATATGGAGAAATGAGTGTTAGAATTGAAGGAATACAGTATTAGCTTTAGGTAGGAGTAATAGGCATGTGTGACAGAGAACAGTGTGATACTCCCATATGTGTAGTAGCAGAAGCGTGAGGAAGTTTTTGCCCGATGGCTTTTATTTCTTCTGCAGAGTAAAGTCCAATTCATCTTCTGGGGATGGGGAGAAGTGCAGGCAGGGAGGTAAAGGAATTAGAGGCTCCAGGGTGGAAGGTCTTTGAATGAATCGTTGGCAACACGGCAGGCCCAGGACCGTGTAGGATTGACAGGAAGCACCGAGGGCCTACTCAGCTTAGGGACCATGCGTGCACTCGTAGTCGTGCCACACTGCATGACCGCATAATTTTCTTGGGAGATACTTAGCAATCTGAATCAGGGAGAGGAGAGAGGAGATAATGGCTACATCCAGGATTGGGGATTTGCCAGGCAGGGGTGAAAGACAGTGTGCAAAGCCCCTGAGGATACTGACTTGTAGACCAGGTAGTGGTCACATGATGGATGGTGGAGTCCATGGTGAGGGACAAAAGCTGCAGGCAGACTGGACCTGATAATGCACTTGACATTGACATGGCACGCAGGGGTACTGCTCACATCACCTTCTGCGTTTGGCATGCTTATTAGTACAACATATCAGGATTGTCACCCAGCTCTCCTCCTTTTCTGTTTACTGTGAAACCCTTGTTTATGCTACTTACTCTGATGTCATTTTGGACCTTCGCTTAATGGAAATTCATTATTTGCAGAGTAGGCCCAACTGTGTTTTTTTCCCCATAAATTTGTGCCAGAGTGTAGCAGCACTACAGTTGCTATACCACAAGTGCTGCACTGAAATTCAGTATTACAGTCACGTGTCACTTAGTGACAGGGATGCATTCTGAGAAATGCATCGTTAGGTGATTTTGTCACTGTGTGATCACAGTGTACTTACACAGACCGAAGCGGTATAGCCAACCATACACCTATGCGATGTGCTATGGCTTTTGCTCCTGGGCTACCAGCCTGTACCACATGTTACTGTCCTGAAAACTGTAGGCAATTGTAATACAATGGTAAGTGTTTGTGTATTTAAACATAGAAAAGGCATAGTATAAATATGATATAAAAGATAAAAAATAGTATACCTTATAGGGCACTTACTATGAATGGAGCTTGCAGGTCTGGATGTTGCTCTGGGTGAGTCAGTGACTGGTGAGTGACTGTGAGTGCCTAGGACATTTCCGTCCACTATTGTAGACTCTGTCAACACTATATACTTAGGCTACACTAAATTTATTAAAAAACAATTTTCTTTCTTCAATAGCAAGTTAACTTTAGCTTACTGTTAACTGTTTTACTTTATAAACTTTTTAATTTTTTTAGCTTTTTGACCCATGACTATATTCAGCATTAATTGTTCAGACAACCCAGAGTGCACCAGAACACATTTTATACATAATCAGAATTAAAACAAAATGTATATAAGTTCATGGATACCTGAAGATCCCATGAATCTTATAAAGACTGAACAAGAGCAGTGGTTCTCACAGGGTGGTCCAGGGACCAGCAGCATCAACGTCATCTCAAAACTAGTCAGAAATGCAAATTCCCAGTTTCTCCTCCCCCTCCAGTCTCCTGAATCAGAAAGTCTATAAGTGGGGCCCAAGAGTCTGGGCTTTAATAAGCCCTTAGGGTGATTGTGATGCAAGCCAGGTGTTAGAACTGCTGCTCAAAACTATCTTTATCTCCTTCATTTTCTAGATGAGGAAAACTAAGGCACAAAAGTAACTGGCCCAAGATCTCAAGATCACACGTCCTTTGTAGGAAAACTCAGTCTCAAACCTGGAACTCCAGACTTTAGTACAGTTCTAGCTCCAAAGCACTACATTGCCATTTTTTTTTTCTCAGTTTACTTTAGTTTCCTTGGTTTGGGCTGGGTTTTAAAGAAGTGTTACTAAAGGTTTGGGTTCTTTTTCCTTTTGTTCCTTTCAGTGCCAGAACCTACTAAGACCTGTTCAAGCCAGCCCCAACCTGCCGGTACCAGTCCTTCCACCAGCACTATCTCCAGCAGCAGCAATGGCAAGCGTGCATCTGCCAGTGGCCAGCAGCCAGCTGCATCCCGTTACCTGCCTCGCGAGGTGCCTCCACGCTTCCGCCAGCAAGAGCAGAAGCAGCTATTGAAGAGAGGTCAGCCATTGCCTACGGGGACTCTAACCAGTGTGAGCCCAGCCCAGGGTGCCGGGCCTGCAGGGGTAAGCCCTCCTCCCCTGCCTGGAGCCGGAACACAGCATCATCCCAGTAAACTCCAACCAGGTAAAACTACATAGAATGAGACATTCTTTTGAGCTGAGAACTGGTTTGCTATTTTCAGCTTTGCTGCTGAGTAATAAAAATAAGACATATTTTGGTCCATGTGACTATAGAGACAGATTCGTTCCAGTAGTTGGTTTTTGTGTTTTCCCCTTATTTATTTACGTTTTTCATGTATTCGTAGATAGCTTTAGCTACTTCAGCTCAGTTCGTTTCTCACCAGAAACTAAAGGCCTGTGCATCAGTTCATACGAACCCATCAAAGCAGATGCTGTACAACCCTATAGTGAAAAATTTTTAATAAAATGCTTTTCTCTCAATTTACTAGGCTTTGGAACGAGTGCACACACTCATTCTTTGCAAGGAGGTGGCAGCCTTCTAATGAGTGTTTCTAACTGTAACTTAGTCACACACTTTGAGCCAAACCTGTCTGATATCTTCTCATCTTAAGCTCCTGCAGAGTCCAGGATTTTACTCTGCCTGATTCTTGTTGCTTCCTTGCCTGCAATTAGATGTTCGCTTTCTCTTGGCTCCCAAAAGAATCATTGCTTGTTTATTTGCTTTCCAGCTGCCAAAATGTAGGTGTCTCTTCCTTCATCTCCTGTCAGCTCCAATTCTCCTTGACTTTACAGATTTGTACTTTTGAAAAATTTCTTTATTATAGTTTATGGGAATTTTTGGAAGAGAGCAAAGTATTTGTGTTCAGCTGCCATGTTTACGTTTTCAACTTGTGGTTTATGTACTTTAACCAATTATCGGTGCTGTTTCTAGAATGGAAACATACCTGTTGATGGTTATGAAATTCAGGTCTTTAATTAGATAAGCAAGGAGGCTTATTTGATTGGAATTAGAAGAAACATGTCACAAATTATATTAATACATCTTTTCTTTCCTGTGCTGCCTTTTAATATGGGGAATAATTCCAACATGACCTAAAAATATTTATAGCAATGTTTTATAAAACCATGACTTTGTAGTATATTCATAACTAATACTCTTACCTTTCATTAAATCAGAGGTCCCTTCACAAATCTGCCCTAGTCACCTGGTTCCTAATACACAAACTCTCAGTTTTTCTGCCTGGCTATTAAGGCACTTCACAGGCTTATCTAGCCAGCCTTTTTCCCTGCTATTCTCCATGGGCAACTTTCTATTCTAATTGGGACTCCTTCCTTACTCTCCCTCTCAAAGAAGCCATGCTCAGTGTCAAGTCTTTCCCAGTACATCTTAAGTGCAGTGGCATCATCATAGCTCACTGTACCCTCCAACTCCTGGGCTCAAGCGATACTCCTGCCTCTGCCAGAGTAACTGGGACTACAGGCACATGCCACCACGCCCAGCTTAGCATGCATACCTTGATTGTCTTTTGCCTTTCTTTCTCTCCAGTACATTGTCACCACCTCCCATGAAGCTTACCTTAAGTTTCTCTACCTTCATTGATCTTGGAGGTATAATACAGCCAGTCTGCAACTTACAACTTTGTACTTCTGGCATATTATATAACCTGGCGTTTTTTTGGCTGATTATTCATAAAAGTCTCACCTCTCAACTAAGTTGAAATATCCTATAAATTGTCTGAACTTTCTGTTGTATGACTAGGTTAGCAGAGCGGAACTGTAAGTGAAGACTTGGGAGCTTATATTGGTTATGCCACCAACTAGTACTTCCATTTCTTGTCTAAAATAAGAGATCTGAACCTCTTGTGACCTCTGATCTCTAAGGTCCTTTCCCTTTAACTTCTAAGTCAAACAGTGTTGCAAAGAGCTTGTTTGATTTTGTCAGTGGAAGGCATTGTTGTAATGCTGTCTCATTTTGTGATGAAATTGGCGCAGGGATTGTAGGTGAGCATCAGTGTTCCTGGAGGCAGTATGGCAGAGGGGTCAAGAGACAGGCTTATCCACTTTCCAGACCCACGACCTCCTGGGCAACCTTGACCAAATCACTTTCATTTCCTGTACTTTTGACTCCTCATCTGTAAAATGAAGAGGTTTCTATAATACCTGATAGGATTTTGGAGATGAGATATTTGTTTTATGCTGAGCACAAGGCCTTGCAATAGTAAGTGTTCGGTAGATGCAGATAACAGTTGTTAATATGGGACTTATGAGACTTTGAAATATGCAACAAATACACCCATCTTAAAACACTCTTACGAAGCAAAGTACTTTTTTATAAACCTCGCAGTCTTTAAATGACTAAATTCTAAAACAGTACAATAAAGCTTTCTTATCACTTTGTGACTTCGGCATATTTTGAAATTTCAGTTCTTCCTGGAGTAGAAGTATTCTATAAACTTTTTCATTTTCACGATACAAGTTTTTTAATGAATTCATATCCAGGTGAAATTCTATTAGTGTATTCCAGAAGAGCAACCAGATTTCTAGTTGCAGTGAAATTCTTTTTAGATGCTCCTTGAAATAAAAGGTCTTATAACTTTTAGTAATACATAGATTTTCATTGTATTTGTATCTGTGTAATAAACAGGTTTTTACTCCTGTAGACAATTTTACACTAAAATAGAAAATATACAGTTTTACTTGTGATTACATTCTTCTAACTGCAGTTAAATTAAGAAAAATGAATTCTGGGTCAGCAGAACTAAGATTAAATTAAACTAAGCCGGAAGCAGGTGAGTAATCCTTAAGAATTTAACAGCACACCATTTCTACTGAAAAGTGAAACTGGGAATTATTGTAGCGCAGCACATTAATTTCTGTTTTGTTCCCAAGTGTATCAGTATGTGAACTCTTCCTCCCCCATATTTTAGTGTGCTTAGCAAAGATTAAAGAATTTTAAATATCCCTGGAAGGAACTGATGGAGTTTGAATCACCTTTATCATGGTTTTAAAAAGTTGTGTAGTGTCCTCTGGTTTCTCTTCAGTTCATGTAAATCTTTTACCTTTTAATAAACATTTTCGTTGAGAGGAACAACTCTGAGTCTTAACCCAATTTTTTGAGGCCCTTTGTCTGCAGGGCAATTAGTGGGGGGAAAAAAAACCTTCCCGTCCAAGTTATTTTATTTTATTTTATTATTTGAGACAGAGTCTCACTCTGTTGCCCAGGCTAGAGTGCCGTGGCATCAGACTAGCTCACAGCAACCTCAAACTCCTGGGCTCAAGCGATCCTTCTGCCTCAGCCTCCCAAGTAACTGGGACTACAGGCATGCACCATAATGCCTGGCTAATTTTTTCTATATATTTTTAGTTGTCCAGCTAACTTCTTTCTATTTTTTTTATTAGAGACAGGGTCTCACTCTTACTCAGGCTGGTCTTGAACTCCTGAGCTCAAACGATCCTCCCTCCTGGGCCTCCCAGAGTGCTAGGATTACAGGCATGAGCCACCCTGCCCAGCCTTGGGTTGTATTTTCTAAGAACTATGTGTTGTTTTTAGCTTATAGTTAATGTTGCTTTTACTTTGAAAGGTGTGAATAAAGTTAACTATTTTGTTTGAAAAAAAATTAAGCTTAAGGTAAAAACAGACTACCATTTCAAAATGAACTTTTCCAGGCCAGGCGAGGTGGCTCACGCCTGTAATCCTAACACTCTGGGAGGCCAAGATGGGCAGATCGCTCAAGGTCAGGAGTTCAAAACCAGCCTTAGCAAGAGCAAGACCTCATCTCTACTAAAAATAGAAATTAATTGGCCAACTAAAAATATATATAGAAAAAATTAGCCAGGCATGGTAGCACATGCCTGTAGTCCCAGCTACTCGGGAGGCTGAGACAGGAGGCTGCCCAGGAGTTTGAGGTTGCTGTGAGGTAGGCTGATGCCCTGGCACTATAGCCCAGGCAACAGAGTGTGAGACTATCTCAAAAAAAAAAAAAACTTTTCCAGCCTCATGCTGCTCATTCCCATTAATGGTTGATGCCGTAACTGCACTGTGGGTGTATCCTGTGGGTGCCATCCCTCGTGGAAAGCACAGGCTCTCATGCAGGCAGGGCAGTGAAGGCCTATCATGGTCCTGCAAGGACTGGGAGAGCAGCTGAGAGGAGCCCAGTGCAGAGCTGCAGCTGCAGCCCCTGAGCATTTCATTTACCAGAAGGCTGGCCTGAGAACCCAGGAGCCCACTGCCTCCGGTGGCGCCAGAGGGCACAGGTACTGTGCCAGAGGAACCAGGGCAGCGAAAGTACTGAGCTGGTAGGTGGGATTCAGCTTTCTGGGAGAACATTCATCTCCTCCCCTTACTGGCAGTAGCCAGAGAGACACAGTCAGCTGTCACTAGACTTCTGCAAGGTAGATGGGCCAGAGTCCTCCCAGCCCTGATTCCAGGTTCTTTTTAAATAAAGACTGTTACAGGCAAATGAAACATTAGCCTTCTCATAAGATCATACAGGGGAAGTGGATTTTTAAATTAATGTATTGATTTGGAGGGTAGCTCATTTAGTCAAGTGGCAAAATACCTTAACTGGAAAGATGAGTATTAGTGTATAAATATGGTACTTTCCACTGAGTTTACAAAGAGTGCCACTTTATTATTTCATTTTCTGTTCAGACTGTTTTTGCAAGTCTGCAGGATAACTCTAGCTTGAAACACTTGAGAGCTTTTATCTTTTTTAAAAAACTCTTATGCTAAAGGCAGAACAATGTATTGTTTTGGTGGCTGCTTTGTACATTTACAAACAGAGGTTTTGATTAATATGCAGCAGTGTTGGCTACTTTGATCTCTTTTAGATAGAGGCAGGAAAGTAATTAAGAAGTTGGACCCTTGCCAGTTTGCATATGGGGCTCATTTAGCACATTATGGCTAGTGTTGGCATGCCGAATGTTTAGGGGCTGTGTAGGAAAAGGGAAAGAAGAGACAGAAAACAAAGGCAGGACAGGACGCAAGAACAGCAGTTTATTTGCCTGCAGCCAGTAGGCAATATGCTGTTATTCTTTCAGCTGACTTTCAAAAATAACAGTAGAAAAGTGGCCGCAGTGCTAATTGACTGGGTCCTGAAGTAAAAACGTTTACGTTTACGACAATTTAAAGAATGTAAAGAGGAAGGAAGATCGGTTTAGTGTCAGCTGCAATTAGGTAATCAAAGCTGTAAGATCCCATCTGCCGATGCCCCCACCCCTCACCCCTAGTCGAAGGGATGAATCGGATACCTCCTCGAGTGGAAAGGGCATTGCCCAGCCCTGCCCGGCTCGCGGCCACAGGCGCCTGGGGTGGCCCCGGGAGCTTCCTGGCAGCTCCCTGGCAGCTCCCTGGCAGCTCTACAGGAGGCGGCTCTCCCGGCCCCAGCCGACATGTTGGAGAGAGAGCCGGGGCGAAGCTAGATGCAAGCTAGAGGCGGCTGTGCGGGCGAGGAGGCTCCTGCGAGGGTTGGGCGGCACCTTCTGCAGGTATTTCCTCACCCGTCAGCCCACGTAGAGCAGGAGAAACAGAACAAACTCAGGGCAAGTAGCAGCTGCTTCTGCCGAGTGAGCTTGTGACATGACATTCCAGCATGTGAGTGGTGGCTCCGCGTCCCCAGCTCTTGGCTGCAGTTCAGATTGGATAAAATGGCGTCTTGGAAAAGAGCTGCTTGCTAAAGATGTGCTGCGCGAGCACGCTTGACCATGGCATTGCCCACCGCGGTTTCTCGCTGCGGGTTAGCAGGGGCAGGCCCTCCTAAATTAGGAAGCAAGCTGACTTTGCCTCAGTTTGTTTATTTAATAGGTTCTTAACCTTGAGGAGGCAATTCCGTTTTACTGCTGTTTTGAAGAGAAACACAGGCAACAAAAAGCTTATTCTTTTGGACAATATTCATCTTTCCAGTAAACCTTTTACTGTTCTGCATTTCACAATTCCTTGCACTTATACTAGTTGGCAGATGAAATGTTTGGGAGTCTGTCCAGGCAGGAATTTTGAATTCAAAGTACTTCTTCACTGAGATTTTTACATATAGTAAAGGCAGTGGACGGGGAGGCATCTTTGGTTCTCACAAGCTGAAAACAGTTGTAACATTGATCCTGCCCCTGAAAACCGAGTAGTGAGGAATTTGTGTTATCAGTTAAGCATTAGTAAACTTATACTGTCAACTCTTGGAAGCATTGGTAATGATTTTTTATAATGTATAATTTATTATTTTGTAATTTCAGTTAAAAGAACTGTGATGATAAAGAATAGATGCATTTACTGCTTGTCCACGTTAGTTCCAATTAAGCATTCAGCACACTTCTTCTGAATAAATCTTGTCCACACTTTCCTATCCGATTAATCTGACACCTAGTTAAAATTTTGCTTACTGTGGCTTTTGGAGGCTCTTTGTTAAATACTTTTACTGGAAATTTTATCTTTATACGGCAATATTTTGAAAGTTAAAAACAAAAAAAGGAAAGCTTTTCTCTTTAAACCATGCTATTATGTAATCCTTTTTAATTTAATCACTTAAGTCAGTTATGTTGCTTAGATTTTTATAGAGACACCTATTTATAGGCTGTGCAAATCATTTGAACAGCAGAAGAGAACTTACCCTTTTGCAGGAACTTCATTTCTTTTTTTCTTAAGGCTTTTTTAAAGGGAAAAAATATTTGATAATAGAATGGTGTGGTGGAAACAGCACTAGAATTTTATTCTGAAAACACAGATTTCAGTTCAGTCCTTAACTGCTTATTAGTTACAAACCCTGACAGAGTCACTTCACCTCTCTGAGCCTCTCTTTGCTCATCTGTAAAATGGACATAATTTGTTTATAGGATTCAGTTAAGCCAATGTGTATGGAAATACTTCAGACTTCAAAGTGCTGTCAAAGCATGTGATGTCTTATGAATATGAGCACTCTGATTTTATAAGTTCTCTTCAGACTTGCTGCATGTCAGATATGTGGATTTTAGCCTTTGAAAATTCCTGTGCTGAACAGGAAAGTCTAGAATACCTACAAGAGAATTTAGTCTTGGCTCATTTCAGAATTTTATTCATTTCAGAATGGCTGTTCCTTGAAGTCAGTCACTTCACAGATTTTTTCTTCACATGATTCAGTCTTTTAGACTACGTAGGATTTGTGAATTAATAACATAGTTAAGAGACTTTGTTTTCTGAAAAGCATGTTATTCAAATATTTTCAAAGTCATAAAATTCTCCTAAGATGAATTGTGTGTGTCAAGCATAAAGAGAATAATAATGGCCTTTTTACATTCTCATTTCTGGAGTAAATCCTAGTGTTTTTATTAGAAGGATACATGGTTGTGGTGCTGATGGTGGTGGTGGTGAGGAGGAGGAAGAGGACACGTCTAGGAATTCATAAGAGCAGAACTGAAAGCATATGGAAATTGCTTAGTTGTGGTATAGTCCCTAGTTTTTGGTTTTTGTATTTATAATTTTCAGAGAGATACCTAGAATCTACACTTGGGAAGAGAGCTTTTAAATGGTAGAATAAGTATAAAACATACAACTTGTGTTTATATTTTTGTGTACTTTTTTTTTCCATGTACCTCCACTGATTTTTTAGTAAAATTGATTTTTGGATACCTGGTTTATTTTGATGGAGAACCAACAAGTAAGGAATAAGAACGGCTGAAATAGGGAAAAGGAGAAAAGAATAGCAGTATGTCCAGCGGTGGGAGCCAAACATGGAAGTCAGCATCTGCGGCCTGAAACTCTAAGGGGCCCTGCTGGGCTGCTGCCCTGGCCCTGCTCCTCTCCCTTGACAGCCATGTGCCTGCCATAAGGTGGCAGGAGGCCGTAGCTTATCCCAGGAACCTTGAGGGGACTGTGGAGGTAGAGGAAAAGAGACAGTACAACTGCTTGGTTTTTTTGTTTCTTTTTAAGTAAAATGCCATTGCTCCAATTGACTTCTATAGTTTATTTTTGAAGGGTGAACTATATTTAATGTGGATTCGTTGTCTCAGTTGTAATTTTTTATAAATAAAGATTTCAGGATAACAGTTCCTTTTCTACTAGTTTGTCTGAATAGATAACCCAGTATTTTGCAAATAACTTCAGTCAAGTTGGTTGCTAGTCAACATGGCGACCTAAGCTTAATCTTAACATTGCTTTCAAAATTGACTGAAAATGTAAGCATCATTGATCTTATGTTACTAGCAAACTACTGTTAAGTATTTATAAGAATCATTTAAGGCTGGGCATGATGGCTCACACCTGTAATCCTAGCACTTTGGGAGGCCTAGGCAGGAGGATTGCTTGAAGCCAGGAGTTCAAGGCCAGTCTGGACAACATAGTAAGACCCACCCCCATCTCTATAAAAAATTAGATAAATTAGCCAGGTATGGTGGGATGCACAAGTAGTCCCAGCTACTCAAGATGCTGAGGCAGGAGGATGGCTTGAGCCCAGGAGTTCCAGACTGAAGTGAGCTGCAGTCGCCCATTGCACTCCAGCCTAAGTGACAGAGCCAGCCCCCCTCTCTAAAAAGAAGGGGGGGGTCATTCATTTATTTGTTCAGCAGTTACTTATTCACTGCCTGTTCTGTGTCAGACACTCTGCTGAGCACTGTACATAAAAACAGGGACAAACAGGCAGTCCTTGCCTTCATGCAGTTCACAGCCTAGAGGCAGAGCCAGTCATGACGTGACAGCTCACGGGAGTGTGTGAGCCCCGTGAGAGAAAGAAGTTGTCCCTCCTGTTTATTTTATTTATTTATTTTTTTCTTGTGCTGAACAGACATGCTCGGTGGAGAAATGTCCCTCCTGTTTATCACCCCGTCCCCAGCATGGTGGCAGTATGTAGGAGACACTCAGTAATAGTTACTGTTTAAATCGGCAGCCTCTGAGGCCACAAGCCAAATCTGGCCCACACAACTATTTTTGTAAATAAAGTCTTGTTGAGACACAGCCACACTCCTGCATTTACATATCATCTATGGTGGCTTTGTACCACAACAGCAGAATTGAGTAGTTGTAACAGAGACTGTATGGCCCACAAAGCCTAAAATATTTCAGCCATCTGGCCCTTTATAGAGATTGTTTGCCACCCTTGATCTAAGAGAATTAAAAAGGAAGGAAGACTGCTCGCTTTGGCAGCAGCATGGCCAAAATGTTAAAAAATAATAAATTTTTTAAAGTAAAATAAAAAAAAATTGAAAAAAAGAAAAGACCACTGGTAAAATGAATGTATCAGAGAGTCCTAAGTAGAAAAAGGAAACATCCCAAATTAAATGTCCATGGAGTCAAGATAAGAAACAAGAAGAGACCCCAAGCCCAGTCGGGGGACAGCGCTTTAAACAGCCCTGTCTTTGGGAGGGCGGGCTGCGGAGGGAGCAGAGCAAGGGACAGAGCCATGTGAATGAGACTCCAGAGAGAACGAGTTTGGGCTTCCGAAAGAATTCTGTCTTAGACATGTTCAAGTACGCGTTCATCCCCGGCTGGGCGTTCGTTTGGAAAAGAGCGCTCGGGCAGCGTTGAGGCCGGCCTTGTAGGGTCGCGGGGCGAGCAACGGTGGGCTCGGAGCGGACCTGTGGGAAAGTAGTTAGGACAGTCAAGAAAGGAGGGCGCTTAGACGACAGGTATCAGAAGGAGGTTTTGTTTCTTGTTTTAGTGACACGGGCCCTGGATACATCCAGCGTATGAACTCAGCAGGCACGACTCCACCCTGCCCTTCCCGTGTGGCGGGCTGCACTTGGCGTGTGCAGAAGCAGCCTGGCTTACTATTGCCGGCGCTGCCCCGAGGGTGGCCGTTTGTGCCTCAGAGCCTGGGGAGGTCTGGGTGGAGGTCTGTCTCTACTAAAAATGGAGACAAATTAATTTTCCAACTAAAAATATATACAAAATATTAACTGGACGTGGTGGCACATACCTGTAGTCCCAGCCACTCGGGAGGCTGAGGCAGGAGGATTGCTTGAGCCCAGGAGTTTGAGCTAGCTTTGAGCTAGGCTGATGCTACGGCACTCTAGCCTGGGCAACAGAGTGAGACTGTCTCAAAAAAAAAAAAAAAGAAAGAAAATTACATTGAATTACTATATAATCCAACAATTCCATTTCAGGGTATATACACAAAGAAATTTAAAGCAAGGAATAGGACAGATATTTGTACGCTGGTGTTCACAGCAACATTATTCACAGTAACCAGAAGGTGGAAGCAACCCAAGTGTCCATAAACGAATAAATAGAGAAATAGCCATAAAGTAGATTATTTTCCAGCAATAAAAACGAATGAAGTACTGATACATGCCACCACATGGATGAACCTTGAAGACATTTTGCTAAATGAAATAAGCCAGTAACAAAAAGACAAATATTGTATGATTACACCAATAGGAGGAACATGGAATAATCAAATTCATAGAAACAAAAAGTGTAATGAAACTTACTAGGGCCTGGGGGATGGAGAATTACTGTTTAATGTGAGTACAGAGTTTTAGTTTGGAATGATGGGAAAGTTCTGGAGACAAATGATGGTAATGGTTGCACAACAACGTGAATGTACTTATTACCATTGAACTGTATACTCATCAGGGTTAAAATTGTAAATTTCATGTTATGTGTATTTATTTTTTCAGAAAGAGTCTTGCTTTGTTGCCTAGGCTAGAGTGAGTGCCATGGCATCAGCCTAGCTCACAGCAACCTCAATCTCCTGGGCTCAAGTGATCCTCTTGCCTCAGCCTCCCGAGTAACTGGGACTACAGGCTCGAGCCACCACACCCAGCTAATTTTTTGTTTCTATCTTTAGTTGACTGGCTAACTTTTTTTTTTTCTTTCTATTTTTAGTAGAGACGGGGTCTTGCTCTTGCTCAGGCTGGTCTTGAACTCCTGAACTCAAGCAGTCCTCCCACCTTGGCCTCCCAGAGTGCTAGGATTACAGGCGTGAGCCACCGCGCCCGGCCTGTCGTGTGTATTTTATCACAGTAAAAAAATCTTTGCTTTAATGTTGTAGTTGAGACTGTGCCAGGTATGTTGCTTGATTTTGTGTTTGTGGTTCTCATATAGTATTATATATAGCATATGTATAGTATATGTAATACATATAGTATACTCTATATAGCATATATACTACAGTTACTATATACTGTAAATACTGTATAGTATATGTAGTATATATAAGATCTAGAAATTACAAGTTTTAGAGCTGAGAACGTTAGGGGTTATATAGTTTAACATCATCTTTTTTTTTTTTTTTTTTTTTTTGAGACAGGGCCTCGCTTCATCCCCTGGGCTAGAGTGTGGTGACATCATCTTAGCTCACTGCAACCTCACACTCTTGAGCTTAAGCCATCCTCCTGCCTCAGCCTCTTCCTGAGTAGTTGGGACTATAGTTGTGAGCCACCATGCCTGGCTAATTTTTCTATTTTTTTGTAGAGATGGGATCTTTCTCTTGCTCAGGCTGATCTCAAACTCCTGACCTTAAGAGATCCTCCCACCTTGGCCTCCCAAAGTGCTAGGATTACATGCGTGAGCCACTGCACCCTGCCCAACATCATCTTCTTAGAGTTGAGAAATGACTTCAGACTATTCAGCTCGTTGATGACTTCAGGTGGAACTCAGATTTTGGCTGTATACATTTATGCTTTTGTTTGCCCAAGAAACATACGTTGATTGCCTGATATGTGGCAAGCATTATACATATAAAACTGAAAAGATACTAGCCATGTTCTCCAGGAACTCACCTTGAGAAATTAGACTCTTAATTCGGTGATCAGATGGATTTTTTAATCATACTACTATGCCGCCTCATTTGTATAACATGTAAGCATTTAAATTTTTTGAAAATAGAAGTGTACAAAAAATAATATAATGGTATTCATAATAGAGATTTAACAATATTTTGCCATATTTGCTTCAGGGCTTTCTATTTTAGAAATGTTTTAGGCACCACACCCAATCCCATTCTGGTCCCCGCCCCCAGAGAGAACCACTTTAGTCCTCATATTTTAGTGTGTGTAACTTCTTCCATCTAGAGTGCAAAATGATGTCTCATCTTAAAGCTCATTTCTTGATTATTAATGAGGTTGATTATTGTTTCATATGTTAATGCATATATGGGTTTTCTCTTCTCTGAATTGCCTGTTCCTATCCTTTTTCCATTTTTTGTTGGGTTGTTGGTCTTTTTTTATTGATTTGTAGTTGTTCTTTAATCTGATAATCATTCTTTTTCTGTTAAATCTTTTCCCTGCCTGTGGCTTGTTTCCATTATATGATGTCTTTTGTCACAAAGATGTTTTTAATATTAACATAGTCAAATTTATCAGCTTTTTATGGCTTATGCATTTTATATCTTCTCTAAGAAAATAGGACGTCCAAAGTCACAGAAAAACTCCTACATTTCTTTATTAAGCTTTAAAAATTTTTGCTTTTCATAATTAGACCTTTACCTTATATAGAATTTATTTTTATTTACATTATGAAATAAGGGATCTACTTTTGGTCTTTTCATGTGGCTAGCTAATTTGTTTGACAGCATCTATTTAGCCCTACCTTTCTCTACTAGCTTGTAATGCTGTTCTTCTGTCAAACCAGTCATATAACTGAGTGTGAACCCAGCAAATTGGGGGCTGAGCAATCCTCAAACAGCATTTCACACAAATCCTCAAAATAGACCATTAACAAAGGGCTGATCCTTTTACAGTGTGACTGTTATGGAACGGAAGATAATACTGTGTGTTCAGTGGAACCCACATGTGGAAAGGAGTGCTCTGGTAAGCCAGGTTGTTAAACCTCCTGCTTTCTGAGTATGGGTTGCAATGAGTGCTGTCCCAGTCAGGGGGCGGCGGCCTGCCTGTAGCAAAGCCTGTCCCTGGGGGAAGCCAGACTGATGGCAAAATGAAAGGTAGTGCTTACTGGCAACAGGCCATACTCTCTGTTAACTTGGTCTTATTTTCTGTGTTACATGATGAATGGCTCATTTATCTCTTTAAATTAGTTATTATGTAACTTGTTTTTAGGGTATTTGTAAAACCAACAGGGAAAATTGTCATAAACCACGGTTGCAGAGCCAACACCTAATATTTAGCAATTAAAAACTTAGTTGTTTTATAGTAGCTCAGATACTTAAAGTTTTCTGTTGCCTGTCTTCATTTTTCCTTCGTAATTTTCACTTGGAATTAGCTACCTACTTTGGAATCACCTAGAGCATAATTCTAAATTCATGACATTACTTTCAGATCAGGCAACAAAAATCTTTTTTTTTCTTAAGGTCGATATTAGCTTTTGTATGTTCTTTCTAATGATAGTGATAATTCTTTACATACTTCCTGCTTTTCCTTAAAAGGGAACTTTAAAAGAAAATTTCTTTGAGAAACCCATGCTTTAACTGTCCACGAATAAGACTGTTCTTGTTACAATAAATTTGAAGAGAACATAATAATTAAAAGGTTCTAAAAGAATAGAAAATATTTTATTATAATTTACCTATATATCATACTCTTTTTTTTTTTGAGACAGAGTTTCGCTCTGTTGCCCGGGCTAGAGTGAGTGCCGTGGCATCAGCCTAGCTCACAGCAACCTCAAACTCCTGGACTCAAGCGATCCTCCTGCCTCAACCTCCCGAGTAGCTGGGACTACAGGCATGTGCCACCAGACCTGGCTAATTTATATATTTTTTATATATATTTATTATATATTATATTATATATTTATATATTATTTATATATAAAATATATATATTTGTATATATTTTATATATATATATATATATTTTTTTTTTTTTTAGTTTCCCAGCTAATTTCTTTCTATTTTTAGTAGAGACAGGGTCTCACTCGTGCTGAGGCTGGTCTCAAACTCCTGAGCTCAAGCGATCATTGTCCTGCCTCGGCCTCCCAGAGTGCTAGGATTACAGGCGTGAGCCACCACACCCAGCTATATCATACTATTTAAAGAAACTCTACTAAGGATTTCTAGGCTAAATGATTTTTTTTAACATTTCTTTTACTTTATTTTTGAGTGGTACATACTTTGAATAAAGTCTACTGGAAAATTTACTGGAATATAAGTTTGATTACAATGTTGGAAATACTCAAATAATTAGGAAAGTCATAGGAGATAAATTGCAGATACCAAATGTAGGATCATAACAGTGAAATGATGGTAATGCTATAGGGAGATATCCTGTAAAGTTATTTTGGGGATCTTCGAAAAAAATCTAAAAGGAAATAGAAAACAAGTGTAGAAAGAATCCTTAGAGATTGAGAGATCCAAGAAGATACTAGAGGGCTAAGAATTTATTAATACACAGGAAACAATGATAAACTAAATTGCAGATAAGATCAGATAAAGTAATACAAATGTAATTAATCATTTCTAACCCTAAGTATCCTTGATAACATACAATAGCATTGTCTAATATGTCTTCTCTCCCTCCCTCAGCTCCCCCCGTATTGGTTCTGTTATTTGACTCTGCAATGCGTTTACATTTCTTTATACTGAAAGAGCTGTGTATGGCCTCTGTACCATACTGTAACTCGGATTAGAGGTCTTGAGAACTACAAGTTGTTTTTTGAAAGTCCATGTGAACTTTAGTGTCATTGCCAGTGTTTCCCAAAGAGTCTACGTATTTATAAGAGTTGCGTATTTATGAAGTCACATACCTTTCAGAGCTGCCTTCCTTACTGTAAATGCTTTCAGAGATGCCATGTGCCAATGTGCATTGTGAATCTTCTTCAGGGGGAATACAGTGTGGTGTAGCAGTAAGAATTAATATAATTTTAGAAACATTAGCTCTCTCTACAATGAGAGCTGTTAGAAGACAAATAACTTTTCTTTAAGTCATTTTTTAGTGTTTATCATTCAGAATTGAAAACTTGAAATAAAGAGCTTCCCCAAAGACTAGTTAACAGTCTATTCATTGACAGTTGGGAAGAAAATCTAATTTTGAATTTTGTTTCATCTTTTTCAGATCTCAGTCACAGTGGATTGGCAGATCATTATGAAAATTCCCACTGGGGACAGCAGCCCACTTACAGAAGTGAAGCCAACTGCAGCTGGGATAAAGTGATAATAGACAGGACTGACAAGGAGGCGTGGCCTTCCATCACAGGAGCAGAGACGGAATCTGCCTCAGAATGTACCACGGACACTGACTCTGCCTCCAACTGTGGCTCAGAGAACAGTAGCATGGCTACGGGGAGTGCCCAGGGCAACTTCACTGGACACACCACGAAGACAAATGGCAATAATGGCACCAATGGCGCACTCGTCCAAAGCCCTTCCAACCAGAGTGCCCTTGGGGTGGGCGGAGCAAACAGTAACGGGGGTGCGGCCAGAGTGTGGGGTGTAGCCACAGGCTCCGGCTCTGGCCTGGCTCACTGCTCTGTCAGTGGTGGGGATGGAAAAATGGACAACATGATTGGAGATGGGAGAAGTCAGAACTGCTGGGGTGCTTCCAACTCCAATGCTGGCATTAATCTTAACCTTAACCCTAATGCCAACCCAGCTGCCTGGCCTGTACTGGGACACGAAGGAACTGTGGCGACAGGCAACCCTTCCAGTATTTGCAGTCCAGTCAGTGCCATAGGTCAAAACATGGGCAACCAGAATGGGAACCCAGCAGGCACTTTAGGTGCTTGGGGAAACTTGCTGCCGCAAGAGAGCACAGAACCACAAACGTCCACTTCTCAGAATGTGTCTTTCAGCGTACAACCTCAGAACCTTAACACTGATGGACCAAATAACACTAACCCCATGAACTCTTCACCAAACCCTATCAATGCAATGCAGACGAACGGACTGCCAAACTGGGGCATGGCTGTTGGCATGGGGGCCATCATCCCGCCCCACCTGCAAGGCCTTCCTGGTGCTAATGGATCATCAGTCTCTCAAGTCAGTGGGGGTGGTGGTGAAGGAATAAGCAATTCTGTGTGGGGACTGTCCCCAGGTAACCCTGCCACAGGAAATAGCAGTTCTGGGTTCAGTCAGGGGAATGGAGACACTGTGAACTCAGCATTAAGTGCTAAACAAAATGGATCCAGCAGTGCTGTGCAGAAGGAAGGAAACGGAGGAAACGCTTGGGATTCAGGCCCACCTACTGGTCCTGGAATACTTGCGTGGGGAAGGGGCAATGGCAACAGTGGCGTTGGTAATATCCATTCAGGAGCATGGGGCCACCCCAGCCGGAGCACCTCCAATGGTGTGAATGGGGAGTGGGGAAAGCCCCCAAACCAGCATTCCAGTAGTGACATCGGTGGGAAAGGATCGACAGGGTGGGAGAGTCCCAGTGTCACCAGCCAGAACCCTACCGTGCAGCCTGGCAGTGAACACTTGAACTCTTGGGCCAAAGCTGCATCTTCTGGAACTACAGCAAGTGAAGGAAGCAGCGATGGCTCTGGCAGTCACAGTGAAGGAAGCACTGGGCGGGAAGGAACCGGAGAAGGCCGAAGGCGGGACAAAGGGACTATAGACCAAGGGCACATCCAATTGCCAAGGAATGATCTCGACCCGAGAGTTCTGTCTAATACTGGTTGGGGACAGACTCCTGTAAAGCAAAACACTGCCTGGGAATTTGAAGAATCCCCTAGGTCTGAAAGGAAAAATGACAATGGGACAGAGGCCTGGGGTTGCGCAGCTACTCAGCCTTCAAACTCAGGGGGGAAGAACGATGGGTCCATCATGAACAGTACAAATACCTCTTCAGTATCTGGGTGGGTCAGCTCGCCACCTGCCGCTGTGCCAGCAAACACAGGCTGGGGAGACAGCAACAGCAAAGCGCCGAGTGGGCCAGGGGTGTGGGGAGACTCGATAAGCTCTACTGCTGTTAACAATGCTGCTGCCACCAAGAGTGGCCATGCTTGGAGTGGGACCGCAAATCAGGAGGACAAGTCACCCACCTGGGGTGAGCCTCAAAAACCCAAATCCCAAAACTGGGGAGATGGACAGAGATCAAATCCAGCCTGGGGTGCAGGAGGGGGCGATTGGGCAGATTCCTCATCTGTCCTCGGACACTTGGGGGATGGAAAAAAAAATGGATCTGGGTGGGATGCAGACAGCAACAGGTCAGGGTCTGGTTGGAATGATGCTGCGAGGTCTGGGACCAGTGGCTGGGGCAATGGCACAAATGCAAAGGTCAATCCAGGCACAAACTGGGGGGAGTCTTTAAAACCAGGTCCCCAACAGAACTGGGTTAACAAACCCCATGACAACAATGTGAGTAACTGGGGAGGAGCTGCTTCTGTGAAACAGACAGGAGCAGGGTGGGCTGGGGGGCCAGCACCTCTCAAACAGAAGGACTGCAGCGAGGCGACTGGCTGGGAAGAACCCTCTCCACCATCCATCCGACGCAAAATGGAAATCGATGATGGTACCTCAGCTTGGGGGGACCCAAGCAACTATAACAATAAAACTGTCAACATGTGGGATAGAAACAACCCGGTCATCCAGAGCAGTACCACGACCAATACCACCGCCGCCGCCGCCGTGAGCAACACCACACACAGGGTAGAGACGCCGCCCCCGCACCAGGCCAGTGCGCAGCTGAATCGGTCACCGTTGCTCGGTCCAGGTATGAAAGGTACTTTGTGTTACTTTATTCTCATTATGTATGCATAGATGCTCTGACCAGTGTTTTTATAGCATATGACAGTAGAATAATTTAAAGGCTCCTTTGCTGTGCCATATTAAATCTAAATGTTACCTAGTGAGAGTAAAGCAGGATCCTCTCATAGCTTCCTGTCCGAGAAAAAAAACATTCGGCACTCAATACGGGTCATCAGGCCGATGTCCTGGTGGCAGTGGGTGAGCTGGAATGGATAGCAGCTGGGGGTGGAGATGGAGATGGATCTGAAAGGAATGACAGCGCATGACAGTAAGACCTAGTAACTGTCAGATACGGGAGCAAAGGAGAAAGATGGGGTGGAGAAGGTGTAGAGCCTGGTCAAGTGGGCAGATGATCACGTCGTTCACTGATATACACGAGAGCGCAACAGGAGGAACAGAGGTTTGTTGTTTTTTTTGAGACAGAGTCTCACTCTGTTGCCCAGGCTAGAGTGCCGTGGCATCAGCCTAGCTCACAGCAACCTCAAACTCTCAGGCTCAAGCGATCCTCCTGCCTCTGCCTACCAGAGTGCTAGGATTGCCTGTGTGAGCCACCGCACCTGGCCTGGAACAGAGTTGCGACGTGTCCAGTGGAGATGACAGAAGATGTTGGATGTGAAAGACCCAGTATCAGCCAGAGATTTGGCCGAAGACACAGCTGTAGGAGAGTGGCAGTGGGCAGCAGGGCGAGGTCATAGGTGGTGAGTGTGTTTAAAGGCCGACAGGAACAGCAGAGAGGAGAATGGGTGTAAAGGGAGAGGATCCCTGCATCCAGGAGGCCAGGGGTCGCTTCATCCATCTTGCAGGGGAGGGAAAGAGCAGGTACACAGCTGGCCAGGCTGGCGGTGGCCCGAGGATCAGGGTGCCTATTGGGGTTTACTCTGGGTGGGTGCACAGAGGGGGCTTGCATGGGCCATGCCGAGAATAGAACAGAGGGCAGCCCAGAGTCCCCAAGGGGTTGCTGGACAGTGCTGGGGCCCAGAGAGCAGCACACAGTGAATCCCTTGGGACCTGCCAAGTGCCGGGCAGTGCTCTAGTTGCTGGAGGTACAACAGGGAGCAAAACTTGTCAAAACCCCTGTCCAGTGGGGTTTGCAGTCTGGTGAGGGAGGCAGATCATACGTGGATCAGTAAGGATGTATGTAGTGTCAGGTGACACTCCACAGTGTAGCTGCGGAGAAACAGGAAGCCCAGGAAGTCTGGACGCTGTGGGCTGGTGGAGGGAGTGTCTGCTTGTGCTGGGCAGCTATTTGGTTTTCATCGTAAGCATGATGTTCAGCAGCCGACTTGAAAGAAAAGCTTCCCTGCTTTCTGTGTTACTTCTACAAGACCTAATTCTGTTCCCTCCGGATGTGGTTCTTCCAACCTCCTCTCAGACTCCTGGGCACTTCGCCTTTGCCCCTCGGAGACGAACACATCAGGAATCTTGCATGGATCTCAAGGCTAGTTTGGCTTCCACCTGCATGCACTTCAGTGTCACTAAAGCAAAGGTCAGAAACCTGGGGTCCATGAGCTGCACCTGGTCCCACAAATGTGCCTTTTTGGCCCACATTTTTTTCTGAATCAGCATCTTTTAAAGAAAATGTTTTATGTAAAATTCCAGATTTCTGGCATCTTTTGAAACCTGGAGGCTCTGACACATTGGGTTCACATGGCAGAATCAAGCAGAATTAAAAGCAGCTGCCGTCACGCGGGGCCTGCACAGTCTGCTTTGCCACACTCCCACCTGCGAAGGCTCCCGCGCTGCCGCTTGTGGTCGCAGCCACTGGTCATCAGCTCACGCCACTGATCATCCCATACTGGGCCTGTTTACAGTGACTGGCTGGTTCCTGGGGTATGCAAGTCTGTGACCCCCATATTTTACCACTGTATAACATTGGCAGGCCCTTAAATTTTATAAAGTACTTGAGGAATGAGAAAAAGAAAAAAGATAATTGATGTAAAAAATGAAGAGATTTGAAAAATAAGACATGGTATAATCCAATGGGAAAGGCCAGATATCAATTTCAATACAGTTTGATTAGCATTACAGTAAAGGTGTGCAGAGAGTGCGCTGTAGGTCGGCACAGTGGCGCATGCCTGTAGTGCCAGCTACTAGGAGGCTGAGGTGGGAGGATCGCTTGAGCCCAGGAGTTGGAGGCCTGACTGGACAGCATAGTGAGACCCATTTCTTAAAAATATATATATATTTTTAATTACTCAGAACAGAGTTAATACAGTCATGTGTTCCTTAACAATGGGGATACATTCTGAGAAATGTGTTATCAGGCAATTTTATCATTGTGTGAACATCATAGAGTGTACTTAACACAAACCTAAATGGTCTAGCCTACTACTCGCCTAGGCTATACGCTATCGCCTGTTGCTCCCAGGCTACAAACCTGTACAGTGTATTACTGTCCTGAATACTGTAGGCAGTTGTAACACAATGGCAAGTAAGTATTCATGTATCTATACATAGAAAGGGCATAGTAAAAATATGGTATAAAAGAAAAAAAATGGTATACCTGTTTAGGGCACTTACCATGAATGGAGCTTGCCAGACAGGAAGTTGCTCTGAGTGAGTCAGCGAGTAAGTGGTGAGTGAACGTGGAACCTGGGGCTCTACTGTGCACCACTGTACACTCTGTAAACACTGTATACTTAGGCCACTCTGCATTTATCAAAAAATAATTTTCTTCAATAATAAGTTAACTTTAGCTTACTGTAACTTTTTTGCTTTATATACTTTTTAATTTTTTAATGTTTCGACTCTCTTGTATTAACACTTAGCTTAAAACAACACATTGTACAGCTATATAAAAATATTCTTTTGGTTTTTTTTTTGAGACAAGAGTTTCACTATGTTGCCTGGGCTAGAGTGCCATGCCGTCAGCCTAGCTCACAGCAATCTCAAACTCCTGGGCTCAAGCGATCCTTCTGCCTCAGCCTCTCAAACTCCTGGGCTCAAGCAATCCTTCTGCCTCAGCCTCCCAAATAGCTGGGACTACAGGCATGCGCCACCATGCCCGGCTAATATATGTGTGTGTGTGTTTGTAATTTTTTTTTAGTTGTCCAGCTAATTTCTTTCTGTTTTTTTTAGTAGAGACGGTGTTTTGCTCTTGCTCAGGCTGGTCTCGAACTCCTCAGTTCAAACAATCCTCCCGCCTCAGCCTCCCAGAGTGCTAGGATTATAGGCGTAAGCCACCATGCCTGGCCTATTCTTTCTTTATTATCCTTCTTCTATAAGCTTTTCTCTATTTAAAAAAATGTTTAACATTTTTGTTAAAAACTAAGACACAAACACACACATTAGACTAGGCCTACACAGGGTCAAAGTATAGTATAGTAAATACATAAACTAGTAACAGTGATTTATTATCATTATCTATTATGTACTGTGTGTAATTATATGTGCTAGACTTTTATACAACTGGCAGTACAATAAGTTTATTCCCACGAACATCACCACAAACCCACGAGTAGTGTTGTGCTACAACATTCGTAGGCAAGAAGAATTTTTCAGCTTCATTATAATCTCATGAGGCCACCATTATGTATGCGGTCTGTTGTTGACCCAAACACCATTATGCGGCACACAACTATATTTAAAAATGACTATCATATCCTCCTGTAGTAGATAGGCCGGACCATTATGCGGCACACAACTATATTTAAAAATGACTATCATATCCTCCTGTAGTAGATAGGCCGTAACTATCTCTTCTTGGTCACCATTTGAGTGCCCTCTCCTGTTCAGAGTCTTCTGGAGGAGCGTCAGAGAAAGAGGGCCCCGTGCCTGGCACTAGAGCCTTATGATAAGTGTGTCTGCCTCTGCTTGGTGACCAGGTGTGGGACATCTTTATGCATCATCTCATTTGATCCCTACAGCTCCTTGGGCCTCATTTTACAGATGAAACCTAGGAGATTGAGTAGCCTACCAAGGGTGTATGTGTGGTGAGGTCTCAGATGTGTAGTGTATACTTGACCTGCTGACCTTTCCAAAATACTACACCCATGATGGCCACAGAGGTTGGAACCACGTTGCATTTGTTGGCGCTCTCCCCCTTTGATACGTCATCCTTAGAAACTACTTTTAACTGGTTTTTAATAGCCAAAGAATGTGAGCTTTACTCTGATAAAGGCATTTTTATTCAATTAGAAGGGCCAAAATCACTGTTTTATATGAAAAAAAATATAGTTTTTTCCCTTTTTGACAAATTGCACATACTATCACCAAATGTAAAAGAAGAAAAATGTGTTATGACTACTGCATGTTAGCACAGCAGCTGTTTATGTGGTGCTTTTCTCCCCTCTAGCTCTTAGGTTCTATGCATATGTGTAATCTTGGTAATTGTAGCAATATTATAGAGGCAGTTGTGAATTTAGCTATACCAGTTAAGAGAGACAAACAAAATGTTATGCAAATTTTTTCCATGTAGAAGTAAGTCTATATGCTGAAACTATGTCAAGTTTGGTATATTGTTCAACATATGGGGTTACTTAGTAATGTTTTTAATTTATAATATTAATCTGTTTTTCTATCACTGACAACAAAGTAGCTACATTATTGCCACTTTACATTACCTGTGATATTCAAGTTTCAGACTTGAACCATGCTTTCTTTTGCAGTGAGAGCACAGTTCATCACTCTTGGGAATTACAAGTAATCAAAGCCTTTTACTTTCCAAACTTGTTAGACCAAGCTCCTGTTTGACCCTATGGAAGTAACAGCCTGGGTTCCACACCACTTCCCTTCACAGTGATGACAGTGTGCGTGTGTGGCACCATCTCTGGTGGCAGCCTACTGCCCAACTGTGCTGGTTGAACAGTCAGGGTGGGTGAGGGTGACAGTAATCGCAGCCCCCACCAGGCTCTGTATCAGCCAGTGATTTGAACACCTGCACAGGTTGCCATAACTCAACTGGGATTCCCCACTCAAAGTTCTTCCACTTGTGACTGCCAGATAGAGTTTCTGCTGTTTACAAAGTCGGTGTTTTATGGGTATTCTACAATTTTGCTATTGACCTGTGCTGATTTTACATGATTTCCACTTATGTCAGAGTTTTGGTTTTAAGTTGTTTTTAAACTTTTGACCATTACAATTTAAGTGTATTGATCTCTTCTTTCTTACCCCAAATATGGTTTCTCAGTTAGATATTTTTTGTGTGTCCAGTCTCATTAGAAGTGAATGCTACAGGACAATCATTTTTGTTCCATTCCTATTATGTTGATATTAATTAGTTTTCTGTGAGCCTGAGGAAAATAGTTATTTTAAGAAGTGCAGAGTAGTTTCCTAAACTGGATTGTTTGGACCTGGTTCCAACCCATTCTGGAGATAGGACAACAGTAGTATGATCCAGAGAAATATCCCTGTGCCTGTCTTTTTATTCGAGATTGTAGGCCTAAGGAGGACTCTTGAGGCTGTACTTGGCACAGGATGTCCCATGGCCCACCCCTCCTGCTCATAACATGGCCCAGTTGCTTCGTCTGATATATGAGCTAGACTTGCAGAACCTGCTAACTCGTGCTCTGCTGTATGTCAGAAACTATTAAGTCATTGTAGAACCAGTCTGTTATTTTGTCAACTAGTGAGATGTAGCAGAAAGTGCAAACATAGCACTTACTTGTGTTTCTCAGGGAATGAAAGCAGACCTAAAAATACTGAGCAGCCTGATCACCTGGTACACTTAGAAATAGATATTCTGGGACACTTAAAAACCAATTTCAGACACACAGGAAAACATTGGATATTAATTAATAAAACTGTGTAGGGAATAACAGATCCTCACAGTTGGCTCTAAATCTAAGAATGAGATTCAGGGAGAACTTCCAGAGATTGTTTCTTTCATTCCCGAACTCAGTCAGGCTTCACCAAAACATGTAGATAATTTGAAAGAGATTGGTGTAGGGGAGAGAAATTGCCATACAATTAATTTAGAGACAAACATGAAGGTCATCGTAGACTTGATCAAAGCTGAATCGCAACAGAATGGGGTTGTGGAATCTCACCTGTCTTCCAACAGTGGATGGAAGTAAAATATCTGTACCATGTGCTGATCAGAAAAGCAAAAGAAAGTACACTGCTAATGTTGGTCTTATTCTGTAATATTTTTTTGTCCACTTTATGGCCTGTTCTCAGCTCCTCAAAAATGTCTCTCATTAGCCATAGTGGACTTTTCAGCTGTGCTGGTAGAGACGCTGTAGTTGGCTCGTACAAGTTGGCAAAGGCTTTAGCCAGAGGCAAACCTTACTTTGCATTTGGGTACTTAATCTAGTGATATTTACTTTAAAACTTAGTTTTCTAGCACAAATATTATAAAATTACAATATTATCAAATATTATAAAAACAGAGATTACGTGAGTTAGTCATGGAAGACACATTTGCTAAAATAAAACCTGGAAAAAAATTAGATTTAGAAAGCCTCAACCCAGGGAGATGAAACATATATTGTTTCTGTAAGTCTCACCAACACCAGAAGCTGGAGAACATTGTACTTCCTGAAGATTCCCTTTCCTACAAAGTGTCTTTACCAGTCTTTCCTATAAAAATGATACCAAAAGTAGTCACCTGCAGATGGAATGAACCAGCAAGATGCTGTCACAGGTGAACCCTTCACACCATAACTTCAGAAATAGATATCATTGACCTCCCCAGCCAGAAGTACTTCTATTTTAAGCACTATGCAATAATTATTAAAAGAAGAATGATCTGAGTGATCTGTGCTTTTTGTGGATGTGGAATTTTTCTTGGGTTTGGGTTGCGTTGGGTTACTTTTGCTTTCCTTTGTCTTAAGGGGCTGGAGTTGAATAAGGACCGGGGACTCAGGAGCTGGCTACAGAAGTAGAAGGAGATGCTTCTCCATGCACGTCCATTGTATAAAACATGTGAACCCCACACAGGCTTTAGCTTTAGTTACCATCAATTCAAAATAAATAAATGACTAAGACAGTTGAAAATATAGTGTGGTCCCCTGATACCAATGGGAAAGAGTTAGCACATTTAAAATCTGTATTAATATGCTGAAATAAAAACTCAAGATTTTTTTTTTCCTTTTCTAATACCTGCTCTGTGTGATGACCCATTAAGGCAGGCAAATAGCTCTTCTTTTTTTTTCACTCTGTTGCCCAGGCTAGAGTGCCGTGGCGTCAGCCTAGCTCACAGCAACCTCAAACTCCTAGGCTCAAGCAATCCTTCTGCCTCAGCCTCTTGAGTAGCTGGGATTATAGGCATGTGCCACCATGCCCGGCTAATTTTTTCTATATATTTTTAGTTAGCCAATTAATTTCTTTCTACTTTTAGTAGAGACGTGGTCTCGCTCTTGCTCAGGCTGGTTTCAAACTCCTGACCATGAGCAATCCTCCCGCCTCAGCCTCCCAGAGTGCTAGGATTACAGGCATGAGCCGCCACACTCGGTCAATTTCTTTCTATTTTTGACAGAAACAGAGTCTCGCTTTTGCTCAGGCTGGTTTCAAACTCCTGACCTTGAGCGATCTGCCCACCTCGGCCTCCCAGAGTGCTAGGATTACAGGCGTGAGCCACCGGGCCCAGCCGGCAAATAGCTCTTCTAACAGAAGTTGCCATGCAGCTCGAAGCCCATAGTCAGCCTCTCAAAAGGACCCGTATCTATAACCCTCAAATAGAGTCATTAGGAACAGAAGTGAGCAAATACCCACAACACAAAGCATTTGGAAAAGTAGGACACTTTGCCATCTAACTCAATTCTTCTATATAAAAAACACTCTTCTGTATAAAGTTTCACTCTGTAAATACCCATCTTGATTTCTGGTATGAAAGATTTATTGTTGCTGCAGCTACCAATTCTGCTGTGTCCCTCCATAAGCTGATAGCCAACCAAACCTTATATTAAAGATAAATTTACATTAAGTTTAAAGGCTATCAGTATGAGTAAACTCTCATCTCATTAATATTTAAGTCAGTTCCTAAAAAGGGCAAGCACATAGTAAGCATGCAATAAATGCCTCATCAATTAAGTTTTTAGTCATTATTTTGACTTTTTTTTATAGTTGGCCACTTTTTTGTTTTTTTGCTTTTTTTTTTTTTTTTTTTTGAGACACAGTCTCACTTTGTTGCCCAGGCTACAGTGAGTGCTGTGGCGTCAGCCTAGCTCACAGCAACCTCAATCTCCTGGGCTCAAGCAATCCTGCTGCCTCAGCCTCCCGAGTAGCTGGGACTACAGGCATGAGCCACCATGCCCGGCTAATTTTTTCTACATATTTTTAGTTGGCCAATTAATTTCTATTTATAGTAGAGATGGGGTCTCGCTCTTGCTTGGGCTGGTTTTGAACTCCTGACCTCGAGCAATTCACCCGCCTCAGCCTCCCAGAGTGCTAGGATTACAGGCGTGAGCCACCGCGCCCGGCCAGTTGGCCACTTTTTTAACTAAACCTTTCTTTCCAAAAAGGACTGCCTGTCACACTTATAAAACTATGTAAGTAGCCATGCGCCATGGCCCATATGCCCAGCAACTCAGGTGGCTGAGGTGGGAGGATTACTTAAGGCTAGGAGTTCAAGACCAGCTTGGGAGACAGAATGAGAGACCCTATCTCTTATATATAAATGCATATACATGTATTATTTTTATTTATATTTATATATGTGTGCAGCATCTGTGGAACAAGCTAGAATTGATCTTTCACAGAAGAAAGAATGCCATCTACTGACTTAACTGTAGGGCTTAAGATGGAAATCATTAAGGGGGAGAAAGATTCTCTTTCCCTTGGTTCTATTTCTTTGCCTTTTATCTATTTTGCATTTGTTTTTATACCAGTCTTCTGGGTGCACACCACTTAGACACTTTGTTTTCTCTGTTCTGATAAAAAGATGAAGAATGTGTATTTTTAAATTGAATGAAAGCTACATATCCTGGTGGCATTTGATTATTATTATGATTAATAATATTTTATTATTCCCAACTCTGTATTGCTTCAGTTGAAGAAATTGAAGGGAAGATTCCAGAACCCCACAGTACAGAAATATTTTGCCAAAAGTGGTAGTATATGTGAAGGACCATTTTTAAAATTTTAATATCAATGTTTTAAATGTCAGAGAGAAATTTGTTCTGCCTCATCAAGTCCAACTTTAAAAGAATCCCTATAAATTATTAACAAAGATGCTAGATTCACTCTAGCAGTAAACAATAAATAGTAGAGATTGTACTTATTTTAATACTATGTATTTAAAATTATTTTCTATCTACTGAAAATACCTGCTTTGCATCAAAATTATCTAGTATGTCTTAGATTTTAGCATCTTTTCTAGAGCCTTTAGAGCAGGCGTCCTCAAACTATGGCCCGCAGGCCACATGCGGCCTGCCGAGGACATTTATCCAGCCCACCCAGTGTTTTTGCCACCTCTGCCTGTCCAGCTTAGCAGCCGACTTGTCCCAGGCCCACAGTGCGCATGTAGAATGTGCGCCACACTCTTCAACGGTCTGAGGGACAGTGAACTGGCCTCCTGTTAAAAAAGTTTGAGGATCCCTGCTTTAGAGTGTAGATGGCGCACGCATCTAGGTGTTTTGTGTGTTTTTGGCATTGCAAGTAAAGATAGTCTTGCCAGAGGTCAACTTGAAATAGTGTTCTTTTGAATTTTGAGTAAACAGTGTTTTTCCATTTATTTCTAAATTTTTTTCTTTTTTTTTTTTTTGAGACAGGGTCTCACTTTGTCACCCTGGCTACAGTGCCATGGTGTCAGCCTAGCTCACAGCACCTCAGACTTCTGGGCTCAAGCGATCCTCCTGCCTCAGCCTCCCGAGTACCTGGGACTACAGGCATACGCCACCATGCCTGGCTAATTTTTTCTATATATTTTTAGTTGGCCAATTAATTTCTTTCTATTTTTAGTAGAGACATGGTCTCGCTCTTGCTTAGGCAGGCTTCAAACTCCCGACCTTGAGTGATCCTCCCACCTAGGCCTCCCAGAGTGCTAGGATTACAGGTATGAGCCACCGCGCCCGGCCTATTTCTAAAATTTTGAAGCATGCTTGCTACTCTATAGACATTTCTACTTTTGAGAGGAATTTAAAACTTTTAAGAATTAATTAACTATACTTCCAATAGTTTTAATATTTATTCTTAGTTTTGACTTGGCTAAATAATTTATAGGGCATATTGCTTTTCAAAGAGATGGAAGTTTAGAGACAAATTCTAGGTGTTCATTATTTAATTACCTATAATAAATCAGTATTTTTATAGCTAATTGGTCTTTAGCAACACCAAAGTTATTTTAGCTTCCTAAAACATCCATAATTTTTAGCAGCTATGTTAATTTTCTGATTTAATTTTGTCCCTTCAATTTGTAAAACTACTTTTCCCAATATACGTTGTTGTTTTCTGTGTAATTAAAGATAATATCATAGTTAGCAATTGCCAGTGATAACCAATTAGGGCTAATCCCCTGTTATTGGTAACAATTTGCATAATATATTGCTCAGCATAGAGTTTGTAATTTAAAATAATTCATAGGTTGCATGTCCTTTTGTCATCAATCAATATTATTGCATTTTATTAGAATAAAGAGTATGCAGGGAACTGTTTCATGCTACTTTTAGTCAGAAAATTAATAGATTTTATAATTGATTTTGTAAAACCCATGTTGAGACCAAATAATTAAAAATTTGCAGTAAACTATTTGCATTTTATGCCATAAGCTTTCTCTCTCTTTCTCTCTCTTTTTTTATTATTATTTTTTTTTTGAGATAGCGTCTCACTCTGTTGCGCAGGCTAGAGTGCTGTGGTGTCAGCCTAGTTCACAGCAACCTCAAATTCCTGGGCTCAAGTGATCCTCCTGCCTCAGCCTCCCAAGTAGCTGGGACTACAGGCATGCACCACCATGTCCAGCTAATTTTTTTAATATATGTTTTATATATTTTTAGTTAGCCAATTAATTTATTTCTATTTTTAGTAGAGACAGGGTCTTGCTCTTGTACAGACTGGTTTGGAACTCCTGAGCTCAAACGATCCTCCCACCTTGGCCTCCTAGAGTGCTAGGACTACAGGCGTGAACCACCACGCCCTGCCCATAAGCTTTCTCTTGCACAGAAGTTACATGCTTTCTATTCTTCAGTTACTCCCTAAAATATTCACATTTCTATATCTGATAAAATGTATCTATATGCAAATTACAACTAACACAAGCAATTAATCTAATTATCAACAGTGTAAAGTGAGCTTACAGCAGAAGCAAAATTTTTAGAGTTTGAGTTAGTTTGGAAAAATAAAATTTATATAATATGAGATTTTTTTCGTGCTGGAATGTAAAGCACTTGGAAAGATTCTTGTTGCCTGGTCTTACACCACTTTGCCTGTAGATAATTCAGTTGACCCTAGAACAACGTAGAGGGGTTGGGTGCTAACTCCCTACACAGTTGAAAATCTGAGTACAACTTTTGACCCCTCCCAAATTTAACTACTTACCAATAACATAAAGAGCCGATTAACACATATTTTGTATGTTATAGGTATTATATACTGTATCCTTACAGTAAAATAAGCTAGAGAAAAGAAAATGGTAGTAAGAAAATCATAAGGAATAGAAAAGATATGCACTGATCATTACATGGAAGTGGATCATCATAAAGGTCTTCATCCTCGTCATCTTCATGTTGAGCAGACGGGGGGAGGGCTAGTCTTGCTTTCTCAGGGGTGGCTGAGGCGGAAGAAAATCAGTGTATAAGTGGATCCTGCAGTTCACACCTGTATTCACCTGTCATGTCACACCTTCCACATTCATTGTGAATCCTTATTTATTTTCTGTCAGGGATCGGTCCCTGAGGGTGCTGTCGCGGCAGGACTAGGCAAAGCAATGAAGGATTCCTGAAAACCCTTGCAGTCAGCATGCCTATCGGAACTACCCTAGTCCCTAATTCCTCAACTCTGTTGTCTTCCAAGACAAATGCCTCAGACAGACGCTCATGGTGGTACCATGGGAACTGTCTGCATTCTGTAGTTATTACTTTACCTTTGTGTGTTTGCTGCCATCTTCTTGTTGTTTTGCCCAGATGAATTGAACTGTGTCTGTCGTGGTCAAAAGATAAGCAAGAATAATTTTGCAGTATATATTTACAACTTGTAAACTTTTCTTAGAATAATGTAACATAAAATTTCTTTTAGGTCATTGCATATAATACCAGAAGTAAGCAAGTTACTTCTCAAACATAGTTTTAAGCTATTCTTTTCAATCCTATTATGTTGCAAAAACTGAATTGAGTAGTCTTTAATGGGCTTTTTAAATTTTAAGTGAGTAGAGATCAAGAGTGAGAAAATTGCAACTTTAAAAGGGTAAACATCTGATTAGATTTAATGCATTTATAATGATAGATTATCCTGAAACTATTAATATTTTGAAATTGAAAATTGAATTGCATTTTTACTTTCTCTCTGTTTCACTTTTATTATTTTCTCTACCCCTCTGTACCCTTTTCAGTTTCCTCAGGCTGGGGAGAAATGCCTAATGTTCACTCAAAGGCTGAAAACTCTTGGGGAGAACCATCCTCCCCTTCTACCCTGGTTGACAATGGCACAGCAGCGTGGGGGAAGCCACCCAGCAGTGGTAGCGGATGGGGAGATCGCCCCGCAGAACCTGCCGTGGCGTTCGGAAGGGCTGGCGCACCCGCTGCTGCTCCAGCCCTGTGCAAACCAGGTAGGCCTGCCATCCCGCTCGCCTGATCCGACCAGTTAGAGTTGGCGCTCAGAGTATTCTATTTAGAGGAATACTTTTCATTGAATTTTTAAAACTAAATTTTTAGGATACTTTTATCATATGTTTATACTTTAAAACTAACTTTAAACCAAGACTGTAAAGAAATATTTGTCATGTCTGCTCATGAACACAAAGGAGCTTTTAATAGAAGTCATGCCCTCCATTTTATAATAATGTGAATAAATACAAGTATCAAAGCCACCTAGCATATATGTTTGGTACTACTGGTAACATCCATGCTTCAGCAGTATCCTTGCCTGGCACATTAAGCAATTTAAACTTGCTGTTTTACTGAGCAAGATGGATAAACCATGTCATTTTTTTTCTTCTGGAGATTAGTTTTTGAAAACATGGGTTACTTTGAAGCAGTCTGACACTCCTTGCCTACTTTAGTCTTGTCAACAAGAATTCCACTCTGGGTACTCTTTGTTTATATTATACAACTTGAAAAAAGAAAAAAATTGTGCATTTTCCTTCCATTTTCTTAAAACGTAACAAATATACAGATAATATACATTCTTACCAATGTCCAGATTATTTTTACCAACTAGAATTCTTGTTATTATATGGGTATTTTGCAATATGATATTTACAATATTAATGTGAGTAAGGTGGATTTAAATCTGATATTAACATTAATTGCTCACGTGGCTACAGAAGCTTCCTATTTTCTTGGGCATCATTACATGTCCTAGATCTTAAAATGCAACTTTAATGGTTTTGTGTTTTGTTATTTTGCTAATATGGATAATACATTCCATATGTCCACCATTCTACTGGAAGTATTTATTGCACTCATATTACTTTTTGTTACAAATGCAAAGAATACGGGAATTTCTGAGTATTTAGATTCACATGCCATTTGAGACTGTATTCTGTTTTTAGAATCTGTCCTGGAGGCCCCAGTTATATGCCTGTCCTATATGTTTGTAAGCATCCTACCCTCCTCATCTGAAAGACCCCAGCTAACTGTGCTATCACCTAGTCTTTGGCCTTCTTCACATTCTTCCAAGGAGTGAAAACTTGGGGTAATTTTGACACCGAAATTCACTTTGTACCTTAAGAAAGGAGAAAAAACATAACATCTTGAGATGGAAACTCAGTAGTCAGTTTGTAGTTCCATCTGCCTCTGCCCTGCTAGTTTACGTTTCCCAGGAGCCTGTTAGAAATGCAAGCTGTGGGGCCCAAGCTCAGACCTGCTGCATTCTGCTTGGTGCCCAGCCGACTCTCGCAGATTGCCAGTTTGACAAGCACTGGTCTATATGATGTAACGCTCACAGGTTTGGATCAAGCAGTGTTAAGAACCGACCAGAAGATAATGACATTTTTCAGGAATCTACATTTTAGTAGCTTTTCATAACATGTAGAGATTGTCACCTTCTCCTGTAGCCCCTAGGATTTATTTTTAGCATGATGGTTAGTACATTAAGTTTGGAACAGTGCAGACTACAAATAGCTACAGTTTGAAGGAAAACGTATAATATACATGTACATACATATCTAGTAGGAGAAATGAAAAAATGAATTAGTAGGCCGGGCGTGGTGGCTCACGCTTGTAATCCTAGCACTCTGGGAGGCCGAGGCGGGTGGATTGCTCAAGGTCAGGAGTTCAAAACCAGCCTGAGCGAGACCCCATCTCTACTATAAAAATAGAAAGAAATTAATTGGCCAGCTAATATATATAATATAAAAATTAGCCGGGCATGGTAGCTCGTGCCTGTAGTCCCAGCGACTCGGGAGGCTGAGGCAGTAGGATTGCTTGAGCCCAGGAGTTTGAGGTTGCTGTGAGCTAGGCTGACGCCACGGCACTCACTCTAGCCTAGGCAAGAAAGCGAGTCTCTGTCTCAAAAAAAAAAAAATGAATTAGTAAAAAGGTAGATTGCAATATACCTTTTGTCCCACCTCCCCTAAATTATATGTTGTAGTGAAGCATTGTCTACTCAAGGGGTGAAGGATTTGATAAGTTCATGTTGACTCTCCTTCTAGCTTCAAAATCTATGCAAGAAGGCTGGGGCAGTGGTGGGGATGACATGAATCTCGGTACCAGCCAGTGGGAGGATGAAGAAGGAGACATGTGGAATAATGCTGCTTCCCAAGAAAGTACCTCTTCCTGCAGCTCCTGGGGGAATGCTCCCAAAAAAGGACTTCAGAAGGTATGACCAATACTCATATTAAAGAAATTAAACCCTGAAAGTAGTCTGAAAGATGTCACTTTACAGAAACAGTTTTCTATTACACCATTTTTATAGTAAAAAAAAAAAAAATGAAAACTTCAATGTGCATTGATTGGGTATCCAGTTAAATTATGCCACATCCATATTATGGAAAGCTAAACATCTTTTAGAAGAAATTCTAGGTATATACTGATACGAAAAGATGACTAAAATTCATTGTTAAATGAAAAGCAATGTACAGAAAAATGTGTATAACACCCAGTTTGGTGAGGGGGCAGGGTGTGTGTGTGTGTGTACATGCACATGTACATCACAGCTTCTATAGAATATTTTAAATTCTCTGTAAGGATAGATAAGAAACTTCAGGTGTGGTTGCTCTCTCCTGTAATCCTAGCCCTTTGGGAAACTGGAGGCAGGAGGATGGCTTTTAGGCCAGAAGTTTAAGACCAGCCTGAGCAAGAGCGAGACCTTGTCTCTACGGAAAGTAGAAGAAAAGAATTAATTAGGTGTGGTGGCATGAGCTTGTAGTCCCAGCTGCTTGGGAGGCTGAGGCAGGAGGATCTCTTGAGGCTACTGTGAGCTATGATGATGCCTCTGCACTGTAGCCCGGGCAACAGAGTGAGACCTTGTCTCCAAAAGGAAAAAAAAACTGCTAAGAGTTTCCTCTTGGAGAGAACAGGAACTAAGCAGATGGGGTGGCATGAAAAGAAGACTCTTTTTTTTTTTTTTTTTTTTAAGGTATTAGAGGCATTAGCAGTGTTGGAAAAGAAGACTCTTGTTATACCTTTTTTATACTTTTGAATCATATGAATGTACTACTGTTAAAAAAAAAATTTAGGTTAAAAAACCATTCAGTTAGCAACAAGAGAACCCAGAAACTAAAATCAGTGCTCTCTATTCATAAGGAGTAGAAGTGATTTACTGACATCAAAAAAAAAAAAAGTCTTTTTACAGCTGGGTTGGCAAATAATCCAGTTAATGATGGGACCAAAAATGCCAAATTGGTAAATTATAATATTATATAATCTTAGCTAATCTGGCTTTGGCAGCATAGTAATGATTAAAATAGCGTGCAAATAAGCTGCTTCCTTAAGGAAAGAAAGCCCGTTAGCTTGTATAACTCCACGTGCTCCATTATATGGTTATGGCAGGGTTAGTTTTGAAAAGCACCATGAAGAATATTTTTAGAGGGGAATTTTTTCATATTGTGCTAATGCATCATTGGAGCCTTTGCAGTTGCAGACACGGAGGGCAGTTGCTGAGCAGCCGCTTCTGTCCTGCCCGCGGCCCCGTCCTCTTCCTCCTCCCTCATTGCAGGTTCCTACTTACTCCTTTTCTCTGCGCTAATGGCTGTAAGTAATGAATTGTTAATAAAATTAACAGGGTTTTTTTTTTCTTTCTTTCTTCTTGTTGCCTTTTCATTTATTGGAATGAACCCCTCTGCGTCTTAATCACTTTTTAGAATAAAGCTTATAAAAGGGCAAAAACCATTAATTTTTAGTAAACTTCACATACGGCTATGTTCAAGGGAGTACATCTTATGGTTATGTGATAATGGAAGTAGTATATATTTGTGATGAACTAAATTAAATTTCTAGGAAAGAGAAATAATTATTCTGCATGCTTTTTTTTTTTTTTTTGAGACGCAGTCTCACTCTGTTGCCCGGGCTAGAGTGCCGTGGCATCAGCCTAGCTCACAGCAACCTCAAATTGCTGGGCTCAAACGATCCCCCTGCCTCAGCCTTCCAGGTAGCTGGGACTATAGGCATGCACCACCGTGCCCTGCTAATTTTTTCTATATATATTAGTTAGCCAATTAACTTCTTTCTATTTATAGTAGAGACGGGGTCTTGCTCTTGCTCAGGCTGGTCTCGAACTCCTGAGCTCAAGCAATCCTCCTGCCTTGGCCTCCTAGAGTGCTAGGATTACAGGCGTGAGCCACCGCGCCCGGTCTAGTCCGCTTTTTTTTTAAGTCCATAAATTATACACATACACCAACCTACAAATGCATCCTGATGCTTTCCTATAGTATTAGCCACGAAATACTCTCAGGGACTTTCTGGAGTACAGCACTATTCAATGTTAATACAGAAAGATTCCATGACTTTTAAATCACAGTGAATTTAGGCTATCTCCCATTTCTGGAAGAAATGCATTAAGATGTCACTCATGGACTTCCCCTTGCTTGCACTTTGTTCCAGGGCATGAAGACATCTGGCAAGCAGGACGAGGCCTGGATCATGAGCCGGCTGATCAAACAACTCACAGACATGGGCTTCCCGGTGACTGGCATCTTGTTTTACTGCTACCTACCACGGGGCCACTCGAATGAGTAGCCCTGATTGTTTCCTCTCCATGTTTGTCATGTGTGACAAGGCAGGAAGCCTATTTGGGGGATGAGATTATTAATATCATCCAACTTCCAATTCCCCCTTTACCTGGACAATTTGGATTAGGGATATCATTGCTTTGAACCACAGCAAAAACCCACATGATTTCTATTGAGAAAGGTGTGAAAACCTTTTCTTACTAAAAGAACAAAAACTGCTGTGTGATTTTTAATTTTCATTGGTTTATACAGTTTTGTATTTTCTTTCACTTTATAATTAAAAGTGAATTGCATTAGTTCATGCAGTACATTGACAAAGATCCCAAGAGAAAACTTGGTATAAAGTACCAGAGCTCCATATCCAGAAAAAATATCTTAACCAAACCTGTATATTTCCTGAGCTTCTGATCACTTGTGGGGAGAATTCAGATCGCAGGATATCCCCTGAAAATGTATCACAGTCCGTTCTGACCCTGAGATCGGAGGACATGAGTTCAGATAGTGAGGGATGTTGCCCATATTTGCCACATATTCCCTTCAAATGTTTTCCTTCCAAATCCAGAGGGTGAGGGAGGCCTCAGGGAGTCCTGATTTATACTGTCGCACTTAACACAGCGCCCTAGTGGCTCTGATCATCCACTGAGATTAGTCTGTTCCAATATGGGGATAATTATCAGAGTGAATCTGTTTGTTTTTGTTTCTTGGTGAAAAGTTATTGATGATAGAGCCTAGAGTTCATGCAGTAGAAAACAAAGCTCTAGCTGTGTGCAGTGGCTCATGCCTGTAATCCTACAACTCTGGGAGGCCAAAGCAGGATTGCTTGAGGCCAGGAGTTTGAGGCCAGCCTAGGCAACATAGTGAGACCCTATCTCTATAAAAAATTTAAAAATTAGCCAGGCATGGTGGTGCATGCCTGTAGTCCTATCTACTCAAGAGGCTGAGGAGGGAGGATCACTTGAGCCCAGCAGTTTGAGGCTGCAGTGAGCTATGCTCATACAACTATACTCCAGCCTGAGTGACAGAGCAAGTCCCTGTCTCTTTAAAAATAAATGAATGAATGAATAAAAGCAAATAAATGAAGCTCTACACTCTGACAGTGACTTTAACATAGTTGCTGGCACTAGAGAGAGGCAGATAGGGATGTGACTTACGAGGACAGGAGCCTGTCCTGTCCTCACTGTCTGCATGTGGCAGTGTCTGTGTCCTGCTCTCTTGGCTTCATTGCATCTTTGCTGAATCAGTGCTGCTCAGTGTTGCACTGGAATCGATTATAAGAGGACTTACAAAATTTTGCTGATACTCTACATTTTGTTTCTAAAGTATTAAATACAAGTTCTTTACTCTAAAAAGCAAGTCAGTGTGTTTTCTCATTACAAGTATTTTTTATTTAAGACATTTATCTCTAACCTCAACAATGGAGAAAAGTATGTCCAGTTCAGAAACGTAATAACCATTTCTCTAAGTTAATAGTGATTAACCTATTTACAAGCTTTTCCTCTTATTAATGCTCATTAATGAAAACTCTGTTTTCCTACACAGAGAGAGCCAGCTGAAGAGGCCTTGAAGAGCAACAACATGAACCTTGATCAGGCCATGAGTAAGTCCTATGACACACTTCAACTACACTTTTTGTTAAAGATACCCATTTGTGAAATTTTACTTTCTGGAAGCATTTTCTTATAGCCATGGGTTCATGGTTGAGTATGTACCAAGTAGGGTAGACAGGACTAGGCTGCAGGGAAGGAGCAGCCACTCGAGTGCACTAATCACAGGGTGAGTCTCTTAGGACTAGTGGGCTTGGGAGACAAATGGTCAGTGCCATATTTGGAGCATGTTTGCTTTTTCATTATTTTTTCCATACTTCAACAAATACATGGAATACCATCCATTTTGAAGGGAGGTAGCAATAATACTGTTGGAGAGAGACACTGGGATCACACACCAGACTTCATTTGGTTCTAACTGAGCATATTCCTCTGCCTGGTCCCAGAGTGGGCTCACATGGGATCAACAGAAGCTTCGCCTTGCTAGCTGAGCACTGACTCTTGTTGAGAGATGAGATTTACTGTCAAGAAACTAGCAACCAGCCTGAGCAAAAGCGAGACCCTGTCTCTACTATCAATAGAAAGAAATTAATTGGCCAACTAATATATATAGAAAATATTAGCCGGGCATGGTGGCACATGCCTGTAGTCCCAGCTACTCGGGAGGCTGAGGCAGCAGGATTGCTTGAGCCCAGGAGTTTGAGGTTGCTGTGAGCGAGGCTGACGCCATGGTACTCACTCTAGCCTGGGCAACAGAGCGAGACTCTGTCTCAAAAAAAAAAAAAAAAGA
The DNA here is from genome assembly GCF_040939455.1 of Microcebus murinus. Classification (NCBI taxonomy): domain Eukaryota; kingdom Metazoa; phylum Chordata; class Mammalia; order Primates; family Cheirogaleidae; genus Microcebus; species Microcebus murinus. The sequence goes on from NC_134121.1 coordinate 59,703,338, forward strand.
AAGAAAGAAGCAACCCTAGTTCCGGAGCTGTTTCAAATTAATAATTATGTTAAATATTTATATTTAAATACAGTCAATTCTTATTATTCTTGGTAGTTATGTTCTATGAAGTCACTGCAAACACTGAACTAACAAGTACCAAACCAGTGCTCCCAGGGGATGCACAGGTTTCGGTTCCTGTGAGCCTCCGGCCACAGCATTCTTATCGATCGATCAGTACGTAGCCTTGTTTTATGTGTATTTCTGTTTCAAGACACCTTACTGTATATTTCTCAAAAATAGCTATATGTCATATTTCTTTATAATAAAACATTGCCCAGGATTTAATGTTTTTATGACCTGGAGAATGTGACCATAAATTCCTTTGGCTTCCGGACTCATAACAGTGCCGTCCACTGCATTTTTGTCCATCCGTCCAGCCTCTTTTACATAGTTTTATCACACACTACAGATGTTACTCAGCACTTTCCGAGCAGCATCACATATGGGTCAGCGAATTTCCTCTCCCTTTTTCTGGCTCTACTGTATCATTGATTCATTAATGTTGGACTCACAGCCACAAGTGCTTTAACTCCTGCCTGGAGGAAACTCACCCAGCATGCCTGTTTTCTCTGAAAGGCACAGCACAGCCTTGTTGGGCTTAGAAACACCAGACAGTGCTTCAGCACTACACTGGGGACCATCTTAAACACTGAAATCAACAGAGTAGCAGAAAAGTATGAAAAATGTGGCCCTAACTGTATCATCAGAAAGATACTTCTTTACAATGTGAGATCAAAACAAGACCTGAGCTGAGAACAGGACCCAAATTTTTTGATAATCTACACATGTCCACAAATAACCATAAAAGTGCCATGATCATTGATTTTGAGGTTACAAATAAATTTTAGCAAAAAGGTGACTTTACAAGTATTGAATCCATGATAATGAGGATAGACTGTATAATCACGTGCAGGTGCCGAAAGGTATGGTGCAGTCTGCCAAGACAGGAAGAATCAGAGTGAGCTGGAAGAAGTGAATTCTAACTTCTTACAATTGTCGAATAGTACAGAGTTAAAGTGGGCTAAACAAATACTAGTCACTAAGCCAAAAGAGCCATGAGGACAGAAACTGTCCTGCACAGGATTGTATTCCTCACGTCTGGAAGAGGCCTTGCGATAACCCAGACTCAGCAAGTGGAAAGAGACAGCACTGCCGTCGTAGGCACAGTAGTCAGGGAAGGCCCTCTGAGACGGGGCAGTGGTGGCCTGGCGACTGGAGTGGAGAGGTTCAGAGGGCAGACAGGGCCAGATCACAGACATGTGGGAGCAGGAGAGGAGGGCCATGGAGGAGCCAGCTGTCGGGGTTTGGCCATAGTGAAGCCAAGTGCTCTCTCTGTCCCCTTGGCTCCCAGTTTCCTAAGGGGTGGGGGGCGTGCCCCTCCCTGAGGCTGTAGCTGGTGCCTGTCGTGTGCTCGGCACTCATGACTAATGCGCACTGGCGTTCTGTTTTCAGCATTGCTTCTGTTTGTTGTGCTCCAGGCGCTCTGCTGGAAAAGAAGGTGGACGTGGACAAGCGCGGCCTGGGAGCGACAGACTACAATGGAATGGTCACCAAACCCCTCGGCTGCCGCCCACCGATCTCCAAAGAGTCTTCCATGGACCGCCCCACCTTTCTTGACAAGGTATCAATCTAAGTGGTTCTTCATGTGCTTTTTAACAAGAGTGCTTTTCTTTTTAACTGTGTCATTAATGTAAACTAGATTAAAATTTGCTGGACTGTAATATTTAAGTGACTTTAATCCTTTTTTTCCTAATATATACAAATGTTTCACCCAAAAGAGGGAATGTTGTATTTCACATGATGTTACTAGGAATGAAACAGGCTGGAATTGAAAATTAATTTTAACTTTTATTGTGTGAACTTGGCTGGATGTCTGTTTTGATTTGTCCAATGGACAAGAGTCATCAGATTTCTGTGTTACTCTCTCATCTTCAAAACACGGTTCTTCCATCTGTAAATGATATGTTACATGTTTAATCTCAGAAAAATAGATTAGAAGTGGTGGAGGCCAGGCGTGATGGCTCATACCGCAGTCCCAGTGCTTTGGGAGGTCTAGGGAGGATCCCTTGAGCCCAAGAGTTCTACACCAACCTGGGCAACATAGCAAGACCCCGTTTCTACCAAAAACAAAACAAAATCAAATGATTATGTGAAATGGGAAGTGTGAAAAATAAAAATAAAGAAAATAAAGAAGTGGAGCTTGCGCACCTGTGTCTGGCTGGCCCTTACCGATGGCCACCTGCCTGACCACCGCAGGTATCTGCAGGAAACTCCCCGGATGTCTGACAAGTCCAGTCAGAGCACAGTTCTAAGTACTGTCATGTGTTAATGTCCCTGCTCCAGATCGGTGTGACTACAAAGTGTCATTTTAAATTCAATCAAAATGTTGAACTTGAAATAAAATTGAAGTATGGACAAGTTATGAAAAAAAAGAGAAGAAGAACAGGCTCACGGGTGAGAAGTCTCAGGGTCATGAGGGCCCTTACATTGGCTCCCAAACCGAGGCCTCCACCACCACTGTGGCTGCGGGTAGGCCGGAGTGAGGCCCCACCCTCTCCTGTCCCTCCTCGGTGTGGGCAGGATTACAGGGTGTCCCATGAAATTGGAACTTCAGATAAACAAGAAATAATTTTTGGAATATACTTATATTAAAAAGTGTTCATCTGAAATTCCAGTGTAACTCAGCATCCTGTGATTTTATTTGCTAAATCTGTCAGCCCTAAGTGGGACCCCGGCCTATTTTTCTTATCTTTAAAAGGTTGGGGTAATACCTCAGGCTGGTCCTGACATTAGATGAGATAAATTTGCAAAAGTTCTGGCACATAGTGAGACCCTCAATAAATGTAAAAATAAAAATTATCAAGATTCTGTTATAACTTACCCTCTTACTAGGCTAAGCCATATGAAACTGCTATGTTTGTAGGTCAGAAACAGTTGAATGCCAGCAGAATTCAGCCTAATGTATGTATACCTAGAGCCTTGGTAATAACTTCTCAGAAAGAACGTGTTTATTTGAAAACGGTTGTAAAGTGTTTCCAAATTAGACTTTTGTCATTGTTTTTGTCCTTTTCTCCCTACTCCTATCCAAGGCAGGGCCAATAGTGTATGAGAATATTAGCAGTTAATGTATGTGTTTGTAAAATAATTTTTTAAATGAAAACAGCATCTTAATCCTATTTCTCTCTTTCTTTTTCCCTGTTCATTTTGCCCATGTTCTCCATTCCCTTTTTATCCACGCTTTTTTGATCTTTGAATTCTTTGTTCATCCATACCTTTTTCTGTTTCCTTGGGAAACTGTTTGGTGCTTTGTCTGACGGACACTGCACGCAGCTCACCCTCTCTTTCTCCAATCAGGATGGCGGCCTCGTGGAAGAGCCCACGGCTTCACCGTTTCTGCCTTCCCCAAGCCTGAAGCTCCCCCTTTCAAACAGCGCACTCCCCAATCAGGCCCTGGGTGCGATTGCCTCAGGGCTGGGCATGCAGAACTTGAATTCTTCTAGACAGGTAAGGCTGTTGTCAGAGAGCAGAATGTGGTCTTTGTTTTCCTTGCCTTTTAAAAAATGTGTTTGAAACATAAACTTTCTTAATTTTAGTTTATACTTCTATTTTAAAATACAACCAAACATGTAAAGACAGTTGAAGTACTGTAAGGATGCCCCTCCCACCAGGTGATTTGGTGAAGTTGAGAGTTGAACAAGTTTAAAATTTAACCACGCAGTAGGAAATGCTTCCAAGTGATATTTATTTTTACTTTTACCTAAAATACATTTGAGTGCTCAGCACCCTTAGAACTAACTAACTGCTAGTTGAAATGATAATGTATTGCAGAGTGGTCTTCAGTGCCATCGAAAGAGCTAGGTAGTGCGTGTCCTTTCTCCTGGCAATCAAAACATTAAATACACTTTGTTTGTTTTTTTAGACAGAATCTCACTCTGTTGCCCAGGCTGGAGTGCAGTGACATCATCACGGCTCACTGTAACCTCAAACTCCTGGGCTCAAGGGCTGCCTCCACCTCAGCCTCCCAAGCGGCTGGGAGTACTGGCATGTACCACCATGCCTGGCTGGGGTTTTTGTTTTGGTTTTGGGGGGTTTTTCTTGTTTTTTGTTTTTGGTAGAGATGGGGTCTCACTATGTTGCTCAGGCTTAAATACATTGATCTGCAAGAAAACTGCACATTCCCCCTTTTCCCCAGAAATAGAGATGACATCTCTTGTGAAGTGTTTTCAGTCACACTGGCATTCTTTTCCCTACCTTTAACACTCTTTAGGGAAAGATGAAGATCACCATGTTAGACGATACTAAAGAAAGGACCTGATGGCTGGGCTCAGTGGCTCATACCTGTAAACCTAGCACTTTGGGAAGCTGAGACAGGGGTATCATTTGAGACCTGAGCAACATAGCAGATTCCTGTCTCTACACAAAAATCGAAAAATCAGCCAGGCGTGTAGTTCTAGCTACTGGAGAGGCTGAGGCAAGAGAATTGCTTGAGGGCCGGGCGCAGTGGCTCACGCCTGTAATCCTAGCACTCTGGGAGGCCCAGGCGGGCGGATTGCTCAAGGTCAGGAGTTCCAAACCAGCCTGAGCGAGACCTCGTCTCTACCATAAAAATAGAAAGAAATTAATTGGCCAACTAATATATATAATATAAAAATCAGCCGGGCATTGTGGCTCGTGCCTGTAGTCCCAGCTACTCGGGAGGCTGAGGCAGGAGGATCGCTTGAGCCCAGGAGTTTGAGGTTGCTGTGAGCTAGGCTGACGCCACGGCACTCACTCTAGCCTAGGCAAGAAAGCGAGACTCTGTCTCAAAAAAAAAAAAGAGAGAATTGCTGGAGGCCAGGAGTTCGAGGTTGCCGTGAGCTATGATGATGCCTCTGCACTCCAGCCAGGATGACAGCAGGACTCAGTCTCAAAAGGGGAAATAAAAAAGGCCCTGAGAGTTTTGTTTGCTACTCTGGCTCACGTCTCACCCACAGGTTCCCTAATATGAAGTGATACACAAAAACGCTTTTCCCGTCTGTGGAACATCCCTTCTCACTGATTTTCTTAGGGATGAGGTTGACACACACACACATGCCTTTGAGACTTCTCTCTAACTAGGCACTGTGATATTTGGGGCAGCGGAACAGCCCCATGTTGCCTGTGTCCCAATGTCATTATCCACTCAGCAGCTCCCAGCTGGCACTATCCCAGTGATCCGGCATTGGTGGGAAATCTGCGTCTCTGTTGTTCTGCCAGCAGCTCAGCAGAGCATGTTTGCCCAGTGCCTTGCAGGTAGCTCTTCCTGAGAGAAGCTATAGGTTGTCCTACTTCACCTATTTGTAAGGTAACTCATTCCATAGAGTGGAAAAAGCATCTAAAGTATATTGATCGTATTTATCACAAAGTTAACTACCGAATTCAATTTTAAGGTTAGATGAAATAATAGCTATATTTCCTATTTGAAACTTTTGCTATCCTCTCAGGTTAGTAAATCCCACATAGTATTACTCTTTAACTCTTATCACAGATATCCTTTTGGAAATGCATATTATTCAAATAGCTATATTCATGTTGCTATTGTTTGAAACACTGTATATAGTTTCTTTGAATGGGGATAGCCTTGTTTGGGGATACTTTAAAATTGGCACTCTCGTGTGGCTTCTGTAATTTAAAAACATAGGCAGGTTTCATGGGCTGATTTTTCCATCGTCTATAACCAATGTAGACAACATTCATTAAAAATTGCCTTGGGGGCCTAGCACAACAGCTCACACCTGTAATCTCAGCAGTTTAAGAGGCCTAGGCGGGGGGCATTGCTTGAGGCCAGCCTGGGCAACATAGCAAGACCTTGTCTCTACAAAAAATTTTAAAAATCAGCCAAGTGTGGTGTTGCATACCTATAGTCGTAACTACTCGGGAGGCTGAGGCAGGAAGATCACCTGAACCCAGCAGTTTGAGGCTGCTGTGAGCTATGTTCACGCCTCTGCACTACAGTCTGAGTGACAGAGCAAGACTCTGTAACAAAAAAAACAAACAAAAAAAAATTCCCCTCAGTGTAGCTTGACAATGGTAGGAAGCAAAAACAATTTTGCATTCATTTATAGGAAGAGGAATCATTGCACCTCACCTCCCAACAGTATCGCTCTAGCGCCAGCCTTGGTAACGGGTCTGATTCAATCTCCTGCAGATACCGAGTGGCAATCTGGGTGTGTTTGGCAATAGCGGAGCAGCGCAAGCCAGGACCATGCAGCCGCCGCCGCAGCCACCAGTGCAGCCTCTTAACTCCTCCCAGCCCAGTCTCCGTGCTCAAGTGCCTCAGTTTCTATCCCCTCAGGTCAGCCCCAGGTCCAAGCCCTGCTGAGCAAAGAGAGGCAGGTGCAGGTGTTGGGTGGGGTCTTTTGCCACATGGAATCGCCGTTTTAAAGTGAGAACCAAATTAACACGCATCTAAGAGGAGGTCTTCCTATTCTTAACCTAGAAAGCAATTTTAGCTTATAAAGTAGTAGGAGTAAACTGATTCTCCTGCTCCAGTAGACATTTCCAGAGCTTGTTCTTAGAGGGCCTCAAATCAGCCAAACCTGGTCAGAAGCAATATTGAGAAGGGAAAAGACATACCCAACACACATGCCCACACACCAGGAGAGCAAAAGCTGTGTGAAGTGCCCGCCACGTTCTGCATCTTCTGGCAGAGAAACCTGCTTTCTTCCCCAAGAGACCTCTATTGCCGAGAAGATATTTGACATTTCTGTTTTCAACCTGTTTCAAAAGAGAACATGCTAATCCATCAGTCTTCTATTATTTGTAAAATTTAATTTAAGTTTCAGTTTACTTGGTGGGAATATGGTATCTTAGTCCATTCGGCCTGCTATAACAAATACCTTAGACTGGGTAATTTAGAGACAGCATGAGTTTATTGCTCACGGTTCTGGAGGCTGGGAAGTCCAAGACAAGGCACCAAAAGATTCAGTGTCTAAGGGCCTGTTCCTCTTAGATGATGACTTTTGTGCATCCTCACATGGGCGAACAACCTTCCTCAAGCCTCTCTAGTTAGGCACTAACCCCGTTGATAGAGGCTCCCAGTCACCTCCCAAAGGCCCTACTCTCGATACCACATTGGGGTTAGGTTTCAACATGGCAGTCTGGGGAGGACACACTGCGGACAGCACCGGAGGGGAAGAAGGCAGTGTTGGCATATGGAAACAAGCAAGACTTATCAGGGCATTCACGGGGAGTAATTTTCACCCAAGAATTGTTTGAACCTGGGTTTGTGCATTGAGTTGAGATGGCTGAAATCTGTAAAATTATAGTTAAATGCATTAGTGAGGGTACAGTGTAAGCCACTATAACAGAGAGGCCTGACAAAACAGTAGCTTAAACAAGGTGGGCGTTCATCTCTCACACAGTGGTGCAGACAGCAGCAGCTCAGGGCTAGTGTGACAGCTCTGCCCGAGCCACTTCTCAACAACAGGGAAGGAGGTGGCAGAGGGTCTGGGCAGCACCTCTGTGCAGGTGGCCTGGAAGCTGCACAGATCATTCCAGTCGAATCCCACTGTCCACACCTAGTGCCAGCTGTATGGCACAGCCATGCCCAATGTAAGAGGCAGTGGCAGAAGGAGCAGTCAGCAGTCTTCCCCTAACCAAGCAAACCAGCATGTCCCAAATGTCAGTCATCTGTGTGCCATCTCACTATTTTTTCCATACCTCCATATTACCTGTACTATCACATAATTTTTTCCTTAAGTTGACGTGCCATTTTAATTTAAATTTATTTTTAAAGGAAACTTTATATATTTACCATAAATAGAAAAATCAACATTTTTGTAGTACACATTGGACAACTATTAAAGCAAAAAATGCTCAACCATGTTCTGCCTAAAATCTTCTTGCAGTCCTGCCGTATAAAGACACATATCACACGGAGGGAAACATTTTGCAATAGCCAGTGCCAGGCCCTCACTGATTGGGGGCAGTGCATTCAGTTGAAGAGATGCCCCGAGTGGGAGGCACTCTATAGTCAGCGTCAGGTCTGGCAGAGAGCCGCTGGAAGGCTAGGGGCAGTCGTGCCTCCCAGGGACATTGTCTGCCCCCACGGCAGGTATTGACAAGTTCCTGAGCACATACCCTTGAGAAGGGCTCCCTAGAACCTCTTGTGGGGCGGCAGCTGCTGCAGGGCCTGGTCCGGGTAGCATGTGTGAGAAGTGTGCACCTACTGCCTCTGAGGACTCCCTCCCTGGGACCACCTTCATGGTCTTCAGCCCTTAAAGCATGCCAAGCCACAGAAGGAGCCCTGAGTATTTTCATCTTGGCAGAATAGGAAATCAACCACTAATAGGAATGTCCCAGAACCTTAGAAAGTTAATTTATAACTAAATCTTTTTGAAGACCAACTTATCTTCCTTCCTTCCTTCTTTCCTTGTTCTTTTTCTTCCTTTCTTTGCATGCTAACTACTAATATTAAAATGTTCATAAATTTTTTAGTGGCCTTTGACATTCACCATGAGACAAATATAATTGTTATTTAATCAGTTTTGAATCTTGAAAAACTACACAGACAAGTAAATATTTTAATAGAAATACAGTGGCTAACAGTATATTTTCTGTTAAACAGGTTCAAGCACAGCTTTTGCAGTTTGCAGCAAAAAACATTGGTCTCAACCCTGCACTATTAACCTCGCCAATTAATCCTCAGCATATGACGATGTTGAACCAGCTCTATCAGCTGCAGCTGGTGAGTGGACAGACCCATCCGCGTTACAGAGCAAAGGATGGGACGTTCTCTCTTGCGTTCGTGTAGATATGCCAGCACAGACGTGGTACTGGTAAAAGTGGTCACACGTCAGGGTATGTCCTTGAGACTTTCATGAAGTTTTTAAACTGTTAATGAACTTTTTCACATGAGCGTTTTTTACTAATATTGTAAATTTTTTGGCTTCTTTATGTTTAGAAAGTCTGCCAGATCTTATAATTAGGTGTGTATATATATTTTTTTAATAGAAGTGGGATCTCACTCTGTTCCCCAGTCTGGCCTCAAACTCTTGGGCTTCAGTAATCCTCCCACCTCAGCCTCCTGAGTATAACAGACATGCCTTTCCTCTGTGCTCTCAGCCAGAGTTTCTCATCTGCTCCACCCCACACAGAAATCATTTGAGTGACTATTTTCTTAATTCTTCCGAGGATAGTATCCACAAATACCATTCTAGAAGCACAGGAGAGAAATTACTTCTTTACATATAGTAGATGCCTTAGCGCATTAGAACTTAATTCATTCTCTTACAGAACTTCCAGTTGAGAATAGCTGATGTGACCTAATAAGGCTGGAAAGTTTTATAACTTAATATATCTTGAATTTTTTTTATTTTCAAACAGTCTTACTGGCTTTACCATAAAACGCCATGTGTTTATATCCCTAGATGCATACTGAATTTATATACACTAAATGACCAAGTGTATTAATTCATTTCTTAATGTGTGGGCACCTGATTTATTTAGAATGACCAGGAATCATGAAGGAAGCAAAAAAAGGTTGGGGGGCCCTCCAGTAGACAGAACCATTGCTGCAAATGAAACCTTTGTTTATAGGAGAATCCTTCCTTCCCCTTTACTGTGTTTTAGACCCAACAAGTTTCAGGTCTGGTTTTTCTGGAAGCAGCAGGGGAGAATGGGAAGATGGAAGGAAGGAAGTGTCCTGGAGACACATGTTGTGTGTCCTCACTTTAACAGAGGACAGAGAGCTCTACACGTGAGGTCAGGACCGTGGCTTGACCCTCAGAGCCGTTTCTTTATCCATCAGAAGACAAGTGTGTTCCCACAGTGTGGTGGTGAGGCCTCACTGTGGCCAGGTGGCGCACCTGTGTCGTCAGGCAACAGCTGGAGACTACTGACTCGGAGAAGGGGAGGAGACGGCTCTGGAAATAGGCACACGTCAGCTTAGAACCGACACCGTAGAGGAGCGCCACTCTCTGCCCCTCGCCTGCGACGCTGCAGGCATTGCTGTGTCCTGGCGTGGCTCGGAGCGGAGTCGCACTGATGTGCCAGGCTCTCAGTCGTGCAGGGAGTCGTCATTGCCCTGTGGGACGAAAGCCGTCGGCAAAATCTTGGTTCTCTTCTGTTGACTAGCCGAGTGAAAAAAAGAAGAGAAAATCATGAATTTCATGTTTAGTGCGTTCTGCTTTTAAAACAATGTTTAGTGTTCTTAATTTTTTTTTCCTGAAAAATTTCCTAAGATTAAATTTTAGGGCCTATCAGGAGTCACTGAAGTGAAGTATTTTATTCCTCTGTATATTATAGATTAATGAGGTAGTTCTGATAGTACAATCTCTACTTTTAATTGGATTCTATTTTAATAAGTCCTTTTGCCAAGAATATCACCAAAAATCTTTATAAGAAAAAATTTATTATATTCAACCACCATTTTCAATCAAATGATCTAACAGCCTGTTACCAGAATTCTGCCACATTGTCTGGGCCATTCTGAACTTTTAGTCTTTATTATTATAAGAATAAATATTTTTCTTTTTTTTTTTTCACTTTTAGTTTATGTGACTAGAGCAGAGAATTTTGCTCCCTTTATTAACTGAAAAATATTTGCAACAGACCTCATTACCAACACTAAGCAGGGGTATTGACTAAAAATGTATGTTTTAAGAAAGTTTTAGGGCTGAGCATGGTGGCTCATGCCTGTAATCCTAGCACTCTGGGAGGCCAAGGGAGGAGAATCGCTCAAGGTCAGGAGTTGGAGACCAGCCTGAGCAAGAGCGAGACCCTGTCTCTACTAAAAATATAAATATTAGCCAGGCACAGGGGACGCACCTATAATCCCAGCTGCTTGGGAGGCTGAGGCAAGAGGATCGCTTGAGCCCAGGAGTTTGAAAAGGTTGCTGTGACCTATGATGATACCACGGCACTCTAGCTGGGTGATAGAGTGAGACTGTCTCAAAAAAAAGAAAGTTTTGGGAAGACACTTATCCTTTAAAAACGCTTTGTGCCTCCCTTCCACAATATGCTTAAACAGCAGTATGGTTAAGAGACCAAAAATCGCAGCCAATTTCCCCTTTTTTGTTTTTTAACTAATGTCAGGAAGTTCAACTATTTATTGATGGCTTTCTTATAATATTTCAACTCTTTTCTTTCTGTCAACAGGCATACCAACGTTTACAAATCCAGCAGCAGATGTTACAGGCCCAGCGTAATGTTTCCGGACCCATGAGACAACAGGAGCAGCAAGTATGTATTGCCCAGGTTGATTTTTGTCACTAACTATAATTTTTCCTGATAAGAGAGATGCTAATTGCTGAGCTATTCGTGTGTCTGTCATTATTTTTCTCTAGCTAAGCCTCCCCTTTAAAAAGTCCTGGGATCAGCTAGGTGTGGGAGGAGGTCGGCCCGGCCCCGGTGGCCTCAGCGTAGACACAGTGTGAAGCACACTTGGCCCCAAGACGAGTGTGAGCGTCACGTCCCACCCACCTGGCTGAAGTGTGTGTGTGTCTCTGCCTGCCAGGTTGCGCGCACAATCACTAATCTGCAGCAGCAGATCCAGCAGCACCAGCGCCAGCTGGCCCAGGCCCTGCTCGTGAAGCAGCCGCCACCGCCGCCGCCACCGCCGCACCTGTCTCTGCACCCCTCTGCAGGCAAATCGGCCATGGACAGCTTCCCCCCGCACCCCCAGGCTCCCGGCCTACCTGACCTGCAGACCAAAGATCAGCAGTCTTCGCCCAACACCTTTGCTCCTTACCCTCTCGGTGAGTCTCCCGTGGCCTTAAACAGCCGCACCAGGTGAAGGAGGTGCCTGGAGTCCATGCGGGGTAACGAAGACTGCACTTCAGTGTCAGAGTGGCCGGTGCAGAAACAGCATGTTGGATCTGCAGCCCCAAAATCAGAGAACAGGTGTCTCAAGGCTTCTTAATAATGAAGCAACACCACCTGCCTTTGACAGAGCAAGAGTTTTGCAACCACCATAATGCTTTAAATATAAAATCTTTTAAAATAGAACCAGTGAAAATCCCTAAAATCTCATTTCCGTTGTCAAATCTGCAGTTTGCTCCATTCCTGATTTACTCTAGTGTTCTTTACCAGCTATTGTCCTCTAGCCTAAACCACAGTGAAGAGTTAATAATGGTTTTCCAGTAAAAGTATTCAGGTTTACATAAATCAAGCACATCTTAAAAAGCAATTCTTTTTTTTTTTTTTTTTTTTTTTGAGACAGAGTCTCGCTTTGTTGCCCAGGCTAGGGTGAGTGCCGTGGCGTCAGCCTAGCTCACAGCAACCTCAAACTCCTGGGCTCGAGTGATCCTTCTGCCTCAGCCTCCCGGGTAGCTGGGACTACAGGCATGCGCCACCATGCCCGGCTAATTTTTTATATATATATCAGTTGGCCAATTAATTTCTTTCTATTTATAGTAGAGACGGGGTCTCGCTCTTGCTCAGGCTGGTTTCGAACTCCTGACCTCGAGCAATCCGCCCGCCTCGGCCTCCCAAGAGCTAGGATTACAGGCGTGAGCCACAGCGCCCGGCCTTAAAAAGCAATTCTTGGCCGGGCGCGGTGGCTCACGCCTGTAATCCTAGCTCTTGGGAGGCCGAGGCGGGCGGATTGCTCGAGGTCAGGAGTTCGAAACCAGCCTGAGCAAGAGCGAGACCCCGTCTCCACTATAAATAGAAAGTAATTAATTGGCCAACTAATATATACAAAAAATTAGCCGGGCATGGTGGCGAATGCCTGTAGTCCCAGCTACTTGGGAGGCTGAGGCAGGAGGATTGCTGGAGCCAGGAGTTTGAGGTTGCTGTGAGCTAGGCTGACGCCACGACACTCACTCTAGCCTGGGCAACAAAGCGAGACTCTGTCTCAAAAAAAAAAAAAAAAAAGCAATTCTTGTTCATAGAACTCCTGTAGTATAGAATGTGATTTGTATAATCAACCAAATCAACACATGTGCATCGAACGTCTAACTTGTAGGAGCACACTCAGCACATAAAGCTCAAAGGTCAGTAGAAGGCATGTGACCAGCCTCCAGGTCAGGCTAACCAGGAGAGGTACAGGTTACATAACTGGAGACAGTATGGAAGAAGTGTCCTCGAGTACAGTTCAGCATGCTGATTCTGCACCGACCGATTGCCATAAAAATCCAGAAGCTGGTGAAAGCATGTCAGGCTTGTGTTGTGTCTGCTGCTGCAGACATAGGACAAGGCAGTCTCTAAATACATCTCTGCAGTACATCCAAAAGGGCAAAGGCCACCTGAGTGATGATAGTGTTTCCATGATACAACTAAATGCCTCTGCAAAGAGTGGCACATTCTGATCACACAAGCGCTTTCTTCTTGGCATATAATAAACCTGGTACATCTTCAATGTAAAACGGGTAAACACTAAACTCCATTATCTCTTCCCTTTATTATGCCCCATCCATTAGTGCCCTTTGTGTTTAAGAAGCATCTAGTATTAATACTTAAGACCTGACTTGGAATTAGACTGCCTAGATGTGAGCCCTAAATTACCACTCACTGGCTCACTACTAACTTGTATAACTTTCCTAACTGCAGTTTGCCTCAATTTCCCCATCTATAAAGTGGAAATATTTACCTCATAAGGGTTTTTTATTAAATATTAAATGAGTTAATACGTAAAATTCTTAAGTAGTGTCTAGCACATAGAAAACATTTTCCAAAATGTCAGCTACTTAATGTTGTAGGAGTTTTTTCAGAAACAAATTCCATTGCATCTGTTCTCCTAAAATGCTTTAGCTTCAGCTTTCTAGTATTCATCTTTCCTCTTAACCTGTATTTGGAGAATAAAGTATAATAATCTTTACTCTTAAAGATTTTTTTATAGTATAAATGAAAGAATTCTTGCAATGAATCTTCAAAATTGAATGGAAGATAATTTTGATAACATAATATTCACAATAAAGTTACAAATGTATTGAAAACAAATAGCTAATGAAGTGTAAGAAACTTCGGCTGTAAAATTGCCTGTCTTGGCTCTCAGCGCTTCTCTGCAGCAGCACCTGTGTTGAAGAGTCTATTAAAAACTAAGCAACTCACATAAAGAAGCCAGCAACCCAAGACCCCACCCACCTTCTGTCTCCCATGGTCAGCCTCTCTTTAGTCTCTTGCCACCTGGAGTTTATTGTCTAGATGGGAAGATCAGTGGTATAAACAGGAAAAACTAACCTTGATGCCCAGTGATATTTAATTCATAAACTGCTCAAGGGCAGACTTATAAAGCAAACATCACTTGAGTGGCAAAAGAAAAATCAGAGAATGGGATTTAAGCTTGAACCTCAAACTAGTAGAATTTCAATAAATAAAGAGGAAGCCTTTCCAAATAAAGGGGAAGCTGCCTACAGGAGCAGAAAAGAAAGGGGGCTGGCATGCTCTAGGGCATGGTGGCCAGGGCTAGGCCAGCCTAGCTGACTTGTGGAGGGATCATGAAAACCAGAGGGGACGTTGGAAGAGATGGCTTAGGGCCAAACTGTGGAATCTGGAGAGCTCTGAAGTGCAGGCCAAAGCCCTGACCTTGTTGCCACCTGACCTGCCTAGATCTGTACAAATGGAAATGAAGATATCCTGTAGAGCAAAGATTACAGCCCCTTGCCAGTATCAGACTTGGAAAGGTGTTTGTTAGGTCTGCAAAGTATGTGTGTGTGCGTGTGTGTGTGTGTGTATGTTAATTGCCAACATGCAAAAATTGGGAAAAATGGCTTCTGGCTTCTCTTGAAAATGGCCAGGCCACAGTGGGTCTGTGTTCCGTGTGGCAGTAACTGGCTGCCCTAGTGGCACCTGCTTATTTTGACACTGTCTGGTTTGCCACAGTCCCCACCATGCCCACTTGGCTCCTGTGGGCATTTGAATTTGTAGCCCCTGATGTAAAGAACCAAAATGCTCAGTACCTTGCTTAGTAGTAAAGGTTCACTTTGCTTACATACCATATGGCACATGTGGACACACGGTATGGAATGTATGTACATGGTACCGGAACTGTAGCTGTTAGAAAACGATCTGTAATACTAGGTTCCATCTCTGTTGGTTACTCCTTCCAACTGAGTGTCTGTCCCACTGCTAACTGGTGTCCCCATCAGGAACTCTTTACTGCCAGCTTTCTATCACCATCCTCATCATCTTCTTTCTCTATTAACCTAGCATGGTGTGGGTCCCTGGCAGAGAAACAAACCCAAGAGCATCAGCTCACCATTACAGCTGGGGCAGATGGCAGCACCCACACTCTCAAATAGTTTAATTCCTTAAAGATAGTTTGATATTTAATTCATAAACTTCTTAAGAACAGACTTTTATAAAATTAATTCACTAAAAGTAGAACTGAATTATCCCTACCAGCTTGTTCTATAGGTGGTAGTTTAGAACTCTTGAAAGTTTTTTTTAATCTGGTGAGTTTCCATAAGATATCCCAAAATCAGAAAAGATTTTCTGAATTATTTGAATTTGTTCTATTTTTCTGTGGACTCTGATTGAGAAGCCTCAGGACCATGTTTATTTAGCACTGAAACAAAATGAAGAGAATCATGGGCCTTCCTTAAGTAAAGACTATATTAGCATTTTCACCTTAATTTAGGAATAATATGCCTAGAAATACCTGTTAAGAAGACAAAAACTGTTTTTTCCATCAGCACTAAAAGTTACAGGTAAAGTATTTGGCCATGAATGAGAACCAAGACATCCTCTAGGGGAACTTCAGAATGACATCATTTAGAGGAGTGGGTGTATCCTAACAGCATCTCTGTTTTTAGCTGGACTGAACCCAAACATGAATGTCAACAGCATAGACATGACCGGTGGTTTGTCGGTGAAGGACCCGTCTCAGTCCCAGTCCCGCCTCCCTCAGTGGACACACCCCAACTCCATGGATAACTTGTCCAGTGCTGCTTCTCCCCTGGATCAGAACCCTGGCAAGCACGGTGGGTCCTGGCAGGGTGCCCACAGCGGGGGTTAGTGCGGCTCATTTATTGATCAGCCTGCTGTGTAGCACACTCTGCGTTTCTGAGAACTCAGTCTGAAAGTTGAATAAAACCTATTCCATGCCAGTACAGATGCATAAGGTCTCAGCTAGTCAGACTTCCTGAATGCATCACCTTTCTTGAATCCCAACCATCAGATCTTAGCTAGAAACCCAGAAGTAATTGAAAATGCCCAAGAGCAGCAAGCATATAACGCATAGCCTGTATGCTTTTTATTTATATCTGTCTTTGTCAACAAAAAAATTGAGTCTACTGAAAAGTTTTTTTCAATAAAATGACAAAAGACAAATAGAAAATCAAATGCTTAGGAAGGAGGAAGAAGCAAAAATACTAACCAGAGAGATAATGTCACTGTTAACCATTAAATTTAACTATGAACTTCCTGGTAGAATAAACAGCAAAGGAAGCGTAATAGGTTATATCATTTTCTCATGATATAGACCATTCTGAAAAGAAAAAATTCTTTCTAATGGTTTATTTATGGAAAATCGTCACACTTTCTGGCACTTCTTTGGCAGGAGAGAGCTCCGTTGCCTGTGGCAGAATGATTTGTTTGGTCCATATGAATTTAACGCCCTGTTTGTTCTTCCATAGTGAGGGCAACAGAGTAAAGGGAGGGCAGGGCACAGAGACAACAACACGAATTTGTGATCAGCAAATTTGACAGCTAACCACAGACTCACAAGTTGTCCCCCGAAAGGTTTTTATGGGCAGCTTCCCGTGCTATGGATATGTGTTCTATAAAGATTTCCAACTTAAACTAAAGCGGTCCTTCAAGGGTTTTTGGTCTTTCGAGAACAAAGTTACTGATTCTTAGAGAATCCTAGACATATCAAGCTTACAATTCATGTAACTCTGAAGGGTGCAAGGCTTTAGATCTGGACAGGAAGGCTGGCAGGGTGTCCTAGTGCCTGGCTTGGAGAGTGCTCACTCAATTCTTCGCTTCCTGTTGGCTTTGTAGGTGCTATCCCTGGAGGTCTGAGCATTGGGCCTCCAGGTAAGTCCTCCATTGATGACTCCTATGGCCGGTACGATTTAATCCAGAACAGTGAGTCACCAGCCAGTCCTCCTGTAGCTGTTCCCCATAGCTGGTCACGTGCCAAATCTGACAGTGATAAAATCTCAAATGGCTCCAGCATCAACTGGCCCCCAGGTAAGACCACGCAGCACCTGTGTGCGACAGCAGGTCAGAACGTGCTGGGGCGAGGGATTAGGCCTGAGAGGAACCAGAATCTGAACTAAGGATTCTGGAAGCATTAAGCCCATGGCTTTGGCACTTTCATTAGAAATTCATTTGTCAGATCATTTTTGGGTATGGTCAGCATCAAATGTTTTTCTGTATTCCCGTAGTTCAATATAAGGAGTGGAAGGGAATGGTGGGGAGAGGGGGCACTGTATACCATCTGGTAGAACTATTCAGACCCTGTCTGGAAACTATCTTATTATTTTTTTTTTTTTTGAACAATGCTATGACTGTGCTATGGAAACTATCTTAATGTGGTAGCTAGAACATCTGGTTCTAGTTTGTTCCAAAGAAGTCATTACTTTAATGAAAGAAAGTCTAAAGTATGCCTCTTAATTTAACTAGCAGATTATAAAAATTTCTACAAACAGGAAAAAAAAAGTTTCAAAATGTCATGAAGCAATGTTCAGGTCCTCTGATATGTGGCTTCTGGTCTTGGTTTCTATAAACAGAATTCCATCCTGGAGTTCCATGGAAAGGACTTCAGAATATCGATCCCGAGAATGACCCTGACGTCACTCCTGGCAGTGTCCCTACCGGGCCTACCATCAACACCACCATCCAGGATGTCAACCGCTACCTCCTCAAGAGTGGAGGTGAGGGGGGGCTGCTCCGCCCGCCTCTGTGCGGGAAGGTCTCTCTCGACCCTTTCAGGGAACGTCAGGGGTGACAGGTTGGGCTGTGAGGCGGGGTGGCATAAGGCCCAGTTGATGACTTTTCTAATCCTCAGAAGCAGTGTAAGAAGATACCAGGTGGTGCACATGGGGGAGGTGGAGATGGATTTGGGGTGTTTTTGCCAGATTTATTAATAGATTATGTTTTTACATGGAAGTGCCTCTCTGATGAAGTTTCATCACAGTGTTCTATGATGTGATAAACTGGACTACCATAAGTACATAGCACTGGTAAGGCCACTCGGAAAGCTCCCAAAACTTTCTTTAGGTTTCCCACTTGAAACGTGACCTGTTGGAACCATGTGTTTGCTTCTATGGTTCTTTAAAGTGGTAGCTTCTCAGCGTGTCCGTGGCTCGGCTAGAAAGCCAGCGTGAGTGCAGGTCTCCATCCCGTTTGTCCCTCCACTGTTTGTGTCCAGTTTGACGCAGCTGCGTCTTGGAGCATGGGCTTTGTAGGTGTTCCTGCTGTTGGGACAGCTGAGTGGCACGGGACAGGGAGCCAGTGCAGGACAGCAAGGGGCAAGCTGAGGTGCCAGCCAGGGCCACAGACGCGGCCCTCCCTGCGCGCCACACCTGGCACAGCAGCAGGTTGTGCCAGAGCAGGGCGAGCTGGTTGGTGTATTCTGAGGGTTGTGGAGAAATGGGGTGTAGACTGGGCTGGTCCAGGCAAGAGAATGGAATCTCCAACTCAGGGGTTTAAGAAATCAGCTGGCCACCCAACCTGGCGACTCGAAGCTCCACATGCATGTTGTATGGTCTCCAAGGGACTTGGCGTTTGGGGTCATATAAATGCCATGTGTCTCGGATGAGTCCTGAGCCTGCCTTGGCGTGGGAAGGTGGACGTTTGCGGTCGCCTCAGACATAAGCACTGGGAAACCTTCGTTCCTTCTCCACTCTGGTGCCCCTGTGGTTGTGTTTCCAGACATGTTAGGGTTTGGTACTGAGGCAGGGGGGTTGGGGGGGAGTACAACGAACATCCCTCTATGTGGAGGTCACGTACCAGGAACAGCAGCAGCGCACAGTAGCAGCAGCGGTGTACCGCATCGGCCAGACCCTTCTGCCTCGACACACTGTGCAGTGCCCTGCCCCCGGCTGCTGCTGGCCTCTCCTCTGCAGACCCACACCTAGCTCAGGGACCGGCCACAGGCCTTGTGTCACTGAGTGACCTGCATGATAGAAAGTACAAAGAGAGGCCGGGCGCGGTGGCTCACGCCTGTAATCCTAGCTCTCTGGGAGGCCGAGGCGGGCGGATCATTTGAGCTCAGGAGTTTGAAACCAACCTGAACAAGAGTAAGACCCCATCTCTACTATAAATAGAAACAAATTAATTGGCCAACTAATATATAGAGAAAAAATTAGCCGGGCATGGTGACGCATGCCTGTAGTCCCAGCTACTCGGGAGGCTGAGGCAGGAGGATTGCTTGAGCCCAGGAGTTTGAGGTTGCTGTGAGCTAGGCTGACGCCACAGCACTCACTCTAGCCTGGGCAACAAAGTGAGACTCTGTCTCAAAAAAAAAAAAAGAAAAAAAAAAGAAAAGAAAGTACAAAGAGAAAGACATTAAGGAAAAGTGCCATAGAAGGACAGACAGCCACGGCTCTCTTGATGTTGGCTCGTTTGTTTTACCTGTTTTTATCATAGAATTTTGTTTTCTTTTTTTTGAGGATAATAGGATGTGGGTTTTTTATTTTTCTTGCTCTTTATTTATTGCCATTGGTATTAAGTTCTGATTTATATTAAAAATTTATATTAGCCTGATATTTGTTTGTATGTTATTTATAGTTTTAACCCTCGTGAAGTGAATATTAACCAGAACAGTAAAAGGTAGTCATGCTATTTCATGGCATATTGATAGGAACACTCCAGTGAGAAACAAAAATTAGCTGTAATCTTATGGGACACATTTCACTATTGCAACTTAGAGCACTGTTAATTATAAAAGAAATAAATACTATGTAGGATTAACAGTCTATAATCCTGGGATCTTGGGTTGATTATATTTGCTGATAAATGAAAGAAGAGCATTCAGAAAGTAGCTTGGGATGTCAGTAGAGCTGGCCCCTTTTAAAATTGAAGACCTGCAGGTCACAAATCAATTTTAACTTTCAGCAACTCCACTGCCTTCATTCTAAGGAGGCTGCTTACAGCAGGGCAGCTGCGGACAGCTGTGCAGGCTGTACACTCATGAGTCTTGGCGAGGCCACATGCCTGGTGGTCTAGGTGAAGGACACCCCTGAGGTTGTTCAGTGCACTGAAGCCATCAGATTCTGTGTGTGGTAATGAATGTAACAGCCAGACTGTGCCATGTCCCCTCCACCAGCCGCATCCACACACTGGTGGGGTCGTTGTCCAACTGAGGAGAGCTTTGCTTTCTTTCCATCCTGCTGTCACCCAGCCGTCACCATTACTGCATCCTCATTCTTCCCTCGCTGCTTGCTTTCTTTACAGAGTTGAGAGGGAGAGTGACATTAAAGAAACAAACCAAACAGCACGGGGCCGAGCTTTTTCACAAGGAATCAAAGTGTCTTAAGGGTGGCCCATATGCCCCGAGTCTCCCAGGTGCAGAGATAAGCTTTCCTCAAAATAAGAAACTGCAGCCGGACATGGTGGCTCACGCCTGTAATCCTAGCACTCTGGGAGGCTGAGGCGGGCGGATTGCTCGAGGTCAGGAGTTCGAAACCAGCCTGAGCAAGAGCGAGACCTCGTCTCTACTATAAATAGAAAGAAATTAATTGGCCAACTAATATATAGAGAAAAAATTAGCCAGGCACATGGTGCATGCCTGTAGTCCCAGCTACTTGGGAGGCTGAGGCAGCAGGATTGCTTGAGCCCAGGAGTTTGAGGTTGCTGTGAGCTAGGCTGACGCCACGGCACTCACTCTAGCCTGGGCAACAAAGCGAGACTCTGTCTCAAAAAAAAAAATAGGAAACTGCAATTTTAGGGATAGAATGACTCAAGTTCATATACACAGTTAATAGGACAGATATCTTTTCACTATTCCTCTATTACAAAAGAAATGGAACCCAGCATGGTGGCACCTGTCTATAGTCCCAGCTGCTTGGGATCCTGAGGTGGGAGGGCCATTTGAGCCTGGGAATTTGAGACCAGCCTGGGCAACATAGTGAGACCCCAGCTCTAAAATATTTTAAAAGAAAGCAAGAGAAATACGAAGGGGGCTCATGGGACGCCAGGTCAGAAGAACTGCTGTGGGGATGCGGAGTCGGAGGCGTGTCTGTGCCTTCCTTCTCACGGCACACTTCGTCGTCAGGCTTCTATCCCAAACCGCAGCTGAGGGCAAGATCCACCCTTGCTGGTTACGATCGTCTCGCCCCAGAGTTAGAGCTGCCAACCCGCCCGCACGCCGCAGCCCGCTTGCTTAGTGCCGTGTTTGGTTCTGCAGGGTCCTCCCCACCGTCATCTCAGAATGCCACGCTGCCTTCCTCGAGTGCCTGGCCGCTCAGTGCCTCCGGCTACAGCAGCTCTTTCAGCAGCATCGCATCCGCGCCTAGCGTTGCAGGTACGCAGCTGGCCCCTCCACTGCGGGTAGCAGTTTCTTCCCTTCCCCAAGCGCAACTCTGACGCCCCAGCTGCTCCTGGTGGTCTGTCCGCTCCCTGGGCTGGGAGGCTGCATGGTGTGGTGGAGAGCAGCCACAGCACCTTGGGCACCTCTGCTTCCTCAAGAAAGAGTGGAGGTGACGGTGTCTCCTCCGTGGCGCGTAAGCGTCACGTGACTGTGGATCTGCCGCTTCCCTCTTACTCCCCATTGCCACGAGGCAGGGGGTTCGCAGGCGTTAAAAACTTCAGAGGCAGGCGACCGCTGGCAATTTGCTGTTGAGTTTGCCATGAGGGATGGGGAGACCACAGCAGGCCTCATTATGAACTCCCAGCACCCAGAGTGGGACTGTTTTCCACTTCTTGGATAAATGTAATATCTGGAGTATTTCCATACTACCGTAGGCTGTACAGGTGTTTCAAATAAGAAATGTCTTTCAGGCTTAGAGGAGAATTCAGAATTTTTTGTCATAAAAATTTCAGGGGAATTTGAATCTGAAATTTTTAAGACAAAAGATATAAAGAGATATAGACACATACACTCAAACAAATTGTTTAACATATTTGTTAATAGATATAGAACTTAAGGAGGGTTTATTGTTTATAAATTTCTTCAAACATATTTCTGTATTCCACTGCGCCTTTTCATCCAGATTGTTTTAAAACCAGTGTAAGAATGCCATAGGCATTCTTTTAACACCAGTACTGAGGGGAGAAAGTCGTTTTGATGTAGTTTAGCATCTTATTTACAAAAACAAATGAGTTTCCAGTTTATTTTTATTTCCTCTAATGTTCACCAAGGAGGTGTGTTTAGACCTTTGGTACTTTCGTGATCATTTGGCTAAAGAGAAAGGGCGAAGTCAAGTCATCTTTCCTACAGCTACGGCAGCCTTTCGTGACATTTTTATTTTTCTGATCAGTGACACCTTTTCTAAGATGAGTGTTCGTTTTGAAGTCGCAGTCAACTCCGGGTACCAGGCTTGGAGGCCCCAGGTGGGTTTGGACTCACATCGATGGGCCCTGGTGCCTGCAGAGGGCGCAGCAGCGCACGGGACCCAGCCCTGGCTACAGGACCGCGGACCGCCCGCAGGGCCCGCGGAGGCCGGCGTCCATCTGGGTCATGCTCCTCCCCACTGAGCCCGCGCCTACTAGAGGGCTGGGGCTGCTGGTGGTTAGGGGTTTTTGCTTGTTTTTTCCCCAAAGGGCCTTAAAACAGTGCTCCCCACCCAGCAAGCCAAGATGCTGAGCTTCCACTCGGGGCGCTGGGCCGCGTCCGTTCTCCGGGATGTGCTGTGCAGACAGCATCTGGGGCTTTTCGGGAGAACGGTGGTAGATGGGGAGGAGCGGCTGTGTCCAGAGGAGCACAGCTTCAAAAGGGGGCGCATGCTCAGAAGAACGCAAGGAAGGATGTGTGCGCGTGATGCTTTCACTCTGACAGTTTGTTATGCTATGAGTTAGCTTTAACATTGAGCTTTGAAAATGCTGTTTTCTGGATGGCAGATCTGTGTCTGGTACATTTAGCAAGTGTCAGAAATACTGGCAGAGTCTACACTGAACACACGCAGACTATGTCTCTGAGCAGAAACTAGAGCACACGCCCCCGGCGTCTCGCTTCGAGCTATTTTATGTGGTGTTTCTTCTTTTATCACGCAGTCTGCTGGAGGCACTCGTGTGGCTCCCCAAACACCCAGTGACTCGGGCTTTTCTTCTTTGTCCCAAGAATGCCTTTGCTCCATTTCTCTGCCTTTCTAGGTAAACTGTCAGACATTAAATCAACGTGGTCCTCTGGCCCAGCCTCCCACACGCAAGCCTCTCTGTCTCATGAACTGTGGAAGGTGCCCAGAAACACTACTGCACCCACGAGGCCACCCCCAGGGTTAACCAATCCCAAGCCTTCCTCCACCTGGGGCGCCAGCCCCCTTGGCTGGACCAGCTCCTACTCCTCGGGTAAGTTCTGTGCTCCTCCCTGCTTTGCTTGTCCTCGGGGTCATGCTTACCACTTCGTCCTCAGCCTCCTCTGTAAAGACCTGCCTCCGTCCCTGGAGCCCGGGAGGGGCTGGGAGAGAGCCCAGGCCACCCCAGACTTTGCAGGCGTTGGCCAGGTGAGCAGCGCTTTCAGATCAGCCCTGGTGTGCTGGCCACAGCAGGTCTGCTATGGGCCAGGAGGCCCCAGGCAGTCCCAGCACCCATCAAGGGCCCACGCTGGCCAGCTCCATCCTCAGCAGTGCTGTTGCCGTGCCCTGGGCCCTCAGGAGGGGCCAGTGTACCCCTTCTGGGCTCCCCAACCTCAGTCCCCCACCAGCCAGCACAAGGGGCTTGTTTCTATTTTCTTTTTTTTTTTTTTTTTTTTTGAGACAGAGTCTCACTTTGTTGTCCAGGCTAGAGTGAGTGCCGTGGCGTCAGCCTAGCTCACAGCAACCTCAAACTCCTGGGCTCAAGCGATCCTCCTGCCTCAGCCTCCCGAGTAGCTGGGACTACAGGCATGCGCCACCATGCCCGGCTAATTTTTTATATATATCAGTTGGCCAATTAATTTCTTTCTATTTATAGTAGAGACGGGGTCTCGCTCTTGCTCAGGCTGGTTTTGAACTCCTGACCTTGAGCAATCCGCCCGCCTTGGCCTCCCAAGAGCTAGGATTACAGGCGTGAGCCACAGCGCCCGGCCATATTTCTATTTTCTATATTTGCTTCTCCACGAAATTTCATTGGAATATAAGGGCTTTCTAGGCCAAAACCGAAACAAACCCCACCAATTTGAAAACTACAACTCTATCAGAACATTACAGTTGTGTAGGCTGCCTTCAAGTGCCACGTGTTAAACCTTAGTGATGAGAGAAACATACTGGGAATTCAAGAAACTCAAGATTTTCCACCTCTGTCCTGCAGTTGACCCAAGGTGTTCCCACCTGCAAGTGACTAGTGGGCATCATCAAGGGGCCGGGGCCTCCTCCAGGGCCCAGCGTGTGAGCACCTGGGCAGGGTCAGATCAGAAGGGCGCTGACTGAGCCCACTGCCCCTAAGAAAAAAAACAAGAAACTAAAGACTTAAATCAGCTACAGGATGTTTGGAAATAACTGTTTTTCAGCCTTTTAATAGCAGCCTGTATGGGTTTGCTTTGTTTTATTAACCGGTAGAATCACAGCGCATGGGTTCTGCGTGGGGCAGGGGCACGCAGAGGCGAGACTGCACGCCCTTCAAGCGCAGGACAGGAGCACAGGTCTCCTGGGCTGGCGGGAACGTCCAGCAAGTCGGGGCTCTCCCGGGCGGTGGGCAGGGCGTCTGCGGGGATCGCGAGGTTTCGGTTTACCGAAAGATAACGTGGGATTTCGTAGGTTGAGAAAGGCTGTCCTAGGGCGCAGCGCGGTCTGTGCTGCCGTCCACTTCAGGCGGGCTCGGCAGGCTGGGAAGGGCTTCGCCGTCCGGCGAGCGTGGGGCCTCGCCAACGAGCTCTCCCCCGGGCTTGTCGTGCAGGTTCTGCGTGGAGCACCGACACCTCAGGAAGAACAAGCAGCTGGCTCGTTCTTCGAAACCTCACACCCCAGGTACGGGCACTGGTGCCCACGGTATTCCCGAGCATGATCTGAGGCAGGTTCCCCCGCGGCCCCCGATGCAGATGAGTCTGTGCCGGGTTCCCTCGTTCAGGGTCCAGAAGTGACACCGGCACACATGGAGATAAGCAGGTGCAGACGTGGCCCAGAGGCCTCCGTTAGCCGTGTTCCTGGTGGATCGTTTGCCTGCCCAGTCGAGGCTGGAAATTACGCCTCTGTAGACAGCACTGCCTGTCTCATAACCGCCATTCAAGAGTAATTTGGCCAACTCAGACTGTGCCGCCAGCCTGTCCCTTCCCGGGGTCTCGGCTACGCCGACCTGCACAGCTCCCAAGGCCATTGTCATCAGCCAGGCCCTGGCGCCACATACAAGCCAAAGGCTCTGCGTGATGTGCCCTGGTGAAGGGAGAGCAGCTTCCAAATGGGCTTTTTCTCCTTCCTCTGGTGAGCATAACTGAGCCACAGAGGTGTACAGCGTTAATATCATAAAGCCATGTATCATTAAGCCCTTTTAAGGAAAGACATTTAGCTAGTGTTCAGTGCATCCAATTTTATATACCTTTTTTTGAAGAACGTCATGAAAGAAATCAGAGCAAAGCTAACTTGTGCCCCTGTGCTTCCTCAATCAGATCGATGGTTCTACACTGCGGACATTGTGTTTGCAACACGGGCCTCTCATCACATTCCACCTGAATCTGACTCAAGGCAACGCCGTGGTCCGGTACAGCTCCAAGGAGGAAGCTGCCAAGGCCCAGAAGTCTCTGCACATGTATGTGTCCTTGCAGCCATCTCAGCACTGCCAAGCAGCTGCCAGTCCCCCGAGTGTTAGGTTTGGGGCTTGCATGAGTTTTCTGGGGCTGCCATAACAAAGTACCACGAGCTGGGTGCCTTAAACAACACATGTGTTTCCTCACAGTTCTGGAGGCTGTAAGTCCAAGATCCAGGTGTGGGCAGGCGTGTGGGTTCCTTCTGAGGCCTCTGTGCTTGGCGCAGACACCCACCTCCCCCCAGGTCTGCACAGGGTCGTGCCTCTGGGCATGGCTGTGTCTTAATCTCCTCTCCTTACAAGGACCCCAGTCAGATGGGATCAGGGCCCACCCCATGGTAACTTAACTACTTCTTTTAAGCTCCGTCTGCAAACACAGTCTCAGGCAGAGGCACTGGGGTCAGAACTTTCCACACGGAAGGAGCAGATCAGCTCCTGTTGGGTATCCCTGCCAGTTGGGTGTCTCCTGCTGCTGAGTTTACCGTGGCCACGCCCCTCGCTAGGGCAAGGCTCCCCAGAGAGCACGCGGGGCCAGTGGTGGAGAGAGGGCACCCTCAGCAGCCAGAGCCTAAGGAGTATGGCACGCCCCCACACAAGCCCAGCAGGGGTCCCCATGGCCAGCCCTTCCTAATGGAAGGATGCTTTTGGTACAGCGTGGAAGTAGGCCTTTTCAGAAACTGCACTTGAGATGTGGGACCTGGAACTCAGCTATTCCGCCTTTAGCTCAGGATGCAGATTAGACTGATCCTAAATGATCCTCAAGTTAGTTAATGGTGTGTTTATGAACTTGAAATGTACTCTAGCCAGGTGCAGTGGCACACACCTGTAGTCCCAGCTACTCGGGAGACGGGAGAATCACTTGAGCCCAGGAGTTCGAGGCTGCTGTGAGCTATGATCAGGCCACTGCACTCCAGCTTGGGTGACAGAGCAAGACCCCATCTCTTAAAAAAGAAAAAAAGAGAGAGAAAGAAAATGTACTTTATATGCCAGTACAACTGTTACATAATTCTAAAATGAGGAAAAAATTCATAATACGGGTCTGGAAATAGCAGTGGCAAAACAAGGCACAGGACGACTCCTGGCGGCCCTTGCCGCCCCAGAGCGCCAGTGCTGCAGACGCAGCGGGCCTGGGGTGCCACTCACGTGACCCGCCTTGCATTGCAGGTGTGTCCTGGGAAACACTACCATCCTGGCTGAGTTCGCTGGCGAAGAAGAGGTAAACCGCTTCCTAGCCCAAGGCCAAGCGCTGCCGCCCACCTCCAGCTGGCAGTCCAGCAGCGCCACCAGCCAGCCGCGGCTGGGCACCTCGGGCAGCTCCCACGGGCTGGTGCGCAGCGACGCCGGCCACTGGAGTGCCCCGTGCCTGGGTGGCAAGGGGGGCGGTGAGCTGCTGTGGGGCGGGGGGCCCCAGTACTCGAGCAGCCTGTGGGGCCCGCCCAGCGCCGACGACGGCAGGGTGATCGGCAGCCCCACCCCGCTGACCACTCTGCTGCCTGGGGACCTGCTCAGCGGGGAGTCCCTCTAGGAGCCACAGTCACCCGCACAAGGAGAGCTGGCCCTTTCCAGCCGCGGTGCCGTGGACCTGCTGGCCTGCGCGGCGGCAGCCCCTTCGAGTACCTCTGTCCAGTTCTGAAGACGGACCTTGGCCGCGGCCCTTGTGAACTGTTGGCGCAACAGTGCGGGCTGCGTTCGGTCAGTGTCACATGCTAACGACAGGATGTTCCTCATAGCTTTTTATTTTGTGTGTCTTATGTTTGTATGGTGTGTTGTCATTTTGATTTTTTAAGTATAAAAGCTGCTTAGAATAGTTCTATCATGAAGGGCACTTTTCAGATCGTGGGCTGGAAAGGGTTATTTTATCACGGGGGGAGGGAGGGAGGGGGACGTGAAGCCTATTTAAAATGAGCCTGTGACGATTATGCACATTACCAGAGGCGGCCGGTGAGCGGGGCAGAGCCTGGTGCGGCCGGCAGGCGCGGGCTCCGCGGCGGGAGTCAGCGGAAGGCGCGGTCTGCGATCTGCTCTCTGTTCGCCCGGATCCGCCTATGCACATTACCCTTGTTTCATTACTTTTTCATGTCATTTTTTTTATCCCAAAAAATATTTTTTAAAAGTTAAAAAAAAAGACATATCAAACATGCAAATACTTGAATCCAGCAGGCCAATAATGAAATGTGAACACTTTCTAAGTCTAATTCTACACTTCCAGGTTGACATCAGTACACAGAAACAGGCTCTAGGAAAATTTCTGAGTTCATCGCCTATGTGTGTGTGTGGAAACAGAACGCGTGTGTGCACGTGTGTAGTGCGTGCTTCCGCATGGCACGCACCGTCTATGTTCGTGTGTTTGAAGGCGTGTGAGGGATCTAACTGTGGGTTTCCTTTTATTCAGTATATGCTTTTCTTTGGCGCATTGGTCAAACGTTTGTTATCGTTATTAGCTTCTAACTTTGCACTGAGTGTCCCTGCCCTCCCTCCAGCTAACCCTAGATGTTAAAGAGAATTCATAGGACAGGGCCGGTGACAATTCACGTGTAAATGTTTACTCAAGGACTCTGTTACTGCGTCTAAAAATTACAGTGTATATCTCTGGAGAAATAATATGTATACCTACCTTTAGCAGCTTTTTATTGTGGACTAATGCAAGAAAGTTATTACCAGAGTATTGCACCATTTTTCCATTTGGAATATAAAGTTAAAGAGAAAAAGACTGTTGCTGAACTGTGGCCATAGATACTTGTAAAGAACGGATGGTTCCGCGGAAGGAACGAAACAAGCACTTGGATGTGGGTTGTGACTGCTTTTGGAGGAGCCCGCGGTTTGGGCTCCCACCTGTTTACAGACCTTTTTTCTCCTTCAGACTTTAAATTAAAAAAAAAAAAAAAAAATTAAAAAGGAATTTTAAAAAGAAAAAAAAATACTTCCGTCGTAAAGAAACCTATTTTCAGAATGCAGATGCGCTACTTCAGAGCTCTGGGATCGGACAGTGCTGTCCCCTCGGCCGCCGTCGTGGACTCTGTCGATTGTTTCCGCCCCTTCGTCAAGGTGACGAGGCGTTGTGGCCACTGTCTTGCACATGCCGGACGCGCTCTCAGGAAAGCCAGGGCTCCCGAGGGCAGCTCCACACCATTTCATGTATTTTTACACCCAACTCCTAGCACTGAAGATGTTATTAAAAAATAAAAAATAAAAAAAATAAAGAAAAAAAGAAAAAAGAGAAAAAAAAAACCCACAAAGACAAAAATACCTAATCTCTAATGTGTAGCAGTTACATATTTACCAAATAATGGACTCAAAAGAAATAGATGTTTGAAGAGTGCTTTATATATTAAAAATTGCTTTATGTTTTAAAAATGATCAATGTTTTGATTGTTTTGCAAGGAAGAAAGACAATGGAATAACATACCCTCAAGTATGTTTTAAAAAAAAATATATGAACATTGTGCTCCCTGCCTGCTTGATCAGGAAACTTGTGCATTACATTTTTTTTAATTAGCTTTTTAATGGTTTTATCAAAACAAAACAAAAAACAAACAAAAAAATAGTCCTGCAAGATTGCAGGTCAACAAAAGCTGGTTTTATAGAGGATCATGAACTATGCACAAACTGGGTTCAAGACTTTTCTTCTCGAGTTCAGTAGTGTATTTAGCGGAACGAACCTTCCTCAGAGTGGCTGCATCTCATTGCCATTACATATTACATGCATCTGTATATTTGATGTATGTATACCTGCATATGTATATCAAATATATGCGTGTGTGCGTGCGTGCGTGTGCACCCAGACATACAGCTCCCGTGCTGCCAGTTAGCATGGGGTTGTAGAAAATCTCCTGATGTTTTAAAATTGAGGATGGAAGTAAAGAATCTGCTTATTTTCGGATTTTGTTGGGTTTGTTTGATTTTTTTGTTGTTCTGTTTTGTTTTTTATCTTTATTTTGAATTTAAGATGTCTGTAACTCTCAGATTAAAAAACAAGTTTGTGGCTCTTAATGTTTTTCCTCATAGAATGTGATTGTTGAAGAACATGCACCGAAAGTTGCTTTCAAAAGTACAACGCTTTGTTGAATCTTAATAAATTGCAATTTTTTTCTTGGCTGTTCAAATTAATGTGTTTCACTCTTCAAAGACAGATATTATCAGTTTTCACTTTGTATGCTGAAACTGGGAAAAAGTTGTCCTGCCATACGTGTATTTCCTGTTTCCTTTTATGATGTCCTCAGTTTACATATATTACACTTAGAATTTCAGCTGTTTGACTTGTATTTTATCATGCGTTTTGTGGCTTCGCTGTCACCACTTAAATCTCACTAGTAACAGTCGAGAGGCACAACTGAGCTCCCACGCCCCACCGCAGGGCCCGTCTGCATCTGCTGCGTCCGGTCACCAGTCTTGTGCAGGACGGCAGCAGGCCGTGGCCAGGGCCTGCTCAGAGCCACGCGGAGGACCCCGCTCACCTGTACCCAGGACCCAGCTTGGACGTCGAAATATTTGGAGAGAAGAAAGTAATGAAGGTCTTTTGTGACTCAAAGACATTTATCCACTTACTCTCGTGAAATCTCCTTAGCCAACTTGCACAGAGCACTTTGTACAAGCGCAGCTCCCGGTGCCGGGCGGAGCAGCACCATCCTCGCCGCGGCGGCGTTTCGGGCGGCAGAAGTCAAAGCTCTTGGGTTTGTTTTCTCAGGTCCATTCCTGGGACACTCGCCGAGACCCTAAATACGCCCGGTGTCACTGCCTCTGGCTCAGCAGTGTAGTCTCTTGAAGGCAGAGGCCCGCGGGGACCCCTCACTCAGAGACTGACAGGATGAGCGTCTTTCTGCCCCCACGGCTTGGGGCGGGGTCAAAGGTCGACAGACCTGCCTCCTGCGTGTCTGTCCCACGTATGGAGAGGACGGAACCACCACCACCCCGAGCTACAGCTGGCCCCGCAGGGAAGGCAGGGAGCTGCTGGCTCGGACCAGCCTCTCTCGGAAATCGAGAAGGACAGCACTGAGCGGGTCCTGACGGGAAGAAATTAAACGCTAGAGCAAGAATGAAACTGGGGAGATAGGACGGTCAGAATGCTCCTGCCGCTCTCGACTAGCGCAGACCTGGAGGCAGCTCTCAGCTCTGCATGCCAGCCCCTCGGCGGTCTTTCTTTCGTGCCTGACGCGCCCGGCCTCTGCACCAGCGCCTCTGCCCCGCCCGGGAGAACCAGGTCAGCACCTTGAGGACGTCCAGAGGATGCAGCAGTCTTCCTGGAGGAGGTGGCATTTGCCCCGGGCCCGAGAGGCTGAATCAGGCTTTGACAGACCGGTGGGCTCCGGGGACGGGCAGGAAGCACGGCCTAAGCCAGGACCCCACGTGACTCGCCCAGTGCGGGTCGGGCTGTTCCTGGTGCGAAAAGACTTGCTGTCTGGAATCTAGAACACCCCAGGTACGGAGCTTCCCTCTGTGTTTGAACTGTTCCGGCAACACCGTGGAAACATGGTGCCCAGCGGGTGGCAGCATGGTGCGCAGAGAAGGCCGCGGGGACAAAGGAGGAGAAGCTGCCAGAAGCAGGCGTGTCTGGCAAGCCTGGCTCCAGTGACGGAGAAAGGAGGCAGGTGTGACAGTGGGAAGGGAAGCGGAGACGGGAGCAGCGCCTGGACAGAGCACGGAGGCCTGAGCAGGACGGCGAGGGCAGCAGCTGGTTGCCTCGCTTTGCACGTCAGAGTTCCCGAGGATGCCCGCTGACCGCCTTCCTCACATGGGCCCGGCCCCGCCCGAGTGTGGCTCCCGTCTCGCGAAAACCAGGCGCGCCTGTCCAAACGCCGCCTGGCGCCTCTGCCTAAGTGTGCGTGTTGGGACGGTCCAGTGAGACATGGGCCCCAGAGCAGAGGTTCGCAACCTTGGCCCATGTTAGAATTATCTGGAAATTTTTTAAATCCCAGTGCCAGCCACATGCAAACCAACTGGGAATCGCTGGGTGCGAACCCTGGGCAGCCGTGTTTCTAAAACCTCCCCAGTGGGTTCCAGTGTGCAGCCGAGACTGAGGAGCAGTGGCACAGAAGGAGCCTTGTCACTCAGCCTGAAATGTCATTGTCAACGGTCCACTCAGACAGCAACTGGCAACTTCCAAGTCTTAAGTTGGTTCATTGGGCAACTATAACTAGCTTTTTTTTTTTTTTGCTTTTTTTTTGGTAGCAAAAATAATGTCCTTTACTTCTAATCAATTGATACATGTACAGCACGCCTTCGGAGGAACACCTGGGTTCGTGTTTGAATCACTGGCTGCTACCGCCTGACCCGGTGCACACACATGGTGATTCTACAGAAATGTCCTGGGCAGGTTCTTCGCCTTCCCTGTGGTAGGTAAGCTGCTTGTCCCGCCTTCCTATAGAGGAGTTGTGAGGCCTGTCACATGGGTGCACCAAATCACGACTGCTGACAGTGCTGAGTCAAGTGGTCCCCAACCTTTTTTGACACCAGCGACCGGGTTCCTAGAAGATAGTTTTCCATGGACAGGGGCAGGGCAGCACGTCGTGGGCTTGGCTCCCCCTCGGGTCATCGGGCCTTGGACTCACGGGGAGCGCCACCTTGATCCCTCGCATGCGCGATTTGCAGTGGGGTTCGTGCTCCTGCTGAGGCTGATGCCACTGCTGATCTGACAGGGTGGGGTTCGGGCGGTGATGCGAGCAATGGGGAGCAGGCGGGGTTCACTTGCTTCCTGCTGTGTGGCCAGGACGAGGGGCCACCGCAGGTTAAAGGATGGCGTCCGGATGGATTTGGCCCAGAGACCCCAGTCTCACCCAGCAGCACTCGTGCCTAGAAATGCAGCCAAAATTCGCCGCCCGGGGTCAGTGCAGGCTGCTTGCAGAGGTCCCTAAGCAACACCTGGCTTGCTGGCATCTGCCCCCAGGTGTCTGCAGAGCACAGGAGCATCCCACTGGGACTGTCCTCGGGAAGGGATAGTATTGGGTGAGAACAGGCACAGCTTAGGTGACTGTCTTCCAAATTCCACTCTAGGATGCTGAGTGCTGGCCCGTCTCCACTCTGACCCTGTTTCCCCACCCAGGGCCCAGCCCCTGCAGACATCAGACATGGGCTGTGAGCAACTGGCTAGGTCCCACTCCCCACAGGCTCCTCAAACTCAGCCTGGCTGGCCGGACCCAGGGTCACCACCCTCCCAGCCAGCCAGGAGCAGGGGCCCTGCCCCACCAGGCCTGGCTGCCCCTTTGCCTAGGAGACACCTCTCCCTACCCCCCACCACGGCTCACTTGCAACTAAAAGGTCATCAACCCCTCCCCAGCGTGCTCCCTAATTTTGCCTCCCTCCTCCTGCCCTAATAATAATTGCAAAGGCATCACCCACAGGTTGACTTACTGCTCTGGACACAGCCTGTGCCTGCCTGGCTCGCCCATGTGATGGAAGCCCCTCCGGGCACAGGTCAGGCCAACCAAGGGCAGCGTCTGGGGCGGGTGGCGCAGGGTTCCAGCCCCTGCCAGCTGGGGCTTGGCCAGCAGAGGGCGCCCTGGCCCAGCTGAGCTCCCCACAACCAAGACCAGCCCCGGAGGTGGCCCTGGTGGCGGCAGGAGGAAGGATGTGGGCGTGGCACCCACCAGCACCTACCCACACCAGGGCAGGCCCAAGTCAACAGCAGAGTCCCAAGGGACAAGCCCACTTTGCAAAATCCATTTAATCAGAATAAATAGAGTGGGGCAGGGTGGGGTCCTCTGCCCCCGCTTTCCAAAGGGGAAGCAGAGTCACTTCGCCATCCCGGTGTCCTAGCAACGTCACTGAGGAGCCAGTGTGGTCTCATGTTGGAGTCCGAGCCATGGGACAAAGGGTGACCCAGGGCGCTGGGTGAGCCTGCTCAGCCTGTTGCTGTCCCACCAGGTGTCCCCTTCTTCTGCGAGCAGGGCAGGGGGGTCGCAGCCTCCTGGGTTCTACCAGCCCTGCCAGTAGGGGCGTCAGCAAGGGGCCCAACAGACCAGGCTGGGCCAGCAAGGGACAGGCCAACACCCAACAGCTTCCAAAGAAGAGTCTAGAAAGCTCCAGGCAGGCCAGGCGAAGGCTGGGAGACACTGCAAGGACCCTCCTCTGAGGTCTTTAACGTGGGGGTGCTGGGCCTCGTGAAATTGCCTCTTCTGGGGTCAAAGGTGGTGGGTTCCAGCAATTTCACACCGTGTAACCCAGTGGCTGCCGTCACAGGCGAGGGCCAAGGAGTGCCCCACACACCCCAGCAACGGGGCCTGGGCTGCCAGTCCCTCCTCCACAGGGGAGAACCGAGGCAGGGCCCTGCAGTCTCCTGAGGCCGAGGATGAGGCCTCGTGCCTGACCTTGGGGTCCCCCGAGGCGAGCTCAGAGCCAGCATGTTTGCTCCGTGGGTTTTACTCGGAAAGGCTCCCAAACGCGGGACACGCACACAGACAGCCACTGTTCGGCCAGGGCGAGGGCCAGCCTGGGAGCTCCCCGAGGGGCCAGCCTCAGCCCGCTGCCCACCAGGCCAGGGGTCCAGAAAGGGAAAGAAACAGCCCTGGGGCTGGGATGCGTGTGCGTGCACCTGTTCACGGGTCTGCCTGTCCACCCCGAGGCCAGAGGCTGTCACATCACCCACCCTCCTGTAGTCAGGGTCCCTGCAAAGATGGCCGGCCTCGGTGGCCCCTCCCGCGACAAGAATGCTTTTGGATTTCACAGGTATCTGCGTCCCGGCCATCTCCCTTTCCCTAGGTCCAACCACAGGCCCCGGACGTCTGCCCCAGTGACAGCCACTGACCCCACGGGGAGGAGGCCCGGCCAGGCTGGCACCAAGCGACTTACAGGGGTGGCACAGGGCGCTGAGGGCAGGTCTTGCATTTCCATTTCCTCCCTCGCCAAACTTAGCTCTCCTCCTTGCCCGAGCGCCCCGCACACCTGAGGAGGAAGCACAGGGAAGGGCCTCAGCGACTCGGCCACATGGCTGCCCCCCGACCCCTGGGAGGAGGGTGGTCCTATCCCCTCCCGGCTCACAGTGGCCCCGAGCCTCCCATGGCCCCTCACCTGCTCCGCTGCCCTCTCTCCTTCCTCTCGTAGACGGAATGGAGCTTGTTGATTAAGAAGATTTTGTCCTCCCCCTCCTAGAAAGGCCAGAACACAAGGGGAAGAGAACAGTTTTCCATCCATCGATCCGTCCAGAGCCCCCCTGTTCCAGGGCTCATTTGTGGGGGGAACTTATGAGACGTATTTGACATCACAAGAAGCAAAAAGCTAAAAGAGGTGAAAGAGGCACCAAAACAAGGTTAAGGAAAATCCAAGAGCCAGGAGGTGGGCGTTTTTGTGGGTCTGAGCGTCACGGAGGCTAAGGTGAAGAGGGAAATGTGATCAGCTGCACATGACGGCCCCGAGCCAGCCTGACTCGATTTAACCTGGCCACCTACTAACTCTGCCTTGCACGAATTCCCTGCGCTCTGACCTCAGTGTCACCATCTGTAAAAGGGGAATAATAATGCAAGTCACAGGGCTTACATTTCCTATTGCTGTTGTATCAAATTACCACAAATTTTATAACTTAACACAAATGTATCATCTTCCAGTTCTGGAGATGAGAAGCTCAAAATGAGTCCCACTGTGCTACAATCGTGGCGTCGGCAGGGCTGGTTCGGGTCTAGGGGACAAGCCCGATGCCAGCTTCTAGAGCCCTCCCCCCCCATGCCATGGCTCTCAGCCCCCTCCTCCGCTCCAAAGCCTGCAAGGGCCGGTCGAGTCTCTCACGTGGCATCATCTGACCGAGCTTCCTGCCTCCCTTTTTCACCTGTAAAAACCCGGAGATTACACGGGGCCACCCAGATAATCTAGGATAGTCTCCCGTCTCAAGGTCAGCTGATGAGCAACTGTAATTCCACCTGCAACCTTCACTCGCCGACCACGTAACGCGGCACATTCCCAGGTTCCTGTCTTGGGGCATGCACAGCTTTGGGGCCGGTACCGGGCTGACCCAGGGTCTTTGGACAGTGAAAAATGAAAAGCTTATGAAGCATTTAGCAGGGGACCTGGCGCACATAAACACCAAACGGCTACTCAGATCAGCCTGGAGCCAGCAGAGCGGTTCTGGCGCCTGGTAACCAGGCTCCTCCCAGGATGCCACTTAGACACCTGCAGGGGGAACCCTTGGGGCCCCTAAGCCACACCCCCAAGCCATTTCTGTTGTGCAGTTGGCGAGTTTGGAGGGTGTGGCCCTTGAGTTCAGCTGCCCTGACCAGGCCCCAGGGAGGCTCAGTCCACCGGCCCCAAAGACTCGGGCCGGGCCACCACAGCAGGGATGGCCCTGGGTACACGCCGCAGCCAGCACCCACCTGGGGAACGGCCCTTCCGATCCCACAGAAAGGGCGAGCGGAGCCAGGATTCTCCCTAAGGCTCCTCTGCGCCCCCCACCCCAGCCCACCCGGCACCCCTAGGCTCTGAAGCACCACACAGTAGGGCAGGAGCCACTGAGCCAAAAACCTGCTTCTGACAGCTATGGCCAGGCGACCACCGAGACAGCACACAGGCTTCCAGCTCCACGTCCTGGGAGCCCACCGAGATTCACAGGCTGGGCCACAGAAAGGGCAGAAGACGGGCAGCGTGTGCCGCACCATCACGGCCCCGGCAAAGTGGGAGCTGCCCCTGCGAGCATTTCTGCTCAGGACCGGCCGCCCGAGCCCTTGCTCCTGCCACCTGCCAGCCGGCGCAGGGACACCTGTCTGCTGAGAGGCTGCGCCCGCTGTGACTGCCGGGTCCTCACCTTGGCAGACACCTAGCGCGGACCCCACACACCCCCACACGCCTGGGGACACAGGCACCCAGGGGCCCCGAAGTGGAAAAGTGCAGGAGGAAAAGACAAATAGCAACAGGGAGAGTGACGTCGGGGCACTGCGGGAGCTCAGAGCCGAGTGGCCGCCCACACCGAGCACGGCTGGCCATGCCCAGGGAGGCGAGAGGCCAGCCTGGGAGACCCAGACGGGAAATGCCTTGTTTCCAAGGTGGGCCGCCTGGGGGGCAAGCAGTGCCCCTCGGGCGGAGAACGTGGCTGCCCTGGAGAGGAGGGGGTACTCCTGAGCACTGTCCCCTCCCGCAGCTCAGTCCTGTGACAAACCATGGGGTCGCATGAAATGCGTTCCTTTGTTCTTTTTTGAGACGGAGTCTCACCTTGTTGCCTGGCTAGAATGCCGTGGCGTCAGCCTAGCTCACAGTAACCTCGACTCCTGGGCTCAAGCAATCCTCCCGAGTAGCTAGGACTACAGGCATGTGCCACCATGCCCCACTAATTTTTTCTATATATAATAGTTGGCCAATTAATTTCTTTCTATTTATAGCAGAGACGGGGTCTCGCGCTTGCTCAGGCTGGTCTTGAACTCCTGAGCTCAAAGGATCTGCCCGCCTCGGCCTCCCAGAGTGCTACAATTACAGGCGAGAGCCACCGCGCCTGGCCTCTTTTGTTCTCTTAATAAACATGTTTGCCAGGTGTGGTGGCACACACCTGTAGTCCCAGCTACTCAGGTGGGAGGCTCAGGCAGTAGGATCGTGAGTTTGAGCCCAGCCTGGGCAATATAGCAAGACCCCATCTCGAAAAAAGCGCAGGACGGATTTGATCCACGCCACTCATTCGGCAAACGACCCTTTCAACAGCCGAGGCCACAGAGAGCGTGTGGGGGCTGGGCATGGGCCAGCAGGTGAGTGGAGGAGGCGGCGCCCAGGTGTGTCCCCACAGGGGGCAGGGGGCACTCACGTGGCTGATCTGCTCCTTGAGCAGGCAGATGACCTTGCGCTGGCCCCTCACCACCTGGATGTTGAAGTAGATCACAGCCCTGCGGGAGACGGGTGTCAGGCAGGGCAGGGCCAGCGGGGACCCCCGCCCCCCAGGCCTGGACTCACAGCAGCAGGGCCGACAGCAGGAAGATGACGAAGGTGTTTTCCACCAGGTGCCGGTGCAGCCAGGGCAGCCAGGAGAGCCGGGGCCCCGCCGCCTCCAGGTGGCGCACCCACGCCGTGCCCGCCCCGTACATGGTGTCCAGGCTCCGGAAGGGGCCGCACACGCTCGAGGGCTTCACCCTGGGGACGAGGGTGAGCGCACCCCTCAGCCTGCGCGGCGGCCCCCGGCTCCCCCCAGCCGCCCCGCTCCAGCCCCGGCCCCGCACGGGCTCCCGCACCCGCCTGGATGGCGGGGAGCCCCGGGCTCCCCCACCCGCCGCCCCGGACTCACTGCCAGACGGCGTAGCAGAGGAAGACGGCGGCGCCCAGGAAGGCCGGGAAGCACAGCAGCGAGAGGAACACGGTGCTCATGTGCGAGGCCAGCCAGGGCCTGCGCGGCGCCTGGCAGTTGGCCAGGAGGCTCGTCTGGGGGACCAAGGCTGCGCTCTAACACTGCCCAGCACCCCACGCCCCCAGCCTGGCGGGCCCCAGCTGAGAGCCCCCACCCCACGGTGCCTGGGGGTTCACAGGGCAGACAGGCACACGGGGGGACTTGCCCGGGGACGCTGGCACAGGAAGGGCCGACTGACAGCTGCACTGACCACGTCGCACCCAGCCCCCGCTCAGTGTGCTCCCTCGGTCCCCTCTAGAACAGCCCCCGCGGCACAGCGGGGACATACAGGACCAGAAGGCAGAGGAGCTGCCCAGAGCCAGGGCACACCCAGGCTCACGTCCCGCAGCACCTGGCCCTAAGCGCCCACCCAGTGCACAGGCACCTGGTCGTGGCCTGTGAGCCCAGCGGCTGCTGCCCGGACTGCCAGAGACAGGGGAGGGCCCAGCCCGTCCCTGCAGGCCGAGGGACAGACCCGAGGGCGGCCCGGGACGCCAGCCGCAGGCCACTCGGGAGACAGAGGGCTCCAAAGTCCCGGGTCTGCCCAGCCGAGTCTTGGGCCGCCCGCCAGGACCAGCCCGGCAGCAGCAGCGTTACCTTCTTGACGTGGAAGAGGAGCAGCAGCTTCAGGATCTGCACGGCGGGGAGGAGGGGCGAGAAGAGGACCCCCAGCCTGGGGAGGGAGGGCGCTGTGCTCAGAGGCTGGGGCACGACCCTGGCGGCTCCCCAGGGCAGGGCTGGGACAGGCTGCCTCGGTGCCCTACCCTCCCTGAGACCACGGGGAGGGCAAGCGGGGGTGGCCGCGGACGGGGCCGGCCACAGCCCTGCAGAGTCCCAATCTGGCCTTGCCGTGGCCCCGGGAGGAGGCAGGTGCAGGGTCCCCAGGGGCCACCAACTGAGGGGCTCAGCCCTCCTCAGGGGCCAGGCAGGAGGCAAGTGGGAAGGGGCTCACCAGGTCAGAGTCTGCCCGTAAATCAGCTCCAGAACATTCCGGGCGATGTCAAACTCAGGCTTCCGCCTCGTCTTTGTTGTCTTCTCAGAGATAACCCTGGGCGGAGGGACAGCCCCGAGGCTCAGACCGGAGGGCCTAGCCTGGGGAGACCAGCCCTGCTCCCCACCCCTGCAAGGTGCGCCCGGGCCTGGGGACACCCACACACCGAGCTGACATCCCGACCCTTCCCTCAGGGTGCCCAGCGAGCGTCAGGGAGAGAGGGCAGCCTGGTCCCCACCCCAGGGGCTCGACGCAGCGGCCGCCGCCCCTCGGGCGCGTTTCTCGGCGGGTCCAGACACCCGGCTCCAAACACGCTGGATCAGCATCGAACATCTCGCTGGATGTTCAGGCCGGGCGCGGGGGCTCCCGCCTGTGATCCCAGCACTCTGGGAGGCCGAGGCGGGAGGAGCGCTCAAGCTCAGGAGTTCGAGACCAGCCTGACCAAGAGCAAGACCCCCGTCTCTACTAAAAATAGAAACAAATTAGCTAGACAACTAAAAATATATAGAAAAAATTAGCCGGGCATGGTGGTGCCTGCCCGTAGTCCCAGCTACTCGGGAGGCTGAGGCAGGAGGATCACTTAAGCCCAGGAGTTGGAGGCTGCAGTGAGCTATGATGACACCACGGCACTCCAGCCAGGGGTGACAGAGACAGACTCTGTCTCAAAAAAAAAAAAAAGTTTACTGTAAATTCTTAAAATCTTGCTTTTTTATTATCATTGAATTCATATATTCTTTTTAAATTCATTTTTCTATTGAATTGTTTAATTTTCTTTGATTCTTACCAACAACGAGCTTGGACAAATTCACCTATTCTTGAAGAAAACACAAAAAGAAGGAATAAAAAAACACCTGAAGTGCTAGAACCCACACGGGCTACCAGAACATTCCGAATGTGCCCTCCCTTTGTCTGCAGGACGGAGAGTCCCAGGCACACATGGCTTCCGCCCCCTTTCCTTTCCGATCTAAAAGGGCGTGAGGGCCGGGCGCGGTGGCTCACGCCTGTAATCCTAGCACTCTGGGAGGCCGAGGCGGGCAGATTGCTCAAGGTCAGGAGTTCAAAACCAGCCTGAGCGAGACCCCGTCTCTACCATAAAAATAGAAAGAAATTAATTGGCCAACTAATATATATAATATAAAAATCAGCTGGGCATGGTGGCTCGTGCCTGTAGTCCCAGCTACTCAGGAGGCTGAGGCAGGAGGATCGTTTGAGCCCAGGAGTTTGAGGTTGCTGTGAGCTAGGCTGACGCCACGGCACTCACTCTAGCCTAGGCAAGAAAGCGAGACTGTCTCAAAAAAAAATAAAATAAAAAAATAAAAGGGTGTGAGGCCGCGTTCTCGGTCTAGCGACCTTTTCCCAGAGAGCCGCCGTGGGCGCCGGCACAGGCCCCGACATGTGAGGTCAGGCCAGAGAACCTTGCAAGCCCCCCCCCTGCCCCCTCCCCACCCCCTCCCGGCCCGGGTGGGGAGCCCGGCAGCCCAGGGCGGGGGCGCTCACCGCCACACCAGCTCCCCGAAGAGCGTGTCCAGCAGCACGAAGAGCAAGTCCAGCACCACGAAGCGGTACAGCTCCTGGCCCACAACGTCCTCCCAGCACTGGTCCTGCAGGGCGCCCACCCTGCGGCCCAGCCAGTGGTAGCAGAGCACCCCTAGGGTGGCCATCTTGAGGACGAGGTTCCTACGGAGGGGGGGGCGCGGAGGCTGAGGAGGGTGGGGGGGGAACGGGAGACGCACTCCAGGGCCCACCCTCCAGGCCACTCACCTGCCAATGGCCACGTACACCTCCAGCACCGGGGAGTCGTGGGGCTCCAGGGCGGCCAGGCCGCGGTACAGGTAGGGGGCCCCCAGGTTGAGCAGGCAGACCACCAGGGGCAGCGCCAGCAGGGCCACCTCCTGGCCAGCAGCCACCGGGCCCTGCCAGGGCAGCAGAGGAGGGGAGGGTCACCACGGGTGCCCCTCGATGGACAGGGGCAGCTGGGAGAGGGGGCGGGGGAAGGTCAGACCAGGCAGGCAGCCCCTCCCCCCCGACCCAGCCCACCCCTCGCCCTCCGCTCACGCTGCACAGAAGTGGGGGGCACAGCTGGCGGGAAAGGAAAGAGAAACCAAGAAGACAGAAAAGTGGGGGAGGGCGGGAGACAGGACGAGGGGTGAGTCAAAGCAGGGGCCAGGAGGCAGCCCCAGCACGGTGGGTGGGCACATGGGACCCTGTGGCCAGGATGGAGTCAGGGCACGGACACCCCCGGGGACAGGCGCCCAGAGCCGCAAAGGCCAGGCTCCCCCGCTGCGGGCACCTGGAGCATGAGCTCTGAGAAGGCGTGGACGGCCGCGGCGCAGCCCAGCACGGTCGCCAGACACAGCAGCCACACGAGCCCCAGCACGGCCACCTGCCGCAGCCTCCCGCACACGCTCCGGGCGCGCTGCCGCAGCTGCCACTCGGCCAGCAGCTCCTGCGGGGGACAGTGTGTTCCTGTCACCTGCTCCAGGGCACAGGCGGACACACCAGCAGGCGTGAGGGGAATGGGGTCGAGGGTGGAGGAGCAGCTGCCCGACAGCCCCGCCCACCCCGGGCCCTCCCTGCGGGCCAGGAGGACACGGGACCCAGCCGGCCGCCCCAGCCCGGCCCCAGGAAGCCTGCAGAGCTGCCCTGCCGCCTGTCTTTTCCCTGTTCCCTGTGGATGTGGGGGGCCCCCAGTGACCAGGAGACTCCTAGGTGTGGAGGGCACCTGCCCCCAACGCGAGCCCCCCAAGGACGGTGGGACAGTGGCCCGGCTCATGGGCCGTAGCTCTGAGTCAGCACAAGAAACTCCAGGAAGGCAGAGAACCTTCCACGAGGCCCAGCTCTGCTGCCTCCTGGCCCCATGCGTGACCCCTGACAACGGACGTAATCTCTGTGCCTCAGTTTCCTCACTGTAGCATAGGGAAGATAACAGTCCTTAGCCACTGGGCTCCCATGGCCATCAGCTGAGCTGACGCCAGCCAGGAGCACGTGCCACCTGGAGCCCGGGCCTCAGGGCAGGACGCGCTGGCTCCCAGGAGGGGCCATGCAAGCAGGCCAAGCTCCCCGGCGGGGGCTTTGACCCCAGGGTCCCCAGCCAGAGCACATATACCCACTGAAACCCGCCAGGTGCAGCTTCTGTGACGCTGGCTCCTGCCTGGCTGTTCATGGGGCTGTGGCGCTAGCACCCGCCAGCAGACAACAGCGGCAGCCCCTAACCGAGAGGCGTGTGCAGGAAGAAAAATGGGGGCCCACCTTGGCCCTGTTAGCAGAAGACCCCAGTCCCCCGAGGTCAGCTCACACACAGACAGCTCCGGACCACAGTCTGGCCATTTGGTCTGGGGGCACCGCTGTGGGGTTCCAGGGCGGGGTTGGGGGACAGCGGGCACAGCCCCGGGTCCCCTCAGGTGCTCACCTTCAGCCGGGTGCGGATGTTGTCCTGCTGGAGGCGCGAGGCCCGCTTCTGAGTCACCTTGTAGTCCCAGGAGCAGAAGACGGTGATGGCGTGGACGCCAGAGGTGCTGCCCACCCGGTAGCTCTCCCCAAAAGCGTGGGCCATGCTGGGAGCAGGGACAGGTGCGGGTTGGATGAGGGGCACGGAGGCCAGCGGGAGAAGGCAGACGGGACGCCCTGCGGCTGAAACCCCCCACCCACTCAGGAGCCCTCCAAGAGCAGGATGCGCCCCACCGCTGGGCCAGCCTCCTGGTGGAGACCGCCAGCCACTCGAGACCAGCCCTGTCCAATACAGTGCCCACCAGCCCCAAGCGCCGAGGAGGGGGGCAGGGCTGCCCCACCGAGACAAGGTACAGAGGACTCTGGGCTCACCTCAGGGCCTTTGCCCCGCCCATCACAATGTCCAAAATACCCTCCTTCTTCTTTCCTGCCCATTTTTTTTTCTTTTTTTTTTTTGAGACAGAGTCTCGCTTTGTTGCCCAGGCTAGAGTGAGTGCCGTGGCGTCAGCCTAGCTCACAGCAACCTCAAACTCCTGGGCTCAAGGAATCCTCCTGCCTCAGCCTCCCGAGTAGCTGGGACTACAGGCATGTGCCACCATGCCCGGCTAATTTTTTATATATATATGTTGGCCAATTAATTTCTTTGTATTTATAGTAGAGGCGGGGTCTCGCTCTTGCTCAGGCTGGTTTTGAACTCCTGACCTCGAGCAATCCGCCCGCCTCAGCCTCCCAGAGAGCTAGGATTACAGGCGTGAGCCACCGCGCCCGGCCCTCTTTTTTTTTTTTTGAGACAGAGTCTCACTTTGTTGCCCAGGCTAGAGTGAGTGCCGTGGAGTCAGCCTAGCTCACAGCAACCTCAAACTCCTGGGCTCAAGTGATCCTACTGCCTCAGCCTCCCGAGTAGCTGGGACTACAGGCATGTGCCACCATGCCCGGCTAATTTTTTCTATATATATCAGTTGGCCAACTAATTTCTTTCTATTTATAGTAGAGATGGGGTCTCGCTCTTGCTCAGGCTGGTTTCGAACTCCTGACCTTCAGCAATCCGCCCGCCTAGGCCTCCCAGAGAGCTAGGATTACAGGAGTGAGCCACCGCACCCGGCCTTTCCTGCCCATTCTTACTTAATCTCTCGATATAGGGGCAAGTGCCACCTCCCCTGGCATGCCAGCCTGACTCCTTGCCCAGTGTTCCCCTAACACTTGGGCAAACACCTCCAGGGCTCCTGGATTGTCCCAGCCCATTCATTGGTCTATCTTCTTCCAGGGACAGTAAGCTCCTCTAGGGCAGGCACCATGCTCAATTTAGCTTCCTGCCCTGAGCTGAGCACAGGGAACGTGTGTGGGATGGGTGGGTGGGTAGATAGATGGATGAATGGGTAGATGAGTGCATGAATAGATGGATGAGCAGATGGATGGATGGATGAGTGGATAGATAGGTGGATGGATAGATGGATGGAAAAGTGGATGGATGGATGAGTGGATGGATAGGAGGATGGATGGATGAGTGGGTGAGTGGATAGATGAATGGACAGGTGGATGGAGGGATGAGTTGGTGAGTGGGTGGGTGCATAGATGGATAGAAGGAAGGAAGGATCAATGGATGAGTCAAAGGATGGATGGCTGGATGCATCAACGGTGCCCAGAGCAGCTTCATAAGGTCAAGGACCATTACCTGTACACCAGGGTGATGCAGGTGATGAAGAAGGCCACCCCCACAGTGAAGAGGTAGGCCAGGGGCATATTGTAGGGCAGGCCGCCTGCCCTGGGTCTGC
The DNA here is from genome assembly GCF_040939455.1 of Microcebus murinus. Classification (NCBI taxonomy): domain Eukaryota; kingdom Metazoa; phylum Chordata; class Mammalia; order Primates; family Cheirogaleidae; genus Microcebus; species Microcebus murinus. The sequence continues at coordinate 59,747,592 of NC_134121.1, forward strand.
ACTGGCCACCCTGCAGGGGGTGGCCACATGGCTGGTTCAGTGTGGCATTGGTGTAGTAGCCGTAGTACATGACGGTGTGGGTGAAGCAGCCCTGTGGGGGACGCCGGCTGAGTTAGGGACTCTCCCCACCCCGCCTCCCCCGACCCACCTTCACGTCTCCAGAGGCAGAGGGAGCCCAGCCCTGGGGAAGGGCCCAGGTGGGGGCAGCAAGGAAACTCATGGGCCAAAGGCCGCCGCAATCCTGGGCCTCCCCAGCCCCACGGGAACCAGGGCACAGTGGACACCAAGGAGCAGCTGACAGGGAGGTGGGGAGCTGGCTGTGGCCACCCAGAGTGACAACATGGGGTGGGGACAGGGACAGGGTCCACAGGAAAGCTGGGACAAGACGGGGAGGCAGTGCCGAGGCAGCAGCCGAAGATGGGTGCCCCTGCCTGGCCCAGACGTCCAGGCTGGTGCGGGCTCTCACCGCGCCCGTGAGGAGCTCCAGGCCCGTGCAGCCGGGGCCGGGGCCGGGGCCGGGGTCCGGCGGGAAGGCAGCCTGCACGCCCACCACAAAGGCCAGCAGCGGCAGCAGCAGCAGGGCATTGAAGGCCACCAGGGTCTTGAGGAAGAGGAAGTAGGAGAGCACGCTGGATCCGAACTGGCCCCCGATGCGCTTGAGGGCGTAGCGCCAGGGCGTCAGGGCGTGCAGGCCTGAGAGCAGCGCGAGCCCCAGGCTGTGCAAGGCCTGTGGGGACGGCAGTGGGAGGCCTGAGGGCCAGGCCGGAGGGAGCCCCGCCTGCCCCACGCCCAGGGCCCAGGCACCCAGCAGAGGGAGGACAGGACCCCGGACAGGCCACTCACAGGCCCAGAGCAAAACAGGGGCTGGGAGACCCCCGGGCGCAGGACAGCGGCAGGAGACAGGGCGGCCGCCCCTCCCGCCAGCCCGGCGCAGGAGCCCCTACCAGGACACAGGCGTCCCCGAGCCGGCTGCAGCAGGAGAGGAGCCCACCACGGCCAGGCTGGCCCCTCCGCTTCCCGCGGGGGCTCTGGCTCTTCTCTCTGGGGACAGAGGCAGCCGCGGGGGCCTGGGCTCAGGAGGGGCCTGACTGCCCCCGGGGACCACCCACCCACCTCCGCCTGACCACCCGGCCCAGGCAAGGACGTGGGTCTCAGGGCCACATGTGCGGGCGGGCACTCACCGCAGGCTGCGTTTCTCCGCCAGGCTCAAGGGCATCCCGCGGAGCATGTGGTCGCGGTGGGCGGCCGACAGGCCCTGAAGCTCCTTCACCAGGAGGTTCCTCTTCTCTGCGGAGAGGAATGAGCAGGCCCTGCCCATCCCGCAGCAGCCGCCCACCTGCCACGGACGCGACCTGGACAAGCCTGTCTGCCCCGCGGCACCCTCCCAGCATGGGCCTCTGGCCACCCTCCCACCAGGCCGGCCGAGTGGCCCGAGTGGCCCCCTCTGCCCGTACAGCTGAAGCCAGACCCGGGCCAGCAGTCAGGGCGTCCCAGGCCTGCCACAAAGCTCACTCCGGACTCCCCGCCAGCCTGGCCACCCTCACTCTCCCACCCCCGCCCCCTGGAGCCCAGCAGTCCCCTCCCCCTCCCCCACCAGGTCCCCAGCATCTGCCCCCACTCCCTGGCAAGGCTCACCCTCAAGGGGCGAGTGGCGGAGGGCGGACTGGCCCGGGTCCTCCCTGCCCCGACGCTGGGCTGTCCCCACCCCCACCCCGTTTCTCTCTGGAGGCCCAGCCAGGGTCCCCTGGGGCCTCGACATTAAGTTCCAGGACCCAGAGGAGTTCTTCCCTCCTCTAACGGGTCAACAGCACAGCGTGGGCCTGGAAGGGTGGCTACGGGCCTCCTCGCACCTCCGCGCCCAGCCAGGTGGGTGCTACTTTAACCCCAATTTCACAGATAGGAAATGACACTTGGCCCGGGTTGCAGAGTAAGCAGTGACCTGACCCCGAGCCCACAGCACCCTGCCCTGCTCCATCACCCCCCAGCTGGGGCAGGGCCCCTGGAAAGTGCCCAAGGCCTGGGGAGGCAGAGCCCCCAGAAAGGGACCAGGCAGAAGGGACAGCGTCGGGGACCTCCTCAAGCTCCTCAGCTGGTTGAGGACCAGCCTGTGAGAATGGTCCCCGCTCCCCCTAGTCCCTCCACACTGGCCTCAGCACCTTTGCACACGCTCTCTGCCCTAGCGCTGCCTCCTCCAGGAAGCCTCCCTGCACCCCTCTAGGCTGGGCTGGTTTCTGCACTGAGCTTCTCTCTTCTCTGCGCTTTACCCGTGCGCTTATCCATTTCTTTGGTCCTCGTCTGTCTCACGGGGCAGGCGGTTAGCCGCCCGGGAGCGGAAGGCCTGGTTTCCACCGCCGCGTCCCCGAAGCCTGGCCCCGAGGCCACAACCCTCCACGAGCTCGAAGGACGTTTGTGGCGTGCACTGAATGCCTGCCTGCCGTGGGGCCAGCCCCTTGCAGCCTGAAAGTGCTCCACTCTCCTGCCCTCCGAGGTCCCGGCAGCTGGCGTCTGCCTGGGCCGGGCGGGCTCACTCACCCTCCTCCTTCTGGGCCGCGGGGTCCAGCTCAAGGTCGTAGAGGCGGATGCTGGGTCGGGCTGAGCGTGTCACCACGTCCCCAAGCAGGGGCCGGCCGCTCCTGCGCCGCAGCTGCACGGTGCGGTTGTAGTACTGGGAGATGATGGCGCCACGGCTGCGGCCTATGGAAGCAGCTGGGCAGGGCTGGGCCGGCCAGGCCGGACCCCGAGCCCCTCCCGGGACGGCCCTTGCACCGGGCCTCGCCATCCCTCACCCCTTCCCAGGACCCAGGAAAATCCCTGCACCAGAGACCTTGGGCGCCGCTGGGCTCCCAAGAACCTATTTTTATCCCCGGGATGACTCGAGTCATTTTTAGAACCCAGCGAGGGCTGCATGGGGCCGTGCGGGGCCTCCACGCAGCAGTCGGGGTGGCCCAGGAGCCCACATGGCTGAAACCCCTGCCCGGCCCATGGGCTGGGGTCAATGTCGGGGCCAAGGGCAGAGGGTCCCACTCACCAATCGTGCGACTGGGCATGCTGGCCAAGATGCGCAGTGTGGCCGCGCTGTGGACCGGGCCACCTTCGGGCCCCAGGAGGGTCTCGTGGCCACTGCCTACCAAGTAAGAAAGACTTGGCTGGAGGTCCTGGAGGTGCCCTTGGCTGGTCTCTCCCACCCTACCCCCACCGCAGGCCTGCAGACAGCTGGGAGGGCTGTCCCGAGAGGCTGGGAAGCCCAAGTCCCTGTCCACACCGTCCTGGCATCCAGGCCCGGGCTTACCTGGGGCCCCCGGCTCCCTCTCCTGCAGCTCCAGCCCCTCCTCAGCCACCCACCGGCTCTGCTCCTGGATGAGCTGGTGGAAGGAATCGTGCACTTCGCTCTCATCGTAGGGGCTGAGCTCCTGGCTGCAGGGGGTAGAGGCGCCAGGCTCCAGCCACCCGTCTCCCCCAACCAGGCCATGATACGCCCCAGCCCACCAGCCCCCAGACCCACAGTGCTTACCCCTGGTCCCCTGGGGTCTCAGGGACATCGAGGACAAAGGCCAGTGGTTGGGCCATGTCTGCGGCCCACACCCAGCCGGCCTGCAGACCTAGGCCAGCTCCGGGCCTGGGCGCCGACTCCAGAGCCTCCCGCTAGGCATCTGCGGAGACAGGGAGCAAGTTGGCCTTCAATGCCCGGCTCGCGTCCAAACCGCCCACTCCCCTGGGGACGGTGGGAGGTGCCACTCACAGCCCAGGCGGCTGAGCCCCCATCCTGCCCCAACCACAGCTGAACTCGTGGTCAGGTGAGTGGCCCCAAATAAGCGGGAGGCCAGAATGGACCGAGGGGACGGCCCCTTCCACTGCCCAGGCTGGAGGGGGAAGGAGGGGGAAGGAGGGAGGGAGGAAGGGGGTTGCAGTTCCCCATCTGCTTCCTGCATGTCGCCAGTCGTGGGGAAATGGGGAAGGGGCAGGGTGCCTGTGGACACAGCCCCTCCCAGCCCTCCATTCCCAGGGTTCTGGCCCAGAGAACCTCCCGCTTGAAGAGAAAGGTCAGCTCAGAGGCCTTCCCTGTACCCGCCCTGTGACCTAAAGCACTTCCTCCAGCAGGAAGCCAGCCTGGGCCTCAGCCCCCAGCCCAGGAGGAAGCAGGAGACAGGACGGCCTCCCGGTCACATCACACACAAGCCCACGGGGTCACTCCAGGTCACTCCTGCGGGGGCTCCAAGGTCCTCCTGTTCTCAGGAGACCCACACCCCCACATTCCATCAGCCAGGCGCAGCCAGCTGGAGGGAGGGGCCGGCCTTAAACAGGCCCTTTGTCCCAGCTCTGCCGTGACCATCACCCACAGTCACTGACACAATCAGAACCACAGCGGCCTTGTCTGGGGCTGCAGCCCCGGGTCTGTTCACCCCGTGGGAGTGGGGTGGGAGCAACAGGCTCCCACAGGGCTCTGCCCGGCCTGGCTGTGGCCGCCCTGCCCTCCAGGCCTCCCCACCCTCACCCCTGGGAGCCCCGGACTCAGGAAAGTTGGCTCAGCCCAAGGGCGTGGGCAAGACCGGTGGGGCCCTGAGGAGCCGCAGGGCGGGGTGCCAGACAGCGTCGGGATGCGCAGTGCGAGCTGCCCCCCACCACGCAATCCCTCCCCGCGCCCGCCCGAGAAATCCGGCCTGGACCCCGGCTCAGCCTCAGCCGGAAAGTTGCGAGGTGGGGCCGAGGGTGCCCGTCCTGGCCCTGGAGCCGGCTCCTTCCTCCCGAGCGACCTGCGCGCTCAGGCCCACAGGCTCCGGCGCCCGTCTCCACCACCTCTCCCGCACGAGGGGCGCGAGGAGGCCGCGGGGCTGGGACCCCGGCTGCCCGCCCTGGCGGTGGGGACTTCGCCCCGCAGAGACCCAGCGCCCTGGCACCCTGCCCCCAGGCCGCGGCAGGTCTGGCGGGGGTTTCCGGGGCGCACCATTCCTGAGCCAGGTGGGGAGGGGCAGGGTGCCGCCGTTTCCTGGAACCCCCACCCAGGCAGCTGCGAGTCCTCCGGGCGCAGCCGCTGCCCAGGAAGAGTCGCAACCCGGCCTCAGAGCCCAGGGGCCACAGCACCGCCGGAGCCCCCGACCCCCGCTGGCCACTCACCCAGGTCCCCGCCCCTCGTGGCCAGTGGTACCGGCCCGCGCGACCCGGCCGGGGTCACACCACCGCGCCCCCGCTGCGCGGGGCTGGCCGGGTGGCCTGGAACTGCAGTGCCCGCGCCCCCACCGCCCCTCCCGCGCCCAGCTGGGGTCCAAGCCAGAGAGCCAAACCCCGGGACACCCAGGACAGCTCGGCCGCCAAGCGGCCCCGAGGCCGAAAGGAATTCGGAGGGGTGGAGCTGGCGCCGCAGGGGAGAACCAGCCCGGGCTGGCAGGACCTGCGCGTCGCCTGCACCCCGGGGCTGCGGCCCAGCCGGGACCCCGCACCCGGAGCCCGGCCGCTCACCTGGGAGGTGCCCGGGAGGAGGGGCCCGAGCCTATGGGTGGCTCACCTGTGTCCCGCAAGGGCCGCCGGGAGCCGCGCCTGGGCTGCGCCTCCCGAGGGAGGGGCCGCAGGGTCAGCGGGAGGGTTGACAAAGGGTCCCTGGGGGCCACTGAGACAGACGGCATGGCCCGGCCCACTCGGCAGTCACGTGACCCGGCTCCCGCCCGCGGGCCCCCGTCTTATTCTGAGCGCCCGGCGGCGGCGACGTGCCCTTCCCGCCAACTTCCGACACCTCCTGGCACTCCACCGCCGGTGTCAGCAGGGTGAGGGCGGCGGAGTGTCCGGTTCTATTCAGTCTCTGGTTGAAGTCTCCAATCTTGTGAGGCTCAGTTTCCCCAAGTTTCACAGGGGACACTAATTCCAGACCCATCAGCTTCACACGGTTAGAGGTTGTCGGGGCCCCACAAACACAGAGCCTTTTCTTTTTTACAGTCAGTCTGTTGCCCAGGCTAGAGTGCAGTGGCGTCAGCCTAGCTCACAGCAGCCTCAAACTCCTGGGCTCAAGCGATCCTCCTGCCTCAGCCTCCCCAGTAGCTGGGACTACAGGCATGCGCCACCATGCCCCGCTTGTGTTTTCTATTTAGTTGTCCAGCTAATTTCTTTGTATTTTTTTTTAGTAGACACGGGGTCTCACTCTTGCTCAGGCAGGTCTTAAACTCCTGAGCTCAAAGAATCTCCTGCCTTGGCCTCCCAGAGTGCTGGGATTACAGGCGTGAGCCACCGTGCAAGGCCTAACATAGAGACTTTCAACAGGAGATTGGGTAACCCCCTTCCTCCCCTTCCTCCCTTCCTCTGCAAGCCTCCCACCCCCGACCATGGGGGTGTCTCCCCTGCCCCTCTGGGCTGGGCGTGGTTCCTGTCGCCTGTCCAGGGAGAGTTCTGGCACACTCCCTGAGTGCTGGGTGGGGCGCAGGGGAAAGGAAGACGCTGACGCTGTGGATGTCCCCAGCTGCGGTGCCCAGTGCTGTTTTCTGTTATCCCCACAAGCCAGGAAGGTAGGCAAGATATTCCTATTTCACAGACAAGGAAACTGAGGCTGAGAGGGTCATCATCCTGCAGAGGCATGACTCGCGGGCCTCCTGGGAGCTCTATGGAGGAACCTGGCTTTGAGAGAGGCCCCCCAAGCCCATCTGGAGGGGGAGGGGCATTCCTGGCATGAGCAGCCTGGGCAAATGCAAGAACCCAGGAAGCGACTTACAGCTGGACGAGAGGGCGGTGCTGTGGTTGGGGCCTTTTGCAGCGATCAGTGGGGTCTTCTGGAGGGCTGCCTTGGGTTCTGCCCAGCCCTGCCTCTCCTCTCACTGCTTCCCCGCCCTGCACACCCACACTGAACTTGCATGCCCCCAGCCCCAACTTGAAGGCCACCTCCTCTAGGGAGCCTTCTTAGATTAAGCCTCAGAGGAGCACTTGCCGCTTCCTATTCAGACCTACATTTGTGGATCTCTCCCCACCACCACCTCCTCCAGCCCACTGCCTGCCCCGCCTGGCACCAGCACCCAGCTGGGGGCCTGGCACAGAGGGGAGGCTCTGGAGACCAGGAGGGAGGCGGGCGGGAGGCAGAAAGGCCCCAGGAGCTTTCAGACCTGAGGTGACCAGGCTCTGCAGGAGGCAGAGAGGGAGCAAGGAGGAAGGGCAGGACTGTGGGGCCTCCCAGGGGATCCGAGGACAGGGAGGTGGCCAAGATGACTGTCAAACCTCGGGCCTGGGAGGGACACGAATGGAACCGACTGCTGAGCGCTTACTATGGCCGGGCACTAGGCCCCGGCGGCGCCACTGATAGAGGCGCGAAGCTCAGCAGTAAGGCCAAGAGCTCCTGGAAGCCCAGCAGCCCGGTGCCATGGGGCCCACCTTGTGTCCTATCGCGACCTTCAGGGCGAACTGCGGCAGGGAGATAGGGGCCCCGTCCCTGAACCCCGCGGCCGGAAGGGGGCAGGCCCGGGCGAGCGCGCGGGAGCAGCCCCCGGCTTGGGGCGCGGGATCTCTGCTGTGCGCCCCGCAGGCCGGCCAGGCGCAGACCCCCGTGCGGACCTTCGGTCGCAGGAGCCCCGCGGCGCGGAGGGAAGGGCCCGACCCCCACCCAGCGCGCAGGAAGTGCCCTCTCGGCCTCAGTTAGAGCAGAGGAAACGGGGTGGGGGAAGGAGAGAGGTCGTGGACGGGTAGCAGATAGCGGAGGGAACCAGGGTTCCTGTCATGTGACCCGTCCCCGGCTCCCTCACAGCCCCGCCTGGCGTGGCGGGAGCTGTCGGAGGTGGGGGCTCCTCTGGGGACTTGGTCCCCTGGTCCCCAGGTGAGCTGGATGCACAGTAGGGGGAGGAGGCGGAGGGCGAGGGGGTGAAAGTGAGAACTGAGGTCGAGGGGCGGCGGTGGGGTCCCCCGTCCTATTCCCAGGGCTGGGGCTGTCGCCACGCCTCCTCCTGTGGGGCTCCTGGGGGGACCCGGAGCAGACCCAGGCCTGGGGCTGGGCTTCGAGAAGGCAGGCGGAGGGGTCCGGGCACGTCGAAGCCGGGCGCTGCAGGATGCAGATCCTGGGAGCTCTCAGGCCTTGAGCGGAGAGCTTCTTCCGGAAGCGAATTGGCAGGTGCAGAGCCAGAACTGTCTCCAGCGTACGCCCGAAGGCCTGCGGCGCAGGTGGCAGGTAGGGGTGGGATGGAGCAGGCCTTGGCTTTGTCAGTTATGGTCCGGATCCCATCTTTACCCGCCCTTGGTACTTTCGCCCCATTTGACAGATGGGGTGACTGAGGCCCCTGGCCATGTGTCGCTCTGAGAGCTGGAGCGAGACTGAGCCCAGACCCCGAACCCACAGGATTCTTTATCTTCGTTTCTGGGCATGCCAAAGCCAAGACCTTGAGGCCCGCCCCCCTGGCGTCTCACATCCCTCCTGGAGCAGGGGTCGCAGCCCGGCGCCCCCAGCCTCATCCCTCGGCCGCCGAGATGCTGCGGCAGTGGTCGGGGCAGTCGGGGCAGGCCCCCGGGGACCGGGAGCCTGAGCCGGCCGCGGAGGAGCTGTGGGAGTCGGAGATGGAGCGGCTGTGCGCCTCCCGCGCGCCCGTGCGCACGCTGCCCTACGCCATGGCCGACAAGCGCTTCATCCGGTGGGTGCCGCCCGCGCGGGGCTGGGGGCGGGGCGCGCCGCGCGCGAGGGTGCACCCGCGGATGGGGGTGCAAAGCCCGCGCTGTGGGAAGATCCCCCGGCCGGCGCGCCATCAGCCTGGCGCCGGGTGGGCAGGGTGGGTGACTCGGGGGCGCCCCCATCACCACTCCTGCCCCAGGCAGCTGCGGGAGCCCGAGGGGGTGAAGACCTCATGCTGGCAGTCGTGGCAGCGCAGGCGGCAGATGGCAGGACGGCGCCTGAGGGAGGCAGCGCAGCGCCTGGCCCGGGGCTTTGGGCTCTGGGAGGGGTCTCTCTACGAGATTGGGGGTAGGGCCTGAACGCCAACCCCACTCCCTCGTCCCGTCCCGCCCCTGGGGTGTCAATGTCCAGTTTGGAAAAGAGAGTTGGGCATCCTTCCCGCTGCCATTGCCCTGGTCCACCCCACCAGTCAGCCTCTCTGTCCTCACACACCCCCTTACCCCGACAACCAGGGCAAACCCCGCAGGTGACAGCACTCCCTGGTGGCTGTCAGAGGTCCTGCTGGACTTGTGCAGGTCCAAGCAAGGCTGGACACCCTCACCATGCTTGGCGCGTCTGCCCTCGGACTGTCTGCCCCGACCCACCCTGCTCTTCTCCCCCCAGGCCTCTTCGGCACCGGAATCCAGTCCTACTTCACCTTCCTCCGCTTCCTGCTGCTGCTCAACCTGCTCACGGTGCTGGTCACGGCCAGCTTCGTGCTGCTGCCCCTGGCCTGGCTCCACCCCCGTGACCCAGGCCCCACCATGAACTTGAGTGAGTGCCCGGCAGGGAGTGGTTCCCCAGAGCCCACCTGCACCACCGTGGGCTGGTGCTGGCCTCCCCAGGGTTGGGGGCTATGGAGTGGTAAGGGCAGAGCCTCACCCATGCTTTGGGGACCCTCCCCTCCTCAACAGCCCTCCAGTGCCCCAGCAGCCACCAGCCCCAGACTGGTGTCCCGAAGTTCCACAATCAACTTTGGAATGTTTTAACTGGCAGGGTGAGTGAGGTCTCTGCTGGCTATGGTCCAGGGGGCCTGGAAGACCCAGGGAACTGGCTTCAGGGAACTCCAGTCTAAGAGGACCCCAGCTCTCCAAGGGCATTTGGCTTCTACAAGGATAATTTTGCAGAGACAGGCTGGTAGGGCTAGCGATGGGGTTAAAGAAAGGGAGAGGCCACCGTGCAGCACAGGCTCCTGGACAGGTGTCTACGGCCCTCGGAGCCCGCCTGGGCTGGGGGTGCAAGGAGCGAAGGGGGAAAAATGTCCAGGCCTCTGGGACAAGCACCCTCCCCATCCCTGGACGCCATCGAGTGGTTAACAGTGTGGCTCGCAGACTCGAGTCCTGGCTCCATTTCTCAAAGCTGGGTGACCTCCGTGAGCCTTTGAGAAATGGGGGTACTCTCTACCTGATGGGGCGATTGTGGGAGGCTAATGAGCTCACACCTGGAGCGCACTTAGGACGGAGCCTGACGCTCGACAGGGGCTCAGCTGTCTCTGTCGACGTCCCCAGGCCTTCAGCAACACCTATCTCTTCTATGGCGCCTACCGCGTGGGGCCCGAGGGCAGCGCGGCGTACAGCATCCGCCTGGCCTACCTCCTCAGCCCGCTGGCCTGCCTGCTGCTCTGCTTCTGCGGGACCCTGCGGAGGTGAGAGCAGAGGTCCCCAGGGCACCTTTCCTGGCAGGGTTGCCTCCCAGGTGGCAGGAAATCCCTGGCCCTGCTCAGCAGGCTCATCCACGGGGTTCCCCAGCCTGAGCTCCAGCTGCAGTCCCGGGCTGCGACCTGAGGGGCAGGGCCACCACCCCGTGCCCCCAAGGCCTGCACCTGGGGCTGTGGGGGCCTTCCCACCCCAGACCCAGAGCCCAGCCAAGGCCGGGGCTGTAGGGTCAGGGTGCCCCTCCCCCAGCAGCCCCTGGTGTCCCGCCCCCCAGGATGGTGAAGGGGCTGCCGCAGAAGCCACTCCTGGATCGGGACTACAGGGTGCCTCTCAGCGCCAAGGTCTTCTCCTCCTGGGACTTCTGCATCCAGGTGCGGGAAGCGGCCACCATCAAGAAGCACGAGATCAGCAACGAGTTCAAGGTGTGTGTGAGAGCTGAGTGTTTCGGCGTGAGAGTGTGCAGTGTGTGTGCGTGCATGGCTGAGTAAGTGTGAGAGTGCGTGTGACTGTGACCGAGTGGGCGAGTGTGAGCACGTTTCACAGCGCCCTTCCCCTCGCACCCCCCCACACCTGCTGCAGGTGGAGCTGGAGGAGACCCACCGCCTGCAGCAGGTGCAGCAGCAGTCCCCCACCCAGAGGGCCTGCCACCTGCTCAGCTACCTGCGGGTCAACGTCCTCATTGGGCTCCTGGTGGTTGGGGCCATCAGTGCCATCTTCTGGGCCACCAAGTACTCACAGGACAACAAGGAGGTGCCAAGACTGTGGGGGAGGCGGGATGATCCCACTTTACAGATAAGGAAACCAAAGCTGGGAGAGGTTAAAGAGGTCATGACAAGGTCACGGCCAGGTAGACTGGCTCCACTGTGGACATCCACTGACCGCCACGCTGCCGCTGGGATTAATCCTTGGCTTCCAGACCCTGGGCCCGGGGGAGCTGCGGGGGCCTCTAGCCATGGGCTGCCCTGACCTGCTGCTTCCTGCAGGAGTCCCTGTTTGTGCTGCTCCAGTACCTGCCCCCTGGCGTCATCGCCCTGGTCAACTTTCTGGGTCCCCTGTTGTTTGTGTTCTTGGTCCAGCTGGAGAATTATTCTCCTAACACCGAGGTCAACCTCATCCTTATCTGGTGAGTGCCACCTCTGGGGGACGGGAGAGGAGTCTGGCCCTGCCACTCTGTCTTGGTTGTGGCCTGGGTGACCCAGGGGTCCCCAGCTGGGAGGCTCTGCTTGTTTGCTGTTGCACCAAAGGGCAGGCAGATGGGCGCATCCACAGCACATGACCTCAGGGGCCTGGATCCGAAGCTTTCCAGTCCCCTACGTCCGAAGAAAGCCACTAGTCTGAACCAGGCACAGACAAACGACCGTTTTGCCAGAGGGTGATGGGAACTGGATTGGAACACAGAAAATGGCTTGGGACACAGCAACAGGGGACATGCCCAGCTTCCATGCCCTGAGGGTTTTACACCCTTACCTTGACAACCCACACATGACCTGTGAAGTCCAAACCGTCCTCATCCCCATTTGACAGATGAGGAAACTGAGATTCACTCTGTGAAGTGCCCGGCCAAGGTCAAGCTCACCATGCCTGCTGGGTGCAGGTTCCAACGCAAGCAAGCTCTCCCCCATCCCCAGGCTCTGCCATTCTCCATTTCACCACGTGGGTGCTGTCTGGACCCCAGCCCCTCTCCAACACGCCCAGCAGCTCACGTGCAGCACCCCCCCAGCTCCAGCTGGCTTCCCTCTCCCCACACTGGCCCTGCCTGCATTCCCTACTGCTTCCTCCAATGTCAGCCGTGTTTGCTTTGCTTTGCAACTTTATTTTTCAATAGGTTATAACACACACACGTGGCAAAAAAATTCAAGCTGCTCAAAAGGATGAAAGATAAAAGAATAAGTCCCCACCCACCCCTCCCCCCAGCCTCCTTCAACAGGACCACTGCTCCCAGCCACTCGCGTGGCATGAGTGCCCGGGTTTCAGCTTAGCCATCATACCAGCCCCTCGGCAGCACTGGGAAGGCCCACCCTTACAGAGAACGTGCCCACAGCGGTCCTGGCGTAGGGCGACATACCTGTTTTGTCCGGTTAGGCTTCGTGCAGTAAGCGTGCAAGGCTCATGGTCATGATATACGAGATAGTGTCAGTGGGCAAGGACATTAACAGGCAGTAGAAGAGAGGAAATCTCGTCTGAATGAGGACGCCGAAAGGTCCACAGAGGTCTCTACTGCAGGCTTGTCTTATAGGAATCTCAGCGCCAGGTGCAGGGGAAGGCTGTGCAGTGTTTCCCAAACTAATTTAAGAACAGGCCCCTTTTCCCCTGAGAGGCTGGGCTGTGGGTCAGAGGGGCTGGCCCAGGGCGGGACAGGATCCCACTGGGACACCAGCTACCGCGGAGCCTGGGTGGGCGCTCCTGTGCCTGGGCCCGCCCCCTGACACAGCCCCGCCCCCAGGTGCGTGGCGCTGAAGCTGGCCAGCCTGGGCATGTTCTCCTTCTCGCTGGGGCAGACCGTGCTGTGCATCGGCAGAAACAGGACCAGCTGTGAGCCCCACGGCTACAACGCCTGTGACTACCAGGTGGCTGGCAGCCTGGCAGGGCCGGTCCCTCCCGTCCTCCGCAGAGTCCCGCCCCAAACAGTGCAGAGCCTTGTCCCTGCCCCTTTAGTCTCCCTGTCACCCCCTGGGGGTCTCCCCGTTGAGACAAGCTGTGAGCAGGGGTGCCCATGCAGCAGCACACCTCCAGGGGCGCCACTGCCCCCCGACTCTGTGTTGTGCAGCGTGACAGCCCTGGCTGTGGGGTTCCCTGCTCTAATCCTGTCCTCCGGGCCTGGGTTTTAACTTAGCAATCACACCCGCCTCCAGGCAAGGCCCCTATGCCACGGAGACCCCCCTCGTGAGGGTGGGTGAGGGAGGGGAGGCTGGGGACTGGGGGCTGACGGGTCCCCTCCCTCTGCACCCAGTGCTGGGAGAACTCTGTGGGGCAGGAACTGTACAAGCTGAGCACCTTCAACTTCCTCCTCACCGTGGCCTTCGCCTTCCTGGTCAGCCTGCCGCGGAGGTGAGCCGAGTGGGGACACGGAGAACGGGGGTGGTGTGGGGATGGTGGGGATGCCCAGTGGCCACGGCCAACGGTGAGCCAGGTCCACACGTGGATGTGCGTGGGAGCGAGAGTCGGTCCGGGGCCATGACCAGTGCAGCCCCCCAGTCAGTGGTACCTGAGCCTACCCCCTCCCGCAGGCTGCTGGTGGAGCGGTTCTCGGGTCGCTTCTGGACCTGGCTGGACCGGGAGGAGTTCCTGGTGCCCAAGAACGTGCTGGACATCGTGGCGGGGCAGACAGTCACCTGGATGGGCCTCTTCTACTGCCCCCTGCTGCCGCTGCTGAACAGCGTCTTCATCTTCCTCACCTTCTACATCAAGAAGGTGCGGGCTCACGGCGGGGTGGGCGCCCTGAGTGTGTCCTGGGGCCAGGCCAAGCTGGGCCGCCTCTGCTCTGCGCCCCCTGCCCTGGGCCCGGGCCCCTGGGCCCAGCCAACTGCCGACTCCTGGTGCTCTGCCTGCCCCCAGTACACCCTCCTGAGGAACTCCAGGGCGTCTCCGCGGCTCTTCCGGGCCTCCAGCTCCACCTTCTTCTTCCAGCTGGTGCTGCTCCTGGGCCTGCTCCTGGCCGTGGTGCCCCTGGGCTACGTGGTCACCAGGTGCAGGAGGGGGTGGGGAGGCACCGCCCGGAGGCTGGGGGGCGGGCAGCTCCTTGCCTGGGGCTCTGACCCCAGCCCCACTGGCTGCCCCTCTCCAGCATCCACTCCTCTTGGGACTGCGGCCTCTTCACCAACTACTCGGCCCCCTGGCAGGTGGTCCCAGAGCTGGTGGCCCTCCGGCTCCCGCCCCCTGGCCAGCGTGCCCTGCACTACCTCAGTTCCCACGCCTTCAGCTTTCCTCTCCTCGTCACGCTCAGGTGCCTCTCAGGGCTACAGGGGCCACAGGATGGGACACCTGGGACGGGGGTTCTTCCTCCCATGGGGGGGTGGAGACCTGGGCAGCCCCAGCCAGCCTCATGGGATCCAGGAGCCAGGCGCAGAGCCCAGGGAAGCAGGCACCCAGGTCCCGAGGGGCCCCGGTGCCTCACCTGCAAAGCAGGCACTTTCTGGGCCACCTTCTGGGATGTCCTGGGCACTGCAGGACCAGGGCAGGAGCACAGGTTGGGGAGAGGAGGCACCTGCGCTCCCAGGGGAGCCTGACCTTGAACCCCTCCTGCCCCAAGCCTCGTCCTGACCGTGTGCGTCTCCCAGTCCCGGGCCAACGCCAGGGCCATCCGCGGCCTCCGGAAGCAGCTGCTGTGGGTGAGTGTCCGCTGGGCGGGGCGGGGACACCTGAGGAGTGCGTGGCCTGGGGCTGGATCGGGGGCGAGGGAGGATGGGGGCGGGCCCTGGAAGGGCGTGGGGCCTCGGGTGGGGTCTCGGTGCTGTGGCGGGACACGATGGGCGTGGTCTCTGGTGTGCTGGGGATGGGGCTTTTGTGGGTGTGGTTACAGCTTCGCAGTCCTCGTCAGGCTCAGGTGTCTTTGGGGGCCACCTACTGGGGCGTGGCCTCCGGCGGCTTTGAGGGCGGGTTCTTGTGGATGTGGCCTCTGGCTGGGGGCGGGCCCTGAGGGGCGTGGCCTCTGGAGGAGTTGGGGGCGGGGTCTTGTGGATGTGGCCTCTGGCTGGGGGCGGGCCCTGAGGGGCGTGGCCTCTGGCGGTGTTGGGGGCGAGCTCTTGCTGGGGGCGGGCCCTGAGGGGCGCGGTTTCGGGCTGCGTTGGGGGCGGGGTCTCGTGGCTGTGGCCTCTGGCTGGGGACAGCCCTGACGGGGCGTGGTCTCGGGCTGCGTTGGGGGCGGGGTCTCGTGGGTATGGCCTCCGGCTGGGGGCGGGCCCTGAGAAGCGTGGTTTCTGGATACGTTGGGGGAGGTCCCTGAGGGACGAGGTTTCGGGCTGCGTTGGGGGCGGGCTCTTGTGGATGTGGCTTCTGGCTGGGGGCGGTCCCTGAAGGGCGTGGTTTCAGACTGCGTTGGGGGCGGGCTCTTGTGGATGTGGCTTCTGGCTGGGGGCGGTCCCTGAAGGGCGTGGTTTCGGGCTGCGTTGGGGGCGGGCTCTTGTGGATGTGGCTTCTGGCTGGGGGCGGTCCCTGAAGGGCGTGGTTTCGGACTGCGTTGGGGGCGGGCTCTTGTGGATGTGGCTTCTGGCTGGGGGCGGTCCCTGAGGGGCGTGGTTTCGGACTGCGTTGGGGGCGGGCTCTTGTGGATGTGGCTTCTGGCTGGGGGCGGTCCCTGAGGGGCGTGGTTTCGGGCTGCGTTGGGGGCGGGCTCTTGTGGATGTGGCTTCTGGCTGGGGGCGGTCCCTGAAGGGCGTGGTTTCGGACTGCGTTGGGGGCGGGCTCTTGTGGATGTGGCCTCTGGTTGGGGGCGGTCCCTAAGGAGCGTGGTTTCTGGAAACGTTGGGGGCGGTCCCTGAGGGACGTGGTTTCGGACTGCGTTGGGGGCGGGCTCTTGTGGATGTAGCCTCTGGCTGGGGGCGGTCCCTGAGGGGCGTGGTTTCGGACTGCGTTGGGGGCGGGCTCTTGTGGATGTGGCCTCTGGCTGGGGGCGGTCCCTAAGGAGCGTGGTTTCTGGAAACGTTGGGGGCGGTCCCTGAGGGACGTGGTTTCGGACTGCGTTGGGGGCGGGCTCTTGTGGATGTAGCCTCTGGCTGGGGGCGGTCCCTGAGGGGCGTGGTTTCGGACTGCGTTGGGGGCGGGCTCTTGTGGATGTGGCCTCTGGCTGGGGGCGGTCCCTGAGGGGCGTGGTTTCGGACTGCGTTGGCGGCGGGCTCTTGTGGATGTGGCCTCTGGCTGGGGGCGGTGCCTGAGGGGCGTGGTTTCGGGCGGTGTTGGGGGCGGGCTCTGGTGGGTGTGGCCTCTGGCTGGGGG
Source organism: Microcebus murinus (assembly GCF_040939455.1). Taxonomy (NCBI): domain Eukaryota; kingdom Metazoa; phylum Chordata; class Mammalia; order Primates; family Cheirogaleidae; genus Microcebus; species Microcebus murinus. The sequence continues at coordinate 59,763,780 of NC_134121.1, forward strand.
CGGTGCCTGAGGGGCGTGGTTTCGGGCGGTGTTGGGGGCGGGCCTCGGGCGTGGTCTCTGGATGCGCTGGGGGCGGGCCCTGACGGGGCGTGGTCTCGGGCTGCGGCCCGCAGGGTTGCCGCCCTCTGTCGTCCCCACGGCCCGCGCGTGAGAACAGGCTCCGCGCAACCCGCCGCTCGCTCCCCTCGCAGCAGGTCCAGGAGAAGTGGCACCTGGTGGACGACCTGTCGCGGCTGCTGGCGGAGCTGGACCCGGGCGAATATCCGTGTCCCGAGTCCCCTCACTCCGGAGCCTCGCACCCGCGGCCCTTCTGCCCGGGATTCCCGTGCCCCGGCTCCCCGGGCCCCAGGCCCCCCCGGCCGGGACCCTCCCTCGTGGATCCCGCCAGGCTGGGCTCCCCAGGCCCTGGATCGGGGTCCTTGGATCCCTGCCTGCAGCTTCCACCTCCTCAGCAGCAAGGAGCTGCAGCACCCTAACCCTGCCTACCCCCAATCCTGCCTACCCCAACCCCCCTCCGCCCACAGCCTCCCTCCCTGGGGCCTGACCTGCAGCCTGACCTCCATCTCCCAGTCCTCTTTACCTCGCACTCCCGGACCCTGGTGACCACCCTCCCTCTCGGTGGCTCCTGGGCCTCTGGTAGGGGTCCCCAAAGAGGGGCACACACCTCCAAGGGCAGCAGGAAGAACATATGGGAATTTCTATCTATATTTTTATTTCATCCCTTTGTAATGTCTGCTTTTTGTGGAGTGTTTTATAATGTACATAATGTATTAGTATACTAACCCATGGAAGCAATTAATAAATGTACATCTATTGGAAGTGCTTAGAACTTGTTTACTGATGGAAGCGCTGTCAGGAAGGCTTGCTCTGTGTTCTAGCCGAGTACCACCCACCCAGTGTCCTCCTGTCACTGCTCCAGCCCTGCCCCTTGCTGATGCTGTGGCCTTAACCTTTGTGGCCCTCAGCTGTTTGAGTGAACCAGAGAGTGTTGGGTCAGCCTCTCCCAGGCATTCCTCACCCTCCAGTATCTGAATGCAGCAGCCACATCAACAAAGCTGCCTCAGGAAACCAAAACAGAGCTGGTGGCCACGCCTTCTGCAGAACCCTGTTCTCCCAGCCAGCTTTGTGTCCCCCTGGTTGAGCCAACAGAGTCTCGCTTTGTTGCCCAGGCTAGAGTGAGTGCCGTGGCATCAGCCTGGCTCACAGCAACCTCCAACTCCTGGGCTCAAGCAATCCTTCCTGCCTCAGCCTCCCAAGTAGCTGGGACTACAGGCATGCGCCACCATGCCCGGCTAATTTTTTGTATATATATTAGTTGGCCAATTAATTTCTTTCTATTTATAGTAGAGACAGGGGTCTCGCTCTTGCTCAGGCTGGTTTTGAACTCCTGACCTTGAGCAATCCACCCACCTTGGCCTCCCAGAGTGCTAGGATTACAGGCGTGAGCCACCACGCCCGGCCCAAGACTCCTTTTCCAAGCCTTGGAGAACACCTGAGAAGCTGTCAGAAGCTGGCCCCATGCCAGCCACTCTGATGTGACTGGTCTGGGTGCAGCCAGCAGCCAGGGCATCGGGACTTTTTAAATCGCCCAGGGGACTCTCACAGGCAGCTGGGGTTGAGAACTGCCAGGAGAGAAGATCAGCAATCCCAGGACGTGCTCCACCAGGCGACCAGCTCCTGGCAGGATTCCTGGCCTGGACTCTGCATCCGGCAGCTCTGGCCTGACGCCCTTGCAGCCAGGGGCTTCTTGTGTGGTCATTAAAGACTTGGTCAGTCCAGCCTCTCCTGACCCTGTCCTTGTGTCACTCAGCCAGCATCACAGGACCTCTTAGTCCATCATGGAACATGGATTAGGTGCTGCTCATTGTAGGGTCCTGTTCTGGGGCCGGCGAGGAGGCCACGAGGGAGGCAGAGAGAGCTCTGTGTTCTGTCTGGGGAGGACAACAAGCCTGGTCTAGGTGAAAGTGACACATGTTAATTAGCAGCATAAAGCCCAAGTGTGGCCTCTGCACCAGCAGCAGCAGCAGCAGCACCTGAGAACAGGTGAGACGTGAAAACCTCAGGCCCCACTTTGGCCTCCTGAACCAGAGTGAGGGTGATGCTGCCGGCTGCTTAAGTGTGGGGCCCTCTGCACTGAGGTGTCAAGGCCCTTGTCCCCCGCACGCCCCTTCAGCAAACACTTCCCGCCAGCTGCCCACACTGTGCGTTGCTGGGTGTGCCACAGAACCTCTGGGAGGGAGAAGACAAGCTTGGGGACCTTGTGGAAGTCACCAAACTCGGGGCCTTGGTTTACTCATCCAGGACGTGGGGTGGCGCCTTGCTCCCCTGAGTGGCTGTGAAGATTAAACAAGCAAGTACTTAGAAAGCAAGCCGGCGGGTGCCTGGAAGTGCAGTGAGGCGTTATAATGTGGCTGCCTAAAGGAGCCACATGGGAGAGATGGGCAGTGGGCAGCTGAGACCCCTGTGATGGGGACTGCCCAGGAAGACAACCTGGGGGCTTGGGACATGGGCCACTTCCGGCAGGAGGGTTCCTGGAGCAGGTGACGAGTGGAGCCTGAGAGAAAGAAAGGCTTCAGACAGGCGCTGCGGGCAGAGGGGAGGCCTGAGCCACGGGTGGAGCGGGCGGGGCAGGCCGGACACTGGAACCTGACGCCCTCAGACCGGGATGTGGGGCACACGGGGACAGCCAGACTGAAGAGGGCACTGTCATGCCCGCAGGCATGACCTTCTGCAGATGACGGGGCAGGGGCCCACGACATGGTGAGCCAGCTGTGCAGCAGCCCAGAAGCCACACCCAGGCAGGGAGAGACCTGGGGGTTATTGCAGGACCTGAAGTCAAGGTCTCACCTGGTGGAAGCGCCCTCTGGAGGCAGAGAGGGCAGGAGTCCCGGCCTCTCCTCCCCAGCGCTGAGAGGCTGCACCCTTCTCCCCACCCCACGCCCCTACACTGGCCAAGGCAGACCCCTCCGGGAAGGTGACATGAGAGAAACAAGGAGATACCAGCGATGCCACTCATTATAGAGGAGACTGGCCCTCCGTGGGCAAAAAGCATAGTACCCCAGTCTGCAGCAGGTGACTGGAGAGCTTGGGGGCTCCCCAAACTCCATTTGGGGTGACCTGGGGTGACCTCAGAGGCACAGCCTGCTCTGTAGTCTGGACAGCTGGGCAGGGCGGCCCAGAGGACCAGCCCCTCATCAGGTGGGTACACAGGTGGTCCCTAGAGAGGGCCCACCGAGGCCTGGGGAAAACTACGACTCTCTCTCCTCTAATGGCTCACTGAGACGACTCTCTCTCCTCTAATGGCTCACTGAGACGAGGAGGAGCCTCTCAGCTGCCTTATCTGATCAGTGCCCTGAAACCAGCGTGAGTTCCCTCCGGGCCTCCAGGCGACAGATTGCCTGCAGCCTGGGACCTTGGCAGCCAGCCGCTTGCCACACCTGCTTTGTCCCCCTGCAATCTTCCATTCCCTCTCCCACACCCTTCAGCAGAAGTGAGAACAGAGTTTGGGGAAGGGGGTTTTGCCAGGAAACAGAGAAAATGCTCTTGCTCCTGAATGGGGAGACTAAAAGCAAAAAAGTCAGTGGGCACCGAGGGCCATGGGTGGCAAGTGACAGAAGGTGACTCAAGGTGGCTGGGAGAAAGGAGACCACCCACCGAGGGGCCAACAGAAAGCTGGCTCTGCCCCTCATCCTTCCGGCTGCTCCCCGGCCAGCGTGACCACCCCTCAGGCAAGCTTCCTGACGCACCCAGACCTCCCCGGCCTCAGCGATCCCCTGAGAGTGGCCCAGAGGGGTCCCCGGGGGGCAGGGCTGTAATTGGCCTTCCGGGGCCAGGTGTCCATTCCCGGACTAACCAGCCGTGCCTGGGGTAGGGAGTGTGGTTGACCACTCGGGCTCTGTAGGGAGCAAGTAGCTCCCATCGCAAGCAAAGGTGACCTGGTGGCAGTGGCACCGTCTCTGAAGAAGGCAGCTCAGATGGGCACTTCCTGCACAAAGCGAGTGAGCCTGGCCAGAAAGGGACAGGCTGGTCCAGCAGCCCCAGGCCCAGGCAGCAGCGGGGGACCCTGGTCCTCACCCTGCCTGCTCCACGGCTCTCCCTGTGCTTGGGCTGCCCTGAGCGCAGGCCCTGAGGGGTCCAGCCCTGGGCTGGCCGCAGGGCTCCGGGACACCATGCTCACTCCCACCCTGCCCCCCAGGTCCGGCTGCTCCACTGCAGGCGGCTGATAAGGCCGTGACACCATCTGTGATGTGACTCCATCTCCTTTTCGTTGAGGTTGGCATTGTGCCCGGGTCCCTGGGAACAGCCATCCACATGACCTCCCGGCACCACCAGCAGGGCTGGAGGAAGGGCCCTGACCCTCCCAGCCCCCTAAGGGTGGTGCTTGGGCACAATGAATCACACCCCTGGCGCCACCAGGGGCCTCGTCCATTCTGAGGCTTCATCCTGGGCTGGGCGCAGCATAGGCCATCTACCAGGTACCAGGGCACGGTTGGCTGTGAACCAACATGCAATGGGCAGAAGTTGCCTGTCCTCCCTGCTTCTCTAGCGGGGTCCAACCTCCAGTCCTCCCTGGCTGCCTAGCGATGACCCTCGTGGTGACATGAGGCCCCCCTAGATAATCTAGGACCACCGCCCTGTCTCAGCAGATTGGCAGCCTCAGTTCCCCCTGTCGTGTAACACAACATGCTCGTGGGGCCAGGGGTTAGGACGCGGACATCTGCTGCCCGCAGTCCTACAGCTCAGCTGTCCTGGGTCTGCCAGGGCTCTGGCAGCTGGGGCCTTGGGCTGCTGGGCCCCCAGGTTATCTCCTCTCTCTCCTTGCCACAGCTGCCACCCAGTGAGCATCCCGGGAAGGGAGGCCAGCGTGGAGGAGGCCGGGACCTAGGAAGGCCTCACGAGCCTGAGCAGAGGCCCCACACCCACCCAGCCATGAGCACCCTTCAGCTGCTGAGCCGGGCTGTGCTGGGCGAGCCCACTGTGGATGTTGTTGAGGGGCTGCTGCCAGGGCCTTGAGGGGCAGGCCCAGGCTGGGCGTGCAGGGGGCACAAGACAGGGGACTGGAAGGCACGGGCCCTTCTGGAAGCATGAGACAGAGAGAGGAGGATCTGGGCTTGAGTCTCAGACCAGCCCCTACTGTACACATGGTCCAGTCACTGCCCTACCACCCTGGGCTCACTATTTTCCCATCTGCAAAAGGGGCTGACAATACTAATCGTGGTGGATGCAAAAGAGCTTCTGTGAGCGGGGGTGCCGGGAGTCCTGGCCGCGCCACAGGGAATCAGCGGGGGCCCTCTGGGCCTCCTCCTGCTCCCCTGACGCCCCTCACTGCTCTATCAGCCGCCAGCAGCTTCTCCAACAAGCAAGAGGTGAGTAGCCCAGCATGCTGGAGGGAGAAGTTCTCCCAGCTGGGGACCCTGGCATCAGAACCCCCACCCATGGCAGGTGCTCGGGCTGGGGAGGAGGTTGCTGATGGTGGCAGGTGTGTGCTGGAGGACAGCAGGACAGTTCTGGAACCCGGTTCCTCCCCAGCGGGGCCCTGGGGTGATGGAGAGGAGCAGGCTGAGCAGGCCAGCATGAGGGACCTCCAGGGGACACCAGGCAGGGACGGTACTTGGCTCCCGGCTTCCGCCTGGGCTGTTTGGAGGAGGGTGTCCCCTGGGCAGGAGCTCCAGCTCCTCTGGAAGCCCCACTGCCAGCTGGGTGGGCAGGACCCCAGAGGGGGCTGGGGAGTTCTGGGGGGGCACCTTGGCCTCCGGACAGGACGAGGGCAGTGCCCAGCATACGGGAGGCTGCCTTACTCTTGGAGGCAGCTCGAGAGCATCTGACAGCCCAGGGCAGTACAGGGCCAGGGAGGAGGGAACAGCAGGGAAGGTCCCTGGCAGCCCCTGGCCCAGCCCACGCCCCACCTTTGCCCACTCCGTCTTTCTGCCTACACTTCCCTCCCCTCCCCTGCCCCATCTTAGCCCTGCGTCTGTTGAGGTGAAGGTGCTCAGTCACCTCCCTGTCTTGTCCCATCCAACCCCTTACCCTGTGTCGCCGGGTCACCGGGTCACAGAGCAGGGCATCCCCCTCTATTCTACTTAAGGGCGAGTGCCCGGTAGTGGTGACGCCCATCTTGCTTGAATGAGGCACAGGCTGAACTGCCGTTTCCTCATTTGCTTTAAAACCCAACATGTTGTTGGTGTTGCTGCTAAAAAGAGAGCCAGCAGCAGGGCGTGGGGGAAGTCCCCGTGCAGATGGTGGGGGCGCCTCCCCCAGGGCTCCTGCCTCCTGCTCAGATTTGCTGAGCACATGACTGGTCGCAGGTGCTATTCCAGGCCCTGAGGATTCAGCAAGTCGTGGAAACAAAACCCTCGTGTGTCTTACATTCTAGTGGGGCCGGGGGACGGATGATGCTAAAGTCAGCACGTTCTGCAATGTGTTAGAATGTTCTAGAAGAAGCAAGCAGGCCAGGCACAGTGGCTCACGCCTGTAATCCTAGCACTCTGGGAGGCCGAGGTGGGCAGATTGCTCGAGGTCAGGAGTTCGAAACCAGTCTGAGCAAGAGCGAGACCCCATCTCTACTATAAATACAAAGAAATTAATTGGCCAACTAATATATAGAGAAAAAATTAGCCGGGCATGGTGGCGCATGCCTGTAGTCCCAGCTACTTGGGAGGCTGAGGCAAGCAGGATTGCTTGAGCCCAGGAGTTTGAGGTTGCTGTGAGCTAGACTAATGCTACGGCACTCACTCTAGCCTGGGCAACAAAGCAAGACTCTTGTCTCAAAAAAAAAAAAAAAAAAAAAGAAGCAAGCATGGGAGAGGGAAGGGGAACACAGGGTGGGGGGAGGGAGGGTGGCATTTGGGACATTGTCACTGAGAAGAGACCACAAGGCAAGGACTCAAGGGAGGTAGCAGAGGGGCGTGTGCCTAGACCAGGGCCCTGTGTGACCAGAGCGCAGGAAGCAGCGTCAGGGTGTCGGGCGAGGTCAGAGGCCTGGGCAGGGGGTTGACTGGGGAGGGTCCTGTGGGGGGGCAGCTTGGGAAGGGCGTGGAGCAGACAGAGCACAGGATGTCAGCTGCCCTCGATGGGGTCATTTGGCCACCGCATTGGGATGGGGCTCAAAGGCAGAATCCCAGGGAGCATGAGGCTGTTCCCGGGACCGGAGCAGAGGTTGCAGGGGTGGCTGGGCGGGTGGACGCCCGTTCTGGAGGCCCATGGCATCTGCTGGCACACGGGCTGGGTGGGGAGGACAGCCACTGAAGCGGGCCTAAGGTTTTGGGCCCAAGCATCTGGAAGGACTGGCTGAATAAGGTGCAGCCTGACAACGGCGTATTATGGGCTGGAACAACTTCAGTGGGATGGCAAGGCGGACACGAGGTGTTGGAAGTTAAGGAACCGCAGGGCCAGGATATAGGAGGGATGATTTCTGAGCACGTTGAAATCTCCAGGAATCACGGCAGTGCGGAAGCAAGCGGGGTAGGAACCAAGGCCGGGAAGCGCCAGGAACGATGATGTCTGTGGATTGAGCGCGGCCCAGGGAGCAGGAAGACCTGAGTGCTGTTTGGGCGGGGGGATGGTTTAGGGAAGGAGAATCAAGAGGATGTTGACCCCGTGTCCCGGCCCAGTGCCACGGGGGCCGTGGGGCCGCCACCACCTGAGACGGCGGCAGGTGTCCAGCCCCTGGGGAGGAGGGTCTGGTTTCCGTGATGTGTAGATGAGAAGACATTGGTCGAAAGGCTGAGGGCATAGGGGACTTTGACACCGACGGAGCCCACGTTCCAGGGGACACAGAGGGAGGACCTCAGCATGGGGAGGTGGCACCCACAGGAACCTGCAGAGCTCTGGAAGGGCTGGGGCAGGGAGGGTGGCCCTGACCTGGGGACCCGGGGGTTCTTATGGGACTGATCCAGTTATCCCAGAGACGAGTCTGGAAAGAAGTGCGGGGAATCCCACAGCGCCGGGCCCTGCCGGGCACCCGCGTCACGGTCTGGGGCCTAGACAGGAGACGTGGGCAGCCGCCTCTCTCTGCAGCGGCAGGCGTGCCCGGGCGTCAGAAGGAAGCTCTGTGCAGCAACCCCTCCGCCCAGCCTGCGCCCGGCTTAGCTTCCTGTCCCCAATGTGGCCTGGCTGTCACTTCACCAAATTTCGGACCCTGCCATTCCGTCATTCAAACGTTCTGACACAGCAGATGAATTTTACATTAGATGACAGACCACCCTTTACAGGCAGGCTAGATCCATAAAGGAAACCATCGCAGGGAAAGACCGTGCACTTCTTGCTGGCGACACAGTGAGTGCCCCGCCGCTGCATAGGGCATTTAAACTCGGCTCCTGCCTGGGAACTTATGCAAATCAAGCTTCTATTACTGTCCGCAGACATAGAAATGAGGCCGGCCGGTTTTTTCTTTCCACTTTTATAAGTCAAGACCATTTCCCTCATGAAGGGACCAGAAGAAGGGCTAATCACACTTCAGCCCCGAAAAGCCCTGTAGACCCCAAGGGGAGGCCCCCTGGCCCTGAGGCCACAGCCACGAGATTATCGGTGGACCGTGCAAAACGGTGCCCTAGAGCATAATTTCACCTCTAGAGATTGCTTTACTGTGTTCAAAGATTTTTGCATAATTCTGTGAAGCTGGAGTTGAGGAAAAAATCAGTAAATAAATAATTTAAATAAAAATTAAAAAGATTTTACAGGAAAGCCTGTTTGGAAAAATACATATATCCCTCCCACCCTTAAAGTGGGTGTTCTCATGGTTTTTTGTTTTTTGTTTTGAGACAGAGTCTCACTTTGTTGCCCAGGCTAGAGTGAGTGCCGTGGCATCAACCTGGCTCACAGCAACCTCAAACTCCTGGGCTCAAGCAATCCTCCTGCCTCAGCCTCCCAAGTAGCTGGGACTAAAGGCATGCGCCACCATGCCCGGCTAATTTTTTGTATATATATTTTTTAGTTGGTCAATTAATTTATTTCTATTTTTGGTAGAGATGGGGGTCTTGCTCAGGCTGGTTTCGAACTCCCGACCTCGAGCAATCTGCCCACCTCGACCTCCCAGAGTTCTAGGATTATAGGCGTGAGCCCCCGCGCCCGGCCTCTCATGAGGTTTTGAAATAGGTGCAAATGAGAAAGTTGGCGTCTGTGCAGCCTTGAGCAGGGGAAGGAGTCCTGACTCTGAGGGCTGCTGCCGGTGGTCTCGGCCATGTGGGCTGGACAGTGCCTGTCGTGGGGCTGTCCCGTGCATTGCAGAACGTGTGCCCACGTCCCTGGCCTCTACCCGCTATATGCCAGGAGCACTCTCCCACCCCCTCGGTTTTGACAGCCCAAGATGTCTCCAGACACAAAGGTGCCCTGGAGGGAAGCTCGCCCAGGGTGAAGATTACTGGTCTAGAACGAAGTATGCTCAGCGGCCAGAGACTTCAGGACTTGCAGGAAATGTCTCCGAAGAACATCACACCCTGGCTTGTTCCGATTCTCTGCTCAGCAAGCAGTGTTCTTTTGCTTTTTTTTTTTTTTTTTTTTGAGACAGAGTCTCGCTCAGTTGCTTGGGCTAGAATGCCATGGCGTCAGCCTAGCTCACAGCAACCTCAAACTCCTGGGCTCAAGCGATCCTCCTGCCTCAGCCTCCCAAGTAGCTGGGACTACAGGCACACACCACCATGCCTGGCTAATTTTTTCTATATATTTTTAGTTGTCCAATTAATTTCTTTTTTTTAGTAGAGACGGGGGGGGGGGTCTCACTCTTACTCAGGCTGGTCTCGAACTCCTGACCTCGAGCGATCCTCCTGCCTCGGCCTCCCAGAGTGCTAGGATTACAGGTGTGAGCCACCGCGCCCGGCCCAGCGAGCAGTATTCTAACTACAGTGCGGTTTCCCGGGCAGACATGCCCAGCACAGCAAGGGCGATTTATGAAGTCTCTCGACATTGAGATTTTGTAGACCCTTCTCTCTGCGCTGCCCCCACCTAAGCTCTGCCCCTACCCGCACTGTCCTTGAAAATGCAAGTAGGTCCCCAGCACCGGTGCAACCCTCTGCCGCCAGCCCCCATCCAGAAGGCGTCTTTGTTTAACCCCAGTCGCCGCCTGGAGAATTAGTAAAGGCAGCGGCAGGCCCAGTAGGAAGACCTCAGAGACGTTTTCTGCACTGAAATCGACCCCAGGATCTGCCTCCAAGACAGAACAGTCACTTGCAAGCCGGTGCCCGGTCTAGGTGGGTGAAGGCCTGCTGGAACTGGCCTCTCCCCGGGAGTGGGGGGGACAGTCCTTTGGGTGCCTACAGGAGACTCTCACTCTTCAGAAGTCCTACTTTCCTGAATTGCCTGTCTCTGGCCAGTGGAGCCCACCCCTTCCCCGGCTGGGATCCCTCTGCTGCAACGCCTGTCCGGGCCCTGGTCATGCCCTTCTGCCCCTCGCCTCCCCACCCCCGCCTCTGGACTGTCCTTTGCACCACATGTTGACCTCCCTGGGCGCATCCCCGGTCCCAGGGGCGTCCGGCATGACACGGCCTCTGATACCTGAGGGTGGACGCAGATTTGAGTTCCTGAAGACAGGGTGAGGCCGGGCCCGGTGGCTCACGCCTGTAATCCTAGCACTCTGGGAGGCCGAGGCGGGCGGATTGCTCAAGGTCAGGAGTTCGAAACCAGCCTGAGCAAGAGCGAGACCCCGTCTCTACTATAAATAGAAAGAAATTAATTGGTCGACTAAAAATATATAGAAAAAATTAGCCGGGTATGGTGGCGCATGCCTATAGTCCCAGCTACTCGGGAGGCTGAGGCAGGAGGATCGCTTGAGCCCAGGAGTTTGAGGTTGCTGTGAGCTAGGCTGACGCCACGGCACTCTAGCCCGGGCAACACAGTGAAACTCTGTCTCAAAAGCAAAAAAAATAAATTAATTAAAAAAATAAATAAAGCAGTCGTTCAGCCAAAAAACGGTAAATTTCTGGTCCCCTACTCCAGGCCAGAGATGCAGCGATCCGGGAGAGGGACACAGTACCTGCCCCTTGCAGCTTGTGGCTGGTAAAGCAGCTGAATCTCGGATTCAGGGTCTCGGCCCCCCTAACCTGTGCTCCAAACGACTCATATCCCAACTGCGTTTTATTTTTACAGCTATTCTAGGCGGGAAGAGCCTAAACCCAGGAGTTAGACCTTCTCCCAGTATTTTCTCTTTTCTGTTTTGAAGTGAAATTCATATAGCGAAAGCTGACCATTTTGCAGCGATCATTCGGTGGTGTTGAGCACATCCACAACGTTGTGCAACCACGCCGACCTCTATCTGGTTCCAAAACATTGTCATCGGCCCGGGAGGAAGCCTCGGACTCACGCGGCAGTTACGCCCGTTTCCCCTCCCCGGGGGCCTGCTTTCCGCCCCTGGACTTGCGCGCCCGGGCAGTCCACATACGTGCAATCCTAGGCCGGCTGCCTTCACGTCTGACTTCTCTGACTTAGCACAATGTCGCTAAGGTCCACTGACGTCCCAGCACGGACCTGCAGTTCAGTTCTCAAGGCTGAACAATATCCCACTGTGCGGTGGCGAATGTTGCATTACCACGCCTCTGTTGACAGACATCTGGGCTGTTTCCTCCTTTGGGCTGTGAGCATGTCCGTGCATCTATCTGTATCAGTTCCTTCAGTATATGTCCACGAGTGGTGCAGGCTGGGGAGCCAGTGGGGTGCAGGTGCACAGGGTGCACCTGGCGGTGGGATAGAGAGGGCCAGGGCGGGAGGATGGGGACAGGACAGGCTGCTGCCTCCAGGGCCCCTGGGCCCTGATCTGTCAGCTCAGATGACAAGCTGATAAACTGGGTGCTCTCTGTGCTTTATCTCACTGGATCTTCACAGCAGGCCCGAGGGTGGGGGTCTGGGTTCCGGGTGGGTCTACAGATGTGGAAGCTAAAGCTCTGGGGGGATAAGAAAGTTGCCCAGGCCACAAGCTGGCGAGGGGCAAAGGCTGTTCTCAAGCCCACTCTGTCCAGCCCCAAACCTGCCTGCTTCCCACCGCCATCCGGACCTCAGCTCAGGGCTGGAGGGAGCCGCAGGTGTGGGACCCAGGAAGCGTTGCCCGACCTATGGTGGGATGAAGGTCCCCAATCCACTCTTTTTTTTTTTTTAATTTATTTTTCTTTTAATCCTTTTTTTTTTTTTTTTTACTGCAAATTCGCACAACCTCTATGGAAACCCAATCTACTCTTTTCCACACACGCTAAGAGCACAGCTGGGGGTGGGGAGAAGAGCCTGGGATCTTCCACCCAACAGGTCCAGGGTTCAAATCCCCACACTGACTGTCACTCAACCCAGGGACCTCAACTGCTTCCTCTGCAAAACAAAGATAAAGGGACCTGCCCCCAGGGGTGTGGAAAGGATTCAGTGAAAGCTCTTAGAAGGTGGCAAGTATGAAACCAAGGGTGGTTGCTGTTCCTAATCTATAAGAATGTTTACTACTGCACTTGAGTAGTCTTAAAAAAAAAAAAAAAGAATGTAGCCTCGCGTGGTGGCTCACGCCTGTAATCCTAGTACTCTGGGAGGCCAAGGCAGGAGGATTGCTCAAGGTCAGGAGTTCGAAACCAGCCTGAGCAAGAGCGAGACCCGTCTCTACTATAAATAGAAAGAAATTAATTGGCCAACTAATATATATAGAAAAAATGAGCCGGGCATGGTGGCGCATGCCTGTAGTCCCAGCTACTCGGGAGGCTGAGGCAGGAGGATCTCTTGAGCCCAGGAGCCTGAGGTTGCTGTGAGCTAGGCTGACGCCACGGCACTCACTCTAGCCTGGGCAACAAGGGAGACTCTGTCTCAAAAAAAAGACAAGACTGTTTAGAGCATCAGGCCTAAGGCTTGGGGATCCTTGAATCTTGAATCTTCTAAGAGACAGTTCTTGCTCTGAAGGAACTTGCCTTGCAGTAAAAGAGACCATACTGAAAGAATATAATTAGGGTTGCCAGGTAAATTTTGCATAGGACATACTTATACTAAAAACTTATTCATTGTTTTTCTGAAATGCAAATGTAACGATAGTTTTATTTGCTAAGTCTGGCAGCTGAAATATACAACACAAGAATACAAGCCAATTGTAGCCCTGCGTGGTCCAGACGCAGGTGAGTGATCCAACCGGGGCCCTGGCTGGGCAGTGGGCTGGCAGGGCAGGGCAGGCCAGGGCCATACCGCTTATGTGCGACTGGAAGATGTTTATTAAGGGCCTACGGGGTGCCACGTGCCGACTGAGGCCTGCGCTATCCTGGCCTTTTCTGCTCCCGGTGCCCAGCTATGGAGTCAGCTGGCTTCTGGGTGGGCCACTCTCCCAAGTCCCTTTCAGGGTCTGAGGAGGGATGCGGGAATGATGCCTCTCGAGGACACCTTGGTCATCACTTCACTGACATGTAAAGTGACAGGGCCTTCGTGTTGCCTGGCCCCAGGCACCACAGGCCTCTGCATGCTCCACCTGTCTGGCCTTTGGTGGTGGCCACCTCTGCCTGCTGGGCACCCTCCTTGCCTCACCTCTGGGTCCCTTCCTTCCAAGTCTGTCCTTCCCAGAGGCCAGGTGATGGGCACCCTGTCACCTCTGAGCTTCTGTTTTTCTTCCTGTAAAATGGGGTACAGAGACCTGGCTCCCACTCACCATGTGACCAGGGGCCAGCGCTTGCCCTCTGGGTGATTCAGCACCCCCTTCCTTTAGGGGGGTGAGTAAGCCCGATGCCTCTTCTCCTGCCGGGGCACTGATGGGGGCCACGGGAGAGGGGAGCTTGGCTGGCTGAGTCTCGAGCCTCAACACCTTTGTCGTCAGGGTTGTGACCAGAAGGTGCAGGCTTGGCAGCCCCCCAGAGGCACCCCACGCCTTGCCCTACAGGAGGACCCACTATTCAAGTGGCAAAAAGCCTGTGGGGTGGGACGAGGAGGTGCAGGTCAGAGGGCACAAAGCAGCAGACATGTAGGATGAACAAGTCTAGAGACCGAAGGCGGGACATGAGGACCGCAGGTAATGACATTGTAGTGTACATATCTGGAGTTCGTGCTAAATGAGTATATTTTAGCTTCTCTTGCCAGGAAAACAAAGGCTAGCTATGTGAGATGATGGACATGTTGATTTCCTTTTACTATAGTAACCTTTTTTTTTTTTTTTTTTTTGAGACAGAGTCTCACTTTGTTGCCCAGGATAGAGTGAGTGCCGTGGCGTCAGCCTGGCTCACAGCAACCTCAATCTCCTGGGCTCAAGAGATCCTCCTGCCTCAGCCTCCCGAGTAGCTGGGACTACAGGCATGCGCCACCATGCCCGGCCAATTTTTTGTATATATATTTTTAGTTGGTCAATTAATATCTTTCTATTTTTGGTAGAGACGGGGTCTCGCTCAGGCTGGTTTCGAACTCCTGACCTTGAGCAATCTGCCCGCCTTGGCCTCCCAAAGTGCTGGGATTACAGGCGTGAGCCACCGCGCCCGGCCTATAGTAACCTTTTTAACTATCTATATGTATTCCATCACATCTTGTAAACCTCACACATACATAATACAACTTATTAAAAACAAACAGAAAACCTGCCAGTGGGCAGTCTTGGAGCCCTGGCGGCCTTTAGCAAGCACACATGGCCTTGGTGGGAGGATTTTAGGTGCACAGAAAGGTGTCTCTGTGTGGGCCCCTGTTCTCACCTCTCCTCCGCTTGTCACCAGCTATCCAGGTGTGGGAAAGGGGTGTGGGGAGGGGGTGCGGGGCAGGCTGTGAAGAGGCCCAGCCCCTCCCCCATGCCTGCTCCCCCTTTTCCCTGGAGGGACACCCCCATCTCCTGCTGGCCCAGTCTTCTGGCTCAGCTCACGCTGTCCTCAGGGCGCAGACTAAGCCCCACCTAGTGCACGTGCCCTCATTAATCGTGACCTGCAACTAGCCAAGGGTGTCCGGAACTCCTCCCTGCCAAGTCAGCCTGCGCCCCCGGAGAACGCACCCCCCGCCCCCCAGCACACACACACACAGCGCAGCCCGTTTCCCAGTTCCAGACGCTCGGTACCTGCTTTAGGGGGTGGGGAGAGGCGGTTAGAACTGGATTAAACCCCGCCCCCTGCCCGTGGCCCCGGGAGCTGGGTTTTTGTTTGCACACCATCTTGGAGCCTGGAACCGTGTAGCCGCCCGGCCCTTCCAGCCAGGGGCCGGGCCCCCCGCAGGAGTGCTCCAGGCTGACCCCAGGGAGCAGGGGAGAGTGGCCCGCAGGCAGGGAGAGGCCCAGGCTGTGCCCTGGGGTTCTGAGTGGGATGGGAGCCTGCGTCCCGGGCTGGGGGATCCGGAACAGGCGTCTGGCGGGCTTCCTGGAGGAGGAGACGGGAGGGCGGAGGCGAGACGGCGAGGGGGGCTCCCTGCCCCTTTGTGGCCATGCTGCGGGACAGCGCGGCAGGAGGGCGCACCCCGGCCACGGGGCAGGGTGGAGCCGAGCACGGCTGGAGACGCGGGCGCGCCCCCAGTGCCAAGGCCTCGCCATGCGCCGCGCGGTCCCGGCCGTGCCCAGGGTCGGCGGCGGACGCCGGCCACGCCCCGGGGGCGGGGCGCGGGCCGGGCGGGGCGGGGCGCGCGAGGCGGCCCGGCCGGTTCCTCTGCGTTCCGCGGCGGCGGCGGCGGCGGCGACATGGAGAGCGGGGCCTACGGCGCGGCCAAGGCGGGCGGCTCCTTCGACCTGCGGCGCTTCCTGGCGCAGCCGCAGGTGGTGGCGCGCGCCGTGTGCATGGTGAGCCCCGGGGGAAGACTGGGCGCCGCGGGGACACCTTCCCGCCAGTCCCGGCGGGGGCCGCGAGTCTGCCGGCCCGCGGGCGCGACAGGTGGCGATGGCCGCGCGTCCCCGGCCTGGCGGCGGAGTGGGGCCGGCGTCCTGCGTCCCAGCGCCGCCTTCCCTCCCTCTGCGTCCTGGGGACAGGACGCGCTGTCCTCCCCCGCCCCCGCACCCCCCGGCCCCGGGTCCCGCCGCCTACCCCACTCCCCGGTCCCGGCCGCGGGTCCTGCCGCCTACCCCACTCCCGGGTCCCCGCCCCGCCGCCCTGGCGCGGGGTGTCGGCAGGCGCCGCGGGGAGCAGGCCGTCGGCCGGCTGGCGGCGGAGTGGGAGGAGCCTGGGGGCAGCTCCTGGACAGGTGGCCCGCACGCCGCGACTCCCAGCTTGGGGAATTCACCAGGAAGGGGCTTTCCGAAGCCACGTGGGGTGCAGGGTGTGGGGCGGCCTCGCGCCCTGAAACAAAGTCTGCATCCTATTAAGGAGCAAGCCAGGAGTCTGCTTCCCCACCCAAGATCGGCTGTCCCAAAGGCGTACCCCCTCCGCATAAGCGGGGCAGACCCTTCAACGCTGGGTTGGGGTCCACGTTCTTGGACAGCCGGCGCTGGAAGCTGGACGAGGTGTCAGGAGGGACAGGCAGAGGGTGTGCCTGCTGTGCCGGGACCGTGCCTGAGACCCGAGCCTCCGAGGTGCCCCCATGGCACCCACACCCCCTCCCAGCCTGGCTGTGGGGTCTGACAGCCTCTGTCCTGGGCTGTGCCCAAGGAACAGATGCCCAGTGGGTCGGGACGGCAGTGCCAGGAGTCTTGGATGGGCACCCTGCTCCCAGCATCCCGGAGTTCCGGCTTCAGTCCCAGCTGGGGGTGGGGCTTGTGACTGCCTGCTCCAGAGCCCTGCAGTGGCCTGTGGGGCAGGGGCAGGGGTCCCTCCTGCATGTGCTGAGGTGGGGTAGGCCTTGAAGTTTCGAGAGGTGGCATGGGCTGTTTCTTTTTTTTTTTTTGAGACAGAGTCTCGCTTTGTTGCACAGGCTAGAGTGAGTGCCGTGGCGTCAGCCTAGCTCACAGCAACCTCAAACTCCTGGGCTCAAGCAATCCTGCTGCCTCAGCCTCCCGAGTAGCTGGGACTACAGGCATGCGCCACCAAGCCCGGCTAATTTTTATATATATATATTAGTTGGCCAATTAATTTCTTTCTATTTATAGTAGAGACGGGGTCTTGCTCTTGCTCAGGCTGGTTTCGAACTCCTGACCTCGAGCAATCCGCCCGCCTCGGCCTCCCAGAGTGCTAGGATTACAGGCTTGAGCCACCGCGCCCGGCCGGCATGGGCTGTTTCTAAGAGGTGGACTCACCTACCCCTACCCCGGCTCCTCCAGGGGTCAGAGTTCACAGCTGTGTCCATAGGCCTGCTGGTCAGACGCCCACTCCCCATGTGACCTGGGGCCAGGCAGGACCCACTGTGGGGCTGAGGCAGACCAGGGCTCTCATGGGGGGACCGGGGTGCCAAAGAGGCCGGAAGCCCTTGTATGAAGAAAGCTTACCAAAGTGGGGAGTCCAGCCTGGACTGGGTGGGGTTGGGGAGAGTCAGAGTGCACTGAGGCTGGGAGGGGGCTCCAGGAGGTGGGAGCCCCAGGGGCGCGAGCGTGGCTTTCCTGAGGGGCTCCCCAGGGTGTTCAGGCAGAGGCTGGGCACTCTAGAGGTGACTTGAGCAGAAGGTGACGGGATGGAGGGGGGTGAGTGAGACCCCAAGCTTGGGTTTCTGTGACTTTGTGGCCCCCCCTTGTTTAAAATGGGTTCAATAGGCCGGGCGCGGTGGCTCACGCCTGTAATCCCAGCACTCTGGGAGGCCGAGGCGGGAGGATCACTTGAGGTCAGGAGTTTGAGACCAGCCTGAGTAAAAGTGAGACCCCATTTCTACTAAAAGTAGAAAAAATTAGCCAGGCATGGTGGTGCATCTGTAGTCCCAGCTACTCGGGAGGCTGAGGCAGGAGGATCCACTGAGCCCAGGACTTTGAGGTTGCTGTGAGCTAGGCTGACACCACAGCACTCTAGTCCGGGCGACAGAGCAAGACTTTAAAACAACAAAAACTAGTTCCATGAAGGCAACTAAAGGTGTAAAAAAAACCCCACAAGACCAGGCGGTGGCTCATGCCTGTAATCCTAGCACTCTGGGAGGCCGAGGCAGGAGGATTGCTCAAGGTCAGGAGTTCAGAACCAGCCTGAGCAAAAGCAAGACCCCGTTTCTACTAAAAATAGAAAGAAAATTATAATTGGCCAACTAAAAATATATAGAAAAGATTAGCCGGGCATGGTGGCACATGCCTGTAGTCCCAGCTACTCGGGAGGCTGAGGCAGGAGGATCGCTTGAGCCCAGGAGTTTGAGGTTGCTGTGAGCTAGGCTGACGCCATGGCACTCTAGCCTGGGCAACAGAGTGAGACTCGGTCTCAAAAAACAAAAATCCCCCAAAAGCAAAAAAATCCCCAAACTGGTTCAAAGTTGGGGTGGGTGATTGCCCTTCATCCCCTCAGGTTCCCAAACAAGGTGGTCCCTGCAGGCAGGCAGCTGGGGGGGCGGTCTGCTAAGGTCCCATCCGCCCGCCTTGTGGCGAGCGCGATCAGTTAGCGAGCCAGGAAGCAATTTGCTCATCAGCTCGGTCTGCCAGTTCAGAGGGGCTATGATGTCGGCCTCCAAAAGGGGACAGCAGTAGTGGAGGGGGCGGGTCCCCGGAGGTGTCCCTGCCGTGTGCCCCCATAGGGGTCTGTCCCGCGGCCACGCAGCCCTACCGACCCTCCTCTCCCGCAGGTCTTCGCCTTGATCGTGTTCTCGTGCATCTTCGGCGAGGGCTACAGCAACACCCACTCATCGAAACAGATGTACTGCGTGTTCAACCACAACGAGGACGCCTGCCGCTACGGCAGTGCCATCGGAGTGCTGGCCTTCCTGGCCTCGGCCTTCTTCTTGGTGGTCGACGTGTATTTCCCCCAGATGAGCAACGTCACTGACCGCAAGTACCTGGTCATTGGTGACCTGCTCTTCTCAGGTATCCGCCTGTGGCACCTACGTTTGAGCTTGGGAGGTGAACGGGAGTGGGAGGTGTTAGCTCTAGGGGTCTGAGATGGGGGGGCCCCCTTGGCCTCGAGGAACTGGGAGCATCTCGGGGGTCCCCAGCCCCTCTTGAGTGGACAGGCTTTGCCTATGTCCCTTTTATTCCCCGGGCTGGCAGGTAAGGGTTTCTGAGCGCCTGCTGAGACCCACTGGTGTTGAGGCATGAGTTCGGGGCTTGGGAGCCCAGAATCCCTGCTGAGCGCCCCACCTGGTCCTCCCGCCGGCCTCGGCAGCGCACGCATCCCCAGGGCCCTGGAAAGCCCCTGCTCCTCCCTGGAGCTCAGCCCTGCCTGTCTTCTCCCCAGCTCTCTGGACCTTCCTGTGGTTTGTTGGTTTCTGCTTCCTTACCAACCAGTGGGCAGCCACCAAGAAGGAGGACGTGCTGGTGGGCGCCGACTCCGCCCGGGCCGCCATCGCCTTCAGCTTCTTCTCCATATTCTCCTGGGTAGGTGGGCCTGCGGGTTTGTGGGGTCCCGAGGTCCCTTTCGCCCTGCACCCCTCTTCCCGCCCTAACTCAGGCTTTGGGGCTCCCTGCAGGGAATGCTGGCCTCCCTGGCCTACCAGCGCTACAAGGCCGGCGTGGAGGACTTCACCCAGAACTATGTGGACCCCACCCCGGACCCCAGCACAGCCTACGCCTCCTACCCGGGGGCGCCCGTGGACACCTACCAGCAGCCGCCCTTCACCCAGAGCGCCGAGACCACCGAGGGCTACCAGCCGCCCCCTGTGTACTGAGGAGCCGAGGGTGGGAGGGGGACAGGGAGCACTGGACTTTCCCCACATGGCCAGCCCCCGCCCTGTGCCTGCTGCAGCTGACACGCAGCCAGAGAGCCCCCAAGTGCTGTGCCCAGAGGGCTCCCCAGGCACCCACTCGCTCAAGGGCATTCGTTAGGAGAGGGTTTTTCCTAGATGGTTTCCTCATTGCTTTACCCCAGCCCTGCTTGGAGTAGCTAGAAGTGGGAAGGTGCCCCCGTGCTGTTTCGGCAAGTGCCTTAGCTTCTCCCTGGGCGCCCAGGAGCAGAGCCCAGGGGTTCTCTGCCAAAGACAGGGGTCGGCACGGCGCCTGTCTCCTGCTGCTGGTGCTGGGCTCCGGCCCCCGCCGCCGCCTCACTCAGGTTTGACTTCGTGCTCACTGTTGTTTGGTCTGGGGTCGCCACCCCGTGCCAGGGGCAGGGGGCAGAGCTGGTGCCCTTCTTGCTCCCAGCCCCTGGCGGCAGGGAGGGGCTTTGCCTGAGGACACCCAGCTTTATGTAAATATCCCGCCACTGCTCGCTAGCGTGGGGAGGGCCGCCCGAATGTATTATAAAGCCTTGGAGAAGACGCCCTGCCCTCCCCAGATGGATTCTGCTAGACGGTTGGAGATGGAATAAATGTTTTGTCCGTTGTCATTGGCTGGGCCTTAGCCTGGGGATGGGAGGAAGAGACTCTGCTCTGGGAACAGCCCAGAGGGGTGCTGAGGGCCAGCTTTATGGAACTTGCATTTTGGACAAAGCAGTGGCAGCCCCTCCCCAGTCCGGGGTCTCATGCCTATAGGCCTTTCATCAGCATCTTAAAATAGCAGCTGTGCTCAGCTTGTAAACAAGATGATTTTTCTGGACCGCCTGGCCAGAGTCCTGTTCCCTCCCCAGAGTTGGGGGAGGGCACCTGGGAGTTGCCCCTCTCACAGTGGAGCGAGGGGTGCCAGGCTTCCTCTTTCCTCCAGGGGGGCCCTTCATGGTCGTGGTGTTGAGAGGGCGTGGCTGCCCAGCCCACCCCTGAGCAGGCCAGCCGTCTCTAGCAGGAGAGCCGGGGCCCCTGGAGCAACTCTAGCTTCCCCTTTTGAGCAATGGCAGAGGGAGCTGTCAACAGCGGGCCCTCATAGTTTCAAAATCCTGAGTGGGGACGAATAGGACCCGACTCTGGGGAATTACAGGCCCCACTGCTGAAAGAGACCTCACAGCTGTGGCCTGGGCCAGGTCGCCAGCAAGTGGGGGTGTTGCCAAGGAGAGCGGTGGGGAGGCCATCTGGGAACTCGGGGGCAGGGGCCTAGAGTGGGTGCCCCCCCACGCCCCCTCGGATTCCTCCAATCGAGCTGCCAACAGCCCGTTTTCCGAGGCACAGCTGAGCTGCATCTTCTTGGCTCCTCAACTATCAAGTGTCTGTTTCACAAACAAAACCTGACCTCGCAGCCCCAGCTGGCAGCGGGACAGCAGCCTCCTCGCTCCAGCCAGGAAGGTAGGTGAGCGTTCCTCTTAGGACGCACTCCATGATCGGTTCTCAGTTAAAAGGGGTGGCGGTTAAATGACCACTGGTACTACAGAAAGATCTGGAAAATAATCCCCACCCAAATCACGTCAGAGCCGTTCAGAACGAGACCCGGGGAAGCCCAAGTTAAATGTGCTTTCAGCAACTAGTGGACTTTAATGTCACTTAATTCCATACACTGCAGCAGAAGCACGGGCCCTGCCCCCAGCACGGTCAGTGCCACCAGTGTGAAAGCTGTGCGGTTCTGGAGAAAGCCACCGGCAGAGTGTAGGAAGTGCTTTGAGCCCAAAGGGAGCAGAAGGGCACGAGTCCTGGCCATCCCCGAGCGGGGCGGGAGGGCTGAGGCTCAGAGTGCTCAGAATTCCCAGGGAGAACAGAAACTGAAGAGTGAAAGCCACAAAGGGGGAAGAAGCCAGCAGCGCTGATGTCACAATGGCATGTGGCTCTGCTCCAGGGCCAGAGGAGGAGGGGTGGGTCTGCAGCAGACAGACCCCGGCCAGCCGCAGGCCAGCTCCAGCCTGGGCACATCATCCCGGCGGCCGGGAAGGGAACCAACACAGGGCTGGTGGGCAGGCAGGGAGGGACATGTGACGTGCGGGGCAGCCTCAGAAAGTCCCCCAAGCAGGGTGGCCCTCCCTGACTTCCTCCCCAGCAGGCCACACAGCAGGCTGGGTGCAGGCGTCCGCTAGGCGGCAGCAGGAGCGGGAGCAGGTGGCCGTCTCAGTTGACAGGGCTGCGCTGCAGGATCTGCTGAGGGGCAAAGAGCTTCCTGGTGGCCGCCGAGGCCGCCTCCCCCGGCCTTCCCAGCACTGGGCAGTTCTCTTTGTTGTCCGGCCCAGCAGGCTGGCCCGAGGCCTTGAAGTAGCAGAGGCGACACACGGAGTGGTACTTGTCTGCCCCACCGATCACCTCAACCTGGCCACAGGGACAGAGAAAGGACGTGAAGGCCTGGACTCGGAAGGAGGCAGAGCGGTGCCCCTGCCCACCCTGGGAGGAGAAGGCAGGTCGAGCTACCTCTTTCTCCGTGCCCAGCCTCTTGGTGTAGGCGGCTTCCCGGAAGCACTCCATGCACACCGCGGTCAGCTTCACCACGCTCTCGGCCAGGGGTACCAGGTTCAGGATGGCCCCGAAAGCCTGCACTCCCGAGGGAAGACAGCCGGGGCACTCAGTCACCTCGCCCCGTGGGTTTCTCTTTTAAACCCTCTGATTCATAAGCACTGAAGCCAGGAAAGCTTGCCCTGACGTTGGTCCCCCAAAGAGCACCAAGCCCTGCTCTGCTCAAAGCACCTGCCACAGCAGATGGCATCTGGTCTGGACAGACTCACTCCTGAGCAGACTGGGGGGAGTCCCTGGGCTTGGGCAAGGCCTGGTCTGAGCTATGCCCCTTAGTGGGGAGCCCCGGTCACCTGCTGGGATGGTGTCTTTGTGCACTGCCCTACACCCGATGAGAAGCCCCTTCCCCCTCCAGTCCCAAGACCTGGATGAGACCCCTTACCTTCCTCTGGAAGGTCCCATCCAGTGCGGCCACGATCACGATCTTCCCCGAGTTGGCCATGGTCTCACAGAAGTCCGCGATGTCGGGGAACTGGGGTGACAAGGTGGAGGAGAGCCTGAGCACCTACCTGAGCAGCTCTCCGGAGCCTCAGAGATGCTGCCGGACCCAACAACTCCAGCCGCTCGGATTAGCCTGGAGCGACTAACACTCCCATGTCTACTAGAAAAAAGATAAACTAGGAGAAAAATGAGTGGAAGCCCCAAACAGGCAATTTGCAGAGGAAGAAATAGTAGTGGATAAAATGTGGGAAAAGGTGTTGGCCTTGCTGGTCTCACCACTGCCCTCTGGCCCCTGCCGTCCGTCCATTCTCGGCCTCCGCCATCAGATTGGGCCACCCTTGACATCCTATGTCTCCCCCGGGGCCAAGCCCAAGTCTTTCCCAGGCTGACCCAGGCACCTGGCCACCTCTCCACCTCACTGGCTCCCACAGGCACATTCCTGCCTCGGCCCCACTTGCAGCCCCCAGATTCCTGCCGGCTCCATCCCCGTAAAGCTTCCCCCCACCTTAGTCTGTGGCCCTCACGCTGCCTGTTCCTCTAATACATAGCAGTTGTCACCACCTGACGTATTACGTACTTTCTCCCCTAGTTAGAGTGTGAGCGCCAGGGCGGGGGCTCTGGCTCTTGCCCCCAGGACCTAGAATAGTGCTGCCATCAGGTAAGAGCTTGAAAAACTGACGAGTGAGAGTGGCCCCCCGGCCTGGCCATTCCACTCAGCGGGTGCATCCGGCAGTAGCATAAGACGTCCGTGTGTCTAAACGCCACAGACAAGGAAGCTTAAACGAGACATGGTGCATTTGTGGGGATGGGTATTTGTGGACGTGGAAAAATGGCCACAGCGTGTGATCTATTAAAATATGTGCGGTGGCTCACGCCTGTAATCTTAGCACTCTGGGAGGCTGAGGTGGGAGGATTGCTCAAGGTCAGGAGTTTGAAACCAGCCTGAGCAAGAGCGAGACCCTGTCTCTACTAAAAATAGAAAGAAATTAATTGGCCAACTAAAAATATATACAGAAAAAATTAGCCGGGCATGGTGGTGCATTCCTGCAGTCTCAGCTACTCAGGAGGCTGAGGCAGGAGGATCGCTTAAGCCCAGGAGTTTGAGGTTGCTGTGAGCTAAGTTGACACCACAGCACTCTAGCCCAGGCAACAGAGTGAGACTCTGTTTAAAAAAAAGAAAACAATACATGTATAAAGATTAGAAGGATCAAAGCCAACACGTTATGGGGTTTTTGTTTGTCTTCCGGGTTGGGGAGAAAGAGCAGAGCAGCCCCAGCAGCCGGCAGCTGGCCCCGCACTCAGGGTGGGCCCTGGCTTGGAGGGACGTCATCAACGTCACGGAGGCCCACCATCAGGCAAGGCCCTCCTGTGACCAGGAGTCAAGACGACGAGACCCCTCCATAATCATGTCTGAGCACAGACAAGAATATGGCATTGTCCCAGCCACAGAGCAGCAGACACCCCCCTCTCCCGGCTGAGGAGCGTGCTGCTGCTGATCACAGCCTCGGTCTGGTTGCCACCTGCTCTCCCTGGGATAAGGCTTGAGGTACCGATTCACCTTCCCCAGGGCGCCCGCCCAAGAGCACAGCCAGCCAGGGACACCTCCACAGAATAGCCGTGGGAGCCAAATCCTAGGAGCCCCATCCAGGCCTCCCCACGGTGCCCCCAGGAAGAAACCCAAGTGAGGGGGTTTCCTGGTGGTCTCTAGAAGACTTTGTTGGTGGCAAATTATGGACTTTTTTTTCCTTACCTGTATGCCTAACTTCTATTACCGGTTGAACATCCCTCATCCTAAATGCTCCAAAATCTGAAATTTTCTGAGCACTACTGACATGACACAAGCGGAAAATGCCTCACCTGCCCTCATGCGACAGGTCAGTCAAAACTTTGATTCATGCACAAAATTATTAGATGTTGTATAAAACTACCTTCAGACCATATGCATAAGGTGTACATAAAACAGAAATGAATTCTGTGTTCAGACTTGGGTCCCATCCCTAAGATATCTCATTATACACATGCAAATATTCCAAGACCCGAAAAAATCTGAAATCCTAAACATTGCAGGTCCCAAGCATTTCGGATAAGAGATATACTCAACCTGGTATTTCTTGTGGAGTAAAACAGAAATAAAACACAAAAACTGTTTTTTAGAAAATCATGGCTTCCACTATTGCCAAGCAACCCTGCCATGTAGCTGGTGAAAAGAACATGTATGTGGGGCAGACCCCGGGGGCAGGGCGCCCACGCATGCGCCGCCAGCACCTTAGGCAGAGCGCCCTCAGCCTGCGGCCATGGGATCTCCAGGTGAATCGCTTCTGATGCCAGCAGTTCCCACAAAGCAGCCGGGTGCTGCTGTGCCCTGCCCAGGGGCAGGGGTGAGCACGGCAGCTCCCACTCTCTGTGAAAGCCTTTCCTTCCTTGGGGACCCAAGTGCGGGCAAAGCTTGGCTCCGTTCACTGTCCACGCAGAGGGTGAAGCGGGGCAGGGGCGTTCCTTTTGCTGGGCCCCGAGTCCGGAGCTCGCCTCCTCCATCCAGAACTTCTTGCAACGGGAAGACTCTGACCTTGTGGAGAATAAGGCCCGCAGAGGCCAGGGCGGAACGGGAGAACGGTGATGTTTGCAGAGCGGGTATAATAAACACTCGCCGAATGAGCTCAAGTTATATTTCTTTGCCAGGGAGGAGGTAGACAAATAAATCCCTCCTACAGGTTACAGTGGCGAACAGGACTTGGTTCCCTTGTTCCTGGGGCATTTGGATGTCAACCAACGAGGAGTAAGAAGCGAAACGTCCCTGCCTGGGGTGTCCGGGTCGGCCTCTGCGAATGAGGTTTATGCAAAGACAGGAGAGCAGAGCGGTGGGGCAAGTCGCAGCAGCAGGTCCGAAGGGGGTGACCCCACAGTCACAGCCTCCTTGCTGAGAAGGTCATGCCCCAAAAGGTGATGCAATACCCCCGGATCCACTGGGAGACCGCAGTTTGGAAGAGAAAGGGAAGAGCTGTAACCTCATTCCCAACCTGGGCTCACCGCTGGGAATGGTGTGTGCAGACGCAGGGGTGCCCAGGAGCACACCTCTGAGCATCTGAAATAGAACGGGCACACCCACGGCAGGGAGCAGGTGTCAGGTGCCGGCTGGCCTGGAGCCCATCTCCACGAGGGAGACGCCCCGCACGGTGCAGGGGACCCATCAGCCTCCCGTGGGAACGGAGTTTGGGGCTGTGATTCATCGAGCATGTTGGGCAAGAACAGGCCCAGAAAGGCAGGACTGGCCTTGGGCGACAGGACCTGTTCCGTCCCTGTAGGGTATGATAGTCGGAGCCGCCCGATTCTGTACTGCGAGGCAGGGCAGGCGGAGATTCCGAACCACTCAGCAAACAGATTTCTTCTTCCTCCAGGGTGTGGAGCTAGACTAAATGTACAGCTGGGGGGCCGTGTGCCCAAGTTCCAGTCTTTGGGTCAGCAGAGGTGACATGTACAATTCCCAGCCTAGCCCACACAGCCTCACACCCAGGGCGATCACCAATGCCATGTGCTGATGGTGGTGAGCCTCTCGGGCAGGCCTGCCCTGCCCACCAACCGACGTGGAACCACGTAGGAGCAGGTGAGCGAGAAATAAATCCCCATTGTGTTGTATACGTGTATCAAATCATCACACTGTATACCTGGAATATATTCACTCTTTATTTGACAAATATTTCTAAAACAATTTCTATCATGTTCAGCTACTGCAATCTGGGGTATATTTGTCATGGCAGCTCTGGTTGCTCTCCCCAGTGTACTAGGGACAACCCTAAAACTGCCTGAGGGGTTAAGTGAGCTAATCCCCTTCAAGAGTGGGTTTTAGTTTCATTCACCCACGATAAACTGGCGAAAACAAAAAACTCCAAAGCACAGGAGAGAAATTAAGACCACAAAAGACAACCAACAAACTCAACCAGAGTGTGCTCATACAGAACTGGGAAGAGTTAGCTGGAAAATACTGAAACAAGATTTTTGGAAAACTAATGGAAGGAACAGCATAAGTACACACACACACAAAAAAAGAAATTGTCAAACAAAAATAAATATTCTGAATTAGAGTAGAAGATGTAAAAATAGAGTTATTGAACACACTTTGGAAACTAGTACGCGGAGAGGGGTGAGGAGAGACATTTGAAGTGATAATGGCTTAACTTCCTTCCTAGAATGAAAAGACCCACCAAATACAAAGTAGGATAAATAAAAGCAAACTCTCGGGCCGGGCGCGGTGGCTCACGCCTGTAATCCTAGCTCTCTGGGAGGCCAAGGCGGGCAGATTGCTCAAGGTCAGGAGTTCAAAACCAGCCTGAGCAAGAGTGAGACCCCATCTCTACTAAAAATAGAAAGAAATCAATTGGCCAACTAATATATATAGAAAAATTTAGCCGGGCATGGTGGTGCATGCCTGTAGTCCCAGCTACTCGGGAGGCTGAGGCAGGAGGATGGCTTGAGCCCAGGAGTTTGAGGTTGCTGTGAGCTAGGCTGACGCCACGGCACTCACTCTAGCCTGGGCAACAGTGTGAGACTCTGTCTCAAAAAAAAAAAAAAAAAAAAAATAGCAAACTCTCCCCTGGACACATTGTTCTGAGACTAGACCGATTACCTGCCCAGGGAGTAACCATTAGACTGATAACAGCCTTCCCCTTTCTTTTCAAACCTAACATCTGCTACCAGCTTAAACTGGAAAACACAATGAAGACATTTTCGTGCAAAGATTGGCAGAGCTTCCAAATAAACCCATATGGAACAAGCAAAAGCAACAATGAACCCAACAGAACACCCCCCTAGGTACCAGTGTTGAGAAATGTTTTTCCACTGCAAATATTTTTTTTTCTAAAAAAGGTAAAAATATGTTCGGTATGACAATAACATGGGAAGCAGCAAGGGGAATTCAAAGAGTGCTCACACACTGGTTGAGGCAACTTAACCTTGTTACTTTCACTGAAAGGTCTAAAACAGAACGGGTAACTTCCAAACCAGCAGGGACAGGGAGGGAGCTCATAGGAAGAACAAGGCCAGGCCAGGCCAACTTACAAACTGCCCTTCATCGATGCCTATGACAGCCACGCCCAGGGCCTCCTGGGCCACGTCCCGGAGCAGGCAGGCCGGCAGCGCCTCCATGGTGTTCCTGGAGGAAGAAGCCAGAGCGTGAGCAAGGCAGACCGGGAGACCAGACACCAGCATGGGGGGCCGGGAACGGCTATTGGCTTGCAGGGCGTAGAGAAGCCAGCGGCTATGGAAAGGCAGCAGGGAGAACAAAGGCCCTTGTTCGGAAAACCAGTTATTTAATACAAGCTATCGCACTTGACGCTTCAGACTAGAAATTAGCAATGTCCAATATAAAGCTCAAAAGAGGGCCGGGCGCGGTGGCTCACGCCTGTAATCCTAGTGCTCTGGGCGGCCGAGGCCAGCGGATTGCTCGAGGTCAGGAGTTCAAAACCAGCCTGAGCAAGAGTGAGACCCCGTCTCTACTATAAATAGAAACAATTTAATTGGCCAACTAATATATATAGAAAAAATGAGCCGGGCATGGTGGCGCATGCCTGTAGTCCCAGCTACTCGGGAGGCTGAGGCAGGAGGATCGCTTGAGCCCAGGAGTTTGAGGTTGCTGTGAGCTAGGCTGACGCCACGGTACTCACTCTAGCCTGGGCAACAAAGCGAGACTCTGTCTAAAAATAAACAAAATAAAGCTCAAAAGAGACTCAAAAACTCTGCTATGCTTCTGTCTAGACAAGTCCGACATGGGGGCAGAAAAGGCCGACTTCCTCCTCAGGCACGGGCCCAGGGCCCGTGATACCGTTAAGAGCCAGCAGAGTGCTTCCATTTCTTCTGAAATTCACAAGAATAAGTAAATATAACTTGATCTGCATTATATTTGTCCTTACATCAATGCTGTCATAAAATATAATTTAAAAAAAAATTTTTTTTAATGGAGAAAGGGGTCTATGCAGGCAAAAGTGTCCAGAATCAAAGATAGCCCCACCCAACCCAGCTACTCAGGAGGCTGATGCAGGAGGATATAGCTTGAGCCCAGGGGTTTGAGGTTGCAGTGAGCCACGATGACACCACTGCACTCTAATGACAGAGACTCAGAGGGGGCTGGCCCTGCACAGCCCATGAACACCAGACTCCAGACAAACCCTGAGGGCCCTGCCCCAGGAGAGATAAGCCTAGAGCCCCAACCAGCAGAACAACGTTCTAGAAGAATTCCTGTTTGGCTACCCCAGCAGATTCCGACAAAGCCACTATGCAATTAGTGTGATTTCAGGACTTGAGTTTGCTCGGCTGTCATGCGGGCCCCCTGGCCTACAAGGAGAATCCTACCCAGTAGAGTTTGAAGGTGAGAGGTGGGTGGTGTGTAAGAATGTTCCAGTGCCATTAAATGACACTTTGAACCCCACCCTATCATCACAGCCAAGACCTTTTTTTTTTTCTTTCTTTTTTTTTTAAGACTGGAGGGTCTCACTACATTGCCCAGATTGGTCTCAAGCAATGCTCCTGCCTCAGCCTCCCAAGTAGCTGGGCATGACGCCCAGGGCCTTTTCTAAAGAAGAATGCTGTGCTGTGTCCTCTGCCTTTCTAAATAGCTTCTGTGTTTTCCTACAATGTTGTTTTCTTTTGTTCCCATTTTTGCGGGCTCCTCTGAACCAGCCTTCAGAGGAACAGTTAGTTTCCTGAAAGCTCAGCAGTTTGTGGCTGTATTTACAAAAAATAAAATACTTTACAACTACTGCTTAGTTATTATCTTGCTATAATCCTACTTCAAGATCTGGGAAGAGAATGAAACAATATTTCATGTGTTTTAAGTCCCCTCTTCCTTTGCCAGATGGAGAAGACCAGTGACACATGGGCAGAACTCGGATTTAAGCCTAAGTCTGAGGTTGCAGTGAGCTATGATGACGCCTCTGCACTCTAGCCAGGCTAACAGAGCTGAGACTCTGTCTCAAAAAAAAAAAAAAAACCGGTATGCACGCCAAACAAAACCACTCTGCAGCCTCTGAACAGGGGTGAACTCTAGAGCAGAGTTTCTCACCCCCGGCAGGCACTGCTGACATCTGGGGCCGGATCATTCTTTGTCCTGTGCGCTGCAGGATGGTTAGTTAGCGGCATCACTCCTGAGCTCTACCAATTAAAGGCCAGTAGCGTCCCCTCCCCCTCCAGTTGTGACAACTAGAAATGTCTCCAGATACCGTCAGATGGACTGTGGGTGGCAAAATCGCCCCTGGTTGAGAACCACCAGGCTAGAGCCCCGTGAACGGCGGGGCCCTCAGCTGCCTTGCCGGGCATGCTGGAAAGTTTGCTGATTTGAACTGTTCAATGCCAGGCCTCAGCACTATTTGCCACCCCCACTAAAGAGAGCTGTGACTGCATGCCCTGTGCCTGGAGAGGACCAAAGGGGCAGGGACTGACCGGTCATGTGTGCAGAAGCTGCTGCTGTAGCGAGTGTCTTTGGCATATTTGATGACCAGGCACTTGTACTGGGCAATCTGGAAGCGACGGACCCGTCTCATCAGCTCCGAGCTGCAAGGGCAGAGGGTCTGGTGAGGCCCACCCACGACAGGATCCAGGGCCAGGAAGACCCCAAGGGCACAAGCTGGGCTCCTCCACGCCCCCTAGTGCTGCACAGCCTGAGGACCCCACCTCCACCCCCCAAGCGCACAGAGGCAGCCGGGCACAGTGTACTGGGTGTAATACTACCGGGAATGGGGTTGGAAGTCAGAGTCCTCTACGGGGAGGGTGGCCAGGAATGGCCCTCAGGTGGTCCCAGGAAGGGCGGGAGGAGGGAGTGTTTCAGGCATATGGTGGGGAAGGTGGCCAGAGACAAAGGCCACTTGCAGGGAGGGTGCCTGCAGACCGCATTCCAAAGTAATCTCATCACAGAACTCTGTCCAAAGCGCTCAGGGCTTTTCTGAATTAACCTCACAAGGCTTCTGTGGGCAGCACGCGAAGCCCTGGTTTCTGGGTCCGAGGAGTCCAACCCCGAGCCTCACCTCCTGAGCAAAGGGTTTGGGGTGCGGGGCTTACTCGGGGGCGGGGGCTCACCAGCCCCGCCTCGGTCAGGGGGTGGTTCTCGGCCACGTAAGGAGACTGTCACACTGAGAGGAGGTGCACAGACACGCCCGGCCGGGGGACGTGCGCGGCCCCCTTCCGAGAGGGCCGATGCGGGGGTGGGGGGCCACCGGCTGGGGCGGTACCGCGTGTCTACCACCGGTTCGACCTGGGCGCGCCTTCCTCCGGGGCCGGATCCCGGGGGCCGGGGCCGGGGCCGGGCAGCGCTGAGGGAGATCTCCTCCGAGGGGGCGGCAGGCTGGGGAGGGCTGGGGTCCCCGGGGAGCGGGCGGCCCAGTCCCGCCGCCAGAAGCCGTACCTTTTTCCTGAGAACATGGGCCCGAGAATCACCTAGGAGAGAAGAGGTCACTTCGGGGCCCGCTCCGCACAGACACCGGCACAGGCCCCCGCCCGGCCTGCACCCCCGGCCCCCCAGGCCCGGCCCCGCCCGGCGCGCGCACCTGGATCTGCCCGCGCGTCTTGCCGGGGGAGCCGGGCAGCACGGCGGGCAGGCTGATGCAGCTCATGGCGCCTCCGCGCAGCACGCCAGGCCCGAGACCCCGCCGCCCGCACCGCAAGGGACCGCGCTTTCCCGCGCCGCCCGCCTTTAAGCACCGAACGCCGGCCAATCGCGAGCCGCCGCCCGGGGCCAGTCAGCGCGCGCGGCGGGAGATTGGCCGGGTCCGCCCGAGAGGGCGTGCGAGCGCGCGCGGGCCAGCCGGGCTCCGGAAATGGGCGTGTCCGGGGCGTGGCCTGCCGGAGCCCCGCCCCGCCCACCGAGGATAAAGTAGCTGGGCGCACGCCGCCGGCTGGAGCGCGCGATGGACGTGCGCGGGGACGATCCTGGGGCTCCCTGGAAGAGCATGTCTGCAGAGGTAGGGGCTGCAGGGAGGGCCGGGGGGCTGCAGGGAGGGCCGGGGGGGCTGCAGGGAGGGCCGGGGGGGGGCTGCAGGGAGGGCCGGGGGGGGGGGGCTGCAGGAGGGCCGGGGGGCTGCAGGGAGGGCCGGGGGGCTGCAGGGGGGCCGGGGGGCTGCAGGGAGGGACGGGGGGCTGCAGGGAGGGACGGGGGGCTGCAGGGAGGGCCGGGGGGCTGCAGGGAGGGCCGGGGGGCTGCAGGGGGGACGGGGGGCTGCAGGGAGGGCCGGGGGGGGGGCTGCAGGGAGGGCCGGGGGCTGCAGGGAGGGCCGGGGGGCTGCAGGAGGGCCGGGGGGCTGCAGGAGGGACGGGGGGGCTGCAGGAGGGACGGGGGGCTGCAGGGAGGGACGGGGGGCTGCAGGGAGGGACGGGGGGCCGGGCCGCGAGCTCAGCTCACTGGTGACGTGGGAGCTGATAACTGTAATCAGCTCATCGATTACATTGGAATTCCAAGAAGGAAACTCAGCGGCCTTCTAGGTCATTCCTCGGGGCACGTTGAGCGTCTACTGTGTGCCAGGTCGCGAATGCTTGAGTACCATGGTCTGATTTCTGTTAGTCTGGTTTTGAGGATAGAGAACATGGAGGTCCTGGTTAATATCCACAGGCCCGCAGTCTGGTCAGGGGCCAAGGTTTCCGACGTTGAGCTGAGCTTATGCAGTGTGCTTGGGTCTGGCTTGGAAATGACGCTGAACGCATGGTATGGTATCTGGCACTTGTTATTGATTATCATTCGATTATAATTTCCTACGTAGTGTACCTGCATTTCAGGCAGTGGTTCTTTTTCCAGTCGTGGACACAGCTGAAAATCTGGCAAAAGTTATAGATACTGCCCCAGGAAATCACATTCTGTCTCTCTCTCCCTCCCTCCCTCCCTCCCTCTCTCTCCCAGGAAATCAAATTCTCTCTCTCTCTCTCTCTCTCTCTTTCTCTCTCTCTCTCACACACACACACACACACATGCTTGCCTACGCTATTAGGGGACTCTCAGAAACCCACTGCATCATCATTATCATAAATAGTAGGAATAAAGATGACGGCGGCAGTCATGGAGTAGGTCAGGTGTGGCTGCAAGCACCCTACAGATAACAACCTTCACAGGTATAGATTGTACAGATCCAAGGACCTCTGGCCAGAGCCCCGTTCAACTGGCAGAGGAGGCAACCCACAGTTGGGTGTTCACTTCCCTCCACTGACCTGCCTCATCTCTGTAACCCTGTGAGGAGGCCAGTATGCCCACTCTACCAATGAGGGACAGAATCCTAGGGACTAACTTGCCCAGGGTAAAACAGCCAGGAAGTGATGGCGTTTGGCCTCAGGCTTTTCCACGAGGCCCCCTTGTCTTCAGATTTCCCGTGATGTTTGTTGGCTTTCTCCAAAACCCGGTTCCTTGTTCCTTTCTGCATTAAGTCTGAACATATCAGCCTGACGTCGACGGCCCTCCCTCCTCCAGCCCCAGCTTCCCAGTCTTACCAGTCTGCTTCAGCTTTCTGGCCTGTCAGCATTTGCAAACTGACGTTTATTTTTTTAAGACTAGTCAAGTGCAGTGCAAACTGACTTTTGATTCCTTCCTCCTCACTTTTGTGCCTTTGACTGTGCTGGGTCCTCCTGCAGTCAGAATTGCACCCTCTCCAGGAAGATGACCTCCTTCTTTGCAGTGGCCACCCCAGCCGCCTGGCCTGCTGTGGCCCTAGCTGCTGTAGGAGTGGTGCCCACGACGGCATTCAGTGGATGCATTTATGGAACCTTGTCTCCCCTTAAGGCTGGTCAAAGGCACGGCTGCTGTTGCTGGGGCACCTCTAGACCTTGGATCTGAGGCAGCGAGTGGGGCACCTTGTGGGACGAGGGTGGGGAGCGCATTGCCAGGCTGGAGGTTGGAGGGGATCTAAGGAAGCTGAGGGCATGTTCGAGCGCATGGGATACTGGGGAGGGGGCTTCTCCAGGCAGAGAGGAGGATGCAGGCATGCACAGGGGTGGGGCACACTCTGTGTTGAGAACGAGGGTCTTACAGAGCCTGTGTCTGTGTCCTGCAGGAGTTGGAGAATCAATACTCCCCCAGCAGATGGGTCGTCCGACTGGGAGCAGAGGAAGCCTTGAGGACTTACACACAGATAGGAATCGAGGGTACTGGTGTGACCTCTCCGTGGCCGAGTCGGGTGGCATGGGTGCATGTGGCAGTGGTTCAGAATGCTGGGGGGAGGGAGGAGGTGCTGCACCACCTGAGCCTTGAGGGCCATTTCCCGGCCACCAGGTGGTTTGTAAGCTTTCCTTACTCATGGGTGGCTAGCCCAGGGCCTCTTGGGGCAGGGACCAATGGAGGCAAGGGAGGCCTGGGTATAGTCCAGGGCTGGGTTGACCATGCTTGACCTCCCCTCTTGCTCAGCCAATGATGCCCAGGCCCACGAGGCCACATGCCGTGGTTTCATAGGAAGGTAAAGTGGAGAAAGGAAGATTCCCCCTCCGCTGCTGAATGTGGAATGCTGTTGCCATTTATAAAAATAAATGAAGGCTTTTTTTTCTTTTCTTTAATAAAATCAGGGCTGGATTAGTAAAGTCTTAAGGAAAATTTTCATCTCTGTCCTGTGTCTGCAGAGTGTTGCACCACGATTTGAACACTTGGGGAAGTATTTGTGCTGGGTTGGGCAGCAGGCACCAAGGAAGAAGTGTGGTTTTGGACACAGCCAGCCTGTGTTTGCTCAGTGGGGAACACTGGATGTTGGCAGACTTGCAAGTCTGCCATGCTTCAGCAGGCTGAACCAGCCTTTCAGAAGCAGCTGCTGCCTGGGCTCCGGGCTCCTGGGATTAGTGGTTTTCTAAACAGAGATAACCCAGGAGGAACAGACTTGTTGGGGATTTCTTCCAGCACATTCCACCATCCCCCT
The DNA here is from genome assembly GCF_040939455.1 of Microcebus murinus. Taxonomy (NCBI): domain Eukaryota; kingdom Metazoa; phylum Chordata; class Mammalia; order Primates; family Cheirogaleidae; genus Microcebus; species Microcebus murinus. The sequence goes on from NC_134121.1 coordinate 59,798,249, forward strand.
TGTCCTGATAGATAAGGGATAGAGCTGTTTCCTAGGGTCCCTTGCTGTGCCCAACTCTATGCCAAATACATCTCTATTTGCCCGATAGAGATGCAAGCTCATGTGGCGAAACATACACGATTTTGAAGGGAACCTTAATTGCTTTGAGGGATAAAAGAGCTGACCCCATTGAGAAAGGGGGTGGGGTGTGAAAAGCAGGAGCTAAGAGTGTGCTGCCCTGTGTGCTCAGAAACTCTCTTTAGCAATCTTGGTAAGCCGGGGAGTGCTGTAATTTAGCCAGCTTTCGCCTGCCTGCCTTTGACTGCGGCCCTGGTAGACAGGGGGTGCCGCAGGGACAACTGGCCCATTTCACAGATGAACATCGCAAGCCCGACAGGGCGGGGGGTTGGGTGCAAGTGCCAGGTTGGAGCTTGTCTCTGTTTAAAATTTTTATATTTGGTTCATCATGGATTTTTTGGCATTGATTTTGCTCCTACCCTCCCACGGAATCTGAAGTTATCTTCTTTGAGAAGTGTATTTCAGAGTGGCCCCCAGGTCTTTGTGAAACACATTCCTAGACTGCAGAACTGGCCAGAGACTTACTTGGCTTTTAAAAATATTTACATCCATCTCAAAGAAGCAGAGAAAAAGATGTACAACAGGCCGGGCGTGGTGGCTCACGCCTGTAATCCTAGCTCTCTGGGAGGCCGAGGCGGGTGGATCCTTTGAGCTCAGGGGTTCGAAACCAGCCTGAGCAAGAGCGAGACCCCGTCTCTACTATAAATAGAAAGAAATTAATTGGCCAACGAATATATATAGAAAAAAATTAGCTGGGCATGGTGGCGCATGCCTGTAGTCCCAGCTACTCGGGAGGCTGAGGCAGGAGGATCGCTTGAGCCCAGGAGTTTGAGGTTGCTGTGAGCTAGGCTGACGCCACGGCACTCACTCTAGCCTGGGCAACAAAGTGAGACTCTGTCTCAAAAAAAAAAAAAAAAAAAAGATGTACAACAATAACTTTCCTAAAATAAGTGCTTTTCCTTTTTTGTACCAGGGAGAAGCAAATTTTTTTTCTTATTTTTGATTTGTGTTCGTCCTTAAAACATTGATGTGTTAGCTTGCAGTGGGGGATGTTCTCTTCACCAACTACCTTGATCCCCTACCAAGGCCTGGCCTCCCTTGGCAGGGGTGTGGGGGACAGAGTCTAACTGCTGTTAAAGAGTAGACAGCAGGAGGAAGCTGGCAAAGGTTGGTGTTAACTATTTCCTCCACCTATATCTTTTTTTTTTTTTTTTTTTTTGAGACAGAGTCTCACTCTGTTGCCCAGGCTAGAGTGAGTGCCGTGGCGTCAGCCTAGCTCACAGCAACCTCAAACTCCTGGGCTTAAGCGATCCTCCTGCCTCAGCCTCCTGAGTAGCTGGGACTACAGGCATGCGCCACCATGCCCGGCTAATTTTTTGTATATATATTTTTAGTTGGTCAATTAATTTCTTTCTATTTTTTTTTTTTTTTTTTAGTAGAGATGGGGTCTCGCTCAGGCTGGTTTCGAACTCTTGACCTAGAGCAATCCACCCACCTCGGCCTCCCAGAGTACCAATAGCTTTTAAATTTGTTTCACCATGACCTTCAGTAAACATACACTTTACAATAAACGAAATGCAGTATACATATTTTTTCGAGATGCAAAAGGACAAACACTGTATGATTCCATTTAAATGAGGCTCCTGGAAGAGTCAGGTTTGTAAGAAGAGGCAGTAGGATGGTTGCCAGGGGCTGCAGGCTGGGAGGAATGGGGCTTTATTGTTGAATGGGGACAGTTTCAGTCTTAGAAGATGAAAAGGGTTCTGGAGTTGGTCACAATAATGTGAAAGTGCCTAATGCCACCGTACACTTAAAAATGGTTCAGATGGTGAATTTTATGTATATTTTACCGCAACTTAAAAAGTAGTGTACATCCTATTTTAATACACATGCATGCGTTAAAAAGTTTGCACAAAACACTTCTTGATGGGGGACTGGCTATTTTCTACCGAGTTCTCAGCCTGTTTGGTGCTCATCACGTTGCTTGGCGAGCTCCGGTTCCGACACCTGCAGGTCTGGGCCGGGGGGACGCTGGTGTCGCGCCGGGGCCCCTGACCCGCAGTGGGAAGTGGGGACATTCTCGGGAGCCCTAGATAAGCTGACCCTCTGTCCCCCAGCTGCAGGGCGCGCCGGCTCAGAGGTCCCTGCAGGTCACCGAGGTCCGGGCGTGGGCGGCTCCGAAGGCCGGCGCTCAGGCCCCGCCCCGCCCTGGGACAGCCAATCGCCGGGGCGGTGGGTGTGGCCTCGTGATTGACAGGCTCGGTCTCCGCGGACCTTTCCCGCCTTGGTGCGCGGTGCCTCCGGGCGTTTTGTTCTCTTTTAGAAAAAAAAACAAAAGGAAGGAAACGAAGGCGTAGGAAATACAAACCCCCATTTTTTTTTTTTTTTTTTTTGCCATGGTAAAATACTCGTAACTTAATTTACCATTTTAACCATTTTAAAGTTCAGGAGCATTGACAGTGCTGTGCAGCCGTTGCAACCACTAGCAAGTTCCAAGGCATTCTCATCACTGCGAGAGACACCCCACGCGCATGCGCGGGCGCCCCCCCATCCCTTCGACTTCCATCCCGAGGGTCCGCCTGTCCATCCTCATGCCATCGTGGCCTTGTGTCTGGCGTCTCTGGCTCTGGGTTTTGGAGGCTCCTTCCTGTGGCAGGTGTCAGTGCTTCACTCCTTCCTATGACCAAGCCGTGGTCCACACTTTGTTCACCCCATGGACACTGGGTCGTTCCCCCTTTTAGCTTTTGGGGGCCAGGCCTCTGTCTTCTGGGACCCCTGCCCCTGTTCCTGCAGCCCTTGGCTCCCAGCCTCTGCTGCCCTCCTCCCCTCCTCCTGCAACAGAGGGCTTTTCTCACTTTGGTTCTCAGGGATTTGGCCAAGAACTCACTGTGACTTGAGCCCCAGACCTTCCCCTGCGCCCTGACCTGGCGCCCAGCCTGTCCAGCGTGGCCCCGGGGCCTGGCAGCCGCTCTGGCCAGAGGCACTCGCTTCTCAAGGGCGGCTCTGGTCTCTGCCCAGCGTCTCCTTCCCTGCCTTCCGTGTCCCCACCTGATCCTATCTCTCAGGGCCTGTCACCCTCACTAAGCAGCCAGCCGCACACAGTAAGGGTTTGTTTTTTTTTTTGAGACAGAGTCTCACTTTGATGCCCAGGCTAGAGTGAGTGCCGTGGCGTCAGCCTAGCTCACAGCAACCTCAAACTCCTGGGCTCAAGCGATCCTGCTGCCTCAGCCTCCAGAGTAGCTGGGACTACAGGCATGCGCCACCATGCCCGGCTCATTTTTTCTATATATATATTAGTTGGCCAATTAATTTCTTTCTATTTATAGTAGAGACGGGGTCTCACTCTTGCTCAGGCTGGTTTCGAACTCCTGACCTCAAGCAATCTGCCCACCTCGGCCTCCCAGAGTGCTAGGATTACAGGCTTGAGCCACCGCGCCCGGCCACAGTAAGGGTTTTGAACTATTTTGGTCACCGCTGTATCTCAGATATCTAGAACAGTGCAGGCCTGTGGCTGATGCTTATGTAAATAATTGTTTGCTAAATGAATTGGAGCGATTACCTCTCAAACCAGTAATAAACCCTTGGGCTTCGGCCTTCTGTGCTTATCTGCCTGGCCTCCCTGTCCCACACTTGGGTTAGTCTCAGGGGTTCCGGCCTCCACTTCCCCTAACTGCTATAACACAATGCTCAGGTCAGGTCCATGGAACAGGCTTCTGAGGGCCTGAAGTTTTTATCTGTGAGAGTTTGGAGGCTTTGGGTTGTGAAACCCAATTTTTGAATTTTTGCTTTAATGAGAAAGGAAGTTTTCAATAAGGTTTATTCTGGGGTGTCTCGTTGAAGCCCTCCTGTGTTCCTGCCCTTGAGTTCAGGGCCTAGGGGGCTGGCAGGATTCACACTCTGGAGGGAGGAGGCCACAGGTCACTTCATTTCTTTTTTCTTTTTCTTTCTTTTTTTTTTTCCAGACAGAGTCTCACTTTGTTGCCCAGGCTAGAGTGAATGCTGTGGCATCAGCCTAGCTCACAGCAACCTCAATCTCCTGGGCTCAAGCGATCCTCCTGCCTCAGCCTCCCGAGTAGCTGGGACTACAGGCATGCGCCACCATGCCCGGCTCATTTTTTCTCTATATATTAGTTGGCCAATTAATTTCTTTCTATTTTTAGTTGAGATGGGGTCTCACTCTTGCTCAGGCTGGTTTTGAACTCCTGACCTCGAGCAATCCCCCCACCTCAGCCTCCCAGAGTGCTAGGATTACAGGGCTGAGCCACCGCGCCCGGCCAGATCACTTCATTTCTGTCTCTGCACCCCACCTGCCCTCCCACTGCTGGCCGCTGAGGTACCTCCTAGAGAGAGGCAATCTACCTTTCTCAGGGTCAGTAGAGGCTTTTAATATCTGGGGGAGATTTATACGTGCTAATGAACTCCTACAGCTGCCTGGTTTAATTGCTACTCAATTTAGAACATAAATTTCATTATCTTTTTCTTAGTTTTAGCACATTAACCTAGTCTATTCATACGCTTTGAGAACTCTTGTGTTAATTAAATCACTACCTTTGAGTCACCCCACTCCTGCGAGACTGTGTGGCTCAGTCACCTTCACGGTGTGCCAGGGCAGGGTTGTTGGCAAACCCTCGGGCAGGGCAGTTGGCAATGGCCTCCGAATGACAAATGCAACTCCTTTTGACCCAGAATTCCGCTGCTGAGAACACTTCCTCCAGACACTCACGCACGGTGCAGTGATGGATGTACAAGGCTATTCACGGCAGGGTTGCTTGTGATTTTGTGGCCTTGGAGACAGTCCAGACGCCTTGAGCAAAGGATGGGTTTCGAGTCTGCAAGGCAGGGAACAGCCGTCACCAGACACCAGCCCTCCAGTCTCCAGAACTGTGAGAAAATAGATTTCTGGTTGGTGGAGCCACCCAGGCTGTGGTATTTTGTTATGGCAGGCTGAGCTGGCTCAGACAGGGCCCGGAAGGGTTGGAGCACGTTGTAACTGGCTGGCGCTGTGGCTGTAGGGAGTCCAGGTAGAGGCAGGTGGTGGCTCCCTTCCAGGGGGCAGGTGAAGGGGGGTCCTGCCAGCGTGGGGAGGAGACTCCGCATTCAGGATAAAAGCCAACAGGACTTCCCGAGGATCAGATGTGGCTTGAGAAAGAGCGGGGTCTCCAGTGGCCCCAGGGTGTTCGTCCAGAGCAACCAGAGTGGCTGGATGAATAAATGGACAGGCAACCACTGAACAGGGTATGGGGTAACTGGGAAAGAGGAAATAAAGAGAAGCTGTCTGTGCGTCCTCACACCACTGCGCAGGACACCTTGAGCAGAATCAAGCCATTTCCAAATGGGTACGTTTTAATTGATTAGAGCCACAGATCCTGTTAAGCGAATCCAGTATGTGATTCTAGTTTCTTTTCCATTATCATTATCTATGTATTTACTGTAGAGAGGGTCTTGCTGTGTGGCCAGGCTGGTCTCCAGCTACTGGCCTCAGGCAGTTCCCCTACCCAGGCCTCCCTAGCCCTGAGCCACCACCACACCGAGCTGTGATTATACTTTGAAGTGTTTATTAAGCATTTAATCCTATTTTGTAACTATGTTTAAATGTTTAGGGGAATTTCACCTTTGAAAAGTTATGAGCTGGCCCTGCGCGGTGGCTCACACCTGTAATCCTAGCACTCTGGGAGGCCAAGGTGGGAGGATCGCTCGAGGTCAGGAGTTGGAGACCAGCCTGAGCAAGATCGAGACCCCGTCTCTACTATAAATAGAAAGAAATTAAATGACCTACCAAAAATATATAGAAAAAATTAGCTGGGCATGGTGGCTATATAGAAAAAATTAGCCGGGCATGGTGGCGCATGCCTGTAGTCCCAGCTACTCGGGAGGCTGAGGCAGGAGGATCGCTTGAGCCCAGGAGTTTGAGGTTGCCGTGAGCTAGGCTGACACCACGGCACTCACTCTAGCCTGGGCAACAGAGTGAGACTCTGTGTCCCCCCACCAAATGATGAATGCCGGGATGGAAAGCACGGGGGGGGGGGGGGTGCACCCTACCGTATTGACTAATCGGGTCTCGTGAGCTGTGTCCAGTGCTGTTGCTCTCCTACACAGCATTGCTGCGAGCATCCTTAAAACAAACCCTTGGGAATATTCTGATTATTCCCTTGTAATAAATGCAGATAAGGACTTGGGGGTTTGTTGCATATTTCCAAATTGCCCTCCTGAAGAGCTTACACTTTACACTCTCTCCAACTCAGCGTCTGAGCAGCTCATCTGCCTGGCTTTGGTGATGTCGGGGGACATCTGGAGGCACTTCCCTACTAAAACGTGAGCAGAGCCGCTCCCGCCTCCACGCCTGTTTCCCTCTCGGCGCCCTTCGTCCTTCCTCCCCACCCAGGCCGTGGCCAATGTCCACATTGCTCTGAGCTGTTCCCCTGTGGCACTCAGTATATATTCATATTGCTCCATCCTCTGCTGGTTTCAAGTGAGTTTCCATCTTGTTTGCCTAGAAGATTATTTTTCCAAATATTTGGGAACGTTCGTGCTCCCTAGAGGGCACAGCCCAGGGTGCGTGGTGCAGAGGATAAGCATGTCGTAACGTGGCACCGACCTCCCAGAACCTGGTTCCCTCGGAGACACACGCCGGGCCTGGGGAATCCTCTTTCCTGGGAGGTGCTCACAGCTGAAGCTCACTGGTCAACCCAGGGACGCTTTCAGCCAAAAGGGCTCTACCGCAGCGGAATCAGAAATTGCTGCCACTGTAGTGCTGACAGTGACCTGTCTGTTTCCGAGACAGCCACCAGGAGGGCCCGGGCCACCAGGAGGAGCCTGCTGCACGTCCCCTATGGAGATGCCACAGGGGAGACACTGGACATCTACCTTCCGCACGAGGCACCTGAAGGTCGGCGCGGGGGCTGGGGGTTCTGCCGCAGGGCTCTGGGGCCAGCCCTGCCCACACGGCCCCTTGCTTTTACAGCCTTTCCCGTCTTCGTGTTTGTGCACGGCGGATACTGGCAGTGCGGAAGGTGAGCGGGGCATTCGGACTGTGGAGCAAAAGGTTGGTCTCCTGCAGCTGCCGCAGCAAACTGCCACACTCTGGTGGCTTCAGCAAGAGCATGTCCTCCTGCACCCTGGAGGCCAGACACCAGGGGATGGGCAGAGCCATGCTCCCTCTGAAGCTCTCGGCAGGGTCCCTCCCGCCTCCCTGAGCCTCCACCAGCCCAGGAGCTCGCTGCGTCCCTGCAGTCTGCTCCGTCCACCGCCATGCTCTGAGTTTCCGTGCCCGAAATCCCCCTTCTTTTTTCTTACAAGGGCACCAGTCATTGGATTCAGGGCTCACCCTAATAATCCAGGATGATCTCACCTCAAGATTCTTTTTTTTTTTTTTTTTTGAGACAGAGTCTCGCTTTGTTGCCCAGGCTAGAGTGAGTGCCGTGGCATCAGCCTAGCTCACAGCAACCTCAAACTCCTGTGCTCAAGCGATCCTCCTGCCTCAGCCTCCCGAGTAGCTGGGACTACACGCATGCACCACCATGCCCGGCTGATTTTTTGTATATATTTTTAGTTGGTCAATTAATTTCTTTCTATTTTTAGTAGAGATGGGGTCTCGTTCAGGGTGGTTTCGAACTCCGGACCTCTAGCAATCCGCCCGCCTCGGCCTCCCAGAGTGCTAGGATTACAGGCGTGAGCCACCACGCCCGGCCTCACCTCAAGATTCTTAATGCTGTCTGCAAAGACTTTATTTCTAAATTCAGTCACATTCATAGGTTCTGGGGTTGGGACTTGGACATGTCTTTTGGGGGGACACAGTTCAACCCAGTCCCCACAGTGAGAAGCACGTCCAGGCCACTCTGCAGTCAAGGTAAAAGCCCGCGTGACCCAGCAGAGTTCTCGCAGGACGTGGCTCGCAGTGAGAGAGACGACGCTCTGCGTGGACCGAACGTCAGGCACGGGGCGTGTCCCGGACACGGGGAAGCAGCACGGCGGCCAAGCTGCCTCCAGTCGTCCCATGTCTGTCTCTTTCTGCAGTAAAGACGAGTCTGCCTTCATGGCGGAGCCCCTGACAGCACAAGGAGTGGCCGTGGTGACAGTGGCTTATGACATTGCCCCCAGAGGTAAGAGGGGCGGTGGCTGCAGGTCCAAGGGCTGGTGGGCTTTGATGGGGAGGGAGGGAGCCCCCAACCTGGCTCGAGCTCTCTGTGCAGGCAGCCTGGACCAGATGGTAGACCAGGTGACGCGGAGCATCGCGTTTGTGCAGAAGCGGTACCCGCACAATGAGTGGGTGTCGCTGCTTGTTTCCCGCTTGCTGGACCTGCCGGGTGGGGGGACCAGGCCCACTGGATGCAGCCATGCTGCCCCTCTGGCCCGTGGAGCAGAAGGCAAAGTGGGACTTCTCGGTACTGGCCTGACACTGTGGGGAAACTTAATGCAAATGCAGCTCTTTGCTCTGACCCATCGCAGGGGAATTTACCTGTGTGGACACTCGGCGGGGGCCCAGCTGGCCGCCATGATGCTCCTGGCCGACTGGACCGAGCTTGGAGTCACGCCCAACCTCAAAGGTCTCCACGGGGACTGCAGCCTGGCTGGGCGGCCTTCACCCTCCAGACGGGCCTGAGGTTTGGACCAGCTGTTCCAAGTCCCAGCAGCTGGGAGCGGCTTGACCACGAGGGCTTTGAGCCCTGTGAGCAGGGCCCTCTCTGCTTCCTCTTGCCACCCCGCCTCCCTGGTTTGCCCCCCTGGCCTGGAGGGTGGGCTGCCTGTCTCGCTGCACCCGAGCCGGGTCACGGGACTGTTCTTCCTCTTCCCAGGCTTTTTCCTGGTGAGTGGGGTCTACGACCTGGAGCCCATCCTGTGCACCTCGCAGAACGCCCCTCTGCACCTGACACTGTGAGTCATCCACCCACCCCAGCCCCGGCTCACCTGGAGCCTGGCTTCTCCCTGCCCTGACTCCCCACACCCCCTACATCAGGGAGGACGCTCAGAGGAACAGCCCCCAGCTGTTGATGGCCCTGACGCAGCCTGTGGATCCCACCTGCCACGTGCTGGTGATCGTGGGCCAGCATGACTCCCCCGAATTCCAGCGGCAGTCCAGGGAGTTTTATCAGGTACTCCCAGTGCCCAGTTTGCGGCCGGAATCAAGGGTCATGTCATCTTCTCATTATCTTCTTGCCTTCACCCAAGTGGACCCAAGACTGTCAATCATTCATTCAACAAATACTTACTGAGGCCAGGCGCGGTGGGTCACGCCTGTAATCCCAGCACTCTGGGAGGCCAAGGCGGATGGATTGCTTGAGGTCAGAAGTTCAAAACCAGCCTGAGCAAGAGCGAGACCCCGTCTCTACTATAAACAGAGAGAAATTAATTGGCCAACTAATATATATATATATATATATATATATATATATATATATATATATATATATAAATAAGCCGGGCATGGTGGTGCATGCCTGTAGTCCCAGCTACTCGGGAGGCTGAGGCAGGAGGATCACATGAGCCCAGGAGTTTGAGGTTCCTGTAAGCTAGGCTGACGCCACGGCACTCACTCTAGCCTGGGCAACAAAGCAGGGTGTGGTGGCTCACGCCTGTAATCCTAGCACTCTGGGAGGCCAAGGCGGGTGGATCACTCAAGGTCAGCCTGAGCAAGAGCGAGACCCCGTCTCTACTATAAATAGAAAGAAAATTAATTGGCCAACTGAAATACATAGAAAAAATTAGCCGGTTTTAGGGTAAAATGAAGTTGCGCTGAAATAAAAAAAAAATGAAGTATAAATTATAAATAAAGAAAAAAAAATTAAAAAAAAAAAAGAAAAACTTAGCCAGGCATGGTGGTGCATGCCTGTAGTCCCAGCTACTCTGGAGGCTGAGGCAGGAGGATCGCTTGAGCCCAGGAGTTTGAGGTTGCTGTGAGCTAGGCTGATGCCACGGCACTCACTCTAGCCCGGGCAACAGAGTGACACTGTGTCTCAAAAAAAAAACCAAAAACAACGAAACCAGCCTGAGCAAGAGCGAGAACCCATCTCTACTATAAATCGAAAGAAATTAATTGGCCGACTAATATATATACAAAAACTTAGCCGGGCATGGTGGTGCATGCCTGTAGTCCCAGCTACTCAGGAGGCTGAGGCAGGAGGATCGCTTGAGCCCAGGAGTCTGAGGTTGCTGTGAGCTAGGCTGACGCCACGGGACTCACTCTAGCCTGGGCAACAGAGCGAGACTCTGTCTCAAAAAAAAGAAACAAAAAAATAACAAATACTTGGCTGGGCAAGGTGAGGAGGGCCCCAGCCTCCGCTCCTGCAGCCTCACCCTTCCTCTTCCCGCGTTTTTCCTGCCCAGACCCTGTGCCGAGGGGGGTGGAAAGCGGCGTTTGAAGAGCTCCGAGATGTGGATCACTTTGAAATCATCGAGAATCTGACCCAGGAGGACTACGTGCTCACGCAGGTAGGGCCGGGTCCCTTCCCAGCCGCCCAGCAGCCCCTTTACAGGGACAGTGGGGCTCCCGGCCCGGCCCCTTAGACGCACGAGGGGATGGTGGGCAGCGCTGCACAAAGGAGCCACCTGAGGTTCTTTGGCACCCAGCAGGCTGGGGCACCCCTGGGTGCCGGTGCCGGGGTCGAATGCCGCACTTGCTTCCCACACACTCCGCCTCCCTCTGGGGCAGCCCCGGCTGATCTCCGAGAAGTCTGGCCCTGGGTACACAGGGGGGATCTGCACGTGGCTACCTGGGCGGGGAGAGACAGGTGGAGAAAGTGTTGGCCTATGTGTGTCTAGGAATAAAAGCAAGAGCTGGATGGATGCGGTGGCCTCTAATCCTAGCACTGTGGGAGGCCGAGGCTGGAGGATCGCTTGAGCCCAGGAATTTGAGGTTGCTGTGAGCTAGGTGGACACCACCGCACTCCAGCGAGCATGACAGAGCTAGACTCTGTCTCAAAAAAAAAAAAATTAATGCTCCAAGCTGTCCAGGGTTCTGCTGTTGGGAGCTTGAGTTTGCTTGACACGTCTGGGGCTCAGCGTGGCAAAGCGCGGCCAAACCCACTGACCCAGGAATTCTACCACTAGGAGTTTGACTTCAGTGTTACCAATGAAACGCTCCAAGATGTTCTTTGTTAATATTTGGAACTTGGAAACAACCTAGGTATGCAGGAAGGTTGAATTATGATATAACCAGGCAATAAGATCACATTTGTGAAAACTACTTAGGATATGTGAAACTGATTCAGATTAGATTTTGTGAGAGCAAAACCACGAGAAACAACTGATCTAGTGCATTCCTGGTTTCATACTACATAAGTAGCTAGACCTTTGGATGTGCGTGTATGCATATGAAAAAATATCCGTGCTATTGAAAGTCCACATTTTAAAAATCTACATTTTCTACCATGAACATGTGCATATTACTTTTTTTTATTGTTTTAGTTCATTACCATATTTTCTTTTTCCTTCTTCTTTTTCTTATTTCATTTATTTTATTTTTTCCTATTTTAATTTTAATTCTTCTTTATCCTACAACTTGAATTCATGTATTAACTTTTTTCTTTTTTTAACTCTTTTTTTATATCTTTTTCTTTTCTATAAATTTTTCTTAATTTTTGTTTTCTTTGCCATTGTCCTTTAGTTTGCTTTCCTATATTAACTTTTTTTTTTTTGAGACAGAGTCTCGCTTTGTTGCCCAGGCTAGAGTGAGTGCCGTGGCATCAGCCTAGCTCACAGCAACCTCAAACTCCTGGGCTCGAGCAATCCTCCTGCCTCAGCCTCCCGAGTAGCTGGGACTACAGGCATGCATCACCATGCCCGGCTAAGTTTTTGTGTATATATTAGTTGGCCAATTAATTATTTTCTATTTATAGTAGCGACGGGGTCTTGCTCTTGCTCAGGATGGTTTCTAACTCCTGACCTCGAGCAATCTGCCCGCCTTGGCCTCCCAGAGTGCTAGGATTACAGGCGTGAGCCACCGCACCCGGCCTTAACTTTTTTTTTTTTAACTGTGGAAAGAACAAACACCCAGAAAACCTAAGAAAGGAGCCTAAGAAAGACACCCCGTTTCTTTAATCCCTGGAGAGAGCAGCTCCAATTCTTAGGCTTTTGTGTCGTCTCTTCCTGCTGCAGATTATATTGAAAACAATATTTCAGGAGTTCTGATGACACCCGGACCCCGGCCTGCATGCACCCCGATTCTGGGAGCTACTCAAGGGGTCTTCAGAGTGAAGCCGGCTTCCCAGGGCACCCAGCATGGCCCAGGGGGGCTTCCTCCCCCGACAGGAGCCCCTTCTTCCCACTGCCATGGACGCTCGTGACGGTCTCCTCATCCTCCCTCCTCTCGGCCCGGATCTGGCTCTGGGGAAGGTCCACAGGTCACACCCTGAGCTGCCTCTCTGCCAAGTCTGGCCACTGTGCCTGCTGACACGACATGACAAAAATGACTCAGCCCCAACTTGACACCTGTGTTTGTGTGACCCTTAAGCTAAGAATGGTTTTACATTTTTAGACCGTTCAAAAAGAACCAAAAAAGAAATTTCGTAACATGTAAAAATTATATAAAACTCAGTTTTCAGCATTCATAAATAAAGTTGTATTGGAACTGTGAACTAAAATAAAATCCTAAGCCTTCCTGCCTCCCCCTGCCTTCCTTCACCGGTGACTCAATGGACCCCATCCTGGCCAAGGGGCTATCCTAAAACTAAATTGCCGCCATGAGGAGGGAGGTCAGACATGCCTCATAACACCCCCTCCCTTCTTGGGGACATCCTTTGTAACCCATTAATAGGCCTAAGGCTATGCAAGACACACCTGCAGTTCCTCAATTTACACAACAAATATATGCCCAAGTCCGGTGGCTTGTCTCTGGTTAACAGACTTACTTATCTTTACATTCCAAGCCTTTAGAGAAAGCTTCCTGTCTTTGACCAATTACAAGTCAAAGAATCTTTAAACCCACCTGTAATCTGTAAGCCCCCACTTTGAGATGGCCCACTGTTTCAGACCAATCCAAGGTATGCCTCCCATGTGTTGATTTATGACTTTAGGTGTAACCGCTGTCTCCCTGAAATATATAAAAACCAACTGTAACCCTGCCACAGTGAGTCCACTTGCTCAAGGCTTCTTGGGCGTGGCTCCGGGTCATGGTCCTCAAATTTGGCTCAGAGTAAAACTCTTTAAAATTATTTTGCAAGGCCAAGGCGGGTGGATTGCTCGAGGTCAGGAGTTTGAAACCAGCCTGAGCGAGACCCCACCTCTACTAAAAATAGAAATTAATTGGCCAACTAAAAATATATATACAAAAAATTAACCAGGCATGGTGGCGCATGCCTGTAGTCCCAGCTACTCGGGAGGCTGAGGCGGGAGGATCGCTTGAGCCCAGGAGATTGAGGTTGCTGTGAGCTAGGCTGACACCACGTCACTCACTCTAGCCTGGGCACAAAGTGAAACTCTGTCTCAAAATAAAAAAATAAATAAATAAAATTATTTTGCAAAAATTATTTTGCAGAGTTTGGCTTCCTTTCCGTTGACAGGACACAGCCCTGCTCATTCATTTGCATACGCTGTGACTGCTTGAAGCAGAGTAGTCCCGAGGGGAACCACCTGGCCCCAGCGCATGGAGCACGGCCCATCCTGGCCTCTACAGGACGCGTTGCTGTGAGTGAGGGCTTCCCCAAGCCGGTCTTTGTTTTGCTTCTGTCTTTCTGTCTGCTCTGTCCTGAGTCCTATTTGACATTTGGGTCTGTCCCTAAATACCCTGGGAGCTTAGCCTTCAGGCTAAATACCTTGACAGTGAGGACAGCGCCATCCACAGGTAGGACGAGCGTCCTCTGCCCACCCTAGGTCTGCGTGCAATTCCCAGGGAGCCAGGTATGTCCATCCACCCACACCCCACCCCACCCCACCTCCTCTTTCTCCCGCTCTGAATATCTAGCAATTCAAGAATTTTCCCTGTGGGCTGGGCACGGTGGCTCACACCTATAATCCCAGCACTCTGGGAGGCCAAGGTGGGAGGATCCCTTGAGGCCAGGAGTTGGAGACCAGCCTGAACAAGAGCAAGACCCTGTCTTTACTAAAAATAGAAAAATTAGCCCGGCATGGTGGCACATACCTGTAGCCCCAGCTACTCGGGAGGCTGAAGCAGGAGGATCGCTTGAGCCCAGGAGTTTGAGGTTGCAGTGAGCTGTGATGACTCCACTGTACTCCAGCCTGGGTGACAGAGCGAGACTGTCTTTACAAAGAAAAAAAAATGTCCCTGTGGCATTATTGATTATCTGATTATATACCACATGATACAGGGTTTGATACTATCTCTGGTTTCAGGCATATGTTCCAAGTGGGGGTCTTGGAACCTATCCCCACAGATAAGGGAAGACTGCCAGACATCCACTGTAGGAACACACATGGTCTGTATGGGGTATACAGACCCCACACCCTCACTCTAGACTTTTAACACATTGACTGCCATGTGAGTTGTATTTAACTCAGGCTAGTTTTTTTTTTTTTTTTTTTTTTTGAGACAGAGTCTCACTTTGTTGCCCAGGCTAGAGTGAGTGCTGTGGCGTCAGCCTAGCTCACAGCAACCTCAAACTCCTGGGCTCAAGCGATCCTCCTGCCTCAGCCTCCCGAGTAGCTGGGACTACAGGCATGCGCCACCATGCCCGGCTAATTTTTTCTATATATATTAGTTGGCCAATTAATTTCTTTCTATTTATAGTAGAGACGGGGGTCTCGCTCTTGCTCAGGCTGGTTTCAAACTCCTGACCAGGAGCAATCCGCCCGCCTTGGCCTCCCAGAGTGCTAGGATTACAGGTGTGAGCCACCGCGCCCAGCCAACTCAGGCTAGTTTTGAGCCCAGGGCGGCTCGAAACAAAATCCTGCAGCTGGTTGGTGAAAATCTTACTTTTTCATGTTCTTATTATTACAATTTATATTAACAATTTAATTCTGAAAATGTAGATTTTGTTTCATATAACTCATGCACAGAAAGCAATAAAAAATAAGAAATTAGAAAGGATTGCTTTGTTTTAATAAAACACTGTGGCCCCAGGGGAAAAACATTTTTTCTAGTGTGGCAGTCAATGTGTTAAAGGAAATGACTCAGGAACTGTAGGACGTCATTTAATATTTGTAACAACTGCCCTGCGAGACTCCTCAGGCTGGTGGGAAACTCCTCCCTCACACCTGGGCTGAGCATTGCTCCTGTAGGCTGTGCCGCGAGGTTGAACACTCAGGTGAGCAGAAGACATAAACAGACACCTAGCCGCGTGTACAGGCACGTGGCAGGCATATTTCCATGTATGTAGGTGTAACGACCGGAAGGGTACACGCCTGTTAGCCTCCAGGGTGACATGGTAGGCAATTTAAATTTTCTTCCTTTTGGGCCAGGCGCGGTGGCTCACGCCTGTAATCCTAGCTCTCTGGGAGGCCGAGGCGGGCGGATTGCTCCAGGTCAGGAGTTCGAAACCAGCCTGAGCAAGAGCGAGACCCCGTCTCTACTATAAATAGAAAGAAATTAATTGGACAACTAATATATATAGAAAAACTTAGCTGGGCATGGTGGCGCATGCCTGCAGTCCCAGCTGCTGAGGAGGCTGAGGCAGGAGGATCGCTTGAGCCCAGGAGATTGAGGTTGCTGTGAGCCAGGCTGACGCCACGGCACTCACTCTAGCCTGGGCAACAAAGTGAGACTCTGTCTCAAAAAAAAAAAAAATAGAAAGAAATTAATTGGCCAACTAATATATATAAAAAAATTAGCCGGGCATGGTGGCGCATGCCTGTAGTCCCAGCTACTCGGGAGGCTGAGGCAGGAGGATTACTTGAGCCCAGGAGTTTGAGGTTGCTGTGAGCTAGGCTGAAGCCACGGCACTCACTCTAGCCTGGGCAACAAAGCAAGACTCTATCTCAAAAAAAAAAAAATTTTTTTTTCTTCCTTTTAATAAACATTTCTACATTAATAAAAACTTTATTTTATTTATTTTTTTTTGAGACAGAGTCTCACTCTGTTGCTCAGGCTAGAGTGAGTGCCATGGCGTCAGCCTAGCTCACAGCAACCTCAAACTCCTGGGCTCAAGCGATCCTCCTGCCTCAGCCTCCCGAGTAGCTGGGACTACAGGCATGCACCACCATGCCCGGCTAATTTTTTCTATATATATTAGTTGGCCAATTAATTTCTTTCTATTTATAGTAGAGACGGGGTCTCGCTCTTGCTCAGGCTGGTTTTGAACTCCTGACCTCGAGCAATCCTCCCGCCTCGGCCTCCCAGAGTGCTAGGATTACAGGCTTGAGCCACCGCGCCTGGCCAAAACTTTATTTTTTGATTGTTAAATGTTTTTTAGCAAGGCCCATGGCTTCAAAACTTTAATTAATATATTTATATTTCTTTCTTTTTTGAGAAAGTGTCTCACTCTGTCACCTAAGCTCTAGTGGCTGTATCACACAGCTCACTACAGCCTTGAACTCCTGGGTCCAAGGGATCCTTCCCCTTTAGCCTCCCAAGTAGCTGGGAATACAGGCATAAGCCACCACACCCAACCAACTTTTCTATTTTTTGTAGAGATGGGGTCTCACTCTTGTTCAGCCTGGTCTCTTACTCCTGGCTTCAAGTGATCCACCCACTCAGCCTCCCAGAGTGCCAGGATTACAGGCATGAGCCACCCTGCCCAGACTTAATTTTCCCTTTTGTAAAGACAGGATCTCAATATGTTGCTCTGGCTGGTCTTGAACTCCTGGCCTCAAGAAATCCTCCTGGCTGGGCGCGGTGGCTCACGCCTGTAATCCTAGCACTCTGGGAGGCTGAGGCGAGCAGATTGCTCAAGGTCAGAAGTTCGAAACCAGCCTGAGCAAGAGCAAAACCCCATCTCTACCATAAATAGAAAGAAATTAATTAGCCAACTAATATATATAGAAAAAATTAGCTGGGCATGGTGGTGCATGCCTGTAGTCCCAGCTACTCGGGAGGCTGAAGCAAGAGGATTGCTTGAGCCCAGGAGTTTGAGGTTGCTGTGAGCTAGGCTGACACCATGGCACTCACTGTAGCCTGGGCAACAAAGCGAGACTCTGTTTCAAAAAAAGAAAAAAAAAAATCCTCCTGCCTTGGCCTCCCAAAGTGCTGGGATTACAGGCATGAGTCACTGTGCCTAGCCAATTGGACTTTTATTTAATACAGAGTTATGTTTTTTGTTTGTTTGTTTAACTTTTTTTTTCCTTTTTTTTTTTTTTTTCTTTTTGAGACAGAGTCTCACTTTGTTGCCCAGGCTAGAGTGAGTGCCGTGGCATCAGCCTGGCTCACAGCAACCTCAATCTCCGGGGCTCAGCGATCCTGCTGCCTCAGCCTCCCGAGTAGCTGGGACTACAGGCATGCGCCACCATGCCCAGCTAATTTTTTGTATATATATTTTTAGTTGGTCAATTAATTTATTTCTATTTTTGGTAGAGACGGGGTCTCCTTCAGGCTGGTTTCGAACTCCTGACCTTGAGCAATCTGCCCGCCTCGGCCTCCCAAAGTGCTAGGATTACAGGCGTGAGCCACCATGCCCGATTTTTTTTATTTCAGCATATTATGGGGGTACAAATGTTAAGCTTATGTATATTGCCCAATCCCCCCTTTCCCCTCGAGTCAGAGCTTCAAGCGTGACCATCCCCCAAACATTGCACATCTCACTCGTTATGTTTGTATATACCCATCCCCTCCTCCCCCCTCCCACCCGCCTGACACCAATAGATGTTACTCCTATATGTCCACTTAGGTGTTGATCCATAATACCAATTTGCTGGTGAGTACATGTGGTGCTTGTTTTTCCATTCTTGAGATACTTCACTTAGTAGAATGGGTTCCAGCTCTATCCAGGAAAATACAAGAGGTGCTAGATCACCGTTGTTTCTTAAAGCTGAATAGTACTCCATGGTATACATATATCACATTTTATTAATCCAGTCATGTATTGATGGGCACCTGGGTTGTTTCCACAACTTTGCGATTGTGAACTGTGCTGCTATAAACATTCGAGTGCAGGTGTCCCATTTGTAGAGTGTTAGAGTTATGCTGAATATACTGGATTTGACAACTGTGTCAATGTTTCTTTTGTTTTGTTTTTTTTTAATGTTTCTGATTTTGATGATTGTACTGTGGTTATGTGAGACAATGAAGTATTTAGGGGTAAAATGTCACAAGGCCTTGAACTTACTCATAAATGATTCAGGTAAAGAACCTGGAAACATACATATAAATGTGCATTGTGTGCTATATACATAACATGAATGGGTGTGTCGATAGAGAGAAAAAGCTGAGAAACAGTGACAGAACAAACAAAAAAAACATAAACGGAAAATCTGGGTGAAGAGTATGTGAGCATTCCTTGTACTATTCTTGCAACTTTTCCTTAAAGTGACATCAAAATAAAAAGTTACAAAAAAGTTACCACATTAAAAGAACAGAGGTCCATGGCCAGGGGGTGGAGGGGTAGAGGGTTCATGGGGCGGCCGCTGATTTCTGGCCAGGGGAGCGTGAGGATGTGCGGACCGACCCCTCCACCCCCCAGCTCTGCAAGTGACTTGCAGAACACCCAATTCCAACACAGAGGACACCACTGGGTTTTTTGTTTGTTTGTTTGATTTAAGCAACAGGTTTTCTTTTTAGTAGGTTGCAGGATTTACCATTGCTGGGGCCTCCTGCTTGGAGGAGGGAAAGGGGGAGTCCGAGCTGTGGGTCAGCCCACCCTGGCCCGCTGTCGCCCTGGCTCGTGACCGGCTGACCCAGCACCTGGCCCCGGGCCCCAGAGCGTGGCCTTCCTGGAAACCCAGGTAACTGCCGTCAGCGACTGTGCTCCTTCCCTTCCCTTAGCCCCTGTGCCCACGTGGAGTTTTCCTTCCCGCGGAGTTGGGGAGCTCTAAAAAGGCGCTGTCTGGCTTGGGCAGGGCCTGCCTTGCCCCGTTTGGTGGCCCAGTGCCCAGGAACTGCCGGAGGACTTGGTCCCAGCACCTGATTTCACTCCCTGACTCCTCACACCGTCCAGATCTCTGCCCGTGGCTGGGGGTCTCCACTGGTCCCGATGCCCAACGAGTGGCTGCAACAGGAGCAAACAGATCGATGGCGGGACCTGCCCGGGGAGCGGCCGCCAACACGGGAAAGCACGCCAGCTCAGCCCGCCGCGGAACAAACTGTCCAGACCTTGGGAAATGACGACCTGAACCTTTCCACACACCTTCCACTGACGGTCTTCCCAGAGGGGTGGAGACGTCAAACACAAAACCCAAAACCAGGATTGATAAGCTGTGGCTCTGTTTATACAACAGAAAAAGAAAAAAACAGACAAACCAGGAGAAACCCAGAGGAAATCATCAAAGCACCTCTTTCTAAAGCATGTCGGAGTGGAACAGCCCATCCAAGGCAGGGCAGAAACAAGGCACAACAAACCAGGTGGAAAACCAGAAGCCAAAACTCAGACAGAGAAACTGATAATATGACTGCACAAAATTTTTAAACTTTTGCAGGGGAAAACCATACCACAGTTTCCTCCACTCGTGGGGGTTGACCCAGCCCTTCCCTGGAATGGACTTAGAAAAAAAAAAAAAAACAACCCGTACCACAAAATCAAAGGGCAAATAACAAATGGGGTCGGGCTGGGGCATAACAAGTGAAGCTAAGTCCCTCTGTATAAAAACCCTTAGCAAGCAATTGGAAAAATGTCCCTAATCCAATAGAAGTGGGCAAAGGACATGCACGAATGGACAATTTGCAGAAATGAAGTTCAGTTACCAGTGAATCTGAGAAGTGATCGCCTCCCTTTTACGTGAAGAAAAACCAATTAAACACATGCTGTTTTGTTTGCTGTTAGCTTACCCAGCGGTTTTTCTTTTTCAATTTTTAATTTTTTTTTAGGGACAGGCTCTCACCTTGTTGCCCAAGCTGGAGTGCAGTGGTGCAATCACAGCTCACCACAGCCTCCAACTCCTGGGCTCAGGAGTTCCTCCCGCCTCAGCCTCCCAATCAGCTGGGGCTCCAATAACACACCACCTTGTCTGGCTAATTATTAATAAAAAAATTTTTTTGAGACCGGGTATGGTGGCTCACGCCTGTAATCCTAGCACTCTGGGAGGCCAAGGCAGGAGGATTGTTTGAGCTCAGGAGTTGGAGACCAGCCTGAGCAAGAAAGAGACTCCGTCTCTACTAAAAATATACATAGAAAGAAATTAGCTGGACAACTAAAATATATATAGAAAAAATTAGCTGGGCATGGTGGCGCATGCCCGTAGTCCCAGCCACTCGGGAGGCTGAGGCAGGAGGATCACTTGAGCCCAGGAGTTTGAGGTTGCTGTGAAGCTAGGCTGATGCCATGGCACTGTAGCCCAGGCAACAGAGCGAGACTCTGTCTCAAAAAAAAAATAAATAAATAAATAAAATTTTTTTTTTTTGTAGAGATGTGGTCTTGCTATGTTGCCCAGGCTGGTCCCCAACTCTCAAAGTACTAAGATTACAGGCGTGAGCCGCTGCGCCCAGCCCTTAGCCTGTATTTTTGGGGAAAAAAAGAGCTCTCAAGAGTGATCTTGACCTTTTCAGGTTGAACAGGGAGAACTTTGACCCTGAAAACTCAGCAACCAACACAACATTTAAGACCTCACGCTCTCTTCCCACCCCCGCTGGGGTCTCTCTTTGTCAATCTCTGTGTGTTTTTCTCAACCTCCTTTTCTTTCCCAATTCTGTTTCACAGAGTTGTTCACAATTTTCTTATGAATTAAGCTGATAGATAAACCCAAGCTATGAGCTTTTTTTTTTTCTGTAAGACAGGGTCTCACTCTGTCGGCTCTGCCACGGAGGCTGGAATGTAGTGGGGCATCATAGCTCACTGCAGGCTGGGACTCCTGGGCTCAAGGGACCCTCCTGCCCCAGCCTCCCATAAGCTATCACTCTCCCGTCCAGTGCATAACGATTGTTACTGGTAGAAATGAACAAAACAAAATTAATTTGATAAGAGGTAAGCTGCACATGGTAAATGTCTTTACTAAAGTGGATATAAACATCAAGATTTTCTTAGCTACTAAATTTATATGTTAAAAATTTGCCCCCCTCCCCATGGATGCAGTGGCTCACACCTATAATCCTAGCATTCTGGGAAGCTGAGGCTGGCGGATCGTTTGAGCTCAGGAATTCGAGACTAGCCTGAGCAAGAGTGAAACCCCGTCTCTACTAAAAAAAAGTAGAAAGAAATTATTTGGCCAACTAAAAGTACATAGAAAAAATTAGCCAGGCATGGTGGCGCATCCCTGTAGTCCCAGCTACTTGGGAGGCTGAGGCGGGAGGATTGCTTGAGCCCAGGAGATTGAGGTTGCTGTGAGCTAGGCTGATGCCATGGCACTCTAGCCAAGGCAACAGAGTGACACTCTGCCTCAAAAAAAAAAAAACCTTTGGCCCCCAGACAACTGGAACTGGGTAGAAATAATGTAGAAGGCTCAAAATGGCAGAAGGTATAATTGGTAAAATTTGATATAGCCAAAAGCTGATCTATGAATTAGATATTTGTTACAAAATCATACAGAAAGTGGGGAGTATTTAACAGGTAGAGTTACAGTTGGGGAAAATGAAAAAGTTCTGGAGAGGGAGGGTGGCAATGGCTACACAACAGTGTGAAAGAATTTAATGTCATTGAACTGTACACTTAAAAATGTTTAAAATGGCAAATTTGCCAGGCGCAGTGGCTCATGCCTGTAATCCTAGCACTCTGGGAGGCCAAGGTGGGCAGATTGCTCGAGGTCCAGGAGTTCGAAACCAGCCTGAGCAAGAGTGGGACCCCGTCTATACCAAAAATAGAAAGAAATTGACCGACTAAAAATATATATACAAAAAATTAGCTGGGCATGGTGGTGCATGCCTGTAGTCCCAGCTACTCGGGAGGCTGAGGCAGGAGGATGGCTTGAGCCCAGGAGTCTGAGGTTGCTGTGAGCTAGGCCGATGCCACGGCACTCACTCCAGCCTGGGCAACAAACTGAGACTCTGTCTCAAAAATAAAATAAAATAAAATAAAATGGCAAATTTAAGCCTAGTGTGGTGGCCTGTGCCTGTAGTCCCAGCTATTCAGGAGGCTGAGGCAGGAGGATTGCTTCAGCCCAGGAATATGAGGTTGCTGTGAGCTCTGATGACGCCACTATACGCTAGCCTGGGTGAAAGAGCTAGACTCTGTCTCAAAAAAAAAAAAATTACAGATAGGCCTTTTTTTTTTGAGACAGAGTCTCGCTTTGTTGCCCAGGCTAGAGTGAGTGCCGTGGCGTCAGCCTAGCTCACAGCAACTTCAATCTCCTGGGCTCAAGTGATCCTCCTGCCTCAGCCTCCCGAGTAGCTGGGACTACAGGCATGCGCCACCATGCCCGGCTAATTTTTTCTATACATATTAGTTGGCCGATTAATTTCTTTCTATTTTTAGTAGAGACGGAGTCTTGTTCTTGCTCAGGCTGGATTCGAACTCCTGACCCTGAGCAATCCGCCCGCCTCGGCCTCCCAGAGTGCTAGGATTACAGGCGTGAGCCACCGCGCCCGGCCTACAGATAGGCCTTTAAAAAATTTTTTTAGATGTTCCCCTCCAGAAGGACTTACTGTGCTGTCTTTGGTCTGTGTGATGTTCCTGCTGGTGGAAAATGGGGAAGAAAGAAAGGGTTGTTTTCATGATTCTCAGAGACTCAAGTCCCAATGTACATTTCAGGAAACTGAGGCTCAGAGAGACCAAGTAACTGGCCATGGTGGAAGATGTGGAAGTAAAATTCTAATTGGAAGCCAGGCGTGGTGGTGCACACCTGTAATCCCAGCAACTCACGAGGCTGAGGTTGGGCGATCGTGTGAGGCCAGGAGTTGGAGAGCAGCCTGGGAAACATAGCAAGATCTCTGTCTCAAAACCAACAAACAACCCAGTCAGATTAGCGTCAGTGCCTGTGGTCCACATGCAGTACTTAGAACTCTGGCTGTCTACCTAAGCGACATCCTGCATGTGATGTGCTCACATGTGATTGTGGTGTCACGCAGGGACCTTGCTGATTTATTTCCCACTGTGCCATCTGCACTTGGAACCGCCTGGTGCATTTTAGGCCATCAATTTGTACTTAACTTCATGGATGAATAGGTAGTAAGGAATCAGGAAATACTGGCTTTTGTCATATTAGTTAGCTGGAGTTCTGGTTTCGAACTCCTGACCTTGAGCGATCCTCCGGCCTCGGCCTCCCAGAGTGCTAGGATACAGGCGTGAGCCACCGCGCCTGGCTGTGTTAGCTTGAGTTCTGAAGACCCTGGTGGGAGGTAGTCAATCTGAGTTTTAGGTCCTGCTCTGATGCCTGTGGGACCAAAACGAGTTCGCAGGCCGAAAGGGGGTGCCCTTATGCTTGGCCAGGGCCATTCCCGGACCCCACTGCGGGGAAGCCGGCACGCCCCCCGACCTGCCCCCGCCCCTCTTTGAGAGAACCCGCGAGGGAGGCGCTGAGTGTGGGGGGCGCGGGAGTCGGGGTGTCTCCAGAGAGCGGGGTGGAGCCGCGCGCCCGGCGGACCGCAGCTCCCGGCACGCCCCGCGCCCGGCCGCGCTTTCCCAGAAGGCCGCGGGAGCGGCGCGCTCAAGGGGCGGGGCGTTCCCGACGTGCCCCGCGGCGCGCCATTAACCGCCGGGTTTGAATCGGGGCTCCGCTCGGCGGCGGCGGCATGGGCGCCCCGACGTTGCCCCCGACCTGGCAGCTCTTTCTCAAGGACCACCGCGTGTCGACGTTCAAGAACTGGCCCTTCTTGGAGGGCTGCGCCTGCACCCCAGAGCGGGTGAGACCGCCCGGCTCCTCGGGGTCCGAAAGGCCCGCCCCGGCCCGCCCCCGGCGAGGCCTTCCCGCCCCGGCCTTCCCCCGGGGCGCTGCGGGCCCCACTGTGGCCGGGCCCGGGGATCCGGGCTGCCCGCCCCGAGCTCCCCAGTCCGCCGCCGACCCTTCCCGGGGGCTGCCGGCCCCTCTGTGGCCGGGCCCGGGGATCCGGGCTGCCCGCCCCAAGCTCCCCAGTCCGCCGCCGACCCTTCCCGGGGGCTGCCGGCCCCTCCCTGCCTGGGCCCCGAGGATCCGGGCTGCCCGCCCCAAGCTCCCCAGTCCGCCGCCGACCCTTCCCGGGCCTGCCGGCCCCTCCCTGCCTGGGCCCCGAGGATCCGGGCTGCCCGCCCCGAGCTCCCCAGGACGCCGACGACCCTTCCCGGGGCGCTGGGGGCCCCACTGTGGCCGGGCCCGGGGATCCGGGCTGCCCGCCCCAAGCTCCCCAGGCCATCGAACGACCCTTCCCGGGGGCTGCCGGCCCCTCCCTGCCTGGGCCCCGAGGATCCGGGCTGCCCTTCCCAGACCCAAACGACCCGTCCCGGGGGCTGCCGGCCTCTCCCTGCCTGGGCCCCGAGGATCCCGGCTGCCCGCCCCACCCTCCCCAGTCCGCCGCTGACCCTTCCCGGGGACTGCTGGCCCCTCCCTGCCTGGGCCCCGAGGATCCGGGCTGCCCGCCCCACCCTCCCCAGTCCGCCGACGACCCGTCCCGGGGGCTGCCGGCCTCTCCCTGCCTGGGCCCCGAGGATCCCGGCTGCCCGCCCCACCCTCCCCAGTCCGCCGACGACCCTTCCCGGGGGCTGCCGGCCCCTCTGTGGCTGGGCCCCGGGGCTCTGGGCCGCCGCGTCCACTCACAACTGCGCTGTCCCTTGCAGATGGCCGAGGCCGGCTTCATCCACTGCCCCACTGAGAACGAGCCCGACTTGGCCCAATGTTTCTTCTGCTTCAAGGAGCTGGAGGGCTGGGAGCCGGATGACGACCCCATGTAAGTCCCTTGAAGCCAGCGTCGATGGGCTTCCAGGCCCTATCTGGAAACTTTTCGGAACTGTGCTCTCGAAAACGATTTGCACTGGAGACAGTGCAGGAGCGAAGGCATCCCAGGCTCGTGGTGTTTCTTAAACGCTGTCGGGAACGGATACCTCTCTGTGTGCCTTGGTGATGCGCACCCCCTCTTCAAATCTGGCCAGAAGGTCCTGGGGTGGATGTTGAAGAAAGTCTCATTCATGCAGGTGCTTGATGCCTTTCAGGTTGGATGGGAATACTTTAGCAGATCCTGTGGTCCTGAACTCCCAGGAATTTCCTAGTGCTTTTCTTGTTTGAGATTTTTTTGAAAAACAAACTTTATTGGTATGTAATCCACACAGCACACACAAAAAATCACCCTTTTAAAGTGCACACTTTTCAGTGTTACGGATTTTTTTCTTCAAGACACGTAGTTATTTGGAAAAAAAATTCTGTGTGTGTATTCTGATGTGCTATATTGTCTCTCTGTAGTTGTAATGCCATGGCCTTTTCTCACTTTGTTTTCCTGTCAGAATCAATTGTTTCCACAACTACAATCTTTTCCCCTAGAGAAACTGTTTATCTTCTTGGTCAGAAACACAGTTGCTGTTTTTTTTCTTGGTATGTTTGCTATTATGATCAAGTGTTGATTGGAATGGCATGGTGATTATACCAGTGATCACTGGGTGAATTTCTAAGTGTTATAATATTTTCAGATTATAGTTACTGTTGGCCATCCTTGTGGACTTTGGGTGACTGTTTTCATTCTGTTAAATAATACTGTTCTTACACTTGTGTTTATATATGTCAAAATAAATAAATAAATAAATAAATAAATAATACTGTTCTGATTAGGACAACAGTTAGCTGTTCAGGGAGAGTCCTATGGCAGAGAATGATGGTATGAGGTAGAGGGGTCCCCTGGGAAGCCTGGCCAATGATGCCTTTGCTCTGAACCAGTGGATCATGTAAAATTCTAGGGAAATGAAATCACTTCAAACAGTTCCTTGAGTACTGTAGAGGGATTTGACTTATACCATATAACACTTTTCCCACTATTGCTAAAGGAGTCCAGATAAAATACATCAACCACAGGATTTGGGGGAGACGTCCACAGAGAGATACCGTGCTAAGTCTTAGCAGCTGAGACAAGCCATGTGGGTATGTGCTTGGGGCACAGCACTGATTCGATCAAGCTCAGACTTAGCACTTCACTCTTGGAGCAAAACAGGCAGGGTATGCTCATGGGGGTGGGCGGGGCCGGGGGGATTGGGAAGTGATGGCTGCTTTCCCCCTTTTATCTGACTTCCTCTGTTGACTTGCTCATGTCTTGATTTTTCTAGAGAGGAACATAAAAAGCATTCGTCTGGTTGTGCTTTCCTTTCTGTCAAGAAGCAGTTTGAAGAATTAACCCTCAGTGAATTTTTGAAACTGGACAGAGAAAGAGCCAAGAACAAGATTGTATGTATTACTACTGGGAATAAGAACTGAAAGCCAATCCTGTTGGATGCCTTTAGTGCTAAACTATCCAGTCCCTCAAAAACACTAGAATGACTCTGTTTTCCTCAGGAAGCATTTTTAAAGCCCTGGAGTGTAATCTTGGGGTTGTGCGGTCAGAAGAACACCTTCCCTGAGGAAAGATGTGTTTAGTGTGAGGTTCCGTGGTTGGTGGGGACCCAGTAGTGTTAGGATTGCCTTCATGCCTCAGTGACCATCTTTATGGGAAGTCACGTGCTTGTATGTTCATGTGTTAGTGGTGTGAGCACAGGATTTGGGGAAGCACAGTGGAGTGCATGGGAAGGCTAAGGAAGAGGCAGCAGTGCGGCTGAACCTCAAGGGGTTTCTGCAGGTGGACCTTGGCTCTTGCCCTGGGACACTGGGTTATCGCGAGAGCAGAAGGCATGAATCCACAAAGAGGTGGCTCCCAAGCAGCCAGGCTTGGAGAATGAGGTGTGCTAGAGAAAACCAGGGCTCCCAGTTAAATTGGGATTTCAGATAATCAGGAAAAATTTCTTAGTATAAAGTATATCCTCACATTTTGTGTAGGTATTTACTAAAAAGTTAGTTGTTTATGTCTTTTTAGAGACGGGGTCTTGCTCTGTCTCTCAGTCTGGAGTGCAGTGGCACAGTTACTGTAACCTCAAGCTTCTGGGCTCAAGTGATCCTCCCTCATCCTCCTGAGTAGCTGGGACTACAGGCACATGCAACCACATCTGGCTCATTTCTTTTTTCTTTTTCTTTTTTTTTTTTTTTGAGACAGAGTCTCGCTTTGTTGCCCAGGCTAGAGTGAGTGCTGTGGCGTCAGCCTAGCTCACAGCAACCTCAAGCTCCTGGGCTCAAGCGATCCTACTGCCTCAGCCTCCCGAGTAGCTGGGACTACAGGCATGCGCCACCATGCCCGGCTAATTTTTTTTTCTATATATATTAGTTGGCCAATTAATTTCTTTCTATTTATGGTAGAGACGGGGTCTCACTCTTACTTAGGCTGGTTTCGAACTCCTGACCTTGAGCGATCCGCCCGCCTTGGCCTCCCAGAGGGCTAGGATTACAGGCATGAGCCACCGCACCCAGCCTTCATCTTGTTTTTAGTAGAGACAGGGTCTTACTGTGTTGCCCAGTCTGGTCTCAAAGTCTTGGGCTCAAATGATCCTCCTATCTTGGCCTCCCAGAGTGCTGGGATCACAGGCGTGAGCCACCAGGCCCGGTGGCATTTTATATTCTTATTTGCTAAATCTGACAGTTCTGTAAAGAACAGACATGGGGAGTGGGTAATGTCCTTGTAGCGAAGCACTGGAGGGGGAGTCAGGACACCCTATTTTATTCCAGCTACTTACAGACTTTGCAAGTTTAAGCCAGTCTTGGTCGTACTTTCCTTCCTACATAGAGGATAGGACCCCCTTCCCCACCACATGGTTTCTGAGGTCCCTTTTCAGCTTGAAAATTGTGTTCCCTTTTAGAGATTAGTATAAAATAATTCCGTCTAATATAGTAGCTTTTAAATACTGAGGACTAAAGTTGTGTTTTGTCGGGAAGAGGGAGAGAAATCAGTGGCCAGTAAAGTGTGTTGTGGGGAAACTAGTTACTCGATTGAGGTCTTGGGAACTGCAGTGTTGGAAGGTGGGCTGGGGAGAGCCTTCCGGGTCAGGGGTCAGCAGACTCCTCGTAGGCCACATAGTCTCTGTTGTATGTTATTCTTTGTTGTTTTTTCATAACCATTTAAATATGTAAAAGCTACTCTTAGCCTATGGGCTGTGCAGGAAAAGGCCTTGATGGGTGGGATGGATTTGGCTGTCAGGCCAAGTTTGCCAAGCCCTGTTCTAGGAGGCAGAGTGGCTTATGCACCTGAGGAACTGTGGTGAGGCAGGTGCCTGAGCCGGGGGTGGGGGTAGCAGCCAGCTTGAGGAGCACTGAGAAGAGCAGAGGAGCTGGGTCGTGGCTGTTGCAGGTGGGAAGACACTGAGTTCTTACATGGTCCTGTTGCAAAATACAGCCACAGAGAAACTTAATTTGTAAGACTTTAGTTTGTAAATACCTGTGATGGGGACAAAATGAAGTACCGAAAGAACCCTGGGTGGCAGAGGTTTTGTCGGTGAGTTTTATTTTTGTTTTTCAATAGTAAGGGTTCTTGTTTTTGCTTCATCCCCCTCCCTTTATTAGAAAATGTATGAAATGGGCCGGGCTTGGTAGCTCACGCCTATAATCCTAGCAGGCTGAGGCGGGAGGATCACTTGAGCCCAGGAGTTCCAGACCAGCCTGGGCAATATCAAGACCCGTCTCTACAAAAAAATAGAAAAATTAGTTGGGTGTGGTGACATGCACCTGTAGACCCGGCTACTCGGGAGGCTGAGGCAGGAGGATCGCTTAAGCCCAGGAGTTTGAGGTTGCTGTGAGCTATGATGACACCACTGTACTCTAGCTGGGGCAACAGAGTGAGACTCTATCTCAAAAAAAAGAAAGAAAACAAATTTAACCTAAGGTGTTTTGGTTTGTTTTTTAATGTGGCAGAGAAGTTAGAGAGAATAAAAAGTAGGATAGGGAGGAGTTCCCTGGATTTGGGTTTGCTGATGTGCTTGTCATTTGCCCCTCAGAGCGCTGTTGGCAGAATGAAATGGTTCAAGCCAGATTCAGGGAGGGACTGGAAGCAAAAGGAGTTTCTGTTTGAGGAAAACGCTGATGTTTGACAGGCTCTGTTTAATTGGACAAGAGGAGGAAGGCTCTGGACTTTTCCTCTAAGAGTTCAGAAACAAGGCAGGGGTGGTTGAGAGCAGGCTGCAGAGTAGCCTGGAGCTGGCTGCACCCGGGCCTCAGGCTCCCCATCTGTGTAATGGGTGTCAGAGCGCTTCCTTGTGGGGACGCTGTGACAACGAATCAGCTGAGATGGTGAGGTAGGTGGCACAGCGCTTGGAACGCACAAAGTGTTCCCTGTGTGTTTCAGTACGAAACGATCAGGAGGCAGCTTGAACTGCAGGTGGCTAAGTTGAATCGGAAATTTGGCCCAGGTGGCTGGGTGTCCACCCTTGCACAGCGCCCAGTTTATTTAGGTGCTAATAAATGTTCCCTTTTGTTTCTTTCTTTTTGATCTTATTTATAGAGTGTGGTTTGGAAGCTCTTATTTCAGGTTCGTGTGTTTATCCTTTATTTCTAGGCAAAGGAAACCAGCAACAAGAAGAAAGAATTTGAAGAAACTGCCAAGAAAGTGCGCTGCGCCATTGAGCAGCTCGCTGCCCTGGAGTGAGGCCTGCGACCTCCTCGCCTGGTCCTGGGGGCTCCTCGTTTCCAAGGCCTGTTCCCAGTGTCTCCAGCCTTTCTCTGGGACACCCCCGCCCCCCAGCAATGCCTTAGGAAAGGAGAACATCAGAACTTTGAATTTAGATATTTCGACTATATTTTTGTTTTCTTTTAAAGTGGCACCAGAGGCTGCTGCTGCCAGTGCAGCTGCTGCCGCCAATTACAGTACCTGATCCTCTTTCTTTCTTTGGTGGTTTTGCTTTTTTCATTCCTGGACCTAGCAGGTGAGACACGGGAGAGGAAGAAGGCAGGGCTGATAGCTTTGTTCCTGTGGCCTCAGGTCTTTGGCTCGCTGTCACTCTCAGAGCCAGTGTGGACTTGGCAGTGCTTGTTGACTCTGAGCGGCAGGTTCCTCACCTGTCACGCACCTGTGCTGCTTCAGCGGGTTCTCTCTTTCTTTTTCCATACCCCCCTCCCCCATTAGTTACTCGATTTTTGTGTGATGAGGGGGGAAGCTCCTCCTAATGTTTTGAACATGGTTTTCCCATTTTGTTTGAAGTATTATTTCACAAAACAGCGCAGATGACAGCTGGAAACAAGCACAAAGCCATTCTAAGTCACTGGGGAAAGGAGGGCGAGCATTAGGTGGACCTGGAGATGAAGCGAGGTGGCAGGAAACAGCTAGCAGATCTCATTTATGAAATTGCTGCACGATTAGACAGGCCTCGTGAGCCGTAGGGCACACGCCGGCTGTTCCCTCAAAAAGGCAGTGGCCTGAATCCTTTTTAAATTACTTGGCTCGGCGCTGCGGGGACTGGCGGGGCTGCTGCAGGCCGTGTGTCTATCACCCTGGCCAGGCTGTGCGGGTTGGCTGGCTTCCGATGCTGCTCTGTCCTGTCCGCACATCTGTCACAGCGGGGTGGTGGGAGGCGCGCGGCTCCAGTCCCCACGGGCCAGCTCCCCCGGCTGAGGCCTGATGTTAAGATAATTTGGTTTTACCCTCCTTCATGAAGTAAAGCTGCAGGGCGGGTAGTTACGGCTCTGCTTCGAACCTCTGGAGGGTATCTTGGTTGTTTGTGAGAAATAAAAAGCATGTCATTTCAAACAGGGCTGCAGACCCTACTGGGTTCTTAAGATATTGTTGGTTTTCCGTGGTGGGGCCTCGTAGCCTGCAAGCCGAGCCTCCCTGGTGGTGAGGGTGCCTCCTGCACGGGAGCAAAGCCAGCCTCGCGCTCCCCCCGGCGCCACTTGACCCCAGACCCATTTGTACCGCCTGGACTCCTGTGGAAATGCACCGCTGGCTTATTTATTTTTGCCACGTCTCAGAGAGCGAGATGTGTTTATCCCTCTAAACTTGGAGAATATTGCAGTGGTTTTTGTTAGGGGAAAAATGCGCTCCAGCCACTATGCTCATCTAAGCTGCTTGCTGTTTTTATTTGTGCCAGTCTGTAAGTGCATGCTTCACTTTAATAACTGGTGCTCACAAGTCGGCTTTGTAGAGAAGCTGGAAGAAATCGTTTTGTCCTCAGTCCCCTTGCATGCTGGGCGATGATGCGGATTGCGGCTTTTGTGCCCCTGTGCTGTGGGCGAGGTCGAGTTGGAGCTGCCCCTCTCAGTCCACCCTCCCACGTTCCCTCTTCTAGAAACTTGTTTCTTTTTCTTTTTTTTTTTTTTTTTTTGAGGCAGAATCTTGCTTTGTCACCTAGGCTAGAGTGCAGTGGTGTCAGCCTAACTCTCACAGTAACCTCAGACTCCCAAGTAGAGGTGTGCAGCACCACGCCTGGCCGATTTTTTCTATTTTTTTTTAGTTGTCCAGCTTATTTTTGTTTCTATTTATTTAGTAGAGACAGGTCTCGCTCTTGCTCAGGCTGGTCTTGAACTGCTGACCTCAGGAGATCCTCCTGCCTCGGCCTCCCAGAGTGCTAGGATTACAGGCATGAGCCACTGTGCCCAGCCTAGAAACTTGTTTTCTTTTTCTTTCTTTCTTTTTTTTTTAATTTTTATTTCTGATCACCATATACAACCTGAAGAGAAACTTGTTTTCTAAAGGCGTATTTGTCACCAGACCTCAATGACTGCCAGCATTTGAAAGGTTAATCATATCTATTAATAAAGCCTGAGGCCCTTGTCTAAGGGCAACCGCCTCAACTTTCTTTCAAACATGTGTCAGCTTCTCTGGCTCTCTGAGTCGGTGGAGTCTGGGGAGTGTTGTAGGTCGGGGCTCTGGCTGGCAGTTGGGAGGGGGATTCACAGGCTGCCAAGCTGGGTTGGAATGGCAGGTTAGAGCCCTAAGGGCCAGAAGGGAGTGGAAACAGCAGGGTGTTGTGCAAAAGGGTGCCTGCGGCTGAGGGCATGCCAAGCTGGAGCTGCACACTGTGGCTGTCTCACTTAAAAAGAACACACAATTGCCAGTAAAGCCTAATGTGATTTTATCTGCATTTTATTTTATTTTATTTATTTATTTATTTTTTGAGACAGAGTCTCACTTTGTTTTCCAGGCTAGAGTGAGTTCCCTCCGTGGTATCAGCCTCACAGCAACCTCAAACTCCTGGGCGCAAACAATCCTTCTGCCTCAGCCTCCCGAGTAGCTGGTACTACAGGCATGTGCCACCATGCTCGGCTAATTTTTTTTTTCCTATATATATTACTTGGCCAATGAATTTCTTTCTATTTATAGCAGAGAGGGGGGCTCACTCTTGCTCAGGCTGGTTTCGAACTCCTGACCTTGAGCAATCCTCCCACCTCGACCTCCCAGAGAGCTAGGATTACTGGTGAGCCACCGCACCCTGCCTTTATCTGCATTTTATTTATTTATTTATTTATTTTTTCTTTTTAAGCTGTTACTTCTGATGGAATATCTGCATTTTAAAATGCGGAAGTAGAGACTAAAGAGGTAAAATAACTGTCCAGGATTATAGAAGTAGTATTAAAAGTTTTAGGCCTGCAGTTTGAATCCAGGCAGTATGGCTGCAGAGCTGGGCCCTCACTGCTTGACAATCACTGGCCTTAGGTGTGATCAGCCGCCTGGTTCAAGAGAGGGAGGGCTGTCTTTAAAGTGTCCCCATTCTGTTTTCAGAAAGTCAAATGGAACAGAAACCCACTTTCCAAAGCTTCCAGGATCCTTACCATTCAACATTTTAGCCTTTTTTTTTTTTTTTTTTTTGAGACAGAGTCTCACTTTGTTACCCAGGCTAGAGTGAGTGCCATGGTGTCAGCCTAGCTCACAGCAACCTCAAACTCCTGGGCTCAAGTGATCCTCCTGCCTCAGCCTCCCGAGTAGCTGGGACTATAGGCATGTGCCACCATGCCCGGCTAATTTTTTTCTGTATATTCTTAGTTGTCCAGCTAATTTCTTTCTATTTTTAGTAGAGACAGGGTCTTGCTCTTGCTCAGGCTAGTCCCGAACTCCTGAGCTCAGAGGATCTGTCGGCCTCCGCCTCCCAGAGTGCTAGGATTACAGGCGTGAGCCACCGCGCCCGGTCTAAGAAGGATCTAGTCTTTTTTTTTTTCTTTTTCTTTTTTTCCAAGAAACAAATGAAACCTTTATGATCTCTTGTCTTGACTTAGGTGAATCTAGCTCTTAACAAAGCAGAGAACCAACTGGGCTGTGGGTCTTCTCTTCACTGGACTTGGCCTATCATATTCGTGCCCGCTTTCAGCTGGATGGGACTAGACTGGGGCCTTGGCTTCTGGGGTTTCTACCGGGTGTCCCAAGTGGTGACATTGATCCATGTGTTTCCTCAGATATTTGCCTCTGGCTGCACCGTGCGACCGGTGCTGAAGCCAGGAGAGCTGGGTCTTGCAGTGAGCTCACGGGTTTCTTGTCCTTGTTTTCCAAATGGCGGGAAGACAGGTCAGCAGGTAGCAAAGGCCTGCGAGATACCAAGATGAGAGCGATTAACCGCTTTGGGTGGCAACAGGACAGGGTCTCACCAAGCTGCGTCCAAACCTATGGAGCAGGCGGCTGGGTGGACCAGGAAGGGACAGGTGTGCATGTGCATTCCTGTAAGGGGGGAAGGGATGTGGCCCCAGGAGCATCTGCCTGATTCCCCGTCAGCAAAACCCTACCGGAGCTTGCCAGGCTCTCTGGACAGGTGAGGCCGAGGCGGCCGAGTTGAGCCCCTCGGGCCTGTGAGTTGTGCTTGGGGATGAGACCGCCCAGCTGTGCCTCCCAGTCAAAGGGCTGTCTGCGCAGAATGGAAGGCAGCTTTCCAACCTGTGACCACAGCCATCTGAGAGCCCTTTGGAATGTTTGGTTTCCACTAGAACAGTGTCAAATCTACCAGGATGGATTAGCTGCCTAAGAGACCCTCAGCGAATGAATTCGCCTGTTGGGTAGGGTCATTCGGTGAGGTTTTTTCTGTTGCAAGATATCTGCCAAAAGCAGCGACGTTGTTTGTGGTGTGGCTGATGCCAAGCTGAGCTGATGGTTTCAGCTGCTTCCCCTGCCCCTCGATGAGGCAGTGAAGAGATGTGTCACCAGCCTGAAGCAGGGCTCATGTGCCCATGGCCATGGCTGGGCTGGGCATCCTGTTCCTCTGACCTCTGGCATTTGGTAGTTAAATGATGTGTTTTAAAGAAAAGAGGCCTGGATGCAGCCTTGTTTTTTGTCACTTGTAATTGGAATTTCTTCCATCAAAAGGCCATCCCTGTCCCTGATTTCATTGGCAGTGGTCTGATGCCGGCTTTGAAGAGATTCTGCCAGCCTGTAGGCAGGCTTGGCGTTTTATCTCGGCTGATGAAAGAAGGATGAATAATGAAAAATAATGGGTCGTTCTAAAGTGGTACCTTTCAGACTGCGCTAGGTGTAATTTGGGTCTATCTCAAGGGAAGTAGACTAGTGGAATTCATCAAAGTAGCCCTTGAGGACAAGACAGCACCCATCTGGGTTTAAAACGCTGAACCCAGGCTTCAAAGCAGACAGGGTGTGGACTGCTAACCTGCCCTGCAGCATGAGAGAAACTCGAGTCCCTTCCACAGAGGCCGGTGGCTCTGTGTTGCCTGTTGCTGAAACCTCCCTCTAGGTAGCATGGCCTCAAACAGTGCCTGTCTAGGGCCTTGACAGCTGAATTCTTTTTTTTTTTTGAGACAGAAGGCTTCGTTGCCTGGGGTTGGGGTGCCGTGGTGTCAGCCTGGCTCACAGCAACCTCAAACTCCTGGGCTCAAGCAATCCTCCTGCCTCAGCCTCCCGAGTAGCTGGGACTACAGGCATTTGCGCCACCATGCCCGGCTGATTTTTTCTATATATTTTTAGTTGGCCAATTAATTTCTTTCTATTTTAGTAGAGACGGGGTCTCACTCTTGCTCAGTCTGGTTTTGAAATTCTGACCTTGAGCGATCCACCTGCCTCACCC
This sequence comes from Microcebus murinus, assembly GCF_040939455.1. Taxonomy (NCBI): domain Eukaryota; kingdom Metazoa; phylum Chordata; class Mammalia; order Primates; family Cheirogaleidae; genus Microcebus; species Microcebus murinus. The sequence goes on from NC_134121.1 coordinate 59,833,165, forward strand.
TCCCAGAGTGCTAGGATTACAGGCGTGAGCCACTGTGCCCGGCCTCGACAGCTGAATTCTGTCCTGCTTAAGCTTTATGTGGGTGCAAAGGACAGATGCTCTCGGGGGGGGGGGGGGCTGTCGTTGGGGAGGCGCATGGTGGCGCATGCAGTCAGACGGGTTCCTGTTCTTTCTCCCGAAACACAGTTCACACAGGAGGTTTCCACCCAACTAAAGTAATACCGATCCTTGTTATATTTCTTTATTGTGAGGTAAACATTAGGTGACCAGAGTTCTCATTATTCACCATTCTTTCCCTAGCCTTAGCAGCGTCTGGGGCTGGAAGGAGGCCTGGGGAGAAGCTGCCCTACCTCCTACCCCTCCTGCCTTTGTAGGGGCTGCTGCCCTCTGAACACCTTCAGGTCCAGCTCCCAAGAGAGAAGGGCTCCCAGCGCAGGGGCCGTGGGCAGGGGTCGCCAGCTCCAGGGGCTGTCAGGCACCTGCACTGATGCAGCCAGGAGAGCCCGGGGCCGCCCACGTGCCCCTACGGTCTCTGGTGCGGGTGTATGGAAAGATGGACAGCCTACAACAATTCTGTGCGGCTCTATTTAAATTCTGTTTGAAATAGTGTTTCAATAACTGCTGGGATTGTTTTTCCTTCTGACTATATTCCTCAAACCAAGAAGAGCCCAGCAGAGGAAAAAATGTCCAAATAATCTGAGATGAGAGCCCTGGGTCGACCTTGAAGGGCCACCATAAGTGTGATGTCCACCCCCTATCTGCAGGCTCCACCCAGCCAGTGCAGTGACCCAGAGGAGCACCTGAGATTTAACCCCAGACCACCCACCAGGGCTGCCTGGCCTGGCCCTCCCAACCATCACTATGATGGGTACCTTGCCCCTGGCTGGAGGCCTCCTCTTGGCTCCTCTGCCTCCCTCCACTCCTGTTCTTGACGGTTCTTTGTGCATGTTTGCTCCAGGAGTGACCATGCGGCACAGGCTGGCCTTGCTGGATGTGCATTTGTAATCAGGAACAAATCTCAAGCAAGGCGTTTTCCTTCTGAAGCAGCCTCCTTGCCCAGCCTGCCGAGGCCCTGGTCCACCCCCTGCACTTCCCTGGGCCCCATCTGGTTGGTGCTCAGGGATAAGACCAGGGTCCCAGGGCCAGCGGGACCTGCCACACGTCCCTGTCAGTCAGGGCTCAGATGCTCCCAGGAACTGCAGGACCGGGGTCCTGCTGAGCATCCTCTGGACCAGCCTCAGGCCAGACCCTTCCTCCTCCCCAGCTCTGCACAGCCCGGCCAGGCAGGCACATCCCCTCCGCTGCTGGAGAACCAGAGGTTTCGAGAGATTAAGAAATCTTCTTGGCTATAAAAAAAAAGAGAAAGAAAACAGAAATATGCCCGGGGCACAGCGGTGGGCGTTGGTAGTCTCAGCTATGGGGGAGGCCAAGGCGAGGGGATGGCTTGAGCCCAGGAGTTCAAGGCTGCAGTGAGCTGTGATGACGCCACTGCACGCCAGCCTGGGCGACAGAGCGAGACCCCGTCTCAAAAACAAAACAAACCAAAAAAGGAAATACGCCCAGGAAAACCTGCGGCCAGCCAGCCGTGGGGACACAGGGATTTGAACCCAGGCTGCGGAACAGCCACCTGCGACTCTGCGACTCTGCCCCTTCCCCGAGGGACGAGCTCCGCGGCCGCCCGCAGAGAGGTGGGAGCGGCTTCCCCGCGAACCGAGGGGCCGCGCGAGGCCAGCGGCGGCGGGAGTGGCCGTGCCCGGAGAGCCTTGGCGCGCCCGCCCCGGCGGCACGGCCCCATGGCCCGGCTGGGCGCGCTGCTCCTGGCCTCCGCCCTGGGCGCGCTGCTCAGCTTCGCGCTGCTGGCCGCCGCGGTGGCCAGCGACTACTGGTACATCCTGGAGGTGGCGGACGCCGGCAACCGCAGCCGCGGGCCCGGGCGCGCCGAGCAGCTGTCCTCGCACTCCGGGCTCTGGCGCATCTGCGAAGGTAACCGACCCTGCCCGCCTCCCTCCAGCGACCCTCTCCTCCGCCCTGCCCGCCCGCCCTCCTGCAGACCTCCTCCTGGTGCCTCGGACCCCGCGGGCTCTCTCGGGCTGAGGGGTGGTGCGGAGGAAGGGGCTCCTGCCCAGGCAAGCCAGGGGCAGGAAGTGGGAGCAGGGCAGGCACTGTATGGCCCTGTCAGGGTCAGGGTCAGGGTCAGGGTCGTGAGAACCTTCCTGAGCGGAAACCGGGACCTGGGGCTGTCCCCTGGCTTCTGGAGCCTGTCTGGCGCAGACCTGGGGCAGCAGGCCCCCTGAAGCTGGCAGGGGCTCTGCCACTTGTTTGCTGCTGGGTGACCTGAGATCTTGTTCAGGGACTCAACCCCCAAGTCCCTGGGATGGGGAGAGAAGGGAACATTCCCAGGAGCCCAGGCACTGCCTCCCTGGGAGACTGGGTCACAGCAGGGGGGAGGGGGAAGGAAAGGCTGGGCTCCTGGGTGCAGGTGGGTGTGGGTGGGTGCAGGTGAGGTGGCTGTTCTTGCCGCCGCTCTGCAGGGGCAGCCACAGAGACCCCGGTGCGCCCTTCCTGGAGAAGGGGCTGTGGCAGTGCATGTAGGGGAGGGAGGCCCCGTGTGTATAGCTGGGCAGGACTCCCTCCAAGTGACGGGAGTTGGTGCTCGCTCACCTTGCCTGGGGCTCAGACCCAGCAGCCTCCGGCGTGGCAGGGGTTTCAAACACCAGGTCCAGGGGGGAGGAGGGGTTCCCAGCAGGCTGGAGTGGCCACGTGCCCCCCGCTGCTGCCCCTCACAGCCCCTCCTGACCATGTGGGGGCAGTCTGGGAGCTTCCCAGGCACAGGGCGAGTGCTGGGGTGGAAAGGATGCAGGCGAGTGTGTGTGCATGTGTGAACAAGTGTGTATGTCCATATGAATGTGTGTGCGACTGTGTGTGCACGTGTGTGAACTAGTGTGTATATAAATATGAATGTGTGTGTGAGCGTGTGTGCGACTGTGTGCGTGTGAATATGAGCGTGGGGATGCGAGTGCTTGTGAGCGTACGTGTGACTGAACGTGTGAGTGTGTGAGCATGTACTGCGTGAGCGTGTGTGTGTGTGTGTGTGTGTGTGTGTGTGGTGGAGGCAGCTGGGGACCAGGGATGGAGCTGTTCATCCATGTGACAGACTGTGCCTCCTGACGCACACGTGTGTGTATGTGCAGATGACTGTGCATGTGTGTGACAGTCAGAGAGCACACATGCCCAATGACATGAGCCGTGAAGAGTCCGGAGTGAGAGGCTTCCCAGCGAGCCCATTTTGCACCTTTTTCCTTTCAAGCCAAGCCAGATTTCCACACGGGACCACACTGTAGCAGCCCTGCCTGAGGGCTTCCCCAGGGGTCTCCATGGAGTGTTTGAGACCCCAAACGGGCCTCTGTGGGGCTTGGCTTGGGTGTGGGGATAAAGGATATGAAAGCCCTTGGGCCTCCCATCCCTCTTGGGTCCCCGACTCCGAGTCCCGAGGAGCGGCTGGCCCTGCGGTGGCGGTCGGCCCTCAGCTCCGGTGGGTCCCCCGTGCCTGGCCCCGGGCTCGGCATCCCTGCTTTCCAGGGCGGAACAGCTGCATCCCGCTGGTGGACCCCTTCTCCAGTGAGAGCCTGGACGCCTCCAGCCCGGTGCAGCATCTCGTCGGTGAGTCCGGCCCGCCTGTCCCGTCCTCCCCAAGTCCTCCGGCAAGGCCGATCCCAGGCACCCCCGTCCCAGACCGGCAGAACCACTTCCGGCTGGCCCGGCACTTCCCAGAGGACATTTCCACATGCACCCGCCTCGGTGCTCCGCTGTGGGCACCCAGGCACCTGACTCCCAGCCTGCCCACCCTCCCTGTCCCTCGGTTTCCCTTACAGTGGCAATGGCTGGCCCCTCTGTCACTGGGGAAAGTGAGGCAGTCCTGAGCGTGGCTGTGTCTTGTGGGCCCCACTTGGGGACTCCCCTTTGTCTTTCCAAATGGGCTGCTGGTCTGCCTGGCTGGCGTCACCCCCCTGGTGGGCTGGCGGACACGTGTGTCTGCTGCCCCAGAGAGGCCTGGGGCGGGGGCGGGGAAGTGCCCAGGAAGCCTCCCCTGGCCCCAGGAAGCCTGTGCCACCGTGGAGAGCTGGCCACTGGGAGGGGCCGGCAGTTCCCCTGCACGGGGAGAGGGTGGAGCGGCACGTCTGCTGTCCCTGCGCTGACCGGCGCTGAGCTCGCCCCACTGTCCCGTGGGGCCTGGCCGGTGGGCCGGGCCTGAAACCCCTCTCCCGCAGCGCTGCACCGCACTGTCATGGTGGTCCTGCCCCTGAGCCTGGTCCTGCTGGTGTGCGGCTGGGTGTGCGGCCTGCTCAGCTCCCTGGCCCGGAGCGCCCTGCTGCTGCTTCTCACAGGCTGCTACTTCCTGCTGGGGGGTGAGTCCTGGGGCCCCGGGGGCCAGCCGGAAGGATGGGAGCTCGGTGGGTCCCAGTAGCAGGTGCTGCCTCTCCTCTGCCTCCTTGCCCGCTCCCCTCTGGGCTGGTGCGGGACCTGGGCCCACCCGGGGTTGGAGCCACAGCAGGTGGTCCCTGGGGGGCCCTGGGGCCTGAGAGGGCTTCTAGTTGTGGGGTCAGAGCCAGGGACAGGCTTGGTGCCAGGGTGTGGGGGCATCAGGAGCTGCACAGGGACCCCAGGACCTGCTCTGCTGGGTCAGATCATGCTGGGGGGCGTGGGCCAGCCCCCACCGCTCTCTTCCCATTCCCAGACCATCCTGGGAGGAGCAGGGCGGGCCGGGTGAGAGGGGCATCAGAGTCCTTGACATTGACCCCAGCCCAGGCCCAGGTGTTACTAGTGAGGGTCTACCCGCTGACCCGGGCCCAGCACTGACCGCCTGCTGGCGCTGGGCCAGTGCTCCCCGGGGGCTCCTCAGTCCCCCCTCACACGTGGGGGATTGCAGGCTTGGAGGGGTCTGAAGATTTGCCGAGGTTGGGGGTCCCCTCTCTGCCTTTTGGTGCAGTCTGCCCAGCCGCCGTCTCCCGACTGCCAAGGCTGGTGGCCCTGCTGGTCAGCGCCAGGCGGGAGCCGGGTGGTGTCTGAGGCCAGCTCCACTCTCAAGCCGTGGCCGCAGGGACCAGACCACTGGGGCTGGGGCGTCCTCCAGGCGGGCCTGCTTCCCTGGACTTTGGGAGGCCTTGCTGGGGGGCTGACTGGGAGCCTACAGCGGGGGACGCCCGTGGCCTTGGTTTTGGTAACAGGCCACTTGAAACCAGCATTGAAGTCAAGGTCTCCTCTGGACAATGAAATCAGGGGAACCAAACTGTCAGCTGTGACCCTCACCCTGGAGACTGTGAGTGTTCAAAATCCAATTAAGAGGACCCTTGGAAGCCAGCTGCAGGCGTGATTAGGTTGGTTTTGTAACTAGGAGACACCAGCTCCCCTTGCTCAGGGTCCAGCCACTGCTTCCCTCACTCGTTGGTCCCGTGGGACTGGGTCAGCTGCACACAACTCTCAGGGGCCACCCCAGGTGGTCCGGGTAGGGCCAGGGCAGGCACAGCGGGCAGCAGCACAGAGAGCTCTGAGGCAGGGATGTCACCCCAAGGGCACCTGCCTAAGGCCAGCTCACCTGGCGCTCCCCCCATTAGCATGGAAGAGGGGGAGAGAGATGGAGGGGTCCAGGATGGGTTGGGGTGCCCTTCCCTGAGACAGGACCATGTGAGGACAGGGTGGACAGACAAGGCCTGGAGTGTCGAATCCCACTGCGACTGCCCTGCTCAGGACTGCAGGTGCCACCCCAGGTAGATGTCTTCTGGGGCTCTGATGTCTGCCAGGAGCTGAGCCTGGGCTCCATCTCCAGGGAGAGTCGGGTGGGGGCTCGGGTGGGGGCCCCAGCGTGTGAGCTTGCCCTTGCCCCTGCTTGGGTAGAGGGTCGTGTCCTCGGCCAGGCCAGATAGAGGCAGCTGGGGTTTGGAGGGGGCTCAGCTGGTGGGGCGGGGTCTCGGGCTGCAGCTGGGGCCAGTGCTGCGGGCTAAGACAGACGCCTCCTGCTGCCTGGGCCCCTACTGGGGGATGACCGCCCCCCACGGCCTCTCCCAGCGCCCACTTCATTCTATTTGGCTTCACATTCTGCCCAAAATTAAGTCCATAACTTCTGCTCTGCCCTCCCTGGCCCGGGCTGCAGCTGTGTGTGTCCTCGCTCCCGCTGCCTCCCTCCCTCCTCCTGTCTGTGGTCCTCCAGGCGCAGAGGACCATGGTGAGAGTCAGGCAATAGGGGACCCCAGGGCTGTGCCCCTTCTCTGGTCACCAGTGAGGTCTAGACCTGCCCTTGAATGTCAGCCGTGTCAGTCACCTGTCCTTGGCTGGCAGTGCCCAGAGGGCACACCGTGCACCCAGGAGGTGCCTGTCGGGGGATCAGGGCCACCTGCCCCCAGCCATCATTTCCTACAGGTGGCACCGAGGGCAGGCTCTGCTGTCGGCCTGTAGCTGGGGACAAGGGGTGCGCCCAGGCTGGTCCCCCTGAACACGCAGACAGGAAAGGCCCTGGAGGCCGTGGGCTGAGGCCTTTGTTCAGCTCTTTGCTGCACCCTGAACTGCCAGACAAAGGGTCAGCTGGCACCTGTCACACTATGCAAAGCCAGGCTTCCCTCCCTGAAGTCGGCTCTGACCACATGGAGGGTCGGAGGGAGGAGGGCCCAGGCAGGGGTCCTCCCCTGCAAAGGCAGGGCTGTGGGAGCTGGAGGAAGAGCCCAAATCTCAGACCAGGGAGGGCGGGGCGCTCTGGAAGCAGGGCAGGGGAGGGCGAAGGAGTGAGGGAGAGAGGGTCAGAGGTGAGGGCAGGTGAGGAGCTCTGGGCAGAGCCCTAGTCGCCCCAACTGCCAGCAGAGGTCACTGGCTATTCGTGTGTGTGCGTGTGCATGTGCGCGTGTGAATGTGTGCACGTGTGCGTGTGTGCATGTGTGTTAGGGATGAGGGGGGGATACAGTGTGCAGGCATTCTGTAGTGGGGACCATGTGTTGGGGTGCAGGTGGTGCTGTCTGCAGGGGGTTTTGTGGGGTGAGGTCTCTGGGGTTTGGGGACTGAATTGGAGCCTCTAAAGCTCCATCCCCCAAACCTCGGAGTCAACCACCTTTGGCGTCTGTCCCCACCCGGCCCCCAGGGGTCAAGTGGAGCCTGGGAGTTGGGGGGCAGGCAAGGGGCAGTCAGGGCTGACCAGGAGAGGGGACGGTGGAGCAGGGCCGAGTCCGCAGGCCGCCTGGGCGGGGTCCTGCCGCAGCAGACGCATGGAGTAGCCGTGTGCCCTTCTCCCCCAGGTGCCCTGACCCTGGTGGGGATCAGCGTCTACATCGGCTACTCGCACCTGGCCTTCGCGGAGACGGCCCGCCAGTACGGCCCGCAGCACGTGCAGGGCGTCCGCATCAGCTTTGGCTGGTCCGTGGCCCTGGCCTGGGGCTCCTGCACCTCGGAGGCGCTCAGCGGCGCCCTCCTGCTCACGGCTGCCTGGGCTCTCAGCCGGCCGGTCGCCCCCCACTCTGTGGTCGTCTGAGCCCCAGCAGGCAGGCCATGGCGAGGAGAGGGCTCAGGTTCCTTTGGCCACTGGCAGGAGGTGGAGTCCTGGATGGGAGGGAGCCCGGGGTGGCAGGGCTGGGGGCAGAGCCAGGGCTCCAGGCTGCTTTTGGCACCCTGGGTGTTTGGGGGGGCTCCCCTGCCCCGTTTAGGGGTGTTAGGGACTAATTGGTTTAACAGTGGCTTAGGAGAAAAGCGAGTCCAGAAAGAGGAAGCAAGTGGCCCTGGGGGGCACAGGGTGTGTGGCAGTCAGGTGGGGGTGCCGCAGGCTCCCAGGTGCTCAGCGTGTGCTCTTGCCTGCCGAGGGTATGGCCTGCACCCGCACGTCCCTGGACAGTCCCCTGTGCCACCGCTGCCCCCATTCCTAGGACCTGGGGCAGTCCAGGGAGAGAAGGGGTTGTCATGCTGGGCGCTGAGGGCTCCCCTCTCTCCAGGCCCCAGTAGCCCTACTCAGTGTTTCCTGTTTTTCCCATTTTACAGAGGGGAAGACTGAGGCCCAGAGCAGCCAGGGACCCACCCAGATCACGCAGAGCTGGGTGCCCTTGCTGGCCAGGGGCCTCCCAGCCCTGCTCTGTCCACTCTCTCCAGAGGGCAGGTGCTGGTGGGGAGGAGGCGGGGACAGGCCCGGGAGCCCCCGGGGTTTGCAGGTGGTGGGAGCTGAGTGCACCTGCCGCTCTTGGAGGGTGACTGTCCCCACGTGCGTCCAGGCGCTCAGACCCCTTGTCTAGGGGCAGGCCGCCATGCCCTCTGGCCCTGGCCTCCCGCTCTGCAGCACCCTGAGTGCCTGGTGCCCCCCCACTGAAGTGGCAGGCGTGGGGGTCCCAGTGGGTGGGGTGGGCTGGGGGAGTGTGCCCTGGCAGAGGAGTGTGAGCCTGTCCTAGGCCCACAGGTAGCCTGGGTGAGGGGCTTCTTAGCCAGAGGGCCCAGGCCCGAGGGTCACTGCTGGGCAAGGGCAAGATAGTGAACAGGGACAGCCAGCCCACGCCTGACCCGCCAGGGCCAGAGAGGCTGGGGCATGCCTGTTTGTATGTCAGTGGCCAGCAGGGTGGCTGCAGGAGGGTCCCAGGGGCTGTGCAGCACCTGGAAGCCCCATTTTGGGTGCAGGGGTCCTTCCTGAGCCTGGGGATGTGTGCGGGGCAAGGTGGCAGCCCCTCCCTCTCCCTCCATGCCTCAAGGTGACAGGAAGCTCCTGGGGGCCCAGGGGAGCTGGCACTGTTTTGGCAGGACCCACCGAGGACACAGAGCTGGGAGGAGAGTGGGGCCTTCCCTTCCTCCCCAAGTTTGAACATTTACCGTTCCATGTGCGAGCACGTGCCAACTCGTCTTTAAATAAATCAGCTGGTGGTGTGTGCCGTGTAAGCCATTTATTTTCCTCTTAGAGGTTTTCAAAACAGATACTACATGCCCATGTTGCACAAATAGTGCAAGGGCGAACCGACCCTGTTACCAGCTGTTCGCACAGCCCCCCAGACGTGGCCTCTGTGCATGTGTGTGTATGTGGCCATCTGTGCAGAGACGTCCCGTGTGTGTATGTGTGTGTGTGTATGTGGCCATCCGTGCAGAGACGTCCCGTGTGTGTGTGTGTGTATGTGGCCATCCATGCCCAGACGTCCCGTGTGTGTGTGTGTATGTGGCCATCCGTGCAGAGACGTCCCGTGTGTGTGTGTGTGTGTGTGTGTGTGTGTGTGTGTGTGTGTGGCCATCCATGCAGAGATGGCCCTGTGTTTGCACACGCATGTGTGTTCACGTCTGTCTGGTGACGTGTTCTGCAGACACAGGCTGCTGCTCATTCTCAGGCCAGCGCAGGGAGGGAGGAGGCCCTGGGCCTCCGAGTTGGGCGAGGGGCTGGCTCGGTGGGCAGGTCCTGCCAGCTTGGGGGGAAGGTTCTGGGCCTCCCCTCGCCCTGCCCTCAGCGCCATGGCCCCTGCCGAGGAGGTTCCGCTGTGGGGCCGCAGGGGACCCGGGGTGTGAGTTTAACCCAGGGCCTCCCTGACTGCAGGTGGGTTTAGGATCTGGTAGGGGTACCGCCTGCCCCTTCCCTTCTGGAACAAACCTGCCCACCTCGGTGCCACCCTCACTCCCAGATCATCCACAATAAAGACATACCACTTTGTAAGCAGAAAATTTTATTTTACTTTTTAAAGGAAAACACGTGTATTGGATGAGTATAAGACAAAGTCTAAGCCCTGACCACGGCAGTTGGAAGCCTCGCCGTCCAGTGAGCCTCACCGTCCAACTCCCACGTCCCTTCCCGCTGTCCTCCCACGGCTTCCTCACGCACTGCCCTGAACTGGGGGGGGCTCCTGCTGGCCAGATGGCCCCCCGCAAACGGCCCGCCTATGCCCTGGGAGCAGAGGCCCTGCCCTGGCTGCCACTGGGCTGCAGTGAGGGAGTCCCACCTGTCCCTGCACCCTCAGGCACCCTGTGCCACCCACGGGTGGCGCTCAGGTTTGCTGGTGCACGGCACAGCTCGTTGGGCAGCCGCCCAGCCCCCTCACCAGCAGCATGGTGGCCTCCACGGCAGCGGGCTCCACCGAGCCGACAGGCGACAACAGTTCCTGGAGTCCTGGGCCAGGTCCTGACCCGAGCACAGCCGACCCCGGGCCCTGCCTCTGACCCCACCACCCAGCATGGTCACCTGCCAGGCAGCGGGCAGCCCAGCCCCGAGAGGAAGAGGACCCTGTGTCCTGACATGGCCTTTTTTTTTTTTTTGAGACAGAGTCTCGCTCTGTTGCCCAGGCTAGAGTGAGTGCCGTGGCGTCAGCCTAGCTCACAGCAACCTCAAACTCCTGGGCTCAAGCAATCCTCCTGCCTCAGCCTCCCGAGTAGCTGGGACTACAGGCATGTGCCACCATGCCCGGCTAATTTTTTGTATATATTTTTAGTTGGCCAATTAATTTCTTTCCATTTATAGTAGAGACGGGGTCTTGCTCTTGCTCAGGCTGGTTTCAAACTCCTGACCTCAAGCAATCCGCCCGCCTCGGCCTCCCAGAGTGCTAGGATTACAGGCGTGAGCCACCGCGCCCGGCCCTGACATGGCCTTTGCAGTCACACAGACTGGGCTCTGCTACGTGTAGCTGTGCAATCTTCGGCAGATCAGTTGACCTCTCTGGGCCTCAGTTTCCTCATTGGTGAAGTGGGGATGCGATGAGCAGATGAAAGACCCCAGTTCAAGGCTAGATTCTGCCAGATTCTGCAGAGACTGACAGCTACGGACATCCTCCCACACACCCAATCTCTGAGTGCTTCCTGGTGCCGGGCTCTGCACTGGGTGGGGGCTGGTAAAGCAGCCCCCGGGGCCCACCCTGGTGACTGGGCGCCAACCCTCCGCATCCTGGAGCCCTGCAGGGTGCAGCTGTGCTAGGGATTTGGGCCCTGCTGCAGAGGACCCCCCCCCGCAGGGCGCACCCCGGGCCCAGTCAGGGGGAGAAAAGGGGAGGGAGGGCGTGAGGCCCAGCCGGGCACCGCTGGCGAATCCCTGGGCGTTCTCATGGTCCCTCAGCAACACCTCCTCTGCGTCCGCCAGTCCCAGCAGGGCAGCACCCCCGCCTGCCGAGTGTCCCACCCAGGGCTTTCTGGAGGCGTCAGGCTTCTGTGATTAAGTTATTGGGCCCCACCAACCAGAGCCCCCACTGGGGCGCCCAGGCCTCTCTAACGCCCTGGGGGTTAGAGAGGAAAGACTTCCAGCAGCCACCTCGGCTGCACCCCTGTCCTTGGGCCGCTAGAGGGCAGATGCCATCTGGGGGTTGTTAAAGGGGGGCCCAGGCCAGCAGCCAGGGTGGGAGCGCAGGAATCCCTGGGGCGCCCCCACCCACCTGCCTCTGGGCAGCCAGCTCAGGAGCAGCCCCACCTGGGAGAAACAGACAGACGGAGTCGCCGTGCCCCACGATGCGGGTGGGCGGCTCAGGCAGAGCCAGCTGCGCCCAGGTGGGCGCGGCCCGCCCGCAGGTCTGGGCTAGGAGCTGCACCTGGCCACGAGGAGCAGGCAGGTGGGAGGGGCCGGCTCTAGGGAGGAGCGGAGGGAGGACGGCCTCCAGGACCTGCGCTTGGCTCCCTGAGGAGTCCGGAGTGAGGAGACCCGGTTTGGTGACCGGCTGTGGCTGTGTGGGACCCGCGGTCACGCTGAGCCTCGGTGCTGCGCTCTGCGGAAAGGGCTGCCGGTGAGTGTTTCCACTCTTGTTTACCTGGCACTGGCCACAGCCAGACGCCGACCCCGGGCCGAGGGCGTGCCCGCCTCCACGAGGGAGATGCTCACGCCCATTTCACAGGCGACGGACACGGGTGTGGCGGGTTGGGGCACTTGCTGGAGTCCTCAGCCCAGCAGCCGCCTCCCCTCGCTGGCCCAGGTACGGCTGAACTGCAACGCGCTTGCTCGTGCTTGTCCCTGTGGCCGGGGACTCGGCTATCAGGGGTGGGGTGGGAGTGGGGGAGTAGGAGCCCCGAACGGGGCAGTAATTCCCTTTGCTTCTCAGCCGGGGACCACACACGTCCCTCCTGTGACAGCCTGGACACTGACGGGTGCCCATGACACGGATCTGAGGGGACTACATCCCAGGGTGGGGGTGGGGGCACAGTGGCGGAGCCAGGTCCACCTGGCCCCCCGAGCTGCTGTGTGTCCTCCAGGCACATGAGCTCACAGACGGGGTGGCAGGTGCTGCCACGGTCCTGAGTGATCATCCTCTCCAGCTCAGCCAGGTGTGGGGTGCCGTGGGGCAGGTCTGGGAGGGGCGGGAGTGCACCCCAGAGATCTGCAGGTGGGGGAGGGAATGAAAGACAAGGCAGGTCCAGGGGTCCATGGCACCTCCTTGCGGAGTAGAGTGCTCCTCTGCAGTGAGCAGCCAGACCCCCAAGCCCTGTGCCGCTCCTGCCCAGCTGCAGGCCTTGGAGCCCCTCCCTGGCCCGGGGCGTCTGCACACATACCTCTCTGCTCCCGGCCCAGCTTCAGGTGCCCACTAGAGGGCAGCAGGGCACCAAGCGCCGGCCAGGCATCTGCCCTGGGTCCCTGGGGCTGGCTTGAGCCGCTGCCGCCCCCACGCGGTGAATGTGGGACCCAGCTCGCCTTACTGCCTCCCCGCCAGCTTCTCTGTGGCTCTCCTGGACCCCTCTGCAGGTCCCAGCCTGGGGCCTGGGAAGCAGGTTCCTGCCTGAGCAACCTGCGCTGGCTAGAGGGTGCCCAGGGCCCCGGGTGAGCAGTGCCTGGTCCTTACCTGAGCCGCCCTGCCCTGCTCACAGACGTGGTGGAGGTGCCACTCCTGCCCAAGGAGGAGTGGGGAGCCACAGGGCCATGGCAGTGACACATCACCAAGATAGTCCGGGAGGAGGGTGGGTGTCGGCACTGAGTCCAAGGGGGCATCTGCCTCTGCTCAGCGTGGCCAGGCTGAGACCCAGGGCACAGCCAGCTCATGAGAGCCTTACGCCATCTAGGGATCAGTGGCCTTTGAGAGGCCTCACTGCCACGTGCAGGAACCACCACGCTAATGCACAACTCTAGGTGGCCACGCTGTGGATTGCTGGCCACGCACAGCCTGCACACCTGTGCCCAACAGCCCCACCCGCTGCGATGCTGCCCTTGGGGACAAGCAGCCCAGGGCACCAGCCCCCATTATGCCCCAGCAGGAAACAGACAGCACATGCACGCCAGGAAACTGGAAGGGCATTTAATAAGGGGACAGTTGACAAAGGTGAGGCAGGTGTAGGGACACCTTGAAGACGGGCCCGAAGGGATAAGGAAGGTGTGGTTACAGGAACCGAGAGCCAGGGCTGTGTGGGGAGGTGCCCAGCGCTGGCCCAGAGACCCTCGGGACCCTTGGAGGAGGAGCAGGGAGGGGCAGAGATGCAGCCCCCACTCTCCTCCCTACCCCATCTCTGTTCCCCACTGGCCAGCCCAGCAGAAATCCAGGAATGTGGTCCCAAATGTCACAGTGCCAGCACATGTGCTCTGAGGGCCCGGAGGGTGAAGAGAAGCCACCCCATGCTCGCCAGAGCTGAGGTTGCCGTGGTAATGGTGGGCACAGGCAGAGAAGCCCCCTGCCCCCTTTTCCTGTGGCTCTGAGGCAGGGAGGAATGAGGGGGCTGGGGGAACCTCTGTCAACACTCACGCTCACTGGGAGCCATTGCATGCTGGCCCCGTGTGGGCACGGGTCACAGGGCTTTCCTTGCCATAGGCTGCAGGAGTGGCCAAGTGGGGCTGGTGCCCCGTCTGCCAGCTGCAGTCCGTGGGCTTGGGAACCCCACAGTTCTCTGCACCCCACCTCCTCCTGGGCCGTGGCCTCCACCCCCCAAGACACTCTCTTGTGGTTTGAACCCCTGTCCCCCCCACCCCGCCCCACACCTGTCTCATTTCCTTTCCCATCAGCCCCTTGCAGGTGGGACCTGCGGTTTCTCTGCTGACTTCCTCCCCCCGCCCCACGCAGGGGAGGCTTTGGGAAGCTGGAGGGGGCACGAGGGCACGAGGGTGCAAATGGGGCTCCTGGCTCCTGCTTCAAAGCCCACTGTGGTTCTCCTCTGACTGTGGCTGGCATGATCTAGCCTCTGTCTCCCCTCCAGGGACAGGGGTGCCCCCTGCACCCCACACTCCAGCCACATTCCCTACCCGTACCCTGAATACCTTTCTCACCAGTACACTGATGCTTCTGGACTTCCCCTGCCGGGTGAGCCAGCACCCCCTTCCCTGCCTGGGGGGCGTCCACTCATCCTAAAGGAGGGCTTTTCTGTGAAAGTCCCTCTCTGTGAACCACAGGCCTCTCCCCACTCCCCAGTTCCCCAGACACCCTCTACAGACACCCATCAAGGTGAGCACCTGCCCTGCCCGCATGGTGGTGACCTGTTTATGCATCAGGCTGCCTGCTGCAGTGGGCTTAGCACCTCAGAAGTTCCCAGCAACACTGGGTGCCTGCTGGATGCATGATCAGCCCCAACTATCCCTTAACCCTAAATACAGGCCCTTGGGTTCAAGTGGCGACCCCGTGGCTTGTCCCTGGCCCAGCTGACGGCTGAGGGTTGCACAAACCCCAGCAGTAACAGTGGGTCACTAGGGCAGCAACTCTCAAGCCAGGCTGGGGGTTTCAGCCACTGCATCTTGGAAACACTCCTGAGGTTACACTCCTTGCGGAGAATGCCCTTTTCGAGATGGGTTTTCTCTTTGCCATCATGGGGGAAGGCATTGGGTGCAGACCAGTTATGGATTTTAGAGTCATGAGACCTCGGCTCAAACCCTAGTTCTGCTGTTTACTGGGAAAGGGGCCTTGAACGCCTCCCTTGGCACCTCAGAGCCTTCTTCTGCAAGACTGGATGACACCCATCTCAGGGGGCAGCTGGGCGACAGTGCAAAGTGCACACAAACCACCTGTTAACGTGCAGATTCGGACTCAGCAGGCCCGGTGTGCGGCCCGAGCGCCTGCATTTCTAACAGGCCGACAGGTGGTGGGCCGGGCTGCGCAGGAGCGCTCGGAGCGCCGGGTCTAACCTGTGCCGGGTGCTCCTTCAGTGCCAGCTGGGCCGCCGCCCCTGCGTCCCGGCCACCCCTCCCGCCAGCACCACGGACAGCGCCCCGGGGTCGCCGCCACGACCCCCGCCCCGGCCTGCACGCCAGGCTCACCGCGGACGGCGGGTCTTCGCCGTAGTCGTCGTCCCCAACGACCGCCTCGGCCGTGGCGCGCCTCGTGGCTGGCGCTGGCCTGGTCACCGTGTCGCTGCGCAGGCCCACCACCCCGCCCGGCTCCCAGACCCGGAGCACGGTCGGAGCAGCGCCCGGCTCCCAACCCGGCGGCAGCTGCTGAGCCCTCGGCTCCCCGGCGAGCGCGGCCAGAGCGGTGGGGTCTGCACGGCGGCGATTCCCAGACCTCGGCCTCCGCGGACCCGGGCCGCTACGGGGCCCCGCGGCACGCTGGGAGTTGTAGTTCGCGCTGCGTCGTGGCAGGCATGTGTGAGCCCGGGTGGGCCCCGCGGCACGCTGGGAGTTGTAGTTCGCGCTGCGTCGTGGCAGGCATGTGTGAGCCCGGGTGGGCCCCGCGGCACGCTGGGAGTTGTAGTTCGCGCTGCGCCGTGGCAGGCATGTGTGAGCCCGGGTGGGCCCCGCGGCACGCTGGGAGTTGTAGTTCAGGCTGCGTCGTGGCAGGCATGTGTGAGCCCGGGTGGGCCCCGCGGCACGCTGGGAGTTGTAGTTCGTGCTGCGTCGTGGCCGGCATGTGTGAGCCCGGGTGGGCCCCGCGGCACGCTGGGAGTTGTAGTTCGCGCTGCGCCGTAACGGAGACCGCGGGAACTCGGAATGCTGGAGCTTGGGGGTTCAGCTTACTGGAAGGGAAACCGAGGCTGGGCGAGCTTTTGTAGAGCAGATCCTCATGCGGCTCTTAACGTGTACCATGCACTGCTCCAGGCGCGTTACAATGTTGACTCAGTTAAGCCATCCAGCAGCTGTAGGAGACAAGTACTGTTACTGTCCCGGTTTACAAACTGGGAAACTGAGACCCCAGAAGCTAATGACATGCCTAAGGACACTTGGGTAGGACCTGGGTGGGGCCGGATCCGCTGTCTGAAGTCCAGCTCTGAATCACTGTGTTCCGTTGCTCCTAAAAAGTAGCTTCTGCTCATTTACTTTTTCAGTACGGATTTGTTGAGCACCTATTATGCGCCAGGCAGGGGACACAGAGGTGCATGCAAGTGGGTGCAAGGACATGGTCTCGTGGGCGTAACGGGAGACAGCTAACGGGTGCCTAGACAGCCCCTGCCCCGCGCACCCTTGCCTAGGGCTGCTGACTCCATGGAGGCAGGGTGTGGTGAAGACCATAGCTCATTGCATTTGAAGTCAAGTCCCCGACTTGCCAGCTGTGCAGCCTTGGACAAAGCCACGTAACCTCCCTGCGCCTCAGTTTCCTCAGCTGCAGAATGGGCTGTTGTGAGGCTTCCGTGACTAGATGTGTTTAGTGCTGAGACTGGAGCCTGGCTCGGGGTAGGTGCCACGTACGAGTGTCCACTCTGCTGTGGCTGTTATTGGTCATGGCCTGGAGCCCCAAGGACCCCAGGGCGTGGCACCACTGCTGTGGGTACAGTCTAACTCAGCGCAGACATGGGTGACCTTGCCCAGCGCAGGGAGGGCGGGCCCCAGCCCCACTCCGCGGCTCTCCTCCTAGAGCACGGGCTACAGGTGTCGTCTGTCTCCCACCAGCAGCAGTGGGTCCAAGAGGAGCCACAGCTGACCAGAGGAGGCCATGGCGTCCGGTGAGGGCGCCCCTCGGTGAAAGTGTTCCCATCTTGCGTCAGGCACTGCCCGCGCCTCCACCACGTGCCAGCGCCTGGGCGGGTCTGGGGACTTGGGAGAGCAGATGCAGCCCACCCTCCCGGCGCTCAGGCCCAAGGGGTGGGGGACAAGATGCTGCCCACAGGAGGATCACAGGGAGGCAGCAGCTGTGACAGGCCTGGCTGGAGCCCCAAGGACCTCCATCTGGAAAGGCTCCCTGCCCTCCCCCACCCCGGGGCCCCTCTGGGCCTGATCCACAATCTCCACCAAATTCCGGCCCTTAGAAAACAAGCCCCTTATCGCATTGTCTGGCTCCAGCCCTTCTGCTGGGAAGTGGGGCGGGGAGCAGAGGCCTGCATGGGAGGGGGGAGGGGAGTGGGCGGCCAGGGGCAGGGGAGGGGGCAGCTCTCAGGGGAGCAGGGAGAAAGGGGCCAACAGACAGGCCCCGGGCACTTCCCAGCCGTGGCAGAGCCACAGGTCACAGTTTGCAAAGCCTTTCCGGCACAGCCTCCTGTCTGCCCTCACAGCAGCCTTGGGGGAGGAGGACTGGGCAGGGAGGGTAGGATGATCCCAGGCCAAGGACCCCACCCAGGTGACACAGCTGTCACCAAACCGGGCCTTTCTCCTCCCAAAGCACAGCTGTCTCCCCAGAGAGGTGGCCTCTTCCTGGGGTGACCCTTTCTGCCAGGTCCTCCTGTCTAGTCCGCAGGGTACGTGGGCCAGCCCTGCCTTGCCCCGTGAGGTCTGGCAGCGTGGAGGGGGCAGGAGGGGTGGGCCACCATGGGAGAAGGGAGGGGGCCTCTGGGTACAGCGAGGCATGTTTGGGGGAGACTCTCTGACCAAGGCTTGGCCTCTGGGGGGCTGTCTGGGTTTGAGCATTTGTGCATGCGTGTATATGTGTGTGTGTATGTGTTTGTGTGTGAGCATGTGTGTGTCTCTGGCTCCATCTGGGATCTGAGGGGTCCTGCTGGTAAGTGGGGGACAGGACACAGCTCTCAGGCCCGGTGAGGAGCCCGAAATCCCCTGTGGAGCTGATTCTACTTGGCTTCTGCCCTGCCAGCCACTGCCGTGACTCCTTCCTCCCCCTCTCTCTGTAAGTGTTCTCAATAGGAATGTGTCTGTCACTAGGGGTCACAGAGTCATCTCCTACACCATTCAGGCCTGCCCCACCCCCACACCAGCTGCCTCCTTCTCCCCCCAGCCACTACCTTTGGCCAGGCCCCCTTGGGCTCCTGCCTGGGCCTGGCCCCTGCAGCCCAGCAGTTGCTCCCTAACTTCTGAGCTCCACATCTGTCCCTGGGTGCAGTGGGGCCTCTTGGTGGGGCTTCCTCCCAGGCTCTGTGGGATCCGGCCCCTCCCGCCTCCCAGCTGCCTGCCCTGCCCCCACTCCAGCTCGATTGTGACATTTCTGTTCCCCGAATGTGCTGGCCCTTTTCACCTCTAGATCTCTGCACCTGTGTTCCTTCTGCCTGGAAACCCCCAACCACTGGCACACGTCCCTGGCACCACCTTCTCTGTCTTCAGGTCTCAGCTGAGATGCTTCTTCCTCCAGGAAGCCCCCCGCCCCAACCCAGCAGGGGAGGGAGGTGGCCCTCCTTCTGGGGTGCCTATAGCGCCTTTTCTTCCCTCTGCCCGAGGGTCACAGCTGCCTGTTTACTCTGACTTCTCCACTTGACCCATGCTCTAAGCGTGCAGGGGCCAGATGCCCTTGTCCTTTGGTGTGTCCGTGAGCCTGGGCCACAGGACTTGGTAAACATCAGCTGAATGACTGATGAGCAAGGGACACATGGCCTAACATCCTGACCTTAGGCTCCCCGGGGCAGCTCCCTGTGCAGGAGGACGTGGGGCCCATTCTAGCGTTCCAGAAGGCGCCGGCCCTGCCTCCGCCTCTCCTGGGAGGAAGGTCCAGAGGTCTTCGAGACAGCCCGTTCCCGGTCCCAGTCCCTTCTGAGAGATCCCTCTGCCGCTCCCCAGGGGGGCGGGAGAACACTGGGCAGACTCGAGGGGGCCTGTGGACACAGTGCGGGGTGGGCTCCCTGGCAGGCGCCCAGGCGCGGGCTCTGGGTGTGGGCGCATTCACAGGAGCTCGAGTTCAGCGTGCATGTGCGTACAATTCCTGTAACGCTGGGCCGCTGGCAGGAAGTGAGCAGCGGGGAGGCTGCTGCTGGGAACCCAGGGCTGGCCCCGCTGAGATAAAGGGAGGCAGCAGATTGGAGCTGGAGATAGCGGCCCTGGGTCCTGGTAAACAGGTCATGGGGGGAAATGTCCTTTCCATCCCATCCCCTTGGCCCTGTGCCCGCAGGATCTATAGGGCGCTGGCCTGGGCCCAGCCCCCATAGCCTGGGAGCCGGGGAGAGCAGCTCACACCACCACCATCATTCCCAGCCCGGGCGTGCCCTTGGCCCACGTGGGGGCCAGTCTGGCTCAAGGCCATGTGTGCTGTTGGGAGGGGTCTTCTCCAAGCCCCTGCAGCTCCCCCAGCGGGACCCCCACACTGGGGAGGGAAAGCTGGGAGGGGCATCCTCTGACAGCATGTCAGAGGGTCGCCGTCAGCGCCGTCTCAGGAAATCCCACGAGATGTATCATCGAGAGGGTGGAAGAGCAGGGGAGAAGGGCTGTGCCCTCGCTGGGCATGGGGCGGGCTGCAGACTGGCTGCGGTGGGCCCGAGGGTGGGGAGCTGGGGAGACGCTGCACTGCCAGGCTGAGGGGAAGCCATGGCTGTTCATCCCTCGGTGCTTGGCGGCTCGGGGTGGGGCCAGGCAGGGTGGGAGCTGTGTGCGGTGGGTGCTCAAATACGCTTGTTTTCAAAAGGATTAGGAGATAGCCCACGCATGCAGAAAAGCACATGAAGCGTATTTGTGCAGTGTTACAAATAAATGCATGTGCAATGAGCTCCCATGTCCTGGCCACTCATATCAAGAAACAGACCACGGCTGGGATTCCAGAAACTTCCTTCCCGTGCACGACTTCTCCCTCTGCCAGGAGTTAAAGCTGCCCTGACTTTACGACCATGATTTGCTTTTCCTTATGGTTTTACCACCTTGAGCGTGGCCTCGGTGACAGTTGAGTGTGCCTCCTGTTTGAGTCCGGCTGGCGAGGGGGGCGCCGTCCTCCTGCTGTGGCCGTCTGGAGTCCCCGCCTCGAAGCGCCCGTCCAGTACGCGACGCGTCAGACTCACGCACGCCGTGCGCCGATCCTTGACGGCCACGTGTGTTGCAAAACGTCTCCCCTTTCTGTGGCTTGTCTTTCGACCTTCGTAGGATGCCCGATGGATTAGGAGCGTTTCGTTTCACGTGGTCAGATGTATCGTTCCCACCCCACCTTCACGGTGAGGGTCTGGTTAAGGACGTCCTTCCCGCAGGTCGTGATGGTGGTCTCCCGAATTGGCTCCCAAGTGGCGGAAGTCCTCCACGTCACCCCACTTTGGAAGCTCAGAGGGGAGGAGTGGCCCCTGTGACGCCCTGTGGCTTGCCTCCCCTCAGGGACTCTGCGCTCGCTCTGCCCTGCCCGGGCTGCAGGGCTGGAGTCAGACGGGGATCAAAGGTGACCTCACCTGAGGAGATGGGGAGGTGGGGCTGGAGAAGGCCTGGTCAGAAGGGAAAGGGACACAGGGAGGCAGGCGACACCGTGCCGGGGAGACGGGGAGGCAGGCGACACCGTGCCGGGGAGACGGGGAGGCAGGCAACACCGTGATGGGGACACGGGGAGGCAGGTGACGCCGTGCTGGGGAGACGGGGTGGCAGGCAACACCGTGCTGGGAAAGGAGCATTGGCCTTGGGCAAGCCCTGAACCCCCTGAGCCTCCAAAAGCTTGGTGCAAACATGTTCCCATGCTGGGCTGTGACCCACCCACCCTGCACTGCGCCTCTCCCCTAAAGGTGGGGGGGACCACCCAGGACCTCTCCCCAGACGCTGCAAGGCTAGAGCTCAGCCTCTTGGGATTGCAGGAGTTAGGTCAGGGTCCAGCCCTTCCCACACAGCAACCAGGCTTTGGGGTCCAGTAGCTAGGGACATGGGGAGCTGCAGGCCCTAAGGGCTTCTCAGGGCCCTTGAGCTGTGCCTGAGGGGCAGATTCAGAGTCTGGGAGCCCTTGGGAAAGGCTGACAGCTGGGTGGGTGGGGCCTGGAACCCCAGGACCGCTGGGACTGTAACCCCAGGGCTCCCTGTGCCTGCTGGGAAGCAGCCAGCCTTCCAGGAACGGAGGCTTGGGGTGGAGGTGGGGAGGACCATGGCAGGGTCTCCCTCCAGGGCCTTCCTGGGAGGCTGGAGGCTGCCATGTGCATGGGCAGGGAGTGGGGGGCTTGGGACTGGGCCCAGAGACCCTTGGGACCCCCCATCTTCTCAGGCACCCCAGCCTGGGCTGAGGCCAGCACACCCCTTGTTCTTTCTGCCCCATCTGCTCCCCCCGGGGCCACGAGCCTGCACCCGGCTCCCGGCAGCTGGGTGTGCTCGCTCAGTTATTTACTGCTGCAGCTTCCTCCTCCTTCCAGGAACTTGTCCTCCAACTTCAGGCAGCTCTGATTAGGCAGCGAGACCTCTAATCTCTCGATCTGGTTTACCGGCATTGACCTCTGGCTTCCTGTTACCGGCCTGGACTGTGGCACCGGGTCAGCTCTGAGCCCTCTGGGCCCTGGCCTGTTCCCGGGGCCTCTGTTCTGGCCCCTCGGCCCACCGGGCGGGAGGACAGAGGGGTCAGACGCCGGGCATCAGGCATGGCGGCCAGCTGGGGGCAGGCCCAGTTCCACAGATGCTGGCCCTGTACTGGGCGCGGAAGACCCAAGGGTGAGCAGGCTGCAGGCTCTGCGCCCTGGAGCTCAGGGCCCAGCAGGGGGGACCGTGCTCCTCACTCTGCCCCTCCTGGCCTGGCAGAGCACCCAGGGGGGACACCCTTCCCTGCAGACCCCTTCCTCCCGCTCCTGCAGCCACCAGGGCCAGGGCCCTTGTGGGAAACAAGGACACGGAGGTGCAGGGGACGGGGCACAGATGGGAGCCCATGGATGGGAGGTGGGGCTTTGGGGTCTGCTGCTCTGGAGACAGAATTGCAGCCTGGGGGGGGGCCTCCTGACACCCCCAGAGGAGTCCTGGCTTCCCAGGGTCACAAGGGTGTGGACAAGAATGGCTGCCCAGCCCCCACCAAGGACCCGATTCAGGGACAAGCAGAGCCTCCCTTGTTCATGAGCAGAATCCCCACAGCGGCTCCGGATGCTGAACAGCCACTGTGCATCCCGGACGCAGGCTGTCCAGTCGGTCACGGACCCCAGAGAGGGGATTTCAACTCAGGTTCCCCAGTGCTAAAGAGCATCCTCCCCCTGCGCCCTGTGGAGGAAGTTTTGTCTTCTGCTATCTTGTCCTCTGTCCCCGGTGCCACAGACAAGGCTAATCTCTGTCCCCCAGCAGCCCTGCAGAGGCTGGGGGTGGCCATCTTTGGGGGTACCCTGAGCATGTGGGGCTTGGCCCCCAGCTGTGATAGGACAGAACAGCTGGGATTAGGAAAAGTGTGATCTTCTAGTAGCAGAGCTAGGGGGTCTTTGGAAGGAAGGTTGGAACTCGAGGCTGAGAGAGGGACCCAAGAGGGAGGCACGGGGACCCCGTTGTGGTGGGTGTCCCAGGGCTCTCCCGCTCACGTGGCCTCCAAAGTGGGACACGCAGGGTACACGCCCATTGTGGTGGGGAGGAGAATTTTGTACTTAGTGTTTAAATCTTATCCTTTTAAAGTGCCTATCTTTTGTGCATATTTTATAATGCAAGTAAGGATTTCATACAGTCATGGAAACTTATAATCTATAAATAACTATGCATATATCATTTTTATTGTAGGGTGCATGATCCAAACGGTGTGAAGGTTTGAAGGTCACTCTTTCCTAGGTCTCGTAATTTCTGGCCCCGGGCATGGGCTGCTGAGCCCGAGATGCCTGGTGGGAGGAGGAAGGCCCCGTGTTCGGGGAGGGCCGGCTGCGGCAAGCTGGCCTGGTGGGGGTCACAGGCGGGGCTCAGGCCCCTCTCCGGTGGGCACTAGCCCCGCTGGCAGCAGAGACAGGACCAGGCTGGCCCTGGCGCTGGGGTGTGGGAGGGGCAGCCCGCGGCCCGGTCCTCTGACGGGGCTCAAGGACTCCCCGCTGGCACCACCTGCTCAGGCGTGTCCATATGTTGACCAGCCCTGGGGTCCCCGGGAGGGGCTTCCTCTCTGGAGAACTTAATTCCACCAGTGTCTGTCTCGATCCTGCCAGGGCCGGGGGCAGAGCGCAGGCTGTGCTGCGCACGTAGGGTCCCCGCTCTGGTGGGGCACTTGCCGCGTACAAGATGCCTGTGCAGTCTGAGAGTTAGGTGCATGCCCAAAGTCCTTGGTGAACAGAGGTGAGTTGCCACCAGGGAGGGAAGATTCCAGAAGAAAACTCCAAGGTCCTCAATCCACCCACCAGGCGGTACCTGCTGGGCGCTACTGGGTTTGCCGGCCCGCGCTGGGGCTGGGGTCAGAGGCTCTGCCTCCTGCCGAGCAGAAAGGACCCGGATGCACCGCCAGGGTGGTGATACCATTCTCTGGTGAGGAGGCCGAGACCAGACAGGTGCAGGGACTTGCTGGTGAGCAGCAGAGCAGGATTGGCCCCCATGCCCCAAAGGTCTCTGCTCCCCGAAAGGACCCGCCCTGGCTGTGTGTACCCCGGGTGTGAGGGGCAGTGCTGGTGGGGCCTGGAGACACCCTCTAGCCTTCCTCCTCCTCTGCCCTGGGAGCAGTCCCATCTGTTTTATAGCCTGTCTCCTCTTCCAGGGAGCCTCCATGATAGCCACCCCACCCTTCTCTCTGTTTCCTTGGAGCTGCCTTTGTCCTTGGTCACTTGGGCTCCTAGAGGGTGAGACCTGTGTCTTCATTCTCGGGATCCCTGCACAGGGCTTCGGACATAATGGGTGTGTAGGAAACGCCTCAGTGAATGGGGACGAGGAAGCCGAGAGCAGAGGGGTGAGAGGGGCTTCCTTCCAAGATGAGGGGTGACCTAGAGAGATGGCCAGGACTGTGCATGGGGGGACAGCCCCCCAGGGGACAGCTCCGGCAAAGGCCTGGAGCGTGGTGTGAGCCTGACCTGCGGAGTGGCCCCATGGGCCAGCAGACCTGGAGCACCAGGCAGAGAGATGGGCTCAGATAGCACGGGGGAGCCCTGGCATGTCCTTGAGTGGGGCATGGCAGGGCAATCCTGTGGGGACCTCCTGCAGGGGAGGAGGGCCTGGGGGCAGCTGACACCCCCCAGGAGTTCTGCCAGAGCTGAGGACAAACACTGCCCTGGAACTTAGAGTTCATTGGTTCATTCATTCATTTATTCAGTGTTTTTGGTGCCTAGACCTTGCCTGGCATTGGGATGGGGACCCTGCCTAGGGGCTTGGCCTGTGGGGGGTGTGAGGGCCCCCCACAGCGGTGCTGGTGTCCCCCACCCAGCCCTGGGCTCAGAGCACCTCTGCTATCCTCTCCCTGCCCACTCTGAGCTGAGCTGGGAGCCAGGGGCCTCCAGTGGGGTGAGGGCGGCAGGGCGGGCCTCCACTTCCCCGCCTCGGCCCCACGCAGGCGGCGGTTCCCGGAATGGGGGTTTAAACTTTTCTTTTGTTGGCAAATATGCATGTGGTCTTAATTATTTATACGCTGCACTTATCTCCCCCAAATGTTTTATCGGGATTCGGCAGATCCCAGCACAAGAGCCTCGGGCATGGGGGCGGGGCGGGGACATCAGGGGGCACAGGGAAGCTGGGTGTCCCCCAGATCAGCCTGGCAGGGGACTTGGTGGTGCTGGCAGGGGACTTGGTGGTGCTGGAAGGGGACTTGGTGGTGCTGGAAGGAAGGAAGGACGGGCAGGTTAACTCTTTCAGGCACTGCCAGGGCTGGGAAAGGCCCCGAGATTGTGCCCGCGGCCGACCCCTGGAGCAGGCTTCTGTCCCCTCCTGGCTCAGGCTCTGGCCAGGGTGGGGACACCAGGCCAGAGTGGGGATACCAGGCCAGAATGGGGGCACCAGGCCAGAGCCAGTGCTCCTGGGAGCATCTCTGGGGGCCCTGATGGAGGCTGGGGAGGACTCATTTTTCTCAACAGCAATCTGGGGGAGCCTTAAAAAGGGCCCTGGCTCTCTCCTGATCAGGGTAGGGGAGGACAGAAAAGGTGTGAATCCCTCACCTGTTAGCATTCTAGTACTTACCACCCCCTGGAGACATGAGTGGTCTTTTCCTGCCCATTTTACAGATGAGGAAACTGAGGTTCACACAGCATCCCCAGCCAAAGGAATAAGAGGAGTGCAGGGGGCCAGGCTCCCCCCTCCTCTCTCCCTACCCCCAGGCCCCTGCTGAGCAAAGACCCCTGGAGTTTCTTGGAAGTGAATCTTCCCCATTGGGGCTGGGTTGAGGTGAGCTCTGGGGTCTCCCTACATCCCAGACTCCCTCGGGTGAGCTGGGCTGTAGTTGGGGAGTCTTGTTCCTGAAATCTGACTCTCACCCCGGCCAGCAAGTAGGGGCTCTCTCCCCATGCACGGCTCTTCCAGGAGGGAGATCACCCCCCCTGCTTCCTGGGGGGGGCAACCACCTGGTAACCGGCTCATCGATTAACTGCTGGGTACCGCGGGGAGAGGGGTTGGGGGCGGGTGAGTCAGGGACCCAGCCCTGGGGAGACATTACCCATGGAGGCGGGACATCAGTAATTCTGTGTTGGGGAGGGTCTCCGTGCTTCTCCAAGACAGTGAGGCCCCGTGGGAGGCAGCCGTGGTGTCCCCCGGGTGCCAGCAGCCTGCTGGGCCCCCTTGGGCCCCTGGAAGAATCCGTTCCCACCAGCCAACCTTTTCCCACAGCCAGAAGTTGCCATGGTGACCCCCTCCCACCTTCAGCTACAGCTTTTCCAGTAAAACCACTGCAGAAATCCATACTTCCCGACAGGCACCAGCCCCCACCCCCACTCTGTGCGGTCTTGGAGCTGCCGGGCGTTAACCCTGTGCATGCCAGTGCCTGCTGTTTGGGGGACACAGGGGAGGGACAGCCGGCAGTGGGGTCCTGGGCCGGAGAGGAGGTAGACACGGGCAGGGCCAGCTGCCCTGTCCCCCAGGGCCCTGGGCAGTGACTGGAGCAACTCCAGGAAGTTGAGTGGAGAAGTGACGCCAGTGCTCATGGAGGCCCCCTGGCCTTAGAGGAGGCCGGGCTGGGGCCCAGGGCGCCACTGTCATTGCAGCCTGAGGCTGCTCCCTGGTCCCTGGCCGGGCCCTCCAAGAGTGACTTCTGCTGCCTGTGTGGGGCCTGAGACCCTCCCCAGCCTGGCCTGCAGCCACCACCCACTGGCCTCTCCCCTCTTCCCTCCAGTCACGAACCTCTTTCCTGGCGGCAGAGAAGGCCCAGCCCCCTGCTCCAGTGTCCTGCTGCCCCCAGCGGCGGCGGCTGCACACCTGGAGCCTGGCTCTGTGTCCCCGGGTCTGCCCTGACGGGCCCTCGGACCCCAGAAGTCGCTGCCTGCTCAGCGTCTCCGAGTCTCCCCGGGAAGTGGGGATGTTGATCTGGGCTGCTCACACGTTTCGGGGAGAAGAGGGTGCTCCTCGGAGGTCTGTCCTGCGGGGCTCCAGGGACAAAGCCGGCCAGGCCTCTGTCTCAGGGGCCCCTGGGGACACGGAGGCTTCGGGCGGGGGGCTCAGCTTGGCGGCCCAGGCCCAGCCTCACTTCTGCTGCGAGGGCTCGGAGCTGTGAGCGGGCAGATGCTCTAATTGTTCTCGCTGTAGCCCAGGATGAATAATTGAGAGGTCTTTGAGGAGAATTAATTAGCCGCTTATTGACTGTAAATGCTTTGCTGCAGAGGTTGAAGGGAAGGCCCAGCCTGCCCGGGCGGCTAGCTTTCACACCCACCTGGTCCCTCAGTGACCAGGGCTCAGCCTTTGCCCGGGACCTGCTCCCTTCTCCCTGGGCGGGAGCCGGCGGCTGGGCCCCAACCTGGCACCCGCTGCGGTCCTGCCCAGACTTCTGGTACGGGGCAGCGCCCCTAAGCCACAGCCGTGCTCCATCTGCCTTCCGAGCGGCAGGATGGGGACTCCTCCCCACCCAGGAGTGGGGGGGCACGTCCCCCCACTACTCCCCCCACCGCCCCCCAGGATAGACTCAAGTCCGGAGGCCAGGCTCGGGCCAGGGATGGGGACCTGGGGGGTGGCTCTGGCCTCACTCAGCCCGGCCCACCTACTGTGCCCCAGCCCCTTTTCGGGAACTAGGAGTGACAGGAAAATAAGAAAGCGTTCCGGCCCTCCAGGCTGCTGGGGGTCGGCCATGTCAACATCCCTGGTGTGGCTGAGGCTGCCGCCTTGCCTGCCACGGACGGGGTTGGGGCGCTTGGCAGGAAACGCCGGATTACTGGCGGTACCAGTAATTAGCAATGGTAGTAAACACTTCTGCAGCGGGCCGTGGTCTAGGCGTGCTCGAGACACGCACGCACGCATTCAGTCCTTCCACCTAGCCCGTGTAGACCCTCGAAGGTGGGGTGTGGGCTTGTCCCCAAGCCGAACAGAGCCTCAGGCCAGACCCTGGCACAGACATGGGTTTGTGGAATGAATAAACGGGTGAATGAACAAGTGAATGTGAGGGAACTGAGGGGCGGGGCTCGGCTCACGCCCCCTTTTGCATCTGGCTCAGGGACCTGTGCTCTGGTGTGTTTGCTGGTCCCGGGAATGTCAGGGTGGGGAAAGGAGGGGGCAAGACGCCAGCAGCCATGGAGGACTCGGCCACGTGGGGGGAAAGCAGGAGGTGGGGCCCCCCAAGAACCGGGCTCAGGGGCAGCCCTGCCTCGGTGGCCTCAAGGGTGCCAGTGGGGAGTGAGAGCAGGCACGGGCAGGCGCCTGGAGGCTGGGCGGGGAGGACCTCGGAGGCCGTTGCTGTTGCTCTCGGTCTGGCTGGGCCTTGACAGGCCTATGGTGAGGACACTGAGATGGGGCAGGGGGAGGCTGTGACAGCTCTGACCGCTGGGGAGGGAGGGGACCATGCAGCCGGCAACTCGTGGGTCTGGGATGAGGAGACAGAGGAGTCGAGGTGACCCAGGTGTCACCTGAGATGAGGGCCCGCACCTGCAAACAGGGCAGGCGCCAGGAAGCACAAGACTTGGCTCCTGCCCGCCAGCGCAGCTCAGATGGTGCCCGCGCTCGCCCGTGGCGCTGCCTGGGGGGCCGTCAGCGGGCTCCCCGCTCCCCTGCCCTCTGTTTGGCCAACCAGGGGGAGGCAGTGGCAGGACATGGGGGGAGGAGAGTGCACTGGCTGTGTGTGGGGGGGTTTACTCCCCTGCCCACCTCCCTCCCGGCCCGCAGCCCCTGGGGGGCAGCTCCCTCCGATCGTCTTTCCCAGGCTGTAATCGGGTCGGGGGTCCACACCTCCAGCCACCCCCATGGTCCCGTGAGGTGGGTTATTGCATAGCTGACTTAGCTAGGCCTTCAACAACTCCCCAAGTCACCAAGTCACTAAATGTCAGAGCGAGACTCTAGCCCTCATTGCTGGGACGCCCATCGGTTCATCTGCCTCCTCCTCTTCCTCGCCTCTGGGAAAGACTCCCTCCCTCCCTCGGTGGGAGCTGACTGGCGTTTCAACCAAGGGTTCGAGAAATCCGAACCGGAGCTGAGAAAGGAGAAGCCAGTCTCCCTCTAGGTGGCCGAGGCAGGGCACATAGCACACGGGCTTCCATCTGGGTCTTTGGCTCTTGAGGATGAGATGCTGAGGTCGAGAGTAATTTAGGGCCGTTCATGGGGGCGGGTGGCAGGGTCAGACAGCACGCAGCGGGTGGCCAGCAGGGCCATTGTGCGCTGACCATTACACCCACTGATTTTTTTCTGCCCGAGTTAATGAGAGAGCACTTGTGTGAGTCACAGCACAGACTAGTGATGCCCCTTGGGTTCCACAGAAACTGCCTGTATCAGTCAGCGATTTCCGTGATTAGGCTGCGTAACGAACAGTCCGCAGCCCCGGCGGCGCTCGACAGTAAGCGTTCACTTTGCTCGTGTTTCTGTTTCTCCGCTGGGTTTCGGCAGGTCCAGGCTGGGATCAGCTGGGCTCGCTCTGGATTGTGAGTTGGGTCTGGGTTTGCTCCACATGTTTCTGGTCCTTCTTGGACCAGCAGGCCGCCGAGGCGTACTCTTGCTGGGGCCATTTCTTCAGTGCAAGAAAATAAGCTCGCGGTGCAAGCGCATTTCAGGCCCACGCGCTGCACACCCACTGCCATCCCATCGGTCACAGAGTCTCACTCTGCCACCCTGGGTGGAGTGCAGTGGCGTCATCATAGCTCGCTGCAGCCTCCAACTCTTGGGATCAAGCGATCCTCCTGCCTCAGCCTCCCCAGTAGCTGGTACTACAGGTGCGTACCTCCATATCTGGCTAATTTTTCTATTTTTAGTAGAGACAGGGTCTCACTCTTGCCTTCAGGCTGGTCTCAAACTTCCCAGCTCAAGTGATCCTCCCGCCTCGGCCTCCCAGAGTGCTGGGATGACAGGCGTGAGCCACCACGCCCGGCCAAGTTTTTCTTTCTTTTTTTTTTTTTTTTATAACTTTTTCTATTGTGGTAAAATGTCCATAACAAAATTTGCCATTTTAATTATTTTTAAGTTGTACAATTCCATGGCATTAAGTAAGTCACATTGTGTGCAACTGCCATCCGACTCCTGAAATTTTTCATCTTTCCAAGCTGAAACTTGATCTTCTTTAAACTCCTCGTTAGCACCCCCCACTTCCTCCCCCAGCCCTGGCAACTCCCTGTCTAGTTTCTGTCTCTGTGAGTCTGATGACTCCAGGGACCTCACAGGAGTGGGATCACGCAGTGTTTGTCCCCGTGTGACGGGTTTATTTCCCCTTAGCACGATGTCTTCAGGGTCCACCCACGTCATGGCATGTGTAGGAATTTGCTTTTTCTCTTCTTTTTTTTTTTTTTTTTTTGGAGACAGAGTCTTAACTCTGTTTCCCCGGGTTAGAGTGCCGTGGCATCAGCCTAGCTCACAGCAACCTCAAACTCCTGGGCTCAAGCAATCCTCCTGCCTCAGCCTCCTGAGTAGCTGGGACTACAGGCACGTGCCACCATGCCCGGGCTAATTTTTTCTATGTATATTAGTTGGCCAATTAATTTGTTTTTATTTTTAGTAAAGACGGGGTCTTGCTCTTGCTCAGGCTGGTTTTGAACTCCTGACGTCGAGCAATCCACCTGCCTCAGCCCCCCAGAGTGCTAGGATTACAGGCGTGAGCCACCGCACCCGGCCCGGAATTTGCTTTTTAAGGTTGGATAATATTCCACTGTGTGCATAGACCCCACCCACCTTTTGTTTATCTGTTTCTCTGTCCTTGGACATTTGGGTTGCTTCCACCTTTTGGCTACTGTGCGTGAATAATGCTGCTATGGACATGGATATACACATCTCTTTGAGTCCCTGATTTTCACTCTTTTGAGGATATACCCAGAAGTGGAATTCCTGGGTCATATGGTAATTCTGTGTTTAACTTTTTGAGGAACCAGCCATGCAGTCTCCCTCGGAGGCTGCACTGGTTTATATTCTCACTGGCGGTGATGCCCAGGGGTTCCCATTTCTCCACATCCTTGCCAACATTTATTATTTTCTTTTTTCTTTCTTTTTTTTTTTTTTGAGACAGAGTCTCACTGTGTCGCCATGGTATCATCATAGCTCACAACAGCCTCACACTCCTGGGCTCAAGCGATCCTCCTGCTTCAGCCTCCCGAGTAGCTGGGACTACAGGCATGCACCACCATGCCCGGCTAATTTTTTCTATTTTTAGTTGCCCAGCTATTTTTTTTTCTATTTTTAGTAGAGACCCTGATCTCGCTCTTGCTCAGGCTGGTCTCGAACTCCTGAGCTCAAGGGATACTCCTGCCTCGGCCTCCCAGGGTGCTAGGATGAGGGGCGTGAGCCACTGGGCCAGACCAGCCTGTTTTCTTTTCTCAACAACAGCCGTGCTAATGGGTGTGAAGCAGTGTCTAATTGCGGTTTTGATTTGCATTTCAGGCTCCCTGTAGCTTAGGCCGCTTTGAGATGAGTTTCTGTTTCTTGTAACTGGCACTAGTTAGGGGAGATTTAGTGGCTGCCGCACGAGATGTGACAATCTGCGGCTTGCAGAGCTTATTTCTCTTTCCGTATTAGCCCAGGGGGGTGCTCTCCTCCCTCAGGGCACCTGGGCAGGCCGCTGTGCCAGCTCAGCGTGGTGTGTCTGAGGTCGCTGTGCTGGTTGCCACCTGGGTCCCCGGGAACAAGGATCAGGGGACGTCCTCAAGGACTGAGGGGTCAGGCAGAACTTTCCCTTCACCTCCCATCAGGGGACTCCTGTCACAGGGTCACACCTGCCCTCTCCCCTACTTTCAGAGGAGAGAATGGGTTGTGGGGGGCGGCCAGCAGTCCCCAGCACACAGCTCCAACAGTTCCACCTGGAGAACCAGCTGCTTCTTCCAGGACATCCGGGTCTCCCTGCCGCCGCACAGACAGCAGAATCCCAGAGGAGCGAGGACACCCGGGAAGGTTGGGGATGTTGGGAGGAACCTGCCCAGAGTGGGCCCTCGGTGGGAGGCGTCTGCAGTCACATGCACTGAGGAAGGCCCTCGAGAGGCCATCATGGGACCCCCAGGCTGCTGTCACCCCAGCAACAGGTGGACTCAGAACACCATGTCAGGGGAAATAGCTCCCTCCAGGGTGCTCGGCCTGCGAGGCTGTGCTCCAGGGCCCGGATGCCGGCCTCCCCAGCTCGCCCGGGAGAACGCAGGGGCAGAGGGGGCACGCCCTGCTCACCTCCGGGTGCTCTGAGCGCTGAGAGAATGAATAAACGCGGCGAGCTGGGCCCGTGGGTGCAGCCGGCTGCGTGTCTGTGGCTGTCGGGTCTACCAGCGCCAGGAGCCCACTAGATCGGGCAGAACCCGACGATGCTTACCCTTGGCCTCCGTCAGAGCCTGTGTCCTGACTGTCGGTATCCTGGGGGGACCCTGAGGGGTCTCCTCTCAGTGCTGGGCCCCAGGCCACCTCTCTAGCCCAGACGCTCCGGACAAGCTGACCCAGCCCAAGCCCGCGTGGCTGCAGGGCTCTCCAGCTCGGGCACCAGGTCCTGCCCATATGTCCTTGAATGGCCCTACAGTGCTCATCCCGTCAGGTGGTCCTCACTGCATGAGCTGGGAGCCACCGTGGGCCGGACTCTCTGCTTGCCACACGCCATCTGCTCAGCTGCCAGCGGCCCGTGAGTGGTGCTGCTCAGGGTTCCATTGCAGGGTGGGGCTCGGATGTTGGGGTGCCAGGATCACTGGGACACTGCCGGGTCACAGCCTGGGCAGGCCTACCCTGTCCCCTGGCCCAAGACTGGGAGGGCTGGTATGCGGAGGGGACCCCCAAGACCTGGACAGCCTTGGTAGGGGGGAGGCCTCCTTCCCTCTCCCCCAGGTGGGCCAATTGGAGGCAGATGGCTTCTTGGAAAGAGGGGCGGCTGGTTGCCCAGAAGGGCTGCGGTGGCACCTAAATGTATGGGCTTCCTCCTGCTGGGAGGGGGTGGGGAAGGAAGAGGCCCCCGCTCCCCAGGCGCCCCCGTCTGCCGCTGTGGGCTCAGCTAGCCTTCAGCTCAGCCCTGCTCCTTGGCCTGAGCGCAGCCTGTCACGTAGCTTCTCTGTGAAGTGGGCTTGCCATGGGCTGCCATGGTAGAGACGGTACCACGGGAGCTGCCCGAGGGTCCGGGCCAGGGCTATTGTGCTCACGGTTTCTTCTGCCCTTCCCGGCCACTTGCTGGAATAGGGATTATTGTGCCTTTAGGGCCAACAGGGACACTGAGGCTCACTGGTTCGGTCACTTCCAACCAAGTCTGTGAGTCTCAGATCCGTGCTCGGCGGGGGGCTGGCCGGGCAAGGCCTCCCACCTAAGCCCCTGGTGGCCTGTAAGCCTGGGCGTCAGGGCCCCGCGTCCTATAGACCAGGCTGGTCACGGAGGAGCCTCGTCCCCGACAGAAAGACGGAGGGGCAGAGCCAGCTGGGTGTGGGTGCCCACCCTCCCCCTTGGGGCCTCAGAGCCGCAGGAGCTGGGAGGGGGCCCAGGCTGGGGCAGCGGGCACAGCTGAGCCTGTGGCGGGCTGCAGGGGCCTCTGGGGAAGGAACTTACCAGCAGGCGGCTCTGCTGAGACCCCAGGAGGCTTTCCTCCCTCCCAGCAATGACAGATGTGGGGGTGGGGGAGGGGAGGCGCCATCCCCAAGTGCCAGCCTGCAGCCAGGCCCAGCCCCTCCGCAGTCTCCCACCAGCAGCCCCATCCAAGCTCCTCTTCCCCTCCCCTGGCCCTTGGGAGCTCCCCAAGTCTACTTTTAGGCTGACTCCCCCACTAGAAGGGGAAGAGCTGGGCTGATGCAGGCCCAGACAGGTGTGGCAACTGTTTGAGGTCGCAGAGCCAGCCCTTTCAGTGACAGTTGGGAAGAGAAACAAAGGCCGTTGCTGGCTTCAGCCGGGGTTGGTGCAGCTGCTGAGGGGTCTGGGCTCACCCCGTGCCTGCCCTCAACCTGGCCACCAGCCCAGACACCTTCCCCACCAGTGACACCTTCCCACCTGCAGCCCCTGTGGCCCGGGGGGTGTGGTCATGCATGGGGTTGGGGGCTCGAAGCTGCTCCTACCTGCCCTGAGGGGCGTAGGTGCCCTTAGGGCAGGTGTGAAAGGCAGGCAGTTTGGGAGCCTGTCCAGAGCTCTGCCCCTGCTCCCGGGACAGGGCCTGTCCCCTCCACTCTGCCCACGCCTGGATCATGGCATGGCCACCCTGGGTCATGGCAGAGGGGGCGGGGCTGCCCTCTGAGCTGACACCCCCTCTACCCTCTTCTCTCTCCTCAGATCTATCCAAGGGAGAGGTGCCCACCCCAGCCACCCAGGTGTGGGGAGCCGGTGTCTGCACTGTGGACAGTCTTTGGGCAGGTTTGGGTGGCCCCACCTTTCCCAGAGAAGGGAGGGAGCGGCAGCACCTGGGGAGCGAAGCCGCCACCTGCCATGGCTGAGCTCAGAGCTCCACTCCCTGCCCTGCCCTGGGGAGCCGGGCCAGCTCCAGGGACACCTGCCGCAGGGCCAGTGTGCAGGGGCCCAGGGCCAGTCCCTCTGTGCCCCACCTTCCCAGCCCAGGTGGCTTCTAAGCCAGCGTGCAAAGCATCATGCAGACGGGGCCCAGCCGGTCACACTCCCTGCAGGTGAGAGGGCCACTCCAGCCCTGCTGTCACCAGCAGCAGCGGAGGGATCAGGGACGCCCACTGCCTGCATGCAGGGACTCTGGGAGGGGGAGCTGCCTGTCCGCTTTCAGAGGATTTGATCCGCCGACAGGCAGGGCAATGGGAGGGACACACTACCCACAGGTGAGGGAACGAAATGAGCGGCGGCTGTCACTCCTCCAGAGTATAAAGCCCCGAGAGCCCTGCACACAGCGTCCGAGAGACAGCGAGCGTCAGGGAGAGCTGGCTCCTTCACTCGCTCATTCATTCAGTTATTTGGCAAACACTCGCGCGGCGCCTGTTATGAGCCGGGCGTGTTCCAGGGCCGAGACATCACGGCAGATGGAATTGCCTGCCCGTGGGGCTGCGGCGCCCGCAGGGACAGAAGGTGCCCTGACCGGTGAGCGCGCACCAGGCAACATGGACAGGCGGCCGGCGGACGGGGCCTGCGGGAGCGTGGTCGGGGCAGACCTGACCAGCGTGGTCCTTCCGGGACCGGAAGGTGTGGGCAGCTGGAGCCACAGCCCTGGGGACACGCTGCGCTGCGTGTGTCCCAAACTGCAAGGTGGCCAGGGCGGAGGCAGGGCGGGGCGGCCAGGTGTGCAGGGACAGCCTGTTGGCTGTTGTTGGGCCTTTGGTGTTTGCCTGGTGCGGAGAGGGGTCTGGGCGGGAACCGCCGTGGGGCGGGGGAGGCCTTGGAGCAGCGTCACCCGGGCACCCTGGGGAGGTCGTGGCGGGAGGGGGCGGAGCACGGAGCAGACCAAGTCCCCCAGGCGGGAGATGCCAGGGCTCCAGCTGGCAGTGGGGGCGCTGGGAAGTGGTCGGGTTGTGGGCGTCCTGGGCAGGGAGGGAGAGCTCTCCCCTCACCTCTGCAGGTCTGCTGAAGGTCGTCCGGCCAGCGGGGCCGGGCGAGTAGGAGAAAGGTGCACAAGATGTACTGGAGCACGAGCTCAGGGACGTGCAGGACCATCACCCAGTGACCCAGAGGCTGCAGGGGTCTCTGTGCCCCTCTTCCTGGGGAAGGGAGGTGGGGATCGTGGCAATCGGAGGGGCGTAGATGACTTTTAGGGGGAAATGCATGGGCTCAATGCTCAGACAATGGGTAGTAAATAATTCTCTTGGGGACTCTCCTGGGACCTGGGAACAGACAATGGTGTGGGAGGAAGTTTGTCTGGCCCCAGGTGTGCTGTTTGATCTTCAGTCTCCGCCTCTTGTGTGAGTTTTAATCTCCCTGGTTAATGCCATTTCAGGGAAGGCAATTGTGTTTCTGACACAGGAAAGTCAGAGAACAGCTTCAGCCTGTGCCTTGGGAGGGACAGAGGATGGGGAGGAGGGTCAGAGAGACCCTGGGGCTGCTTCGTGTCAAAGCCCTATATTTCGAGCTAAAATTTTCTGAGCCCTAACAGTATGTTTTGATAACACTGTTATTTTCCATCTTATTTGCTTAAAGGACAAACAAAGACTTGTGTGTTTGGTGCCTGGGTGCCCGTGGTCAGGAGTTGGAGACGGGAAAGGGTGAAGGGGAGGGGTCATTGTACTGTCCCTCGGGTGACTGTCCGTGGACTGTGGGTGCACAGCCCCCCCAAACCACCACCCCAGCTATGCTGACAGACCCAGGGGTTGTTTATGTAAATAAACACCCAGAGCTCACACACGAGGCCTCCTTGGGGGTTGAGGCCCCCTTGGGGGTTGAGCCTGTTCCCCGGGCTCCCTTGGAGTTGCCTCTCCCAACTTCCTTTTGTTCTTATTGGTTTCCGGTGGGGGAGGGGAGAGGGACAAAGCCACCCTCCTCTGAAAGTGGAAGTTTTTTTGTTTGTTTGTTTGGGTTTTTTTGCAGCAGAGAGCTACTTGCTACTAGGCCTGGCAAATAAGTGGGTGATCCAAACTAGGTCTTGCAATTTTTACTCCAAAACAAGCCCCAGCTCTTGAAGTCCCCAGGCCTGATTTTCTTCATCCTCAGGTGGCTTGAGCTGGCTGGGAAGCAGGTCTCCTGCAAAGCTTTTAGGAGGGAAGGTGTGGCCTCCTGGGTTGGTGCTCTGCAGCCCTGCAGGACCTCACCCTGCAGCCCCCCCAGGAAGGAATCTGGGGGCCGCAGTTGCCTCTACTCAGCGGTGCCGCTGAGGATTGGCTACTACAACTCTCCTTTTGCCAAATAGCAATCCCCATACCCTGCTTCCCATCACGGGTGCGAGGCTTAGGGAAGTCAGACATAAGCCCTTTCAATGTCACCCCTGTTAGCCTCTGTGCTGAAGATCAGCCGGAGGCTATGGTTGCAGCCCCTGAGCGCCCCTCACCTCTCTCCACCTACAGCCCTGCGACAAAGAAAGCCCTGCCTGGCCAACTCGAAGCCCCCAGATGTCCCCGGAATGCCAGCAGTCCTTCCCTGTACAGGTTCTCTTACGGGGCCTGGAGGTCCATCCAAGTCGCCAGATTTAATAAAACGAACTAACACACAAAAACCCAAGACACCTCCTTAGATTCAAATTTCAGGGAAACAAGGATCAGCACCTTGCCTGGGATATACTTACGCTAAAAATGTGTCCGTAGTTTCCCTGAAATGCACATTGAGCCGAGCATCCTGTCTGTTGTCTGCCCACCCCAGTCCTGCTCTCCCCAACTTTGCACCCGCAAGAATTGTTTTGCTGGCCCAAGCATGAATTTCTCCTAGATGAAGCTGCCTTTTGATCACTCTGTCTTTCCTGGGGCTGAAATGGCTGCTGCTTTTCTTGTTTTATAGTTTTACCATAGTGGCAGTAAAAACAAAAACAAAAACAAAAAAACCAAAACCTTGTCAGCAGGATGACTGGGAATGTAGCTAGAAAGGGAACCATCCGTTTTATTTGTGTCTTCATCGGAGACCTACAATGGATCCCAGATAATCCAGTGCAGTGTCTGAGTATCAGCTCTGCTGTATACAGGTGTGTACACGGCACAGGTGTGTATGTGGCATAGGTGTGCACGCGACACAGGCGTGCTCACAGGGTGTGAGGCCCCTTTGCAGCCACGAATGGAACAGCATTTGTGTTTGGGGCCCAGCGGAAGCATGTATCCCCAATAACCCTGTTGCAATAGGTTCTTGGTATTTTACAGCTATTGCTGCAGTAAAATTTATATTCTGTGGAATTATGACAATATTCGTCTGCTAATGGGATTATTATTTTTGCGTGTATTTTAAAGCCATGGAAATAAAATTTACTCCCAACAATACAGCTGCAATTTAATGTCCCTAAAACTGACCGTAAATAATAAACATAATAACGGAATGCCTGTAAAC
The DNA here is from genome assembly GCF_040939455.1 of Microcebus murinus. Lineage (NCBI taxonomy): Eukaryota > Metazoa > Chordata > Mammalia > Primates > Cheirogaleidae > Microcebus > Microcebus murinus. Next base: position 59,870,375 of record NC_134121.1, read on the forward strand.
ACATAAAACATCCTTCTCGGAAAGAGCAGGCTCTCCGGGTCCATCCCGGCGGGGCCCCGCAGCGGGGAGCCGGGCCGGGCAGTTAGGTTCCTGCGGACCTCAGACTTCAAAAGGATGGAGCAACTTCTTCTCAGAGTTACTTAACATCTGGGAGCCTTAGCATCTGGCCTGTGGAATGGGAACAAAAAGGACCCGACTTGGAAGGCTGTAGGGAACCCGTCCTCACGGGTGGTCCCTGCCCGGGTCTCCAGGAGCTGCCGGAACAAAGATACTGCGAACTGGGGGGGGCTTAAAACGACGGAAGTTGATTCTCTCGCCGTTCCGGAGGCCCGGAGTCCTAAATCAGGGTGTTGGCAGGGCTGCCTCCCTCTGCAGGCTCCAGGGGAGAATCGTGTTGCTTTTCTAGCCCCGGTGGCCCCAGGTGCTGCTGGCTGTGGCTGCAGCACTCTGTGGTCCCAGGTCTTCCTCTCAGTGTGTCTCTTCTGTCTCCTAGGAGGACAGCGCCCTTGGGTTCAGGGCCCACCCTAGTGCAGGGTGCTCTGGTCTTACGCTGCTCACATCTTTGAAGACCCTTTTTCCAAACTTGGTCACACTCGCAGGTTCTGGGTGGACATATCTTCTGGGGGCCAATCAAAACCACCGGGGCAACCTCATGGTCGTCATTGTCATTTGGGAGGTGAGACGGGGAAGTCAGGAAGCACCAAGGATGGAATCGCACGGGAGGTGCCCACAGGGCACGTGGCACAGGGCGGGGCCCTCTCAGGCTGAGGCCGTGGGACCGTGGACACCCGCCCGCCCAGGCCCCGTCTCCCTGCCGGACTGGAAGGGCCGGTGCAGGACACGTCCTTGGAGGGGCAGGGGCAGGGCGGGGACCCAAGTCGGCCCAGCTTGGAGCACACGGGCTCGACCGTGGCCTGCAGGAGGGAGAAACGACAGGTGGCCCGGCCACACGGGGGAATGCCAGAGTACTCTTTGGCCGTGAGAAGAAACGAAGGACTGAGCTCACCGCAGCGAGGATGAACCTCGGAGCGTCTCGCTCGGGGAAGGAGGGCAGACGCACGAGGCCATAAACTGCGCTATCCTTGCACGAATCGCCCCAAAGAGGCAAACTGCCACAGACAGACAGTGGGTTAGCGCGGTTGGGGCCGGGGGAGGGACGGGCCGAGGGACTGTCTGCTCCCAGGACGGTGCTTCTCTCTGGGATGACAAAAACGTCCTGCAGGTGACCGTGGCGAGGCCGAGCACGCTGTGGGTGTACTAAAAGCCGTTGGATTGTGCACTTCCGGCGGGCGGGTTGTACGTTCCGTGACCCGTATCTCCATAAAGCCGGTGGAATGAAACAAGGAGGAAGACAGTGTCCTCTGGTCCCTCCTGTCTCTCCGAGGGTTCCAGCGGCCGTCTTTGGAGAAGGCTGGGAACTGGCAGCTGGGAAAATCCGACAGTGTCCCGCTGGCTCCTCCTTCCCTAGCAGACTGTCAGGGCGTCCCACCAAAACCCGCTTATCCCGCTCCTAAACTGAGCAGCGACTAGTACTCACAGCTGATGAGGTGATTATGGGTCGCACTTCTGATTGCCTGACTACTATGTAAGTGAAGTGACTAACTTTTGGGACATCTTTTTTTTTTTTTTAGACAGAGTCTCGCTTTGTTGCCCAGGCTAGAGTGAGTGCCGTGGCCTCAGCCTAGCTCACAGCAACTTCAGACTCCTGGGCTCAAGCAATCCTCCTGCCTCAGCCTCCCAAGTAGCTGGGACTACAAGCATGCGCCACCATGCCCGGCTAACTTTTTCTGTATATATTAGTTGGCCAATTAATTTCTATTTATAGTAGAGACGGGGGTCTCACTCTTGCTCAGGCTGGTTTCAAACTCCTGACCTCAAGAGATCCTCCCGCCTCGGCCTCCCAGAGTGCTAGGATTATAGGCGTGAGCCACCGCGCCGGCCAAGGGTCATACTTCTGATTGGTCGACTACTATGTAAATGAAGTAGCTTTTGAGACATACTTCTGATTGGCTGACTACCATGTAAAATGAGGTGACTTTTGTGAAAACTTGCCATTGGCTGACTGTAACCCCCCAAAAAAGTATGAAACTAAAAGAAAACGAAAAAGGGGCGCTCGGTGTGGTGGCAGATGTGGCCCTCTGAGCCCGCCGGCGAAACAAAGCCGACCTCCCGCTCTCCGTGTGCCGCTCGGGTTTTTCTTCGGCCAAGAGCTGCTCACACCTGCTGGAACAAGGTGATGTCAGTGCCTTTTCCTCCATCGGGAAAGGAAAAGTGACATAAACCCCCCAAACCAAAAGGCCCCCCGGGGCCCATGAGACAATCTCAAGAGAGTCACCAGCAAGGGACGGAGAGAGGTTGGTGGCGCCTTCCGAGCAGGCTGGGGACAGGGAGTCTCCTCTCCTGAGTGGGGCCAGAGGCCCAGAGAGCGTGGGGCTGGCTGAGGTTACAGTGCCAGGGGCAGTTCCCCCTACCACCTCCAGTCCCGGGGTCCCTCCTGCGTCCCCCACCCCTTAGCCTGCTGCCCTTCGGGGGGTGGCCGGCATGCCCTGGCTCGGTGTCCGGGGTTGTGACACAGCAGCTTCTGGGGCCAAGCCCAGACGCCCCAGCTCAAGTCTCGGGGCTGGGGCTGCGTGCTAGCCGGCTTCCAGGCAAGTGGGGTGCATCGGGACCCCGGGAACTTCCAGACCCGCCTGACCTCAGCATTATCCGGGCTGCGTGGTTCATCGTAGGTTCTGTGGCTTCTCCCCAACTGAAGTCAGTGAGCTGGGACAGGAACCTCAGACTCTACTGTTAAGAGCTGCCAGGGGTACTGTCCTGACACAAAACGCCACAGCTGTTTGCTAGTTCGTTTGTTCATTCATTCGTTCACTGCATGCCTGCTCTGTGTGGGTGGCGACCCCCCTCCAGCCCGCTCTCTGCCACCCCCATCCCCCCACCCCCGCCGGAGCACTTGCCATGTGCTTCCTTCCTCCTGGCCGCAGTCTTCCTCCCTCTGCTCCGACACCAAGGGCTGCAGGACACCTTCCTTGCCGCAGGTATCTCCCTTGGCCTGTGTGAGCCCTGGGTGTGGCCTGCGTGGTACCCCAGCGGTTCCGCCCAGGAGGTCCCAGGGCTGTGGCCTGCCCCGTGGTTGCAGCCTCTGGTTTGGGCAGCAGCCAGCAAGTGTCCCACCCCTGCTGCTCAAATGAATGAAAGGACAACAGGCCACCAATGGTGTCCAGGCCCCTGGATGGAGCTGGGACCCCTTAGCACTCCTGCAGCCCAGACTGGAAGGCGGGAGGTTCCCGGGTCGAGCCGCCTGAGCAGCCGCTGCTCCTGGGCCGCTAGAGGGAGACCTTGGCGGCCTCTCGCCGGGCTGCAGCCGCGGTGCAGCCGGGAGAGGGCTGCCGGGCTGCCTGAGGTCCCAAAGGTGAAGAAGGGCCGTTCACCCCACGGTGGGGGGGACTTGGATGCTGGAGGAGAAGCTGGGGGTGAAGCCGGGGGTGGCCTCAAGGCAGGGAGAAGAGCAGATGAGAACCGCAGGGTGTCAATGGAGGACATCATCTGGGGCCTTTCCCAGGCCTGGTGCCGGTCTAAGCATTCTGTGTGTTACGAGAAATCACCCCGCAAAAGCAGGGCCTATTGATACAACATCCATTTCACAGATGAAGAAACTGAGACCCAGGGGAGCCTGAGTCACTTCCAGAACGGGCATCTGAACCCAGGGAGGAGAGCCCTGCCTGGCAGGAAGAGGAGCCACTCGAGGCATGGCCATGTGTCTGAGCCAGTCCTCAGGGGCCTGAGGGGCCTGTCCTGAGGCTAGTCCCTTCACCTCTCTGAGCCCTGCTGCAGCCTCTGTAAGATGGGACGGATGACTCCGATTTCTCGGGGTTATTTAGAGGTTTGGGTGGGACGCGGTACGCAGAGGGAGGGAGACTGCAGGAGCTGTGGCATGCAGCCCCAGGGCCTTTGCATATACCGTGAGGATGCTCCCCTCACCGCAGACTCCTCTTCCTCCTGTGGCTGCAGGGCCAGCTTCAGGGGCGTGTGCCCTACGGATGCATACAGGTCCCCGTGCTTAATGGTCTCCTGTCACCAGCTTGAAATTCTTAGTACTTTTTGGACAAGGGTCCTGCGTTTTCATTTTGCAGTGGGCCCTGCCGACGGCGCAGCCCGGCCTGCCCTGTGGTTTCTGTGGTCGCCCAATCTACTGCGTCAGCAAGTGGGGAGCCCCGAGAGCAGCAGAGGAGGCCCCTGGAGCCTGCTCAGGCTGGACATGCCACTGACGTCGTCACCAGGCCGGGGGGCTGCCTCCTCACGGGGCAGGTGGACCCTCTTGTCTTGGGCACTCACCGAATTGGCCTCTGGGTCAGCCGTGTCCCTGAAATGGAGCTGAAGGTCGAAGACCTTCAAGTTTCCCGGTTAGTTGTAGTGGCAGTCCCTCGGCCCCCCCCCCACAGTCCTCTCGGGACTGTCGGTGGAGGCCCCCGAGGCAGGGGTCTCCCCCAGGCTGCTCAGCCCGCACCACCTGGGAGCTCTCTGGGCCTCCCCACAGCCCCGGTCTCCTGGCAGGAGAGAACCCCAGGCAGGTGTGTCCGGCCTCGGCCTCAGCGCTGCAACAGTAGGAAGAGACGATCTCAGGCTTCCGAGCAGGAGGCCCTCCCAGCTCCCCCTCGGGTCGGCAAACCTCGGGGACCCATGGCATCTGTGCTTCGGGCAGCCCGAGTGGGGACGTGTGACCTTCAGGTGGCATCTTTCATCCTTCACTCCTGGCTCCGGGCACCTGCCCTCTGGCCCAATCTGCCCTGCAGGGTGAATGGCCTTGGGGGCAGCTGGTGTTCTGGGAACAGGCCCTGTCCTGGCCAGTGGGGGCCGGAGCCGGAGCCTGGCTGGAGGCCTCCCCAAGGTCCATCCCAGGTCCACCTCGCTTTCCCCGGGCTTGGGGACACTGTCAACAATTACTGACTCCCCAGCGGTGGCCTGAGAAGGTCCCATGTAGGACAGAGCAGAGGCTGGTCCCTTGTGCTGCAAACCCACCCACCCCGCAGCCCCGTCCAGCCGTGTCCTGCACACCTAACTCTGCGCCTTGAGAAACCGCCTCCAGGCTGCAGAGCTCGCCAAGGTGAATGTCAAAGAGTCATGGAACAACGGCTCCAAGATGAGCCCGATCCACCTGCCTCATCTGCCAGCTCCCCGGGCCTCCTGCCTCAGCCTCCAGAGGGCTCACCCTCCGGCCGCAGTGTCCACCTGCCACTGGGCGTCTCCCTCCTGGGGAGGAGCGAGCTTGGACCAGGGCTCTCAGAAGAGACCCTTCCCCTCGGTGTTGGACCCTCTGCTCTGGGCCTGCCCCTGGCGAGGCAGCTGCTCGGGCCCCTGTGGCCACCTCCACCAGGCCCCAGACTTGTATCCCTGCCTCTGCCTCCACCTACCCTACTTCCTTCCATTCTCCTTTTTTTTTTTTTTGGAGACAGAGTCTCACTCTAGAGTGCCATGGTGTCAGCCTAGCTCACAGCAACCTCAAACTCCTGGGCTCAAGTGATCCTCCTGCCTCAGCCTCCTGAGTAGCTGGGACTACAGGCACACGCCACCATGCCTGGCTAATTTTTTCTTTAGTTGTTTTGGCTAATTTCTTCCTTTTTTTAGTAGAGACGGGGTCTCGCTCTTGCTCAGGCTGGTCTCTAACTCCTGAGTTCAAGCAATCCTCCCGCCTCGGCCTCCCAGAGTGCTGAGATTACAGGCGTGAGCCACCGCGCCCGGCCCATTCTCTTTCATTCGCTCATTCCACCGTCAGTTCCTAAGCGTCGTCCTGTGGACGCTCTGTGCTACTACGCTGTGCCACTCACAAACAGTAGGGCTCACTCGGGCCACTTCTCACCACGCACATTGTCACTTTCTTCCCCACCACCCGCTTCACCCCAGTCTGCGCGGTGTCTCTGCTGCGGTTGTTCGGTGTTTGAGATGGTGGGGAGACCCTGAGCCCAGTCTTTACGCGCGTGAGCGACCCGATTCACAAGGGCTGCGGCGGTGTTTGGGAGGAACTCGCAGGTGGTTTGTGCACGCCCAGGGCCCGGCAGCGTGGAAGCTGCGATTTCAGACGGGGGCTCCGGAGGCTGTTGTGATATTTCAGCAGGTGAGTGTGGAGAGACGCTCGGGAGGAACTGACACCCAAAACGTGCAAGTTCATTGAACGTGGCTCAGAGTGAAAGTGATCACTCACATTTTAGTATTAAAATTAGATTTATGCAGAGAATGGGAAAACTTGTTGGGTTTAGACTGCAGGGTCTAAGAGAACCCAGGTTTTAACATTCACTACTTGATATAGTGACTCTTTTTTTTTCTTGGAGAGAGAGTCTCGCTTTGTTGCCCAGGCTAGAGTGAGTGCCATGGCATCAGCCTAGCTCACAGCAACCTCAAACTCCTGGGCTCGAGCGATCCTCCTGCCTCAGCCTCCCAAGTAGCTGGGACTACAGGCATGCGCCACCATGCCCAGCTAATAATTTTTTTCTATATATATTAGTTGGCCAATTAATTTCTTTCTATTTATAGTAGAGATGGGGTCTCGCTCTTGCTCAGGCTGGTTTCCAACTCCTGACCTCGAGCAATCCGCCCGCCTCGGCCTCCCAGAGTGCTAGGATTACAGGCGTGAGCCACCGCGCCTGGCCTATATATTGACTCTTAATTTGAATCCAAGCCACCCGAAGTCTTCCTTTGGAGACACAAAACCGCCCTGTAGCATTAAAAAACTCAAGTGACACAGAAAAGAGACAGGTTACAGGAGCGAGTGCCTGGAGGAGGAGGTGGACTCTGAGCCTGTCCAGGTAGAGGACAGTCTCCGGTCACCAGCTGCCCCCCTGCTGGCATGGAAACCTTCGTATGGGGCTCCTGCGGGCTAGAGTGCCGTGGCGTCAGCCTAGCTCACAGCAACCTCAAACTCCTGGGCTCACGCTTTAGCCACCGCGCCCAGCCTCCTGCTGGCTTCTTGGGCCAGGTCTAGATGTCCCTAGTCAACAGCCCAAACTCCACTCACTCATTCATTCCTTCATTCAACAAATGATAACACACTTCCGACACTCCGGCTACCTTGCCAGTGCTCAGCATTCAGAGGACAGCAAGGCCCTGCCCTGGGGGGCTGAGTCCTGCCGCCCCTCTTCATTGCTTGGCGCCTGCTGTGGTGTCCCCCAGATTCATGTGCGGGGACCTAATACCCAACGTGATGGTATTAAGAGGCGGAGCCTTTGGAAGGTGATTGAGTCAGGAGGACTCCACCCTCACAAATGGGATGAGTGCCCCCATAGAAGAGGCTTGGGAGAGCCCCTTTTCTTCTCGCGCCCTGTGAGGACACAGCAAGAAGGTGCTGGCCGGGCGCGGTGGCTCACGCTTGTCATCCTAGCACTCTGGGGGAGGCCGAGGCAGGCGGATCACTCAAGGTCAGGAGTTTGAAACCAGCCCGAGCAAGAGCGAGACCCTGTCTCTACTAAAAAATAGAAAGAAATTCATTGGCCAACTAGAAATATATAGAAAAAAGAAACTAGCCGGGCATGGTGGCGCACGCCTGTAGTCCCAGCTACTCGGGAGGCTGAGGCAGGAGGATCACTTGAGCCCAGGAGTTGGAGGTTGCTGTGAGCGAGGCTGACACCACAACACTCTAATCTAGACAACAGAATGAGACTCTGTCTCAAAAAAAAAAAAAAAAAAGAAGGTGCTGTCCACGAGGGATGAGCTCTCTCCAGACACCAAATCTGCCAGTGACTTGATCTTGGACTTGCCAACCTCCAGAACTGTGGGCAACAAATTTCTGTTGTTTGTAAATTATACCCAATCTGGGTGTTTTGCTACAGCAGCCTGGGTGGACCAGGACAGTGGCCTTCACTCAGCCTCTCTCAGTCTGCCACCCCTGGCTGGGACCTGCTCAAACTCCATCCTCCCCACCAACCACAGCCTCACCACCAGCAGGCCCCGTGGAGCCGGGGCCCCCTGGCTTCGGCACCTGGGGCCACACCACCTGTCACTCACCTAAATAGACCACAACCAGGGCTAAGCTGGGGCGCTCTTTATGGGATGCACCACCTTCTTGAAAAAACAGAACATTATTATGTTTTGTTTTCCATTTAGAAAAGGAAAACTTGCTCATTATTTTAAAAATGGAAACATTACGGAAATAGGTAATGTGGAAAGTGAAACCTTCCCTTCCCCCGCCAAGGCTCTGTCCCTCTCGTCTTCCTCCCTGGGGGCTCAGCCTGCCACGGCCCGGGGCTTGCTGTGCAGGTTGTTCGTGACACTGCCGCCTTCCAGATCATTCTCCTATAAATAGGTGGTAACCTATCGGTTGCTTAAGTAAAAGCAGATGTGTATTGGTGAGGGCTCTCCGGAGAAGTAGATCCAATAGGAGGGGCGTGTGTGTGTGTGGGGGGGGGGGGGGCAGAGATTTATTCCAAGGAATTGGCTCACACAATTATGGAACCGGCAGGTCCAGGTTCTTCAGGGTGGGCTGGCAGGCTGGAGACCCAGCCATGAGCCCATGCTACGGGTCAAGTGCAGAGGCTGGCCTGCTGCACAGCTCCTTCTTGCGTGGGGGAGGTCGGTCTCTCTGTTCTGTTCAAATGTAGGGGGGATGGGGCCCCCCTACATTATGGAGGGCAATGCACGTGACTCAAAACTCACTGATTTCAATGTTAATCTCATCCCAAAACACCCGCACAGAAATACCCAGAACGATGCGTGACCACATATCTGGGCACCGTGGCCCAACCAAGTTGAGGCGTGAAACTAACCGTCACAGGGTCATTCTGTACGGATGTCTGGCAGCTCGTCCCCCGCCCTCAGTGACGTATGCCAGCGCCCGTCTGCGTCAGCCCTGCACCTGGCTGGCTCCCTGTAACGCCGGCGTCATAGCGAAGGTGGTGCCGCTGTTCCCGTCCCAACTGCCAGGGCTCCCAACCTCTGTTTCTCCCCCGCGTGCCCGGGAGTGTGGATAAGCCCAGCCACCCTCAAAACGAAAAGAAGACTCAGTCTTTCAAACGGGCAAAGCTCGTTTCGTTCACTCATCACCCTGGAAGAGTTTTCTGTGCGTCTGTCACGTGCTGGTCATCCTTCTAAGGTTCAGGGATGCAGCTTTGAACACGAAACAGCCCTGCCGTGGGGAGCTTTGTGACAACCACATGTAATAAAGGATGGCTGCACGTGACAATGCTGTGCAGAAAAGCAAGACAGGGCAAGAAGATGGGGAGCGCGGTGGAGGTTGGGGCAGGCCCCCCTGAGATGACTAGGGTGGGGCACAGCCCGAGTGAGCCACACAGAGGTGCGGAGGGAGAGCATTCCGGGTGGAGGGAGGTCAGGCGGCGGGAACGGAAGTAATGAGCGTGGGAGGGTGGAGGTGGCCCGGAGGGTTGCTCTGAGCACGGTGGACGGCACAGGGTGTCTCCCACAGGGAGGTGACTTGCTCTGACTCACCTGTGAAGGTGACCACTCGGGCCTCTGTAGGTCCTAGGATGACCCCAAGGGTTTTGGGGGACCGTGCAGTTGGCATTGTGGAGGGGAGACTCGGTTGGGAGTGGTTTTGTGGAAAGGAGGTGGGAGTCCCTGAGGGGGGTGGGCTACATCTGAGAGGCCAGGTAGACCCCGGGGGCAGGTGTCAGGGCACAGCGGAGTGTGTGAGACAGCAGGCTGGGAGGAGGGGCTGGCCGGCCGTGACCTCATGGTCCATCCGCTCGGCCTGCCCTGGCGTTGGCTCAGTCTCTCATTACATGTCCCACCCCAGGCCCCTTTCCCAGGAGAAGCCCCGCCATGGGTGCCCTTTTCCCGGGTCCCCGCCTTTGCTTGTCTCTGGGGACCCCAGGCCTTTCTCCAAGCCCATCTTCCCAGATCTTGTGCAGCCCCTGCTCATAACTCTGTCCCCTCCCTGGCCTCTGTTTTCTCCTCTGGCAAAATGGGACTCACCTTGGCGCTATTTAAGCTCCTCTAGTTAGATTGGGGGCAGGGCGTCTCACAGCCAATGTCCTCCTGGGACAGGTTTCACAAGGACCACCAGGTGGGCCACCAGGTGGAACAAGCCCGTGTCCCGAGCCAGAGTTGGGGACAGGCTGGCCAAGTGAGCGCCAGGGGGCTGCTCCCTTTCTGGGGAATGGATTCGGGCGGGTGGCCTGCCCTGGAGGCAGCGCGGCTGGGCCCCGGCGGGACGGGAGCCAGTGGGCTTCCAGGAAGGGAAGCTAAAGATACCCCCTTCCCGGCACGGCCCGAGAGGACAGGGATCCAGTTCCCCTCCTGTTGTCGCCGGGGGCAGCGGTGGTGACCCCGGGTGCCCTGCAGCAGCTGTGCGGGGCCGGAGCTGGACCGGGGCATCTGCGGGCCACGGGGCGAGGGCAGGGAGGGTGGGCGCGTTACTGGAAGCCCGGCCGTCGCCGGCTGTCTCTCTGCCAAGTTGCCCACTGCATTGTTTGGCCTCCTGTTTCCAGGCAGTCTGCGGGATAGTCCCGGCCTGGCCTGCCCGAGCCGGGTGCCCACGTTGAGGGTGACCCGAGCTGAGGGCCGGGCGGGGGCTTAGGCAGGATGCCGTCAGGGGAACTGGGCTCCTGGGGAGCAAGGGCCACCGCTCCCAGAGGCTGCCTGGGGGCTCAGGTCACCTGGAGGGGAAGGGTGTGTGCCCACGCCATGACATGTATATGCATGTGTGCCCGTGTGCGTGCACATGCGTGTTCGTGGGGAGGGTGCACCTGTGTGTGGGTACGAGTTTAGGTGGCCACATCGAGACCAGGGTCACAGGCCTGCATTGCCCCGAGTCTCCCAGGATGAGTGGGTGATCTCGAAGGCCTCGGGGTGCCCCCGGGGTTCACGTGCTCTGCAGGACAGTGGCGCAGGCAGCCCACGACCTGAGGGCCCCCCAGCATGTCCCCCAGGCCCTGGACTGTGGGTCTCGGGCTCCGCTGTGCTGGCCGCCCCCATCCCAGGATGGCAAGAAGCAGGCTTAGGATGGGCAGCCTGTCCCTACGCACTCCCGTGGTCCCCGTGGACACTGAGGCTGGTGCCTGTTTTTTTTTTTTTTTTAATTTAATTATTTTTATTGTGGTCAGACATCACATATAATTGACCGTTTTTACCTCTTTTTAGTGAACAGTGGCAGTAAGTACATTCATACTGTCCTGCAGCGTCACCACCGTGCTCTCCGAGCTTCTTCCTGTTCCCAGACGGAAACTCGGCACCCACGAGACACGCACCCCTTGCTCCCCGCCCCGCCCCCACCCTCCGTCCTGCTCTCTGCCTCTGTGAGTGTGACGACTCAAGGGACGCTGTCACCAGCGGAGTCACACTGCCTCCGTCTTTCTGGGTGTGGCTCGCTCACTCCTCCTGATGTCCTCAAGGCTCATCCATGCCTCGGCGCGGTGGGATCTCCTTTCACGGCTGGAATGTTCCGTGTTCGCATGGCCCACACTTGCGCATCCATCCGTCTGTCCACGGACACGTGGGGTGCTGCCACCGCTTGGCCACTGAGGGGTGCCTACATTTTAGTCCCGGCACCAGGCAGTGGTGGGGACTGGGCATGGGACTGGACCCCTCTGAGTCTCAGTCTCCCCGTCTGTGAAATGGGAGCTGCGGCAGCCCTGGTCACTCGTCCTCCCGAAGGTCAGCCTTGCTGTGAGGCTGGGACCTGTGGCTACTCAGGGGAGGGGTCACCTGGGCAGGCGACACTGTCTCTAAGGAGCCTGTGAGATGGGGTGGCAACATACCCCCCACCCATGGCGAGGGTGCTCCCATCAGACACAGGGCTGGGTGGTGACGGCCCAGCAGGGGCTGGCAAGTGGGACCCTCTGGGCTCCCTCTCAGCTTTTCCTTGCGTCTACAACCCTCCTGTCGCTGCCCAGGGCTCCCCACGTCACCTTCCAGAATCCTTTCGTGGGCACGTCGGGTCCACCTCACCTACCTGACCCGGAGATCGTCCTGCTCTTCCCTTTGGGGACTCTAGGTTCAGAAGCCCTCTTCTCACGCACCTCTGGCCTCCACATTCCTGCCTCACCCTCCCCTTGAAGCACAAGGGGACCTTTCCTTTCTCCTTCTTCTCCTTCTCCTTCCTCCTTCCTCCTTCTCCTTCCTCCTTCCTCCTTTCCTCTCCTCTCCTCTCCTCTCCTCTCCTCTCCTCTCCTCTCCTCTCCTCTCCTCTCCTCTCCTCTCCTCTCCTTTCTTCTTTTCAAAACAGTCCTTCTCTGTTGCCCGGGCTAGAGTGCCATGGCGTCAGCCTAGCTCACAGCAACCTCAAAGTCCTGGGCTCAAGTGATCCTCCTGCCTCAGCCTCCCGAGTAGCTGGGACTAGAGGTGGGCTCCACGACAGCCAGCTAATTTTTCTATTTATAGTAGAGTTGGGGTCTCGCTCTTGCTCAGGCTGGTCTCAAACTCCTAAGCTTGAGCAATCCTCCCATCTCAGCCTCCCAGAGTGCTGGGATTACCAGCGTGAGCCACCACACCTGGCTGAGGGATCTTTTTTTCCAGGATCCTGAGCCCAGGGCCTTCCAAGTGGCAGAGAGAGACCGGGATGTCCAGCCAGTTCTAGGGGTGCCTGCCTCCCCCTCCTCCCGCAGTGGGGACCTCTGCGCTGCAGCCGGGTCGGGCTGGCCCCGGGGAGGCAGCAGGATGGTTCCAGGAAGCCCGAGCAGCTCCCAGATCAATGGAGGGAGGGCCGGCGGCCAGCAGCCAGGCAGCCACGTCAGAGGGGGCTCGAGGGGTTTCCAGCCCTCCTCCACCCTCAGCCCCGTGCCCGGCTGCTTCCTGCTGGGCACTGACCTCCCCAGTGACCTCCTTCTCTCCTTCCCTGACCTGAGTTTAGCCGGGGGCCCGTGATCTGACCACTGAGGACGTTAGGGCAGCTTCTAGTCCCCACCTGACTCGCCGTGGGACTTGGGGCAGGTCACTCCACTCTGGGCCGCAGATTCCTTGTCTGGGTGATGTGGGTAGACAGCATCCAGCGCAGAGTCATTCCAGGCTTAAACGAGAGAAATCGGTGTGACAGGCCTGGCAGACGGGCATGCAATGTCAGCTAGCTCCTTCCTGCTCCCAAATTCTCGGCGGCGGCGGAGGGAGCAGATTAACCTCGCCTGCGTCAACCTGTGGAGACAGACCCTTTGGGAGGGAGCAAAGAGCCGGACCTCAGCCAGGACAAGTGGCCCGCAGAGCCCTCCCCTTCCTTTGCCCCTCCTGCAGGTCCCTGGGGGCCAGGGCCCTATTTGGAGAGCTCCATGATGAGGCTGCCCTTCCTCCCCTCCTAGAGATCATGCTGTGTCCCTGGGCTGGCTGCTTTCCTGCTCAGGCAGGGGTGAGGAGGTCACTGTCCCTCCCTGCCCTTTGATCTGCTCAGAACCAGGCTTTCCAGGTTATTAGGAAGCAAACACTCTGGTCTACTGAGACGGAGTCTTTTATGGCATGGTGTCATCATGGGGTTGACGCCATCCCCCTGTGCCATATTCCACCCGGGGAGGGGGAGAGGCAAGCCCCAGGCCCTGCTGACACTCCCAAAGAGGTGACTGCGTAGATTGATTCCTTGGAGTCGCTTTAGCGTCTGTCCACAGACACTAACGGGGGCTTTCCCTTGCAGAGTCTTGCTGGCTCTAGGGAGGGAGAGGGTCTCTGCCCCGTGACCAGGTGCCCCGTGGCGGGGGTCTTCCGATCGCTGTCCAGCCATTCACGAGAGCGAGGGCTAAGGCCGGTCACTCCCGATCATTAGGCTTCTCAGCACAGGTGGAGTGGTCTCATTTGAGTCACACGTGCTCGTTTGATGACCTCGGCTGGGACCCAGTTCCTACAGAACGACTCTGATACAACCACGGTGCGTGCTGTGTGCCGACACCTGATTAGGCACTCGGATTCGTTATCTTGTTTATCACCGCTACCCTACGAGCAGGTATCATTATTTCCTTTGTACAGAGCACACAAGTGAAATGGCCAAGGTCAGCTAATAGCTATTAGTCAGGACCGTTTGAAGCCAATTTCAACTGGCTTAAGCAATTAGCAGGGGTTGTGTTACTGGCTCACATGACAGGCACTCCGGATTAGAGCCGGGCCTCAGGCACAGTTGGATCCAGATTCCCCAGTGGTGCCATCTGGAAACGTCTCTCCTCTCCGTCTCCCAGGTCTGCTTCCCTCCTTCCCTTTGCCCTTGGGCAGCAGAAAGAACAGCGGGCTTCTCCCGGAAAAGCCCGGGGCTGGCTGGCTTGGCCGGCTTGAGTCTTGTCCCCTGCCTGGACCCACGAGGTGTGCATGTTCTGACGGACCAGCCACGTGCCTGCCTGGAGGCCTGGGACAGTCCCGTGGCTGAGCCGCACAGCCCCGGAGTGTCGAAGGGGCAGAAACCGGGGCTCCCGCCAAAACAAGTGCAAGGGCTGCCCAGCAGGCAAAGGCACGGAGTGGTCAGTTTGGGGACAGAACTGGATCCCAACGGTCTGACTCCGGGGTGGTGCTGTCTGTCCCTGTGCTGCCTTACGACAGGGAGAAGAGAAGTCTTGGGTGTGGTGTGACTCTCAGGCCGGCCCGTCCCTGCAGGGGCACCCAGAGAGCACGGGGCCTTTGCAGACAAGTGGGGCGGGCGGTGGAGGGACGGCTTCCTCCCCATGCTGGGGAGAGAAGAGCAGGTCTCCGCTCCCATCCTTTCCACGCCCCGAAGTTACTGCTTGGGAGGATTTCAGGTGCTTCTTGTTAGAAGCTTTAGCCCTCACAGCAGCCCTGGGGGGCAAGAGCCTCCCCCATCAAGAGAGAAGCTTGGCCGGGTGCAGTGGCTCACGCCTGTAATCCCAGCACTCTAGGAGGCCGAGGCAGGAGGATCCCTGGAGAACAGGAGTTTGAGATCAGCCTGAGCAAGAGCGAGATCCCGTCTCTACTAAAAATAGAAAGAAATTAATTGGCCAACTAAAAATATATAAAAAAATTAGCCGCACATGGTGGTGCACGCCTGTAGTCCCAGCTACTTGGGAGACCAAGGCGGGAGGATTGCTTGAGCCCAGGAGTTTGAGGTTGCTGTGAGCTAGGCCGATGCCATGGCACTCTAGCCCAGGCAACAGAGTGAAACTCTATCTCAAAAAAATAAAAAAAGAAAAAGAGGGAAGAACCAAGGCCCAGGGAGGGGGTGGCCCCCCAGCCTCCCCTCCCTGTCCTGGGGGCCTCTGGGCTCACCTTGGTCTCATCTCTGGTCTCCTTTGTTTGTTTAACTGACATTGTATTTTTAAATAAGTAATGCATTCATATGGTTCAAAATTCAAATGTGACAACTTTGTACTTTAAGTCCACTGTAGTAAAAAAAAGAGGGAGAAAAGAGAACATTAAAACTTTTCTAAAACGTTCAAATGTGC
Source organism: Microcebus murinus (assembly GCF_040939455.1). Lineage (NCBI taxonomy): Eukaryota > Metazoa > Chordata > Mammalia > Primates > Cheirogaleidae > Microcebus > Microcebus murinus. Next base: position 59,885,677 of record NC_134121.1, read on the forward strand.
AAAGGCTTCACTGAGAAACGCCGCTTTGTCTGTGGTTGGCTGAATAACGGATCCCCAAAGGTGCCCGTGTCCCGTCCCTGGAGCCTGTGACTATGTTACCTTACGTGGCAAAAGGGACCTGGAGCTGTGATGAAGTTAGGGATGCCGGGATGGGTGACTGTCCTGGACCATCTGGGTGGCCCTACATGTAGTCGCAGGTGCTTGGAGGAGTGAGGCAGGAGGTCGGGAGGAGAAGATGCCACCTGCCGGCTTTGAGGATGGGGGGAGAAGGTCTTGATCAGCTTGGGCTGTTTGCAACAAAATACCACACGCTGGGTGGTGGTTTCAACAATTTATTTCTCACCATTGTGGAGGCTGGGAAGCCCAAGGTCAAGGTGCTGGCTGACTCAGTTCCTGGTGAGGCCTCCTCCTGGCTTGCAGAGAGAAGGCAAGAGCGAGCTCTCTGGGTCTGTTCCTACAGGGGCCCTAATCCCATCACGACCTTGTCTAACCCTAGTCAGCCCCCAGAGGCCCCGTCTCCAAATACCATCATACTGGGGGGCAGGGCTTCAACATATGAATTTTGGAGGGGCACAGACAGCCAGTCCATAACAAAGAGACCACGAGCTAAGGCAGCAAGGTGGCATCCAGCAAAGCTAGAAAAGGCAAGGTCTCCCTTAGAATCAGCAGAAGGAACCAGTCCTGGGGCCCATGTTGGGCTTCTGACCTCCAGAGCTATCAGATGATACCCTGTGTTGCTCTAAGCCATTAAGTTCTCACAGCAGACACAGGAAATGAGTACGTCCCTGTCCCCACCCAATTCCCCATCCCGAAAGCAACCAAGATTACAAGATGTTTTTTAATAACACGTATCCTTCCAAGTATATTTATGCATCTGCAAGCAAACATGCACACACACTCACTGTCTTCCTTCCTCCCCCCACAGATCATAGCACACTATACACACCGTGCTGCACCTTGCTTTTTATCCCTTAATTATTAAGGGATGTCTTAGGCCGTTCCATACCAGCCTCCAAAGGGCTCTCTCTCCCCCCACCCCTCCATCCCAGTATTGCTTTGGACAAATGCACCATCATCTCTGTGCCCTCTGGCTTCATTTTGGGTTGTGTAACTGTCAGGGTTCTGCGCAAGGAGAACCCACCTCAGGTGTTTCACGCAGAAAAGGATTCAACAGAGGGAATTAGGTATTTATAAACTCACTGGGAGAGGTGGAAGGCCTCCATTGCAGTCCCCTCCCCGCCATACCCACACAGCGGGCGGGCGGAATGTGAGATCCAGCCACTGCCAACTGGTGTTTCTGTTGGAACCCACTTCACGCCCCCACCTGCAGAAAGACAGAATCTACCTTTCTTCCACCTTCCCATTCCTCAAGAGTGCCTCTGCTGGCGGAAGGGAAGTCACACCCAAAGGGAGCCTGGGAAATGACTTTTAGCTTTCCAACTGCCATTGTCTGAAGGTGTCCCCCCAAACTCACATGGTGAACCTTAATATCCAATGCCATAGTATTAAGACGTGGGTTCCTTAGGAGGTGATTAGGTCATGAGAGATCCTCCCTCGTGAATGAGATTAAGGTGTTTATAGAAGAGCCTTCCACCAGTATTTGGCCCTTTTTCTGCCCTTCTGTCCCGCCCTTCTGTGCCACGTGAGGCCACGGCGTTTGTCCTGTCCAGAGGACACAGTGACAAGGCACCATCTTGGAAGCAGAGAGGGGCCCTCACCAGCCACTGACTCTGCCACCACCTTGATCTTGGACTTCTCAGCCTCTGGGACCGTGAGAAATAAATTCCTCTTGTTGATAAATTCCCCAGTCTCAGGTATGTTGTTGTAGCAGCACAAGAGGACTAAGACACCAACTGTCCAAACAAAAGGTTAAAGAAATTGATCCCAGGCCGGGCGCGGTGGCTCACGCCTATAACCCTAGCACTCTGGGAGGCCGAGGCAGGCGGATTGCTCGAGGTCAGGAGTTGGAAACCAGCCTGAGCAAGACAGAGACCCCGTCTCTACTATAAATAGAAAGAAATTAATTGGCCAACTAATATATATAGAAAAAATTAGCCGGGCATGGTGGCGCATACCTGTAGTCCCAGATACTCAGGAAGCTGAGGCAGAAGGATCGCTCGAGCCCAGGAGTTGGAGGTTGCTGTGAGTGAGGCTGACGCCACGGCACTCACTCTAGCCTGGACAACAAAGCGAGACTCTGTCTCAAAAAAAAAAAAAAAGTCACTTTTTAAATGGAGAAGGGAGTGCCAGAGGGAGGGGGTGTGATTATAAAAGTGTAACTCAACTCCAGGGAGCCGGTGTGTTGGAACCGTTCAGCATCTCCACTGCGGTGGTGGACACAGGAACCAATGTAGGTGACAGGATGATATAAACTAAGCACACACCCACATGGGTCCAAGTAACACCGGGGCATCTGAATAGGTGGGCGGATTGTGTCAAGGTCGGCATGGGGGTTGTGATACTGTCCCGTAGTTTTGGACAACATTGCCGGTGAGGCCTGGGGACTGAGCAAAGTGTGCCCGAGATCTGCCCGCATCCTCTCTCCAACTGGGCGTGAACCTGCAACTCTCCACAATGTCTCGGTGGGAAATGTGTTTCTAGTGCCAACGTCTGGCTTCAGGGCTTGTAACCCTGGGTCCCTGGCAAGGAAACTCTGCCCAGCAGCCAGGGACGTCAAAGGACTCAAGTTCCCAGTCTGCCTTCGTCAGGCCCCTGAGGGGGATACTCTGTCCATCCCAACACCCCGAACCTCACAAAACCCTGCTGCTGGCTCTGGGCTTCCTGCCTGGCTCCCTCCACTGGCAGGCTGGGGGCCCACGGAAGAGGTGCAGCTGCCCCGCCTGAGGCTGCCACCCTGCCACCCTCCCTCTCCCCACCTGCCACCCGCTGAGGGCGCACGACCTTATTCAGCCCAGTGGGGTCCCAGGCGGCCGGGTGGGGTGTGCGGAGCGGAGGTGGTGAGTGCTCAGCTCGGGGCTGCCCCCCAGACCTCCAGGACCTTTTCCTATCTGTAGGTCTCCAGGGATGGGGAGGGGAGGAAGCCCCTGGCAGGCTGGACAGCCCTGGAGTCCAGCGCCACCGACACAGGCCACCCAGCCGGCCCAGGGGCCCCTCTACCCCTTCCTGTTTTAGGTCCCTGAGGAAGGGGCTGGGCCCTATCCGACCTCCCTGGCCTGGGCGGGCGAAGCATCGTTCCTGCACCTTCCTGAAGGCCCAGTCCCCTGTCTCTAGCCCTTTCTCCTCTCTGCCCACTGGCCTCTGACAACTGGAGCCGTGGGCTGGGGCTGCCGGTGGGGGCTGGAAGCTGGGGTGTGGGGTGAAGCCCCTCTCTCCCTGCCAGCCACCCCGGCCTGGTGACTTTGCAGTGGGGGGCAAATCCCCCGCTCTGGCTTCTCTTGGGAGTTCACTGGAGTGAACACTCCCTAATCACTTGTATCCCTAAAAAAAAAAAAAAAAAGCTGGGGTGGGGGTGGGGGCAGAGAATAGTTCTAGTTAAGGGAGAGGGGTTGGCTGGTCCGACTTCCGAATTCTAGGATTTGGTGCCTGCTGGTGAGAGCCGAGCCGGGGTCAGCAGGCAGGGTCCCCACGCCGCGGGGGTCATGCTCTCAACTGCAGGGAACTTGTCCAGTAAGGACAGGAGCTGGGACCCCCGCCCGGGCATTGGGCAGGAGGGGAGCCCCCAGCGGCCGGCGCGGACACGCATTGATCGCCAGTGTAGACGCAGCCGCTGAGGCGCTGCCGAGCCTCTCTGCGCGCCCGCGCCCGGCTGTCGGGAACTTGGCCGGCTCCGCTCGCTCGCTCGCGCTTACTGGAAGCGTAATCCCGGGCGAGGACAGGCTGGGTGGCTGGAGCCGGGGCCGCCCTGGGCGCGGGCCACCCCCGGGACCCATCGCATGCGTCGTGGGCCGCCCAGGGCCTCCCAGCGCCACGTTCGCGGGCCGGGGGCGGAGGGGAGGGGAGGGAGCGGGGCAGCCCGGGGAAGCCGCGGGGCGGGCAGCCCGCAGCTGCAGGGCGAACCCGCCTCCCTTCCCGGTATCCTCGCGGCCACCCGGTGGAAGGTGGCGCGGCGCCAGGGCCAGGCGGGGGCCAGCCCCGCAGCCACGCCCAGCCCAGGCTGCAGGTGGGCTGGGGGCGGGCGGGAGGAGGTGCCGGGGCGGGCCGCCTCCTGGCACCGGGAGAAGCCCCTCGCTGCTGCCTCCCACCACCGCCACTGGGCCGCGGCCCTGCAGTCCCACGAGTGCCCCTTGCGCACCGCTACGGCTAGGGGAGCCCGGGGCGCAGCCGCCGGCAGCGGGGTGTGGGCAGTCTTCTGTTTCAGGAAAACGTCTCAGAGCATGTATATTTATTTATTTATAAACCATAGGCACTTTATTACTGGCCTTATATATTATGTATCCATAAAAGTTGAAATTTAAAGAGGATGCGGAAAAAAAAAACCAGAAGCCCCGGGGGTTGTGTTTCCTTCCACGTGCCAATGACCCGTCCTGCTAACGTACCCGCCCGCTGTGGAGACCTGGGTTTGGTGGCCGCATCCTGCCGGGCCCCCAGGCTGGAGAAGACACCCCCACCCCCCACGGTCATGTGGCCCTGGCACCCCCAGGCCCCAGGCAGAGCTGTCTGCAGAGCCCTGGTCCCCCGATTCGCAGCCCACAGCGGAGGGGAGCAGGTTGCAGGCGGCCGGGGTCGTGGAGGGTGCTTGGAGGTCTGGGTTCGAATCTTGCATCTACTACCTGCTGGCCCAGCGACCTCAGGCCTCTCTAGGCCTCAGTTTCTTCTTCTGTGAAGTGGAGGCAGCAGCATCTCCTTCCTGCCCCGCACAGTGCCTGGGGGCTGCAGGCTGCCCCCCCCCCAACCCCGGCACCCGGTTCTGCTGCCAGATGCGCACAGACAGGCCTGAGTGAGCCGGGATGGCAGAGGGGTTAGGAACACACTCCGGGGGGCCAGGCGCGGTCCTGCAGTGGTCACACAGATTCAGAGAAAGAGCCCATTTATCCTGCTGTCTGGCGTGGACTGTGGTTCCGGTAAAGCGTGGTCATTAGTAAAGTGCGTGTCACACAGCCGAGGGGCCGTGCGGGAGGAAGTGTTTGAGGAGGTCCTGGGAGAGAAGTGTGAGGAATCAAAGAGTCAGTCAGTCAGTCAGTCAACAAACATCAACTGGGTGTTGACTCTGTGCCAGGCATCGTTGGAGGCAGTGGACGGACAGCCAGGGAACAGCGAGCCGCCTGGCATCCCCTGCGGGCCAGGGCGCCCCGGTCAGGAGTGGGCGCCGCGTCTCTGGGGAGCGTGGGAGTCACTTCCAGGCCGAGGCTGAGAGGCTGGGGAGCCCTGGGGAGCGAGGGGAGGCCCAGGCCCCCTGAGGTGTGGCCCGCCCTGGGTGGAGAGTGACTCAGGCCCCGCCCAGCCTCCCCGCTGCCTGGGTTTGGTTTGTTTAAGAACAAATTAGTCACAGAGCAGGCAGCTTTCCCGAAAATAAAATGAGAATCCCCAGGAAACAGGGAAAATTGAAGGCAGGCGGGTGAGTCAGCACGTGCTGGCCCCAGGGCTCCGCTTTCCACGGGCTGCGCCCTCCGCCCTCCGCCCCCTCTTACTTTTCCTCTTGTCCTCTCCTGATCCCCTCCTACCGCGCTGCCACCTCCCGCCCTGTCCTCATGTCCGCACGCACTCGCGTCCCTGCCCTCCGAGTGCGCGCGCCCTCGCTCCTCGAGGGTTCACGGGCAGCTCCGCGTGCGGGCGCCATGCGTGGGAGGACGTGGGAGGCAGAGCGCCTGGGTCTCCCCTCCCAGGGCCCTGCCTCCTTGTTGGCAGAGGAGACGCGTGCCCAGGACACCTAAGGGGGACGGGGCCAGGGGACAGTCAGCGCCCTGGGCCCCTCCACACGCCCTGCCAGTCCACGGGGGTTGGCAGAGCTGGGCCCCCAACTGAAAGAACAACGCTTGGGGACTTCATTCTAGTTCTCTGTCCCTGTCCCCCGTTGGGTCAGGGTGCCTGGGCTGGGCCTGGGCTTGGGGAGCGGCAGGGTGGCTTCGGGAAGCATTTCTCAAGCAGCAACCCCTCCCTGGCCCAGAACAGGGCGTTAAGGGGAGAGGAGCCCGGGCTGCTTTGAATTGGAGGGACAAGCTCAGTGTGTCCACTTGTTCCTTCCCTTCCACCCCGAGCCTCCTGCGGGTCAGCAAAAGAGGTTCCAGGCTGCAGGAGGGAGATGGGATGGGGGAGCCAGGCACCTCTGAACCTGGCCTCTCAGGTCCCCCTGGCCAGAGCAGGTGAGACCCTCTCCCATCGGGACAAGTTCCTGAGGGCTGGGGCACCCAGGGTCCTCTGGTTCTTTCTCCCATCTCCCCCACCTACCTCTCCCAGCGGAATCCACAGAATCCACCCTACAGCTCCCCCTGGGACCCCTGGGCCACCCACTTCCCAGACCCCTCTAACTGGTCTAGCTGGCACTGGCCCCTCAGGAGCCAGGGGAGGTGGCCCCATGCCCAGGGCATGAGGCTGGGCCGGGGTCCCCTGTCTCTCCGGTCACTGTCCAATCTCTGTCTGCCGCTCTCAATGAATAATTTAGTTGTTCGAATTACAGTAAAGAGCTATTTAGCTTCCCTTCCCAAATCGTTAAGAGCTGATACAAGACATCTTGGTTCCTTCTAAGGAAAGTCCCTTTCCCAGTGAAAGTGAGTGAGCCTGTGGGCCAGGATTTCTCCCCCCCCACCCCGTACCAGTCCTTAACTAATATCTGAGAGTAATAGGTGATTGGGGTTTTTGTCTTTTTTTTTCAAAGCTTGGCTATAAGAAATGAAGCATTAGCTAGCTGCCAGTTCTTGGGAGCAGAAAAGTGTAACTGACCTGAGGGGTTGGGTGGGGGTGCTGCTCTGGAAAGAGGCTTTGGGGGGAGCCAATGGTGGCCCCAAGTCATAATCTTGGGGTGAAACTGACCGGATGGTGAAAGAGCGCGTGTGCTGTGTGCGAGTGTGCATGTGTGTGCAGGCGCCTGCATGTGTGTATGCATGTGTGTTTCTGTGTTTCTGCACATGCGTGTGCATGTGCGTGTGCATCGCGTGAGGGTACGCGCACATGTAAACATGCGTGCGTGCTTCCGTGCGTGTGAGCGTGTGTTATAGGAGCACAGTGCCTGAGTGGCGTGGCTGGAACATGTGGGCTGGGACCAGGTGGGGCCTTGGCAGTGCAGGGCCAGCTCTCCTGTTCTCAGAGCTGGGAGAGCCGGTGGAGAATCAGGGTGGGGCTGGGCTTGGGATCCAGTCGGGTGACTTGCAGGCAGGGAGGGGAGGGGCTTTAGGAAGTTCCAAGGGGGAGAAGGAGGGGAGAGGTGGGAGGGGAGGGAGAGGGCTGGGTGGGACCTTGGCTGGAAGGGCTGATGCAGAGGGAGGCAACATCTGGGACTTGAGCCTGGATTCTAGACCCAGGATGGCGGGAGGTGGGGGTAGGGGCCAAGTTAGCTGTGGCTGCTAGAGGAGGGGTGTGGAGCCCAGACCCTGTGGAGGAAGGCCCCCAGCCCCCACCCCCACCTGGGGAGGCCCTGCAGCCCAGGCCAGGGAGGGGAGGGGGCATGTGGGGCTCAGGGCCCACACCCTGCAGCTGTGGGGAAGAGGAGGAGAGGGAGGCAGGGGCGCCTCTGCAGTCATGGCTGGCAGGGGCTCCAGCGAGCCCAGCCAGGGGCCCAGGAGCGGACTAGCTGGAGGAGTGTGTTCCCTGCGCCCGGCTGTGGGAGGCTGAGACCTGCACCCCTTTCGCTGACCCACACCTGAGCAAGCCCAGCTGCCTCCAGCATCCACCCAGGTGCCCTCCATGTCTGTCTGTCCTCCGGACGGGACACCTAGGAGAAGGGACAGCCAACAAGTGTGCAGACAGCGTGCCTTCATGCCTGCGAGGTAGAGAGCAGAGACCCCCGCTCGCCCTTTCTCCCCCACGCTCCCACCAACACCCCACTCCCACTTGGCAACTGTCCCCGTCTCTGGGGAGTCTGGAGATGCCAGAGGACCTAGAGCCCCTCCAACTGGTCCCAGATACCCCAGGGGTGACCCTGGGGGCCCTGACTGTGGAAGGGACCTCAGAGAAGCATGCGCCAGCCCCACCCCTGGGTTTGCAGACGGGGTGGGGGGGTTAGGGGGGTGGGGAACAAGGGCTGGGGAGGAAAACCCGTCCAGCAGAGTCCGTCTCTCTGCCCCTGTCTGGAGACAACCCCAGCCCGCCACCACCCCATGGAGAAGCCTCCCAGCTCCCTCCGGAGTGGGCCTGTATGCATTATCCCCCCAAGCATGCTGGGACAGCTGTGGACACTGGTGTCCCCCAGCTAGAGGGCATGGGTCACCCTGTAAGTACCCAGGTGTCCCCTGAGAACCTGCTGTGGCCCAGCCTCCCCCGGACCCCAAGGAGCTCTCTGGCTCCTTGTCCCACTTGACAGCAGCTCCTCCCTCTCCCAGAAAGCCATGCGAGTCCCAGCTGTGACCCGGCACCCCTCGGCCAGATGTGGGCCAGCTCCAGGCTCCCCCGGGGACTGCCCTGCATCTGCTATGTCAGCTGCACGGAACAGAGGCGGAAGGAAGACCCCACAGACCTTGGGGGTGGGGGCTTCAGAGCCAGGACAGCAGTCCCTGGTAACCTTCTCGTCCTCTACTCCCTAAGCCCCCAGCCCTCAGCTCCCAAGCCTGTCCTGGCTCCCTGGGGGAAGGGAAGGGTGGTCAGGCCCCACAGAAGAAAGGAGAGAGTCCCCCAGTGTCCCTGGACAGGGTTGGGAATGTCCTGCTTTCCAAGCCTCCCTGCCCTGCCTGCTGCTCCTCTCCCTGAGCAGGTAGGGATGGCTCTGCTCCTATCTGTCCCCTCCTCTCCTCTGCCTTTGCAGGGGTTAGGGGCGGGCTTGTGCAAGGTGGCACCCGGCTGGTGGCAAGTGGACAGAACCCTCCCTCTCCTGGGTGGGGATGAAGAGGGCCCTCCCCGATGCCAGGACACAGTGGCCCCTGCAGCCTCCCCACCCCACCCCCTTCACTCCCAACACACCTGCCACCAGCTCCCTGCTCCCCGGAAAGTTCCACTCTCTCTTCCCAGAGGCCTCTGTCCCTGCTTCCCCTAGGCCAGAGGGCAGCAAACTTTTTCTGAAAAGGACCAGGTAATAGACATTTCGGTCTCTGCTTAGTGAGGAAGCAGCCACGTGGCTGTGCCCCTATATCGCTGCTCATGCACACCAACACTTGAATTTCATATAATTTTCGCTTATTAAATACTATTTTTCTTTCGATTTGTTTTTCAAACATTTAAAAATGTAAAAGTCATTCCTTGTTGGAAGGTGCAACCAAACCAGGCAGCGGCTGGTCTGGCCTTGGGCGGCAGTTTGCAGGTGGCTGAGCTGGGCTGCCCCCCTGGCGACCTCCTACACTGGTTCAGGGAAGGCTCCAACCAGGTGAGCGCTCCTGTGGGACACGCCCACGTGCCCCGGGCTGCCTCTTTCCTAAACAGGGCCAGCGGCTCAGCAGAGGGCCTGGCACCCAGTAGGTGCTCAATCATGGCAGGCCCCGCTTCTACACGTCCTCTCTCTTGACCTTCGCAACACCTGAGTAGAGCATAGCTGTCGTCCCCATTTTGTAGACAAGGTAGCTGCGGCCCAGAGAGGTTCCATAACCTGCCCAAGGTCACCCAGCCAGCGGAGGCAGAGGCAGGAATTGGCGTGTGCTGTTTGCTGGGCAGCTGGGCAGCGGGGGCCTCTTTCGGGGTGGGGGGAGAGTGCGGCTAGGCCTGGGTTGGGGCGCTGTGGCCAGGCTGCTCCAAGGGTCGGGGGGCCCAGCCCGCCTTCTGTCCTTGGTCTCAGGCTTGCTTGGGAGCTGATGGACGCTCTCATTGGCCTCCGCCCACCCAAAGTCCCCTGCCCCTCTGCGGAGTGGTGTTCTTTTTTTTTTGAGAAAGAGTCTCACTTTGTTGCCCAGGCTAGAATGAGTGCCGTGGCGTCAGCCTGGCTCACAGCAACCTCAAACTCCTGGGCTCAAGCGATCCTCCTGCCTCAGCCTCCCAAGTAGCTGAGACAGGCATGCACCACCATGCCCGGCTAGTTTTTTGTATATATATTTTTAGTTGGTTAATTAATTTCTTTCTATTTTTTTTAGTAGAGACGGGGGTCTGGCTCAGGTTGGTTTCGAACTCCTGACCTCGAGCGATCCGCCCGCCTCGGCCTCCCAGAGAGCTAGGATTACAGGCGTGAGCCACCGCGCCCGGCCTGGAGTGGTGTTCCTGGTGAGTCATCTCTAGGGCTTCTGCGTCCTGCCTTCCCAGCACCCCCAGGCCCTAGCGAGAGCTCACGCATCTGGACCCTGGGTCTGTACTCGGCAGCACCCCCCCAGCCTGCCTTCTGAGGCCCCATCTCCAGCTGTGGACAGCTCGCACCTCCCTCAGCCCTGAGGCACTCAGCCACCAGCCCCGTTAAATGTCCTGTCCCCGTGTGTCAGAGGAGGACACTTGCCCCGACACCTCCCCACTCCCTGCTCCAGCCTGGGAATCGGGGGCTCCTGCATCCACGCGTGGTCCCGCCGTGGCCTGCCTTCCCCTCACTGCATCCTGGGAGGTTTCAGAGGCTGGGTGGGGGTTGGACCCCTCCTCGGGACTGGAGGCGGTGACCCCAGGACCAGCGTGGACACTCAGCCCAGCGCTCCTCGGCTCTTTCCCACAGAACACGCTGGCTCCAGGGATTCCCGTCACCTCGGCCAGAGGTCATCGGAAGTCGCCCCCCTTCTGCCTGCCCTGGAGGGAGGCAAGGAGGAGACACCAGGCTCATCTGGCGGAGCTGGGGGAGGAGAAAGCTGGGGGTGGGTGGGTAGCAGGTCAGCGTGGGCGGTAGCCCCCAGTGTAAATCCCGCAGTGGACATCGTCACAGCCCCGGGGTGATGGGACAACCGTGTCACCAACATCAGCGCCCATCAGGTCTCACCCAGGGGCTCGAGGGTCTGCAGAGAGCCCCCCAGGCTGTGCTGGGGGAGCGAGCAGAGGAGTCCCAAGGACAGATGTGGTTCCTAGGACAGGCCCCAGAGCCTCTTCTCTCCTCCCTTCTGCCAACTGTCACCAGGACGATGGGGACACATTTCCTGGGCTGGGGGCAGAGGTGACCGTGGAACATTGAGAAGCAAGGAAGACGGAGGGAAGGAGGGGAAGAGGGAAGGAGGGAGGATGGATGGCAGGATAGAGGGGAAGAAGAAAGGAGAGAGGGGGTGGGGGAGGGGCAGGGGCTGGGAGGAGGGGACCCCGAGTGACATTTGCTTATTTCTTTGCTCCCGCCCTCCCACGTACACTCACTTATCTCCTGGCCACCTCCCTGGCTCTGGCCCCTGGTCCCGCTGGGATTGGCAGCCCAGTGCCCGCAGGCCCGGTTGCCGTGGCAACGCCCCTTTGTTAGGCACCAGCGTCTGAAAATGTCAAGCTGTTTTCAGTGGGTCAGACCTGGCTCCCTCCCTTCTTCCCCTTCTCCTTTTTCAATCCCAGTTGCCGCTGCCCAAGTTGCAAACTTCCTCTGTCTCCATGGGGATGGAGGAGGGCTGCCGCTCTTTTTCCGTCCAAAACATCTGTCTCTATAAACAGTTGTGCTGGAGGCACCTCCTCCTGCTGGCCCGGCCTTGGGGAGGAAGTGCTTTGTTTATCTGGAGGGGGTCGGTTTCCTTGCTCCTCTCTGCTCCTCTGAGCTCCCAGTGCTGGATGGCTGGACTCTGGAGCCCCGGCACACGGCCAGGCCAGTGCTGGCCGCCCCTCTGGGCCCTGCACCCGGTGGGGAAGGCAACCGCTCTGCTCCGTCATCTGGTAGAGCTCGGCTCTGCTTTGCTTGCTGGGTTGCCTTAAATAGGTGACCTAACCTCTCTGAGCTTCTGCTTCCCCTCTAGAAGTGGGGATTCTAATAGTGCCTCCCTCACACGTGTGTCCGTGAGCCGGTTAGGAGGCCTTGAGGGGCGCTCACAGCAGAATGCTCTTGTATTTCATGCTCCCGGTGAGTCTTTGAGCAAAATACTACTATGAACAGCCCCATTTAGGAGAAAGTTCCAACTCGGAGAGCTTAATTGGCCCAGAGCTTACAGGAACTTGGCAGCAGAGACAAAATTCCTCCCAGGAGGCAAGCCCAGGCATTTTCTAATCTGTGGGGACCCTGTCAGAACCCCAGGCCCTCCGTTTGCTAACTGAAGAGGTGGATTAGGTGACCTCCTTCCCAGCTTAAAACTTCTTTGATTTATTTCAGAGAAGAGGGTGGGGCGAGCTAAGAAGTTAGTGGAGTTTTGCCGGGAGCCAGGGACTGGAATGCATGATGAGGAGTCAGGGACAGGGACTCCTGACTGACTCCTTCTCTCTGGATGACTCAGACCTGCTCTCTCTGCTGGTGGCACTGGGCCACAGGAAGAACACCCAGGCCCAGGCCCAGCTGGGCCGTGGCGAGAGCCCGCCCTAGGCCCACCTGGCCAGGGTGCCAGCGTCACTCGCAGGCCCTCGCTGCGCCTCACTCCCCAATCCACATCCAGCACCCTTCTGTGTGTCCACAGTCCCTGTGTGGTTCAAAGAAGCAGGTCAATTACCCGACGTCCAGATGGTCACAGAAGAGACTTTCTAAACAACCAAGTCAATGTCTGAGTTAGAGTTTCGGCTCTGGAGCAGGAAGAACTGGATTCGAATCCAGCTCCACTAACACTGGCTGAACTTGGGCGGGCCAGTCTCTCTGAGACTCGGTTATATCATCTGCGAAATGGGTGGCAGGATAACAGTACCCACCGCAGGTGACGTCTGCAACATGCTTGGGGTTTGCAGGGCGAGTGGCTGCAGAAACAAAGACGGTGTGACTGCGGTGATTAGCCGGCCGGCTCAGGCAGGCAGGAGGCCGTGTGGCGTGGGAGCCGTGCACCTAGGAGGGTGCGGTCCTCGAGCAGCGTGCAAGGACAGAAGCAAGGGCAGCACGGGGCGGGCAAGGCTGTGGGGCGAGGAGTGAACTTCCCTCTGCAGCAGAAACGCCGGGCTGTTCCCTGGTCCAGCACCCCTTCTGCACATGGGGATAACAGTGCCTCGCTGGAGCTTGTGAGATGCATCCACAAGGGGTGTAGTTCCCCAAAGGTGCATGGGGTGTTACCTCCCTCCACCTGCGCCCAGGCCCCTGCCAGCGGGAGAGGGTGGCAGGTTCGCCCCGTGGTGGCTGGGAATCCGGTACCCGAGGACCCGTCCCCAGAAGGCAGGAGGCTGGACCGCGTGGGAGCTTATACTCTGAGCCCAGGGCACCTGCCTCGTTGTCCCATCGGACTTGGTTTACAGCTCACAAATTGAAAGATAAAATTATTAAGAATTTGACGGTGACTGCAGAGCGTAAAACCTCAGGCACAAGGGCCCCTGCTGAGTGTGGGGCCCTTGGTGGTGTGACAGTCCTGCCCCTGAGTATCTGATGTGACTGATTGCTGACCCCTTGGGATGTCTTCCGAGAGACGGAATAAACTGGGTCTGAGGACAGGTGCGGGGAGGAAGCGGGGTTGACCCACCGCCCCCAGCGCCTGTTGGCCAAGGGTTCGCCCTGCGAGCATCGGCACCCCAGCCCTCCCCGATGCTGGCTGGCCCCAGAGACAGGCAAGGCCAGGAACATCGCAGGTGGCACGTGAAGTACCTGGCACAATGTGCCTTTCCTGAGGTTGATCGTCGTACTGTGATCCTGTAAGAAAATGCCCTTGTTTTTAGGAAACTCACACTGGAGTACTTCGGGGCGAAGAAGTGTCCTGTCTGTGACTTACACGCAAATGCCTAAGGGAAAATTGGGGAAGGGGGAGAAAGTAACACAAATGCGGTGAATTGCTCACATTCGGGGAATCTGGGTGAAGGGTATACAGGCATTCTTTGTAGTATTTTTGCAACTTTTTTGCAAGCCTGAAATTATTTCAAAAGAAAAAGTTGGGTCTTTTTATTTTGTTTCTAAGGATATGATATAACCACCATTGCGGGGGGGGGGGGGGGACACCAGGGAAGAGCCCATCTTGCCGGCAGTGGCGGGCGCTGCTGGGACTCCAGGCTCTGCAGAAGGGACTTCAGCGCTGGGAGAAGGGAACAGGGACACCGTAGTGCCAGCACCCCTCCTGCCACCATCGGGCTCCAGCTTTCCGGCCTTGTGGCCAGTCTTTCCCTTTGGGGGGTCGGTGACTCAGCCGCGGGTTCCATGTGGCAGGAAGTGGGCACAGTGACTCATGGGGTGGCCGCCCCCCCCGCACCCCCCCCAGGCTGGGATAGCAGCTGAGGCCCCAGGCCAGAGATGGCCCCTAAGAGCGGAGCGTGCACTCCTCCGGCTCTGGTGCTGGCGGAATCTGCCTCTGCCAGCGCTGCCGAGGGCTGCAGGGTTTTCCAGGCGTGCCGGGCACTCCAGAATTCCCGCTGTCTGCAAGGCTGTCAGCCACTGCCAAGGTCTCCGACCCTGCGGGCTGCCCCCAGCCATGTGCCTCACCAGGGGCCTTGTTAGCACTCAGCAGTCTGCAGATGGCCCGAGTGCCCAGTTCCCTGGGGCCCTGGCCGCTGCCAGCCTGTTTAGGCTCAAGCTCCAGAGCATTTGCTCGCTTGCCTTGAGAGTTAGAGCAGCGAGGGAATAAATGCTGCCTCAGGGAAGGGACTCTGTCCTTCCTCCAAGATGCCCTGACCCCTCCAGCTTTTCTTCTTTGGCCTCCAGGAGCACGTACAGACAGCCGCGTTGCTCCCTTTGAAGTTAGGGCATGCTCACGTTTGCTGGGGGAATGACCCAGGGCTTGTACATCCACCACTTCATTAATCCTTATGATAGACAGGGAAACTGAGGCTCAGGGAGGTTAAGGAACTTGCCTGAGGTCACACAGCACCAAGTGGTGGAGTCTGCATTTGACTCTCTGGCCTTCCTGACTCCAGAGTCTGCCCCACCCTATCCCTCCCGGTGCTGGCCGCCTGCATGTTCTCCCTCATCGCTGGTGGACGTTCTCGTGCTCCATGGTGAGCCCAGCAGGGCGCCAACAGGTGGCTTCCTTGTGTTCCAAAGCTTCTGAGCACCCTGCAGCCCCCAACACGTCAAGGGCGTAACTTGCAGGTGGACTGAGTGTCCGGTGGGTCCAAGCCTGCTGAGGGTGGCTCTGGGCACAGCTCCAGCCCTCTGCAGCAAAGCCGCCCGCTGCCCGCAGAGTCCCCTGCCCCTCTCTCTTACCCCCAGAGCTCTCTGCGTGGTCTCTCTCCTGCCCCCTTTTCTGATCTGTTCACAACCGCCCCTCTGCTGTGTTCCCGTCCCCCTTCCCCTCTCCCCAGTCCCCTCTCTGCTCCCCTGGGCTGTCATCAGTGTCATCAGGCTGTCTCCAGTGCAGTGCACCCTCCTGCCAGCCGTGCAGGGTCCACCCAGCCTCGGGCACACTTGGGACAAGGGGTCGCTGCTCTGCGGGGCCACTTCCCATTTCCTCTGTGCAAACACAGATTTGGGGCAGGTGCTGCCAAGGAGGGCCCCCCGGGCTGTCCGGTCCAGCTCCCCTAGCACCGGCTCCCTGCCGCCGGCACCTCGCTCCTGCAGGGACAGTGGAGCGACTGCTCAGCATCTGGGCTGCGCAGGGAGGTGGTGACTCCCCCAGGGCCAGGCCCTGTGGGGGGCTGCGTGAGCCGGTGCTCTGAGTGCAGAGTGTCTGGCACTGGGTGGGGGCTCCTGGCGCAGGGTGTTTTTCCTTCCCTTTGTCGTGCTGAGCTGGAATCTGCCTCCTGGAAACGTCCTCCCCCTCGTTCTTTGACCTGGGGGAATCCACCTCCCCGCCCAGCTGACTGTCCACCGCTGGTCAGCGAGCTGGTGGCCCTTGTCCACCTTTCTGTCCTCCTCCCCGATGACCACTGTGGCCACAAAGGGGCTGGAGGCTGCATCATTCCTCCGTCCCGATGTGGACCAGGGTCGTGACAGCTTTTGTCCCCCGTCACCCCCCATGGCATCCAAGCCGTGACTCATCTGCAGTCAGCTACCACCACCCCGTCCTTCCCCCCAGACCCCCCAGTTCTGGGACATCTGGACCACCCGATGGTTGGGCTCTGTATTCAATCCCGTTCAATTTCATCTGTGCTGTTCAACCCATCGCCGTAGCCTGTCATCGTCTGGGGGCTTACTCTGCAGTTGTGCTCATCGGATCACGTGACTTCATGGCCGCCTTTCAAGTTGTGCGTAAACATGTTGACCCGGGCGTGGTCCCGGTCAGAGCCCTGTGGCACGTGTCTACAGACTTGCCTCCAGACAAACACTGTTTGCTTATCAATACCTTTCTGGTTTGCTTTTAGTAAATCTTTCTATCCTCTACAACTTAATTGTACTGTCCTTCCTTTCCTTCCTTCCTTCCTTCCTTCCTTCCTTCCTTCCTTCCTTCCTTCCTTCCTTCCTTCCTTCCTTCCTTCCTTCCTTCCTTCCTTCCTTCCTTCCTTCCTTCCTTCCTTCCTTCCTTCCTTCCTTCCTTCTTTCTTTCTTTCTTTCTTTCTTTCTTTCTTTCTTTCTTTCTTTCTTTCTTTCTTTCTTTCTTTCTTCTTTCCTTCCTTTTTTTCACAGGATCTTGCTGTGTGGCCCAGCCTGGAATACAGTGGCTATTCAAGGCACGATCATAGCTCACTGTAACCTTGAAGTACAGAGCTCAAGAGATCCTCCCGCCTCAGCTTCCCTAGTAGTTAGGACTACAGGTGCCACCACACCTGGCTAATTTTTTTTTAAATTAAATTACTTGTTGTAGAGATGGGGGTCTCACTATGTTGCCCAGGCTGGTCTTGAACTTCTGGCTTCAAGCAATCCTCCTGCCTCTGCCTCCCAAAGCGCTGGGATTATAGACATGAGCCACTGCTCCGGCCCTGTTCTGTTTTCTAGGCTACTTTTTTCCATGTCTTGTATAAGGTTATCGCAGAAAGTTAAATGTTTTTACAGAGGCAAGGTATTCTACACTCATAGCATTTCTATAATTTGATAATCTTATCAAAGAAGAAAGGAGCCCAGGCGCAGTGGCTCACACCTATAATCCTAGCACTCTGGGAGGCCAAGGCAGGAGGATAGTTTGAGGTCAGGAGTTCAAGACCAGCCTGAACAAGAATGAGACCCCATTTCTACTAAAAATAGAAAAAAATAGCTGGGTGTGGTGGCATGTGCCCATAGCTCCATCTACTTAGGAGGCTGAGGCAGGAGGATCACTTGAGCCCAGGAGTTTGAGGTTGCAGTGAGCTATGATGATGCCACTGCACTCTAGTGGGAGCGACAGAGTGAGACTCTGTACCCCCCCAAAAAGAGGAAAGGGGTTGCTTTGGCCAGGGTTGCAAATAATAAGGTTTTTGGGTTTTTTTACCCTTGCAAAAATGGTAGTCTATATTTCCTGTATTCATTTTATTAAAATTCTAAAATACAGATAAATGAAAATTAAAAAGAATTTCAAAGCATTCTAAATCCCCCTAAGCACTTCAAACATTTTGGGATGTATTTCTAGAAGTCTCTAAACACATATACCAAAAACTCATAAAAATGCAATCAATCCTAAATGCTCTTTTGCTGTCTGTTTTTTCACTTACTGATAGTTTGCGAATGTCTTCTTGTGCGAATAAATAAACGTACAAGTTACGTAAGCCATTTCCTGGGTAGCATTTCATTATGTGGCTGTATCCTAGTCAACAGATCCCATATTATGGATTCCAACTTTTTTGCCTTTATAAACACATGTGCCTGTTGTGACATGTCTGGCTCCTTCCCTGAAATACATTCCGATGTTACGGTCTGAGTGTTCACAGCCCCTGTCGCCTTTGCATCCCCGTAGTATGCTTCATCCGTGCTTCTCTGGTGAACATATTTCCCATTACAATAATTGTATCCTGTCGTCTCTCTGCTT
Source organism: Microcebus murinus (assembly GCF_040939455.1). Lineage (NCBI taxonomy): Eukaryota > Metazoa > Chordata > Mammalia > Primates > Cheirogaleidae > Microcebus > Microcebus murinus. Next base: position 59,903,502 of record NC_134121.1, read on the forward strand.
GTAGCCACTAAGATCCCTTCAGGGCTGCAGCCCCCAACCCCTGGGCCGTGGACCAGTACTGGGCCGTGGCCCGCCAGGGACTGGGCCACAGAGCTCCACTGGTTCCTCTCCCGCTGAAAAATTTGTCCTCCAAGGAGCCTTCATCTGTACTTACAGTCGATCCCCATCACTTGCATCACCGCCTGAGCTCCGCCCCCGGCCCCATCCATTGAAAAATTGTCTTCCAGGCCCGCGAGGTGGCTCACACCTGTAACCCTAGCATTATGGGAGGCCGAGGCAGGCGGATTGCTCAAGGTCAGGAGTTGGAAACCAGCCTGAGCAAGAGCAAGACCCCGTCTCTACTATAAAAATAGAAAGAAATTAATTGGCCAACTAATATATATATCTAGAAAAAATTAGCCGGGCATGGTGGCGCATGCCTGTAGTCCCAGCTACTCGGGAGGCTGAGGCAGGAGGATCGCTTGAGCCCAGGAGTTTGAGGTTGCTGTGAGCTAGGCTGATGCCATGGCACTCACTCTAGCCCAGGCAACAGAGCAAGACTCTGTCTCAAAAAAAAAAATAAAATTGTCTTCCAGGAAACCGGTCCCTGGTGCCAAAAACGTTGGGGACCGCTGCTTAAGGAAGAGGCCAACCCCAATTTAAGATTCACCCCTAATGCCTAACACAGTAGCTTGCACTTAGAGACACTCATAAATATTTGTTGACTATGGGCATGAATAAATGAATTTGTCTCATGATTCATTCCAATGTTTCGTTGGTGATTAACATCACACCCGCTGGTTTCCAGTTCCCCATGTCTGGCTTCTGCCCCAAAAGGGGCTGTTCTCCTGCCCCTGCCCCCATCTCAGGCCTCCCTGCAGCTCTCCCTCCTGTCCTGGGCTGGTGTCCCCCACCCCGGCGTGCTGGAACTAGTGTGGAGCCTCCCTGCCACCCGCTGCCTCCTCCGCCAGTCTGCACTCCAGTTTCCTCCTAACGTCACCCCACCCTGCTTTCTTTGAGTCTCACAGAGAAGAAGCAGGTGGAACTGGGGCGGGTCCGCCTGGCCTGGGGAGGTGTGTGGAGCAGCGGCAGGAGGGGGGGCCTTGAGCACCGGGGCTCGCTCTCAAGAAAGGTGCAGCACCCCTGCTCTCCAGGGCTTCGGGGAGCGGGGACAGACTCGGGGTGGTGCTCCCGCACCTTTGGCGCTCAGTACAGGTGGTTGGTCATCACCCCCTTTCCTTTCCTGTCCCCTGACACAGTTCTGTCTTCTCACCCAAGGACTGGATCATTCTTGCAGCACTGACCACAACCTTCCAAGTCATTTATTTTCCTCTGTCTTGGACGTGTTCTGAGGACCTGCAGCGTCTCGGTGCGTCCCAGCCACCCACCGGCCCAGGTGCTCTTCTGGCTCACTCGTGGTTGAGGCCCCTCCCTCCCTCGCTCCCTTCCTTCCTTCCTCCCTCTTCTCTTCATCCTTTTGAAACACGAGCTCAGCTCTCTAAAGGGTTGGCAGGGCTTTATCTAGTCCTTTCTCTTAGAAATCTTTTGAGACTGGATTGTCTCAATTGTGGATTTTTTATTTCCAGTTTATCCATTTTCCTGGACTCATTTTCACTTTTAGAACCTGTGAACCTGTAGCCTTCTTTTTTTTTTTTTTTTTTTTTTTTGGCGAGAGTTTCCTGAACTTTTTGGAAAAATTTCCCCTAAAGTCTAGAGTGCCCATCTGACAATTTCCAATGTCTCTCCTGAGCTATTATAAACCAGCAGGGAATCACCCTGTGTGAAAAGTGACCCCGCAGTGACATTCCTTTCCTGGAGTTCAGACAGTAGACTTCTCACTGGAATAAAGGCCGTCGCGATCCCTCTGCCAGCTCTGGCAGAGCCACCGAGCGAGCGCCAGAGCCACTGCTGAGCTCCTGGGCAGGGCAGTGGCTTCAGACCCTCCAGCAGGGACGTGAGCCCCAAACTCAGCCCAGGCTTAATGACCGGTGCTCGGCCTGGCTCCACAAGGGGTTGTCTTTTTCAGTCGTGGCTCACAAAGGCCACACAATCCAACAGCACCAGCTCCGTGTCAAGCACCTGCTGTGCAACTGTGACCCAGGGATTGGGGAGGGAAAAGATAAGGACACTTGATCTCACCCTCCAAGAGCTTAGAATCTGCGGACTAAGAGGTTTAGGATTTAGAGCCGGAGAGTTTACAATCTAAAGAACCGTAAAGATGAAAGGGGTAAAATTCAGGACAGTTTTTTTTTTTTTAAAAAGAAATTTGAAACCATGTTGCCTTCCTGTTTCCTCATCAGGGATAAGTAATTTCCAGTCACCCCATTCATTAAACAAACACGTATGAAGAAAGAGAAACGGGTCAAGAGCCTACTGCGTGCACAGCTGGAACGAGTGCATAGTGAGACCTCTCTTGGGAGGCTGAGCTCTGCCCCTTAGAAAGCAGGGAACGGAACGAGGGACGCTGGGGGCCGAGGGCAAAGGCCCAGCCCTCTCCAGTGGGAGTCACCGCGAGCTCCATGTGAGGGGCTCAAGGTTGGGTAATCAAGAGTGGAAATCTCTGGAAAAACCCTAATACCCTTGTTGCAACATTCTAGGAAAATGGTCGTCTGTTGAATAAGAGTGAATCACCCAGGGGAAGGTTTGGGGTCATCGTCCCGGGCCTCTCGTCCCCACCTTTTGGTTCCCCGCTGATGCTCGGGCTGCCTCTGGGGGCTGTGGGGGGAAGCAGTGACGCCAGATCCGGAATTTCACCCAGACACATGCAAATGGCCCGCGGAATCTATGGAGGAAGTTCTGAGGCAGGAGGGCTGTGGGCAGCTCAGGGCTACCAGCCGCAAAGCAGAAGTGAGAATGGGTGAGAATTCCCAGTTCTCCTCCCCTGGTCCCTTCCCTTCTCGCTCTACCTCAGCCCACTTCCCCGTGTGGGCCCGTCCCTGCCGGCCCAGAAACGAGACCTCTGGCTTCTACCCAGTTACCCAAGTCTGCAAAAATGCCCATCTGTAACGGAAGCCAGCCTTCTGAGGCTCCTTGCAACTCCAGAATTAAGGAATGGACTTGGGGGCGCCCAGAGGGGCTGGTGAGCAGGTGAAAGAAGAAGGAAGAACCCCTGTTGGGTGTCAGCCACCTGTCAGGTCTGGCTGCGGTAACAGGTACACACCTGAAAAATATTGTCTTAGCCGAGAGTTTTGATAGAGCCATTCTACATTCCCAGGAACTTCCACTGTAATTAATCGTCAATTGATTTCTCTCTCACTTACATGTGTGCGAGAAGGCTCTGGCTTCTCAGGAAGCAAACTGTCTATTGACAAGTGAGTCAAAGCACTGGGCGGTTGTTACTTGTTCATGAAGGAGGGTGTTGGCGCCTCTGGGCCCCCCAACCCCTGCACCTGCCCCGTGTTCCCTGGAAGGTGGGGATAAACGGCCCTGAGAAGAAAGTGGTTTCTGCAATCTCCTCTCTCTCCTCCCTCCTTCTCTCTTTCTAGCAACAGGCTGGGCTCCTCTCACCGTATTTCCATCCCCGGTTTGGTGGCTTTTGCTGAACCATTGAACCCATATTTAACCCAAGGTGCAAACAAAACTATTCAATGAGTCTACAGTCAATTAAAGAATCAGTCGTCCATTTTGGATGGTATTTCTTTTTCTGGGGCATGAGTTTTCTTCTTTCTTCATATATAACTGATTTTTTTTTTTTTGAGACAGAGTCTCAGACTGTTGCCCAGGCTAGAGTGCCGTGGCGTCAGCCTAGCTCACAGCAACCTCAATCTCCTGGTCTCAAGGGATCCTCCTGCCTCAGCCTCCTGAGTAGCTGGGACTATAGGCACAAGCCACCATGCCCAGCTAATTTTTTCTATTTTTAGTTGTTTGGCTAATTTCCTTCTATTTATAGTAGAGACGGGGGTCTCGCTCTTGCTCAGGCTGGTCTTGAACTCCTGAGCTCAAGTGATCCTCCCGCCTCGGCCTCCCAGAGTGCTAGGATTACAGGTGTGAGCCACCGCGCCCGGCCTTATAACTGATTTGTATTCATCGTATTGAGGATAGCTATACAGTTAGCACACACACATGGTCTATAACTCACAAGTATTAGTGTGATAATTATAATAAAGAAGAAGGATGCTGAGGGGTAAGCTGGGTGGGGAAGACCTTCTGGGCCAAGGGTAAGGATCTGGGGCACGTTCTCTGGGGCCAGCCTTGCAAGGGGCCAGCCTGGCCTCTCGGCCACTTCATCTCTCTGAACCTCAGTCTTCATCTGAATGCCGGAGGAGGAGCTCACAGGACTGCTGTGTGCTTCTCCCTCCGAGTCCCCCTGTGGTGGACTCCTGGCAAGATCCTCGCCACCTGGGGCTGCTGACAGACGCAGCACGTCAGGCCCCAGACAGGCCAGTGAATCAGCGCCCACGTTTTAACAAGACCCAGGTGATCGGTGCTGACGTTAAAGTTTGAGAGGCGCCGGGCTGAATAACGTGCCGTGCGGTGCCATATTGAAAGCTCCCGGCAGAGAAGGGGCGTGGATAAATGTTAGCGTCCCATCCTGTTCCCCTCCCTGAACCTTCGCTGCTGCTGCTGCTGCTGATGCTCCTGGGAAACTCAGCTCTGGGGGGAGGGGTTGGGTTAGAGGGTGGCAGCCCTGGCAGCGTGCTGGCGCTGCAGCCCACCAAGTATTCTCATCCTGGCTCACGGGTGGAAGAGTGAGCCCCTGGGAGTCCCTCCCGCAAGTGGTTCTAAGGTCACAGAGTGAACCCTAGGGGACCAGGGCCCCATGTGCCCACAGCTTCAGCCGCCAAGCCCAAGCCGTGGCCACCCATGGAAGTGGTCACTCCCTCTGGTGGGGGAAGGGGCCAAGAGGGCGGCTGGAATCTATGATCATCATGAGGGTTTGCTAGACAGGATGTAAAAAGACCCCAAGGAGCTAGGGTGTCCTAAATGTGACACCAAATGTGGCAGTTTAACAAGTTTCACTCAATACCCACTTTGGGGACAGCCACCCCATGCTGGGCACTGGGGGTACAAGGGAACCACACGGGCACATGGGCGGAGGGGAGTTCCGGTTAGGAAGGGCAGGTGCAGGGGACCCCTGGGGACAAACGCGGGGCCCACAGCAGCACGGGCTGCTAGGAGGACCACCCAGGCGGGGCGGGGTGAGGGCGGGGAGGCGCAGGTGCCAGGCACCTGCCCCAGGGACGCCGCAGGAGGGAGCCGCTGGGGTGGCCGTAGCCTCTGGACAGTCTCAGTGACCTGGCGCTAGGGAATGTTCCTGGCCTAAGGAAGGACCTGGGTCTGGCCGAAGAGAGGCGAGAGCCAGGCGCGGCCCGGGAGGTAGGTGGCGGCAGGACGGGAGCCCTGCCCTAGCGTGCCCTCTGGCCGGGCGCGCACCCTGCCGGGAAGCCCGAGGCCGCAGCTGCTCGGGGGCCCGGCCCAGAATAGCCTCCTTCCGGGCAGGGCTGCCCCGGCCTGGCCCGCAGCGCCGGCGCCTAAAATAGGGCTCGGCCGGGAGGCCGGCGGGCGGCAGCGGGCGCGAGGGGCCACCTTGGCTGCGGGACTCGCTGGGGAGCCGGCGGGCGCGGCGCCAGGGCGGGACCGAGGGCCAGGCTCGCGCCGGCGGGAAGGGGCGGGCGGGGACCGCGGCGCGGGGGCGGGGCGGGGCGCGGGGCGCGGGGCCAGCCCCAGGCGGGCGCAGCACGGCGCTGACCTCACAGCCCGCAAGGACGCCCGTCGGGGCGGGGGCTGATGGAAGGCCCGAGGAATGCGCGCTGGCCGCGTTCCCTTCCCGTCTACACCGTGCGCGGGGAGCAGCGCAGCCAGGACCAGGGCCGGGTCCTGCCCTGTCCTCGGCCACAGACCCTGCCCCGCAGTCCTCCGTCCTGTGAAGGGCAGCGTCCTGCTTCCTCTCCGCCCCCATCCAGGGGCAGCCTGCGGCCTAGTGGTCCTGGGCGCTCTGTGCCTCCCCGCCCCCCAGGAGGTGGGCAGCGTGGCTCGAGGGCCCCGGCTCAGGCTCGCAGCCTAAGCGGACATCGAGGCTGAGGGAGAGGTGGGGAGGTGCCTGACCCCACATTCTCCCCAGCACAGCCAGCCCCCTCGCGCCCCTCCACCCCACCCTCTTTAACCTCCCCAACCACTCCCAGCCTCAGTTTCCTCATCTGTTAACCAGTGATTAGTCATATCTGCCATCCAGCGGCGTTAGGATGGAAATAGAATAATTATGTAATGCTCCGTGC